>NC_135533.1:138819252-140127100 GCF_045843805.1 Urocitellus parryii
TGGTTTGGCTGCAGATCAGAAGCGCCTTTTCCCTCTCTCGCCCGGGAAGAGCCAGGCCAGGCCCCAGCAGCCCAGGAGGGCCTGTGAGCTTCCCGCCTCCCTCTGCACCTCTGTAGAGGTGGACGGACCAAGGGACGTCTGCAGGGGTGGCCCAGGTCTCTCAGCCTGGGGCCTGGGTCTCTGTCTCTGCACTTGATCTCGAGGTGGCCCCTCCCCACCAGCTCCTCAGAGCCCGGGCCTCTCCGCAGAGCTCTGGTGCGCATCCTGGTGGAGTGGCCTTCGCTGGCTGCTGACGGCTGGACAGGAAAACAGGACTTCAGGGATCCTGCTGTGGGCCAGGCCGTGATCCCGCCGGTTGGCTCTGCGACGATACCTGGGCATGTCCTGACGGACCCCCCACAGCCAGCAGCTCCAGAACTGTCCCCCAGACGAGCAAATTAATGAAAACCACGGTTCTCGTCTTCTGTCCTGAAGGACGGCCTCCGGACTGAGCCTCTACTCTACCTGCTCAAAGCCACTTTACCTGTGGCTCCTAGAATCAGCTTCCCTCCTCCCGGTTCCAGTGGTTTCTGCTTTTTAAAAATTGATCGATTGATTTTAAAGCCTCCACAGAGGCTGAGCATTGTTCATAACACCAAGGGGGGACCCGGCCACTACCTGCTTCTCTCAGTCAGGAAGGGGCAATCGGCAGTTCAGCAGCTGCATGTTCCCCCAGGACCAGGCAGAAAGGAACAGCATGCCAGTGAAGCAAGGCAGACGCAGGTTAGACAGGAGAAGGAACTTTCTGACTCCGAAGACTGTTAGTTTTCTAAAAGAAAAAAAAAAAAAAAAAAAACAGAGTGAAGTCCAACCCTTTGACCCAGAAGAGATTCCCATCATCTGTGAAGCTCCTGATTGTCTAAAGTCAAGGAGAATCAGACACAGAGACACCTCTTTTTAAAACAACCAATCTCAGAAAGTTGAGCTGTTCGTGTTTATCCAGGTGCCATGTCTCCTTGCTTAATATTCGTCCCCAAGCCTCGGTACGCACAGCCAGGCACGGAAGGAAAGAGGCAGGCAGAGTCCGCTGCCTCCGAGACCCTCCCAGGCACGTGTAGGGTGACAAAGACATATACGGTGGCAATCGGTCTTAAAAGAGAGAGGGACACAAAATGCTCCAGTGACTTAAATACCTTAGCAGGTACCAGCAAGGATTAGACCCCAAGGAATGCGTTAGGCCTGGGTTTTGAGGATCGAGTAGGAGTTGGCCCACAAGAGAGAGGAGAAGTGCATTATGGGAAGAGGCCTGTCCCTGGCCGATACAGCCCGGGGCTCCCAGGGCTGCGGCAGGATTTGACCCCAGGCCACGGATCCCAGGCCACTCCGCAGGCTCCACCCCGGCTCAGGACTTCCCCCGGTGGTCATTCTTGTTCTCGTTTTGCTAGTTATTCTGCTGCTCTCGTGAGGCAGAGAGGACAAGAGGCACGTTCCTGTTGTGCACAGGACACCCTGGGGACCCCCAAGCAGAAAGGGACCACCGTTTTGTGACAGATCTGTGACGCACGCCCCTCAAGGTTATGTCACCGTCCTGGTCCATCATCCGCGTCAGTGCTGCAGGCCTCCCAGGGCCGAGCTCCGGGACGTCCAGGCAGAAGGTCAGCAAGGTAGCGGGGGACGGGCAGGAGCTTTGGCAGCCTGGATCCCCAGCCAGCTCCGTGGCAGGTGACGGAGCCCCTTGTCCTCTTATGGGTGACTGATGATTCAATGAGCCAGTGGACGTGCAGCGGCCCAGCCCGGGGCTGAGCCTCCAGGAGGCATTCGCTATAGGTAGCTGGGAAGGAAAGAAAATTTGGGGGGTGGGGGGGCAGGGGTTCCAGGGATGGAACTCAGGGGCACTCAGCCACTGAGCCCCATCCCCAGCCCTATTTTGTATTGATTTAGAGACAGGGGCTCACCAAGTGAGTTAGGGCCTCACCATTGCTGAGGCTGGCTTTGAACTCACCATCCTCCTGCCTCAGCCTCCTGAGCCGCTGGGACGACAGGTGTATGCCACCATGCAGGGGAGGGAATGTGGTCCTGCCCTAGCCATCATCTTTTCATTAAGTATCTGCCGTGACTTCTGGAACCTTCTGCCCCTAAGACAAGCTGCAGATGTAGCAGGCCCGGCACCGACGTCACCCTCAGAGCCCACCTGGCTGGCTTTAGCAGACCCCACAGGCACCATGCGGGCGACCTCTCAGGGTGCCTGTGGGGTACCCCTTGCCCCAGGCCTCTCTCTAACCCCCTGCATTTGGATTCCTCCCTCTGGAGGGTCCCCAGACCCCAAGCTAAAGTGCCATTCACCTCCCCTGGCCCCCCACCTGGCTCAGGCCCGCTGCCCGGTGTCTCATCCAGCTCAGGGCCAGAGCTGGGCACCCACGGCACTCAATCAAGAGCCCCACAACAGGTCCTGCCACCCTGGGGGTCGGAGCCCGAGCGGAGCCAGGGAGTGTCTGGGTGCGGCCCTGCTGGTGTTTCCATGTATTCTACAACTGTTTGTTTTAACAGCTGAGTGTCCAGTCGATTCAGTGCAGCCTGTGCCAACCGTTATCTGGGTGGGACAAGGACATGCTGGCTGGGAAATCAGGGCTACTCCTCCGCGTGCTGTCCGGCCGCCGTGCCCCGGAATCAAAGTGTCTGCCCATAAAGGCTGACGGGGCCACAGAGGTGGTTCTTCCTTTTTTTTTTTTTTTTTTTTTTTTTGCAGATCAATGTCCACTGCCAAAACCCCGTCCAGAGACTCTTAGAGAGGTCAAGGGAGACCTTTGCTGAGGGTCCCGGGATCTTAAATCTAAAGCTGACTGTGCCCATTTCCAAGGTTGACATGTAACAGGACGCACAGATGGACGGGATACCAAGGGGAGACGCCGCAAGACCATGGCAGGATTCATTTTTAAAATGGATTTCCAGTGCGCTTTTACAGTCTGGTCTGGTGATGGGATTAAGCTTAGAGTCTGGTCACTTCTGACAGCTGGGGTCTTGCTGGATTTGGAGAAAACATCAACAATCCAGTTTAAAGTCCCCTTCAGCCAGGCACGGTGGCCCACGCCTGTCATCCCAGCGGCTGAGGAGGCTGAGGCAGGAGGATGGCGAGTGAGTTCAAAGCCAGCCTCAGCCACTTAGCAAGGCCCTAAGCAACTCAGGAAGACTCTGTCTCTAAATAAAATATTAAAAAGGGCTGGGGATGTGGCTCAGGGGTCCAGGGCCCCTGAGTTCAACCCCTGGTACTCCCACACACAAAAAAGACCCCCTTACCCTAGAAGATCATTGCACCCCCTCCACTCCAGAAGCATGCCAGGTCTAGTTCCCGAGCACCCCGATTCCCCACACACTGAAGCACATAAATCATCGCTCACTTCTACCAAGTAAATAATGAATCACTTTGGACACCACACCTTGAGCACATCACAGGTCCCAGTAAGTCACGATCTCTAAGTGGCAGGTTTTCATTGCATGGACCGGTGGGGACCTGCTGCTCCGCGGGTCTGTGGGCCTGGGCCCTGAGCTGCCACCGCTTGGCGCCAGGTTAGCTTGCTGCCCTGGAGAACTGCACCCACAGGTGGGCATAGTGCTGCCCGGAGCCGCAGCAAAGGGCACCGTGTGTGGCTTCTGGCCCCTGGTGTGGGTGACCTGCTGCCCAGCCCGGCCCCAGCACGCTCCCCTCATTTGGGGACAAGCCAAGCAGGGCAGGTTGCCATGGCCTGTGATGGAGGACCGTGGCCAGTGCCAACCGTGTGAGACTCGGGAGGCGCCAGCCTTGAACAGCTTAGGCTTTGGCACCTCTGTGTGTGCACCAGGGCTGCCCAGGCAGCTACCGCCAGCCGGGCAGCGGACCGCCTCACAGCTGGGGAGGCCAGGACTCCAACGCCAAGGCCAGGTGGGCTGGTCCTCCTGAGGGCCGTGATCGGGGCTTATTCCAGGCCTCTCTCGGGGCCTCGCGCACCACCTAACAGCCTCCCTGCGCCTGGGTGTCCATCTCCAATTTCTCCCTTATTCTGAGGACGCTGGTTATTTGGGGATCAGAGACCATCTTAGCGACCTCACTTTAAATGAGGCCCTCCATCCAGACCCTCCCTCCAGCCAGGCACGCGGGGAGAGTAGGGGGGGCACATGCCTGTCACCCCAGCAACTTGGGAGGCTGAGGCAGGAGGATCGCTATAGGCAAGACCAGCGTCAGCAATAAGCAAGACCCTGTCTCAAAATTTAAAGGACTGGGGACGGGGCTGCCTGGCGGAGCACTTATCTAGCATGTGTGAGCCCTGGGTTCCGTCCCCAGGGGGGAAAAAAAAGGATTTTATCCGCAAATAAGGTCACATTGGGAGTTATTGGGGTTCAGGAGATCAGTGTATGGATCTGGAGGGACACAGCTCCTAGGACGGTCTGAGTCTCACAGATGTCTCAGTTTTCGACTCCGCCATGGTGTGAGAGCAGTCGATAGAAATCAGACTTTGGGTTTCGAATTCGGATCGTTTCCTGGGTTCCGATGCATCTGTCCCCAGGCTGAGCAATGACATCAAGACTCTGCTCCCATAATCCACTTGGTCCCGAGGCCAGCAACCCACCTCTGCAGGGTGCTGTGTTGCTGAGCTGGGCTGGCTGGATGCAGTCTCTGTTCATACGCTCGTTTCCATCCTTGGCTCGTGGGCTGTGCAGAAACAGGCCTCAGGCCCGGTCCAGCCCCAGGCTGCTCCCCGATGGACAAGCCGCACTCAGAGAAGTCGTCTGCATCCTGCATGCAGGGCCCCTAATGGCTGTGTTAATGTCCCCTCCTGAGTCATCCAGTATCACTGCTGGCTCATTAAAACATCAAAGTGGCTACAGCGGCCCTGCCAGAGGGCTCCTAGGGCCTGGACTCCAGTGTGCAAGGCGACGAGGACGAGTGGACGGGCCGGGGCAGGCGCGTCCGGGCTGCCAATTCCACGGCTCTTCACGGCTGCTCCTCGCACATCTGGAGCCTCAACAGATGGCCTCCTGGATGAGGGCCTGCTCTCTCCCCCCCGCCCCCTGGCCACCCCCCACACACCGCCCCCAGTCGCCTGCCCTCCACCCTCCTGACACGGGCCCAACCCTGACCTCAGCACCCAGTCGGTCACCCCGTCTCTGGGTGACCAGGTGCTTCTCAGCCTCCAGGACGTGCATAGGGGTGGCCCGGGCCATTTCTTAACCAGCTGAGTGAAACCCCGACGTGGAGAAGATGGCGGGAAGACCTTCCATATGGACAAGTAGCTCCCTGCACCCCTCAAAGATGCAAAGATGTCAACTCACTCCAAGGATCGCCTCGCTCTAAAGGCCTGCTCTGGTGGGACGCCTTCAGTGCAGGGCCGCTGGGAGACACAAGCAAAATGACTTAGGGTCCAGCAGGGAAGAAAGTCCGAGGAGGGGACAAAGAGAACAAACGACCCACCCCAGGCTGCCCACTGTGGCTGAAGTACAGTTTAGTCTTCGTCCATTTTCTGTCGCTGTGACTGAGTGGCAGAGGCAGGTACATTATAAAGAAGAGAGGTTTGTTTGGCTCGCGATTCTGGAGGCCGGAAGTCCCAGAGTGGGGTGGCAGATCTGCTTAGCATCTGGTCACACCTGCTGGCTCAGCTCTCTCTTATAATGCCATCGTGAAGACTTTACCTCCCTGAGCTCATCCTGGCTTAATTTCTTCCCACGGCTCCATATGCAAATACTAGAATACACAAAGGCCCTGCCTCGGGGTCACTGAGGCCTACTCTTGGCATGAGCCGCCTTCAGCATCGGCTCACCTTCTCCCCTCCCTGGCGTGGCCTTCCCATTGGGGTGTGTCTGCTGCGTCTCTTACAATTGCTGAGTGACGGATGCTTGTCTGACACACGGGCGCACCTCTGCCCCAGCAGGTACGACAGCTACCCAGAAACATGTAGGAAAGGGGGAATCCTTGCCAGTGAGGTCTCGAGTGGATGGGGCATTGGTCGGCCTGGGACTTATCACCCCCACCCACCTACTGGTCTGTTTGCTTCCAGAGGTGAAAGCAAATGGTGGACCACAGGTGTTTGGGAAAAAGGAAACCGTACGTGTAAAGGCCCTGAGGCAGGAACAAGCCTGCCATTTTCAAGAGACAGAAACCTGAAATTTGGGGGCTGAGCTATAGCTCAGTGGTAGAGAGCTTGCCTAGCACCTGGGAGGCTCTGGGTTCGATCCTCAGCACGACATAAAAATAACTAAGTAGAATAAAAGTACTGCGTCCATCTACAACTAAAAATTAAAAGAAAAGAAACCTGGAGTTTGGAGAAAGTAGTCTGTGTTGCCAAGCTTCCTGATCTCAACCTTTCTGTTTTCTCAGTACTTGCCAGAAAGGGTGAATTTGAGCTACAGCAGGAAAGGCCCGGACATTCATACAGAGGAATGTGTCACCACAGTGACCTCTTCAGCTCTGAGGGCTGTTATCATTCAGAGACACTGATCATTTCCTTTAGGTCATTTATTCACTCAACAAACATTTCCTGAGTTCCTTCTCAGTATGCCAGACCCTGTACTAGACTTCAGAGAACACCTTTGAGTTCCTGACCTGACCCTTCTCCCCAAAACAGAAGCCAAAAGGCTCTTTTCTGGGGTGCCAGCTTGTGCCCAGGTACCTGTCACTCAGGGAGGGTCAGATCCTTTGGTCAGGTGCAGACTGTCAGTGGCTCAGGGAAGATTCTAGAAAGACCAATGCCTCCCAGCCCAGTGGAGACCGTTCTTCAGTTCCCTCAAGACCCCGCCTGATGCGCCACCTCCGTTCTCTCCTCTAGCCCCCTGCCTCGGGGAGACAGTCCCCCACAAAGAACGGCAGCCCCTCCAAGTGCCCCCGCTTCCTCAAGGTCAAGAACTGGGAGACGGACGTGGTTCTCACTGACACCCTCCACCTCAAGAGCACCCTGGTGAGTCCCCCAGACACTGTCCAGCATCCCCTGGACGGGCTCTTTGTCCCTGCTTGAGGGCAGTCTGACCACCGATGAAGTTCCGAACAGACCCTGCCCTGATTTCACACTGTGTTGTCCTCTAGACTTCTAGATCCGATTTTTTAATAGTGTCCACACACCCACATATTCCTTTAAGTTGGGGTTAGAAAAGGGCCTTTTGGAGAAATGTATCTGTTGGTTACTGCTGCGTAACAAACTGGCCCAAAAATTCAGTGATGCCTGAAAACAACTACTGTTTATGACTTTAGAAAAATCTCTGGATTAGCTGGGTGGTCCAGCCCATCGGAACCGGACACCCTGGATCTGAGTGAGGTTGTATCGTATGCCCGCAGCCACCTGAGGGGACAGCTCAGGGCCGGCTGATCTAGGATGGCCCTGCTGAGGTGACTCTGTTGTGCACGGTCTCTCCTTTTCCAGCAAGCAGCATGGTGGAGGCAGAAACATGCAAGATCTGTTGAGGACTGGGCTTGGGCATGGTGCAGGGCCGTTTCTGCCCACTCTGTGGGCCAAAAGTAGCCGAGATCCAAGAGATGAGGACATACAGCCCCCTCTCGATGGGGAGCCGCTATCAAACCACACTCCAAAGAGAAAGCTGGGAGGAAAGAATCGGGGTCATTTTTGCAATTAATCTATCAGAGACATGTTCAAATGGGCTACTGTCCCCTCTGTTAGCATGAGAAAGTATCCTGGGGTCTGGTTCCCGTGATTCAGATTCGTAGTCAAAACGCCCCTAACTGACCTTAAATTGTGACTCGCTGTCCCTTACATTGACTGAGGACCATGTCCAACAATGACAGGAAGCTGGTTGTTGGCGTCCAGGGCCAGGTTAGCCCTGCCCTGAGCACCAGATCCTGGCCCCCAGCCCACACCCGCTGATCTCGGGGGAAACCCGGCCATAGCCTGCCTCTCTCCCCCTTCCAGGAGACCGGCTGCACGGAGCACATCTGCATGGGCTCCATCATGCTGCCCTCTCAGCACACGCGAAGGCCCGAAGACGTCCGCACCAAGGAGCAGCTCTTCCCCCTGGCCAAGGAGTTCATCGACCAGTACTACTCGTCCATTAAGAGGCAAGTGTGGGAGGGCACCCGGGCGCACACCTGTCATCCCGGTGACTCCGGAGGCCGAGGCAGGAGGATCGTGAGCTCAAAGCCAGCCTCCGCCACTTAGTGAGGCCCTCAGCCACTCAGGGAGACGAGACCCTGTGTCTAAAGGAAATGTTAAAAGGCCAGGGGATGTGGCTCAGTGGTGGGGGCTGGGGACACGATGTCAGCTGCAGCTTTGCAGAGTCCAGCCAAACCCCGAGTTCGAGGCCTTAGCCCGCCCGTCACAGGGGTGGAAACCTGGTAGCCCTCGGGCCAAACCTGGCCCCCAGATGGACTCTTATTTGACCTGGGAAAGGATTTCTTGGACTCTGGAGTATTTCACGCAGTTGCACACCTGGAGGAAAACTCCCAGCTGTGGTTTGTGAGCATGCAAAGAAGGGCAAGCTCACAAACACCAGGGACAGTAGGAAGGATTACCACTGAAGAACCTTCCAGAAATCGCCTTGGCTCCCTCCACAGTCCAGACATGGAGTCCAGGCTCCGTAACCCTTCTCCGAAATGTTCTGCGCCAGGCGCATTTTGGGTCTCAGAGTTTTTCAGATTTTAAAATCATCTGCATCGACTTTACCAACTGAACACCCCTCACCTGAAAATCTGAACCCCAGGGGCTAAGGTGTCCCTCTGTGGTAGAACACGTGTGTAGCGGGGCCGGTCGCTGGGTTTCAGTGGGGGACCTGGTGCTGGTTACACTGTTCTGTAGAGCTGCCTTCTTAGGAGCCTCAAAGTTCCCAAAGTGATTTTTAACTGTCTAAAATTGAAGGCATTCCCAGCAGTGGGAACTTAGAAGAGCTCCCTCTAAGACTACGACTTTCCAGCTTCTGTTGAGCAAGACCCAGCAGCCTTGGGGCCCCATGCCTATCAGGGAGCAGTTGGCTGGGGCATAGTCATGGCTGGTCCCCAAGGACAAGGCTCAACGTAGTCCCCACCAGCTGGTTTCATCTACACCCCCCACAGAGCCCTCGTAGGCACCTGAGTGTACCCTCTCTGCTTTATGCTCTGTCACATGTAGCAGTCTATGGGGGACTTCCTGTGGCCCCCAGTGTCCTATCACAGCTCATCCCTCCCACCCACCTCTACTTCAGAAGAGGGGGTAATGACGTGGGTTAGCTTTCCGTCCCTGTGACAAAACACCTGAGAGAATCAACTTAAAAGGAAGGAAAGGTTTGTTTGTGCTGATCATTGGCGTCCAGGGCGCTCAGCCCCTGTTGGGTTGGGCCAGTGGCCAGGCAGCTCATCCGGGATGGAGAGCAGGAGGAGGAGGCCCCTCACCTCATGGCACCGGGGAAACAAGGGAGGGGGGAGGGAGGGCGCCCCCCATGACCTCACTTCCTCCCACCAGGCCCCGCCTCCTACAGGTGCCCCCGCCTCCTAGTAGAGTCCCGGGCTGGTGGGAGACCTTAGGGGGCGCTTCACGCTCCTCTCCTCCCAACTCAGGTTTGGCTCCAAGGCCCACATGGACCGGCTGGAGGAGGTGAACCGGGAGATCGACAGCACCAGCACCTACCAGCTCAGGGACACGGAGCTCATCTACGGGGCCAAGCACGCCTGGCGCAACGCCGCCCGCTGCGTTGGCAGGATCCAGTGGTCCAAGCTGCAGGTGGGAGACCCCTTGGGCACCCCAGCTGACCCCAGACCCCACCGCTCCCTTCAGCCTCCCGCCCACCTCCCTGACTGACCTTCTCCGCGTCCCCCCTGACGGGTCTGTTTCTGTCCCGCTGACCCGATTGGATTCTAGGGAAGAGCTCCTCGTGGGCAGTAGATTCGTTATCAAGATCGGGGTTTGGAGTTTGGTTTTTTGTTTATATATATTTTTTAATCCCTCAGTACTAGTCCCTAACAGAAAACGTAGCCATCTCATTAAAACGCCCCCTGTATTGACTGTCCCCTTGGTCACATTCGCTTGCACTTTGGGAGACTTTTCCTAGTCTGATTGACGTTGCTTATGAGCATAGAAGAAAGAAAACATAAAAGGTTGCCTGGGACTCAGAACGACGTGCCTGCTACTCCAGAGAGGGGGCCCTGGGGTGGGCTCTGGGAAAGGGGGAGACGGCCGTCAGTCCCACCGGGCATCTCTCCCAGGTGTTCGATGCACGCGACTGCACCACGGCTCACGGGATGTTCAACTACATCTGCAACCACGTCAAGTACGCCACCAACAAGGGCAACCTCAGGTGAGGGCCTGCTGACCTGCTGGGGGGTGAGGGGGCCTCGTGTCCCTTCTCTCCTGGGGCAGTGGTATCCCCCGGGGTTTGCAAAACTGCAACCACAAACGTCCCACTCAGCCCTCACCCAGGAGGAGCCTGAGAAAGGATGTTGGGTCTGGGATCCGCACACAGCACCCGCCTCACCCCGGCTCACGGGCTGTGACTCTGGTGTCGCTCAACACGCCTCTGTATGTACGTCACACGACGCGCTGGGTCTGCTGCTCAGGGATGCGTCAGCACGGGAGGGACAAGGGACTCATCCTGGGCTCCTCTCCGCGGTGGCCCTGAGAGACGTTCTGCTCAGAGATTCTGGAGAGCGCTCCGACCCTGTGTGGTTTTCACCTGGCCTCCCGCGCACCCCGACTTTCCTACTGAAGGGGACGGCCCCCCTCCTGCAGGATAATAATGGTGCCCTCTTTTGCATAGAGGGGAGGACCTCAAGTGGAGCTCAGAAAGCAGCAAAGGGGGTGGCTGTTGCAGAACACCTGCAGGAGGAGAGCCACCAGCCGCGGGGGGCACAGGAGATCCCTGCGTTGACAGGAGAACCCAGGGCAGGGTCCCCGCGGCCAGGAATCAGATCTCTTGATGGCACAGGGGAATCCAGGCAGAGGGAGGAGCTCGGGGCAGAGGATATCATGGGGCATGGGTGGAAAAGTCATCCTGCTTCAAGTCTACGTTTTTCTTCTCCCGTCCTTCCCCTGTGCCAAGGAGCAAAGCCCCATCCTGTGACACCCTTCACCCTGGGGTAACCGTGGGCTCGTCCCACCACACAGCGAGCCCTGCACGGAGATGAGTTTTGCAAAAGGGACTCAGAGTAGGTCTTAAATCTGCCTCCCCGATGACAGGGTTAGGGGACCTCCGCGGCCGAGGTGTGCAGAGAGGGCACTGGAGGGTAATGAGGAGCAGGTGGAAAGGGTTCACACAGGTGTGTCCTAGGTTTCACAGGAAGGCTGGTGGTCTGGTTGGTGGCGCACACTGATCCCAGCAGCTCAGGAGGCTGAGTTGGGAGGATCGCGAGTTCAACGCCAGCCTCAGCAACTTAGGGAGGCCCTGAGCACCTCAGTGAGACCCTGTCTCTAAATAAAATACAGAATAGGGCTGGGGACGTGGCTTGGTGTTGGCCAAGTGCGCCTGAGGTCAATCCCGGTACCCAAAAAAAGGAAGGCTGGTGGTAGGAGAAGAATAGAACCTAGAATCAGGATGTGCCGTGACTCGGGGGCCCCAGGGCTCCCTGCAGACGGCGTGTGCAGAACTCCCCGGGGGACTGGCTGATGTCAGGACTCTTGTCCCCTGGGGGCAGGGATCCAGAGCCCCTGGCTCTGAACCCATCCTCCTGCCCCCCCCCCACTGGCCTTCACCCTCCGCACACCAGGGGCTCCAGTGGAGAGGTGATGTCCCCTCCTTCCAACAGTTAATCCATTGACCCTGGGGACCTGGCACAGGTCCTGAGCCTGTTGGCCTGGGCAGCAGTGTTTCGAGTGTGTCCCCAGAGCACATGTCTCCCCCTGACACCGGCTGTCCTCCCCGGCCCCACAGGTCGGCCATCACCATCTTCCCGCAGAGGACGGACGGCAAGCACGACTTCCGCGTGTGGAACTCGCAGCTCATCCGCTACGCTGGCTACAAGCAGCCCGACGGCTCCACCCTGGGGGACCCGGCCAACGTGGAGTTCACCGAGGTGCGAGCGCGGCGTCCCCACCCACCCACCCACCTGGGCTCAGGGCCCCGAGCTTTCTTTCCTGGTTTGATGAGCAGCCTTTGGGACCCAGGGTGCCCTTCTTCAGACTGGCCGCTGCCCTCCGTCCCCGTCCTCCAGCTCTTTCAGGGTTGGGCCTTGGGTCACCTTGGTGCCACGTCCTCACCCCCAGCCCCCTGGTGGAAACTGTGGTCCCATTTCACAGGTGGGCACAGCGAGCAGTGATCCAAGGGGGACAAATAGGTCAGGGGAAGGCGGGACCGCAGGGCACAGCTCATCCCACCAGGAGGAGAGACGCTGGCAGAGGAAGCCCGTCGGGCATCTTGGCAGGGTCAGGTAGTGTCTCCGACTCGAGGCACCACTCACGTTTCTGCCACTGTCGACCACAATTTTGACTCTGCTAAGCACCAGCCTCTAAAAGCCACCAGGAGAGCAGCCAAGACCGGTCCCCACCCAGGGTTCCTTCCAGGTGGGCCTGTGGGCGGGCACCCCCTGTATTTACCACCCAGCCCTCCCCAGGTAAGCTGCTCTCCGCGCCCCCTGGCCCCAGCCCCTGCCAGGCCCAGGGTGACTCAGCTGCTACCCCTGGGTGCTGGCTTCACCTGCAGGTGGCCTTTCTTATTAAAATGTGATTATCCTGAGAAGGGGCTGTCTCCAGGGCAACCAGAGCTGCACCTGTGTGCTCATGGCCCAGCCAGGCACCACTTGGCACAGCGGAAGGTGCACTTGGCCTTGACCTTGCCTCAAGTCGGCAGAACGGCCCCCTCCTCAGCTCAGCCTTCCAACCGTCCCGGCCAGCGCACCCCTCCTGAGCCAGGAGCCAGCGCCGCCCCTCTCGGCCCCTCCCTCCCAACCCTCTAACCCCACGCTGCCCTTCTGGACAGCCGCAAGCCGTGGGTGGCCCCTGAGCACCTCGTCTGTGGCTAGTGCAAACCGAGATGTGCCTCTAGAGAAGGTGCCACCACAATGCCAAGACTCAGTGTTCCAAACACAGGGGGCGGGGTGCCTGGCACACACCTGTCATCCCAGGGGCTCCGGAGGCTCAGGCAGGGGGATCCTGAGTTCCAAGCCAGCCTCAGCACTCAGCGAGGCCCTGAGCGACTTCTCAAGGACGTGTCTCTGAATAAAAAACAAAATGGGCTGGGGATGTGGCTCAGAGGTTGAGTGCCCCTGAGCTCAATGTCCAGTACCAGAAAAATAATAACAATAATAATAACAACAACAACAATGATAATAATAATCAGTGGAAACGAGCTCACTGATCGCTCTTGTGTTGGTTGGGGACGTGGCTGAGTGGCAGATCTCTGCCTGGCAGAATCCCCAGCACCACAAACATCACAAACAGGTGCGAGCCTGACTATCTAAAGTCTCAATATTTTGTTCAAAAATATATGCATTGATTCCAGATTGAAACGATGATGATGGAGGCACGGCAAGCTGCTGCGTTCATAAAAAACTAGCAACCTTACTGGATTGATAAATATATGTTTGATTTTAACATTGACGTTTCAACATGAATATTAATATTCTAGCGATGTAAATGCCTTCACTTTAACCATTTATCATGGATCAGTTAGTGTTGATCTTTAGGGTGTCTCCTTGTTACATAGTACCTCTATTCGATATTATTTAGATGAAAGTTAGCAATTTCATTTTACTGTCAAACGGATCACTTTGAATAGATGGATACTTTAATACATGAAGAATATTCACATAGAGTGCTTGCATTTAAATAAATATGTGAATAAAATGGTTTTCACCTCTTTTTTAATGTAGCTGCTAGAGTCAGTCACTCATGTGGCTCACATCAAATATCTATGGGGCAGCTGCCCTAAAAAAATGTGTTCTAGATGGTGATTCTTCACCACAGGGAGCAGACCTTCTTTGCATCTTGAGGCCTCTAAGGTCAGGTGACAGACCCAGGACAGAGCCAGCCCAGGACGGCGCCAGGATTGTCCAGCTCTTCCCTTCCCCTCTGGGAGCCCCCAGGGGCACAAGGATCCCGGAGATGTAAAGCTTCCTGTTGGGGCAGAGGGTTGCCCTGTGCCCCGGGGCCCACTAGGCGAGCCCAGGGGGACCCTCTGTCCAGTGGCAGTGTCCGCTGGGGACTCACATTGGGGTCTCTGCTCAGCCCTCAGCCCCACCCCACTCCCCACCAGGCTGGAGGGTTCAGGGCCCCGAGCTGACCGAGCGCTCTGTTTGCAGATCTGCATCCAGCAAGGCTGGAAGCCCCCGCGGGGCCGCTTCGACGTGCTGCCCCTCCTGCTGCAGGCCAACGGCAATGACCCCGAGCTTTTCCAGATCCCACCTGAGCTGGTGCTGGAAGTGCCCATCAGGCACCCCAAGTAAGAGGGCTGGTGTGGGGGGTGGGGGTCCCCGGGCCCCTCTCCGCCCAGCCTTCGCCCCCTGGCTCCCTCTGCAACCCAGACAGGGGTTCCCAGGGGGTCTTGGTTCTTCCCCGTGGGCTTGGGCAACGTGGGTGCCCTCGGGGGCCATCCTGAGAGCAGCCAACGGTCAGAAGTGGACCCAGGGAAGGTCAAGTTCAATTGGCACCTGGTGCTGGGAGGAGCCGCATTTGCACTTGGAGAGGGAAGAATCCCACCCCAGGCACTAGGCTCCAGGAGAGGACCAAGGGAGGTCGATAAAAACTCAAGATGTAAATGCCATGTGTTTCAAAGATCTAACTTAACTCTTTTTTAGTTTATTTTTTTGTTTTTTAAATCCACAAAGAGCCACAGAGCAACACTATAAATAAAAACAGGAATCAGCTCAGAATTGAGATTAGGGTGACACAAGCAAGGGGGGTCACACAGGGAGGGGTGGGGGCCTCTCTATTTAAAGTTTCAATATTTTGTTCAAAATATATACGTAGATGGGCAGCGCTAAGTCATGCATTGATCTAAAACGCTGCATGAATAAGCAGCAGCCTTGATGTTAATGGCTGAGTCTGTTGGGGTCCCCCTAGATTTTGTGCCCTAGAGGAGTGCCCCATTTGTGTTCCCTTCCTCCTGGCCTGGGACAGGAGGCCCGGGTCACAAGGCCCCTGGTGCCGCCTGCTCTCTGGGAGCACCCCCAGCTCCTGGATCCGCTCACTGACTCAAGCCACATCCTTCCCACTCCACTCAGGCACCCAGCTGGCCTTAGGGGCTGACTTGGTCCCTGCCTCGGTGGTCTTACCTTCTCAAAGAGGAGAAGACCTTACAAACACAACGACTTCATGCTTCTAGGCCCTATAAAGTGACTGAATTCCAGTAAAATGCGGCAGTCGGAATTTTATGATGCCCAGAAGTGTGAGGCCACACAGACCCGATAGGACATCAGAGAAGGTTTCCCCAGAGTGAGCAGCATTTTAGCTGAGAATTAAGCATAGGGAGGAGCTGGGGGCACAGATGGAGGAGAGAGGACCCCCAGGAAGAAGGAGCCAGCCACCTGGGCAAAGGCCCTGGGGTAGAAAGGCGCCCCGTGGGTTGCAGCAGAGTGATCGCTCCACACTTTCTCCTGGACTCACTCTTGGTTTGGAAGACCCACGGCCGCCCAGGGCAGTGGTTCCCAGACCTGGGCTGCCTTGCCGTCTGCAGGTTTGACTGGTTCAAGGACCTGGGCCTCAAGTGGTACGGCCTCCCCGCTGTGTCCAACATGCTTCTGGAGATTGGCGGCCTGGAGTTCAGCGCCTGTCCCTTCAGTGGCTGGTACATGGGCACGGAGATCGGTGTCCGCGACTACTGTGACAACTCCCGCTACAACATCCTGGAGGTAGGGTCCCTCGGTGGTCCCCGGGGCAGGACGCCTCAGGCAGAGGTTTGGCGCCTAGAAACTGGAAGGGGAACAAATAGAACCACAATCCGGGTGAACTTCTGGAAGCACCCGTGTGTCTTTACCAGGGATGGTAGCACTGCTTAAGCACCTTATGTATACAGTCATCACCCCCCCCCCCGCTGCCCTGTGTCTGTCGGGGGTTCATCCAGGAACCCCCACCGAAGCCCAGGTCCTTGATGTAAAAGGCCCAGTGTGCGCCTGTGACCCGCACACCCCCGGCACGCTCAGATCCTCTCGAGGTGACTTCTGATACCGTGCTAACCCGAAGGGTTCAGAGGATGGATCATGACAGGGAAGACATGCCTTGGACACGTTCTCTACAGGTGCAAGCTTCTTCCCAAGTATTTTCCTGGGAAGGTTGTTTGGATCTGCGTAGACGGAAACCGCGGCTCTGGCTGCAGGGGGCCTGTGGTGTGCGGGGGCTTGTGTGTTCAGATGACTGGTCTCTTTCCTTCAAGGTAACGGCTGTGACATTCTCCAAGTTACTGTTTCTATCAGTGGCTTGGAACCCACCGGCTATAGCACACTCTCATTTAACCCTCACCTTAACCTTAAGGTGTGATAATCCCCTGAAGGTGGAGAAAATGAGGCCTTCCAGAGGGAGTAAGTGACAAGCTCAAGGTCATGCAGCAGAGGAGGGTAGCATTTCTCCACAGAGGGTCTGATTCTGTTCCCCCCACTGAATCCTCCTGAGGGGTCCCAGGGCTATGTTTTGTCAGCCAATGTCCCTACCAACAGTCTTCAGTCTTCGGCGGTTGGCCTCATTTCAAAAGAAGATATGGGGGAACAGAGAAGTTGAGTTCTGGGCCTATGTCACACAGCAAATAAGGTACAGAGTCAGGAGTAGAACTCAGAACCAAGCATTAGGTTTCTGTTGTTTAAATCCATGGGTCCAGGGGTCCTCGGTCTTGCTGCACCTTGGAGTTGACCCTGGGGGCTTTCTGATGCCCAAGTCCCCCTCCCTGGAACCCTGTTGTTATTGATCTGGTGTGGACCCCAGGCTTCAGCATTTTGTAACATTTTTTAATTTCCTCAGAAGGTTCTACTGGGTAGCACCCATCTGTACCACCTCCTGGCAGGAAAGGGGGAAATAGTTCAGGTAATTTCCATAGATATGGCTCAAGTTGCATTGGGGGATTTTTAGTTTTTTTAAGTCACATAGGTTTTTTTTCTTTTTTTTTTCTCTGCAACTAATTGTTCTTGTTTAATTTTTTTAAAATATGCTGTAGAATGCCAGGCACACGCCTGTCATCCCAGCAGCTCGGGAGGCTGAGGCAGGAGGATCATGAGTTCAAAGCCAGCCTCAGCAACTTAGCGAGGCCCTAAGCCACTCAGGGAGACCCTGTCTCTAAAGAAAATATTAAAAAGGGCTGGGGACGGGGCTCCATGGTTAAGCGCCCCTGGGTTCCATCTTTGGTACTAAAATCAATGCAGGAGCCGCGTGACTGCCCACACGACACTTGGCTCTTTCCTAAACCAGCTCGAGTTTTACATGTCTCTGTGCAAAGCAGCAGCTAATGATCTGCTCTCTGCAAACTCGTCCCTGCTCCAGACCCAGCAGAACCTAACGCCCGGCCTCCGAGAACGCATTACCAAGTTCTCATTGCGCTGTCTGAGTGCGTGTCCCTTGCAAGGAGTCATCACGGGCAGCTAGAGGAGCCTGTCACCCGCCCCAGCCCTCAGTTCCAGCTGCCGTTGTGTACAGACGGTGACAGCTGGGTGGGAATGACTTCCCCACTCCTTAGAAATTGCTGCCTTGCAGCCCTGTAATGAGACCTGGGCTCCGCCGGGGACGGCGTGACGGGAGGTGAGCAGCTCAGCCTTAATTAACGAGCCTGCTGCCGGCTCTGCCCTGCCGCTCCAGAGCCGGTGTCTCCGACTGTCACCAATTCTCTTTCCCAAGTAACTTGACACAGGTGCCAGCTGATGAGGAGGCAGCTCCCAGGTCTGGGGTATCGGGCGTCCCCCGAGCTCTCCCTCCCCGGCCACCTGGCTCCGTGGACTGTGGACAAGTGCAGACAGGGTTCTGGCCTCAGTTTCCCTCACCTGTCAGAGCCCAGCAGGTGTCCCTCTGAACTCACAGCCCACCGTCTCCAGTCTGAGTAGTGACCGCTGCAGGGTGGAACAGAACGGGGGGAGCTTCTCCTCCAGGGAAACAGTCGCTCCTGATCCATCGGAAGACCACCCTCGGATTTGAAATAAAATCCTGGCTTCCTGGCTCGCCCTCCAGGGCCCCCCCCCCCCCGCATCCAGTCCTGCTTCTCTCTCCCACAGCCCCCGCCCCCCGCGGCTCACCCTCCTGCAGGCACACGGGTCCTCCTTCTGCTTCTCAGGTGACCCAAGCCCCATTCCCACCCCAGGGCCTTTGCTCTTGCTCTTCTCACTCACAAGTCCCCGCCCCTGGTCTGCGGACGTCTTGCTTCTTCTCATCATCTCCTCCTCCCGTTTCCTTCCTAGGAATTAACACTGATCATAAAATGAGCCCTCTCCCCACTCGACGGGCATGTCAGCTCCATGACTCAGGGGCTCCTTCATGTCCAGTAGATTCTCAATTAAAAAAAAAAAAAAACAAACCACAACCACTTTTGCAGGAGTGAGTCCATGAGGGACCGGGGCATGAGCTGGTTAGTCCAGGGACCCACGGTGAGGGGACCCACGGTGGCGGCACCCGCCCTCCTTCGTTCTGAAGCACCGAGGGGCCCCAGCCTGTGAGTGGGTCTTGTCCCCCTTCAGGAAGTAGCCAAGAAGATGAACCTGGACATGAGGAAGACGTCGTCCCTGTGGAAGGACCAGGCGCTGGTGGAGATCAACATCGCCGTCCTCTACAGCTTCCAGGTAGCACCCGGCTCCCGCCTCACGGGCGTGAGAACCTTCCGGAACCTTGGTGCTGAGGGTCGAGAAACCTGGCTACCAAAACCCACCTGGGCGGGTCCTGTCCACCAGCATGACCCCCTTCCTGTCCGCCTGCCTCCCCTGCTTGGGGGTCCTGGGTGGGGACCCTGTGAGGAAGAGAATACTAGATGGGGAGGGAGGTCACCACCCGCTGCTCACGATGCTTCGGAGTCACCATGAGGAGCTGGGCAAGACAACCCCCGCCTGTCATCCCCGCGGCTCAGGAGGCTGAGGCAGGAGGATCACGAGTTCAAGGCCAGCCTCAGCAACTCAGCAAGGCCCTGATCATCAGCAAGGCCCTGCCTCTGGCTGGGGTTGTGGCTCAGTGCTTCAGCACCCCTGGATTCCAGCCCAGTGCCCCCCCTTAAAAAAAAGTTGTGACCACAGGTATCCTCTGTTCCTGTCCTCTCCTAGGGACTCCTCACTATCAGAGCCTCGTGGGCCCCTGGAAAGGGTGTGAATGGAGTTAAGCCCTTGGGTTCTTTGGCCCAGGGTGAGAGCCAAGGTCACGGGGCTCCCGGAGTGGACAGGCCCCAAAGAGGGACGCCCGCTGTCTCGGGGTTCTTCAAGGGTCCCTGGTGGCCCTGCGCAGGTGGCCCAGGGAGGCCGGTGTGGACAGAGTAAGCGCTCCACGCTCTGTGTGTAATAAGCCGATGGCAGGGGAACGGTCCCCACCGTGTTACGTGGTTAAGGGGACAGGTCCCTCCTTGGGGTCTGACACGTCCGTGGGGTCCACTCTGTGGCCCGCCCTTGCTGGGGTGGGGGCGAGGTGACCAAGGAAGGGCGGCTGCCCTTGGAGCCACAGGGGACAGGACAGGTGTTCCCAGGAAGCCACGTGGTGACAGCCCCCAGGGGGTCAGTCCCCCAGACCCCTGTGTCCCTCCAGGTTGGCGTGAGGTGCCCTTCTCTTGGCCTCCCAGGGGAGATTTGTCCACCTGCCTCCATACTGGGGTCGGAGGACTGGACACTCCCTGTCTGAACCACGACGGGTGGAGACCACAGAGCGGACACTTGGTCATGAACACAGAATCACATTTTGACACTGACCCGTGATGATCCAGGGCAGGGGCAGGAGCTGCAGAGGACGGTCTCTAGCATCGAGGCCAGCTCTGCCCTCGGGGGCTGCCCACCAAGCCTGGATAGACGGGTGGAAACTGAAGTCATATGTCAGGGACAGAGAGGGGGCCAGGGACCAACGGCACCGAGAACAGAGAACTCTCGGAGGGTGAGGGTGAGGGAGCTGTTGAGATCCCGGCTCGGATCCCTGGGGACCTGGGCCAACGACAGGCAGGCTCGGGACAGCACGGATGGACTGAGCTGACCAATTCGAAAAGCACAGAGGGGACAAGAGTCCAGTCACTGCCTGAGGTTCCTCCCCCTTCTTAAAAAGCAGGGAAAGGTATGAAAGACACCGGCACCAAACAGAGACCTTTTCCTGGGTGTGATTACAAGTGAGAGAAATGCAGAGAGTCACCGGCTCCCCTCACACTGCTTAGAATCATCTCCAGGACCACCATCTTGTTTGCTTTCTTTTCTTTAAATTTTTATTTATTTTTTATTTTTTGGGGGGGCAGGGGGGGTTCTGGAGATTGAATCCAAGGACGCGTTACCACTGAGCCCTATCCCCAGCCCTTTTGATTTTACTTTATTTATTTATTTTGAGGCAGGCTCTTGCTAAATGGCTTACGGCCTCACTCAGTTGCTGAGGCTGGCCTCCAACTGGCCATCCTCCTCCCTCAGCCTCCTGAGTCTCTGGGATGACAGGCGTGCCTTGCTGGGCTTGGCTTCCCCAACTCCTCTGACTCCTGGCCCCTTCTCTTCTCACAGAGCGACAAAGTGACCATCGTTGACCACCACTCTGCCACCGAGTCCTTCATTAAGCACATGGAGAACGAATACCGCTGTCGGGGGGGTTGCCCGGCTGACTGGGTGTGGATCGTGCCCCCCATGTCTGGCAGCATCACGCCCGTCTTCCACCAGGAGATGCTCAACTACAGGCTCACACCCTCCTTTGAGTACCAGGTCCTGCCCCTTCTGCCCCTTTCCTTGCCAGGTCCCCCCATATCTGCTGTGTAGGTTGTGTGGGGAGCACATCTTACTCTGGGCCAGCTCTTTGGATGTGCAAATGCCCAGTGGCCACGTGTGGCTCCTGGCTCCCACACTGGCCAGCACAGTCTTGGTGAAAGACTCACAGAGACAAAACGAGTGCTCAGAGAAAGTCGGAGGGGACCCAGGGCTGATGGGAGGGGCTGGCAGGACACGACAGGGAGGCAAGGACAGCTATGGTGACCGCAGGTGGAATCCTGCTCTCAGGGCTGTGGGGTCGGGCAGCCTGGAGCCCCAGGGAGCCCTGGGCATCTCCATGAGAAGCCGCCGTCCCTCGTGGCAGTGACCAGAGCCCTCTCTCCTCTTCCCAGCCCGACCCTTGGAACACCCACGTGTGGAAGGGCACCAACGGGACCCCCACAAAGCGGCGCGCCATCGGCTTCAAGAAGCTGGCTGAGTGAGTGTCCCGCCGCGGGGACCCGGGGGCGCCCACTCAGGGAGCCCAGAAGAGGGGGACACAGCGGCGGGTGGGTGAACCCATCACCAGAGGCCGCCACACCTGGGCTGGTAACGCCCGCCCATTTCTGTGGGGTCCGTGTTCCCCTCGGGGCCATTTTCGAGGGAAGTCAGAACGGGGGGGGGGGGGGGGGGGGGGAGCCTGCCCCAGGCCCTCCCTCATTCATTTCCTCATTCGTTCGTCCCTTGAGCCAACAAGTGAGCCCCAGGTGTATTCTCCACGCCAGGCGCGGGGCTAGGCTCCGCCGGGTCGAGGAGGGCCCCTGATCTCAGGACGGCCCCAGCCATCACCTGTCAGAGAACAAACATGAACAACAGTCAACACTGGGTCCGTGGCAAGGGCACCGAGGAGTGGCTCCCGGGACCGTAAAATAGATGTCACCTAGATGTCACTTGGGAGGTCAGGGAGGATGTCCCTGAATCGGTGAATGAGATAAACAAGGGTTAATGGAGCAAAGAAGGGGCTGTGGACCACGGTGGGGTCCTCTCTTCCTGAAGGATGCTCGGCCACCTGGGGGCCGGCTGGGTGGGGGGGGGGACTGAGCTGATAGAATGGGGACCCCAGGCTTCTGCCCAAAGGGAACTCCACCGATCCACCATGTTGGGCAGCCATCGGGGTGGACTGAGCTAGCTGGGGTCCAGAAGCGTCCGTGGGTGCCAATCTAGTTCTGCAGCAGGGGCCACCTCTGCCACGGACCCATGCTGGGTCCCGTGGTTCCCGCCCCCATGATTGGCGCCCGGGATATCTCTCCCCTCCCCCTCTCTCCATCCCATCCCACCCGCCAGCCAAGGAGGAGCCCAAGGCAGCACCCTTCCCCCAACAGGAGCTCTGGAATATTCTCAGCCAGGGCCACCTTTGGCTCTAGCTCAGCTCCTCTGTCTCCGGGAAGAGCAGGGAGACGGGAATCTAAAACGTTAATTGCACCATGAAGTTTGCAGTAGAAACAAAGGGAGTTAATTATAGATGCGCTGTCATGCTCCATCCCTCCCAGGGAACCCTCCACGCACCTTGAATCCCTTGGGGTTCCCCACCTCCCCACCCTTAGCTCAGTCTTCCCCCCCTCCCCCTCGTGGGTGGCTCCCCTAATTCTGAAAAATTTGCCACCGATAATCCCCAGGTGGGAGGTGATTAGCGATTTGTCGACACTAAGACTCCTGAGAATAATGGCTTGGGAGTGGAACCCGGGGACTCACCTCCCCCAGCCCCTGCCAGCCGAGGGGAGGGAAGGAACTGGGTTTGAGGTTCTCTGTTGAGCTAGGAGGAGGCTGCATCTGACATCTAAGCTCCCCAGGGCTCAGGTGACATCCGCATCTTTCTAAACTCGTCATTTTTCATAGACATCTCTTTTGTGCATGGGAGATGCCAGGTGCCCTGCAAAGCCCTGGATGTCATTGCTGAATAAACCCAGCCTGGCCCTTCCTCTGCGGGTCCCTAAACCCCTAGAACCTTCCGACTCGATGCCTGGTGGATCAACAGTGGTTTGGGGTTCCCCCCCCCCCCGTCTCTCTCAAATACACACGCACCCACAAAATAAGCCCCGTGAGTGAATATGAATGAATAAGGGGGTGGACGGGCAAAGGACTGTCCTTCAAGGCAGCGCACGGTACCCCGAGGTTCACTAGCAAAACCCACTTTAACCCCTGCCTGACTGCCCTGGGGTTGGGGATAGAGTCGCTCAGTGGGGTGCGTCCGCTCCGGGGCTCTGACTCTTGAAGCATCAAAGATCAAGAGACTCGAGGCTCTGATCTCGTGGATCGTGGTTCTCGCCCGAAAAATCCCAACCTGGTGTCTGTTTCCCAACTTTCCTCCCCCTCCCGGACTCCCAGGGCCGTCAAGTTCTCAGCCAAGCTGATGGGACAGGCCATGGCCAAGAGGGTCAAAGCCACCATCCTCTACGCCACAGAGACGGGCAAATCGCAAGCCTACGCCAAGACCTTGTGTGAGATCTTCAAACACGCCTTTGACGCCAAGGTGGGCAGCGGGCAGTGCCAGGCCCCAAGCCCCTGGCGGTGAATACGGTTGGGAAGGGGAGAGAGGGAAGTGGACAGGAGGAACGCTGGCCCGAGGACGAAAGACGAAGATGCGCATCAGCACACGCTGCTGCCAGTTTCAGGGGACTGTCATAGTCCTCTCCCCACGAACCAAGTAGGAGTCCTGGGACCACCAGATAAAATCCCTGTCTCTGAAGAAAAATGTTAGTGGGAACCATCCTGGAGTCCGTTTTAGGAAGTTCTGTGCTAAAGACAGCTCGGGGGGCCTCACGGCTACAGGACTTCTCAGAGCCTTTAGTGCATGAACCAACGAGCATTATGATCTCCTAAGGAGGAAAGGGTGGGTTATAAATGTCTCCCAGATACGATTTTTTGGGAGATACCAGGGATTGAAGTCAGGGGCACTCCACCACCGAGCCACATCCCCAGCCCTAGTTTGTATTTTATTTGGACACAGAGTCTCCCTGAGTTGCTGAGGGCCTCTCTGTGGCCGAGGCTGGCTTTGAGCTTTGGATCCTCCTACCTCAGCCTCCTGAGCCGCTGGGATGACAGGCCTACACCACTGCGCCTGGCTCCCCAATTTAAGTGACCCTGGGTCATCTCTTTTCATGGGGCACCCCAGCAGATTGGACTTCCTGAGACCCTACTTGGACAGATGTTGTGCGGGTGATGCTGAGACTCAGGGTGACAGTCTCAGATTCATCTGATCCCGGGGCTTCACACTGCAGAGGGCAGGTTTAGAGAGGGGGTGGAGCGGGCCACTCAGGTCCAGCCAGGCCATTCCCAGCCTGAATGGGGACAGGAAGAATCCAGGATCGGTTGGCGGTAAGAAGCCCAAGGACTGACTTCATTCAAGGTCCGTCTCTCCTGGCAGCCAGCCCTGGGACTATGGCCCAGACCCTGCATCCTTCACCCCAGTGACCACAGGAAGATCCTCATGCTACTAACAGGCTTCTGGTCCCACCCACTTGAGCCCATTGATGAACTGACAGCCCAGAACATCTGCTCCTCTTTCCAAAGGGGATGACTCAAAATGACTGGCCTTCTCTCTCTCTCTCCTCCTCTTCCCGTCCCTTTGGATTCCCTCTCCCCTCCCCCGCCATCACCTCCCTCCTCCTTCCTCTCCCCACCCCCCTGCCTGTGTCCCGCCAGGTGATGTCCATGGAAGAATACGACATCGTGCACCTGGAACACGAGACGCTGGTCCTCGTGGTCACCAGCACCTTCGGCAATGGAGACCCCCCGGAGAATGGGGAGGTGAGATGGGCTCCCCCTCTTCTAGGATGGGGTGCCCTCAGCAGGAAGCAGGAGGGCCTCGCTGGGACCCTCCCTCTACACCTGCCATTCAGAACTAGAGTCCCCCCAGAGCCAGTGACGTCGGTGGGATCCAAGTCCTGCAGACCCTGGACCATCCCCAGTTCTCAGGCTGTGGGTGTCCACTGTGCAAATAGTGAAAATGTCACCTGAGTGAGCGCCTTGTTGGGAATGGGAGTTCTAGTCATGAGCCTGGTGTCCCCTGCTAAAGACCCGGGGACAACATTTTTATAAAGAGAAGGCCACCCAGGAGCGATGTGTCGTGGGGGTGGAGTGTCCACGCCTGCCGTCCCTTAAACAGCTGACCTTCCATTGTACTTGCTGCTCACCTTGGCTGCCCACCGGAGCCCTGGCCATCCCTGATATCTGGCTGCCAGGCCTCGGGCTCCTCGATGACTGGCCAGGACCCCGGGCCCTGTGCCCATCCCCCTGGCAGCTCACTCATACAGACGTCCTTCACATCTTCCTCCTCTGTTCTGACCTCCAGAAATTCGGCTGTGCGTTGATGGAAATGAGGCACCCCAACTCCATGCAGGAAGAGAGGAAGTAAGTGACCAGTCCCTCCCATGTCAATGACAACCCCTGGGATCCCTGGAAATTCTGTTTGGGCCCCTGGGATTCACATTTGAGTTGTGGACGGTGGTTGTGATCCAAAGTCCACTGAAGACTGGATTTAGCTGGCAGGTGCCTGGGATTCACTGGGGCTGGCATCTCAGTGCCCGACCCAGTCCCTTCTAAGCCCTGTGACTCAGTTTCTCTTTATGTCAAATAGAGGTGATGATAGCTACCTTCACATTCTGATGAGTAAGAATCAAGTCCAAAAATGGACGAAAGAGTCCTACGAAAAGCTAAGTGCACGGTGTAGACATCGTTCTGATTCTCCCCCCCCACCTTTGGAGACCCCCATTCAAAATCAGTGAAAGCTGCCTCTTGGGCTTTCGATCTGATGCCCACAGTGGACCCGCAGCCAGTGCAGAGGTTAAGTTCAAAAGCTGGACGAGATCACCTCACAAGGCAGAGACACCCCTGGTGCGCAGACATTCACGAAGGAATCGCACCTCGAGTGGGACTGGGTTCTGAAGGCGTTCCACAAGGTGGACGGTCTGTTATCTAGACTTCCTCGGAAAAGCCCCAGGACCCTCCGTGAGGGCGCCTGGTGTGGAGCAGATCCCCGTGTCTTAAGATGAGCATCGCATGTCAGAGCTGACTGGCACTTAGAGATGGTGTGGTGCAGAAAATCACTCTGGGTTTTTCTCCCTGCAAAACACATGTGGCCAATCCCATCCCAGAGCCCCTGGTGACCTGCCCTCGTCCATAGCTGGCTTCAGCACCTTGGTCCTGGGTGGCCTCCCTGCAGGTCACCCCTCACCCCTCCTTCAGGGAGAGATAGGGCTCCATCCATTCTCCCCTCTAGGTACCCGGAACCCTTGCGTTTCTTTCCCCGTAAAGGGCCTTCCCTCCCCCCTGGTGACACTGAAGTCCACGGTCTGGCTGCCGCCCGTGACAGCCGGCACAGGTAGAGCGTGTATGTGTACGCATGCATGTGTGTGCAAGCGTGTGTGTGCATGTGTGTGTGCGCGTGCACCCGTACGTAGGCATGTCCTACACCCCAGCATCCCTGGCCACGCCCCCCCCGGGGTCTCCAAGTGACCTGGATTGTCACCCAGGCTGTGCCATTCGCCCATTCAACCACCTGGGCAAACCACTGGACTCCCGTGGGTCTCCATCTCCCTCGGCTGCCAAATGGGGAGCCGTGATCCTGCCCCGCCCACCTGGGGGGGGGGGCTGTTGCCAGGGTTCCCGGGAAAATCACAACGGGGACAGCATTTGGAGGAACCTCCAGCCTCATACGGATCCACGTGCTGCTATTCTTACCCCACAACTGTCAGCCTGCCTCCCCCGCTAACCACACACACCCCCTGAGATGCTGCATGACTTATTTGGAGAAGTGACTCAATGTGAGGCTATTTTGGGGGCAGAAAATACACTTCCGTATATTTAGAACTTTCCTGATGCTGGAGCGGACACTTTGAAGAGCGTCCAGTTTAGAAACGCTGCTGCCAGATCGCACAGATTTCTTTTTATGTCTTTTTTTTTTATTTTTTTCCCTCTTTTGCATTCAGATTTGTGCATTGGGTTCTCGCCTGGAGTTTGGGGGCTTGGACTTGTTTTGGTTTGTTTCTTTGTCAAGTATTGGGGTTCGGGTTTGGGTTTGGGTTTTTGTTTTTACCTTGTGTGCAAGCCACACGTACCCCTAGGAGAGGAGAACGGATGGGGGTGTTTGGGGTCTCGTTGTTTTAAAGTCTCAAGATTCCTGAGCCTCTCGGGCTGAGGTTTGGGTCCCAGGACATCCTCCTTCCCCTGGAAAATAATTTAATTATGTATATAAAGCAGCGATGTCTTTTCATGCAGGGTCTCAGTGCTAAACATGTCTTATGTTTCCCTGAAATGTGACCTGCCACCCAGGAAAAATGTCTAAGATCTAAGACTCTATGAAAGGAAAGCGTTGACCAGAATAGACCAGCCCGGTTCTGCAGAACTTTTTTTGGGGTACCATGGATTAAACCCAGGGGCGCTCTCCCACTAGACCACATTCCCAGTCACTGTCCGCACGTGGCTGTTGGATTCTTGAGGTGTAGCTAGTGCATGTGAGAACAGGAGTTTTCAACTGCATCTCATTCTAATTGATTCAAGTGTAAATAGCCACACTTAGATGATGGCCGCCATATTGGAAAGCCAGTTCCTGGCTGTTAAAGCGAGACCTGGGAACTAGCAAATTGGCACTTCTTGGGGACTTGTTAGAAATGCCAATTTTCAGACCCCGCCCCAGACCTCTTGAACCAGAGTACGCATTTTAACGAGACCCCGGAATGATTCCCGTGCGTGTTAAAATTCAGAGAGCAAGGGAGCATGGCCTACAGTGAGGGGAGGATCCATTCTGCTCCTGATGTCTTATTGCTTTAGCCATGTTAACGCTATGGGCTCGAGTTTCATAAATCGAGAATGGCCACAAACCACGTACAGGAGGTACAGGGTCATGTACAGGAGGATAATTATCATGGTGGGGGGCGAAAGTTGACCCATTCTTGAAGAGACCCCAGGAGTGTTATGCATTGACTTGACAAACCCAACAGAGAACCAGGACCAGGACAAGTGACTTCAAGATCCACAGGGGGTGTGGGCCTCGGGAGGGGGTCCAGGCGAACCTCACAGACTCTTGTTCACCTTGGCAGGAGCTACAAGGTCCGGTTCAACAGCGTCTCCTCCTACTCTGACTCGCGCAAATCATCGGGCGATGGGCCAGACTTCAGAGACAACTTTGAGAGTGCTGGACCCCTGGCCAATGTGAGGTGAGCAAGGGTCCTGGGGTCAGGGGAGACGGAGGCTCTTGGGGAGCTGGACCTTGGTGCAAGATGGGTTGTTGGTTGCAGGGAGAGGTCTCCCCTTCCCTGTGCCTTTATTCCCTTATAAAACCAGGCTGTCTGGGACCTCCTGGCTGTCTGGGACCCTCCATTCCATCTCGCTGGCTGACCCTTCCTGTGGCCTCTCTGACCGTTCACCCTCTCTCAGAGCCCCAGCACCCGCAGTCCACCCCATGGGCTGAAGCGTATTATTTCCTATTGGTCACTGAGCTTCCCTTCCCAGTGAACACATTTCCTACTGGATAGAAGTCTCGGGAGCAACCCTGGCAGTGACTCCGAACCCCGAATACACCCAAAATCCACCTGAGAATATCCACAACATACCCACACCATAGCCAAGCCCAGCTTCCCGAGATTCGGACGTAACTGGTACAAAATGTGGGCCCACGCCTGGACTTTTTTCCTTACACTCTCTCGGTGACTCTAGCACACAGTCCAATTTTTAAAAGACCAGCCTAACCCCATGTTTGCCAAAGCAGACTCCCCTGCCAGGAGATCATTTTAGGTGGTCCGTGGACAGACGTTTTTGTTCACCAGCTGTGTGTTCAGTTGAATGTGCATTTGCAAGGACATGAAACTGCGATGTCAAACCTCCGGATATCGGTCAAACAAGACTGATGGAGAACGTTCAGGCCCACCCACGAGCCTCTTCAGCCCTCTGTAACTGACATGTCTTCACAACTGCTCAGAGCTGTGCTCAGTGGACAGTTCCTAGATGTTGAAGGATTGTGTCCATCAGTACATTTTTAAATAGGCTTGAGTTTCAAAGGCAATTTTAGGTTGGCTTGTAAAAAAAAATTGTACAGAAAAGTACAAAAAAAAAAAATTGAAGCCAGGCACAGTGGTACGTGCCTGTGATCCCAGCAGCTTGGGAGGCTGAGGCAGGAGGATCTCAAGTTCAAAGCTAGCCTCAGCTACAGCGAGGCCCTAAACAACTCAATGAGACCCTGTCTCTAAATACAAAATAGGGCTGGGGATATGGCTCAGTGGTCAAGTGTCCTGAGTTCCATCCCTGGTACCCCGCCAACAAAAAAAAAGAAATTTTTAATCATATCCCAAAGGCCCCCAACTCCCCTACCCTAAACACATGTGGTCTCCCAACATCAGCCTCCTGTGACAACAGGGTCCATTGGTTAGAATCATTATCAGCCAAGGCCTAGAGTTTACTTTAGAGTCCCCTGTTAGTGTGGCACATTTTGTGGGTTTTGACATTAGTACATTTTTTTTAGCTGAACATTGAAACTTCAGTTCTAGAGTTTGACAGTCAGACCTACTTTATTCTTATTAAATCTATCACAGCCTCAAGTTGGCAGACAAATGCCCACAGGCCAAGCCCAGCTTGGCCACGGCATGTTTTTGTTCAACCCTTCGGCTAAAAATGGTTTTTTACAGATGAGCAATTGGAATTAATGATAGAGAATATCTTTGAGATCCACTTAAACAAAATGTTATCCACTCCCCCAACCCAAAAAAAAAAATCCTATTCTTCTCATTAGTAGCCCTGAAAATTTTGTTCTCAACTATTATTATATTTTTTAAATTTCATCAATTAAAAAAATGTACTGAAGGTTTTTTTTCCTCTTGTTACATAAGTGCCCAAAGAATAGCTTCTATTTTGTAGTCCTCAAAATATTTGCCATCTGACCCCAAATGTAAGAAGTTAGTCAACTGCTGTTGGAGACTTAAAAATGAAAGTTTTGAAATCCTAAGTGAAAACTGTGGTAGGACTGTGAGTCTACCAGTAACCAGAGTAGGTCTCTAGGTCCATTAAGAAGTGAATTAAGGAATCAACTCTCTGAACCATTTGTTGGCAAACACAGAGTTGAATGTCTTAGTGAATACAAGATGCTGTAACAAAATACCACAACTGGGTGGCTTATAAACAACAGAAATTTATTGCTTACAGTTCTGGAGGTCAGGAAGTCCAAGATCAAAGCCCTGGCAAATTCGGCATCTGCTGAGGGCTCACTCTTGGGTTAGTAGCTGGTGCCTTCTCCCTGCGTCCTCACTTGGTAGAAGGGAAGAACTCTGTTCTCTTCAGCCCTTTAAAAGGACACTAGTCTTCCCTCTAGGGCTCTGCCCTGATGACCTAATCATCTCCAAAGGCCCCACCTCCTTATCCCACCGCCTTGGAGATTAGATTTCAACATGAATTTTGAAATGCCAACTTTCGGTCCTTAGCATGGGGTTTGATCAGCTGGAGTGGAAAAGTGAAAAGGGAGTTAAAGTACAGGAACAGGAGTCCGATATGGCCGCCATCACAAGTACCAGTAACAGATACAAGTAACCCCAAGCCGTGCTCAGCGCGGGCAGTTTCCACATCTGCACTGGGCCCAGGCGAAGGCTTGGGGCAGGGGTGCCCTTTCCTGACACCCCCCCACACCAGTCCTCATTTGGTCACCACATTTCCCACCTGTCGGACGAGGAAGGGGACAAGGGACAACATAAAGCTGGGTTTGAGAGGAGCGTTAACCCCCATCTGGGAGACGCCTGAACAGATCTCAAGTTCATCTTCCAGTGATGGGGAGTCCCTCCCTTCCCAACTTCCCTCCCCTTCCCTTCTCCTCCCTTGTCTCCATCTGTCACTATCTGGTCCCCGGGGTTTTCAAAAGGAGATTCGAGGACAGGGCAAGACCCCGTGCCGCAGGTTCAATAGCGCCACTTCTTGACCTGGGAGGTGACCGTCGACAGCAGGGTGCGGGGTTCTTGTCCCCTCTGTGGACTTACTGCTCCACTTCCTGAGAGGTCCAGAACCGCAGGACCCACCCCCAGAAATGTGGCCCAGGGTGTCCATAAGAAGGGCCGTGTGGGACACCACCCTCCGCTCTCCGTGCCACCTCAACGTGGAGGAGAAGCGCATCAGCGGCCCCCGCTGGCTCCAACCCCGACACCTGTATCTCTACAGAGAGGAAGAGACATCAATGTGTGAGGCACATAAATTTCACAAACATGCCACGGGGTGCAGCCAGCCTGGTTACAGCTCTTTCCTCTCCTTTCGGAAAACGCTGATTACACACCCATGTTCCATGCGCTAATAACAGGTCCGTCTGGTCACCTTAGTGCCTCCGGGTCCCTGAGGACCGTGGTGTTGGAGTCTTCATTGTCTGTCTAACGGTGCCTCTTGCAGAATTCAAGCTTCCCACTCAGGTAGACTCTTGTTCCCCATGAGTCCAGCTTAGAAAGGGACAACGGTCCCAGGTCACTGCTGTCCCTCAAGGTCCCTCCTGAGAACCCTTTGGAACTTTCTCCTGAGGTGGGTGACAGCTAGCGGAGACCAAACAGAAGACAGGAGACACCTCAAGGGCTTCAACGAGACCTTCTCCAGATGGCTCGGGGTGGCTTCAAGTCCATCAAGCTAAACACAGTCCCACCCGAGAGGCCGGTGAGGTTCGTCCACCTTCACCAAATACAGCGGCCTGTGCAGAAACAACAGAGATGGACCTTCTCATTGCTCCAAAAGCTCCAAGTCCAAGATCAGAGGGCCAGCCGTGTTGACTTGTGGCGTGGCCTCTCCTCCTGGCCTGCAGATGGCCGCCTTCTTTATCATGGTGCAGAAAGAGAGAGAGACAGAGACCGACAGAGAAAGGGCACACACCAGCGCTGGTCCCGTGGGATGAGGGCCACCCTTCTGACCGCCCTGGCTCTCACTGTCTCCCCCAGGCCCTACCTCCACATGCAGCCACTCTGGAGTTGAGGGCTCCAACGTGAATGTAGAGGGCACACGGTTCAGCCCCACACCCCCCACGTCACCACCCCCAGCCCCTACCATGGACCTTCTGTTGTCTCCCTGCCAGGTTCTCGGTGTTCGGCCTCGGCTCCCGGGCCTACCCCCACTTCTGCGCCTTTGGACACGCCGTGGACACCCTCCTGGAAGAGCTGGGAGGGGAGAGGATCCTGAAGATGAGAGAGGGGGACGAGCTCTGTGGGCAGGAGGAGGCTTTCAGGACGTGGGCCAAGAAGGTCTTCAAGGTAATCCCCACCTCAGAGACCCAGGAGGAGCGCTCCCCCCACCCACCCAAAGACAGCACCCACCCCAGAGACAGCACCCACCCCAGGAGAAGGAGAAGGAGCCCTGGGACTTCTCCGCAGCTCCAGTGAATCCAAGTGGCTTTAAATCACACATTTCCCACCCAGGAGCCAACATGGTACATTATGGGCAGGGAGCGGGTCCACAAACAGAAACAGTAGGGGCTGGAGGTGTAGCCAGAGGTCGAGGGCTTGCCTAGGATGCACAAGGCCCTGTGCTTCTACCCCAGCACTGCAAAAATAAATAAATAAACAAAATTCCAGAGTCTGTGCACGCATAACATTGAGTGAAAACTAAAATAGAACTAAAGGTTTCCTGCCGCAGTGACGCTGTCCACTCGTATGGGCTAAGCAGCCCCAGGGCCAGGGTCACCCTCTGAAGTGCAGAGCGTCTCCACCATGGTAGGACCCCCTGCCGGACGGCACTGCCCCCAACATGAGGTCACCGGAGAAGAAATGCAGCAGAGCCGGGTGTCTCAGCGTCGGGCAGGACTAACTGGCCATCCTGGGAGCAGGGGACATGGAATGTGGCCCTGGTGCCTTTCCCTCCTCCTGCACCGCCCTGAAGTGTAGCCTATCCACAGCCAGGAGAAGGAGAAACAGGCAACTCCTGTCACTTAACCGGCACTTCTTCGGAGAACAAAAGGGGAAACTGAGGCCCGGGGCTGTAAGGACTTCTGGGAGGGAGGCCGTGTCCATAAGCCCATCCCTGATCTTCCACCCAGACCAAGAGCTGAGACAGCTTGGCTTTTTTCACACCGAGTTATGAGTACCAGGGGTGGAACCCAGGGGTGCTCTGCCACTGAGCCGCCCCCCTGCCCTTTTTACTTTATCTGGACACAGGGTCTTGCTAAGTTGCCCAGGCTGGCCTTGATCTCGCGCTCTTCCTTCCCCAGCCTTCTGAGTAGCTGGGGATTACAGGCATTACCGCATCGAGCAATGGTACGGCCCTGGATTTCAGACTGTGGAATGGCTAAATGTTCATTGTACCACAGGATCTTTGTCCAGACTCACTTAGACCGACCATTTGCTCCCTGTGGAAGGAAGCAAGACCTGTTTAAAGCCACTTTGCCCTTCAGCTGCCAACCTCCTGTTCTCCCCTCCCACCCTCCGCTCTAGCACCACGAATCTCATGTCTGCATCTTAATTTCCCTGTTGTGTTCATTTCATATGAATGGAATCGCATTAATAGGAGGCCTTTTGTGAGTGGCTTTTCCCACTTACCATCATGTTTTCAAGGTTCATATTACAGCAGAAATCAAGACTCTGTCCCTTTTTCATGGCTGACTAATATTCTATTGTATGGATATGCCACTTTTTATTTATCCATTTGTCTATTGATGGCTTTTTTGAATGGCTTTCAAATCAACAAGGCCAGACAATATGAAAAGCTATCCTTGAAAACTTTAATTTTCTTTTTGGCAATGCTGGGGATGGAACCCAGACCTTGTACATGCTAGGTAAGTGCTCTACCACTGAGCTACACCTCCTTGAATTTTATTATTAAAAAAAAAAAGAATTCTGTGGTGGCATGCATCTCTAGTGCCAGCTACTCAGGAGGCTGAGGTGGGCGCATCATGTGGGCTCGGGAGATCTAGACCAGCCCAGACAACACAGGGAGACCGTATGTCAAAAATAAAAATAATAATTTTGAACAGTAATTCTTAGGATCCTTAACATTGAGGAACAGATGGCTTAGCCAAAACAAAGCAAAGCAAAAATGTGGGCTGGAAACGGAGACCAAGGGCAGAGCATGTACCTACATGCACCAGGTCCTGGGTTCAATTCCCAGGACTGTGAACAGGAAGGAAGAATACACCTGAGGTGTACAGGCCCTCCATACACTCTGATTTAAGTAACTTAAGAAGTCTTTTGAGGAAGATGAGTGGGAAATTCTATGGCATTTACTTTCTTCTTTAATGCTCAGCCTCCACACGTGCTGGTTTTAGAGATCAATGTCACCAGAGTTATAGCTTAAGTAGAGGCTAGGTCCTAAATCCATGGAAAATGTGAGGTGTCCAGCACCTTGCAGGCACTTAAAAAACATGGGTTGGATGGGTTGGATAGGTGGATAGGTGGATGGGTAGGTGGATAGATTGATGGATGGATGGATGGATGGATAGATCAGTGGGGGATGGATGGATGGATGGATGAATGGATGATGGATGGATGGGTGGGTAGATGAATGGACAGGTGGATGGATAGATGGGTTGATGGATGGATGTGGCTTTAAATCATACATTTTCCACCCAGGATGGATGGAAGGATGGATGGATGGATGGATGGATGGATGGATGGACAGGTGAATGGAAGGATGGATGGGTGGGTGGATAGATGGATGGATGGATGGATGGATGGATGGACAGGTGAATGGAAGGATGGATGGGTGGGTGGATGGATGGATGGATGGATGGATGGATGGATGGATGGACAGGTGGATAGAAGGATGGATGGATGGATGGGTGGGTAGATGGGTGGGCAGGTGGATGGAAGGATGGATGGATGGATGGGTGGGTGGATGGAAGGATGGATGGATGGAAGGATGGATGGGTGGGTGGGTGGATGGATGGATGGAAGGATGGATGGATGGGTGGATGGGTGGGTGGATAGATGGATGGAAGGATGGATGGATGGATGGGTGGGTGGATGGATAGATGGATGGATGGACAGGTGGGTGGGTGGATGGATGGATGAATGGGTGGGTGGGTGGATGGATGGATGAATGGATGGGTGGGTGGATAGATGGATGGATGGGTGGGTGGATGGATGGATGGATGTGTGGGTGGTTGGATGGATGGATGGATGGACAGGTGGATAGAAGGATAGATGGATGGATGAGTGGATGGATGGCTAGATGGATGGATGGATGGACAGGTGGATAGAAGGAAGGATGGATGGATGGATGGATGGGTGGGTAGATGGATGGATGGATGGGTGGATAGATGGGTGGGCAGGTGGATGGAAGGATGGATGGGTGGATGGATGGATGGATGGATGGGTGGGTGGGTGGATGGGTGGGTGGGTGGATGGATGGATGGATGGGTGGATGGGTGGGTGGGTGGATGGAAAGATGGATAGATGGATGAATGGGTGGGTGGGTGGATGGATGGATGGGTGGGTGGGTGGATGGATGGATGGGTGGGTGGGTGGATGGGTGGGTGGGTGGATGGATGGATGGATGGGTGGGTGGGTGGGTGGGTGGATGGAAAGATGGATGGATGGATGAATGGGTGGGTGGGTGGGTGGATGGATGGATGGACAGGTGGATGGATGGATGGATGGACAGGTAAATGGATGGATGGATGGATAGATGGGTGGGTGGATGGAAGGATGGATGGGTGGGTGGATACATGGATGAATGGGTGGGTGGATGGATGGATTATGGATGTGTGGGTGGATGGATGGATGGGTGGATGGATGGATGGATGGACAGGTGGATAGAAGGATAGATGGATGGATGGGTGGGTGGATGGATGGATGGATGGATGGACAGATGGATGGAAGGATGGATGGGTGGATGGGTGGGTAGATGGATGGATGGATGGATGGATAGATGGGTGGGTGGGTGGGTGGATAGATAGATGGGTGGATGGATGGATGGGCAGGTGGATGGATGGAAGGATGGATGGATGGGTGGGTGAAGGATGGAGGGAGATAGAGAGAAAGGGAGGGAAGAGGGAAAGAAAAAAGGGAGGTTGAGTGGATGGAAAAACAGATTCCATGACTTGGGACCATTGGGGAGGGGCCTCTCTTGGCCAAGAGAGGCCCCCCAAACCCCTGTGTGTGCCGCAGGCGGCCTGTGACGTGTTCTGCGTGGGGGACGACGTCAACATCGAGAAGGCCAACAACTCCCTCATCAGCAACGACCGCAGCTGGAAGAGGAACAAGTTCCGCCTCACCTACGTGGCCGAAGCACCAGAGCTTACCCAGGGTACTGGGCACCACCGCCCCGCCCCCACCAGGAGGCCCTTTGCAACAGCGACAGGGCCGGGGGGAGGGGAGGTGGGGGACCTCACCTGGAAAGGCACCTCAGTGCCCCCAACGGGTCAGTTTGCTGGACGTCCAAGGGCAAGCCGTCAAGAGCGGACTCGCCCCTCGCCTGCCCCACGCCCAGTGCACTGGGGAGCTTCGCTCTCCCTTGGAATGACAAGTCCCCAAGCCATCCTGCTTCAGTCCCAGCCGATCCCAGCCCATGCTCACGTCTTGTCTCTCCACTTGACCACAGTAGGAGCAGGAATAGAGGGTCCCTGAAAACCTGGAGCACCTTAGAGGTGCCCCTAACCCCTCTGAGGGAGACCGTGTCGCTCTCCACAGGGCTCTCCAACATCCACAAGAAGCGAGTCTCCGCCGCCGCGACTCCTGAGTCGACAGAACCTCCAGAGCCCCAAGTCCAGGTAGGAATGTGGACATGTCCACCTCGGCTCCCAGGGGCCACTCACCGCATGGGAGGGCATCTGCTCCCTCCTTGGAGGACCACTGCAAAGTGCCACCGAGCTGCACCCCCCGCCTTGGTGCCTGTCACATGTGGGTTTCCTGTGCCTAGAGGCAGGAACAAAGGAGACGGTGCTGGTCCTGTGAACAGGGAAAGAGAAAAGTTCTGAGCGATTCTTCACAGTGGGCCACGCTCGTGTGGAATTGCTGAGGGCTCACTGGACCCCAGGATCTTCGTCAGAAAGATTAGTTCCCGCATTTCCTCCAGGTGGACCATTTTTCTGCAGAGCGCTGCAAAAATAGCTAGCTGGCCTCTGCCTAAATGTCTCTGGGATGAAAGGGGTTTGTCCAGTCCCCCCCAAAAAATGCACTCCATTTTTTGTTAGAAATTATCTGAACACCTAACATAGCCAAATATCCAATCTATATAATATAGTGAAAGACCTGATTACCTAATACAACCCAAGTCTGTCTTCTTAGCAGTTTGTGTTAAACCCAGTGAGCCTTCTCAGCGACACCCAAGACGAATTCGTGTCTTTCAAAGGAGAAACCTTCTGGGTATGGTGGCACCTGCCTGTAATCCCCTCCACTCTGGAGGTTGAGGCAGAAGGATCGCAAGTTCAAGGCCAGCCTCAACAACTTAGCGAGACCCTGTCTCAAAACAGAAAAAAATAAAAAGGGCTGGGGATGTGGCTCAGTGGCAAAGTCATCCTGCCTCAGACCTGGTTTGCCAAGCTTTGGGCTGTATAGTAAAAGGGTACACTCTGTCCTGTTGGAAATGTCATTTGCAGACCTGGTCACGGTGCAGCGGAAGTTGTGTGCTGGCTGCCGAGTGCGCTGGGGCTATTATTGCCGCTGCTGATCTGAACAGGATGTGCTCCTGTCACCCGAGAATGCGGGCGCTGTCCCTAACAGCCCGCTCTCCCATTAAGCCAACGTCCTCCCTGCCCCTTGACATCTCTCTTCTCGAAATGATCAAACCAGGGCTGTCCATCCCTCCCCTCGTATAAATATTTTTTTTTTTTTTAGCACTAATGAATGTCTTTGTGTTGATCCCTGTTGAATCTCACTTTGTAGTTAAGAGCCCAGGAAGAGCTTTTGAAATCTTGATTCTTTGCACCGCGTCATACAAACAGCGTGCGGTCCGCCTGCACAGCCCCGGGTTCTGACCCCAGCTCTCCCCTGCACGAGCTGTGTGGCCTTGAATAAGTCGCCCAGGTGCTCGGAGCCCATGTCTCCTTCTCTCTAACCCAGGAACGAGGGCTGGTGCTTCCCACGTCCTGAGCGCGGTCCTGAGCTCTCTGCACAGGACCTCACATCCTTTATACCAGCCCAGGAGAAAGGGACGGTCTCGTTTTCAATAGGAGGAAATGACGGGAAGTAGACGTGACTGTTTCAAGGTCACGCTGACCCTCCCCAGCTTCACCTCACCTGCCAGTGAGCACATCTGCTTCCCGTGGGGTCTTTGAAACCTTGGATGACCGTGACCGACCTGTCACAGCCCCAGATCCACCTGTCAGAGCCAACCTGTTCCTCTCTCCTAGATCCTCAAACATTGAAGAAGTAGATTGGGAGATTAATCTCTAAATAATTAGTTAAATACAGTGTTCGGAGCTCAGCGAGCTCTGATCTACAGCGAGAGATCCTCCACGTGGTGTGTGCACCTCACTTTCCACTTCTCTCCTGGGGAAAGGTGTGACTTGCACAGCAATGAAAGATAAGGGGCAGAGAATCTGCCCCAACCTTGAAAGTCCAGTTGAGCAGTGCCCCCCCCCCAAACCACAGTACAGAAGCAACAAAGGAAAACTGCAGATATTTTAATACCAAAATGGAACCAAAGTCCCCAAATTAGCCTCTGCGCTTCCTCTAAGCGGAGGGTCTAAAGGGACAGATGAGAAAATTCCAAACAAGGCTAGGAACTAGAACATAGTATTAAAATCTGTCGTGAATTAGCACAAAGAGGACCAAATTGTACCTAAGTGTTCCTCTCTTTAAAAGCAGCTCTGATGCGGTCTGTTTCCAGGCTCAATACCATTTCCAGCTCCCGAGGTTTGTTATGAGGAATCGAGGGGGAAAGCATGATGCTCCCATTTTTCTCCTGCCCGAGGCTGGGCTCTTTGGCCCTGGAGGCCGCCACTCAGATTCACAGATCACCCCCTCTAGAGGCCCTTAATTGCAAACAAAGTGCCGAGGAGGAAGTAAACCGATTTTCCAGGGCGATCCTTTCGAATCTAAAGGGAAAAGTGACCACAATGGGTCCTGCCTGGAAATAGAGGTTCTAATACGTGCGCAGCAATTAGCTCACCACGCAGAGGAGACGGTAATGGAGCGCTGATGGGTGAGCAGAGCAAGTCCTGGAAGTCGGGAGGAACGGGCGGTGGCAGAGCCTGGGTCTCCAGGGGAGGACAGGAGAGCCACGGGGCACAGGGGCCCGAGGCCCGGGTTTGGGAGAAGAGCGGACGTTGTGCTGGAGGGTCCTTGTTGGAATTCCCATCTCCCTATGGACAAAGCTGCTGCTCTGGCCTTCCCTGCCTCCGCAGAGGACAAGGACAGCCCGAGGGGCTGCCTTGGCTCCTCCCCCCTCACCCTGCACTCGCAGATGCACTTGGCCTTATTCAGTCCTATCTCAGACCCCCAGGGCGGCCACCTGGAGCAAACCTGGGACCATCTCCCATCTGAGTGACTGAAACAGCAGCCCACCTCGTGGCTGTTCTTGGCTTTTCTCTCAGAGATCTGTTTTCCAAACAGCAGCCCGAGCGAGTCTTTAAAAACCTGAATTGAAGCATGTCACCCCCTTCTTTTCACAGCCTTGCCACTGAGCATAGGGAACCCTCTAGACTCTTTGCCATGACAGATTGTGACAAGGTCTGCAAGATCTGGGCCCTGACACTCTCCAAACCCTCCGGCTGTCTTTCCCTTCCTCGAATAGCTCCTGCCTTTTTCTGCCTCAGGGCCTTTGCACGTCCATCCCCCTTTCCCAGAACCCTCTGGATCTTGGTGGACCCACTTCTTCTCATTTTCAAATTTCTGTGCGAATGTCAGATCACAAAGAAGCCTCCCTGACCACCCTACCTGCTCTCCACCCACCGCCATCGCCCAGCCCCTCCAAGTACCCGGGGCCACGTGGCCATTCACTTCCGTGATCTCATCGAGGAGCCTGCAAAGCCCCTTTGCTTAAAATCCCACCACGCTGGGCAGAGCCTGGGCCAGCTACTTTCATTTCCTCCCACCCCTTACCCTCTGCTACATTCAAGAGGACCTGGGGAAAGTGGCTGGGAGAAAGCAGGTATTGATCTGCCAGCCTTTCAAAAGGCTTCCTCTGCGGGAGCCCAGGAGGCTCCCAAGTGAGAAGCCTACGGCGCCCCCTGCTGGCTGCTGGCTGCGGCTCACTCCCTGCCTGCCGAGGCTAGGTAATGAGGTCTTGCCTCCTCAGGAACGCTCCCCTGAGCTCAGGGGAGAATCAGTCATGCGCATTCCTATAATTTGACAAGATCATGGCTCCAGAGAGGATGAGACCTGCTTTGGAAAGGAGAGAGGAGCCCCAGGCCCTATCAGTACCATTCACGATTAGGACCACAAGCTCCCCATCTTCCTAAGTAAGGACAGGGGTGCCAGGCTTCGAGAAAAACACTGGACATTCCCCCCATCAACACACACAAAAGAATGTGTCAGCTCAGCTGTTTTTTAACAACGGTGGCTATTTGTAGCACAAAGGGGGCTCTTGGTTGTGCCAAAAAAATGCCTCTAGGCAGCGAGTGCCATTGGTCTGTTGGACTGTGGGGAGTTTCAGATTGAGCCCAGTGTCCCTATCAACTGAAAGCCACTGGCCACGGAGGAGGAGCAGATTTGGAAAGCAAACGCAGTACGAGGGATTTGACGTCCCAAGGTTTCTGTCTCCGTCCCAGCGTTTGCAGGGATCAGGCGGAGGACAGTGTCACCGGCACTAAGACTTTTCAAAAAATGACGTTCTGAGAATTCTTCGAGTCCAGGCTTTCTGGACTTCCAATGCAAAGATCAGTGTGAAAGGGCGTGACGGGGCAGGCGTAAAAGTGCTTCTCTCCAGGTGTTCTTCTCAGACCTCGCCATTTTATGATCTCAGTGGATTTAGGAGTGAGAGGACCCAAGCGTAAGGCCGGGTCTTTTTTCTTTCCTGACAATATGAACACCCTGGTTGCAAAAGAGGATGGAGCTGGGAATTCCTAGGAGAGATCGGCGCTGAGCACAGGGTCTGTCCAGCGACGGACTCACCCTGGAAGTCTGAGGTTCTGTCATTCATCAGAGAACTTTTTGAGAACCTTGTATGCGCCATATGCTGTCCTAGGCACAGAGATACGGCTATGGATAAAACAGAAAGACGGCTTGCCATCAGAGAGAGGGGACCCGTCACCCACCTCAGGAGGAAGTAAATGATTCTCTGGGTCAGAGGATGGGAAATGGAGAAAAGTAACACAAAGGCAGGGAGACAGGGGAGCAAATATGTGTGAGGATTAAGCCTGGGGTGCTCTAGCACTCAGCGTTCAGGGGGAAATGCAAAGGAACTGTCAAAGTAGATTGGGACCGGGTGCAGTGGCTTATGCCTGTAATCCCAGTGCTCAGGAGGCTGAGGCAGGAGGATCACGAGTCCAGCCTCAGCAACTTAGTGAGGCCCTAAGCAACTCAGCAAGACCCTGTCTCTGAATAAAATACCAAAAAAGGGCTGGGGATGTGGCTCAGTGGTTAAGTGCCCCTGGGTTCAATCTCTAATATGAAAAAATTTTTTTAAAAAGAGCAAACTGGCAGGACCAGCCAGAGGTATGGCCAGGACTGCTTCCTTAATCCAGATGAGTCCAAAAAAGCACTCATTGGACTTGCAACCAGGGGCTCTTGGGAGAGCTGGATAAGAGCTATGGTGTACAGCGATGGGTCCTTGTTGGCATGGTCCCCAAGAAAGACGGGGGGGTGGAATTGGGGCCAAGAAGGACAGAGAGAAGCAAAGAAAGAGGGCAGAAGCTGGTGGCCCTGACCCTATTTTCGCCCTTGACCCTCCCTACAGCCGCTCAACCATCTTTGTGCGTCTCCACACCAACGGGAATCAGGAGCTCCAGTATCAGCCTGGGGACCACCTGGGCGTCTTCCCTGGCAACCACGAGGACCTCGTGAATGCCCTCATCGAGCGCCTGGAGGACGCACCCCCTGTCAACCAGATGGTGAAAGTGGAGCTGCTGGAAGAACGGAACACAGCTTTGGGTAATGCTCCCAGGGACCCTTCCCCTTCCTGGGGAAGATGGGGGGGCGGGCAGGGGGGCAGGAGGACACATGTTGCCCTTCCCACTCACTGATCCAGGTGGGAGGGAGGGAGGGTCTGTTCCGACTCCAGCTTCTGAGACAGATGCCCCCTTTCTCATGGTTGCCCCACGTTGGCCTGGCTGTCGGGGCAGATGCCCATGGCTCATCAGTGGGAAAAGGGGTTCCTCCAAAATAGCTGCAATACCCCGAGTGAAGAACAGCTAACATCTGAGTCAGACTCCTCGGGATCCAAAGGTCCTACGGGAGGCTTAATGGCCAGTCAGCACCATGGCGTCCTTAGATCATGTTCCAACCTGTTGGGGGTTTTCCAAAGGCAGAGAGGGTCTCCGTGATTCATCTCCACAGCACAGATGGGCTGAAGAGTCCCTGGAGGTAGAAGAATCATACCTCAGTATCCAGGACCCACCCCCACCCTTAGACACCCAGATCCATAGACGCACTTGGATGTGCAAGTCCAGTACGTAAAGTGGAGTCGTTTTGGCGCAATACCTACATTCCTCTTCCTGCATACCTTAAATGCTCTCTAGATGGCTGGTGACATCTAATACAATGCAAATGCTCTGTGAATAGTTATTGTGCCATTTTGGTTTAGGGATGATGATAAGGGGGGAGGGGGGAGTCTGTCCACGTTCGGTACAGACCAAAAAATTCCCAGCCAATATCTTCGATCCTCAGTGGAATCCACAGAATGCAGGGGCTGAGGATGTGGAGGGCTGACCGTGCAAGGTGGTCCTCAGAAGAAGACCCTGACACTTGTGAGACTCCCTGACTTCACCCTGGAGAGCCGAGTGGCCTGGGACAAATCTCTGAACCTCCCTTTGCTTCTACCTTTCTCAGTGGGGGATAAAAATAGCACTCACCCCGTGGGGTTGTTATGAGGATTAAATGAATTAATAGCATAAAGGGCTGAGAAGAGCGCTTGCCAGGTAGGAAGTGCTGGGTGCGTGTTAGTCATGCATGTCATTTGAGTCCCCCGCTCCCCTCCGGGGTGGTGAGAATTAACACCACGAGGGCACAGGTGCAGCCAGAATCGACGCCTGTCTCAGGCTCCGCCTGTTAATATTCTTTTCCTCTGCTCATGTTTATTTTTTAATTTTTGGCCTCATTGGCCTAATTGCGCACGTGAGGCACCCAGACAGTCTCCCGGGCCTGTGGAGGTGTGCAAGGTGGAGAGTCCACAGGTTACCCACTGGGCCCCCTCCTCTGCCCCAGCCGCAGGCCTGGTCCCCTGACGTGGACCCCAGCCCTCCCCGGACTCCTCACTCCTTGTGCCTCCCCCAGGCATCATCAGCAACTGGAAGGACGAGTCCCGCCTCCCGCCCTGCACCATCTTCCAGGCCTTCAAATACTACCTGGACATCACCACGCCACCCACGCCCCTGCAGCTGCAGCAGTTTGCCTCCCTGGCCACCAGCGAGAAAGAGAAACAGCGCCTGCTGGTCCTCAGCAAGGTGGGTCCCTGGGCTCCGCACACCTCCAGGGGGCACTTTTCCCCTCCCAGTGTTAGGGGACTGTAAAGCTGTTATTCCAACTGTCTTCCAGCAGTTGGCAGTCTTGAGCCATGGTCACCATTTTCTCATTTGCATATGGCCACCATATTGGCCTGACCACTTTGGGTTAGGCCTAACCCCCTCCCCTTGTCCTGAGGCCTGACAGAACAAGAGCAGTCCCCTTGATGTTCAAAGTTCTCTGGCTACCGTGGAAATTGTCAGCTTCTGCCAACTGCCTTTGTTATCTGGAGCTTCTGGGAGCACCATTTTAGCCCATGCTTGGAAGAAAAAGGAACAGAGTGGCAGAGGGGTTAGAGGTAGAATGACTAGACATAGAGGCCTCTGGTGACCAACTTTACCACTCTTGCTTAGAAACATCATGGACTCACTTACCCCTAGCTGCTACACATCCTGCTCAGTAAGAATCCTGCCGAGGAGGACCACCCAGGCTCAAAAGATGGGTTAGCATTCTTCTGCTGTCCAGGAGATGGGACTGAATGGCAGGCACAAGAAAAAAGCTAGTTGGCAGGTGCACAGGATTCAGAGGAAGCAGACACAGAGTTATAAGTGGCTGCCTCTGGGGAGCTGGAAGCGTACAGGAGCAGGGGAACAGGAGGCCATTATTTTTAATCATAAGCTTGGCAGACTTATTTAACGTTTTAGACTATGTCCATGTAAAACTTTTATTTAAATGTTGTAATTAACAAGGGGATATGAGAAGGGCAGGATTATTTAAAGTTAGGACGTAACGCCACCAGACGTATAAGTCCATCTCTTCTGAATAGCACACCACTCTCCAAGGGCTGGAAGCAGTCTGTAGAAGCCAGACGTGGGCCCAGCACTGGTGATGAATGTCATTTGCAGGTGTATGTCCATCTAGGGCTCTTGGTCAGTTACGCTCCATCGGCTGGATGTCATCAAGGCTGTAGGCTGGACATGCACATTCCCAAGGATGCCATGCTTTTTGATAAGGCAAAGAGGGTCGTCAGGAGTGCGTCACACAAAGCCCTTGTAATTGACCTTACCCCTGGTCTCAGAAACTGAGTCTCTTATATCCACAAGGAACCACCCAGGGCGTTATCTGGGATGTAGGAGCCCCAGGGTCTCTGTGTTCCCTGGGAACCACCGGGCTTTGCTATCAATATGCCCCCACATATGGTCCTCCACACCCCGGCCTGCTTTTCCTGGGCTGTCTGTCACCATCTTGAAATTGGACATCTCTCCAAGGATGCATTTCCAGGCTCAGCAACCAAACAAATCTCGAGCCTGCCTTCCGCACCTGCTGCACCAGCCGGGACTCAGTATGCCTCGGCTCTCCTCAGGGTCAGGAGCACAGAATCTCAGGCCAGGCCGCTCCGAGCAGGGATTGGCAGACTTTTTCCTGTAAAAGTCCAGGTCATCAGTATTGTAGGCTCACGGCCCATTGGGTCTTTGTGACAACTGTTCGTTCTGCCATCATCATACAGCTGCGTGGATGATGGGACCATGTTCTCGTCCAACCACTCACAGACACTGGCGTGAATTTTATTGTACCATATTCTTATGCCATAAGGTATTGTTCTCCTTTTGATTTTTTTATTCCCCAACCATTTAAGAAAGTAAAAATTCTTTTTTTAAAAAAAATATTTATTTTTTAGCTTTAGGTGGACCCAATATCTTTGTTTTATTTTTATGTGGTGCTGAGGAACGAACCCAGTGCCTCACGCATGCCAGGTGAGCGTGCTACTACTTGAGCCACATCCCCAGCCCCCCAAAAAAACAATTCTTATCTCACAGGGGGCAGGTCAGGATTGGCGCACAGGATGAGGTTTGCCACCCACCCCCACCACTTAAGATTCAAATTCCAGCCATCGTCGCTGAGTAGCCACGGAACCTCTGTCATGTTCAATGTCCTCATCTATAAAATGGGGATGATCAAAATGCCTGCTATGGTCTGAAATTGTCTGTACCCCACCCCAAAATCATGTGTCAAAAATTCATATAGCCAGGGTGATGGCATCACGAAATGGGACCACGGGGAAGTGGCCGTGTCGAGAGGGCTCTCCCCAGTGTATAGGATTAGTATCTTTATAAAAGAGCCCCGAGGGAGCTAGTTCTCCCCTCCTGCCACGTGAGGACACATGGCAGGTGCTGTAGATGAAGAGCAGATTCCACCAGATTCTGCTGGCCCCTTGACCTTGAAGTTCCCAGCCTCCAGGACTGTGAGCACTGCATTTCTGTGGTCGGGATTCACCATCCTGAGGTATTTTGGTGCAGCAGCCCACAGGGACGAAGATGGTGTCTATTTGATAAGGTCCTCGGGCGATCAGATCCAGGAGCGGCAGGACTCCTGTGCACGTACTCCTCCTCCTTTGTCTCCCTGGACTCAACCTCTCTCCACCCTCTCCTTGGCGCAGGGCTTGCAGGAGTACGAGGAGTGGAAATGGGGCAAGAACCCCACCGTGGTGGAGGTGCTGGAGGAGTTCCCATCCATCCAGATGCCGGCCACCCTGCTCCTCACCCAGCTGTCCCTGCTGCAGCCCCGCTACTATTCCATCAGCTCCTCCCCGGACATGTACCCCGACGAGGTGCACCTCACCGTGGCCATCGTCTCCTACCACACCCGAGGTGGGCAGAGGAGCTGGGAGAGCCCCCCCCCCGGGCTTCATTCCCCCCCAAGACCTCCAGAGGTGGTCTCTCCCTGAACCACTAATCACAGGCCAACCCCCAAATCCCCGCAGCGCAAGCAAACTGTCCTGGGGCAGAACCAAGCCCCAGCAGAGTTAGGAGAGAGGCCAGACGGGCATGTGGGAGGCTCCATCTCCTCGCACCCCAAGTCGGCAACGAGAACAGGCCACCCCACCATTCCCTGGGGGGGTGCTCTGTTGTAGCAGGTGCCAGGCTGGGTCAGACGACCCCACCTCTGTTCCTGTACTGTCCCTCCATGATCTGAAGATCTCTGTAACCCGGACCCCAGGGAGCCACCCAGACCACCCCGAGGGGGGTCCTTCCAGTGGATGGGAATGGAGGGTGCACCCGGGGCAGGCATGCAGCCATGAGCTCCCTTTGGCTCTACCGTCTCCTCTTCCCCTTCAGAGGAGGGGATCCCGAGTAGGAATTCCAAAGCAGAAATATGGGGTCAGCCTGTGAGCGTTCTGGCCTTGGAGGGAGGAGAAGCCATGCTGCTGGGGGGGAGGGGGGTAGATGCACCAGATCATCCTGCTTCCCCTGCTAGATGGAGAAGGACCAATTCACCATGGTGTGTGCTCCTCCTGGCTCAACCGGATACAGGCTGGAGAAGTGGTCCCCTGTTTCGTGCGGGGGTAAGTAGCCAAGGACAAAAGACGAACAGTCATCCCAAATGTGCATGTCGGTATCACAAGTTGAGGGCTGGGATGGACGGAATCAGCACCAGTTTCCCTCCCGCATTGCCCCAAGTTGTTTGGGTAAGGAGATCTCGGGGCCGAGCAATACATGGAGCTAAGTGTGCCCTCTAAGCAAGGTCAAGTCAACGCTGTAGATATTTATCAAGTGTGCATTCTGCTCTGCATGCTGGGCAGTCAGGCGCAGACATCTCAGACGGGTGAAAAGTCTATCCAAATTCTTCTGGTCACCTTCAAACGGTTCCCAGTTTCTTAGAGATGGAGAAGATCCAACCATCCCATCCATTAGAGTTTCCTCCCCAACTCAGTTTTGGAGCTTCGACCTGTGAGGGACAGTGGTTCATCCCTCAGCAACTTCTCTCCCTGAATGCTGGCCTCAGCCAACCCTTCTTCTCAGCTGTTGGGGGTGGGATGTTCCCACTCAGTCCACATACCATTTTCCAAATCTCCTGGAGCATCTCAAAAATAGAGTTCTGAGCCCCACTTCGCTGCATCCCCAGAAATCTTCAGGTTTAACGTCTCCGGGTGGTTCTTTAAGCTCTGGTGTCCAGGGATCTCTGATTTAAGATCTCGTGGGTGGGTGTACCAGGGGTTCCCAGCCCAGTTCCCTGGTCCCAGGTGAAGAGCACTAGGTGGCTCTACGTGTCTGCGGGACTCGGGCGCCTGTCTACCTCAGGCTCCGCTGTCCTGGAAGGGATCTGACCTCAGCAGAGCTTCTGACTTTCTCTTCTTGTCCCAGTGCACCCAGCTTCCACCTGCCCCGAAACCCCCAGGTCCCCTGCATCCTGGTCGGCCCAGGAACTGGCATCGCACCTTTCCGAAGCTTCTGGCAGCAGCGGCAATTTGACATTCAACACAAAGGTGGGGTACAGCCCGGCAGCCTCTTCCTTTCCACCCTGAGTCTCGCAGCCCCAGGGAATGGCAGCAGCTTCTCCGTTGCCTCAATGCCTAGAAGGGGTGGGGGGAAGGCAGCCAAACAAATCTCCCACCGGGCATGGCCTCGCGGCTTGAAATTCCATGCCCAGGGATGGACGGCACTTTGATTATTTAAGGTACAGCCCCTCATAAAAATTCAAGCAGGGTCAGCCTGCGCCCTTATCAAATGGCTGTGTTGATGTGATTCTCCCGCGGACTCTGCTAGGTGAGAGCTGTAACAGTTGCATTTTTGGGAGAAGGAGACACCCCACAAGCGTGGCCCTGGTCAAACAAGGATTCCTCCAGCACCTAATAAGTGCTCAACCTGAAGGAAGGTGCTGGGTGGGTAGCAACCCATAAAACAGAAAAGCAACTCAAAAATCAGGACCTGCCCAAGAAAACATTGTCCTACAGAAAAGCTAACATTTATAAAGTATTCATTAAGTGTGCCCAGTTTTTATATTGCACACTTATTTCTCAAGGTAATTCCATGATGTAGTTGTTACTATTACGGCCGCCCCACCCCCCCGCCCATTCCATGAGTTCTGAATCTACAGGTTCACCAACCACAGGCCTGAAATACCCAAAGAAACCTATTGCATCTGTACTGAGCATATGCAGACTGTTTTTCTGGTTATGATTCCCTAAAAGATACTGTAACATCTATTTCCCTAACATTGACACTGTTGCGGTAGCATAGATCATCCAGAGGATCTGCAAAGTTTCTATGCAAATGCTGCACCATTTATTTAAGGGAGTAGAGCATGCTGTCAGGTTGGGGGATCTGAACAGGGTCCTGGGGTCCTTCTCCTGTCAATACAGAGGGACTGCTGGTTTCATTGTGCACAGGGAAAAACTGAGGCTTAGAGGTGCAGTTGGTTGTGCTTTGTCACACAGAGCAGGGATTTGGACCAGGTGTTGGAGCTCAAGTCTGGGCTCTTAGCGCTGCCTGATGGTAGAGGCTGATAAGTCGTCTAGGAGCCAGGGAAGGGAGATCCGAACACACCTGACCGCCTGCCCTGTTGTCTGTGAGCTTCTGCCTGCTCAGCTACCCCCTCATCAGGTGTCAGAGCCGTCAGTGACATGAGATCTTCCCGGCCCCCAGGAATGAGTCCCTGCCCCATGGTCCTGGTCTTCGGGTGCCGGCAATCCAAGATAGACCACATCTACAGGGAGGAGACCCTACAGGCCAAGAACAAAGGGGTCTTCCGAGAGCTGTACACGGCCTACTCCCGGGAGCCAGACAAACCAAAGGTAAGCCCAGCCCCGCCCACTAACGCACTCCTACGCGAACACACCCTGGCAAGTCCTGTCTTAGAGACCCCCTTGCCCTGTCTGAATCCCCTGCTGTGGATTGACTCCGCACTTGAGAAACCCGGGAGAGGGCATCTATTTTAAAATATTTAGCAGCCCATATTATAGGACTTTATAGACATGAAATGCTCAAAGCAGGAGCTGCACAGACCAAAAGCAGATTTGAGAATGTGCAGGACCAGGGAAGAGGGGTCACAGGGAGCCGGGGCCTGGTTTCCATTGGAGTGACACAAAACTCTGCAACTGGATAGTGGCGATGGCCGCACGACACGGTGAATGTCATTTAATGCCATGGAATCACGATCACGCACTTGAGCATGGTAGATTGTATATTCTGTCTATTTTACCACCATTTTTTAAAAGTTAGTTTAAAATAAATAAACAAATAAACTATTTCAAAAGTATAAGTTCACCGCCCGTCAGAGGTCATAGTACCAATCGGAATGGACTGGCCCAGGCTTCTGCTGGGTCTTAGAGATGTCCCCAGGGTCCCAGGGAAGGGGCTGGGGCCTCCGTGGCTGGCGGGCATGCAGAGCAGTTCCTGGGGAAGTCTGTCAATCTTAATGGCACCCGGGAGGTTGCAACTGAATGTGAGTCTCACCTGGCACGGAGTTTCCAGGACAAGTCAAACTGTAAAGGCCATGTGAGACGCCCCTGTGCCCCCTCCCGCTCCCAGCCCACCTATTAGCCCAGCCCTTGCTGCTTTAGCCAGTTCTGCAGAGGTGCAGGCCGGCCGCCCCCGTCTTGCCTCAGCCCTGCCGTCTGTCCTGAGGATTCGCCTGCGGCACCGCGGTGGGTACAGATGTTAACATCCGTGTGTGAGCAGCGGCCTCGGGAGAGGAGCACATGGATAATGCCTCTCTTCCTGGGGATGACTCTGGGACTCTCTCTCTGGCTCCCTGGAGGGTCCTCAGCCGACTTGAGCTCCGGTTGCCCAACGTGGGGAGTCGCTCCTTCACACCTTCCACCTTACCCATTTTGCTCTTCCCAGCTCCTGGCCCCTTTCCCCTGGGAACACCTGCAAGCCCCTGAGCCACGCCCTGCCCCTCCCAGAGCCCCGGCCCTCCTCACAGACCCTCCCCTCCCTGCAGAAGTACGTGCAGGATGTCCTGCAAGATCAGCTGGCCGAGACTGTGTACCGAGCCCTGAAGGAGCAAGGGGGCCACATTTACGTGTGTGGAGATGTCACCATGGCCGCCGATGTCCTCAAAGCCGTGCAGCGCATCATGGCCCAGCAGGGGAAGCTCTCGGAGGAGGATGCCGGAGTATTCATCAGCAGGCTGAGGGTGAGTGAGCGGCAGGCAGGTGTCTGGGTCCCTGGTCTCGTATCCTTCCCGTCTCTTCTTCCCCCCCCACCTGTCAATAATTTGGGGAGCTGTGATGACATGTCACTTTTGCACTTAGGATTGAGAGTAGAGGTTATAAGGAGTCAGGGGAGGAGTCCCAAATCCTGATTGAGAAAGGAGGTAGGATGGCTGGGCATGCAGGTGCATGTAGTAAATATGGTTGAGAACTGTCATGTGTGGAAATAGCGAGTGGACCTCTAGTTAGTTATATAGAAATGAACTCAACCCAATTTTCTCTGCCCCCAGAACCAAGCTGCAAAACTGCCCTCTGCAGTTGTACAGGTAGAGCACTGAACAAAAAGATCTGTCCAAGGGAGAGACAGAGGTCTGAAAGCCACCCCATGCTTAGCTCTCTAAACCATGCACCTTGGCATGGAGCTGCGTCTACCCTGAAGGAAGGATCATTTCCTGATACACCCAAAGGTTGGGCAGAGACTGGTGATGGCTCAATCAGCAAAGTCCTAACCATGTGACCAACCTCCCCAAATCCAACACAGTCCCAGACCCCTACAGATCTCTAGGTGTGATCCCCTCCTTTCCCTTGCTTTCCTAAATGAGCAGTGATCGACAGGTTTATGGAAGAAGCCCTTACTCTAAATCTGATGCTAAACCCCAGGGAGATTTTAAAAAAGAGTTTCTGAGCAGAGCTGCGGAGCTGCCCTATCCTCATCTCTCTGCCCTGATCCTCCTGCACGCTGTCCTGGGTTCCCCAGGACTCGGTAGGATACAGTTGAAAACCCTTCCCAACTAAACACAGACCCGCTCTACAGGTGGGTCCAGGGAGACTGGACCAGCACGGGGCCTGGCGGGCTGAACACGCCCCCGGCCACTGCCCCTCCTCAGCATCCAGATGGTTTTGCCTCCCGCCCCTGACTGCCCACCCTGCCAGAGGCACTCCCATGGCTTCCAGAATCCTTGCCTCCCCAGGGGTCCCCACTCTGGGCAGCTGTGGGGGTGTACCCTGGTGGCTTCCCAGCCACTTTTATTCCTCTCGACCCACTGATCTCCCCGCCCTGGGACATTTCCCACGGACCCCTGCCTTGCCCAGGTCTGAATTTGCAGGAACAGGTTAGAGGGAGGAGAGGGGAGAACGGTGAGCTTCCCGCTTGGCTTGGTCACTCTGGGTTCCACGTCTGCCCAGCTGTGGCCCCATTTCCGCATGGCAACACCAGCGTTCCACTGGACTAGAGCGGCCCCCTGCCCTCGAGGTAGAGTCTCGCTGACACAGAGCCTTGGAGATCAGAGGTTCCCTGGGGACACGCGGCTCAGCCTGGTGTCCACTCGGGGGTATCCGTCCTATCTACGCCCTTGGCAAGCCTTTGTCTGGCATCTGAGGGCCGTTCCCTGGCGGTTTCTGTCCCCTAGGATGACAACCGGTACCATGAGGATATCTTTGGAGTCACCCTGAGAACCTACGAAGTGACCAACCGCCTTAGATCTGAGTCCATTGCCTTCATTGAAGAGAGCAAAAAAGAGACAGATGAGTACGCCGGCCCCTCCCGGGAGGGGTGGGCTGTGTCCTCTCTTCTGTCCCGTGGACAGGGACGGCTGACTTGCCCACCATGGGGTCCCTGGGCCAGCAGCACACTGCCACCCTCTGGGGACCTGTTAGAAATGCAATTCCTGCGCTGCCCCAGACCTGCTCTATGTGCAGTTAGGGACCTGGGGCACCACCGCGGTCAGTCCAGGGAGGTCTGAAGACCCTGCTTAGCACGCGGCATCTGTCTGGGGTGCCCCCTACGGCTGTGGTGGCTCTCACTCTGCACCAGGTTGAGGGTGGCTTTCTCCTCAGTGCAATTTCAACTGCTAGAATGTTGGCAGTTTGACTCACCCCCTAGAAATGGCTGGAAACACAGACGGGGGTGATGTCTCAGCATGTAACCTTACCTTCACTCCGGGACACGGCAGCCTCGTGGCAATCTCTCTGCCCCATGCCCTCCCCGCACCCCGGCCATGTGCCCTGACACAGGCAGGAATCCAGCCGTCCCAGAGCACAAGGGCACACTCACACTCGGTTCTTACACTCGGCGATTATACTGTTTGCTCTTCGAAGCAAGGCACCTGTCTCCAGACATACTTTGTGCCCACTCGGCTCACAGGACCGCCTTTAAGATCACGCCCTCCTCACAGCTAGCTGGGTGCTGTGGCACACACGCCTGTCATCCCAGGGGCTCAGGAGGCTGAGGCAGGAGGATCTCGAATTCAAAGCCAGCCTCCGCCACTTAGCAAGGTGCTCAGCAACTCAGTGAGACCCTGTCTCTAAATTTAAAAAATTTAAAAAGGGCTGGGGATGTGGCTCAGTGGTCAAGTGCCTCTGAGTTCAATCCCTGGTTCCAAAAAAAAATCCCTCTGGGTTCCATCCCCAGTACCAAAATAAAATTAAAAAAAAATTTTTTTTAAAGAGATGGGGACGTCGCTTAGTGGTAGAGCGCTTGCCTGGCATGTGTGAGGCCCTGGGTTCGACCCCCAGTACAGCAAAAAATAAATAAATGAATGATTGTAAAAGATCACGCCTTCCTTGATTGTCAGAGCCCCTGGGTGGCTTCCCCCAGCTCCTGTGACACTAATGCCCGCCCTCCTCTGCTCCCACAGGGTCTTCAGCTCCTAAGTGGATTCTCCAGCCTAGAGGGACAGCAGGCGGCCACCCCAAGTGCTGCACAGGGGCGGCTGCGGGCTTCCGACGGGCGCACACACGGCTGCTCCTTTCCTCCAGGACCCCCGGGTCCCCGCTCTGCCTCTCGTCCTGTTGCTGTGTCCTGGTGTCCCCCTCTGGGTTCCTGCCCCCGCAGTGGCTTCCTCGGCACCCCCGGGTCTGCTCCTTGAGTTTTCCTGCCTCGACGCGATGCCTTCGTACCCTGCGGTGGCTCTCCCGAAACCACGCCTCACTGCTGTCCTGCCGATGACGACGAGGGCAGATGGCGGGTGCATGAAACCACCGGATCGTGGCCACTGCTCCTCTGGGGTCTGTCTTCTGCTGTCCCCTGGGAAGGCTGCAGGTTCTGGACAGAAGCCTTCTGAGCTGGTCCCTCTGGAGTCCCCCCTCCTTTCTCACGATCCCCGTTTTGGTCGTGTGTGTGACGTGCGCGGGACGGGCCCGGGTCTCCGTCTGTCCTCTTGCCCGTGTAAGACTGTCCACCTTAGACCTGCGTCCACTGCCTTCGTGAAAGACCCTTGGTGCCAAGAAACGTGAATCCTCCTGTGTCTGTCATGGAGGGTCTGCGCTGACGTCCCTTAAAACACTCTGAGGCTCCCCAAAGAAGGGTTAGGGAATGAGGAGGGGGCTGTGGTGGTGGAGGGGACAGTCTCCCCGTGAAACGGCAAGTCGTGGATTCGATGCATCTGGATTCTGAGGCCAGTCGGTGGAGTCCTTACCATACCACCAAAGGCTTGGGCAGACCCCTCCCCAAGCCCACCTGCCCCAGCCAGCATGGCCCCGCCACGTTCATCGAGCCCTTCCCAGGGATCCCATCCTGGGGTCCACGGGAACCTGCTGGACATACCGTCTTCCCACTTGGCTGATACGGATGAGTCGCTTGTCCTAAGTTTCCCCGAATCAAATTGCTACCGACCTGAAAGGGACGAAGGGGTGGAGCCTAACGTTTCACAGCGTGGGCCTTCTGTCAAAGGGGAACACGGTGGTCATTATTTTCTTTTTCCTCCAAGCAGGGCTTGCGGCTTTACCTTAGGATAAAAAATACGTGGCGAGGTCAGATAAAAGGGATCTGAGTGGACGGAGGCCCCCTATGGATTTTTTCTCTAGGAACCCTGGGGCTTTCCGCTTTCTAAAATTGGCCTCTGGATTATTGAACCTGCCGAAATAATTTTTGGCAAATAAATAATACCTTCCACTCAGATCCAAAAAAAAAAAAAAACTGGGTAACCAAGTCTCCGGCAGGAATCAGGGCAGGTGGCCTGCAGAGTTTGCCCCCTGGGAGTGAATGAGGAGGGAGGTGCCTCCCACACTCAAGTGCTAAAATCAATGTCAGGCAGCGTCCAAATCCCATGACACCCCCCCCCCACCTCACCCTCCAGGGTCCAGCGGTGGGTCCATTCTAGCCTTCTGTCATGTTGGTTTTGTTTTGTCCCACAGAAGAACTCTGTCCCCTTGAGGTCCTATGCAGGACATCGCCTTCCTGATGCTCAGTGTAGAGGGTGGACAGAGAGAAAGTACCACCGTGGCCCACGGGGAAGGGCTTTACCGGTGGGGTATCAAGACCCCAAGGATCTTGAAAGGACCAGCCACAGCTCATCTTCGCCCACCGTCCCCGGCAGCCCCCATGGGTGTCCCTGGCATCTGGAGTTTGTCCCAGTTCTAATCTCTCCCGCCTCCGGTTAACCCCAGGTTTTCTGGTTCAGGCTTCCACGGATGCAGAGACTCAGCCCTTGGTGTCCCGTAGCCACCCTTTCCCATCTGGAGGGAAGCCAGCTCCAACCTCCTCAGTCCTGCCAGCTTGATGCTGGGCTCCTAGTAGCTTTTCTCCCGGGCACTTTTTAAATGGTTTTTCCAACCCTTTGAACCCTTGGGGACACTTTCTAAGATGTCTCTAGTTCCCCAGGACCGAATGATTAGGTCAACCTCCATCAAAGAGGAATCCATCACCACTTCCCTCTCCAAACCAAGTTTCCGCTGCTGAATGAGGAGCGCTTAGTGTGTGCCGGGCACCTGCCGCCTGTACACCCCTCCCCTTCTAGAAGCCGGGGACAGATGGAAACATCTTTTCGTTTTGTCAGAGAGTCCAGAGAAATAATCATATAACCAGCATTCATCCTTCTGCCCAAGCAGGGCTTCTTTTTTTTTGTTTTTTAACCTCAGACACAAACAGCTTCATAACTCCCTGTTAGAGGACAGGAGACCAAGCTGATGTGTTTTTCTCCTGGGCGGAGATTTCCCACCCCAGAGAGCCCCACCCTACTGCTTAGCCTGGGGAAGAGGCAGCGACCACTGTGGGTTGAGCTCCGGTCCAGGGTGGGCGGATGCTGCCCCCTGCTGGCGGCATCTAGTCCAGTCCCCAGAACCAACCACAGGAGCAAGACACAGGTTAGCAATGGGTAAACCAAAGGGTTACCCAGGTAGGGGTCCCTTTATTTGCCTCTCCCTGCTAAACTGGTAGCTCTGACCATAACCCACCTCCCAAAAGTGGGTTTGTCCAGGAAGCTCATGAGACAGTCCTGAAACAGGGACACAGGCACATCAGACTGTACCGTCCCCACTGTGACCACAGCCCCACGCCTCGTGTGGGGAAGAACACCGTTGAGCCCCCTGGGAGGAGAGAGGCCCTTCCTTGGTGTCCTGGGTGTGTGACAGCCAGGCGTTCTGTTTTGGTTTGGTTTGGTTTGGGGTTTTTTTGTTGTTGTTGTTATTTTTTAAGGGGAAACACTGAAGATCCACCAAAACGGAGTTTTAGAACAGACCTGGGTCCCTTTTTAAGCAGGTGGCCCTGATGACTTGACCTTTCCAGGTCTGTAGATCCTCCTGTCCAACAAGGGGATCCTGAGACGATGCCCAGGAACGGCACCCGGCCCAAACGCCCACGAATTTTGATTTCTCACTTACTGGTACCATGCCTGGCCTCCCCGGGGTGTGGAAGGTGTCTGCAGAGACTAGCAAAGTGTGGCTGCTGCCCTGCAGAAGGCTGGAATCCGGTGGGCAGGGAGATGCCCTCAGGATGGATGTGCGTGTCTGGGGCATGGGGGGGTGCGTAGGATTTCACCATGGACAATGGAAGACGAGTGGCCGCAGGGGGAGGAGGAGGAATCCGAGGCAGGCGTAGGCAGGGAGTGTGGGGTGCTTCGGGGCTGGTTTGGAGGCAGAGCCAGGTAGAACTGCTGAGGGGGAACCCTGGGACAGTGGCCAGGACCAGATAGCGGGGCGAGGTGAGCGGCAGAGCAGGGCTTAGACGGTGCCTAGTAGGTGACAGAGAGGTCCTGACGGGTGTCTTCCCCAAAGGGAAATGAAGGTGATTGGAATTATGTTGCCAGAGAAGGTTCTGACCACAGGCTAGAGTGTGCAGGGCTGAACCGCGGACGGACAGTTGCTGTCCCTAAGGCGTGAGCCAGACAGGAGGCAGCAGTAATGATACACAGAGTCCAGGGGCTGAACCAGCAGGACCGGATGCCCTTTGGACAGTGAGGATTAAAAAAAATTGGAGCTGTGAAAAGGTCGGGCTCCCAGGGAAGGTGAGTTTGCAGCCTTGACCCGACGGCCAGCTCTCTGCAGGTCCAGAGTGAGCCCTTCCAAGGTCCAACAGGGTCCAGATGCGCACCATGAAAACGGACTCTTAACTGGAGATGCTGGCCTAGGAACGGAGGCTCCTCCTGCCAACCACTCCGAGCAGCCACCTGCTTTGGGCTTCCAAGGAGGTCAGGTTTTGCCCTAAGCCCACAACAAGGCAGTGCTGTTCTGACCTATATTGGGGGGCAAATGGTTCCTGCTGCAGCGGGCAAGCTAGCTGCCTGCGCCACTCCACAGCCCCCGCCCACCCGCAGCGCAGCCGTGGGGCACAGTGGGCTCCGGGGTTGGGTTTCAGTCCAGCCGCGGTTCCTGAGTGGTTCCACCTCACTCCCCGGGTCTCCAGCAAGAAGTCTTGCCCCCAAGCCTCTCGCCAAAACATCAAGTCGCCCAGGACTGCCGGCAGGAGTCTTCCCCACGTCTCCAGGATCGAATGTCCCCTTGGGCTCCAAAATTCCAGGCCAGGAGCCGGGATGGGAGGTCTAGAGGGGCTGAGAGCTGGCCACCCCCCAAGGACTCGACACCAATGGTCCCGTCGTGTGGATTTTGGCTTTCAGGAGCTGATGCTGGCCTGGTCCCCTCTCCCTCTCTCACTGACCCATCCTCAGCCCACCCCCAGTCCCCATCTGGTGGACAGAGGACCCAAGCAGTCCTCATTTTCCCCCAGACCCTCTGTGACTCCAGCATGGGATCTGGTAGCCTTCAGTGTCTGTTCCCCGTTGAGCGTCCCAAATCTCCAATCCAGAATGCCTCCAAATCCAAAACTTTGGGCACCCACACCGCAGTGCAAATGGAAAATTCAATTTATGCACAAAACTATTAGAAATATTGTATAAAGCCACCCTCAGGCCATGCATATGAGGGGTATATGAAATCTAAATGAGTTTCCTATTTAGACTTGGTCCCACCCCCCCCCAAGATATCTCATTATGTATATGCAAATATTTCCAATTTTTTTTTTTTAAATCCAGAATCCAAAACACCCCTGGTCCCAAGGACTTCACCTAAGGGGCATGCAACCTGTAATACTGGCAAGGGAGATGGTCCAAGTTTACATGCCTTAGCGAATTTATGAGTTCGTTTTGTCCCTTGAAATATCTAAATGGTTCTGGTCAAGCAGGCACATCTAATTCAGTGATGAGCATGGTGGCCTTGGCAGGCAGGGGACAATGCCTTGGCATGCTGCTTCCTGAAGTCTTTTCGACAATGACTCCATACATGCAAGTGCCCAGATTTGGCTTCGAACCTCCCAGAGACTCTAATCCTGAGCCCATCAACCTCAGCATTATTGGTGTTTGAGGCTCGGCCATTCTTTATCACGGTGGCATCCCGGGCGTCATAGGATGTTGAGTAGCATTGGTGACACGCACCCAAAAGTTGCTGATATCCATCTCCTGCCAATCGTGAGAACCAAATGGGTCATTGCACAGTGTTCATTGTCCCCTGGGCAGGCAGCGTCTGGCACCCCTTGGGCTGAGAACCACGGCTCCTGGCCATCGGGGACAACAGGATGCCTACCAGCCACCCCAGGCCTTCCCATTACAGACCTCTTGGAGAAGGTCATCATCCACTGCCAAACCGAGATTGAAGGACTTACGCAGCTTCACGAGCCCCCCGCTGCACCAGAAAGATGGGGGGGCTCTGTTTTGCTAAGATGCTCCGTCCTGGGTGTCCATTCTAACCAAGCCCCTGGTAGCCTGGTGCAGTCTTGTGCTGGCTCTGAGGTCCCCTTGTGCTCCCCATCATTTTTGTCACTGTGTTGTGGTTGTGACTGTCATTACCCACTCCAGGCTCACGGGTGGTTTTCTACAAGGACCAGAGAGCTGGACGGGTCATCGTAGGTGTCCACTCTGTACCCGTAGGTGTCCACTCTGGGCCTGGGGAGGCTGGGGAGGTGGCCGGAGCTGGGGTCCCCTCTCTCACACACACACACACACACACACACACGCTGTCAGGAACTCAGATGCCCCTACCTCTGAGCTCTCAATGCTGCTAACCTGCCCCGTGTCCTGTGTGCTCGCCCCAGCACTTTCCTCAAGGACCGACGCCCACCCCGTGCCCTTTGCGAGTTTGGCGCATGCTCTTCTTCTGTATAGTCCTCATCTTCCAATTTTATGGGATGTAACAGAAGTCTACATCTGCCTGTTTGCATTATGGTTAAAATATTAAAAAAGTGGACTCGACTCGGCCGGCTCTTGTCTTCTCTGTGGCTCGTGCTGGGAACGTCTCGTGCCTCTGCCGGCTGGGAGGGTGCCCTCACAGGCTGGGTGCCCCCGGGCAGCGGGCTCTGAGGCAGGGCTGGCAGGAGGCTGGTAAAGGGGGGCTACCGGGCTAGGGAAGGGAAGGGGTGGGAGTCCAGCCGGTCAGAGGGGAAACCTCAACGGAAGCCTCTGCCAATCAGGCAGGGGGGATCTAAAGATGGCATCTAGAGGGTGTCCCGATTTGGGACTAAAGAGCCATGTTTTAGACCCTCCATCCCTGCTGTAGAGGGGTGGACCAGAGGCCGCCGGGGAGGGAACATGGCCATTTGGACCCTGTGGCCTTTTGACAGCTACCCCCATTTCCCGATCATCAAAACCACTTTAGACATTCGGCTTTTTAAATTACAAGGTAACTTCCCCCAGCCGGGTGCGGTGGTGCACACCTGTCATCCCAGAGACTAGGGAGGCTGAGGCAGGAGGATCCTGAGGTCAAAGCCAGCCTCGGCAAAAGCGAAGCCCTAAGCAACTCGGTGAGACCCTGGCTGGGGATGTGGCTCAGTGGTCGAGTGCCCCTGAGTTCAATCCCCAGTACACACCCAGACACCCCCAATTAGACACCCATCCCTGAGCCTCATGTCCAAGGTCCTGTTCAAGATGAAGATCAGAGACAGAGCAGAGTCAGGGAACTCTTTCCAGTATTAGCTTGCTGTATTAGCTCATTTGCCAGTTACAGTGGTATAATCACCCCAGCTACTTAGGAGGCTGAGGCAGGAGGATTGTAAGTTAGAGGTCAGCCTCAGCTCTTTGCAAAACCCTGTCTCAAAACAAAAGATAAAAAGGGCTGGGGGTGTAGCCAAGTGGTAGAGCACTACCACTGACAGAACAAAAAAATATACACACACATATATATTAGCTAATTAAAAGGATGGGGAACAGTTATAAAAAGCCAGTCTTCACACAAATGCTTTGGCCTCATATCATTCCCAGTCATGCTTAAGGATGAGAATAAGGTCAGGGAAATTCATCAGCATGTTGCTATTCCAGACTTGACTGCATTTTCCCCAGTAAAAGCCTGGGAGACTAAGACATAGGGGAATCAGATAGCTTGTACCAGTTCAATACCTAGTAAATGTCTGTTTCAGCCCAAGAAACTGCATTCTTGTGCGTCACCCACGCTGCTAAGACACCCAGACTGTTTTGATTCAAATCCCAGCTCCCGCACTTCTTAACTGTGCAGCTTTGGATTAAATTACCCAATGTCTCTGTTCCTCCCTTCCTTCAGCATAAAGCAAGTGGTGGTTGTTGGGACTGCATCGGTTTGTGATAGGAATAAATGAGATGATACACCAATACACTGAGATGGAATGGAATAGAATGGAAAAATAAACAGGTCCAAACTCCTTCTAATTTCCTCCCCTTTTTTTTTTTTTTCTTCTAGAAGTTTAAGCAGCCAGCCCGGAGGTCCTCTGGACTTTTCAGACCACTTGCTGTCACAGGTCACCTCTATAAAGAGGCAGTTCCTGCACCCTTCTCCCCCTCCTGACCTTGAGCCCTGGAGCAGGGGAAGACCTGGATGCCCGAGGGTTTAACCTGCTCCCCCCACGATTCCCACACACACTGGGATTTGGGCAGGACCAACCTCAGAGCCCAGATAGGCCCCCTCCGACTAGATGGCTTCTGTTGCCTGGCAACCAGGTGGAAATTTTAAGTTTACACCCAAACAGAACCTTCCCAAGCACAGATCACAGGAGAAGGGGGTGGGGGACCAGGGTGGGGTGGGGAGGGGCACGGAGATTAAAGGACTTTAAGCCACAGCAGATTGGTCAAGCACACAGGCTTCGCTGTCAGTCATATAGTAAAAATGTATTTATTGTTTTCTTTTTTTCCATCCAACCCTTCGCAATGTGGCCCAGAAAATGAAAACAGGAGTGTATTGGCCATCGGGTGGATCAAAATAGTGTTGAACCCACATCAGCAAAAGGAAGCCTCTTTACACAGGGCCCTCGGGAGGAGAGGGTGGCTCCTCGTGCCATAGCATGTAGCTGGGTAAAGCACCGTGGGAGAAAGTCTCAGGACAGACCATAAGCTTGAAGGAGGCCCCATGCTCTTCCCTGTAGCATGAATTCAGCATTATGCCTTGTGCAATGGAATCTCTTTTGTTGAACAAGTTTTGAGAAAAGTCACCACTGGGAATGCAGTTTTCCACTGAAAGCTTTTGGCCACATCTATGTGGAGACACCTCTTCCTCTTTCCTCCAAGGTGGAGGAATTGCCTTCCTTGAAAAGCACAGAAGTTTCCTTGCCCTTTCCACCTTCCAGAAGCTTCTAGAAGCTTCTGCCGCCATTGTTTCACTGATGACCCTGCCTCACTCGAATCTCTGCTTCTTGTTGCCACATTTTCTCTCTCGGACTCCGACCTTCCTGCCCCCTTCTCCTGAGGATTCTTGTGAGTTTACTGGGCTCAGCCAGATAATCTAGGATAATCTCTTTATCGCGAGTTTCCTAACTTAATCACTTTGGAAAAGCCTCTTTGGCCAGGAAAGGTAACGCATTCAACAGGTTCCAGGAATTAGGAATATGGGGGTCCTGATGCAGCCTAACAGAGTCCACCCCCCAAAACCCCCAAAAGATTCCTGTCTGCCTCACATGCAAAGTAAAGTCAGCTCAACTAACGCATTTTCAAAACCCATTCATTCATTCACTCATGGGAATACAAGGAGGGCCTACTCTGTGCCTAATGCCGACCAAGAGAGTCAAACAGAAGGTCCACATCCTAGTGGGACGAGAGATCTTGCTCCTTGAAGGAAAAAAATAAAAAACTTGAAGAAAAAAAATAACAAAGAATATGCTCGAGAGGGGGAAGGAATGTGGACAGGAGGGAAAAGCAAAGTGACGGCGTTGAAATAAGGTGACCAAGCTAACCAGGGAGGATGATCGCAGTGAGGTAACTCCAGGACACTCTGGGAGCAAGAGGGCAGGGACCGGGGATTAGTGGATCCGGCAAAGATATCTGTAGACATCCCTGTAGATATCGTGAGGCTCTCGCACACCCTGCAGTATTTTCAAAAGATACTGGAGCAGAATTGGCCAGGGCCCTGCTCTGGCGGAGGTTACTGTGTCCTGGGAAGAGACACCGGTGCCATTAAGCTGATGAAGTGGCCTCTCGGTTGGAAAGGCCCCCCCAGCCCCCTGCGGTGCTCACTCCCGACCCTCCACCCCGTGAACCTAGCGGGCTGCTCCCGGGGTGTTCTTTTTTCTAAAACAGGGCTGGCTTCCAAACAGTGTAAGCTCCAGGCCCCGCGAAACCCAGGTGTGCGCATCACCCTCAGCAGTGTGTGCGTTCTGACGGTGTGGGGACACACACTGCAGGACAGACAGGGACTTGGTGAAGGAAGGAGACAGAAGAAGCTGCCCAGTCTGTGACCCGTGGAGCAGGGCTGGAGGGGAAGGCAGGGGCCTGTCGTCGGGAGAAGAGACAAACCAGGGAAGAAAGGCTGTGTCCCCAGCCGTCCCTTGGGAAGCCCAGGGAAACCTGAGTACACCCCTCAAGCTGCATTTGGTTTTGATTCTTTGCTTTAAATTGTGTTTACAAATCACTAAGTTCGAAGGTCACAGGGTTGAGCTGTGTGTCTCCTGCTAGCTCTGCTGTAGGTGACCTCTGTGACATCTCCTGGGTGTGGATGATAAGGGTTACCTAAGTTATTTTTCCAGGACTCCAAGGCCACTTTTGTCAAAACCACTGACTTCACTTGGGTCTCTGCAGGTATCTGATGGGTGACCTTTGACCTCAGGAGGCCACACACTCTTCCCTCGGTTTTCTGAATGTGCCCCCTCCAAGAGCCACGGAGATCACTTATGGCTCAACTCCAGTCTCCTTCACTCATGCCTTCAATCACCCCACTTTTTACCCCATAAACACCCCCAAAACCTATCCTGGGGAGGCAGATTTGAGACTTGGGCTCTCATCTCCATGCCTGGCCACCTTGAAAATAAACTTTGCCTCTTTTTCAAAACTCGTGGCTTCAGTGATGGCCCTATTGTGACATCAGCCACATGGGCCTGGATCAGTAACAATCAAATCCCTTCTATCAAATGGCATAGCTCCATAAAATTCCTGTCCATCCTCCGTACACCTGAAGTCGTCCCAGATCTCCTCGAATACCTGTGCCGTGTAAAGGCTCTGCAGATAGTTGTTATTCTGTATGGAAATTCTGACAAGAAAAGGTCTTGGGGGAGTTTGGAACCTTTCTGATCCCTGTTTGGTTGGTTGGTTGAATCTGCAGATGTGGACCCTGTGGGTCCTGAAGGCCAGCTATATTTAGAGTGAGAAGGTTTCCAGGCAGATGGAAGCTATCGCTAACTCGATTATGGAGACTTCACGGGAGAGGGATATTGAAGCCCAAGAGCCAAAGACAACCAGAAGGACACTTTGAGTCCAACCAAATAAGTTTACTTCCTTGCTGAAGAGAAGGAGAACATGCCCTAGAGGATTCTGGGTGGTGGGGGGGGGCAGGTAGGATGGAGCCCAGAGCGTGTTTTTAAGCAAGGACTAGGCGAATGGGGACCAGGTCCTGGGATACATTCAGGGAGTAAGGACAGTTCGGCAGGAGAATTTTGTAGAGTAAAAATAAAAGAAACCTACTCTCTCCCCACCTCCATGCTGGGGATAAAATCCAGGGCTCCTGAATGCTCAGCAAGTATTCTACCACTGATTTGGGAGCATTGGATACTGGGGATTGAACTGAGGGTGCTACATCCCCAGCCTTTTTTTTTTTTTTTTGGTTATTTTGAGACAGGATCTTGCTAAGTTGCTGAGGCTGGCTTTGAACTTTTGATCCTCCTGTCTCAGCCTTCGGAGTAGATGGGATTACAGGCATGTGCCACCCTTGACTTCCTTTCTTCAATTCTTTGTTACTATATCTTCTGTCCCTTTGATAGACGTAAATTTTGTGTGTGCATTTTTTTTACTGTATTACATAGGCAGAATTGAATTTTTTTTTTTTTTGGTACCAGGTATTGAACTCAGGGGTGCTTAACCCCTGAGCCCCATCCTCAGCCCTTTTTAATATTTTATTTAGAGACAGGGTCTCACTGAGTTGCTTAGCGCCTGGCTAAATGGCTCCTGCCTCAGTCTCCTCCGGAGCTGCTGGGATTACAGGCGTGCACCACAGCGCCCGGCCATCTTGACCATTTTAAAATGTCTAATTCCTGGCATGAAGAACATCACATAGCTTTGCATCTATCGCCGCTATTCCCAGAACCTTTTCATCACCCTGAACAGAAATACTATGCCTGTTTATAAATAATTTCCCCTCCCTTCCTTCTTCCCAGCCCCCAAATGACCTCTGATCTACATTCTTTCTGAGTTTACCTATTCTCCGTGTTCCATAGGTAAGTGGGATCATACCATATTAGTCCTTCTGTGTCTGGCTTTCTTACTCAGCAATAGGTCTTCAAGTTCATTCACGTGGTAGCGTACACCCCCTTTCTATGGCCAGACAGCGTTCCCTTTCATGTCTACACTGCACTTTATCAATCTTTTCCAAGGCTAAACAAACTTCTTGCCGGTTTGACCCACGAATGTTTTTCAGCCAGGGCCTGCACTCCATCTCTTTGAAATGTAATTATCAAGGAAGACATTGTCCCTACCTCCCTGTCACTGTGGGGGTTTAGTTCAAGCTCTTTGTTCCAAACTGTAACCACCTGTGTCTAAAGATTTGAGAAGTTTTATTGTTCCTTGAGGCACCGGCAATTGGCCAGCACAGTGGGTACCGGCATTAGCAGGCAAGTCTAAAATGAACTAAGAATGTATCCTAAATGAGAAGGTCAAGTGCTCTTGCCCGAGGGCAGGTTAGCATGAAACCAGAGAGCTCAGATATACTGCAGGGTTTGGCTGCATATTTAAAAAAAAAAAAAAAAAAAGTAGGATTACTTTCCAAGTTTATGATTTCTTTAACACATTACCTGTGAGATGTGGCCCAGTCTGGCTTAATGATTATTCAATAATAAAGCCTCCTTCTAGGGATGGGGATGTAGCTCAGCAGTAGAGTGCTTGCTTAGCAGGCGTGAGGCCCTGGGTTCCATCCCCAGCCTTGCAAAACACAAAAACCTTTTATCCTGCAGCTGTGCAGGGGGTCTCTTGGGTTGACAAGAGACTGCTTGTTCCCACCAGTATCTTGGTCATTTTTGATCAGGACACAACCAAATTAGTCAATAAGGAAGCAGCCACAGCTCATAAGCTCCCCCTGAGCAGATCATCTCACCAGCCCTGGGGTCTGCCTCCCGGGCTGATAGGAACCTGTTTAGCTGAGTACAGTCAAGATTGGTTTGCAACTTGTCAGGGTCAGGGCCACATCAGGGCCTGGGTTAGAGGCTGGGGAGACAGAAGGAGGTGAATTTGTGCAGCATTTGGTATGGTCTTTGGGAATCTGAGCCTGAAGTCATCTTTCCTGCTCTGAACACGAGTTACCCACTAGCAGACAGTTTCTCTTCCCACACTCAAATGCAGGCACCCATACCCACACTTGAACTTCGTTTTTCAATTTGAGTCTGATTTTAGGGAAGAGCTGGAGCAGGCAATGGGAAGAGTCAGAGGCGCTGAAGTGGAGTACTGTGCATCTGCCCAAGATCCCAGCCCACAGTGGCCTCCCACCAAGTGACATTCCCGTGGGCCCTGGATACACTCACCCACACCCCATACTTCCCCAGGAACACACTTTTTTTTTTTTTTTTTTTTTTAAAGAGAGAGTGAGAGAGGGGAGAGAGAGAGAGAGAGAGAGAGAGAGAGAGAGAATTTTTAATATTTATTTTTTAGTTCTCGGCGGACACAACATCTTTGTTGGTATGTGGTGCTGAGGATCGAACCCGGGCCGCACGCATGCCAGGCGAGCGCGCTACCGCTTGAGCCACATCCCCAGCCCCCCCAGGAACACACTTTTATTGAGCACTTTCTCTGTGCCCAGCAGTACGCTCCACACTTGGGACACAAATCTACTCACTCACTCCTCCCAATGACCCCAGGAGGCAAGCATTTTTATTATTCCCAATTTACAGGTGAGAAAACAGGGCCTCACAAAAGCTAAGTAACTTGCTCGAACCAAAGAACCGGCAAGACATTTGCAGGGACAGACAATTATTGAGAATCTGCTACATGCAAGGTCTGTGCCTAGTAAACTGACATCCAGAGGTGACTTTTATGACCCTGAAGTCACTGCAGATCCAGCGGGAAAGAGACAGGATGAATAAATGGTTATTAATTAAGGAAATAATTACAAGACTGAAAAAATGCAGTGGGGGAGCGGGGAAGGAGCAATATTTGGTGCTGGGTTGTGGAAAAGGAGAAGCTAAGCTTCCCCAGGAGGAAGAGGAGTCTTGATGAGAACAGAGAGGACGAGGAGGCCTTGTATTCTAAGCTGCAAGAATAGTATCCAACAGAAGGACAAAAGTGGGAGGAGAAAGGAGACCAGCTTATCCAGGGACATGAACAGCTAGTGGAGAAGGGAATGGCTTCAGATAGGCCAGCAGAGGTGGTGTTTTTCCCTTTGCAACAATGTCACAGATTTCAGATTTATTTCTAAGGTCATTTTTCTAGTTCAGCTTTCTCAGGGCATCCTGATTTCCTAGTTGAGGGGACTACTTCACCTTGGCCTCTAGATACTGACAACAGGTCTTTCTAATACTAGTTGGAATTTGAGCTCTTGGGGCACAAGGACTCTGTTTTTTCTCACCTCTGTATCTCTAGGGTACCCAGCACAGGGCCTTGTACTGAACTGGAGTTAAAAAAAAAAAAAACAACAAAAACCAGAGTAGATGCAGGTATTGAAAACACGCACCCACACCTGGGTGGTCAATACTGCTTTAAACGTTCAAGTCCAGGTTTTTGATCCCTGTGACTGAATCAGTAGCTACCATCCATAGGAGCCCTGTTTCCCTTATCTAGAATATATGGGTCTATATATGGTAGAATGGGCATGCAGGACACAAATCTGGAGGCTATGATTACTGCCCTTCACTATCATAGAGTGCTCTGGGGAAGAGTCCTCGGAAAGCAAGCAAAATGCGTGGCTCAGTACCCAAACGAGATCACTGTTTGCTCTCATTACATCATATGGGTGAGAGCAGAGTCCAGCGGCTCTGGATAGAATCTAGGACAAGGGGCCCCATGCAAGTCTTGTCACTTCCTGAACCTGTTCCCCGGCTGTAATTTGGGAAGAAGGCTAGTTCCTAAGGTTTGGGGGGGGGAAGAGCCAATGAACTACTGCACAGGAAGCTCTCGTCACACATGAAAATATGCATAACTTTTACTGTTCAATTTAAAAACATAATTCATTCTACAATATCAATGCCACTGTCGTCTTGACTGGAAGTAATGCCAACTTTCAACCCCTGAGCCATTTTTTCCCCTTTTGGAGTCCCAGGCTAAGGGAGGGGGTGTGGCTCCAGAATGGGCGGAGCTACCTGACCCCGCCCCCTAGACCGAGTGGGCGGGGCGAAGCGAGCGTCCCAGCGCGCGCGCGCGGCGGCCCCAGGTACGCGGACAAGATGGCGGCGGCAGCGGTCGACAGCGCGATGGAGGTGGTGCCGGCGCTGGCGGAGGAGGCCGCGCCCGAGGCGGCGGGCCTCAGCTGCCTGGTCAACCTGCCGGGCGAGGTGCTGGAGTACATCCTGTGCAGCGGCTCGCTGTCGGCCTGCGACATCGGCCGCGTCTCCAGCACCTGCCGGCGGCTGCGCGAGGTGTGCCAGAGCAGCGGGAAGGTGTGGAAGGAGCAGTTCCGGGTGAGGTGAGCCACGGCCCCGCGCCCCCGCCGGCGCCCCCCGGGCCCGCCGGCCGCGGCCGCCGCACCCCGCTGCCCGCGGCCGCCCGGCGCGCGGACCCCACCCCCGGACCCTTCCCGCGGCCCGCAGACAAAGGCCTCCAGGCCGCCGGCCCCGCGGGCCCCGCCGTGCCCACCTCGCGCGCCCCTCGGGCCGGCCCTCGGCCGAGGATGGCGGCGGCCGCGGCGCACGCAGCGGAGCCGCGGTGCGCGCTTCTTTTGTGCCCGACGGGGCTCGGTGTTGACGCGGACCCAGTGATGCGGCGACCCAGCGGGCGCAGCATCCCGGGCCCGGGGTGGACAGCACCGATTTCCGCGTCCGGCCCTGCGTGCTCCCCGCATGACCTTGTAAGGGTAGCGGCTCCCCCTTTCTGAAGCCTCCCGCCTCGGCTCCGGGCGGCGGGACCCCCCCAGACCTGCCTCGGACCGCGGCCGTTAAATGAGATGATGTGCGGAAAACACACACACACACCCAGGGCCCGGCGCGCCGTCCCTGCGAACTGTCATTGTCATCATCTAGGACTGTTGCTGCCACAACTGCCCTCCTTTTAGAGGTGGGGGAGTGGAGGCACACAGCCCGCAGTCGCCACGCCAAGGTCACACCGTTTGGGTGAGTGCGTGGACGCCGGGTGGAGACTCGAACTAGGTCCCCTGCCAGGAGCCCCCTCTTCCCACCGGGCCGGCTGGCCGTGTCTGTTTCCCAAGGCGGCCTGTGGGTCTCTGTGAAGCTGAGGGGGTGTTTCTCTCCTTGTAGGTGGCCTTCCCTTATGAAACACTACAGCCCCACCGACTACGTCAATTGGTTGGAGGAATATAAAGTTCGGCAAAAAGCTGGGTTAGAAGCCCGGAAGATTGTAGCCTCGTTCTCCAAGAGGTTCTTTTCAGAGCACGTAAGGATCTGTTGATGTAGCTCTAAGCATTCGCCTGGTAGTGGGGTGTGTGTGTGTGTGTGTGTGTGTGTGTGTGTGTGTCTCCGCGCGTGCGTGTGTGTCTGGGTTTGTAGGCATTAGCTCATCCGGCTCTTGTTGATATCTCCCTGTTCAGTGCTCTCACAATCCCTTACTCACTTCCATGGCTGCAAGAGTCATTGTGTCCTTTCCCTCCCATCCAAACAACACGAAGCCATTTGTCCCTGCCAGCTTTACTTTTCTAAAGCCAGAAAGAGAATGGGGGTGGAGGGAGTAGGGAGGGCCCGCAGCACAATGTGGAGGGAATCCAGATCAGCACTATTTCTCTTCAAGTAGGTTAAATGGTTTTTTTTTTTTTTTTTTTTTTGCAACCTCCACATGATTTGGGGAAATCATCAATGATTGAGCACCATAGATTTCTCCCAGTTGTCTTCCCAGAAGGGTTGACAGAGTTAATGTGGTTCTTCCCTCTGGCTTTGCAGGTTCTACCCAGCATCTAACTGCATTATTTGTAGGTAACAGGATGAAAACCTACATATAGATCAGAGTTGTTTCTCCCTTAAATAAAATTGTCTTGCATTCAGTATCCCTTCGAAGTTTTCTTTCTTTCTTTCTTTTAATTGCTGAAATGCACAGTTTTTTTTTTTTGGGGGGGGGGGTATTTTTTTCCCCTTCCCCAAAATGTCTCATGGAAGTTTCTGTATCCATTCCTGATTCTTAACTTTTTGCAACTCTGGAAAATTTTGAAACTGACATTTTTAATTCAACAAACTATTAGATTTTCACTTCTGATTGGGGGGGTGTCTACAAATAGAACTGATCTTATTTATGTTTACTGAAGGTTATTTACTGAAGATTAGTTCTGATGTTCTAATTTTAACTACTGCTAATGGAGTATACACATTGGAAATGTTTCCAAGTTGTTTCAGGTTTTGAAAGGGAAATTTTTGAACTTTGAACTAATTTGGACTTATTTCCATTTGGGTAATAAAAATTGACATTCCCTGAGTATAATTCATTGCTACAAATGTTTGTTAATGTTAGAATGAACACAATGTAAGTGCTACTTTGGAGAGGTTATGCCTTGGCTAATTCATAATCACAAATGGTGAATACTGGTTCACGTGTGTTTGCCCTAGGCATGTTTGATGCAGTTGGTCCTGGGCTACTACTAGGTTGCAACCTCACCTTCTTGTCCAGCTGGTTTTGTGTGCATTTTTAACATTCTGAACCTTCACCTAATAATGATGGATTGTGCTTTTTTATCTCTTAGTTCTCTCTTTCCCTGTACCACTACTTAATTAGAAGTATGTAAAGGACTTTGAACACAGCAGGAGCATACTAAAGATTGATCTGTGGGTGGGTGATTGCTTTGGCTCAGGACCCTGAGCATGCACACAGGTTGACCTGGCTACCTTTAAAAAAAAAAGTGAAAGAAGTCATATGTGTTTTAGTGAAGATCTTGAAGCTCATCATTCTACCTGCTCCAGAGGAAAAAACACACCCAGCAGGTTAAAGGAGCACCTACTCCACCAAGCTTTTGATGGCTCTTGCCCTCCTCCCACAGTTGTGTAAAGCATAGACTGCTGGAAGTGGTATTGTAAATGATAAGATTTTGTAGTTCTAGTCCTTAAGAGCTATTTTTCTTCACATTAGAATTCACTTTCAGCAATTTCCAGTGTATGAAGAGGTAATTAATTTACAAGTCACATGGAAAACTGAATAAATGTTTGAGGTAGTATAGAATAGCTGTCAACCACTGTCCACAGAAGTGGGCATCTGTGTATGCAGATCAGATTTGTGTGAATGACAACAGCATTAATCTTCGTAACTGAGGCCTGCTTTTGTATGTCCTCTTCATAGGTTCCTTGTAATGGCTTCAGTGACATTGAGAACCTTGAGGGACCAGAGATATTTTTTGAGGATGAACTGGTGTGCATTCTAAATATGGAAGGACGGTAAGCCATAACTTTCACAGAGTTTTTTTAGGTTTGTTTTAATAGTAATAATCCCAGAGTAAATTGCTATAATTTATATGTGACCAAACCTTGGAGGAATATGTTTCCAAGGTTGTTTGGAAAGTTCTGTGAGTACGAAGTTAATACATCAAGACGACTGATGTGCAATCAGCTGTCTGTATCTATGGGTTCTGTGTCCATGGAGTCAACCAGCCTTGGATCCAAAATAGGGGAAAAATATGTCTATACTAAACATATACAAACTTGTTTTTCTCTTGACATTGCTCCCTAAACAATATAACACTATTTTACATAGCTGTTACACTGTATTAGCTATTGTAAGTAACTTAAAGGTGATTGAAAATGTAGGAGGACATGCGCAGTTTTCAATGCAAACACTGCATCATTTTACATAAGGAACTTGAGCATCTGCAGAGTGTGGTGTCCAAGGGCAGTTTCTAGAACCAATCTACCACAGATACCAAGGGGCAGCTGTGTAAAGAAATCTTGTAAAAATCCTTTTGGAAAGAAAAGAGAATTTTTAGCTCTACTATAGGTCAAGCACTGTGCTCTAGGCACTTGTATTTTTTAGGTCAATGTGAAACCTTTTGGTTACATTATCCTTTGTCACCTCTCCACCTACCACTACCAAATTTGCCTGTCATGAATTAAATTTTTGTTTTTTAAAATAATCTTTTAGGCATGTCTTGATGTAATGGATACTTTTTTAAATAAAAAAAATTACGATTTCTGAATTTGGGTAAGAATCTTACTTTGGTCTTGAACATTGTAGCTATTTAGTAGAGCTGTTTTTTTTTTTTTTTTTTTTTTTTCCCTCTCAGGCAGTAGACTGTTGCTTGTTCTCCCAATTAAGAAGGATCGTTATTTCTTGGTGGTGGTTTAAAATGTTTTAGGCCTTATCTTTTCTGTTGTGAAGATTAATTTCTCGTTTACCTGGAAGATGACTTGGCTTCCCGCTTACCTTGGTGGTGGAAAGGATTTTCTGTTCTAATAATTGAGGAAGCTTTACTAGTGATGGAAGATAAGAGTGGGAGTGTTTACTATTTTCCTTAAGAGAAATCATTGTGAAATAGCTCACAAGCAAGGCATGAAATGTTTCTATTGTTGTTTTTAAGGAGATTTGAAGAGGTAAAACTTTGTCAGTGGAACAAGGAGAGGTAAGATGTGTCACTATTCTAGGCCTTGGATGAGTTCAGATGCAGAGGTCATTTTCCTGTTTCTATTTTGGTTTATCTATAAATGAATTGAAGTATGATCTAACAGTGTTATGTAGCCTTAAAAATAAAAGCTGACTTGTGTTTTACACACACACACACACACACACATATATATATATATATATATATATATACTTCTAAATACATATGTGTGATCTCATATGTACTTTATTGGTTTAGTGAGATGTTTATTGCAGACTTTTTTTTCCCCTAATATGTGCTGATTATACCCTTCTCTACTCCCTTCCTCCTCTCACATTGGCTTTCCTATACCTACCCCAGTACTTCTTGCAGGGATTGAACTCAAGGTGCTGAACACATCCCAGCTATATATTTTATTTTTTAGTTATAGGTGGACATAATACGTTATTTATTTATTTATTTATTTTTATGCAGTACTGAGGATGGAACCCAGTGCTTACACAGGTTAGGCAGTCGCTCCACCGCTGAGCTACACCCCTAGCCCCTTATATTTTATTTTGAGATAGAGTTTTGCTGAGTTGCTAAAGCTGCTTTGCATTTGCAACCCTCCTGTCCCAGCCTCCTGAGCTGCTGGGATTACAGGTGTGTTCCACCACACGCGGCCCCCTGTACTTCTTGATAACAACCTGTGTTGTGCTCTTTCATGCTAATAGATGGTGATAAATATGGGTAAGGAAAAGGGGAATCATTATTTCATAAAATCGGTATCATATAATAGGTATTTTTCTTTATGTATATTTTTTCCTCACTCAACATTACCTTAAGAAAACCTTATTTAATCAACTGGTATAAGATCAAATTTACTCTTTATGGCTAGTATTATTTAGTAGTTTATACCATAGTTTATTTAACCATTCCTCTCTGATAAGCAGCCACTTTCTTTTTATGTCACTGTGAATAAGAATGTCTAGTAGATTCATTTCCAAGCCATAGATTCTTGGGAATGAGATTCCTAGATTCAGACTACAGAGTATTTTTGAAAATAAGAGCATGTCCTTAAGAGCAGAGATTTACTATACAAAAATGCTAGTTCTGAAATTATGACACCTAGTGCCATTCTAATTAGGATCCAAACAGGGTTTTGAGAGGGGGACCTTTTTATTTTTTTCAGTTGAATAATACTGTCATAAAACACATATGGATGAGTAAGTTTAGGGCCAGAGGAAGAAAAATGTTTAAGTAATCATCCTGGAGGCTGGGAAGAACTCAGCTCAGTGATAGAGTGCTTGCTGGTATGCCCGGCCCTAGGTTTAATCCTCGGCACTACAAAAAAATAGTATCAGTGACAATTAGAATCATAATGGGAAATGTGTATCATGAGGTAGTACAACATATTCCAAGACTATTTGTACCAAAAAATAGTCTTTAAATAAATACTACTTACAGATATATTATGGCTATCCGTGGCAAAGGATGATCCACATCCCCAAATAATGGATAATATATTTAAACTCTGAGAGAAAAAAGTGGATGATTTAATAGGTGAATATCCATCTGAAACAAAGTAAAACCTGCATCATATATAAAGAAATTTCCAAAGGGTTAAACAACTGAAATTTTTAAATGATCACAATGAAATAGGAGACTTTTAGGGAGACCTCCTTACTCAAGACCAATGATACTAAAGCAATGAAAGAACACAAATGATTTTGTTGTAAAAAATAAACTTCTGTATATCTGAAGAAAGCATAAAATTAATATAATTCTTATGAATTTCCAACAAGAAATTGAAAAACATACAAAGGACAGAAGAATAACATTCACAGAAGAGCAAATCCATATGCTGACAATCATGTAAAAAACCTTCAAACTCACTTTTCAAAGAAATGTTAAATAAAATAACAGGGGAAGGGCTGGGATTGTGGCCTTGGGTTAGATCCTCAGCACCACATAAAAATAAATAAGTAAAATTAAGATATTGTGTCCAACTACAACTAAAAAATAAATATTAAAAAAGTAAGTAAATAACAGGGGAACTTCGAACTTGCAATCAAGTTATTTGCCTTTTTACTTATCAGATTGGCAAAAAAAAAAAAAGACTAAAAATGCATAGCAAATAAAAACATGTATGATGGGGTTTTTAGAAATAATTTTATAAATATATTACCCCTTGGCCTGGCATATATTTTGAGCCCAAAATAGGGTAGTTTTTAAATGACAGGGAATACTCTACATCTTAAAATATTTAGGGATACCAGTTTCTGTGGAGGACCCAGTTTGTATTCAGTCCTGGCAAAAGGCTTGTTGTTTGCTTACGGAAAACTTATGAGAAGAAGGAGATAGTTTCTGCAAATGCTTTAGTCTCTGTCTTTGAAAAATAATTTGTATTTAATGGTGTTCTGTTGGTCTGAAAAAAGTACACTGCACCAGTAAAAAGATGTGAAGACAGAATGAGTATGTCCCCTGGTGCTATGGCACATACCTATAATCCCAGAGGCTTAGGAGGCTGAAGCAGGAGGATCCAAAGTTCAAACCAGCCTTAGCAACTCAGCAAGATGCTGTCTCAAAATAAAAAAGGGTTGGGGATGTGGCTTAGTGGTTAAGTGCCCTGGGTGCAATCCCTTCCACCCAAAAAAGAAAGAGGACATACTGCGATAAAGACTTGAAACTACATATTTTAAAAGTGTATATTGTAGCTGAGAAAATTGACCCAGAATGACTAATACTGAGATACATTTTAGTAAGATTACTGGATTTTTTTTTTTTTTTTTAAGACGGTCTTCATAAGTTGCTTAGGGCCTTGCTAAGTTGCTGAGGCTGGCTTTGGCTTTGAATTCATGATCCTTCCGCCTCAGCCTCCCAAGCCTCTGGGTTTATAGGTGTGCACCACTGCACCCAGCCCCCAAATCACTAGATTTAAAGACAGAAAAGCCCTTTGGTTATCCAAGCAAAAAATGGTGAAGTCATTTACAAGAGAAAGAAAATAAAATATCTCAACAGGCTTTTCAATAGCAATGCTTTATGGCTGAGGAAAAAAAGATATTCAAAGATTGAAAGAAAATGTCAGCTAAGGTTTTTATGCCAGCTAGACTGACTTCCAGATATAAAGGCTACAAACTTACCAACTTGGAGGGAGCCAGACTTTCAGGCTCTGTCTGACAAATCTGCTAGAAAATGATCTTTGGACACTCTAAACAAACAAAACAGAACAGATATGTTGACACAGACCTGGGGGAGAGCATTCAACATAGGTTGTAGAATTAAATCCAAACCAGGCTTGTAGGGACAAAGTATGTGTGCGTCGTGAGCATGGCCCCTGGCTGTGTAGGTTCAGTGCAGCTATTTAAAAAATGAGTGGACAGTGACAGTGCAGAAAGATGTGTGTGTAAATAGTCTGTCTTTGCACTCATTAAAATGACAAGAATGTTGGTCTTGTTATTCTGAGCATAATGTGTGTGTGAGAGGTGTATAATAAAGTAAGTGAATAATTATGTGATAATTATTCTAATTCTGTCATCTGGAATCCTGCAGAAGCAGAATTCTGGAATAAAAAAGAAAATAGAAGGAAGTCTAAGCCGTGTACTTCTAAATTGAATTACTAGTGTTGGGGTGAACTCATGTAGTATTTTATACTTAAATATGTAGATATATGTCGGGGTGTGTGCAGTCATTAAGCATACTAGCTCTGTTCACTGAAGAGGTCTAAAAATAATAACCAATCCAGTAGAAATGATCTTCCCTGGTCTTCAGATTGTGAACTTTAGATACCATTTTCCACCAAAAGTAAACAGGGCTTTTGGAGAAATGGTTGATTCTAGGTCCAGTGCAGGAAATGAAAAAGATGAGCCTCAAGTATCTTCCAAGCCTGGAACCGGGTAGCAAAACAACCAACAATTCTCCACAACAGAAGTGTTTGGAGCCAGTAGTGAAGAGGCTTCTATGGACTGGAGATGTGAGGATTTGAGCATCAATGCAGATGAGTGGATTGAAACAGCTATGTTTATTCCATGAGTTCATCATAGTATTTAAAAATAACAACTTATTGGCCACCTTTGGAGGATAATAGAAACTCAGATCATTAGTTTGAAAAATATGAATGAAAGGAATGATATAAATGTTGTCCCTTCCTTTCCTATATCCTGTACCGTTGGAGGACCAAATAGCAAAGATGAATGGAAGTTTTTCTTTGTAGAAATATTCTAACCAATAAATGAAGAAGGGATTGTTCAGTAAGAATATCACTACTTTGTAACCTCTAAGGAATGAGCAGACCAGGCATCCTGTCACAGTGGCTGCTGACGTTGCAAGAGAAACAACTAGGCCGAACCACCTCCTAAGGCAGGGCCATACTGCTTCCTGGGAAGGCATCTTGCCAAATGATTGGCATCTGAATCTTGAAACTCTACCTCCAACTTCCAACAAGAAATTCAGGAGAGCATTTTATACCATGATGTGAATGCAATCAGGAAACTCCAGACAGGGAAGCTACAGGTCAAACAACCCTGTTTCTTCAACAAATAAAATGCAAGGGGGTGCTAGGCACAGTGGCACACTCCTGTAATCTCAGCAACTGAGGAGGTTGAGGCAGGAGGATTGCAAGTTCAGAGCCAGCCTTGGCAATTTAGTGAGGCCCTAAGCAACTTAGTAAGACCCTGTCTCAAAAAAGGAGGGCTGGGGATATGGCTCAGTTGCTTGAGTGCTTGCCTTGCATGCACAGTGCCCTGGGTTCAATACCTAACAGCACAAAATAAATAAACAGCTAAAGAGAATTGAGGATGTGGCTAAGTGGTTAAGCACCCCTGGGTCAATCGCCAGCACCATAAAATAAAATTTAAAAAAATCATTGATTAAAAAAAAATACAAGGTGGGGAAAAGGTAAAGGGAAGTCCTGTAGATTAAGAGATTTTAAGGACCATAGAATAGGCTAGAATGTTTAGGGATGCACATTTGGTGGTTATTACTATAGAGAAAAAGAAGGAAGTGGAGAATGACCAGAGAGGTGTGGAATGTGGTTATTTTTGAGGGGGAGGAGGGACACATCTTGTGTGTGTGTGAAAGAGAACCAAAGGCATTCTGAGAGGGAGCAAGGGGTCCTGGGCTCTTGGAGGTTGTCGGCCTCACTGGAGTGGTAGAGCTGCAGTACTGGAGATCTGGTGACTGGGAGGAAAGAGGTTCTAAGGTGCCCCCCGCCCTCTGAGTGGGAAGGAGTGGTGGGTGGGCATGCAAGACCAAGTTCTGGGGAAAACTTCTGAAACATAAAAACGGGAGGTCAGTGTGGATAATGTCTGAACGGAGGTTGGATGGACTTGCTGTGACTGTGACCACGGAAGGGGAACGCAGCACCCAGAGTGCCCTGAGGCAGAGGCTGGGGACCAACCTGGATTCCAGGTGCCCTCCTGTCTCTTGAAACCCGCAGAAGCTCAGCTCGTTCTTGGGCTACTCTTTTGTTTCCTTTTACCAAAGATTATAGGCAAGTAAATCTGAGGCCAGCCCATAAGTGTTCCGTGGATTTTAGCACAAGGGATCGAGTGTTGAGTCACACGTGCAAAGCCCTCAGTGTGCTGCCAGCCCCCATGCTAGTAAGGACAATAGGAACAGGAATCAGCCAGGCATGTGGTGCACGCCTGTGATTCGAGCAGTTCTGGAGACTGAGGCAAGAGGATCACAAGTTTGTGGCCCACCTCAGCAACTTCGCAAGACCTTGTCCCAAAATGCCTTTTTTTTTTTTTTTTTTTTTTTTTTTTTTAAATATTTATTTATTTTTTCTTAGTTCTCGGCAGACACAACATCTTTGTTTGTATGTGGTGCTGAGGATCGAACCCGGGCCGCACGCATGCCAGGCGAGCGCGCTACCGCTTGAGCCACATCCCCAGCCCCCAAAATGCCTTTTTTAAAAAATTTTTTTTAGTTGTAAATGGATCTTTTATTTTATTTATTTATTTATATGCAGTGCTGAGGATGGAACCCAGGGCCTCATACATGCCAGGCAAGTGCTCTACCACTGAGCCACAACCCCAGCCCCCCTCACCCAAATGCCCTTTTTAAGGGCTGGGGATGTGGCTCAGTGGTAGAACTGGCTTCAGTCCCCAGTTCCAAAAAAGATGGTGAACCATTTCTAGTTCTCTGATTATAATAGACTACATGACATGATCATTGTGAAGTAGAAACTAAGTAATTGAACGTTTTAAAAATCTTAATTCTTATTGACTTGATTGTTATTTGTTTGTTTTCTAGAAAAGCTTTGACCTGGAAATACTACGCCAAAAAAATTCTTTACTACCTACGGCAACAGAAAATTTTAAATAACCTCAAGGCTTTTCTTCAGCAGCCTGATGATTATGAGTCGTATCTTGAAGGTGGGTCTTTCCCATTCCGTGGACAGTGGTCTTTCATAGGTAGCTTTTTAAGAGTAGTCTTTCTAAGAGCAGGAGAAGGAACTGCTTTTGTGGTATGAATGGAAAAAGAAATCACACTGAGAGCTTTGGGAGGTTGGATTGTGGTCTGGCCAGTGAGGTGGGCAGCACTGCACCTCCCATAAGGTTTTGTTGTTATCTTTAGCCGTCAGCTGAAGAGAGGGTGCTTCTAAAGATGCGTCATTGGTCCACGTGTGAGAGTGATGTTTTAGCTAATGAGATGAATTCCTTCCAAGCTTTGAAGCATCATTTCCAAGACAGAAATAAAGGCATCTGATTTTGTCTCTGTGTAACCTTGAGCAAATCCCTTAACCTGTGTTTGGAGTTTAATGAGGACAGAATGTTCTGGTGCATCGGCATCTGCTGGTCCATGATGAGAAGCCAGGAGAAAGGGGTTGGGTGGGCAGGCTCTGTGGGGGCAGGGAGTGACTCTGTGTTCTTAGGTAGTCCAACAGGAACAAAATGTGACTTCAATTTCTTTAAACTATTTTAATTCCTAGAATGTTATACAAACACTCCCATAAATTGTGGTTATGAAATGCATGTTTCTTTCCCTGCTTCCAGTGACTTATTCAGTCGTTGATTTTTTTCCCTTCCCTATCACCTAGTCATGTCTCCATTCCTGTTCTCATGTGGCTGTCACAACCTCTCCCAGCAGCAGCTTTCTAAGGATACTTGCTCTCCTGAGCCCCCACTCCTGCCCTCAAGTCAGCCAACACATCCAGCCCAGTCCAACCCAGACTCCCCTTCTCACCGTTCCTGTGGGGCCTGCCACCGAAGTCAGCTTGCTCTGTGAACCTTTGCTTCCAGTGTCCTCCACAGTCCTTCCTCCTGACCCTTCCCATTACTCTGCACATACACTACTGCCTTCACTTGCTCACTTGTGGCCTCCTCCTCCTTTGTTGTGCCCTCCAGGCTCGGCTCAGGCCTCCCCTCCATCCAGTGCCAACTGAGGGCTTGAGGGTTCCCTAGCTGTAGTAGCATTTAATAGTCACCTGCATCCCAGTCTTTCTGTTTGAAATGTATACATTTCGTTTCTTCAACTAGTCACTATGTTTCTTTATGATCCTGGTTGCAATAAACAATGCCTAATGTAGGTACTTATTAATTGTAGGAAAGTCCAGTACTGTCCAGAAGGAAATGGAAGATCTTTTTTAGTGGATTAGAATACAATATCCTTACCACCTTGGAATTCTCTCATACACACTGAAGTTGGAAGTCCTCCTCAAGAATAGTGTAACAAGCCTTGTTTTCTGAAGTTTATGTATAAAAATAAATACTGGATTTTCATTTTTCAAAGTTACAGTTTTCAAGTCACCCATCCAAATCATTGTTATAGGCATTAGAAGCCATCATCGAATTTTACATGGCTGAGTGAATGGACACCTGTCCAGGGCTTTGATGCTTGGTGGCCCGTGGAGCTCTGATGCCATCGAAGAGGTGCAGGAGTCGGTGTTAGGCTGAGTAGAGATGTGCAGCGTGGCCCTCGGCCATACGGAGGGAGTGGCACACAGGGGCCCAGGAGCCAAACCCTGGCTGGTGGCAACACGGGACTGGAGTCTCAGTCTCTTGATGCACATTCAGTGCTCTCTGCTCCTCAGAGTGTTTGCTGGTAGGGTAGTCAGGATCCGGAACTGTTCTGGGGTCCTTTGAATTGAAGATGACTCCCAGGCTCCCAAGTGAATATGTCCTGTAACCAAATGATGACAACCCTTTGGTGTCAGGTGAAAAGATCACCTAAAGCTCTGGAGAGTGCTGGTTTTCAAGAGGCAGGGTCTGGTGTGCCCTATACATGTTTCAGTGGCAGCTTCTCTGAGCGTTACTGTTTAATTTGAAGGTACAGTTATCTTCAAAGTCCATTTACTCTTCACCTTGAGAAGTAGAGTTTATTCAAATGGACGGTCATTGAGGGCTTTCATTTTTATTTTATTTATTTTTTGTTTTTTAATGAAAGGAACTGTTTTACCCCATTAAGGTTTCTGAAGATTTTGGACTTTGAACCTATAAGAAAGCAGGAGAGAGAAGTAGCTTGAAAAGATCTCCGTTGTCACATCTGATTCTCCTTATCATAGAATATAGGAATATGCCATATATTACACAATTATTTATTTATTTGTCTGTTTCTTTATTTTGCTACTGGGGATTGGACTCAGGGGCACTTGACCACTGAGCCACATCCCCACCCTTATTTTGTATTTTATTTAGAGATAGGGTCTTAAATAAGTTGCTAAGCATCTCACTTTTGCTGAGGCTGGCTTTGAACTCATGATCCTTCTGCCTCAGCTTCCTGACCTGCTGGGTGTATAGGTGTACACCACTGTGCCAGACTATCACACAATTTTTGAGCCCATGAACTCTGAGAGGTCATAGAAGTTTTGTTTATTAGAAGAAGAGTGAAATACAAACTCCTTCATTGTGAAATCTGTTCTTCCTTCTCAGTGTGTTAGTAGCAAGGCCTAAGATAGGACACTTATCTGGTGGTGGGTGGTGCGCAGAACTCTCGCCCGGGGTGTTTGGGGCCCAACAACAAGCTGGTAAGAATAAGGAAGAAAAGAGTATCGATCGCCTGGTTCTTATTCATCCCCAGGTGCCGTGTACATCGACCAGTACTGCAACCCTCTCTCAGACATCAGCCTCAAAGACATCCAGGCCCAGATCGACAGCATCGTAGAGCTTGTTTGCAAAACCCTCCGGGGCATAAACAGCCGCCATCCAAGCTTGGCCTTCAAGGCAGGTGTGGAATTGCTTTGGGTCCAGCTATATTTGAAAAAAACAAACAAACAAACAAACCAAAAACCTTGGGGAGTTGGTTTATTTGGGAAATGCTAAGATGGTCGGTTTATACAACAAAAAAAGTGATAAACAATAGAACATCCTTTTTACCTGAATAAAATAAGAGACTTTAGATACATACTCCATTCTGCTCCCTAGATTGGAAGCACTTGGTTGTTAAGCCATTGCCAGTCACCACATATTGTGGGTTATTTGGGGCATTATTGGGAATGTCATTTGTACTTGTGTTCCAGAGCAGATCTCTCTGTTTCAGGTGACTCCTCCATGATAATGGAAATAGAACTTCAGAGCCAGGTGCTGGATGCCATGAATTATGTCCTTTATGACCAGCTGAAATTCAAGGGGAACCGAATGGATTATTACAATGCACTCAACTTATACATGCACCAGGTAAATGTGGATATAGTAAAGAAAGATACAGTTGGCCCTCCATATCTGTGGATTCCACTGCATCCACATATTTTAACAAAATATTTCAAAAAAAAAAGTAATGATTGCATCTGTACTGGACATGCACAGACTTTTCATGTCATTATTACCTAAGCAATACAACTATTTACATATCTTACATTTCTTTTACATACCTACCGTCTGTATGGCATTAGGTATTTTAAGTCATCTTGAGATGGTTTAAAGAATGTAAGGTTATTTACAAATAGTGTACCACTTTATATAAGGGATTTGAGCATCCACAGGTTTCAGTATTTGTGGGCAGTACCAAGCGACGGCTCTGTGTGTGTGTGTGTGTGTGTGTGTGTGTGTGTGTATGTGTACATGTATATTTTAAGTTCGTTTCTGATAGACTGTTTGTGGGGGATGAATGCTATGTCTTCCCATTTCTGAAGGCCCATTTTTATTCAGTCACAAGAATTTTGCTGTGAATGTCCTTTGTATGGGGATAAATTTGCTAGTAGAAGTAGGTATTTCTCTGACTCAGTTGGGTCCACTGGGCCATGTGAACACACACCTGCAAACCTCATCAGGGCCTTCTCTGCTCTGGTCTCCAGCAAATTTGGTGGCGATCCGCGGCCTAGCCATGTCAGTCTAGGCACTTTCAATATTTATTTGCTTCCTTCTTGACTCCGTTTTCATGTCTATTCTGTGCTCTGCCTGCTACTTTCATTTTATTTTGTCACACTTACACACTTTTCCTTGAAATGTCTTTAAATTCTTTTTGGAAGAACGAGGACCTAAGTCAGGGGTCAGCCAACTTCCTGTAAAGGGCCAGACAGTACGTCATCTTGGTTTGCAGTCCTTGTGGTCTCTCTCCTGACTCCTCAGGATGTTCTTACAGAGTGAAGGCGGGCACAGTGACACAAAAACAGATGAGTGCCGCTGTGTTCCCACAGAATTTTATATGTGGACGTTAACATTTGAATTTCATATTATTTTCATATATGACAAAATGGTACTTTTGAAAAATATAAAAGCTCTTTTTATGCCAGCTTTACAAAAATAGTATCCAGGTGGGCTGGATTTAGCCCATGGGTCATAACTTGTTGACCTCTGATCTAAATAAATAAAATATTGATTGTTTAAGCTTCAAACCCTAGCATCATGCCTGATGTACAGTAGATACCTGTAAGAATATTTGTTGAATGAAAGAGAATGTATGAATCCAAAGCATTTTTTCTCCTTTAGGTTTTGATCCGTAGAACAGGAATCCCAATCAGCATGTCTCTGCTCTATTTGACAATTGCTCGGCAGTTGGGAGTCCCACTGGAGCCTGTCAACTTCCCAAGTCACTTCTTATTAAGGTGGTGCCAAGGCGCAGAAGGGTAAGCCCCCTCTGACACATTGTAATTGGTGCCAAGGACCCAGTCCCACTGTGCTGAGAGAAAGCCTGACTTCGTGGTTAAATTAGGTATCACCACACAGAGGTTAAAACTGGGACATGGGGCTGTTTTGTTTTTTGATGGTAATCCATGTTGATATTCTACTTGTGATATTGTATTGTAGTCATGCAAGCTATTACCATCAGGAGGGATTGGGTCAAGGGTACTCTGTATTTCTTATACCTACATGTAAATCTATATTTACCTCAAAAAGTTTAATTAAAATAAGAAAGACTAGGACTTCAAGGTCTTCTGGCTCCAAGGTCCCTTTGTTCCAAAGTAGATCAGATCAAAGCCTTCTTAGAGAAATTCTTACTTTCCTTCCTTCCATAAATCTCCCCTTTCTTCTGCATGTGTGCCCAAGCTTGAGAGAGAGAAAGAAACCTGGCTAATGAGTTCTGTTTTGTTCTTTTAAATCTAGTGTCTTATCAGTCAGAAATCTCTTCAGTTATAATCTAGCTGTTCTGCAAGAAATAGTTCAAGCCAGGTGTGGTGGCACATGCCAGTATCCCAGCACCTCAGGAGGCTGAAGAAGGAGGATCATCAGATTCAAGGCCAGCCTTAGCAACTTAGTGAGAACCCTGTATCTAAATAAAATATTTTAAAAGGACTGGGGATGTGGCTCAGTGGTTAAACTCCTCTAGTTTCAATCCTCGATGCCAAAAAAAAAAAAAAGAAATATCTTATTAAATCTGCCATTTTATGGAAAAAGTAATAATCTATTTCATGTTCTTTGAAACCAAAAGATTGTAATAATCTTGGGTGAACTGATCAGACAATGCAGTAGAAAATACTTGAGCTTTGACATCAGCCTGAGCTCAAACCGTGGTTTCCTCTGAGCCTCAGTTTCTTCCTCTGTAAAATGGGGTCACTTTTTCATAGAGTGGCTTGGAGGATGGAAAAGATTACAGTCCTTTATCCATCTAGTCAAGGCTCTGGTGCTGTATAGAAAGAAGTACAGTTTGTCTCTGCCTGTCTACCTCCTAGTTTAAAAAAAGAAGCAAAATATTATATGTGTAATTGAAGCCTTCCAGGCATTCTTCCTGATTGCTTTTTCCCCCCTTCTGCTCCCCAGAAGTAACTACTAGTCTGTTTGAAAGTGTTTACTTCCACGTAGATTATTAGTTCATTATGTATGTGTGGTTTTTTAGACAACTGTACACCCTTCCCTAGTTTTCCATGTTGTTTTGCAAATATGTGTTCCTAAATGTGTACTGGGTAAGTTGGGCACAGAGGCACACACCTGTAATCCCAGCAAGTCAGGACACTGAGGCAGGAGGATCTCCATTTCAAGGCTAGCCTGGCCAGTTTGAGAAGACCCTGTCTCAGAATAAAACATGAAAAGGGCTGGGGAAGGAACTCAGTGATAGAATACTCTAGGTTCAATTTTCAGTACTAAAGTGGGAGGGGGTGCTGGGAAAGTAGATATCCACTTTTCATTATTTTAAATGAGAAAAATAATTTTTCAGCTCATTCCCTTTCTCTGTATAATCCAGCCTCTCCATGTTTCTCTAAAATATTCTGAAATGCCTATGTAGTAACTCACCATGGTTTTTGTGTGCTATAAAGTGTTCGTAACACTGATCATCATATTGTTTACCATAGTAATGTATTACATGGTAGCATTGTGTGTGGTGACAGTATCATTTTTCCTTCATGGGCTACAGTGAGCATATATCATAGTGCAAATAAATAATGCAATAATTTGTTAATATTCCCAGGTAGCCTTTTGTCCCAGCTACTGTAGAGGTTAAGCTGGGAGGGTCACTTGAGCATATGAGTTTGAGACCATCCTGGGTAACGTAGTGAGAACTTGTCTTCAAAAGAAAAAAACAACTCGGGCAGGTAGCAGGAACAAACCCCGGGGCCCATGCAGGACTCGGCCCTCAGGCTGGGGGAGCACATAGCTCTCCCCAGCAGCTGGGCTGTGTCCCTCTCTGTCCTTGTCTGGGCTCTTACCACTCCTGCCTTGGGTCTCTTTTCACTGTCCCTGCACCAAGATCATATTATCTCAATTATTGTGACTTTATAATTAGTCCTGATACCTGGTAGTATGAGAGTCCCAATGTGCTCTTCAAGTCTGCCTTGGCAGTTCTTAGCTTTCGCTCTTCCATACAGAATCATCAGGTTCCGTAAAATAATTCTGCGTGCATATTGATTGGAGCCATTGACTGCTTTTGATTGGATTTCTAGATCAGTATGAGGACAGTGGCATGTTCACTGTTGAGTCTTTTTGTCTAGGAAATGGTCCTCTGCATCTACCTACGTCCTCATTAGTGGCCCTGATTTTTACACTTTCCTTCATCAAGATAATTAATATCTCGGAAGGTTTTTTATTTGTAGATACCTTAAATTTTTGTTGCTGTTTTAAGTGGGAATTATTTTCTAAGTATTGATGGTATACAGGGATGAAGCCAATAATTTAGATATAGGTCTGATATTCACATTTGCTGAATAAATTATGAGTGTGAGTAATTTGTCAACTTGATTTTTTTTGGTGTTGATAATCATCATATCAGTAAGTATTGACTTTTCTTTTTTCTGGCTTTATATATATATTATAAATATATATTATATATGTAACATGTATTTAATCTCTCTTATATAATTTTAATCTCTATAATAAGCTGCTCTGATTTGAGCAGTTTATCGTAGAGGATAAAATACTGAATTCTTCATATACATGTTGTATGTAACATTTTATATATATGTATATATATATATGTATATATATATTTTTTTTTTTGGCATTGCTGGGGATTGAACACAGGGCATTGCACGTAGTAGGCAAGCACTGTCACCCCTGAGCCACATCCCCAGCCCTAGCTTTGTATATTTGTTTGTTTTGGTTACCTTACCCTGTTGGCCAGATCCTTTTGTCCAGAGTTGATAAGCAATGATGGCATGCGCCTATGCCTTGGGTGTGACTTTCAGTGGGATGCTTTTCAGATGTCACTATCCAGCATTATGTTTGGGGAGATACCTTTCATTAGGATTATCAAAGCTACCCTTCAGATTCCTAATTTGCTAAGAGTTTTATTAATCTCTAGATATTAGAGATTTTCCCTAGCTATCCATGTGATCTCACAATTTTGCTCTTATTCTGTATGTTCAATAATGGGGGTTTGTTTGGTTTGGTCTGGAGCTTGAACAAGGGGCCTTACACATGCTGAGCACTTGCTCTGCCACTGAATTACACCCCAGAAATAGATTTTTTTAATGTTTAGCTCTTCTATCATTCTTGGGGTACGTCTAAACTTAATCATATTTTTTGAAAATACACGGATCCATTTAATTTGCTTGTATTTTGTCCAGGATTTTTTGTATTCATGCTCATAAATGATCTTGGCCTATAAATTTTTATGTGTTTGTCCTTAGGAAGTTCTGGCCCCATAGAGAGGGGAAGAGATCCTTATTTCTAGAACATTTTATATGTCTTAGGTCTTTGCTAAAAGTGGGCTATAAACATAATTCAAGAAAGAAATCTGACTGGGCTTTTTAGCTGCCAAATAGAAAATTTGATATGTGATTTGCGGTGAGAATAAGATCAAAATGAAATAATTGCTCAAAGGAATCACAGCTGTCCCTGAGACAGTCACCTAAATCATTCCATAAGCCCTCATGGCACCCTGATCCGTGCAGTAGGAACTTGTATCATGTGATCCCTGCTCGCCACTGATGGAGGCCAGTGAGCAAGGCACAACTCTTTGTGGTCTAGTGCAGGGCTCCCAACCTGAAACCAAGATGCACAGAATGGAGGGCAGAATCCTTCTGGAGTGAGGTGCCAGAACTTTCCTCAGATTTTCAAGGGCTCAGCATCCCCAGAGGCTAACTACTGCTTCTGCCTCGGCCATTCCTATGTCTTTCACAACTGAGCTCTGATGTCTATGGTCATGAGTTTTGCATCAATTTTAATTTAAAAGGTCTGATAGGCGGCCTGTTTGCATGGTGTCCCTTAAACACCAGAGGACTGGTTTGATAGTTGAGCTCCCATAAAGAGTCAGGTTTTAAACTGTGGACAAGGCATTAATATTGTCAGTGTCCAGAGTACTGTTTTAACCGTTGACCTCTGATTTGAGCAGCTTATTGTAGAGATTAAATACTGAATTCTTCAGCTCATCTAATATTTGGCTCTTCTGATAGGGCGACCCTGGACATCTTTGACTACATCTACATAGATGCTTTTGGGAAAGGCAAACAGCTAACAGTGAAAGAATGTGAATACCTGATTGGCCAGCATGTGACTGCAGCGCTCTATGGGGTGGTCAACGTCAAGAAGGTGTTACAGCGAATGGTGGGAAACCTGTTGAGCCTGGGGAAGCGGTAAGGGTTTCTGATACCTAAGCAAAATGTGTGTCTTCAGAGGCTTGTGTGTCTTCACTGAGAATTGTGTTTAACGAACTCACCTGCGAGTGGCTGCAGCGTCACAGCTGACTACCACCTGAAAAATAACGGTTCCCTTGACAATGCTGTACACAGTCAAGAGGTGCTGAGTGGCTTCCCTTGAGGTCTTCACAGTGGACTTGGACATACCCTCCTTGTAAACACTGAGGGTGCTCTTCACCAGCAAGAACGTCTAGACTGGAAAAGATTTTTCAGAGGCAGGATGTTCTCGTGTCCAATTATTTTATAATTTATCACTTAAACAGTGGAACAGTCTTGCTCTGAGTCCAAGGAAATTCATCCTGGGAAAATAGTTGTAGGTTGTGTGTTAACAGTAATAGTTTTCTACCTAATAATAGAATTTTTTAATAGAATTGAATTTTTTAAAGCAGTTTTAGTTCAATAGCAAAATTAAGCAGAATGTAGACAGTTCCTTTATGCCTTCTGTTCCCATACATGCCCAACCTTCTTCACTGTCCACATCCTCAACACAGTAGGCCTTTGTGACAAGTGACAGCCTACTCTGCCACATCATTATCTCTCCAAATCCACAGTTTCATTAGGGTTCACCCTTGATGTTCTAACACTCCGAGGATTGGGACAAATACATCATGACTTGCATCTGTTATTGTCATATCATACCGAGTAGTTTTGTGTCTCACTGTTCCCTTGAGGTCCTCTGTGCTCTGCCTAGTCTGTATGCTCTGCCTAGTCCAAGTTCTTTTGTTGTTGTTTTTTGGTACTAATAAAAAGCAAAAAGGACTGGAGATGTAGCTCAGTGGTAGAACACCTTAAGGATTGAACCCAGGGTGTTCTACTACCGAGCTACATCTCCAGTCCTTTTTGCTTTTTATTTTGAGACAGGGTCTCACAAATTGCTGAGGCTAAACTCAAACTCGTGATCCTCCTGAATCAGCCTCCCAAGCCACTGGGATTTTAGGCATGCATCACTGCACCCAGCTCAAGATTTATTTCTAATTTTTACAGTGTTATTGTGGTGAGGCTGAGGCAGAAGGATTTCAAGTTTGAGGTCAGCCTCGACAATTTATGGAGACCCTGTCTCAAAAAGTAAAGGGCTGGGCTGGAGATGTGGCTCAGCGGTAGCGCGCTCGCCTGGCATGCGTGCGGCCCGGGTTTGATCCTCAGCACCACATACAAGCAAAGATGTTGTGTCCGTCGATAACTAAAAAAATAAAATATTAAAAAAAATAAATAAAGGGCTTGGGATGTGGGAATGTAGCTCAGTGGTAGAGCATCCCTGGGTTCAATCCTCAGTAACAAAAGTAAATAAATAAAAAGAGTGAAAGAGAGAAAACATTTGGGATTAATGTCAATTACTTTAAAAACCCATGCTTGGAAAAGAAGGATCTTAACTGAAAAACCCACCAGATGAGACCAAGTGACTGTCTCCTCTAGGGAAGGCATCGACCAGTCCTACCAGCTCCTGAGAGACTCGTTGGATCTGTATCTGGCAATGTACCCGGACCAGGTGCAGCTTCTGCTTCTTCAAGCCAGACTCTACTTTCACCTGGGAATCTGGCCAGAGAAGGTAATTATTTTACTTTGATGCTTTGCACTTGCCTTAGAGAAGAGAGTTCTAGATTTAAAGGCGGCTGTTACAAGTTCATCCTTTTACTAAAAGGGGAATGTGCACAAATTTACTCAATCTCCAGTCCTAAAATTATTTTCTATTTCCTCTAATTCCAAGGAACATCGGCTCTACTGCCAGGAGTTGACTGTTCCCCTTTGTGGTTAGTCACTTGGCACCCAGAACCACAAAACCTGCCCCGCCACTCACCCACTGGTGCCCAAGCCTTGTCTTTCACGGGTCACCTTCAACACAGGGAAGCAGACAGAATGTGAGACCTTCAGCTGACTGTTAGCAACTAAACTTACCATGAATAAGTACCCTGTTTAGCATAGGAAGTCATTCTGGCCACTGAACTAGCTGAGGACCAGTTTCCAAAAATGGTTGAATTTTCATGCTGTTCACTTGAATGTTCTCAGTTTTGTAATGGCCAGTAGCAAGCACTGTGAGGAGGTGACAGTGGTGAGATCAGAGCTGGTCTCAGGCAAGTGTGGGTGCAGCACACACGTGGGTCTGGTTGTGTGTGACATTGCAGGCGCCAGTGGCATATTCCCTTCCCACCCTTGCTGTTCCCTGGACATAGGACAGTGATTCATTTTGTTCGTCTAGAACAGCATGGTGAAGAAGCTTGATTCCAAGCTGTCACTGGAATGTCACCTCCCTAGTTATTAGAGAAGAATCTAATCTTTTTGGAGAACATAAATATCCTAAATGAGCCTACATTGCCAAGATTGACATTGTCTCATTAGTTTAATGCTTTAAAGATCTAAAGTACATCTCAGAAAACTCATGTGGGGGATATTTCAGTCTCCTATCTCAAGACACTGTCCACAGCAAAGATGGTGCAGGTCTTCCCACAGAAGGTCATAGAGTGTTACTTAGATCACCTGCTCCCTACAGCTCAGCTGTCTAGGGTGTAATCATCCATTTGAATTTTTAATTTTATTTATTTACTTTTGGTAACAGGATGTATGTAGCTGATCTGTTGCTTATTACTTTAGATTTGTGAAGGGATTTCATGCTCATCCATGAAACACCAAGATTCTTTCATTGTTGATCCTATAGTTAAATGATCGGTCTGCCAGAAGGTTATGCTGTTGACAGTCCCCTTTGTGAGGCACAGTCTAGGGGTCATCTCAGGTGTCCTTACCCCCACACCTGACTGATGTCAGCACGAACATTCTACTACTGGAAATGGCCTCAGTAGCCCTTGGAGTGATCCTGGGCACCTTCCTGCCAGGCAAGCATTTGTGCAGAGAGCCTTTCTTCCTGACTTGCACTGCAGGGTGCACTTAGCGCCGCTCTCCTCTGGAGGTCAGGAAAGAACCCTGGCTCTTCCCCAGGGCACCTGAGACTCCTTCCCCTCGAAACACATGGTGCTGCATTGGAAGTGGCACCCCGAGATGGGGAGGAGGGTAGGGCGCCTAATGAGGAAGAATTCAGAGGGTACCCAGAGAGAAGGCACCTCTCCAGAGGAAGGCTCTGAGGTGGCCTTTGAAGGCTGAGAGCAAATTCAGAGCCGCTGGGTCGGGCAGCTGGGGGGAGCAGCCTGTGGGCACTGCAGAGGCCTGGTGTGCACCTGCAGGGTCAGCCCGACAGGGCCCGTCCGTGCCTATGTGTGTGTGTGTGTGTGTGTGAAAGTGGGGAGCAGGTGTGAGATGAGTCTGTGAAGCCTTGGGCCTTGTTAGGTAAAGGGGACATGCTGAGCTGGGAGGACCTGAAGGTGGCCTTGCTTTCCATGGAGGTAAATCAGAAAGAGCTAAGAACAGACCGCCTTGGCCACGGTGGCAGTAGTTCAAGGTTGTTGTGGCTGAGATCAGGTCAGGAGAGCCAGGGTCAGGTTTGAAAGTCACTAGTGTTTGCTGCACATGTCCACCCTCTCCGCGTCCCCCTTCATACTGCTTTCAGTTTTGCCCTTTGACAAATAACATAACAGGCACTGAGAAGTAACTTGCCACGCTCTCGTGCACGTGTGTGGGGGCACCATGAGTTTTACCTTGGGCTGGTGCCTGAGCCCACCCCAGGCATCACCCCATGAGCTTGGGACGGTGGAGGAAGGATCATCTCTGAAGGGGGCCAGGATGCTTTGCGGCTGCCAGACCCATGTAGCTGTCCTTTTCCTTTCTCTGTGTTTTAGTGAAGAGAGTGCCCCTCTGATTGCCCAAGGCAAGCCCCTCCCTTCGTGGGTATGAAAAGGGGAGCGCTCCTTGTCAGTCCTACTGGCGCTTGCCTGTGGCACTCCCTTCAGCCCACTTCCTTCCCAGTAACCTTCTCAGGCACCTCCTGGACTGCCCAGTGCCCACCCGCCCGCCTCCACCCACTCCAGAACATGGGGGTTACTTCAAGGCACTGCTGTAGCCAAGGAAGACAGTGGTCCCGTTTCACTCAAACCATTCTCCTTGCTGCTTAACCCAGTAGGTCCTTGTCTCCCCATCCCTGGGCTGCCCCCCCACCCCCAGAACACTCTGTTCCCTGCGCTCTGTGGTCTCCGCTCCCAGGCCTCCCTTAAGGCTCCACACCAGGTAGGCCCTGGCTTCCTGTCCTCTGCACCTTTCCCCAAAGCAGTTCTGCTCACCTTGTGACCACCTGTACGCTGACGCTCCAGACTCTGAGGCTCCAGGATGACTTACCCACAGGTCTTCCACAACTAGAACCTGGTTCTGCTTCCCAGCTGGTGGCCATCAGCCTATTGAAAACGACCCTTCTGCAGCTTAGATTGGCACACAGGCCCAGTTTGGTCTCTGCTCTGAGACCCTTTGGGCCAACTTAATATGTGGTAACCAGAGTCATCTTAATAAAGTGTCATTACTGTTCTTTCACTGCTGACGCTCCTCCCATCTCGTGGCCTGAAAGATGAGACTAATGCTCTGCAGTGTGGCCCACGGGTTCTTGGTGGGCTGACCTTATCTGCCTGACCTTGTGACTCCATGGGTTGTCCCCTGGTGTTCTGCTGCACGGCTGCGCCTCTCCTATCTGTGCTGTAGTCCTCTGCATGTACCACTCCCTGCTGGTGCTCAGCTCTGCTCCAGCTTCTGCTGAGCTGTCTGTCAAACTCCTGCCTCCCTGGATGCCCACCCCCAGCCCCAGCAAGGTCAGCTCTCCGCCAGCCCGCACTCATCAGTGGTGCTGCCGTCCCATCCTCCCTCCCCTGGAACAGTGCGGCCCTCGCTGTAGCTGTTCGTGCTCTCGGCACCATCCCTATACAGAGTAGGCGTTCAGGACATTTATTTATCTGTTTTCCGTTGGTGTTGGGGAGGGAACCGAGACCTCTTAAGTGCTAGGCAGACACTGTGCCCCTGAGCCATACCCTAGGCCTCAGAATCATCTGGGGGGAATAATTGAGAAATGGCCAGACTTCATGGGCTGTGAAAAAGGAGAAGATCCCAATAAGATATCTAGGTTTTCCAACAAGGAGACAGTTACGCCAGTATAAAAGGGAGTGACTCGAGAATGAGCTTCTTTGGGTCGGGAGAAGGTGCTAACTCAGGGGTGTGTGGAATTGTTGCTTGGGGTCATCTATCAAATGCAGATGCCCTGGTTGATGAAGCTCCCCCCCCCCCCAAAAAAAAAATGAGTCCTACAGACAGGTGGCTGTCGAGAAAATGAAGCCAAGAACTTGGGGAAAGCCTTAGGGAAAACCTGAAACTCAGAGACAGAGCAGGGGTCAGCAGGACCGCCCGGTTCTGTGGGTATGTTCTATTAGACCCAGCTGTGCCTGTTAGAGTACTCGATGTCTGCAGCTGCTCTCAAGCACTGGAGCAGCATGGACTAGTTGAGCCCAAAACAGTGACCTTCTGGCCTTGTCCAAAAGAGGCTTTCGGGCCTCTGGCTAGAGGAGGAGCGACAGTGGAAGGAAACGCTTCGTGGGTCATGGGCCCTGTTTTAAGGTCTTTCCTCAAAACTTGTGATACTTGGGGTTCTAGAGAGTATTTGGTTGGGGACAGTGTGGGGCCTGCTGTCAGCACTACCCTCGTGAACACACCAGGCCTCAGGTCACAGCATCTACTCCGTTCCTGCCCTCGCCCCTCCTCAGCACATGGCAGGAAGGAGAGCGTGGTTATCCCTGGCCCTGTCTCCTCCGGCAGTCGGAATCCAGCCTGCCTTGTGCTCAGACTGCTGAGGTGCTAGCTGCGCTGTGCGTCTGGTGGAGAGGGGCTGCCGGAAAGGAGGGGACGCTGCCGAGGTGCCATCAACACTAGCTCACTGGAACAGGATGGGCACACAAGGACGGCCATTGTGCCACCACAGCAGATAGAGGCTTATTGTTCAGTAGGATGCTTTTAGCTACAAAAAGTAAATGCCACTACTGTCCCCAAATTAAAAGTACACTATTGGAGGTGGGAAGTGGATAGGGATTGGCTGACAGTGGATTCTTGTTGAATCTGCTTTGGGGTACTTGAGGTTATGCTATTCTGTCCATTTTTATGTTTTTGAAACATAACATTTGATGAAAATGCTCCTACTTTAATATTCTTGTGAATGATGGGTGCATGCACACACCTGTAGTCCATGGTACTCAGGAGGCCAAGGCAGGAAGATCACAAGTTCAAAGCCAGTCTGGGTAACTTAACAAGACTCTGTCTCAAAATAAAATACATTTTAAAAAAAAAGAAGGTGGCCTGGGGATATAGCTCAGGGGTAAAGCACCTCAGGGTTCAATCCCTAATAGTGCAAAATAAATTTAAAATACAATAAAATTAAAAAGCTGAGGCTATGGCTCAGTTGTATTTGTAATACTTGCATAGTATTTGTAAGGCCCTGGGTTCAGTCCCCACTACTGAAAAAATAAGATGTTCCCACTCTTGCTCTGATACATGGTGTTGAAACGTTGGGTTGATAGTCAGACCCAGGGCTGTGTCTTCAGAACCCTGTGACCTTGGGCAAGACTTATTTTACGTCACTGAGCTGGGTTCCTCTTTTGGAAGTCAGCCATGACTTCGTGGTATAGCGCCCAGCAGAGAATCAAATACTGAAATCATCATCAGGAAATACTGAGATACTCCATCTAGGAGACAAGATTGGCGTTTGGAACAATATCTAGGTTGTGTGAAACTGTAGTTTTCACAACATTTTTATGTGCTAAGAAATAGGTAAGTCAGCGCTTCATCATCGTTGGATAAGAAAATGATTCAAAAGTGAAAACAGCTAGTTTGACAGATCTGGGACTAGAGTCCAGGTTGTCTTCACCACTAAACATGTGATAATTTAGGACTCGGTAAATTGGAAGGATAGGCTCATCAAGAGACCTGCTGCATTCTTAGCAACACCACAGGTGCTAAACAGGGTGAGTGTGTGTGTGTGTGTGTGTGTGTGTGTGTGTGTGTGTGTGTGTGAAACTTGAGTGTTTATTTTCTCAGAAGCACTGAGCATAGGAGAGACTGTGACAATGTAGACAGTCCTGCTCCTCCCTGCTGCTACTTGAAGCTCTGAATAGATACAGTGTCTCCCCCTGCCCACTGGAATGCTGAGTTCCATTGTGAGTGAAGACTGTTGAGAGGCCAGCAAGACTCTTCCTCGAGTATGGCATCCCTTGGGTGCCTGGTCAGTGACCCTTTCCCTCTTACCCAGCCCAGAGGCAGTAGTGTCAAAAGGTCTTTTTCATCTTGATTAAAACAGCTTAAGATTTTTCCCTCTCAGTGCATGAGCGGCGGGTAAAATAAGTCTCCTTACTGTGTTTAAGCATTCCCACAGTGTCCATGCCGACCGAGAACATGAGGCCCTTCTGTGGCCCGCCTAGTCCAAATGTGCAGCAGATGGCAGCCCCTGCCGTCCTTTATCAGGTTATGTAGGTAGGTCTGAATCCCAAGCTGTGAAAAAGAAAAGGCCTAGCTGAAAATATTATCTCCTAGTCTTTCTGTCTTGTCTTGAAGGTGCTTGACATCCTCCAGCACATCCAGACCCTCGACCCCGGGCAGCACGGGGCGGTGGGCTATCTGGTGCAGCACACGCTCGAGCACATCGAGCGCAAAAAGGAGGAGGTAGGCGTGGAGGTCAAGCTGCGCTCTGACGAGAAGCACAGGGATGTCTGCTACTCCATTGGGCTCATTATGAAGCATAAGAGGTGAGTGTCGTGTGTCCTCCTGTCCTCCGGAGCCATCCCAGCGGGGCCGCAGTGGGCGCAGGAGACGGCTGGAGGAGGATCTGCCTCTCGGAGCAGCAGCTGGGTGCCCCTGATTGCTACCTCACCGAGTGCCCGCCACCGAAGACAAGGCTGAGCTGCCTCTTCACATTTGTTTTTAAGCAGTGACTCACTTTTCTAACTGACCTCCAGACCCTTCTCTGTGCAGGAAGATGCAAGCAACTCTACACACAGAGTTGTTTCTCTCATTTCTTCGTTGTTCTTAACCTCTTCCCCTTTAACCTCCATCTCTTCAAGTCTGAGTCGTGGGTATGGATTTCTGGCGCCATAGTCTGTGCATGTGCTCTGTTTACCAGGCCAAACGGACCTCTCCAAACTGACGATACTGGTTCACATCCCAGCGACAAAGGAGGAACTGAGAGTTCCTGTTAGCACCAACAAGTGTCACTGCTAGGCCTTTAAAAATGTCCTTAAGTGGCAAAAGGTCCCTCGTTATGGTTTTAATTTACATTTCCCTAATTCCCAAGCAGGCTGAGGTTCTTTCTATAGGTTTCCTGACAACCGGGCTCCCTTCAGGAAGTGCTGCTTCAGGTGTTTTGCTTATTCTCTGCACAGTACCCATCTTCCTTACTGACGTGTCATCATCCTGTCCTTGTTCTGCACACTGGTGTCTGTGTGACAAGTCGCAGCTGTCTTCTCAGGTTGGGAATTCCATTCCTTTAGTGTGTTCTTTTTAAAAAAACTTTGTTATGGAAATTTCCACACACAGAAGAGTAGAGAGGGGAGTGAGAGGAACCAAGGTGAGGTTCCTGTCATGGAGTCTCAGGAGCGCTCTCATTGCCCACCTCCACCCTTCGTCCCCTCCTCCCCACTATAACTCACACCAGGTGCCATTCCACTGCATACTAGTTCAGTATGTGTCTTCAGAAGGGAAGGGCTCACTCGCGATTGCTTTAATACATTTACCATTCTGTTGTCATCAAAAAATAAGCAGTTCTTGAGCCTCACCCAGCATCTTGTCCAGAGCTGTTTCCCGGGTTACTCTGTTTTTGATGGAGTCTGTCTGAATCAGGGTCCTTTATTCTCTTAATTGTATTGCTGTCAAATTAATTGGTTTTCTTTGTGAATTGTATTTTTAGCACCTCATTTAAGAATTGTTTCCTGTCAAAGATACTTTATTTTAGAAGTCCTGCGTTGCACACCTAGGTCTTTGCTTTACTATCGATCACTGTTTGGCGTGTTGTGATCAGGTCAGTGTCCTGATGCCTTTACTTTTGGATGACCAGTTGCCCTGTCACTCTTCATTGAAAAGTTCAGTCTTTTCTAAATGAAAAGTGGTGTGTTGACAGTAAGAGCGTTTATAGAGGGGCAGGGTGGCCCAAGCCTCTATACTAACACGAGTAACAGCAGGTGAATTGGTAAAAACGTGAACTTAAGAGAAGTGAAGCCATTATCTCTGTGTTTCACAGGCGCTGTGACAGGTTCCCAGGGAGTTGACTTGTCATTCCTCCTCTGTTGGTCAGGTATGGCTATAACTGTGTGATCTACGGCTGGGACCCCACCTGCATGATGGGACACGAATGGATCCGAAACATGAATGTGCACAGCCTGCCTCACGGCCATCACCAGCCCTTCTACAACGTGCTGGTGGAGGATGGCTCCTGTCGATACGCAGCCCAAGGTGAGAGGCTGGCCCTGTCGGAACATTCCACAACACCTGGGCATATTTTAAGCACAAATTTGAATACTCATATGTGGGTCTTCAGTACATTTAGAGGTGGCACTGGTCCTACGGCTAACTCCTACGGCTAACCTCGTAGGACCATACTCGGCTAAACATGGCTGGGTGCTCACTGGTGTAGCCCATGTCCTCTGTCCCCCTGAGACTGGCTGCCAGTTGTTTTCTCTCGTTTCTTTGTTGTTCTTAGCCTCTTCCCCTTTTGATCTCCATCTCTTCAAGTCTGAGTCCCAGAGATACCCTCGCTGGCCATTTGCGGGAACTGCAGTCCACACTACTGGCGCTCAGGGTCAGCAGGCGTTGGTAACCCTTGATAGGTGTTTGTGGCTACTACCTTCCCTAACAGGTGCCAGCCCAGGGCAGATCTGAGATGGGGGCCATTGGGACTGAGATGGAGGCTGGAGGACAAAAAACCCTCAGCAAGTCTGCCTTCTCTTTGTCCCCAATGCTTTCCACCTCTGTCTAATAGGTCGGATTGGTTGTGTGCCTGATTGCCAAGGGTTCGCATTAATTTTATTAACACGAGTGCTGACGGAACAGGCAGGCAGCAGCCTGAGGTGTGTCATCTCCATGTGAGAACCCCTGTCATTTTTATACCTCCTGAGACTGAGGCGCGTGAGGCCAGGTACTTTTAACTTGGGAGAATGAACTTGAAGCCGGCTTGACAAAGAACTTCACCCTCACCCTCACCCATCATGCCGCACCTCTTCATTTCTGGCCTGAAACATGAGGCTTGACCTTTGTAAATCCAATAAGAGAAACATTGAATATATAAAAATGCCAGAAGTTTACAAAAGGCTGGGGAAAGTTTTTGTGGTAATTACTGTTAATTCATCAAGAGGCGGAGAGAGGATCCTCCAGAGCAGTAACGTCAGAAGTCTGTTTACTGCCACCATAGGTCATTTCCCCGTGGCCCTTGTGCTGGGTGAAGTGTAAGAGGATTTTGCTGAGCTTCCCATGTCAGATAGGCTGTGGCAGTCATGTTATTTACCTTTAAAAGCTACATTAAATCAAAAGTCATACAAATACTTTCTAAAAATCAAAAAGTGATTTGGAAATTATTGAATGATTTGCTGGACCATTTGTACCACCACTAATCCCTTAGTGAGCCATTTCATACTGTGCTTCCTGCAGCGTTTTGCAGGAATAAAGGAGAACTTTCTTGTTATCAGCACCCTGGGCCAGTGTCCACAGCTGCACAGCCTACAGTCCCTGTCCACATGGAGGGCTGGTGTGAAGACTTGCAATCTACACAAGTTTCTGGAAACACTTATATTGACTTGAAAATGGGCTTTTTGGAGTGGGTGTCTGAATTATCCTGTTGAAGATTCTGGAATTTATCCTTCATCAAATCTAAGCAACATGCAGTGTGAGGTTTGCAACAAATAACATTGAAGAACATTTAATATCTGGGTGTCAGTTTTACCATCTCTAAAGCGGAGCTTGATCTAAGTGGTTGTGAGTAATGTTAGCAAGTTGTCTTGCTTAATTTTAAGTTTTGAGACATGGAAGGTCCTAAAACCTGAAAAGCTGCTCTGGCCTGCAGAGTCCATCTTTGCTGGCAGTTCTGTGGGCACTTGGGACTTCAGTGCTTCCTGAGGGCCAGAGTGAAGGGGAGGGAGTCTTCCTGTGCTCCCCAGGTGTGTCAGCACACCTGCTCCTCAGAGTGCTCCCTGCAGCTCTGGGCCCTCTCCTTGGCTCTTGCAACCTTGGTGACCGTTTACATGCTGGTAGCTTTCAAAGCCGTATTTCCGTCCCGAGCTTCTGGGCTGCACGCCTGCATCTTATAGTCCTTGGTCCTCTGCACACAGTGGGCTCTCAGGATCTTCAGGTGCCTCTCAAAAAAAAAAAAAGTTCCCCTGTCTCAGCACTAGGGATTGAACCCAGAGATGCTTTATCACTGAGTTACATCCCCAGCCCCTTCAATTTTTAATTTTGAGTCAGGGTCTTACTAAGTGGCTGAGGCTTGAGGCTGACCTTAAATTTGTAGTCTTTCCTGCCTCAGCCTCCTGAGTAGCTGGGGTCACAGGCTCATATCACTGTGCCCAGCTTAGATGCTCTTAACACTGGACTCCCGGTGCTGCCCCTGCCCCAGCCTGCTCCTGCACGTCATCTCACTGCGTGGCACCGGTTGGGGACCAGCTCTGCCTTCTCTGTTTCTGCATCCTCATGCATCCAGCTAGTCAGATGCACCTCCCCCATTCCCGGCCCCAGGCCTGGCACCTCCACTGGGTGTGCGTCTTTCCCGCCTGTGTTATTGCACACTTGCTGCCAAGACAGAACGCACGGTGCTCTTGGCGGTCCAGGCTGCTGTGTGTCCACCTGTGCAGCTTCCCTTCCGTCCCCACCTTCATGCTCCAGCCCGTTCCATGGTTCTCTCCTTGCAGTTGACCTTTTGCTCTCCTTCAGATCTTCATGCAGGTGGCTGCTCCTCAGGGTTAGGAGGTCCCTCCCTCTCAGAAGCTTCTCTCAGCCCTGCCCTGCACCTTCCTACCTTCCTGAGCTCCCCATCTTCCCAAGTTGGAGCACCTCCACATCCATGGTCTCCTGGGGGATGTAGTGGCTGAGTGTGGCCGTTCACTCTGATACGGCCCAGCACTGTGGGTCATCCAGACCCCAGGAGACACTCACGTTTGGCTACAGGATGGGAGTTCCTGTCCTAGGGAGGGAGGGGGGACTTGTAAACACAAGGGCCCAACAGTGAGAGAAGTGCAGGTTCCTCTTGTGAACAAGAGGCTCATTATTTTTTACAACTTTGGGTTAAGAGCATTTTCAAACAGATGAAATAGCTAAAAGAAGAGATGGGATAGCAGACCCCTTCCCTCTAGAGATGGATGGAGGGCCTCAGGTTTTGCTGTGCTAGTTGCAAGAATGCTGCAACATCATGACCTCGATACTCACTCTTGCTTCTTCTAAGAACAAAGACGTGTCTCATTTCTGAAGTTCCAGAACCACCCCTACCAGACAAGTCACTTCGTGGTGGCTGACGTTCAGTGAGTGTTCAGAGGTCCCCATTGCCACAGAACTTTTGTAGCTATTCTTTGTTATTGTTATTTGAAAATGAGAATCCAGCCAGGGTTGCGTACTGAGTCTGGTTGTTCCTCTTCAGTCTCTTGTTCAAGAACAGTGCTGGCTCTTAATGCTCCTTGTCCTTGTTCCTCTTCACCGTGACTCTGGCTAGTTGAAGGGTCCGAGCTGGTTGTCTTGTGAGCTGTCGAACTTTCAGGATTTGTCTCCTTGTTTTCTTACCTGTGTGTTGTCCTACAGACCAGAAGTTTTCTGGAGCTTGATTAGATCAGGTAAATATTTTCCTAAGGAAGTTTAATGTCAGGTGCTGTATGCTCCACTCAGAGGCCCCTGGGACTCAGTGACCAACCATCACTGATGCTGAGTTTCACCAGATAGCAACTTGCTAAAAGGGACAGTTTTCCCTTTGCAATTAGCAGAAAATCCATGGAGTCACACTGGCATCCCATGAATGTCCCTTCTCTGGTGACCTGTAATTCTGTGGTTTGCTCTGGCACCTGTTGGCTGTTTCTCCCTAGGTCATTCTGTGAGAATTGCAGTCTGGGGCCTCTGTGTTCCCCCAACAGCTTCCCGTGCTGCCCTGCCTCTCCCAACTCCCCCCCCCCCGCCCCCCATAGATGCCTGGATTTTTATTTAATCAATGTATTGTGATTGTTTGGAACAATTTTATGCTCACATGAGCCCATATTTAGCCAGTGTGAGACCTTCAGAGGCTAAATTTTTAAAACACTCAGATGTGGTTTTAAGCATTTCTGGGTTATTTTATTTGCATTTGATTTGGTTTTAGCTGGGTGTGGTGATGCACACCTATAATCCCAGCTTCTCGGGAGGTTGAGGAAGAATGATTGCAAAATTGAAGCCAGCCTGGGCAACTTAGCAAGACCCTATCTTAAAATAAAGTAAAAAAGACTGGAGGAATGGCTCAGTCTGGAGGAATGGATCAGTGATAGAGGGCGCCTAGCACTGGTAAAGCCTTGGGTTTAACCCCCGCACCACAAATGCACACACACAATTTGTTTTTAAAACTTGTCTTGACCTAAATTTTCAAGCCTTGTCTCCAGTGATTCTACTAACCTGGGTAGAAATCATTAATAATGCTTTTATAGTTATTAGCCCACCACAGAGTGTTGAAAAATAAATTATAAGCCATAAACCTGTATGATATCTTTAAACAAGAGAATTCTTCCCTCGAGATGCCAGATTTCTCCTAAGCAGCATCTTGCATGTATATAACCTGTCGTACCCACCAGGGGGCATGCTTTAACACTGTGGCTGCTGTCCCTGCTGCCCTGTCTATTTCTTAGATACCAGGGAAGACCAGTGTGGTGAATGCTGGGGACAGAAGTCAGCTGCCCACATTGGAAGGTCAGGAATTCAACTGCCATGTGAAAATCTGGTTCTTACATGCTGTGCCTGTAAGGGTGCAGTGTACCTCGTGGGGTGCTCTGAGTGTGGTGTGCTCTCTCCGAGTGGTAGTTCCCTTTCCCTAATTTTTCTTATACTTCCACAGTAAACTTTCCACCCACTTAAACAGTCCATGGGAATCTGCATATGCTGGCAAGTGTGGCAACCTGAGTGAGGATCCCCCACACAGGGGTGGGGCGTAAAGTGTCATATAAATTGTAAAAGTCTCAAGCACCGTTCATTTGCAGCCTAGCCGTCCCACCCTTCGGTCTCTTGAGACACATTCAGACATATGTATAGACGCCCGTGGTCCCTTGTTCAAATAGCAGCACAGTGATCATTCGTGAGGACTTGCCTGGGAAACGGGGGCCTCTCCAGACTGTGGAATACCAAGCTGCAAGTAAATAAGCCAGTTGCAGGTGTTTAGAGAGATTTGTGAAAATAAACACGTGACAGTACCAAGACTCCTCCAAGGATATATGGGAGATTCACACAGGAACATAAAGACACACTGCTGGTCCTTCCCCACAGGAGGGGGCACCAGGACAGGGCCCTACCCACGGAGGAGTCAAAGGTCCTCCTTCCATAGTATATATTCGTATATTTTCAGGCAGCTGAAAATTTAAAATTAATTAAGCAAACACTTTCTCTGAAAACTTCAAGGGAATCGGGAGACGTCTCAGGATTTTACAGCACTTTTAAGGGTCCCCTGGTTCATCTTTTGCTCAAGTTTTGTGGTTCTGAGGTTCATCCTTCCTTATCAAGTACAGTCTTTGAACCTTCTGATGTAGTGACTTGGTCTTGTCCCCTCACAGTATACAGTTGCCAGCTTCGTGATGTTTTCTGCTGTAGAGGAAGGTGCTCTGCTTTCCTCTGCTCCCTGGGGCTGGGAGCCAAGCAGGCAAACGCTCCGCATCCCGCCAGGCTCTCCAGCCGCCGGAGTGCCGGGTCACCGTCTGTACCTTCGCTTCCCTCCTGCGTGCGTCCCAGTGCTGCCTGGACATTTCACAACAGCCTTGGTTGGGGCCCACACCCAGAATTCTGTGTAACAGCTGCCTGGTCGTGTTGTCCCAAGATCTGAGGACAGTAGCCTCTTTTCTTCCCTCTTGCCAATGTGCAGAGGCCAAGAGCTATGGGCATCAAGCTGCTGCTCTGCATCACTGGGGTTGGGGCGGCTGCTACTCGGCATGTCTTGGTTTCTTTTTTTCTCTTTATATATATATATATTTTTAGTTGTAGATGGACACAGTACTTTCATTCATTTATTTATTATTCATTTATTTATTATTCAGAGAAAGTGTTCCATATTTTCATGTGACGCTGAGGATGGAACCCAGTGCCTCACACATGTGAGGAAAGCGCTCCGCCTCTGAGCCCCAGCCCAGCGTGTCGGTTTCGGTTTCTCTAGAGCAGGTCCCCCTGACCTGAGCACGGCCGACATTGTGGCCCACAGGATTCTTCGTGATGGGACCCCCTGTGCACGGGAGGGAGTTTGGCAGCATCCTGAGCTCTGCCCGCTACCAGCCAGTAGCAACTCCCAGTTCTGACAACCAAAAATGTCTTCAGGTATTGCCAGGTGTCCCTTTGAGAGCAGAGTGGCCATCATATGAGCACCAGTGCTCCCACATACTGGCCTCAAAGCAGGTGGACCGTCTCCATCCTGCCTGTCACTGAGAGGCGTAGGGAGTGCTCCCTTAGAGCCAAGGGCACTCGATCTCTTGGTATTCTCAGGTCCTTTCCCTTCCTAATATTCCTACCAGCAAATCCGCATGTGCCGTCCTTGGTAGCTGCCTGGTTAAGGCACAGGCCTGTTGCCCTCACTGTAGGCCCTGCACGGAGAATGTGTCTGGGACTGGATTGCAGGGGCAGCAGAGGGCATTTTCGGAGTGTGCAAGCCACCCAGCTTCCATCTTGAAAAACCAAGGTCCCGTGGCCGTGGCTCTGAGCACCAGCCCCCTCACTCTGCTCCCTCTTCACAGGGGCAGACAGTGTGGAGACCCCCCGTAGCACCATTACATCCGGTTCCCAGCAGCTCTGGAGGAGCTGGTCCTTGGGCAGGTCCTTCCTCTGTACTGCATCTTGCCTGGCACAGGAGGTATCAAGAGGGGCTCTGGGCTGGGCTGTGAAGCTACCCCAGCGCCCGTAAGCCCCTGATTTAAAAGAATCTCTGGCAGACAGCCATCCATGCTACATAGTGTCCTGGTAGCTGGCGTTGGTTTTTCTAAGGCTTTTGCTTTTGGGGGAGGCGGGTGGTACTGGGGATTGAACTCAGGGTCATTCAACCACTGAGCCATGTCCCCAGCCCTATGTTGTAATTAAAGACAGGGTTTCACTGAGTTGCTTAGCCATTTTTGAGGCTGGCCTCAAACTGCAATCCTCCTGCCTCAGCCTCTTGAGTTGCTGGGATTATAGGCAGGGGCCACCATGCCCATCAGCTTTCTGGACTTTTCCAAGTGTATGTGTGTTTCATCCCCATCTCCCCCATAGCTTCCACCTTCCTTCACTGCCCAGTGTTTTGCTGAGTTAATGTGCTATTACTTTTATTTGCCCAAGGATGCAAAGTTGATTTTACCAACATTGCTTAAAAGCTTCCATAAGTGCTAAAGTAAACTAGATGGGTGGTGCCTCTAATCCCAGCAATTTGGGAGGCTGAGACAATATGGCAAGTTCAAGATCACAAGTTCAAGGCCAGACTCAGCAACTTACCAAGACCCTGTCTCAATAAGGGCTGAGGGTGTAGCTCATCAGGGTTTCAGTCCCCAGAACTACAATTTTTTTTAATTAGTGCTAAAGTAATCTCCATATGTTCATCCTTGCACATTGTTCATGATTTCTTTAGCAGCATTGATTCTTAAAGTGATACATTCCTTGCCACACTCTTAAGAAACAGCATATTAGCACAGAATTCCTTTAGACCCTCTTGTTTTGTGGCGAAGAGGAGAAGTATAGGTGGAGTCACCCCACTCTTTCCCTCGCTCCAGAGGCAGACGTCAGGCCAGGTCAGGCTTTCCGAAAGCTGCCTGCATTCACCTGTGTGCCCTGGAGGGCCAGGCCTCTGCATGCCCTGAGCTGTGCGCCGAGATGTCTGTTGCACATCGAGACTTCATATGTCCCCCGTTTTTGTTGGATTGACTGCGCACAGCATGGCCTTGTCTTGATGGGACAGAGGCTGCCCTGGGTTCACAGCCGTGGGTGTTCCACCCCCCCAGCTCCTTCCTGGAGCTGGGTGATGGAGGACATGGCTGGGTTTCTTCCAGATCAGAGGTCAGACCCAGTCTCCTGCCAGCAAGAAAGGGTGCACAAGATGCCATCTTCTGTTGGTCCCCTGGAGGAGCCATGTCTCGAGTTTGTGGGGGAGACTGAACCTGTCAAGGACTTCACCCTTTAAACACCTTGCCTATAATACCATTTTTTAAAAAATTTTTTAGTCGCAGTTGGACACAATACCTTTATTTTATTCATTTACGTTTATGTGGTGCTGAGGATCGAACCCAGGGCCTCACACATGCTAGGTGAGCGCTCTACCGCTGAGCCACCACCCCAGCCCCCCCAGTATAATGCCCTTTTGTATAATTCCATTTAAAGCTTATTTCTAGTTATCTAGTGGCAAAGTGGAGAGGGAAGAGGGCCGGGCCTGGGCTGCTGGGTCTTCAGGGCCCGCCTACTGGTGCTCAACTCGCTGGACCACGCAGGAGCTCTGGGAGGTGGCCGGGAACCCTCTTGGTAGCAGAAGCGTGGTGGGTCTGAGGCATGTACCCAGGTGCAGGTGGCTTCTGAAGCTGAGCCACTGCAGGAACGAGTGAGCAATGGTTACCCTATTGTGGCCTTGGGCTATTGGTTACTAGGGCCTGAGGGGTATGACAGGACCCTAGGTGGCCATTCCGAGGAGACTCCACTGGGTTGTTGTCGCCAAATATCTTGCTCAGAGAACAGAAAATTGTTTCTCTTCCCTGTGCAGCCATGGGGGGCCTTTGCCACCTCCCCAGGGCCACACCCTGCCTTTTTCTTATTACCTCTAAACTCCATGAACATCTGTGGTCTTTCCTTTTCACCACCTCAAAAATGCCACTTGACAGGAGTGACGGGGTGCTCTGGAGAAAAGACGCTGCTGAAGCTGAAGCATTAACGAGAATGTCCCTGTGCCTCTTTGCCAACAGAAAATCTGGAGTACAACGTGGAGCCTCAGGAGATCTCTCACCCCGACGTGGGGCGCTACTTCTCGGAGTTCACGGGCACTCACTACATCCCCAACGCGGAGCTGGAGATCCGGTACCCTGAGGATCTGGAGTTTGTCTATGAAACGGTGCAGAATATTTACAGTGCAAAGAAAGAGAGCATAGATGAGTAGAGTCCAGAGGACATCGTGCCTTTGCCGCTGCTGCTATCTCCCAAGAGAACAGGGTTCCGGCGGAGACTCTCCAGGAGCCCTCTGGACTCACTGTCAGCAAAGCCACTGCACCAGTGGGCTGGTCGCCTCCTCCCCAGTTGAATGACGTGTGCTCTCCGCCAGCTGCAAAGACAATGTCGCTCTCCGCCTACACTAGTGAATTAACTCGAAAGGCACTGTGTTCAGTGGCATGGCTTGTATGCTTGTCCTGTGGTGACGTTCGTGACATTCTGTCCTCATGAAGTCTCACAGCCAACACCTGTTCTTTTTATCCACTGCCATCCTCTGTCTGTCTCCATGTCTCAGAACATTTCACTCGCTGGGCAGATGGGCTTGTCCATTTGCAGTAATTTCTTTCTGATGTCTCCGTGGGACGTGTGCGGTCTTGAGTCAGGCTTGTCTGTCTGTTACCCTGAATTTCCTGGCGTATTCAGAGGTAAAGTCGTTCGCTGTCTTGGCAGCACCTTGGAGATGGAGACGTCAACAAGCAAATGGTAATTAGAATCTTTAGAACTTTATTTTCTTGCTGATACATGAAACACAGATTTTAAGTGTTTGTCTCTCTCTCTTTTTTTTTAATTTAAATTGGGAGAATAACAGTTTTCCCTTCCAAATTCCTCTCTTGGAATTATGCACATTTCTATAAATCATGAGTTTTCTATTTTATTACATAAGATTCTTTAGGAAATGCATAATAATGGCTTTCGTGGATTTTTCCACATTCATCTTCTGTTTCTTTAAAATGACTACTTTATTTTTAATCTTAAAAAATCTGCTCCAGTATCATGAGTAGGTCTTAAATCAGTGATGGGTTCTTTTTTTTTGTAGTGAGCCACACAGATCTGATGTTGAAATAGTCTCTCTCATAAATTGTACTCTCTGGTCTCCAAAGACCAAAAAGTGGGGTTCCACTTTTCTAATCGAAAAGAAAGAACTAATGAACCTTAATTTTCTTTTTAAAGAAGGAGGGATTCCACGCCCTTGTCATTCCTTAGAGTCACTTCCAGACCCTTTGAATGTGGTGGGGTAGAAAGAAGTCAGTGTCTTTCATGTGAAGCGTGTTGGCTGGTGGGGAAAAAAGGGGTGTGTGTGATCTGGCTTCTCAGGCCATCGGTGCCCTGAAGCACCAGGACGAAGCCTGTGTCCTAGTCACTTGGGAAAGCCTGGTCCTGCTCGGGCTGCCTGGCTCCTTTTCCATGTTCTTAGTAACTGAGCTGAAGGGACCGAGTCTGCAGCTCTGGAGTTGCCGCCACTCGCCACCTGCCAGTTCTCAAGTGAGCTAGCTTGTGATTAGCCATAGAACTCACTCCTGGAGTTAGGACTTAGTTACTTTGCGCTCTGCGTTTAAAATGCATAATCCATTTGCTGTAGCCAGCGAGGCTTTAGGAGGCCGCAGTCCAGCCAGCCTCGCCACGTGTCTGCCATTTGCATGCAGTATTCTCACCGCGTTGAATGACTGCTTCTTGTTTACCCTTTGGAAACCCTGGGATGACCAAGGTTCGGGGAACCCACCTGAGACCACTTCCTAACAAGTGAAGGCCACTAGGCGGTTACTGGAAGGAGATGGGGACTTGGCCGGCCGGCTCCTTCCGCCTGAAGTAGCTGCCACCCAGTGTCTGTGTTCCTCATCAGTCAAATCCAAAGTCAGGTGATTTGAACTTACATTTGAAAATGTGACCACTCACAACACCTATCCTGCCTGAGGTGGCGGGATTTCACACTACTCTCTCTTAAGGGTAAAAATTAGATAATATGGAAGTAACGTTAATGAGATGCATTACTAAGAAACCTTGGAGCATGCTGAGTTATAACTGTTGGTTTTTCGGTTTGATTTCCTTTTTTCTTAGAGTAACATCAAAGCCAAGAAAGATGGTTTTACCTTTACTGACCCAACTGTAAATATGTATCTAGACTGTTTTTAAATGTGTTTCCTCATGAATGCTTCATTTGGCTCCAGGAAGCCTGTATCACCTGTGTAAGTTGGTATTTGGGCACTTTATATTTTTCTAAAAACGTGTTTTGGATCCTGTACTCTAATAAATCATAAGTTTCTTTTTAAAAAATTTTCCAAAAGTTTTCTCCATTTTAAAAAGCCCTGTTATAAAAGTAGAACTTTCACAATGTTAAAATATGAAATATTTGGATATAGTAACTTCTTTTCTCTTCAAATGAATGCCAAGATTTTTTTGTATAATGATTAATAAATGGAACTTACCCAGAGAAAACCATGCAAATGGCCTGCCCAATTTCGTTTCAGAACAAAAAGCCCAGCCGCAATGAAAGAAGGATCTCTAGCCTCTCTTCTGATGGAGTGTGAAAGGTTTGCCCTGTGAGTCCTTGACAGTGGTGGGGGTGCCCGTGTGCCCGGGTTTCCAGGCCGTTACTTTACCAGCTGTAGTAGCTTTACAGTCCTCGAGAGTATCTTGTTGTCATGCAAATACCGCATCTGTTTAATCCTGTGAAAATACACATCAACTGAGAGCTGCAGATGTCTGCAGGAGAATCAGGTCTGCAGTGTGTCTCGTCAGTGTCGCCCAAGCACTGCGCTTCGCACGGTGGACCCAGTGTCCTCCGCAGCACGCCTCTGCCCTGTTAATGCCATGTGAGGGCAGTAGTTAGGGCTACACAGGGTCAGCGATTTCCTGCCGTCGTGTTCCTCCCGGCCATTAGCACACTGCTGTGCAGAGTGACTTTCCCAGGAGGGCGGACAGCGGATCGAGTCTTCCTAACCTGGTAGGACCTAGAATTCTCACTCCTGGAGATGCTGGTGGCTGTGTTGCATGTGTTTATTGAGCTGCGGGCCAATGTGGAGCCAGGACTCCTGGTAACCCCCCAGCAGCTCTGTGGGCAGGGCCTGTTGGCAGGCTCGGACTGTCTCTGTTGCATGTCCTTCATTATCAAGATGTAAAAAAGTATCCTGACTCAAGGGCTCTACAGAAGCAGGCTGCAGGCGGGGTTGGCTGTGGGCCAAGTTCTGCTGACCCTGCTGAGATGTGCGTGGGCAAAGGTTAGTGCCCACTGCAGGCAGGGAAGTCCAGATGGGACGGCAGGTGGGTGGTGGGAACCCAGGTCTCCCAAGGTTGCCAGGAACCCGTAGCTCCAGCCTTTCAGAGCCACACTGTCAATAAGGGGCAACTCCCTTGCCTTACTTTGTTCCCTGTGGTACTGAGATGGCACCCAGAGCCTCGTGCACACCAGGCAGGCGCTCCACGCTGAGCCATGCCCCCCCCAGCCCCCTCGCAATCCTCTGATCCCTCCCCTCCCAGCTTTATCATTTTAGTTCTGAAATTCTAGAATCTTGAGACTCTAGGACTTCCTTCCTTGATTAAAATGTGCAAATATAGAATAAACATGGCCACTTGGCAGTGATTGCATTAGGGCAGTGCTAGATCTATAATATAGACCCCAGAACACTGTGGCTCAAACCCAAGAGAACTTCCCTGCAGGGGTGACCCTGGGCGGGAGAGGGACACCCCGCATCGCCGCCCTCAACAGGCATTTGGAGGCTGTGTAAGTGGCTTCTGAGAGTCCTGGGGCCTCTCCACCCAGCCCTTAGGAGAGGTTTCCCTGAGCCTGGTGTAGAGGCACTTCCTGCACCACCTATCCCACGCGAAAAGAGGGCCCGCTGCCACGGTCCATCCTGGAGTGCCACACCATGCCACCTGTGTTGACAGGCATCACCAGTCTCCGGCTCAGTCACCCCGTCTCAGTAGGATGCAGTGGGGTACCCCTTACAGTCCTGCTGCTGTGGTGAATTCAGACCCCCCACACAGATGGCTGTGGAAGGGGAGGAGAGGGTCGGTCCTCCTGGCAGGGGATGTTACATACGCTGTACCCACCTCAAGCCAGAACTTGAGTTACATGGCTGCACCCCAACTCCAGAGGCTGGGGAGTCCGTTCCTGTGGGACATTTACAGTGGGGGCTCCGCCCTGTGTGCCCCCCACCCTGCGTGGCCTCCACCCGAGGTTCCTGATGGGCTCTGCAGGTTCTCCCTCGGCCTTGGGGACCAGTGATGACAGCTAGCCCCAAGTCCCTTTTGGAGATGAAGCAGGAACTGGACACCTGTTATCAAAGCTCCCGTTAGGGAGAAGGGAGGAGACACCCCGCATCACTGGTCTCCAGCAAGGTGACATCCTGTGGGGCTCCTGCAGACCCCTGCCCTGGCCTGTGGTGACTCAGTGGACCCTGACTGCTCTCCTGGAGGAACGCCTCCCTTTCTCCATGACCCAGGCCTCCCTCCGGGCACATCAGGATGGCATCAGGGCACGTCCTCCCTGCGCAGCAGAGCCCGTACCTCCCCGCTCTTCCTGCCTGCCAGTGCGGGAGCCATCCCTAGGCTCGTTCCTTTGTATTTACAATAAGCTTGAACTTCCTCTGAGAAATTTCCAAGGCTACTTAACCACCTACTAGTGCCAGGAAAGTGCCTGAAGTTCTCTTCCAGAACATTCCCACCTACTGCATGGTCTTGTACTACATATTAACCAAGATGAATCTGGCTTAACTGAAAAATGTTTAATGGTCCTTTGTTCAGTGATTTCATCCTTTGTTCATTCATTCATTCATTCATTCATTCATTCAGTGGCCTCACTCTCAGGCTCCAGCCACCCTCCTGCCTCAGCCTCCTGAGTAGCTGGGACTGCAGGCACCCGCCCCTGCGCCCAGCTGCAGACTCCACTTTGAGCACAGGGAGCAGGAGATCCCTGGCTCTTGTTCCTTGTGGTCTTGAGAGCAGCTCCTTTCTGCCTGAGCGCCTGTCCTTCCTGTCCTTCCCTTGCAAGAAGCAGCAAAGAGCAACAGGAGACTGTGTTCAGTCCGTGCAGGCTGCTGGCCGCCTCAGCTAACTAAGGGCTGTGGCTCCCCCTTGCAGGTTGTCAGCAACACCGTCCCAAATGGGACCCCAGCCCAGCTCTCCAGCTCTCCGCCTGCTGTAGGGTCTGCCCAGCCTGCGGGGCCAGGCCTAGCCATAGTACTTCTCCTCCCAGTGACTTTCTTCAGGTTTATAGTGGGCGCATGTTCCCGTAGGAAGTTCAGCTTCCTGCTCAGCTATTCCTAAAATTGAGGACAGTGATACAGAGTCTCTTGGGAAGTGAACTAGCCAGAGCCAGGTGCTTAGTAAACTTGGGAGAGAAGGAACCCGGACAGTTCTCAGGAGACCTTTTTTGTGTCCAAGTTGCAGGATTTAGGGGAAGCTAGAGAGCCCTTGGGACTGGGACAGTGGCCTTCCCATTGCCAACACCCAGTGATTCTCTTGGTTCCTATCATGGGTCGCAGGATGATGGTCCCCATCGCCCACTACCATGCAGAGGGCCTGACCCTTGGGATCCTACCATCACCCACTGCAGTGTCTCTCAGCCTGTTTTTTGGCACTGTCCCCTTTCAGAAGCTACAGGGGAGGCTGAGGCAGGAGGATCACAAGTTCAAGGGCAACTTGGAGAGGCCTTATCTCAAAATATAAAAGGGCTGAAGATGTAGCTCAGTGGTAGAACATCCCTAGCAAAGGGGAGAAAACTGCGGGATAAAGCTCAGGAGAAACCATTTTCCTGAGCCTCTGCCACCCTTGAGGCAATGGGTCCCTGCTCTCTTCCCACCTCTTGCTGGTTGATGCCGGTGCCTAGTCTTTGAGGGTCTGCCAAAAGTGCTGCCTTTCCTTGCGCCAGGAGCTTTGGTGAATACAGGAGAAGGACATCTCTGTCCCCTGTAAGGGCTAAAATGTCTACTGTGGACAAAGACCTTTGGATCATATGCTACGAAATCCTCTTTGCTTAGTATGTTGACTCCACCCACCCAGATCTCTTGAAGGCTGTTTCTTTTTTAAAAGTCCCCAATTATGGGCTGGGGCTGGGGCTCAGTGGTAGCACACTCATCTGGCATGTGTGAGGCCCTGGGTTTGGTCCTCAGCACCTCATAAAAATAAATACATAAAGTAAAGGTATTGTGTCCAACTACAACTATATATATATATATATATATATATATATATATATATATATATATATATATATATATATTTTAAAGTCCCCAATTAATTGAAAGGGTTTTATGTTTTGTTGCCTCTTATAAAAATGGGATAATCAGGGCTATTCCGGCTCAGTCCTAAGTCGCGGCGACATGGCTAAAGTCACTAAGAAAGTTGGAATCCTTGGTAAAGATGGGACCCGCTACGGTGCCTCCCTCCAGAAAATGGTGAAGAAAACTGAAGTCCGCCAGCAGGCCAGGTACACTCATTCCTTCTGTGACAAAACCAAGATGAAGAGATGGGCTGTGGGGATCGGGCACAGGAAAACAGTGGCTGGGGGTGCCTGGCCCTACGGCCCCACGTCTGCCGTCACTGTCAAGTCTGCCGTCAGAAGGACGAAGGAATTGAAGGACCAGCCGAAAGTCCCAGCATATCACAAAACTGTGGCTTGCTGTTGATTGCATTAACTGGGTGTTCTGATGTGACTGCATTCATATTGCCCCCTCAAAAGCGATTTGTACATGGAAGCCCTTCCAATTTGAATTGGAAAGTTTTGCTGAGGCGGGTTATTGTGATCAGGATTTTTCCTCCAGTAGTCAGATGACAATGGCCTGAAACCAAGTCTTACAGCTTGGGTGAGTATGTGCTTAGCTATTTTTTTTTAACCACTGTTCAACTTCTCAGAGACACATTGACAGATGGTGCACAGTTTGTTTTAAAGGTAGAATGTGCTAAAATACACAAAGGACATACACAAACTGAAAAACAAATGGGATAAGAGAAGCGGAGTGGGAAGACTCCGGGCAACAGCTACTGTCACCTGAAATGATTTCCTAAATATTTCCACGAGGTTAGTTAGAAAAATTTGAAAGCCCAAGGACCCCTCAGCTACCAATGGGAATGGTCAGGCCCGTGACAGTGAAGGGACCTTGATTTGGCCAAGGGTCTCGGAACCTGGGCCTTTGGGCCGGACCACAGGGACATTTCTCCTGCTCCCCCCCAGCTGCCTCCTGGTAGGGGCTTTGTGCCCTCAGACACCCTCTAGTGATGCCATCCCTGATTATTTGGGACTCACGCCTTGTTTGCTCAGTGAGCTCCTGGCCAGGTCATTCCACTGGCATTTGTTTGGTTGAAGGAAAAGAGGACAGGCTCTCCCTGTGTCCCAGCAGTCTGTGCGCTGGAAGTTTGGGGAAACCCTATTCCGAGCCTGCAGAGGCTTTTTACGGGGAGTCTCTTCTGCCAGTGCTGTTTCCTCTACGGCAGGGGCTGCCCAACTGTTTCTGCAAAGGGCCAGCTAGTATGCAGTTCTGGATTCCTGGGCCAGATGGTTGCTGTCGCAATTACTCTGCCGTTGCGGTAGGATTTCAGAACGAGTGTGGCTGTGGGCCAGGGTGGCCCTCGGCCTGCGTGTGCCTAAAGAAGCACCTAGACTTGTTCTTTTAAGGAAGTCTAAGCCACATCAAAATTTTGAAAAGGGTTGTGGGTCAGATAGAGCTCGCACTTAGCATCCTCCAGGCCCAGAGCACAATCCCCACCTCCCAAGCAAACAGAAAGTTGGGGGAAAAAGTGGAATAGAAACCCAGGTGCCCAGTACCAGGACTCACCACTGGACTCCGGCTGTAGCTTCTTCATCTTCTTTTCAAGGTTGTGTGCCCTTTCTCCCGGGCCATTTGAAGACATCTCCAACTAGCCCGAACTTCTCCCTGAGTATTTGAGCTTATATCTCCAAAGGATGAGAACACAGTACCAAGCATACCTAAGGCGATTAATAGTGACGCAAAAAGTACATCCAAAACATGAAACTGAGTGTTTGGGATCAACCACTTTATCATAAAATCTTAGGCCACTTCAGTTTGGAGCCATACCCTGGTCTAGCTGGAGTCAGAGTGGCAGTGGGTAAGGTTGGAACTATCAAAACGACAGTTGAAGAGCCGACCCTGGGCTGAGGTGGGGCTCCAGGCAGGGCACTTCCTAGCAAGCACAAGACCCTGTGTTCCAACCTCAGCCATCCATGCCGAGCCCGTTGGCCCACAGTGAACCTTGAGGTTGCTAACAACAAAACAACTGCTGTCTCAGGTGAACCTAGGTTCCGGAACCTTCTCTCACCCTGGAGAAACCATCTGCTGCAGCAGGGAGCTCTACCATCCTTGGGGGAATGGGTCCCTTGCGCTTTCCAGACACCGTTGAGTGGGAATCCACAGGACAAGCACCATATCCTGTGTCCCCAGGCCCAGTGCTGAGCCCCTAACCCCCACAAGGCCTCACGAGGCTGTGCAGACTCGGCGACCCCAGAGGTCCCTTGTAGAGGCCTAGGCACCATCCTGTGCTCTCATTAGTCATATCATCTAAGATCTTGACTTAATCCACCGCATTCACTAAGAGAAGCTATTTGGGTCAAGGCAGGAGAACGGCCCATCCAGAGTTGGGAGCTGCGACTTGTCCCTATGCGAGGCAGGATGGCTCTCAGCAGCTGCGTCTGCAGAGAACAGAACCGTCTCTTCTCAGGGCGCCAGTGAGCCAGGAAGCGCTGACGTGTGGAGATGCTGACTCTGTTCACACCCTCACTGCCCGCCCAGCGGCTGCCCCTGGCCACGCAGGGGCACGGCCTTTGGTGTGCTGGCCCCAGCCTCTCTCTTTCTCCCAAGCAGCAGGCCAGCTGGCTGCGTCTTCCATGCGTCTTCTCAGTGCTGGGGCTTTAACCAGGACTTTGCAAGCTCTACCACTGAGCTGCACCCCCAAGCCCACGTGTGGTTGTGTGTGTGTGGCTTTTTTTTTTTTGGTACCCGGGATTGAACTCAGGGGCACTCCACCACTGAGCCCCAGCTCCAGCCCTATGTTGTATTTTATTTAGAGACAGGGTCTCACTGAGGTGCTTAGTGCCTTGTTAAGTTGCCGAGGCTGGCTTTGAACTCGCGATCCTCCTGCCTCAGCCTCCTGAGTGCTGGGATGACAGGTGTGCACCAACACGCCTAGATTTTTTTTTTCCTGTATTGCCCAGGCAGGGCCCCAACTCCTGCCTCAGGCAGTCCTCCTACCTCTCCCTTCCAAGTGGCTGGGACTACCAGCGTGCACCCCTGCACCTGGCCATGGTGCCCCTGTAATGCTCTGCTTCCCCTTCCTCTCGCCTTGTGGGAGTTTTTTCTGATCACTGGACAGCAGACACGTTCTTATGCACAATGTCACTGTCCTTGGAGAACTTCTGATTTGTCCTCAGAGAACTTGGGAGCGTCTGTCTGGAGAAGCCGGACCCAGAGTCCCCCTGTTTTGACTGCAGAGACCACAGCTGGGCTTGCTGGGCCCTCAGCCTCAGGGACACAGTGGCTGGAGACTTCGGCTTTGCTTCTCCCCGTTTGCATCTGGCGGGCCTGTGTCTGCTTGCTGGGTTGGGGGCTTGGGGTCATCGTCGTCTTCTGTGGCCACTGCTTTCAGGACACGAGCCCTGTATGGACACAGTCAGTGGAGGTTTGTGGCCCTCCTCCCAAGCTGAGAGACTGGTGCAGATGCGTGGGCGGCAAGGAGTGAAGGGCCCCGGGTGATGGAGCCCAGGCCGCTCCTCTGGCTGGCACCTGTCTCCACAGCGCCCTCTGCTGGGAGGCTCCTTGTTTGGCGTTCTCACAGGCCTCAGTGGGAATGACAATGCGGGGCTCCAGGGTCAACCTTCCCGTTGGACTTTCAGCCCTGGACTACTTGGGTCCACAGCGACAGACACATAAGAGGCAGGTGAACACTTCTAGAATGTTAGGTGAAGTCTCTGCACTTCCCTGTGACAGGACACTGCCAGGAGGCGCGCGCATTTCACACTGAGCCCCTTTCTATACCAACTGTGCACACACTCAGAGTTCTCCCAGTTTATACACAAAGAAACAAAGGCTCAGAGAGGTTGAGTAACTTACCCAAGATGCCACAGCTACTGAGTAACAGGGTCCCAGCCCAGCTCCACCTGACCCCAGACCCGAGCTGCTGTCTGCCTTTCCCCGGGTCAGTTCATTGTCACACCTTCTCCCGGGAACAATGAGAAGAGTGCAGTCCTCCCTGGGAAGACGTCTAGGGGTCTCCAGTCATCTGTGACACGGTTGCCTCAAGCGCTGTTTAACTGAGTGAATGAAGCTCAGAAGAGCAGATTCAGCCCCTGGCGTCCCTCGGCCAAAGCAGTAGTTATTTATGTGCCTGTCGTCACTCTGCCTTTCCAGGGATTCAAAACTGCCAACCAAAGACGCTTGGAGGGCCGCCTGGTCTTCCCTGGTTCCCAAGCTGGCCGCTGGGTCAGGTGTGTGAGTGGGTGGTCCTCTGGGAGCTGAGAGTCCTCTTCTGTCACAGCTCCCACCGACCCTTTTTCTTAATTATTCACCGATACCCTGCGAGTGCCATTTGCCATTTTTTTGCTCCCTTGAGTGTGGCCTTGCTTTCTGCTTGGAGCTGGGAGTGGATGTGCTGCCACCGGCCAGAAGGGCTGCTTCTGGGTCTGAACTGTGGTGGGTTTGTGATGTGTGGAGCAGTGGTCCCCAAGTGAGCCAAGTAGGGGGTGGACGGAGTCCCCCAGCAAGGTGGTGCTCGGGGGTAATAGAGACAATCAGATGGCTCTGGAGGGAGGGAGGGCAAAGAGAGCTGGGAGAATGTGTCGCCGTTTAATCTCATCAGGACAGACTGCGTGCTGTCACTGTCACTGTCTAGGCAGTGAGTCACCCCAGCGTGGGCTGCTCAGCATCAGGAACAGCGTCACGCCCTCTAAGCCCTCGAAGCTCCTGGCCCTTGGCAGCCTGTGCAGAAGAGACGGCTGGGCAGGGACAGGAGGGAGCCAGCAGCACGAAGGACGGCCCCGGTGTCAGGCCACACACCCAGGCTTGGCTGCCCGCCCCCAAGGAACCCAAGCGGGGGTGACTTCCCACTTTCCTTCCCTGGGTGGCTCAGAAGAAAGCAGGAGCCGTGGCCGCCTGTTGGCCGTGTCCCTGCTGAGCTGAGGTCCCAGGCTGCAGGCCGGCCTGCCCTGACCCACAGTCACTCCACAGCCTGGAGATGCTGTCCCCAGGAGCCTGTCATCTTAAATGACGGTGCTGCTGCCTCCTGGAGCCTGGAGGGCTGCGGGTCTCGGGCTGCGGGGTGAGGTGCCGGGTCCTGCACTGCTGTCTCGGTGGCGCCAGGTCAGGACCCTCAGGAGCACGGATCCTGGGAGAGGTCGCAGGAGCAGGCCGGCCCTCCCAGGACTTCTTAGGGTTCTGCTGTGGACCTGCCCTGGGTCCCCTCCACCCTGGGGAGTGACCCGGAGCCAGGACCAGTCTCCTCGCTTGGCTCAAGAGCCACGTGGGTGCTGGGTCTCACTAGAGGTGACCCCAGCCTCCAGGAGGAGGCCAACTCCCTGGGCAGCTCAGGGGGTCTCAGGAGGTTGGCGTGGGCCTCTCGCCGGGCTGCAGGGGCTCTGGAGGCCTCTGCTGGGCTCCTCCTTCCCATCCAACCGGGTGAAGGGTGCCAAGCCCCGGGCCACCCCTGTCACTCCCTCCGCTCCATCTGCAGCCTCTGCTTCCCCACAGCCTCCACCCTCGCCGGCCCTCGCAGCTCACCTGCCTCCCCGTGGTCTTCCTCACACCTTCGGCTCCTTCATTTACCCCCTTGCTGGGTGGCTTCCCACAGCCCGCTGTGTGACGTCCAGACGCCCAGCTGGACACCCTCCCACACGCCGACTCTGCTTCAGCTGTAAGTCCCAGGCTCCGGGACCACCTCATTCACTGGTGGAAGCCCACCTCGGTCACCACCACCTGGGCTTGGCCCAGCCCCAGCCCCAGCCTCGCTTTGCTGGAGCTGCTGGCTGCGCTCCACACCCCCAAACCCTGCTCGGTGGCTGGGTCGGCTTTCTGCTCACCATGGCCCCGTGGCCCTGCCCCTCTGGATTTTTATTTCCCGCCTGTGTGTCCCCAGGGGCTCTGAGCACAGGGCCTTCTAGGCACATCCCCTGCATGGAACAGCGTCTGGCGTCTGCTAAGCTGAATGGAAGATGCCTTGCTATGTTTTGAAAGAAACCATCCCTCCTTCCTCCTTATGAACAGACCCAGAATTTGTTCTAGCTCCAAGACAGGAACGAGCTCTGTATGGTGGAAGCCAGGATGGTTGACCTAGTTTGCCAGCTACTGGCTTGGGGGAGAGTGCGGCTCAATCTGGCATCTACCAAGGCCACAGGAAAAGGCTGGTAAGATTCTTCTCTGTAATGAAAGAAGAGAGACTTTCCTTTCTTCTTGCTCTCTTCCTGATAATGAGTCCACTGAAGAGAGAATGTGATGTCGGTGCAGCTGCAACTACATTGCAACCAAGAGTCAAAGAGAAAGACCTGAAGAATTATACAAATGCCAACCCAAGCTCCTGATTTGCTGAGCTGCTGTTCTACCCTGGAAGTGCCCGTCTCTCACTTGTTAGTAGGAAAGAGAATATAGGTCTGTGATGGTTTGACTAAGTATTCTTCACACAAAGTCTAACAAGTCCCAAAGAGCCTAAATTATGCTCCTTTGTCATTCCCTGATGTGAGTTGGGGCTCATTAGTACAAAGACAAGGCTGCTCTGTACAGCTTCTTCCTGTTTGTCTCCCAACCTTGAATCTTTCCCGGTTCACTTTCCAAACGGGGGCTCCTGGAGGAGAAAGTCTGGCCAGAATGCAGTTACTGGGGAACCAGGGTCCCCAGGAGCCCAGCGGGAGGGGCCATCTGTCACCTCGTGTGGGTCTTAGAGAAGCCCAGCTGTGTCCCCCCACCACCTTCCAGGTCCCAGAACCAGCTGAACAGAGCAGGCTCAGGATGGGTGGGCTGCTGAGCGCCCTGCGAGGGGAACCATCACAGACCTGCAAAGATGGGAGAGGCTCCCGGGCTCCACAGCATCCCATCCCTGGGGGTGACGCAGGCCTGCAAGGATGCGTTAAGATGGGAAGTCAAGGCCAAAGACCTGGCTCAGACTGCAGAGCTGGTCACACCTGGCCTTTCGGGGGCCAGCACACCAGGTCTTAGAATCTGACTCTCAAAGTCTGGTCCCTGGACGGTCGCATCAGCAGCCCCTGGGGACTTGTGAGAAATACAGATTCTTGGGCCCTGAATCCACTAAGTTGGGGACTCGGGGGCCGAAGCCCAGGGCTCCCTGGTGCACACCAAGTATGCGAGCCACTGAGGAGGGGAGCGGTCAAGGCACAGAGGGACTGACGACTGTAAAGCACGTATCTGTCAGCGTGGGGTCTGGGGTGTCCCTAAAGGCTTTTGTGAAAGATTATTCAGGGCTGCCTTGTTGGCTTTTTGGAAAGTAATATTCCGGCCGGAGTGTAGTCGGGGTGGTAGAGCACATGCTTAGCCTCAGTGAGGTCCTGAATCAATGTCCAGAACAAAAATATTTTAAATTTTAAAATATTTTCAAATTAAAAATTAATAATCTATTTATGACGAATGAAAATTCAAGACACCGTGTCTTTCCAAGATTTCATGTTGAATTTGCAAATATCATTATTTTGCTTATAAATTGACTAGATTTTATAATCACTTCAAGGATTTTTTTTTAGGCACTTAATTAAACTCTCCTGAGTACTTTAAGTGGACTAATGGACTTAATATATTTGATTTCTTCTGAAGCACTTTTTAAAACCTTCCCCAGTACTTCACCATGAACCCTTACACATGCACTAGAGTGAACTTTAAAATGACAAAAGTCTTCATTCCTTCCAACAGCTGTGTCCTGTTTACAAACTTAATGTAGAAATTCTCTTAAAACTTTCCAGTTGGGCTGGGGCTGGGGCTCCATGGTGGAGCGCTAGCCTAGCCTGTGGGGGGCACTGGGTTCGATTCTCAGCCCTGCATAAAGACAAATAACTAAAATAAAGGTCCATCACTGAAAAGTATTTTTTAAAAAACTTTCCAGTTAAAATCTGGCCAACAGCAGTAGGAGGGAACTCAACACTGCCGGCCTGTGCGCTTTAAGATGGCCAAGATGGTGCTAAAGGTGTGTTCCATGTTTTTTGCCAAAATTTTCAGAAGGATCTGGCCATAGTTGAGTCCTTCACTTACAGTTGAGATCCCCAGGCCTTTCTGTCTGATGGTGACGAATTCTCTTAAATATTTCAAACCCTTAAATACAGCTTCTCCTGTGACACGGATCCCGAAAGAAAGGGGAAGAGAGCTGCGGCTCGGCTCCACCTGATCCTTTCTGCACTTCAGGCTCTACCTTTTGGGGATTCAGGATCCTGATTCAGAAGAGCACTGTCCACCTCTGGCCAACAGGCTGTCCCCACCAAGCGCAGGCTGCTGGAAACAGCGTTGGGGCCAGGAAGGGGAATCTATTTCCCAGGGCCCCCAGCTGCACGCCCCAGTCCCTGTGCGGAGGAGACCGCAGGCCGCTCACCTCACCCGACTGCTCAGCTCCAAGCCCGAGTCCCACATCCCAGTCCTGACCCCAGCTGGAACCTCTGGCCTGTGCCCCTCAGCCTCACCCCTGTCCTCCCGACTGCTTCCTTCCCACCTGCCAGGCCCCTGATGGGCCCCCCAGGCCCCTGCTCACCCCACGCCCTGGCTTCTCCGTCTGCAGGAGGCTGTGGGAGCCGAGGTTGTGGGGAAGCGCCGTCCAGAGAGGAGGACTCAACCCCGTCTCTGAGGCTAAGAGGGGACTGAGGCCAGGGGACCGTGAGGCCGGGGGAATCCCTCCTGGTGAGGCAGGTGAAGCAGCGGCCAGGTGTGCGTTGCCCTCCCAGCAGGCCGTGCCCCTGTCCCCACCTGCCACCTGTGCTCCTCCATGTCTGAGGGGTACGCCATGCCCTCCTGGGAACACAGGTCGCCTCTAGGCCCTGGGGACACTGGCCCTGTGGTTGCCTTCCACCCAGTGTGGGGTCCCAGAGCCAGTGTGACAGGATGCCCAAGCCACCTGGAGTGTCGCTAGATGGCGCATCTCCATGCAGATGGACTGGGGTGACTGGAGCCAGTGGGTGGTGGCAAAGAGGAGTATTTGCTTCAGCCTATGGGACACTTGCTCAGGGCGAGGACATCAGTTAGCCTGGCATCTCTCCAGGGGGGACATTCACACAATCAGCCAGCTCAAGTTGCCAGAGGTCTGTTACAAGGACAGAGTGCTGGGCAGGTGTGGTGGCCCATGTCTGCCATCCCAGCACCTGGGGAGGCTCAGGCAGGAGGATCACAAGTTGAAGGCCAGCCTGGGCAACTTAACGGGCCCTGTCTCCAAATCAAAATGGCTGGGATGTGGCTCAGTGGTCGAGTGCCCTGGAGGAGGGGAGCGGAGGGGAGGGGAGAGGAGGGGAGGGGAGGGGAGGGGGAAAGTCCGCTGGGAGCCAGGAGCAGCCCGGCCTTGGCACCTCCTGGACACGACAGGGCTGGAGGGGGCTGCCCCAACAGGGGGCTGAAGACAGTTCCTTGCTAGGACCAGAAGCGGGTCAGGATGCCTCTGTAACGGTGTGTGCCCTTGGGTCCTCATGACCGCTCAGCCAAGGGCGCTCTGTTATTAGGAACCTGCTTTGGAGATAAAGAAACTGAGGCTCAGGAGGAGGAGCTGGGCTGCTCAAGGTGACAAGGGAAAAGAAACAGATGTCAGAGAGTCCTGGCTCCCTGGGGGGGGGGGGTCCCTGCTGTTTCTGGGTTCGGAGGTGGGAAGCCCCTGGTCTTGATGGTTTCTGATCCCCCCGCCCCGGGCACTAGCGGGCAGCAGAGTTTTATAGTTGACCATGAGCCCAACAATGGGAGACTCCGGTTCAAATCCTCCGCCTGCTACGGTCACCAGCAGTGTCAGTAAGTGGCAGACACCCAGAGGGCTGCCGGCATGGCTCCGAGCATCCTCACCGCAGCCCTGGGCTGTGACACCCACTGCCCTGGCTTTATAGATGCCGGCGTGGGGCACAGGGCTGTGAAGCCATTGGGACCCCCCACGGCCCATCCCCATTGGCCATCGCTATTGAAAAGGGGATCTGTGGATGCAGGTGACAAGTTGTGATGCTATGACACTGTTTGCAAGCCCCTGGGCAGGGATAAAAGAAGCCTTACCCAGCAGCCCTTGCACACTACAAGTTTCTCAGTTATTTATAAAAGCCTGCTGGAGCCAGGGACTTCCACGGGCAGGCGGAGGTGTGTTGGGGAGACTAAGAATAGTGGCGGGGGCCTGCCGGGTGACATCAGCTGGAGCCGCCATAGGTCTGCGACCCTCACAGCAGTCAGCAGCAGGGTTCCCAGGCTGAGCCTCAGCTGCCCTGGGGACTGTCCCTCCTGAGAGGGCTGCACTGAGCCTGGGGCAGGGGGAGGAGGGGCTGGGGGTCCCCAGCGAGCCAGCTGTAGCTTGAGTCTGGAGGTTTCTCATCTGTCACTCTCCTGTCCCCGTCACCCGCTGTGTGCTGAAGGCTGGCCTCTGGCCTGACCCACAGGAGAGGACAAAGGGCAGAGGCCAGCAGGGGAGGGGCTGGGGGGTCCTGGGGGCCTCTGTTCTCCACCCCTCTCTCAGTGTCCCCTGGGGAGGGACTTCTAACCAGGAGGAACCTGACTGTCCCCCTGTCCCCTTAACGGGGTGCTCTGAGGAATTCTTGTGCTCCATGGAGCACTGGAACGTTCACAAGTGAAAGGAGCCTGTGGTCCATCAACCCCCGCCAACAGCTATCTAGTGACTTCTTCCCGAGTCAAACGAAAAGCTGTGGGGATAGAGTCAAGAGTCAAGTCCAACCAAGGTGAGGTCCTGGTCCCGCCTGGAGCCCTGAGCTTGCAGTGGAGGGAGGGGCTGGAGGGCTGGGGCTGGGGGGAGGGAAGGGGAGCTGAGCAGGGTGACTTGAGATGGAAACCAGGGCAGGTTCCTCCCAGGGCTCGCAGTCCCACCCCTAAGGATGAGCCATCTGCCTGCTGCTCTCTACACCAGAACCTAAAACAGCCTGCATGTGGAACCACCCGCCGTCCATCAGCAGATGCACGGGGAAAGGACAAGGGTTCCCTCGATGCAGCTGTGTGTGCGTGTGCACACGTGCGTGCAACTCGGTTCTCATTCAGGCCCCTACGGAAGCACATCCCCATTCTCCGTAACACCTGGAGTTGCTCTCTTTAGGGACCACCCTGGTCAGGGAGGTGTCAGGAACTTGGAGTAAATATCAGTGTGACCTTGGGAGAGTCACCTCTCTTCTCTAGCTTCAGGTTTGTTTACTTATTTATTGATTAAAGAGTCTCCTTTGGTGGTGGGATGGTGGCTCAGGCCTGGAATCTCGGCAACTCAGAAGGCTGAGGCAGGAAGATCTCAAGTTCAAGGTCAGCCTCAGCAACTTGGTGAGACCCTATCTCAAAAAGGGCTGGCAGTGTAGCTCAGTGGTAGAGCACCCCTGGGTTCAGTCCAGAGGAGAGCACACCAACACTGTCCTTTGGGCCTTTCTTGAGATGAAGCCCTGGGTACGCACGTCAGGTTCTCTAAATGTCATTTGTGATGAGTTTTTAAAACCTGACTCATGGGGCTCCCACCCATCAGAAGGCCAGACCCAGGGGCAGACACAGGGAAACCACGGCTCAGGGGATGCTAGGCTTAGAGAGCCAGGGACCAAGGTCAAAGTCAGTGCAGCCAAACTGCCTTTGAAGATCCCCCTGCAGTGACCGCAGAGCTCGGTGCTCACAGCTTGGGGCACATCCCGTGCACAGGGTACGCAGAGCCAGCTGGTGACAGATGATCACTGGCCACAGTTTTCTGTATTGACTTGGCATGATATTTATTTTCCCAGCTTTACTGAGATGATCAAAAAATAAAAATCACACTTATTTAGAGTGTACAGTGTGAAATTCAAATATGTGTATATTGTGACATAATTACCCCAATCAAGCTGATGAACGCATTCCTGCATGTGTGACAAGACCACTTGAGATCTATCCTCTTAGCAAAATCAAGAAATGATTGCAGCCGCAGTCACCACGCTGCACCCTGGGTCTCCAGAACTTCATTGCACCATAGCTGCAAGTTTGCACCCTTGGCCAATATCTCCCCTGGCCGCCGACCCCAGCCCCAGCCCCAGCCTACCCCATCAGCTTTTGTTAGTTTGACACTTTTATAGTCCAGGCCTAAGTGAGATCACGTGGTAATTGCCTTTCCATGTCTGGCTTATTTCACTCAGCATCATGGTCTCCAGGTTCATCCTTACAGACTGAATAACGTCTCATTGTTATCCGGAGGAGATGCACTTGTGAGGTGCACCTGTGTGTCTGTGAGCCTTGCCCCCCCACCCCCACCCCCAAGCTCCTTGAGTGAGCTCCAGCTCCCAGCCCAGCTGCCAGGCCCCTGTGCTCAGTCCAAGGTCCCCCGAGGTCCCCTGGCAGAGCTCTCCAGGAAGAAGCTAGAGCCCTGCACAAGCACCAGTGGTGCAGGAACCCCCCACGCAAACCCCATTGATTGGATTTGTGATTTGCATTTCTCCACCCTGGTTGTGCCTTTCAAAAAAAAAAAATATATATATATATATACACACACATATCATCTCCCAGGACCTCCCCACCTGCCGTCTGCCTGGGCTCTGAGCTCCCAGTGGGGCTCATTTGCAGCTAGGGTCAAAACAGTGGTCGGCAGTGTATTGGAATCACCTGGGGTGGGGTGGGAGGGCGTTAAAATACACCCACGTCACCCTTCCCGCCCTCTCACCCCACCCCAGCCTGATTGGATTAGGGCCTGGGTGTGGCCTGGTGGCCGGAGCTCCCAGGCGGATCTGAAGAACAGGCAAATTGGAGAACCCATGCACGAACCCACACTCTGGGTCTCCCAGCAGACGGGCCTGCCTCCGGGCTTCCTATCCACCTCCTGGGTTGGAAGCAGACACTCAGCAAAGCTGGTGGGGCGGGGGTGTCCTCCATGCTTTGTGGGCGGGGACAGAGGGAGGGGACCTTTGTGTAATCCCAGGGCCAGCTCACTTGGCCCTCACACTCTTCCCCACGTCTGTGAGGTCCCCTAGGAAGGACACCCCTGTTGGACATCCGGTTCCCTGGGTCCTTCCCAGCATACTGCATGGCAGGGGTCCAGGGGGGACGGGGCTGAGTCACCCCTGTCCACACTCACCTCCCCCTACCCAGAAGTCTACAGGCCCCCTCTTGGTCCTGAGCCTCAGGTTTCATAAAATCTCTGATCTGTCCCTGCTCCCTCCCTCTGTGGGTGGGGCTCCCACGTGCTCCTGGGGGACCTGTCCTCCCCACCCCTTCAGCCCACACCCTGAGCACGGTTTCTCTTGAGGACTGTGTTGCTGCTGCCCATCTTCTAGTCTCCACTGAGACCTGGCCAGGACCAGACACTGCACCTAGAGCCACAGTCCCCGAGCCGGCCAGGTGACCAGAATCACACTCCCTACTCCCAACACCTTGTGCCATCTTTGTGCTGGTTGGGCAGATTTTGCAAGGATTTGAAGGGTAGATCATTTGCCTAAGACCAGGACTTGAACCCAAACCCGTAGTACCCCATCCCAACCTCTAGAGCCGAGGCTGTGAAATTAGTTCACCTACAGGTCACTCCAGTGACTCTATCTCAGTGGCCCTAGAAGGCAGGAGAGCCCAACCGAAATGGCCCAGGACCAACCAACCACCCTGGGAGAGTGAACTACAGGCTCTGTCCTCCATTCCTTGGTCTGAGACTTGGGTCCTTGCTGGAAGACCACTCAGAACTTCTGTTTCCTCTTCTGTGCAAATGTCTGAGTTGAACTATCTAATTCTGAGGGGCTCTTCAACCCTGCCCGGAGGACTCCTACCCAAAGGAGGAGGAGGGAGGAGGGGGGCCTTCTCTCCAGCTTTCCTCCCCTAAGGACCCTCAGTCAGATCCAAACAGTGAAGGCTGCCCAGCATTTGCACCTGCCTCTGCCTGCAGCTGGGCACCACAGCCTCCCTCCCCCGGCCCTGGGTGGAGGGCAGCTTCTTCCCCTCAAGAGTCCTGAAGCTGGGAAGCCGCCTCTTCTCCCCATCCCACTCCTCCTTCCTCCCCTCGCAGTGGGCTGTGGCTCCCACGCATGCTCTCTGCCGCGGCCCCGGGAGGGTGGAGAGAGCAGAGTGGACAGCTGGAATCGCCCGCCCCCCGGGCCTGGCCTCGCAGCCGGCGCCAGAAGCCGTGCACGCTGCTGAGTCAGTGTGGCCCAGGGGGCCGGGGGCCGGGGCCTGCCCGGGCTGGCCCAGATGGTGAGCACTCGCGTCTCCTCTCCCAGGAAAGCCCCAGATTATGGGCTGTGCCAACCCCGCACCCCAACCTGTATTTACCATCCTGCCTCCCAGGCACCTGCAGGTCCCCCTGGTACTTACGCCATCCCAAGGGACAACAGGGAGGACATGGCTGGGCCTGCCCCGTTCCCTGGGCTCCTGGAGGCTCTGGGATGAGTGAGGCTGCAGGACCAGCCCCGGCTGCCCCTCGGTGCTCACAGCCAGAGGGGCCCCTGCAGGGCAGCTGGTGGCCAACTGCAGCCCTGCCACCTACTGTCACACTGGAGTGGGGCTGCCCCAAGGCCAGGCAGCAGAGGGGGCCAGTGACGGCAGGGGTTGTGCGGGGACCTGACCTCCCGTGGCCGACGCTTGTCTGGGCTCCCTCTAGAGCCTGAGCGTGAAGGACGTCCCCCAGGGGCTGGGGACGGTGAGGCCATGAGCACCCAGGGACCCTGCATGGCCCGGGTCTTCCCACCCAGACCCCATTTTCCTGCTCCAGGAGTTGACGGGGTTTCTTCATGTGGGATCCTCAGGTGGCATCGGGACAAGGGGCCCTTATTAAAAATACAGATTCCCAGGCCCCCGCACACAGGGGTCCCAGGACACAAAACGTCTGAGAAGCACCCACAAGGGGCCGTAAACAGCGACTCTGGCATCGATTCCCAGGCCTCAGCCCCTGGTGCCCACAGGGGAGGTGAGGGATGGCCGCTCCGCGGTGTTCCCTTGGGACCCGGTGAGGATCACAGAGAAAGGGCTCTGTGTTCAGTCCAGGGCCACCCGTCATTAATCTACCTGGTGGCCCAGTGATCCCGAAGGTGGAAGGAATCGACTGGGGATTTTCTTGCTTCCTTTGCCCTCAGTAGAGACCAGCACCTGCCAGGATTATCACTGGGTCCTGGGTCGGGGCTCAGAAACCCGTCACCTGCTAAGTGCAAAGACTTGAAAATGACATCTGAGCCCTCTAGAACCTCAGTTTGCACCTGTGCGTCCCAGGGATGATTAGCCATCCCCAACACCTGTCATTCAGCTCTGCTGGGCCAATGAGATGCTCTCATTGCACCGGAAAACTGTGCAGTTCCTGGTGCACCCCCCCCCCCCCCCCCCCCCCGTCTGCAGGCTTCCTGTGGTGGCTGACAGCGTCTCTGCTTTGGGAGCAACACCTACAGAAGGGAGAAGATCACCCCAGCCACTGTGGTCTTGTGTTTCAAAATGAAGCCTTTACAGGGACTCAGACAGATCTTCGGTCGTGGCCGATGTTCGTCAGTAGCACTGTTCACAACAGCTGAAAGGCAAAAGCAGCCCAGGTGTCCACTGGCAGGATGATTAAATAAACAAAATGTGGTCTGTCTAGACAGTGGAATAGTATTCAGCCATGAAAGGGAAAAGCACCCTCCCCGAGGAAAGGCCTCCGACACGTGAGGCTAAGTGGAAGGAGCCAGGTTCAAAGAACTGACTCATTTACATGAAACTCACTCATTTACATGACTCATTTACATGAAATATCCAGAGCAGGAAAATCCACAATGACAGCATCAGCAGCAGGTGCCACAAGCTGGAGAGGATAGGGACTAAGGGAAGTGGCTCTTGAGGATGATGAAGAGGTCCTGAAAGGGGCGTGAGGAGACTAACTGAACTGTGCACTTTAAAAGGGGGACTGTGTGGTGTGAATTATATCTGAATAAAACAATGACAAAAACATAAAATCCCATTTACATCAGGACCACCTGGAGTGGTCATTTAAAACGCATTCCCAGCCGGGTGCAGCGGCACAGGCCTGTGACCCTAGCACCTCGGGGAGGCAGAGGCAGGAGGATGGCAAGGTCAAGGGCCGCTTACACAGCCTCTGCCTCAAGAAAAGACTGGGGGCCTGGCTCGATGACAGAGTGCCCCTGGATTCAATCCCCAGAGCTGCAAAATAGATAAATTATTTAATAAAATAAAATGCAACCTTGGGCTTCCTGAGCTGGAACCTCTGGACCCAGGAGTTGACAGTTCAATTGCAGGTGCTCCGCAAGCACACCCAGAACCGCCTCTCCCAGAAGAGAGACCTGGTCTGCATGAGTTTTCCGTTGCTGCTGTAACAAATCACACCACGTAGTGGCTCCAAACAAGACATCTTACAGTTCAGGGATCAGAAATCTGAAATGGAGGGCTAGGTTCCTTCTAGAGGCTTGGGGGGGGGATGTTTTCTTGCATTTTCCAGCATTTGGAGGCTCCCAGCCTTCCTGGATTCCTGTCCCCTGCCTCCATCTTCGAAGCCACAGATGGCTGGTCAGTTGAGACTCTCGCATGCTACAAATCTTTTCTTTCATTTTTTTTTTTTTGGGGGGGGGACAGGGTCTCTCTAAGTTGCTGAGGCTGGCCTTGAATTTGGGATCCTCTTGCCCCAGCCTCCTGAGTAGCTGGGATTAAAGGTGTGTGCACCACTCTGACCCTCTTCCTCCCTCTTTCATTGCCAGGACCCTTCTGAGTCATGGGGCTCATCTCTGTAATCCGAGGTCCTCTTCCCCCGCTGATCAGCAACCCTGATTCCCTCTTGCTCGGGAACCTCATGTCGTCACAGGCCCCAGGCACTAGGTGTGGCCTCTCCGGGGACCTCTCTCTGCAGCCTACCCCAGGCCCTCCCGTCTGATGGCGTAAGATGCTTCTTGCCCACATCCCAGGCAGGGACCAAGCAAAACTTCCAGTACCTGGTGCCCCTTCCCAGGGCCGCTGCATTTCAGTCTGAGAAGAGACGACTCTGTCTCCTTGGAGGGCTTCTGTCCCTCTGCCAAGCCTGTCCCCGTGCTCCCTGTAAAGGAATGATGAAGTTAAAATAGATTTTGGGCCCGTGCCACCTCTATCTGCTTCTCTGATAAGTTCTGTTTCTTGGACAACGATGCGGAGTTGGAAGCCCTTTCAGGAACAAGCTTCCATTGGTCCCTTGTAAGTTCCAGTAACTGGTCACTATTTATAATTCTATAAATCATAGAAAACAGTGCTCAAGCCGTGCTCCCCAGAGAGCCCCGGTCTCCTATTTTTAGGTGACCAGACCTCTCCTCCCACCCCGTGCGCAGCTGCAGCCCACTGAGGTCTGGACAAACACAGGTCCCCTAGGAGCCCAGGTCCTGCAGCCTGGGAGGGATCCTGGAGAGACACCCGCAGGGGCCCTCCTCTCAGGCAGCCAGAGGGCGTGACTTTCCCACTCCGGACTGGTTTTAAAGGGAAAATGAGCAAGAGCAACCAAAGCCCCCCTGCTGAGATCATGTCCCAGGACCCACGGGGCTTAAGGGGAAGGGGGTGCTGGACAGAGATTCAGGTCTGAGCTGCGTTTATTTGTTTCACTAGGAATCAGGGGAGGAGGGGTGGAGGCTGGCTGTAAAGTCTTGGGTATCTTTCCCCAGGGAAGGAGGGGGCGTGCTCGGGGCCAGTCATTTCGCCCACCGACTGTCAACGCGGCGCTGTGATACCCTGTCTACAGATGAGGACGTCAAGGTTTGGAGGGCAATGGACCCAACCCGAGGGCAGAGCCCCGTTCCACCCAGATCGGAATGCTTCTCCCCCACCCCCCACCGTATGCTGTCACCCCGGTGAGCTGAAAAGATGGGGGGTACCTCAGAGGAAGAAGGACGAATGCAAATTGGGTGTGATCCTTCTCTGGTGGCAAATGACACTAAAGCCAAGAAGCCAAGGCACATAAAGCCATCAAAGGAGCCTGGACAAATCCTCCCCCAAGACTGTGCCAGATCCCAGGTGCAGGCCACCTGCAGGGTCTCCCGCCCTGGATGCAGTTTGCAAGAGCGTCACTCATCGCTGCCTGTTTGATGTGGTTTAGGTTTTATACAAGGAGGGGGAGTCCCTGTAAATTCCTGGGAGTCAGTGGCCTGAGGATTAGGAACAAGTGCGGCTCCTAGAATATTAACAAGCCGTGGGAGTATGCCAAGTCATGAGAAGGGACAGGCGAGCCGTAGACTCAGCTGCTTAGACAGCTCCAGGTCTGCGCTCTGATTTGGGCTCAGCGCATTCTGAACTCTGGCTTTTCCATCCACCAAATGGGGATGTGTCGGGTGTCTGTCCCCTAAGCTGCTAGGATGTCACATCTCTGTCCTTCTGATGTCAGGGACTAACTGCTTCACCATTGTGCCCAAACTCCTGGCACTCAGGAGTGAGATCATGGATGAACGAATAAATGAATGAATGCATGGAGAACACCAGTCTTCTGGAGATGGCTGGAGCTCCGAGAACAGACTGTTACTTATTAGGGAATTCTGCAAGCCCGCTGTTATACTATAGGTGCCTTGAACTTGACCTTACAGGAGTATTTACAGTATGGAAATTGGCAAATCCTACCCACCAGGACTTCCTTTCCTCCTGCCTTCTCAGAGAGCAAGCAGAACACTGGCTAGGACCCGGGCAAGCCCTGTGTGCAGCATTCTGCAAACAGGAATCCCCGCGGCCACTGGGTGAGGAAGGCGCAGGTGGGAATGTCCTTTCACAGGTGGGAAAGCTGAGGCCCTGGGAGGTTACGGCACGGCCCACGAATGGTTCTGTGGCAGAGCAGAAGGAAGACCGCCCTCGCTGTCTTCTTGGTGGCCACTGTGGTGTCACAGGTACCAGCCACGTGAATCCCACTGGTGCAGGAAAGAGCATTATATATTTTCAGCCATGGCTTTAATCAGCTCCTGCAGGAGGGTGGTCCTCTGGGAGAAGAGAGGCAGTTGCCTGGTGACTAAAGTGCCTCCCCGTCCTGGAAAGTCACCCTGGGTTAAGGGAGGGTGCCGCTCACCCCCTGAGGCGGGCCTCCCCCAGGGACTCCGGGCCCCCAATCCAATCAGCCCGAAGCCGCCTCCTAGAGCAGCAGACCCTGCTGGGTCTTGCTGTTGACGACATCAGGGCCTCGGGTAGGACTGAGTGACATTGTCATGTTCTAGAACAGGCGCAGGGCTTTGTGTGCAGGGAGACCCACCCCGTGTGCTCGGTGTGTGCCAGAGTGGGAGGGCAGAGCTGGGGGTGGGAGCCACCGCAGGGGCCAGGCACCTCGCAGAGCGTGTATTCACCTTGTTTGTGGCTTTGGCGGGTCCCTTCTGGGTCAATCGTGGACTCCCTGCAGCTCAATTTAAGGGATGACAGAAGCACTCCAGGGGCCACTCTAGCGTGGACACTCCAGGTCTCTGAGGCCCTGCCACGCCCACACCAGCCCTTGCTCACCGTCTGCACCGTCTGGTGTCCCCCTCCACCAGGCAGGAGTGAGTGCTTGTCTGGGACCAAACAGTGGCCAGCCAGCAGTGTAGACAGGGATGGAGTCAACACGGATTCCAGGTACCGCTCTGCCCCCCCCGCAAGGCAACCCGGGGAGGCGGATCTTGGGGCTCCAGGAGGTCTCCATTCAGGAGCACATGGTGGCTCTGAAAGGCTCCCTGGTCTGCAGGAAAGGGCTGCTGAGACCCTGCCTAGGACCCTGTGAAGCCATGGAGCCGGGTCCACTCAAGTCCCCGTCTGGCAGCAGGACAGAGCTGATGCCCTGACCCTGCACTTTCCCCTGAGCCTGGCCCGCAGCACAGACGCCACATACCCAACAACCTTTGGTGGCCATGTCAACAAGGACAGTAGAGCGCACTGACCTGACCTCCACAGGAAAGTCTTGCCGTGGCCCTGTGACCTCCCTGAGCACCAGCTCCTCTTCCCTTGCCAAGCAGATATGACCCCACAGGACCACCAGCTGCAGTCACCTGGTGCCGTGTCCACCCAGGCCTTTTGGTGGACCACACATGAACTGACTCCCATTTTAAGGAGGAGGAATCAGGGTTAGATAGGCGGCAGGGCCGACAGGTGTCACCCTGCCCAAATGCAGAGCCAAAGCCTTAAGCTGCCTTAACCCAGAAACTTCCCGCGGTGGCCTCGGGGACCACTTGTGTGGCCCCTCTATTGCCGTTTACCTAAAATGAAACCACCTGAGGGCGTCGTCCCTCTCAAACTCTCCCCGGGAGGGAGGGTGGGCGGAGCTCCGGCCTGTCAAGTGGGAGACGCCCCTGGGTCTGGGTGGCGGTGGCTCCCAGGGCCGCCCCCCAGGTGACCTCCGTCGGAGGCTGCAGCGGGAGGCTGGGGCTTTCCTGGAACCCTCCGAGCGACGCGTATCCACCCGGGATGGTGAGGACTGGCTCTCCGCGGAGCTGACTCCTGCTCGCGGACCTCCCGCCTGGCCCGCCGGGTTTCGCTCCGGGTTTCAGCGAGGACGGGGCGGAGGGGGGAACCTGCCAGGGGTCCCGGGGCTCCGACCTCCACCCCAACTCCGCTCGCACCTGCTTCTTCCCGCCGGGCAGGGTGCGGACGGGGAGGGGCGCCGTGCGTGGCCGCTGCTGCGGGGCCTCGGGCCGCCGGGCGGGGGGCTCCCCTGGCCGCAGTCGTTTCCGGGCGGGGCGCCCCCCACCCCACCCCACCCCACCCCCACCCCCTCCGCGCGTGAAGCCGACGGGCGCTAGGACCGCGCGCGCCTCCGGCCGCCGCTATATGAGGCCGCGCTCGGCCCCACGCGGAGCCCGCCGCACGGAGCTGTCCCCGCGTCGCGACCCGCCTCGGACCCAGGCCCCGGCGGCCGCCGCGCAGCCAGGCGCAGGTCGGCGAGGGCAGCGGCCCCGGCCCGCGCGCACCATGGGCGCTGCCCACTCCGCGTCCGAGGAGGTGCGGGAGCTCGAGGGCAAGACCGGCTGTGAGTCCGCGGGGACCGGGGGGGACCGGGGGGACCGGGGAGACCGCGGGGACCGGGGGGACCGGGGGGGGACCGCGGGGACCGGGGGACCCGCCCGCCGCGCTGTGTGACCTTGGCCCGCCGCTGGCCGTCTCTGGTCTCGGTCTCCCCTCCTCCCCAGGGGTCGCCGGGGACCGGGAGGGACAGGGTCCGCGCGGCTCCCGCTCCGGGACGCGCTGCGCAGGCGGAAAGTTTGGAAGTGGCCGGCGCCGGGAGGGACCGCTGGGCGCTCGCTGCCCTGCGGGGTGGCCGCGCCTCGCTCCGTCCCCGCATCTGTCAAATGGGCTCAGCCGGCCGCTCCCCCAGCTCGTCCCGGCTCCGGGGCCGCAGAGGCGCCGCGCCCCGCATCCGGCCGCCCGGGCGCACCCAGAGGCCGAGCTGCCCGCAGGGAAGTGACGGAAGAGGCGCCTGTGCGTCCGCGCCTGGCCGAGCTGGGCACTTGACCCTGGTGGCGGACCTGGGGCTCGGGGTTCTGCTGCCCGCTCCGAGGAGGGTGTGGGGGGAAGACCGCCGGAGGCCGGGCGGGTGGGCAGCTGGCCCTGGTGACAGGCAAACTGGCCGTTAGCCCTCCCAGGTCCACGCTGGCTGTGTGACCTTGGGCTAGTCACTGTACCTCTCTTTTTCATTCTCTTGGGAATGAGAGCTCTACCAGGACTTTTTAGATGCTGGAAATGGGAACTGCAGGTATTTCTGGGAAGGAGCTGGCTCTTGGCACCAGAATACAGACGACCAGCGTCCAGCTGAAGAGACTCAGCAATCTAAACACATCCTTCCAGCAGAACTAGTTGAAAATTACAGAAAGCCCTTAATAACGGTGTGTATGCATGCACATATTTATGCACATCCACACGTGTATGTCTCTAGGTGTAAAGGTAGAATGGTGTCCCACTAGAGAAAAGAAGTGTGGCACTTTTTAGGTCTATGAAACCCTTTCTGTTACGGACTGAGTAGGAGAGTATGTTGGAATTGCTTTATTGGCATCAAAGACTGGAAGGAGTCCCAATAAAATCAGAATAATGGATCCCTGTTGGGATGCGGTAGAAAAGAAGGCAGACTGAACTTTTCATGTAAGCTCTTTATATTTCCTTTTGGACGGTGTGATTATTTTACTAATCCAGAGAGTGTCACCAACTTTAACCTCAAGACGCCGGTGAGAGAGAAGGGGTGGCTTCCCCTTGGCCTTACTTTCTTGGGGTCCTGTTTTTATTCCTCCAGTGCCCTCCCCTTGCCTCCTGCCAGCACCTCTCTGAGCTGCAGGAGGGGGTCTTTCCTAGCTGGGGCTCCCCTGCACCCGGCTGTCAGGCAGCCCCCGGGCATCTGGGGGAATTCCGCCTGGCTGTGGGTTTGACAGATGACGGGCCACAGAGCATGCTGGGAGTCTTGTCAGTTTCCCGGGTCCAGCCTCCCACGGGCGTGACAGATGCTCTGTTCAGGCTCAGTAGCTTTCCTAGATGTGGCTCTGCCTTCCATCCTTGCTGCCCAGGGCTCAGATTTCATGCCCAAAGGGGAAGGGACCACAAAAGGGTCAGAGAGGAGGTTCCAAGGTTAGACTCCAGGAGGAACGAGTGCTCCCAGGAATCTGAACTTGGGATAGTTGGACAGCCCCTCACCCCCACTTTCTGAAAGGGGCTGGGACAGTCTGGTACCTTTACCCACTTAGCAAATACCTATGAACCAGGGGCTGGGATTTAGAGGTGAGCCAAAGAGGCCAGTGCTCCCGAGGGGGAGACACAGTTAACGATTCAACCCATAGGTAGTAAGCTCTGTGAACAAAATACTACAGGGGGCAGACAGAGGCAGGAGAGCATGTTTCTTTAAGGTTGATGGGGGCAGATCAGAAACTCAAATAAGAAGGAGCCAGCTGCATGAAGATGGCTGGTAAGGGCACTTGTATCAGGGATCAGCAGATGCAAACGCCCTGTGGCAGGAATAAGTTAACATGATAAATGTGATCTGTAGACCCCTGCTATTGTGGCAGGAGCTGCCTTCCGGGTGTTTGCTTGGTGTGTGGCTTTGGGCATGTCCCGCATGTTCTCTGTGCCTCAGTTTCACCTACTGTAAAACAGGCATAGTGACAGAACCTTCTGGAGTCATGGTGAATTTTTTTTTAATTTCTTTTTAATATTTATTTTTTAGTTTTCGGCAGACACAACATCTTTGTTGGTATGTGGTGCTGAGGATCGAACCTGGGCCGCACGCATGCCAGGCGAGCGCGCTACCGCTTGAGCCACATCCCCAGCCCCCCCTTTTTTTTTAATATCTATTTTTAGTTTTCGGTCATGGTGAATTAATACATGTAAAGTGCCGAGAACAGACACAAGCAGGTGTTTATATTATTGACACACTTTAAACTCATTTGTATGCTGCGTTTGCTACTCGGAGCCGCACCTAAGTCTGGGTCCCACTTCTTCCCAGTCATGTGACCTTGAGCAAGTCATTTTCCCTCTCTGAGCATGGTGCCTCCATCTGGGTCCCATGTAGCTGTGGGCATTCAATAAGATCGTTTGTGCGTTCAGGGAGCACTGCGCTCAGTATGGCCGGTCAGCCCCTCAGTGGGGTGGGCCGGGTGGGGACCCTTCTATAAGAGCTGTTGGGAAGCTCCTGAGAAGGGGGAGAGCCCACACTGGGGTGGCCGGAGAACAGGCCGAGCCCCTAGGCTGCTGGCTCCTTGCTGATCCTTTGACGCCTGCTTACGGGGTCTTTGTGCAAATCCTCCAGGGGAGGTGGTGGGACAGCCACTTTACAGGTAAGGAAACTGAGGCTCAGAGAGGCAAAACAACCTGCCTTCAGTCCCACCGCTAGTAAGTGGGGAGAAAGGAGATGAACGGATTCCCAAGGCCACCTTCTCCCCACCACCAGGCAGTCACCGTGTTTCATTGTCTCTTGGACTTCTAGGAACCCAGGTGGAGTGGGGAAAGCCTGCCCGTGTTTGTTCTTACCCCTGGGCCTTTGCACGGCCTTCCCCTGGCTGGGGCACCTTCCCATTTTACTGCGCACAGTTTGGTGTTTACGGGAGACCCTTCTGCCACCACTGCGCAGGGTTCCCCTTAACCCCGCCCCTTCACAAAAGTGATGCTTCTCACCGTCCAGCGCTCAGCCTGGCTGGCTCTTGCTCCTTCCATAAGGCCACCCCTGGCCCTGCTGCGAGGGGCCTTTGTGGGTTCAGTCCATCTGCACCCTCTCCTGCCACAGCACCTCTGCCACCTGCCACACCCTCAGACCTGGAGCCCCTGAGGGCCGAGAGAAGCGTTTTGCAGGGGGAACACAGTAGACTGGGCACTTTGCAACCCAAGGAGCGCTGTCCCCAGCAGAAAGCCCAGGGGCCTTCACCATCCAGCCTTGGCCACGCCAGCTGTCCCAGCGTCTCCAGTCCCTGGGCTGTGGCAGGGAGCCAGCCACTGAACACCGGCTGGAGCCGGAGCTGCCCACGAGGCATCATGGGGGCTGCACGCCCACCTCCCCTGCCGCCTGCAGCCGTCTCATTGATTGATTCGCAGCACCCACCAGCATTCCCGGGCAGCTCTGCGGAGCCAAGGACGCTTCCTACCTAGATGGTTAAAATTCACATCGAAACTGGAGCCAAGGCGTCCTGGTGGCGCGTGAGCCTGCCCGCGCCTGGCCTTCCCACGCAGCCGCAGGAGACCGGCGGTGGACCCAGAGGAAGAGGCTCCTGGGATCCGCCGGGCCACCTGGAGGGGCCTGGAGTTGGCCCCCTCCTGTGGCCCCGGGCTCTGCCTGCTCCTGCGCCTCCACGAGGAAGTCCAACCAGAGGGTCCTGGGAAGGTGGAGGGTCTGCTTTCTCCCTCAGTCTCCAAGACCGCGCCACAGGCACGTCTGCACAGATGCCAAGAAGCTGCCAGAAGGAAAAGAGAAAAACAGATCTTCAGGCTGAGCGCCGGCTGCCCAGTGAGGCCTCCTGTTTATCAGGCGTCATCGGCAGACACCGCGCGGGGCCCAGCACTTCTCTGCAGCGGCTGAGGGGATCCTCCAGGAGCCCGGGGCTTCCCATCCTGCGGACCAGGAAGCAGGCTCCAGAGTCAAGGGGCTGCCCAAGGCCACAGGGCCAAGGGGGCAGACTGGGGATCCACTTGGCCCTAAACCCCTCTGCATCCGGTGGGCGGCCCAAGTCCGGCTGGTGGGCGAGGTGGGGGTACTGGTGGGCGTGGCCTGAGCCTGCTGGTGGGCGTGGCCCGAGCTGCCCGTAGAGCCCCAGCCCTGGGCAGTGTCCCTTGGTCTTGAAAGTCTCTGGTCCCACAGCACACCCTGGGCCCCTGGCCATATGCCTATTCCGTGTTCCAGGCACTGACCACCCGAGGTCCAGACTGACCCTCGGCCCACCTAAAGATCAGGGGCTCAAAGGAGAGGGGCAGCCCAAGGATTGGGGCACACAGGAAGCTCTGATGGGGACAAGGGTGGCCGTGGGCGCCAGGCTGCTTCATCCACCCAAGAGTGGGAAGGAAACAGCCGGCCCCACCCACGGGCTCGGCATTTTGCCTGCAGCGGATGGGGTGTTTCACCTGGACGCTGGGGGCATCCTGAACCCAGGGAATTGGATGTGGAGTTACCGGGGCCTCAGGGAGGGACCCCAGGGCGCTCATCAGCTTCTCAAATGGTGGCGAAGGGTTCCGTGTGTAAATCGCACCTCGGGAAGAAAGCAGTGACTAAAACCATGTTTTAGAAATGAAAACAGTGACCTCTGGGTAGAGGAGGATAGCATGTTCCCGAGGTGTGGGAAGACCGACCCCCACAGGCTGAGTTCTCTGGGTAGGTCCGGGGTGTGTGATGGGGCTGTGACATTGGCCATCTGTGCACAGAGGGGTGCCCAGGGGACCAGACCCTCCAGAACCTTTTCATCTTAGGAAGGTGGAAATATCTGGGCCTCCCCGCCCTCCTGCTTTCCAAAGTGCTGGGAGCAAATGAACTGAATTATGGGGCTCCCCAAAACACCTCTGCCCCAAACCCCTGCTGAGAGCCGACCCTCTGCTCAGCTGGGCCAGCACCTCCCTGTCTGGTGGCTGTAGAGCTGGGCGTATGGACCAGGCTCAGAGGAGGAGCCCCGCTCTCTGCTGTCCTGCTGGGCTGCCTCGCCCAGGCTGTGGCCCTCTGAGCCACCAGTTCCACCCCTTTGGAAAGGCCTTGGTTGACCCTGTGGTCCTTGGTCTCTTCCACTGGGAATAAGGTAGGAACTTCTTTATCTTGGGTGCTGGATGTCCCCTTTCTTCCAGTCTTAAGACCTCATCAAGGGCCACAATCTTCTTATCACCAATTTACAAATGGGGAAACTGAGGCTCAGGCAGGTGCAGCGAGGCCCAAAGTCACTTTGGTGCTGGATTCAAACTGCCACTCCCATGTGATAGAGACCCCTGGGGACCGACTGCAGGTCTGCAGGTACTCATTACCTGGGGGGTGCTAATGTTACCCCCTAACCTCTCGACTAGCATTCCACACACTGTGTGCCCATTTGGCCAGAGGAGAATTGGGCCTTGAGGCAGACCGAATGGTGGTGAATAATGCAGAAAGTTCTAGAATCTGCACCTCAATGGTGGGCAGCATGAGTGCGTGGGGAGCCACCTCTGGGAGGACGAGGCAGGAATGTGCAGGAGTCTTACTGGGTGGCTCACGTCTATTCTGGGAGCACGTGTGCTGTCCCTGAGTGACGGCGAGGGGCAGTCCACTCGGGCTCTTGCCTGTTGCCGGAGGGTAATGGGATCCCTCTGCATCCTTCCTCCTTGCCGCCCACTCCCCACTGGTAGGAAATGTTTGTCGTGTGTGGTGAGTTAATGTCCCCGAATGCAGCAGGGACCGTTCAACACTCAGACGCCCTGCGCCACATGGCCACGGCACACACCCCGTGTTGGTTAGAAGCGTTTCCTTCTGCAGAGCACTTCTATAGCCCCAAGCCCTGGGGGGAGGGGGGCATTTGCAACTGGCTCCAAAGTGCCTGCCACTCCGGAAAGTCACAGGCTCTTCCTGCCCAGGCTGGGCCCACCCGGCTTCGAGGCCAAGGGACGGGGGAGGAGGAGCTCTGTGCCCGGCTCCTGCCGGCCAGCCTGCCCGACTGCCTTGATTATTAATTCATGACACCAGAAGGTCGAGGGGTGATTTCCGCCTGCAGCTACCTTAAGCACCAGGACAGAAAGGTCCTTTGTTGTCCCTGCTGTGTGACCTTTGCAGATGGGCACACGGTCAGCAGCCAGCCTTCCGTTCTGGGCACAGCTCCCTGGGAGGTGAGAAGGATCTGGCAGAGGTGTCTTGGGGCCTCCGGGAGGAGGGGCAGGTGGCCAGCAGGAGACCTGGGTGCTTCTGGTGGAGGTTCAAGGGCTTCCCAAGGCTCCTCCTGAGCACTCGAGCCAGGGTCCCAGTAGTCAAAGACGCTCAAGTGAGCACCGCACTTCACAGGCTTTACCCACCTGAGGCCCTTGCTTCGCCTCACCTGCTTCCCCAGGACCTCAGTCAGAGTCCCACAGTGGCAGACACACTGGCCTCCCCCACCTTGCCCTTTACCAGCAGTTAGATACCGGCTCAAACCATGGGGCTGCCTCTTACTGTGCAGGCAAGGAACTTTGCCTCCCTGAGCCTCGGTTTCCCCATCTGTTAACTGGGGAATAAAGGTGGAACTTGCATCATCCTGTGTACCAAACAAGAATGTGGGTAAAACCCAAATGCTCAGTGGTTATTGGCAGGGACAGATTGAGCAAGCCTAATGTGAAAATCTAAAATATGAACTTTTGATTCATTAATTTCCAAAAGGAAAATTCCATGCTGACTTCACATGATGGGTTGCAGTCAAAACAGAGGTGAACTAGAAATGCTGTCTACAGCTTACATATATAAGGTGTATGTGAATCATAAATGGATTTCATCCCCCAAGTTCCCAATATAGGGATAGAGAATCCAAAATCCAAAGCACTTTGGCCCAGAGCTTTTTGGATATGGTTTACTCAGCCTGTGTTGTTTTGATGGCAAACCTTTCCAAAATTGGCCACAGATCTCCTTTTTAAGTGTGCATTCTGTACCTCTCTTCAGTAATTCATTCCACTTTGGACATGTCTGCCATCTTTGACATACCTAAAGGAATCCTCTCTGCCCTGTGCCAAAGACAAAGAGTCTTAACATGCTTTAATTTGTATCACTCTACTTTTTATTTAAAAACATTCATTTTTGTTTTAGGGGAAGTAAATTCTTATTACTACTCTTCCTTATAGATTTTTTAAAATATACTTTTCCTTAGACTTTTTAGCAGGGCTCTGGGACTTATAAACTTGGTTGGAAAGTGCCTTTTGCTAGCAGACACAAATGATCATTTGACTGGGTATAAAATTTGAGGTTCCCGGGTATTCTCTCCCAGTGCTTTTATGGGTCTCTTGTTGTTGTTGAGAAATCTGCTCTTTAATTGACGTTTCTTTGTAGAAACCTATTTTTTCCCTCTGGTGTTTTTGTTTTGTTGTTTTTTTTCCCCATATGGTGGATTGAACCCAGGGATACTTTACCACTGGGCTACACCCCCAGGCCTCCTTTTTAGTTTGAGAAAGCGTCTTGCTAAGTTGAGCCCAGGCTAGCCTTGAACTCAAGATCCTCCCATCTCAGCCTCCTGAATAGCTGGGATTACAATCACATCTGGCTTATTTTTATTTATTTATTTATTTTGTAGCACTGGGGATGGAACCCAGGGCCTCACATATGCTAAGCAGGTGCTTTATTACTGAGCTACACCCCAGCCCTTTCCCTGTTTTTAAGTTTTTGTTGGTATTCTGTGTATGCTGCTTAGGTGTGGATTTGTTTTTATTTACTCTGCCTTGGAATGTTTTGTTCCTTTCCATTCTAGAAGACTCATAATCCTCTCTTCACTCTTTATCTTCTTCCTCAGTCGTTCCTGTTAGAAATATGATGGACCATCTTTCTCAGTCCTGAATGCCTCTTGACTTTTCTTTCACATGTTCTATTGTTCGATGCTCTGTTCAGAATCAGTTCCTTGGATCTGTCTTCTAGTTCACTAATTCTTTCTTTAGTTATCACAATGCTACTGCCTTCCCCTGGCTACTTCGTTTTAATTCCAATGATTCAAAAAAAATGTTTATAAATCCTATATTTTAAAACTCACCTCTTTTTCATAGGGTACAGAACTTTCATTCTTTATAATGATTTAAGGCCTGTCTCTTCTGTTTTGCCTTCTTGGGGTGCTGTTCCTATGGTGAACTGTGTCTGACTCTCCCTTAGGGAGGCTCATTTGCTCATGTGCATTGGTTTTGATGATGAGCTTCTCTTTGGACTCCCCCCACTCCCACAGGACACCCACATGCCCTGTGTCAGAGAAGGGCCTCACCTGGTGCTTTGTATCTGTACATACCTTAGAGTTTTCGCCAGGTTGGAAACACTTTCTACCTTCTAAATTTGGGGCTGGCAGCATAGCTCAGTGGTAGAGCCCTTGCCTCACACGTGAAAGGCCCTGGGCTCCGTCCCCAGCATCACACACACACAGCTTCTCAGTGTGGGCCACCTGCACCACTGCAGTGTGACGCAGGCTCAGAGTATTGATCCCTCCCAAGAAGCTACCCTTTCCCCTGCCTCCTTCCAACTGAGTCCTTATTGTTCCCTAATAAGTGTCCTTCTTGTTCTCTGGACTGATGGGGAACATTTTCTTACAAGGAGTGGCAACATTTTCAGTTACAGATTTTTTTTTTTTTTTTGCAGTGATCTCAGTTCAAGTTCACACACACAAGCCCGAGGCCACCCTGGTCACTCCATGGAATTGAAGCCCCCATCTTTAGCTGTCAGGGCCTGTGACCATTCTAACATAACGGGACACCTCAGTCACATCTGTCCCTCACCCTGCTGGGTCTCAGTGTCCCCCCACCCCAACACGGCTTTGACACCCAGGATGTCCCTTGCTTTTAAGCATAACATCACCTGTTTCTTGATTTCTCCAGGGTTTCAGGCATCTCTAGTGCCAGGGAGAGTCTGAATTAGCTTCAAGTAGAATGAGCTGCCGCTCTTTATCTAAATGCCCTACCACAGTAATCCTTTTACTTTAGATAAGTCCGGCTCCACTTAATTTGGCCTCAGGATAAATCTGGAGCTGAAGATAGTTCTGGAAGGATGCAAAAAACAGCTACGTAGATTCTCTGAAAGACGCCCACTCTCCAAATCTTTACTAACTCATGGAGGCTTTTTCTCCTCCCCTTCTGCACCTTGAGTCTTTTTATTGAACACTCACCCTTGTTTTCTTAATCACATAAATGACACGTATTCATTGTTCTAGTCGCTTCTCAGTTTTGACACGGAGTATAGCAAGTGGTTAGGAGAGCAGATTCCGGAACCACACAGACCCTGTTTTAAATCCCAGTTCGGCTGCTCTTGGCTGTGTGGCCTTCAGCGAGTGATTCAACCTCTCCGAGACTCAGTTTCCTGGTCTGTACAATGGGTGTTGAGAACCGACCTCGGAGGCAGGCACTTGTTATGAGAACTGAGATCATGCCTGCCCAGCACTTGGCTGAGTGCCTGCCTCTGAGTCAGTGTTAACACCTGGTAGTTATTATTACCGCTAAAAGGCAAATGGTAAAGACAGAGCTGTAGGAAGAGGAGCAGAGATGAGCAAGCACAGACTGTGAATTTTTGAGGCTCGCTCACCCACTCTGACAGCTTTCCAAGTTGCTTATGAGAGCAGGATATGTTCAAAAGTCAAGTTGGTTCACTCTGCCCCCAGGGATTTTTTTTTTTTTTTCTGTGTAGAACAAAGCCCACAGATCTTAGCAAGACCTCTGGTTACCAGAGATGATCATGTCATCGAGGTGCAGAGGTGGCCCTGGGGCAGCCGCTGCTGGGAATCCCGTGGCTGGGTTGAAGCTGGCCTCAGCTGGGGCTTAAGGTGCCTCCTGAAAACCAGCAATTAATCACCACGCGCTGCCTCCGCGGTGCAGAACCGAGTCGGGTTTGAGAACCCCCTTCTCAAGGCCAAGTGCGCTCAAATGCATCTTGTTAAAGTCCCAGCGAACAGATGCAGTCAGATGTGCAGGCATTTGGCTTCCAAGGACAAGGCAGGTGGAAGAGAAGAGAAGCCCGCTGCAGGGTGGGGGGCATCGGGGTGCAAGGAGCACCCAGCTCCTGAGGCCGAGGAGGCTCGTTGCTCCCTGCATCTCTCAGAGCCCAGGGTTAGTCATTGCTTTGGCTGTAGCCCCAGGTGGCACACAACAAGCTGCGCCTCCCCACAGCCTGGAGCCAGGGGACAGCCAACAGCCATGGGATCACTCAGGGGCATAAATAATAACTGCCATGGCAACTCCAGTGTCACACCCTTCTCCCGCCAGAGCCGCCTAAGTAGGATGTGATTTTCTTTTCTTTTTGAAAAATTGGGGCAAAAATTCATGTAACAGAAAACTTACCATTTTCACCACTTTTAAAGTACACAGCTCGATGGATGGCGCTAGCTAGGTGCATCTGCAACAATGTGTCATCTGTCACCACCCATCACTCCTGGCCCTGTACCCTTAGCAGTCGCTGCTCCCTCCTCCCCCAGCCCTTGGCAACCGCAGGGCCGCTTGCTGTTTCTATGGCTCCGTCAAGTTCAAGTTCGGACACGTCACTCAAATGGAAGCGCCTCGCAGGTGGCAGCGTGGCCGCCTCCAGCGCTTCACGGAACCTTCCCGGAGTCGCAGCGCGTGTCGTGTCCGGGGCTGGGTTCCTCCCATCGCCGATTCCCTTCCACCCACCCTTTGATTTCCCGTGTGCGGGGTTGAGGAGGTGGTGGAGGAGTGCGCATGTGCCGCGGGGCGGTTTCCACCCCCAGTGACCTGTCCAGGAGGTGCTGCCGTCATCCTGGGTCCGGTGGCTCGTTCAGGGGGCCGTTTAGGAGGACTGAAGCTGGGGATCTGACCAGCATCTCTAGGGAGGGTGACCCGCCCTGGTGTGGCCTGGCTCCCCTCTGTGTCCCTGGCCTGTCTTCCGAGAGACTGCAGGCACAAGCCCTGGGGGCTTTGAAGTCCCTGAGACCTACCTGGTGATGCCCCTGGGCATCCTGGGGGCTGTGTTGAGGCCCAAGGTGTTGGAGACAGCAGGAGGCAGGTGGCTCTGGGGGGAGCAGGGGCAGGCTCTTTGCTGCCCCTGTCGCCTCTGTGTCCAGAGCCTCTGTGCCCTATCTTGGGGCTCACAACCAGGTCCTGGTCCGGCCCTCTACATCGGGCTCCAGTGTATTAGCAGGTGCATTGGGGCTTGTTCCTGGCTTGGTGTCCTCTGTCCACTCAGGGGGGAGTCCATGTGCCTGAGCCTGATGCAAAAGGGCTTCCCTGATCTGTCCTGCCACCTTCTGCTTCTGTGTCCCACGCTCCCTCCCTGTATCCTGAAGGCCTCACAGCTCCCTGAGCTATATCCAGTCTCTGCCCTGTCCCCTGCTCTCTCCATAGCCTCTGGGACCCCACCAGGCATCCCCCACCGTCCCAGCCCAGTGAACTGGCATCTCCTCTCTGGCCACAGAGCTGTTTGGCCAGTAGACACAGCCTTGTCCTGGATCCGGACAAGGTGACACACGTTTCCAACAGACCAGGGCTCAGTGGTGTGCATCTGTCTGTCCGGCCTCCATTGTATGAATAGCCTCCATTTTGTTTATCCACTTATTGGTTGATGGCCGTTCGGGTTATTTCCACCTTTGAGCGCTGGGGACTAGCGCTGTGTGACGACATCGATTTCCCAGGTTTCGGGTGTGTGTGTGTGTGTGTGTGTGTGTGTGTGTTTATCTTGGGTGTATTCTTTGAAGTGGAATGAATAGGTCACGTGGTAATTCTGTTTAATTAATTGAAATGCCAAACTCTTTCCTCCAAGCTGAGCCGCGCCACCGTCCACGTGATCAGTAATGTAAGAGTTCTAATTACCCCACAGCCTCCACCAACTCTTGTTCTTCATTGTCACTGTCAAGGTTAAAGAAAAGGATCCAAGAAACCTCTGTTAATTGCAGAGAAAGTTAAAGAAAGACCAAGGGCTGAGAGGGCTGTCTTGCCATCCACATGAGCAGACCACCTCTTTTGCTGTACCCCCTTTTCTGTTTGTTCCTCGGGCACACACGTGTGTATCCGTGTGAACTCCCACGTGTCAATGAGATATTAGAGCTTGTTGGGGTTTCCACTTACTGAGATGCCAGAATTGTGTTTTTATTTTCCGTGCCCCACAGTGTTTTTAAAATATTTCTTAAGACTGTGTAATCGCCCAACCTGAGGGTGCACCAGGATTTATTCGGACAGTTTCCCGAGGCCCCACATTCCCTCGTTCTTTTGCGGTTCTAAATGGGCATCCGCAGGTCCTCCTGCCTGTTCATCTCTCCTCGCTCCTGTTCATTCCCGGGGATGAGTTCCCAGGAATCATGGTGCTGGTTTGTGGGGACCAGATCAGTGCTAACACCAACGCAATGCGAGGTGCACTGATTCTAATTTTCTAGTCACTGTATAGGTGACGGTCCAGGTTTTCTAGTAGCCGTGTTAAAAAGGGAAATGGGTAAAATGAATCTTAATCTCTAATTTAGTCCATTTAAAACATGATCCTTCCTCCGGGCACAGCAGCCCACACCTGTGATTCCAGCAACTCAGGAGGCTGAGGTAGGAGGATTGAAATTCTGAGGTCAGCCTGGGCCATTTAGTAGATCCTGTCTCCAAATAAAGAGGGCTGGGGAAGCAGCCGTCAATGGCAGCACGCCCCTGGGTTCAAGCCCAGGGCTGTAATATATATATATATATATATATTATTTCAACATCAAACCCACATAAAATATTATTGAGATTTTTCTATTTTCCATATGAAGACCTTGTAAGCCACTGTGTGGTCACACCCCAGCATGCCTCTGTCTGTCTTCTTTTTAGTGGGTGCTTTGGATACAAAGTCATCAGCCATCCCCTCCCCCTCCCTTGAAACCCCACCAGCTGCACAGAAGGGTGTGCATTTCCCTCAGGTTGAAATCTAACACCCCAAACAAGGAGGTGGGAGCTGCCAGGAATTTAGCCCCAGTCTGCCCGCTGTGTCCATGGCAACGGGGACCTCCCTGAGCCCTGGAGAAGGTGAGAAAGAGGAAGCTGGGAAGGCTCCACCCCAGGTCCCCGGAGGAGCCGCAGGGCCTGCAGACGGAGATCTGGTGAAGGGGAAGGCGGCTCCCTAGGTGGGTGTGGGAGCTTGGCCAGCTCCAGCCAGGGCCAGGGCTGCCTTCAGTTCTGTTTCTTTTGGGCGGTGCCTGGGGGTGGAGGGAGCCCAGACCTGGAGCTTAGCAAGCACCTGCTCTACCACTGAGCCGCACCCCAGCCGCCCAGGTATCTTGAGACTCAGTTCATGTGGGGGAGGAGTCTCGGCTGAGCTGAAGATGAGTCCTTGGCTCTGGGGACTTGGGTGCCAGAAAGAGGGGACCCCGAGAAAGGAGGCTGTCTTTCTGATACTCTGCTCCCAATCAGGCAGGACTGAGAGAGAGAAGCTATGTGCGTGTGGTGGACACAGTTAGGAGGCAGCTGTTCCTTAGATCAGCCTGGTCTGATGGCTCCCCCTCTTCCTAGCTGTGTGATCCCGTCTCTGGAATGGGGAGAGACCCGAGTCCACCTGGGACCATGGATGAGTGGGCTTTGTGAATCAGGCTCTGTAATAGTGGGGTTGGGCACAGATCCTAGGAAACAGTAAGTGCTCAGTTAATTCCTGTCTTATTGTCCTGATTATATATTCGACTTGTTGTTATGTATATGATTATTTTTTAGGGGGGGTGCGATAGGGTCTCACTTTGTTGCCCAGGCTGGCCTTGAACTTGGGATCCTCCCACCTCAGCCTCCCGAGTAGGTAGGATTACAGGCAGACACCACAACACCTGACTTTTAAATGACTTTATTGAAATAAAATTGACACACCATGAAATTCACCCATTTAAGCAGTGCTGCGTAGATTTTAGTATAATCACAAGATCATGCACCATCCGCACGGTCTAATTTAATTCCCCCACTCACACAAGAAACCCAGTACCCATGAGCAGAAGTCTCCCCAGTTCCCTTCGCCAGCCCCAGGTCTCCCTGCGGGTCTGGATTCTCCTGCCTGGGCATCTGGTCTAGACGGAACCACAGTTGTTGTGCAGCTGGCCTGCCACGCACCACCCTGTGCCGGAGTGGTTCAGGGGCCTGATCTTTATTTCTGATCAGATTTGTGCATTTTTGAAAACCTGTGGGTCAGGGCCAGGGACTTTCTGTGATCACTGATCACACAAAGGGAGACTGTGTGGGCGACAAGGAAGAAAAAAATGAACAAAGCAAACACAAAAGGGAACCACATATATAAAATTATTATTTTTGCAAGGCTCTTGGAGTTCCAATGGTGGATCCACCTCTTTCAAAGTTAATGACCTTGAGCAAGTTACTATCCCTTCCAAACCTCAATTTGTTCCTGTGTCACACGGGAAGAGTGTGTCCTGCACAGGACACGGGTGCCTGGGACTTGGTGCTTAGCCAAGGGCTTCTCATTACAAATGTTTTGCCCCATGTGGGCCCCAATGTGTCTTGAGAGCTGTGTTCTAGGACTAATACATGGGACGGAGAATAATTGGAGCCTATAAATGAATATGAAGTAAAACAAAGTCCTTAATTCCAATCTTGAGAGATAATTGCTACTATTTGGGGGGAAATAACTCATGGGGCTTTGTTATCACATATGCATTTGTATATATTGACCCACTTCCAACACAGTGTCACAGTGGCTTTGTAGCCAAGCACTATTTGGAATGTCTCACCACGTCAAACACGTGATCATCGTTGTTTTGAGGTGAGGTCTGGATAACCGCTCAGGCTGGCCTCAAACTCCTGGGTTCAAGCAAGCAGTTCTTCTGCCTCAGCCTCCTGAGTCACTGGGACCACAGGTGCCACCGTCACAATTGTTGCTTTTAAAGCCAGAATCCTTTTTAATTAATTAATTATTATTTTTTTTTTTTTGCTAAACACACTGTAATGTATTGGACAGTCTGCTTTTGACAGGCACTCGGGTTGAATGCCATGTCACAAGTCTGGTGACACAATGTACAGAAACTTTGTTTCACATACAAACTAAATGTCACATAAAGCTACCTTGAGCCTATCTACATAAAGTGCATGTGAAACTTAAATGAATTTCACGTGTAGCCTCGGGTTCCATTCCCATGGTATTTCACCATATATATGCAAGTAGTCCAAAATCTGGAAAAAAATCCAAAATCTGAAATGCATGGTCCCAAGGATTTCAGATAAGGGATACCCCACCTGCATAAGGAGTGACACAGTGACATGTTCATTTTGGGGACCTGTGGGGTTCACTTTTTTTTTTCCTGGATAGATTTCCACTAAGTAGAATGACTGAAACTTTTAACAAAGTTTTTTTTTTTTTTTTAATGATCTGACACGCACACAGAGCACACACATGTACCTGCATGTGTGAGCACCCAGCCCCGTGACCTTTCCAAGAACACACACGTGTGACCTGGGTCCAAATCGGGAAGTGGGACGTTCCCAGCACCCACACCCCCCTGTACCCCTCAGCTCTAACTCTGTAGCTGAGTCCTGCCTGCCTTGGGCCAAGAGGAGGGGAGGGAAGCCTTCCAGGGGTGCCCTTCCGAGTCTGCCCAAAGGGCAGGGAAGGAGGCGCCCACCCGGAGGTACTCCATTAGCAACTTGTGGGAGGAAGGTTCCTGCAGGCAGTCGCCTAGGCAACAGGTGAAGGGCTCTGGATGCATTAGCATCTGATTTCCTTTCCTGTGGAATCAGCCCCGCCTTCCCGGGAGGACCCAGTTATTTATTATTTACACCGACTGTCCTTTGGCCTCAGACTCCTCACGCCCTCACTCTTTCAGGGCTGGCTCCTTTTTGCTCATTGTTCTATGGTTTCCTTTTTCGTTGCTGAATACTATTCAGTTATCCACGCATCACCCTTTAGCACAGTGACTCTGTGCCATTGCTGGGCAGGGGACAGTCTTCAGTCCAGGATGATCTCACGGTGCTCACGGGCATCCTCCCACACATTCTTGGGGCATGGGACTGCGGGGACACTGGGTGGGCCAGTCAGTGTCCTTGCTGACATACCTGTGACATGATGGCCACGTTTTCCTCCATAAAGGCTCGACGTTGCCCCTGCGGGTTACTTAACCTTTCCAAGTATCCGTGTGTGCGCGGGCAAGGCGGGGATGCCGCCCCTCCAGGGCGCCGCATGGCGGATGAGCTAATGCCTGGAGCCGCGCCCAGCCCAGGTTGGCAGCCTCCAAGACGACTTCCTACCAACAGCAGCTGCTCGGGATGCTTGAGGAGTCTGAGCTGCGGATTCTTGAAGAGAGCACAGCTTGAGCCTGCTGGGGGGTGGGGGAGTGACCAGTTGGCCCAGCAAGTCCATGTTCCTGTAGCAAGAGGAGCTGGGGACTTGTGGGCCGGGGGTGCTGAGAGGACTGTAGGGGGACGGCAGCCCCCAGCCCAGCCACTGCCCTGGGAAGCTTTGCCTGGGCTACACACAGTCCCCAGGGGCCAGCCCTGAAGGCCTTGAGGGCAGATAATGACCGCAGGGCAGGCAGGGCAGGCTGTGATGGAGTCCCAGCTCCACCACGTGCAGATCGTGTGACCTTAACCCCTCTCTGTGGCCATAGTCCAGTGGCCACACCAAGATCACTCTGTGTCCTCCCTTGCAGGGTTGTTGTGCAGATGAAAGGAGAAATGCCTGGGTTCCGTAAAACAAGCCTCCGACCTGTGGGCGCGCCCCTTAGAAAGCCCAGAACCCAGAGGGTCCCATCTCAGAAGTGGCTCAGCCAAGAGTGAAGTGTGGAAGACACAGAGGTGTTCTGGGAGCTTGAGTGGGTTCAGATCGTCCCCCACTGCTACCGGGATCAAAACTTGAGCCCTTCCCTTTCCCTGCCCTCATGGCATCAGATTCTTGGAACATTTCTTACTCCAAGATTCTCGAACAGCTTTCCACATCAGCCTGCTCCTCTGCATGTGTGTATGTGTGTGTGTGGGGGGGGGGTGGGTGGTGGGGTTGGGGGGTTACTAGGGATCGAACACAGAGCCACTCCACCACTGAGCCATATCCCAGCTCTGTATTCATTCCTACGTTGATCTGACAAGACTTTTGCTAAGTCACTGAAACTGGCCTCTAACTTGTGATCCTCCTGCCTCAGCCTCCCAAGCTGCTGGGGTTGCAGGCGTGCGCCACAGCGCCCAGCTTCGTCTAACTCTTCATCTGCCTTTCTCAGCTTGGAAAAACCCCATCCTGTGAAGTCAGAGAGGAGGTCACATAAGTAGATCCAGCTTTGTCCTTAGTGGGCTGGGGCTGGACCATGGTTGAGAGAGGATGGTGAGGTCTGTCTGCCCTGTTATTAGTTCACAGTTGTGTTACTACTAAGAGAGTGGGTAACCCCAGGGCTGCTCTGCCAGGCACAGTGGGGACCCTCCACTTGCTTGTCCAGCCTTGAGTTTTTCCTGGGTGGGTGCTGTCATGACAAGGACCCCAGCACCCAGGTGAGGAGGGGGCAGAAGAGTGTCCACAGCCTCCTCTGGTCTCCCAAGTTCCTCTGTCGGTGACGTGTGTCTTCTTTCCTTTTCTTTCTCTACTCTCAGTTTCCTCGGAGCAGATCGAGCAGCTGCACCGGAGGTTTAAGCAGCTGAGTGGAGACCAGCCCACCATCCGGTAAGACCTGCCACTGGCTGGCGCGGGCACCAGGCTGGGCCTGTGGCGCTCGGGGACTTTCCTCTGTTTTTCTCTTCCCTGAGGGCAGCGGAGGGTTGGGAGAGCCCCCGGTGGCCCCTGTCCTGAAACAAGCCTGCAGTTGTTTAAATTCTTCTGGTCCCTTCTAAGACAAGATGTCCCCTAGCTGGAGGGGACAAGCCACTTCTGTTGGTATTGGGACAAGAGATTTTTAACTGGAGTGGAGGAAGGAGAGGGGAGGAGCAGCCCCTGGGCCACCCAAGCGCCACGACCCTGCCGACCGCTGGGCGCACAGGTGAGTCGAGTGGTGCAGGGTGCCAGTGTGGTCCCAAGGCCCCCATCTTGGGATTCTGCTTCCTTCCATTATTTACAGCCTCAAGTTTCTGTCAAGGAAAATTGACCTTCTCGACCATGTTTTAAAAGTTACTTTTCTAGATGCCATCCAAGTTGGTTTTTTTTTTTTTTTTTTTTTTTTTTTTAATGGGAAAGAATGCCTTGGCGGTGCCCGGGGGCTGGCTGAGTAGTTTGGAAGGAGGTTGGTGAGGGGGCCTTGGCGTCGAGGGGTCGGGTGGTCACACAGTGGGCCAGAGAGCTTCAGGTCTGGCTGCAGCAAGCCCAGCTGACTGTCCCACCGGAGCAGATTTCTACCACAGACTTTCTAACAGATGTGTCCTCAAATAAACATCCAGGGCCTCAAGGTGACAGTCACTGGAGCTTTAAAACCTTTAAATAGTCCAGGAAAACTTCCTCCTCCTTAGTAGACAGACTTAAATGTCACCTTCCTTTTATGGAAACCAACACCAACGTCTCCACCTTCTCTTGTCTGCCTGAACAAAGGCACATTGTTGCTCTAGGGCATCCTGATCTCAGAGCATCCCTTTCAAGAGCCCGGATGCTGGTGGTAGCTTGGTTCTTGTGGTCTTGACTTATCCAAAGTCAAGGGCAACCAGGACCAGCACCCTCAGGGCCACTCACCTGCCCGCTAAGTTCCCCGCACCCCCAGGAGAGAGAGCCTGAGCCAAGGGTAAGCCACCCGGCCTCTCATTGGCTCTCATGGGATCACATGTCTGAGTCTGAGCCAATCACCGTGACCAGGAGCTGGACATGCAAATTAGGCGTGCTGCCCCGCCCCAGCTGTGAAGGCCTGGGTCTGGCTGGTGAGAGACTTGAGGGATGGAGAGGCAAACCCCAGGTTTGGGAAGCAAATCCCTAGTTGAATCCTTCCTGCCATTGGCTGTGTGGCTTTGGGCCAGCCGCCTGTTTCTCTGAGTCTTCTTGTGGAGAAGTGGGCACCGTCCCCCCATTGGAGCAGATGCCTGCAGATGATGAAGACCGGGGCTGGGTCCTTCCACCGCACCCTGTGGAGGAGGGTGCAGAGTGGGGCTGAGCGCTGTGGGCAGGAGAAGGCCTGGAGAGGGAGGCCATTCGGGGTTTTGGTTCCAGAGTCTATATTGCCTCGCAGCCCAGCAAGGGCTTTGGGAGAATCTTGGAAGAGTGCGCCCCATGCCAACTCGAGTGCCTGTGCAAATCACCTGGCAAGCTGCTGCGATACAGGCTTTGGCCCGTTGCAGTGGCGCACACCTGTCATCCCAGCGGCTGGGGAGGCTGAGGCAGGAGGATGGCGAGTTCAAAGTCAGCCTCGGCAAAAGTGAGGCCCTAAGCACCTCAGTGAGATCCTGTCTCTAAATTAAATACAAAATAGGGCTGGGGATGCAGCTCAGTGGTCCAGTGCCCCTGAGTTCAATCCCTGGTACAAAAAAAAAAAAAAAAGATACAGGCTTTGCCTGGGCAGGTCTGGGGTGGGCTTTGGAACTGCATTTCTAACTAGCGCTGCAGACGCTCAGCACCCAGGACAGCGCACAGTAGGTCTTCCTCGGTGGGACAGCTGCCAACAGCTCTTATGTGACTCTGCACCACCTCTGTGTTGACACTGATTCTCTGTCTTCCCGCTCCTCACCAGCAGGACAGGGGCTCAGGTGAAACGGTGGCCCTCCCCACCCTCCCCAGATCGCCTATTTGTAATAGGATATTTTGGGGACGTGACCCAAGTCCAAACATGAAATTCACCCATGTCTCAAACACAACTTATGTGCATAGGTGAATCTCATCTCTTAACTTTGTGTGAAACTTGGTGTCATGGTGTGGCATTGTCCAGTTGCTGGTCATGTCACCAAGTCCCAGATTTTGGATTTTCTAATTAAGGATGCTCAAACCTGTGAAAAGAGCCCAGGCAAAGAGGATCTGGGGTCGGGTGCGTGAGAATTGCCCACAGGTGAGGCTGCTGTTCTTTGAGCCTGTTGAGGGTCCGGGGCAGAGGGGCGTGTCCCTTTGGTCCTGCACAGCCCCACAGGAAGCTGTAGGAACACTTGCTCTCTCCAGGTGGCAGGCAGGAAGCAGGGCTCTGAGAGAGGATCGAGAGTTCAAAGCCAGCCTCAGCAAGAGTGAGCCTCTTGGTCACACAGATTCTAAGTGGAGGAGCCAGATTTTCATCTTAGATATGCCATTTTCTACCCATGTCCTGTCTGGACCCCTCTGTCTCAAAAATCACCTGAGAACTTCTGGGGGCAGGTTGACCCTGAAGCATTTACTGCCTCGCTTCAGGACCCCACTTGTAGGTATACCCTCTGGGATTGAACCCAGGGCCTCGCACATGCTAAGCAAGTGCTCTGCCGCTGAGCTGCACACCCAGCCCTTTGGATCTTGAGACGGGTCTTTTAAGTTGCCCAGGTTAACCTCAAGCTTGCAATCCTTTTGCCTCTGCCTCCTGAATGCTGGGATTAGAGGTGTGGCTGGTGGGGTTCTTCACAAGGCCCAGACCTGGGTAGTTTAGACCTCATGATGTTGAATGTGGAGTGATGTTGGGGTGGACCCAGCCCCAGGCATGCATGGGGAAGGCAGGTGACTTCACCAAGAGCGGAGCCATGCAGGGCCACCACAAAGCGTCCTGACTTCAGGTCCCGTGGGGGCTTCCCAGCATCGCTTTTCCCTCGGAAGTCAGAGCGGGGTCACGCGCGTATGTGGAAGTCCCAGCTGCCAGGAGCGGCCAGGCACCGGGGTTCCGGCTGCGCTGCGTGGCCTTGGGGTTCTCCAGGATTTTCAGAGGTTCGCACCTTGGACCCATCTCACCAGTGAAGACACTGAGGTTAGAGCAGTTCTGCCTGCACACCCGGGGTGGGGTTCACCTGCCATCCGCAGAGCTAAAGCCCCGACCCTGCAGTCACGTCGCTGTCCCCAGAGTTAGGTCCCTTGGCTTGAGACCTACCGGGGTCGTGGCAGTGCTGTAGAAGTCCTCGAGACAGTGAAGCTGGGGCCCTGTCACCCTCCCCAGGGCAGGTCACGGTCGGGATCGGTAGGTTCCCCGAGTTAGTGAGAGCTCCCTTCCCGCCACCTGGGGGAGGGGGTTGGGGAGCAGGTGTGGGAAGGGAAGCTGGAGGAGTCGGGTGGTGGGATGGGGTGCAGAGAGGTTTCCAGAGCAGCTCCCCGGGTCTTGGATGAATGGCGGCACTCACTCGAGTGTGCCGTGTCCAGAGATCCTCTCCCCGAGGTGTGGGATGCTGACACCGTCCTGCTCCCCGACGAGCAGGCGCCCGGGGCCTCCTGTGGGAGGTTCTAGGGCAGATCTCCTGGGACAGGGGAAGGGGCGCGGGGGGTAGGCAGAGCTGGCGAGAGCGAGCACGGAGCAAGGCTGTTAGGTGTCACGGTGTGACGGAGGAAGGGGCAGAGAGGGTGCCACCCTTGGGACCGTGGTGGGGACAGGGACCTCAGGATGGGCAGTCAGGGAAGGCTCCTCAGAGGAGGCCACATCTGGGCTGAGACCAGCGGGGAGGGGAGGAGCTTCTGGGTGGGAAGGTGGGGAGGACCCAACTTCCCTAGCTTGAGGGTGGGAGATGGAGAGGTGGGGACAGGTCACCCGCCGTCATATGGCTGGACAGCTTCCTGTTGTCCTTGAGCTAAAATACACACTCACGACTCGAAACCCCACCTGCACGTTAACCCCCCGAGTTGCGCCTCCAGCAAGACAGACCCCACGCTCCTGCAGCAACCCCACCTGCCTCATGTCCTAAGCGAGCCCTCATCAGCCCTCACGGTTGTCCCTGTCTATCCCCAGACCTCACCCTTCCAGTGGCTGAATCTCCTAGGTCTCCCCTGGTGTCCCTCTTGGGCTCACCCCTGCTTCTGTGGGCTCAGCTCCCTCCAGGAGCCCGGCTCGCTGTCCCCCACTTCTCCCTGTGCACCCCCAGACTGCCATCGTCTCTTGCAGCAGACCCCCGAGGCCTGCTCTCTGGTCCCCCTGTGTCCTCAGGTGACAGGCTGGGCCTGGCCTGGACACCCACCTGCCTTGGAGAGCCGGGGGCCTCAGATTCCCACGGGGAGCATCGGACAGCGCAGGGTGGGGACTTGGTGGAGCTGGGCAGGGGAGGACAGGTGGCCTTGCTGGGAGGGGAGCCCTGGGCCTGCAGAGAGCGGGGGCTGAGAATCTGGGGCCTCGCGGGGGGCTTGGCTCGCAGCCTCCGTGGGGTTAAGCCGGACTCGGGGCCCAAAGTACAGAGACGGTTGCAGCTGCGCCGGCCCCAGCGGCCTGAGGACCCCAGCCCACACCGCGGCTCCAGAGGGGCCAGCAGCCTTCACTGGTGATTTTAATCTCATTCCCCCTGGGCCAGATGCCTGTCCTGCCTGTCCCTGGTTCCTAACGGGGCCTCAGGCTGGGAGCTCAGGCAGCAGATGCCACTCTCCTCCGGCCCCCTCTCTTTTTGTGCTGGGGATGGAACCCAAGACTTGGCACCTACGGGCGAGAGCTCTACCCCCGAGCCACAACCCTGGTCCCCTCTCTTTAAGTTAAAATGCACAGCCTAGGGGAGGAAGTGGCCGGGGAGGAAGCGGCCTGGAGGGTGAGAGCAGGCGGAGGACAGAGCCCTCTCGCTGGCTGTGTGACTGCAGGTTAGTCACTTCGCCTCCCTGGGCCTCGCCGTGTTGCTGTGGGTGTGTGGACGCGTGGTTAGACCTCATGGGGACTGGCACAGCCTGGCATGGTGAGAGCACTCCAGGGCTTGAGCTCCTTAGAGGAGGTGTGGGTCCCCAGGGCCCTGGTGGGCCAACCCCATGCTCTGATGTCCCCTGGGGCAGCGCTAGTGGACGCTGATCACTGTAAGTTGGCTCTGGTCCCAGCCTGGGCTCCGAGGAGAGGCAGAGCACAGTCCCCTGGCAGGACACCTCCGCCTGGCCAGTTCAACCTGCCCAGCGGGCACCTGGGGGCGGGCGGGGAGGAGGGGAGGACAGGCTGACACCGGGGTCGATGGCACCAAAAGCCTCCCCCGGGCCCCGGGCTCTGGGCTGCTGGTGGGTCAGAGGCTGGCAGGTGTTGGTTGTCCCAGAGGGAGACCTTGCAGCCCCGTAACCACTGAAGCTAGGGAACAGCACCTCCCTCCCTCCTCCCCACTGCTCTCCTCCCTGGGCCTGGACAGCTCGTCCCGGGGAAGGAGCTGGGCCTGGCACCCAACACCCAGGGTCCCCTCCACAGGCGCTTGTATTCCCTGGCCTGAAAACTGCCGTCTATGGCGCACTCGGTATACAGCAGGTACTAAGTGTGTCAGGAATGGGTCACATGAGCTGCACACAGACCGTGCGAGACTCCCGTTTCCAGAGGAGGAGACTGTGGCTCAGAGAGGCAGAGTCGCTTGACCAGGGTAGCAGAGCAGTGCGCGGCCCGGGCGGATGCCAGGAGCTGGGCTCTGGGCCTCTCCACCAGGCCCCAGCAAGGAGAGCCAGAGGCTCTGGGTGCCCTGGGCCGCCTGCTTGCAGAGTGGCTTCGTCCTGTTCCCCCCAGTTCCCTCTCCAGCTCTGCCGGTCCCTTTCTCAGTCAGGGATGGGGACTTTGAGAAATGCAGGGCAGGGTGGCATGGGGGTCCTGCATGGGGGTCCCGTGTGACACTCCAACCCCAGCTGGCTGAGCTGGACAGGTCATGGAACCTCTCTGTGCCACACCTTTAGGTCAGGGACCACAGAGCCACCATGAGGCGCTTCCGGGTAGAGGGGGCCTGGGCAGGTCACTCGCACAGGGAACACGAGCTGTCACTGTCCATCATCCAATCGTGACTTTGTGGACTGATTGTCTCCCCTGGTAACCTCGGCTTGTTCCTCTCCAGGGCCTGGCCTCTCTGCCCCGTGTCCTGTGGTCCCCTCCAGCCAAGGTGGGAGGGCAGCACGCTGTCCTAGCACATGGGGACCTGACGTGGCCAGAGAAAAGTACCCGGGAGGGACTCTCGTGGCGGGGACTGCCCAGCAGAGCGTTCCCAGCCCAGGTCACCGCCCCAGGGAGCTGGCATCACCCTGGCTGCTAGCTGCGGGTTCCTGGGCATGCTCTGTGCCCCGGTGTGAATGGAGTCCTAGCTCAGGGCTCCTTCTGTGAGAGTTCAGGGAGGTTTGTAAATAGTGTCGTGGAGATTTAACGTAGATATTGTATAATTCATCTGTTTAAAGTCTGAGATCGAGTTTAGAACCTCTTATAAATGAGACCCCAGGGCCATTCACCATCACCCGGCCCCCGGAAGCCAGTGCTGTGCTTCCCGTCTCCAGATTCACCTCTTCTGGGCATTTTAGACGATTAACGTCCTGCGTGGGGCCTGCGCGCCTCTTCTTAGCAGGACGTTTCTGGGGTTCGTGTGGAGCCATCCTCTGTGGTACGCTTGGTTTGGTCTGGAGATGGGGGTCTTGCTACGTGGCCCAGCCTGGCCTCGAACATGTGATCCTCCAGCCTCAGCCTCCCGAGTAGCAGGGACTACAGGTGGACACTCCCACGCCTGGCTTACTTCATCCCTTTTTATGGTCCCCAAATTTCCATTATTTTCTTATGACTGCCCAACATCCCATCACTCTGGGCCAACTGCTCTGAGCGCCTCCTCCCTTGGAATGGGCTCCTGCACCGACGCCGTCTCCAGAGTTTGGCCATCGGCCACCAGCGAGCCCAGCCACGAGGGAAGGACAAGCAGCCCTTTGGGGGTGAGGAAAACTGAGGGGATCCAGGAGGCAGCCTGGTCCTGCTCACGCCTGTGTCTGCCTGGCCTCTGGGCCCCCGTGAGGGGCGGGCAGCGTGGGCTGAGCCGGGTGCTTGGGGCATGGCTCATACCTCGCCCAGCACGAGTCTGCCCAGGGTTGGAGTCCCAAGGCTCACAACTGTCTTCCCACCTCCCCAGCTGTGCAAGTCACCTTGTTCCTCAGGAGCAGCAGCCTGTGCCCTGGGTCCCTCCTGAGGTCACTGTCCATGGGCATCCAGAGCCCAGGCAAGAGGTGAACAGGAAGCAGCTTCCAAGAACAGGGAAGGAGGACAGGCAGGTGAAGGGTGTAGCGGTGCCTGAGCCCCAGCCTGGGGGAGCCGTGCCCGCTCCAGGGCACCCTCACTGGAAACGCATGCTCCCTGCCCCAAGCCCACAGCGGGTAGCTTTTAAAAAACAGCTTTACTGAAATCAAATTCATCTGCCGCGTAGCTCACCCATTAAAATGCAGGATTCAGTGGGCTTTAGTGAGAGTCCTGCATCCAGGCACCACCATCAAGCCCAGAACATGTATGTCACCCCAAGAAGAAGCCAAATTCTTTCAGATGTCACTTTCCATCCTCCAACCCCAGCCCCTGGCAACCCTGTTCTGTGTCATGGACTAGCCTGCTCTGGACACTTTATCTAAGTGCAGTCAGGGCATTTGTGACCATTTGTGACTGGCTTCTTTCACTTGCCATCATGTCTTTGAGGCTCCTCTGGGAGGTAGCAGGAATCGTTGCCCCTTAGGGCTGAGTCATAGTCCTCTGAATGGACATACCACAGTCTGCCCTTTCACCAGCCTGCAGACATCTGGATCCTCTCTCCTCTGGCTACTGTGAGTGATGTTGCTGTGAAGTACAGGTGTTCAGTTCTCCTGGGCTCATACCTAGGCATGTGGTGCTGGGTCATGTGGTGACTGTTGGCTCTTGAGGAACTGCCAGACTGTTTCCCAAAGCTCCCAGCCAGCATCCTGCTGCTCAGAGCCCAGAGCAGGCAAAGTAGGGGTTCCCTTCCTGGGGTCTGAGGACAGGCATCCAGAATGGGGTACACACCCTTTGTGTCTGCATGAATGTCCAGTCTGTCTCGGATTCTCAAGTCTCCAGGTGGGCAGAGGGGATGTGAGGCCCATTTCAACCCTCTCTTAACTCTGATCTCTTCCTTGGGAGACCTGCTGGGGATGGAGCAGTGCAGCTGGGCACGTGAGGGTGACACCGGCTGACGTGTGCTTTCTTCTTGTTCTTTCCCTGGCATTTCTCCTCTTGGAAACCAGCAAGGAGAACTTCAACAACGTCCCCGACCTGGAGCTCAACCCCATCCGATCCAAAATCATCCGTGCCTTCTTTGACAACAGGTGGGCTCTCTCCCCTCAAAGGCCCAATGGAGGGTCACCTTGTCCTTTGTGACTTGTGGCACCTGTGTGCTCAGAGCAGCCTCGTGAACCAACCCAGATTGTGGGGCTATGTTGAATTGGGGGTCCGATGGTTCTAGATTCATAGCTGGGCCACTCTGGGCAGCTTACTGGGTCTCTCTGGGCGTTCTATGTTAGTCATCTCTGGCTGTGTAACAAATAGCTCAAACTTGGTCGTTTTTTTTCCTTTCCTTTGTGGTACTGGGGGGTGGGACACAGGGCCTCAGGCATGCTAAGTCCAGAGTCCCATCCGCAGCCCCAACTTGGTATTTCTCTCTCATCATTTCTGTGGTCAGGAATCCAGCTGCAAATGAGCCCAGGCTCTGATGAACTTAGCCAAGGCGTCAGCTGGGGTGAAGTTACACCTGGGGGAGGCTGTGCTGCCAGGTTCCTTCCTGTGGCCGCTGGGAGGCATCTTGGGGGCCTCACAGATGGCAGCTGGCTTCCTCCAGAGTGACATGTCCAAGTGAGGGGGCCCAAGATGGAAGCCCCACAGTTTGTAACCTCATCTCTGAAGACACGTCGCGTGACTATTGCTATGATTACACTAGAAGTGAGCCACCAGGCCACCCCGCAGCTGAGGCGGTGAGGCCCCTGACGTCCAGTCCACGTGGGCCTCTGGTTTGAGGATCTAGGGTTGAAGGCTGGATAGGAGGATGGGATAGCGGGCACCTGGCAGGAGCGTGTGTGCGTGAGCCTGGCGCTCACACAGGGCTGTGTGTGCACGGCCGTGAGGGCTCAGATGCGCCCCTGAGCAGGTGAACTTAGCCCAGCCCCGAGGACAGGCCTCTGCAGCAGGACAGGGAGGCTGGTGCGTCTGCGCAGCACTGCAGAAACTAAGGCGAGCCAAGTGGTCGTGGAGATGAGCCCAGGGAGACGGCCCGCGACTGTGAGCCTGGGCGGAGTGTGGCCGGGCAGGACGGGGCTGGGGGACCTCCTGGAGGGCGAGGCGCAGCCTGTCCTGATCAGACGGCGCTTCACAGGCGCCTACGTGGGTCCAGATGCAAGACCTGGGCTTTTTACTGCTCTTGAGCAAAACCTGGCCCGAGGCCACGTGGCTCTCAGCTGTGGACTCAGAATTGAGTGGGTCACTTTCCCCCACTAAATATAAATGTGTCCCCGGGTACAGGTGGCTCAGAAGTGGGGGGAAAGGCAGTTGTGCAGGGAATGGAGAGAGACCCAGGGGTGGGGGCGGGAAGCAGGGCAGGTCCCAGAGTTGACGTGGGAGCTAGACCTGGAGGGGGGCGGCCCGGCGGGCAGTTGTAGGTCATCTCCCCTGCCCCCTCCCGGACTCGAGCAGCAACGGGTCAGCACCCGTAAAGTTCTGAACACGGGGAGGGGCCTCGGTGTCCCTCCATGACCCGGCGTCCATTCTTCACCTCTCTGGAACATGTCTGGATCCCGATGCCTGCCGGTAACGTCCAGGGGTCTGGGTCCTTTGGAGGTGAGGCAGGACAACGTGGCAGAGGAGTGTGGGGGAGGGAAGCCGCTCTCACGGTGATCAGGAGGCAGAGAGCCCGGTGGCCGCTTGTGCCGAGAGGCTAGGGTGCGGGGGGGACGCAGCCAGGCTAGTACCTCCCTCTGGCCAGAGGACAAGAGGGCACACCCTTGGGACAAGGACTCCTCACTCAGAGGGTGGGAAGTTCTGCAGAGCTGACCGAGGGCCACTGTGAGCAGTGTGGACTGAAGGATGGAGGTGGGGACATCAGTCCATCGGGCAATATTAAGGGTCCAGAAGGTGGACATGGAACCCAGCGGCCATATCCAGGGAGGACGTCAGGCAGGGGACAGCTCTTGGGGTCCCTGGGGAGGAAGCAATCCAGGAAGGGGTGCCAGGGGCCAGCCCAGTCGGCAACTGGGGGGATGACAAGGTTTGGTTTGCATTTTGCGAAGCCCATTCTGGCTGCCAGGGGAGGACGCGGGGCAGATGCTGCCCCAGGGGCCCCAGGGGCTGAGCGAGGGGGTGAAGCCAGGAAAGGCCGCGTGTGGGCGGCCAGTGGCAGGAGTTGAGGGGAGGCCGGGTCTGGAGCCGAGGGGCTCACCGTGCGCCTGCCCCACGGAGTCATCATCAGACGACCCCAGGACCTTTGGGGCTGCTACAGCTCTCAGGATACTGAGGTTTCGAACCCGTGACCGAGAACAGGGGCTGGCGAGCTCTCTGTGGAGGACACGGGCCGGGGCGGGGAGGGTCCGAGACTCTGCAGGCCACGGGGCCCTGCTGCTCTCCTGCCATCTGGACGGTGCGTCCCAACAGGTGGTGTCCTATGGATGCTGACATTCAGTCTTTGTGTCGTTCTCACTTGTCAGGAAATATCATTTTGAATTATTATTATTTCTTTTATAAAATTTGTTTTCTTTTAACCATTTTAAACCAAGAAAATGCCCCTTACCAGACAGGCCTACAACAATCAGTGACATACAAAATGAGTGACAAGCCCCGTTGGGCCCCCGGGCTGTAGTTGCTGACCCCTGAGATAAAGGGAAGGGTGGGTTGGGCGAGTCAGTGGATGGCTTGGCGCCTCAGTTTCCCCACCTCCTGGTGCCCACCACAGTCCCCCGGGCGTCCCTCCCTGGTGGCCCTCCTCCACGGCTCTCGGTGTCTGCCTCTTCCCAGCCTCCTGGACGGTGAGCTCTGGCAGGTGCTGGGCTTTGGCCTCCTGGGCCCCTGGGGCCCCCACGGAGCAGGTTCTCGGGATACAGAACCAGATGAGGACAGTGTCGAGGGCCAAGTTCTGAGGACAGGTGGCCGTGGAAGGACGAGGTCCCGTCTGTAACTGAATAACCCCCCCACCTCGTGTCCCGCAGGAACCTGCGCAAGGGGCCCAGCGGCCTGGCCGACGAGATCAACTTCGAGGACTTCCTGACCATCATGTCCTACTTCCGGCCCATCGACACCACCCTGGGCGAGGAGCAGGTGGAGCTGTCTCGGAAAGAGAAGCTGAGATGTGCGTCCCCCAGGCCCCCGGCTGCCGCCTCTTCAAAACCCTGCGGCAGGAGGGTGGGCCACGTGTGGAAGGGAGGGAGCGCTGGTGTCCTTGTGTGGCCAGTCCCTAAAAGGGCAGCGTTGTGCGTGTCCCTCCTCCCAAGTCACATCCGGGGTCTCGTGGTAAACGGCCCAGCGGTTGGTGGCTTTCTGGGACTTGAAGGGGGTCATGGAGCCACGGGTTTCGATTCAGCCACTCTAGTCAGTGGCTCAGTGGCCTTGAGCTCAAACCTGGACGTGGAGGTGCCATTTGCAGACGCATGTGGCACCGAGGACTCGGAGCCCCTAGTGCCAGGGTGACGCTCCTGCGGCAGGGTCTGCAGAAGGCCAGCCTGCATCCTGGAGGAGCCACCAATGTCCCCTGACTCCAGGGGACATGTGCTCCTGGCCAGCCAGAGGGCAGGGTCCAAGCCGTGGCCTGAGTCACATCTCCTTTGTCCTCGGTGGACTTTCCCATGACTCCGACATCCCTGTCCACCACAACCCGGGCTCAGTCTCGCCATCAGGAAACTGTCAACAGGGGCCTTGGCTGTGGTTAGCGCTGGCGTGGGCCGAGGGACTGGTGGGATCGCTGGGCTGACGCCCGGGGCCTCCTGGGCCTCTCTGACCAGGCGGGCACCGCGTCCACCCAGCTTTCCACTGCCCTGCAGGCTGGGTTGGGGGCCCTGGGGGCCGTGGAGTCAGGTGGACACAGATCCAAACCTAAGGTCTGGCCACCTGAGCTTGGACGGCCTCAGCAGCTGTCTGTGGACGGGTCTCTGGCAGCCCCGACCTCCAGGCTTGGGGACAAGGGGTCGTGGAGAGCTCTGCTCAGGCCTGGCCTCTGGTCAGTGCTGGATGAGTGGCCAGCACAGAGCAGCTGGGGAGCTCAGGGCTGAGCGAGGGGTGGTGGGGAGCAGCCATGTCCTTCAGCTCCTCACCTCTGCTGGGCCGCAGGCCACAGGATGCTGGTGTCCGCAAAGAGGGAAATGGAGGCGCTGCTGCCCCTGCTGCCCCTGTGGGCCAGCTCTGCCTTCCTCAGCCTCGCAAGACCCCGAGGGAGACGCTGTTTTCCCACTTCACAGATGGGGAAACTGAGGCTCGGAGAAGTTAAGTCACTTGCCCGAGGTCAAGGCCACCCTGCTGGGCAGTGGTCAGTCGGCCCCCCTGGCCTGTGCTCTTCACCCCTAAGGTTGTGGCCTGAGGTTTCGTCATGGGTGACTGGGTGCGGTGTGGCTCTCAGAGAGCGGGCGGGGGCCAGGCTGTCCTAACTGAGCCCTCCCCCGGCTGCCCCCAGTTCTGTTCCACATGTACGACTCGGACAGCGACGGCCGCATCACCCTGGAAGAATATCGAAATGTAAAGTATGCTCTTCTGCCCTGCCCGGCCCCTGCCCCTCCACCTGGGGGCTCCAGGTCACCGCCCTCTGCCCACCCGCAGGTGGTGGAGGAGCTGCTCTCCGGAAACCCCCACATCGAGAAGGAGTCGGCCCGCTCCATCGCCGACGGGGCCATGATGGAGGCGGCCAGCGTGTGCGTGGGGCAGATGGTGAGCGCCCTGGGGGCCCAGCCCCGTCCCTCCCACGGGGCCTCTCTCCCTGGGGTCGCTGGGTGTGGAGCGGCAGGAAGGCCTGGCCTCCAACAGCTCCCGGGCTCCTCCGGCCTTCCCTGACCCCTAGGAGACTTCGGGTCCCAACCCCGGGGGCTGTGCCACACAGGGCTGCAGAGATCACGTCCTCAGGCTCGGGGTCCAGCAGGTCCCACTGTGGCCTTCCCGCCCGAGGCCGCCCAAGGGCTGGCACTTGCACGGCCCCCGGCCATCAGCCCTGCTCTGTGTGGTCTCTGGCCTTTAGCCAGGGTGGGCAGGGGCTGTCCCTTGGGCTGGGAGCGACCTGGTCTGGGGCTGAAGGGGGGCTGGCGGGTCAGTGAAGCGGAGGGGCCGGTCCTCCCTGAGCTCCTCGTTAGCCCCATTCCACTGGGAAACCCGAGGCTCAGCGCAGGGAGAACCCGGCAGAGCCCACGCCCTTTTCTGAGCAGGATGGACCCTCTTGCAGGGCTGGGTAGAGCCACCAGCCGGTAGCCGTGGCCCCAAGCCCCAGAGGGCTGCACAGGCAGTCGGGAGACATCCTGATGGGTGCAGTGGGTGGTGCTGATGTTCCCCCGTCTTGGCACCGCGGGGCTGTGTCTGGACACCCTGATGCTGTGTCGGCCCAGCCTAGGTGCAGGGGGTTTCCTGCTCTTTGTGGCGAGGCCAGCTGCTGGGCCAGCCCCAGGACTCAGGGCGGTCATCTCAGGCCTGAGTTTCATCTGTCTGTTTCTACGGCCCAGAGGGAGCCCTGGCCTTGGTGGAGCCTCCCACTCAGCAAATCAGCCGCTGCAGGAAGGGCTGCGACCTGGGGCGAGCGGGATCCCCGCCGGGCTGAGGAGCCAAATTCCCACTTGATTTAATTACATTCTCCTTCAAATCGCTCCTGCCCCACTCCAGCTTCAATTGGCGACAGTTTTCTTAATTTGGGGAAGTGAAATTGCTGGCAGCTGGCATCTGCTGGGCTGCATCGAATCAGAGCGGCCAGGGAGTAGGCCGGCTTCCCCAGCCTGTGTCCCACAGGACCCGACAGGTGGGGACAGGCCCCCGTGCGCAGAAGGCCCTCGCACGACTTGCTTGGGGCCTTGTGGGTCCTGGGTGGGCCTTTCCCTTGTTTTCTGATGTCAAGGTCACAGATAAACAGAGGGCACTCAGCGCCATCTGGCCCCTGAGGACGCTCCACATTTCTGACCGCGCCACCCGCCAGAGACAATCGGTCCACTGTCCTCCCCTTAATGGACTTGCCAAGCCAGTTATGGACTTGGCGGTGACTTCTTTTCCAAGTGCTGCCCCTGCAGGCTGTGCTCCGTGGCGTGGCCTGGTGGGGACTTCAGCTGGCAGCTTCCTCGTCCCAGCCCCTCCACCCTCTTTCTTGTCTTCCCCACCATCCAGCCCCTTGTGGCTCTCTGTCACCCTTCAACAGACCCGGGGCCCAGGACAGAGGGTGGCCACTCCTGTCCATGCTCATGAGAGGGAAGAGGAGGAAGGAGCCCTGGGGACAGGGCTGGCCAGTGGAGAGCTAGTGGTTTTATAAATGTGTTTAAAAGTAGAGCAGCAGCCTGGAGCGGGAAGAGTCCTGCCCACAGAGGACCCTCCAGAACCGCCCCCAGCAGTGGCCCTTGCACCCCGAGGCGTCATCTGTCAGGCGGGTTTGAGGATGGAGCCCACCTAGGGCTGTGTCAGGGTGGTATTGTCACCGGAAAGCTTTGGTCTTATGGCTGGGGACACCTTAGCCTATGTTTTCTTAGGGTGCAGGGTGTGAGGCCCTGAGGCTTGTCTCTCCTTGCCCTTCGCCCACCCACTCCTTCCCCTCTCTGCAGAGAGCCCCGCTGACTTTCCTACAGAAGCCCAAATATTACTTGTATGTCCTTGATACTTTGTTATTTTTATGTTTTTTTAAAGTATATTTTTAGTTGCAGAGGGACACTGATACCTTAGTTTATTTGTATGTGGTGCTGAGGATCAAACTTAGAGCCTCACACGTGCCAGGCAAGTGCTCTACGGCTGAGTCGCAGCCCCCGGGGCGGGGGGGGGGGGGTGCTGTTATTTTTCTGTTTGGTTGCTGGGGTTGAACCCAGGGCCTTGCACATACTAAGCATGCCCTCTGCCCAGGCTCTGCCCCAACCCCTGACTTTGATTTTTGATTCACACAAAATGAACTTGAACCATGTGGCCTGCCCTCTTCTCTGTGCTGACCCCCTCGTCCATGCCTCAGGTGGCAGAGCCCAGCCGGGGCCTGGGGAGCTGCCCACCCGCATCTGCAGGCGCTGTCCTCCTCCGTGTGGCTCTGCACCCATCTCGGGCTTTTCTGCATCAGCACGAGTCAGTGACCCCTTCTTAATAGCACGCAGGACTCAGCCTGTGGACCACCGAGGTCTACTTAGCTGGTCTTCTGGTGATGGACACTTAGGCCATTAGCTGGGTATTCACTGTCACTGAGGTGCTTTGGGGTGAGGTTTTTGGATATGAGGTTGTCAGAGCCCCAGAGTAGAACTGGAAGAGGCAGGAGCCCCTGTGTGTTCCCTGTTGTCCCAGAGAGGAAAGGACAGAGTGACATGGGCATCGCCAAACACACTTGAAAGCCAGAGGCCCGGAGCCAGGCCAAGGCTGCCACTCGCCACACTGGCCCCCACCTCCGGGTGTCTGGACGTTATCATAGTGACTCATGGGCACGAGGGTGGCCACAGAGGCTGGCCCTTACTCCCCTGCCCCTTTCCCCAGTGGTCTGTGCACACAGATTAGCCTAGAATAGTTCTTATCAGAGCAGGGGATGATGTGGCAGGACCCGAGGGGGGACGGCAGGGGATGATGTGGCAGGACGGGGGTGGGGGGCAGCGAGGTGTCTTGGCAGCTGGGCTGCTGGGGACGAGCAGGAGGTAGGCCCTGGGGAAGGAGGCCCCGTCCCCTGCCCACCCTGTCTCCACCAGACCTTTCTGGGGGGGGGGTGAGCGGGAGGGCAGTGGTGAGCCTACACCAGCCTCAGGCAGGTTGTTGGGGTTCAGGGTGACTCTGTGTGGCTGCAGACAAGTGACCCAGAAAGCAGCCCCAAACCCTCTGTGCTCTGGGTGTCGGGGAGGCAGGTCGCTGCCAAGGGAGGGTGAGGCCCAGCCCCTCACCCTCTGCCCTGCGCTCTTGTCCCTAGGAACCGGATCAAGTGTATGAGGGGATCACCTTCGAGGACTTCCTGAAGGTGGGTGCCGGGGAGGAACAGAGGTGTCTGGGTGTGGGGGCTTTAGGGAGCGTTTTGAGGACCTCAGGGAGCTGCTGGTCAGGAGACATGTCTCTGAAATGCAGTGGGGTGGGGGCAGCGTGCCAGGGACCACCCTGACCCTGGAGGTTGAAGGGGCCTTGAATAGGCTTCCCTGATTTTTTTTGGGGGGGAGGACGTGGGGTACCAGAGATGGAGCCCAGGACACCTGGCCACTGAGCCACATCTTTGGTCTTATTTTGCATTTTATTTAGAGATGGAGTCTCGCTGAGTTGTTTAAGGCCTTTAAGTTGCTGAGGCTGGCTTTGAACCTGCCATCCTCCTGCCTCAGCCTCCTGAGCCACTGGGGTTACAGGCGTGTGCTATTGCGCCCAGCGGCTTCACTGATTTTTATATCAAAGGGTGATGTTTGCCCATGGCCAGAGCATCTTAAGCAGCAGACAATGAAAGGTCAACTTCTGTCTCTCTTGGGACCCTGGCCTTCCCAGAGGCAACCCCTGTTCACAGTGGTGCAGGGATTCTGGAAACTTCCTGAGCCTGGACAAGCACCAACAACTGGGGCAGACCATGCCCGGCTCTGCCTCCTGCTTCCTGGCCGTGTCTGGGTGTTGTTTTCTAAGTGCTGCCCTCGCTCCCCCTCCTTTCATGGTGGATTCTGCAGCCCCTGGGGCAGGTGGTGAGGCTGGTGCGGGCCCTGCTGATGGCAGCAGGCCCTGGGCAGGGAGTTGAGACCAGCTCCTCGACATTTGGACAGTCGAGATCTCAGAGGAACCTGCCTGCTTTGGCCCTGGACATCCTCAAGACAGCGTCTCCACAGCCTTCCTGGGAGCTGCGGGGGCCAAGGAGGCCCAACAGTACCGGAGGGGCTCTGGGCCTGGAGTGGGGCCGGGGCCCAGGGCTGAGGCTCCCCTCCAAGCCTGCCCCTGACCTGGCCAGCCTTCTGCAAGTGCAGGGGGAGGTAGATGGCAGGGCGGGAGGCACAGACCCAGCTGCAGGGGAAGTCCAGAAGGGACTTCTGGGTCACAGGTCAGCAGCCACCTTCACCCCATCAGTTGCCCCATGTCAGGGCTGGGCACGGTGATGGGCAGGGGAAGGGCAGGTCTGTGCTTGTGAGCGGGGTCACTCTGCCTGCACTGGGGCCTCTCATCCAGGGAAGTGAGGCCCAAGCAAGACAACAGGTGAGGACCTAGGAGCCTGGGGAGGAAGGGAGGCTCAGGGAAGGGAGGCCAGACACAGGGTGAGTTTCTTTTTTGCCTCGGAAGGCACCTTCCCCTACGGCTTCTCAACCCCGTTCCTGCACGTGTGGGGCTCTTTCATGAGAAGCCAGGTCCCCTCCTTTCCCTTCCCCTCCCTGGTCCCTTCCAGGGGCCTTGGTGACCATGTTGCTGCCCAGCACTTAGCAGAAACCACCCTGAGACTCTCTCACCCACCCAGTGAATGGGAGCCACCTGGATGGAACCAGATTGGTCTCCTGTGTCCCTCGCAGCACCCAGATCAGGGGCAGGGACTGGGAAGCACCTGGGAGACTGGGAAGTGACAAGAAAGGCCCCCCGGTCTCCTTGTCTCTGGGCGCCCTGGCAGTTCTGACTTTCCCAGCCTCGTGGCTGTCCCTGGAGACGCTGAGTGACAGCTTGAGGGTTTGAAGTTCTTACATAAGCGGGGAGGCGGTGAGAAGTCACCCGCCCACCAAGTCCCTCCGTTCCTGTTCCCATCTCCCCATCTGTGGTGCCCTGGGCCCCGAGTTGCCAAGGAGTAGGAGAGAGTAGAGCTGTGGGGGTGTGGGGGACAGCACCAGCGCCCTGGCCAGGACGGATGGTAATGGCAGTGCCAGGGCGTGGCCTTGGACTTGAACATTAGGTGGGAATTCCCTTTCCCTGCCTAGAACACGGTGAGCGCTCAGGCTGAACCCAGCAGACTGTCCTCTGCTTCTGATTACCGATGGTGGCCTGTCACACTCCACAACTTTACCCTTACAAGTTCACAAAATCCAACGAGGCCTATGTCATCGGAGTCCCCCTAGTGTTCCGTGAAGGGGACAGCAGGTGGGGTGGTCCCCGCATCATATGAGAAGGGGGCTGAGGGGCTGTGGCCGTGGCATGAGGACCACGGAGCCTGAAGGGGCGTGGCGGGAGGGGACCTGCCTCTGGACTTAACCATAGCGTGCTGCGACACTCAGGAAGAAGCCAAATGTCACAGCCACATTAACCAGCAGGAGGACAGATGGGACTTGTTCTTCCTCGCTCGGCTCAAGGCTCACGACAGCCCCTGGTCTTTACCTCGGCCGGGGACAGGGAGGGTGGGTGCCAGGACTGGGCCCGGGCAGCTGCGGTGAGGTGGGGACGCCCCTCACGCTGCTCGGTCCCTTACAGATCTGGCAGGGAATCGACATCGAGACCAAGATGCACGTCCGCTTCCTCAACATGGAGACCATCGCCCTCTGCCACTGACCCGCCGCTGCCTTCCAGAGAAGCCGCGGAGAGAGGGACAGCCTGGCCCGGCCTCCGCTGCGGCTCCTGTAAATTGTGGACAGGGTTTGTGTCCCCTGTGCCATCCAGGCTGTGGTATGTGGGACTTTGCAATTTTTATCTCTAATGACAATAAAAAAAAAAAAAAGGTTTGTTAATGAGCGTGACTTGTGTCCGTTCCTGGTTCCTGGCCGGGGCCGGCTGTGGGTGGCTGGGACTGAACAAGAGGGACAGGGGTGGCTGGGTCATCTTAAAGGGCCGGTCTCCTGTTGGCTCTGGGCCCAGTGCATGCTGGTGGCTGGTGACTGGCGCGGTCCACCTGGCTCCTCAGCCCTCGGTAGGGAGACCAGGAGGAGCCGTTCTGCCGAGTGTGTCCCCAGGGCTGGACTCGGGCAGGGCCTCCTCAAACTCGTGACCAGCGTTCACACAGCGGAGCCCTGGCCGTGGGCGCTGCCTGCCCCTGGGCGCTGGGACTCCGGGCTGGCTGGCTGCAGACCCTCAGGCTCTGGTGGTGGGGACCTCACTGGGGCTGCTGGTCCAGGCTCCTGTCAGATGGGCCAGCTACACCCCCAGGACTCTGTGGTCCCCATACAGGTGGCAGCAGCAGAAGCCAGAGAAGCGTCTGCCCAGGTGAGCATCTAGGACTCACTGTCACCTATTGGAGGAAGCTGTGGAAACAAGTCACTGATGTTGGCTGATGGTGATGGCAGGAGGGTCAGCAGAGGACCGTGTGGAGCTGGCAGAGCTGCAGAGACCCCTGCTGACTGTGCCGTCTCTGCAGCCCTGCGTGGGTCCTCAGTGGCTGGCCCTGGCAGTGTCCTTGGCTGTGCGTGGCTTTGTTAGGATTTGTCCTCCAGGCCTCTTGCTGGCAGTGCCACTTGGACGTGCCCCACTTCTCCTGTTGACACTCACTGGGAGGTGTCTCTCTGGCCTTCCAGCAGGTCTCCTGATAACTGGCCACTGCGTCCTCCGGGAGCCTGGACTTGCAGTCATTTTCTTGCTGAGCGCGCTCTATCTGATCTGTTCAGACCCTGGCCTTGGGGTTGACAGTAAAAAGGCAGCCATGGGCCCGCGCCCGGCCTGGCCATCCCCCTCCAGAGGCCACCATGGTGGCCTCCCAGGCGTCCTGAGCTGGGTCCCGCACATGCGAGCACACGGGTGTGCTCTTGGTGCCCCACTTTTCACAGATGGTAGAAACCGGGCTTGGATGTTTCTTGTGGTTGGTGACATTTGTACTTTGTGTGATTCAACGTTCCCAGTGAAGCTTATACCCAGGAGCAACTCCGCTTTCGTGTCACCGTCGTTACCCTCCTGCTGCAGAAGCTCAGGTGGTTCTTTGATGAACCACCCAAAGGCTGTCCTAGGGGACAGTGACTCGTGCTTGTAGCTAATGGTACTAACACCAATGGCCACTCATTGTCATCTCAGTGGAGAGCCTGGTGGGGGAGGAGTGGCTGCCGAGGGACCCTCCTCTCTCTGGGCTGTGGCCGAGGGTCCCCAGCCACCTGTCTGCAGGTAGTTGTCCCAGCCAGGCGATGGCAGTCCCCACGGAGCTGAGCTGCATACAGCAGGCTCTCCCTGCCCCAGATGAGGAGTCTGAGGTGACTCTAGGCAGCCCTGCATGGGTGACTGTGCTGTGGGTGAATGTTCACTCCAACAGGAGCGTCCTGGTCCAACGAGTGCCAGAAGGACCAAATCCCTGGCATGTCAGGTGTCCTCGGGCTGCTGCTGGGGCCAAGGGACGAGCTGGTGCTTAAATTCAAAAGGCAAACCAGTGTGCTGAGCTCAAGGGGCTGTGCCAGGGACAGCGTGGAGGGCAACAGGGTGGAGGTGGAGTCTGGGGACCCTAGGCACTTGGGTGACAGGTCCAACTGAGGCAGGTGCGGGGCTGCCCATCCTGGGTGCCTGGCTGGGAGGTGGAGGTGGCAGGTGAGGCCTGAGGAAGGCCAGACCTCCACCCAGGCCCAGCTGCCTCTCTGGGGCTCAGAGGCCGCGGGGCTCAGCTTCGCGGGGCTCAGCTTCACGGGCCTGAAGCCATTCGAGGGACTTGCTTCTTGGATTAGGACTTAATTCAACAAATGTCTGGATTTGGTGAGAGCAGGAGCGTGGGCAGAGGCCTCTGCATCCACCCTCTAGGTGCCTGCCGTCTAGGGAGTGACAAACCCTGCCAACTTCCCAAGAGGACCCAGGCAGTTTCCTAGGGAGGACGGGCTCCCTCACCTGGCCCCCTGCCTCTCGGGGTCCTTTTAGCTTCTGGGCTGCCCGCTGAAGACCTGCAAGTCACGGGGACAGCAGGACGGAATCTGCATCATCAGGAGCTTCTGTCCAGGAAGTGTCTGAAACCCATTTTCCCGGCCTCCCCTTTCCTCTGTCCCCAGCGAATCTTCGCAGGGCCTCTGGCATGCCCTCAACAGCCTGGGGTGCTGGGGCGCTCCCAATTTGCTTCTATTTTGTTCTTTACAACAAAGGCAATTCAAGAATGCAAAATGTTTTTTTTTTTTTTTAAATAAATAATAACCTTCCCTCAGCTCCTGTGCCCTGAGTTGGGGAGATGTGGCCACGACAGACAGGCATCAACTGTGCTGGCTCTGCAGACTGCGGGGGCCCACCTGCCTGGGGTCTTTGAAGCCGTGGGCCACAGCTTAGCTACACAGCTAATTAAAATGAGCCGGTTCCTGAGCCCAGTCCCTGCCACTCAGAAGAAAGCTCCTCTGCTCACAGAGGGAGTCGTCTCCCTGCAGGGCAGGGTGCACCTCCACCAGTGTAGGGGCACAAGTCACTTGAAGCTCTCCGCCCAGCTCCCAGGGTGCTGTGGGCAGTGAGCCAGCCTGGCCCTCAGGTGGTACAAATGCCCCCTGGGAGAGGCAGGCTAATTCCCCAGGGCTCTGATCATCAAAGACTGAGGGCTGCTGCTCTGGCCTGGGTCTGGTGACGGCCGAGCCATCTGGGCAGTGCAGTCTGCATGGCAGGAAGGAAGCAGGTGGCTTGGGAATGGTTTCCATGCCTTCTGATTCCTGGGCATGACTGGGAGGGCACTGACCCTGTCCAAATGCAGCCAGCCCTCCTCATCCCTGGATGGGGACGTGAACTGAATGACGGGGTGTCTCAACTGTGGCTGCCCCAGCAGGTGCTGTTTGTGCTGAAATCTTTGATAAGACAGGCAAGTGATTAAAAGGAACAAGGCAGAACTCAGTGCTAAGTCAAATATTTGAAGGATGCTGATAAGTGGGTTCTTGGAGGTTCCCAAGATGTGGGTAGAGAACACTGAGCAGGGACAACGTCCTCAGCTGCTTGGGCAGAGGCCACTTTCTCTGTATTCTAAGTCATTGCTGGGAATCAAGTTGGAGGTGGGATCCAGTCCTATATTGCAAGTTAACAAGGGCAAAAGTTGTTTTTGGGGGGAGGGTACTGGGGCTTGAACTCAGGGGCACTGGACTACTGAGCCACATCCCCAGTCCCATTTTGTATTTTATTTAGAGACAGTGCCTCACTTTTGTTGATGCTGGATTTGAACTCTCAATCCTCCTGCCTCAGCCTCCCGAGCTGCTGTGATTACAGGCATGTGCCACAGTGCCCGGCTGAAAAGTTGGCTTTTGAATGTTAAAAGAAGATGGTAGTTTGACATAAATCTATTAAGTAGGTAGGTTTACAAAAGGGCTATGTAATGGAAACCTGAGGCACTCCTTAGGGGATACCTTCTGCAGCCATGTTAAACATGAATTATGGATAAGCAAACAGCAAGATTACCCAGCCTCTAGTTCTGGCCTCTTATAGAACAAATTATTGCTAGACTTTAACAAAACTATTATTTTTTGGTCCAAACTTCTTTTGTTTGCTAACAGGAGAGGGGCCATAGCAGTCAGGCCTGCTGTTCAGGAGGCTGAGGCTGAATTCTGTGCTGTGAGAGGTGCTGAGTCGCAAGGAGCCTGGTGGAGAGTTAAAAATACAAGTTGCCTGGGTGAGGGCTTTGCCAACAAGCCCGGCAGGCTGTCCTCCCACGCGGTGACCTTGGCAAGGCCTGAGAAGCTGAGTGGGAGGAGCCAGGGCCACAGCCTCCGGTCTTCCAGCAGCACCTTTGTCTCCAGCTCTGCCAGGACTTGAACCAGTGCCAGCAGGGTGGTGGGTGGGGGGGTGAATGGCCCAGGGGGTTGCAAGACCCGGGAGAGGGCACGGAGCTGCTCAGCATTTGAATCTGCTTGTTGACAGCCAGGGCTAAGCCCTGGTTCTTTCCCTCCCTCCCTCGGGAACAGAAAGGCTCCCAGTGCAGAGCAAATGGCTGCTTCTGGAAGCTCACGTTCAACACCAGAGGCCAAAGACATGGTGCCCACACGGGCACGCTGGAGCCCAGCGAGAGGGAGCCTGCCCTGCACAGTAGAGCAGGCCGGCCAAGTCACCACCACAGGCCCTGCCGCAGGAGCCAGGTAACCATCTGGCCTGGCTGCCCAGGGTGACGGACGCTGCAGGTCTGCGGCTCGCAGCTCTGCAGCCTGGGCCGGCCAGCACCATAAGCTCGCTGCTGAGGCAGCTGCTCTGCAAAGCAAGGGCCCGGTCAGGGGGTCAGGGAGGAGACAGCCCTGTCTGGGCCCACTGTCACTGGCCCCCCTAGGAGCAGCCACCAGACAGTTGAGGAGAGGGACCTGTGCAAGGGTGAGCCCTCTGTACAAGGCTGAGCAAAACCAGCTTGCAGTGATGATGCTGGCCATTGAACAGGTGGGAAGTGTCACCCCCGGGACCTACGTAGTCTCATTGCCCCACATCTGGGACATCCAGAAAAACAACGGGAGCAAAAAGAAAAAAAAAAGTACTTTCAGTAACTTTTAAAATAAATGTTTTCAGGGCTCTATTTTGAGAAAATCAAAAGTATTTGAAAAAAATATATTTTATATACAAAAAGGCATAAGCTCTGGATTGATTTCCAATCTATTTTAAGCACCTGTGTCAGTTTCGTTGAAAGATTTATGGATGGACAGCTTGGGGCCTAATGGGTAAAGTTCCAGGTCTTCAGTCCTCAGGGGACAGTGCGTGTCTCCTTTCTGTTTCAGAAAGGACCAAATGCCACTGCTGAGGAAATCCAGTTTTCCTTCAATCAGCTGAAATCTGAGCGGTTGGCCAGGGCAGGATTTCTATTGGGAGGGAAGATGCTGCTGTCCCTAGTGTTAAGGTGACTCATAACGTGGACCAAGGCAACACCATGCCCAACGCCCCAGAGATGAGAGCTGGGGGAGGGCACTGCAGTCCCGCCCGTGTCCATGCAGGAAAGGTAGCTGTTCCTTGAAAATGGCTACACTCGCAGGCTGCCTGTGTCCCTGGTGGGTCTCTGACCCTGGGCTGGGAACCCTGTGGTAGAGGCTCTGGGGAAGACTTGGCTGGGGCCCTCCACTGAGAGAACGGTGGAGAGCTGGTTCTGAGCCATGCCAGGAGGGGCCTGCCACCATGTACCCTGCGGAGTGTGAGAACAGCCTGAGCCACAATGAAGTTCAGAACACTTATACCAGGACAGACAGAGGCAGGAGGTACGCCACGTGTTTGGGGATGAGACCGGGTGGTGTCCTGCCCCCCCACCCCCCGCTGCATGTTCGGGGAGGAGCCCAGGAGGAAGAATCTGGGAAGCAGAAGAGCTCCAAGGAAACACAGGTGCCAAATGCACTCGGCACAGGCCTGGGACGCAGTTCCCTGCAAAGCCAGAGGACACAGGTGAGGCGGGGTGGCTGCGGGGTGGCTTCGGCCTGGCCGTGCTGACCACTGGGGGATGTTGGTTGAGCCTCGGTCGAGGCAGTTGACCCTGAGAGGTTCTACCCAGCTGCAGACAGACCTGTTTGGCCTGAAGGTTCACTGGGGCTAAGGGCTCTGCTCCGGAACTCAGGCTATCTTCCTGGGGGGCTGGGGGGCTAAACATCTCCCCCCTGGCTGGCTGTTAGCAGGGAATGCGCGTAGTTAAAACTGTTTTTAATTTTAGAAAGATTTTCTGCGTCTCCTGATTCTAGATGTTTCATTATCTCCAGTGGCTGCCAGGTGAGGAGGTAGGCCCTACCCGCAGAGTGCGCGGCTCACCTGGAAGGAGCTGCCTGAGAAAGAAACCGCAGGGGCCCAGCTGCAGGAGGACGAGCACCCGAATACAGGCAGGCCAGCAGAATGGGGCGCACAGCAGCTCCCTGCTGACAGGGGCATTTCTCCCAAGAACAGGAGCAGGATTCCGGTGCCCACCTGCTCCTGGGAGGCAGTCTGAGGGGGCAGTCTCTGGCCGGGGAGTGCAGTTTCCCCTGGGCTCTTCGCCTGGCTGTGTGAGCTGAGCCGCAGCGGGGTGTGGAAGGGTGGCTGACTGAAGCAAGCCCAGAACCCTCCCCAAGCTTCAGGCACAGCGCTTGCCTGGGCGGGGCCTGAGTTCCATCGCCAGCACTGGATCCCTGCTCACTTCTCTTCAGAGGAGGCAGCAGGTGACTTCATGTTGAGGCCAGCATTTTTCTGTCCCTAATAGTCCTTGTACCTTCTTTATCAAGAGCTGTACAATTCATCTGCTTCTAACCCTTCAACCCCCTCCTTGCACTTTGTCTGGGCCACCGTGGCCTCTCCTGAGCATCTTTGGGGAGGCCTCATCTCCTCCTGCTGTGTCATAGCTCCTCTCTGGCCTTGGCCTCTGTCCCCCTGTCCTGGGTCTGAGAACCCACATTTCCCTTCCCCAGTAACAGCCCTCCGTATATCCAATTCTGAAGGCCTGGATCCCCAGACACATTTTTATTTCTTTACTTTGTGTTGTTTCCTAACTGCACTGTCCCGGGGTCAGGGAACAGGCTACAAGGTGTCCGTCTCCTGCAATCAGAGACTTTCCAACATGGTCTGTGGACATGTGAAATGAGACAAGGTTCCACACACATCTCCTGGATCAAGCTTGCTAATGATGTTATGCAAATCCTCCAGGTCTTTAGGTTGTTCAGTAACTCCATCTGCTGATGACCCACTGCATGTGTGTCTCAGGCTGGGGGTGGAACCCAGGGGTCTCATGCCAGGCAAGCTCCATCAGCCTGTGTAGAGCAGCTGGTAGAGCAGCTGATGCTGCTGCTATTTAGAAAAAAAGTAAATCAAGACCAATGCGATGGTTCCCTGCTCTGGGAGGGAAGCTACTTCTCTATTGCTCTCTCGCAGAGTCTTATTTTATCTTCAGGGATTGAAGGCACGGTCCCTCCTCGACCTCTCCCTTTGGAGGATGGCTGTTAAGTTTGTGAATATTGAGAAAATACTTACTTTGTATCATATATTGTTGACATAATAGAAAGCAAAATAGTTCTTAATGAAATAATTGTATAAATATATACTTATAAACCCTGGTAAAAGCTATGAAGAAAAAGCACTGCTCTCCAGGTCACACTGGGCAGTGGCGAGGTGGGAGCTCAGAGGAGACCACTCTGAGTTGATCTTTGATCAACTTGAGCTTGATCTTTGATCCAAAGGATGGGGCCTTGTAGGCCCAGAGACCGGCACATCCCCAGGACCGCAAGGTCCTTGAAAGAGTTTGGAGGCTAGGAAGATGGCCACCAGGGCAGGAGCCGGGGCCAGCTGAGCCTGGTGTTCAGAGCATGGAGCTCCCTAGGCCTCCAGTGGGACCAGGGCAGGGCGGTGAGGGAGGAGGTGAAGTTTGAGTCGTGTTACTCTAAGCCACAGAGAGCAGGGTAAGATGGAAGGAGCCATGGCACACACCCATGCTTTGCCTGTGGCTAAGGGCAGCGGAGGCAGGTGAGGGTGCCACGCTCAGGAGCAGCTGGTCCCCCAAATGCCTACCGCTCTGTAGACAGCTCTCTTAGGGTTTGCAAGTTTATAAAACTGGTCCTTCCCACTTTTCTTCTTGCTCCCAATGAGGCACTAAATATTGTCACTGGGAAAAGTGAGCGCAAGGTCGTAGTTGTAACTGGTCATGGTGTCACAGGAGGAGCGGCAGACAGGAAGAGGGCTCTGGAAGGCCAGCTGGTCCACGGCAAACTCGTAGGCGTGAATCAGCCCCCGGTGTCTGGAGAAAGCAGAGGGACAACAGGTCAGGATGGCGTTACTGGCCCTCGCCCTGACGAGCTCTGGCTCTGTAGAAGGCAGGGCTTGGGACAAGACAGCAATTCATTTCGGGGCCCACAATGTGTCAGACACTCAGCATCCTGGGTCCAGGCAGAGCAGGCTGTGGAGGCGAGGCCTGTGGATGTGGGTGGGGTCAGCTGCAGGGGGCACTCAGGAGCTAAGCACAGTCCCAGAAAAGGCCCCTGAGCCCACCCACACAGGGACCTCTTCTGCCTGGCAGCTGGGTCACCAGCAGACTGAACAGGAGCTCTGAGGACCAGGCATGGCCCTAGGATTCTAAGCACAGGCAGGTCTGTGGGCTGCTGGGGCTCAGAGCCTCCAGCCGGCACCAAGTGCCACAAGTAGCTGGGGAAGGCTTCTGACAGGCCCTGGGTACTTCTCCTGGCTCTTTGGAGGTCACGGATAGGAAGAATGGCCACACCTGGGGTGCCCACAGGGGCAATGTGCCATGGAGGCTTCTATCAATGAAACCCAACTAAGATCGTCCTTGTGGACATGGCAGACCCGGCCCCACCCGACCCCACTGACCTCCTGTGAGTGGCGAAGCTGTCCAAGTCCGAGTTCCGCACCACCTTCTCATAGGGCACGTTGGCCGTGATGAGGCTGTGGCTGTTGAAGGAGATGTGCCTCACGGCGTGCCTGGGAGTGGGGAGGGGAACGCCTCTGAGGTGGAGCCCATTGCAGAAGAGGGGACAGCGCAGCCTCAAGCGGAGTCTGGACCCCTCAGGCCCTGCTTATCCCTGCAGAGCAGGCTCTCCCTCAGCTCCCACAGCTGCTGACACTTCGTAAACAAATCGGGGAGTCCCACCTGCACTCTGGCTGACATATAAGGACAAACTCAACTTGAGACAAATGGGCAACACAACACGCAGTGGAGACCAGCCCTGTTTTTGCCCCCCTGGCTAGAAGTCCTGGGCAGGCTTCCTGAGCTCTGAGCCGGGTTCCTCATCTGCAGCATGTGGGGACATTTAAGGGTGATCTGTAAGGCTTTAGCCATTTAGTCAGGACTAAAATGACACCTGTGCTCGGGCTGTGACAGCACATTGAGAACATCTTGGCAAGTGATGGCTTCAAGTCTAACGGACTTTCGCTCACTCTAGAAACCTTCTGTAGCACCTGCCAGGCCACAGTGCTAAGCTGGGAGGTGCCTGTGACACCAATGGCTCCCACAGGGGATGGCTGCCCTCAGAAGCTCCTCGCCAGGGGGAAGGTAAGGTGCATTTCCACAGCTCTCAGCCAAGGCCACCGCAGCACAAGAGAAGTGACGGCTTCTGGGAGTAGAACTGACTGAAGCACCTGGGAGGACACTCAGGGCCGAGGGGACACCAGGCCAGCACAGGAGTGGCCTATTCAGGCTGAGCCCAGGATGCTGTGGCAGAGGATGCTCCTGAGTAATAAAACCAAAGGGGGCATCAGAGCCCAGTGAGGGGGACAGAAGGCAAGAGGACGGGGGAGAGAAGGGAGGACTGAGGCCTGGGGATGTGTCACTAACGGGTGAGGAGGACCCAGAGGCTGGCTGAGGAGTCCGAAGCAGAAGGGGGGACATGAAAGTGACAACTGGACTGCGCTTAGGATGGGCAGAGGGCTCAGGGAGGACGTGGGTGAGTCAGCGGGTTCCAGGCAGGGGACCATGGAGAGGAGGAGGCTCCCTCGTGTGAGAAAAGTCAGTGCTGAGCACTTTAAAGGAACAGCTGGGGCAGCCCATACCTGGGAGACTGGCAGCTGCTGAATGGCCGGTCAAGAGGGGGCAGGGAGCCAACAGCCAGCACAGGCACAGCCAGCTCCAGGAGCTGCCCTCCAGCGCCAGCTCTCAAAACAAACTCCAGGTTTCCCTTAAAGGCAAATGCTTCTGGGAGGCCCATGTAGAACTTTTACTTGCTTTTGGCACCACCTGGTGGCAACAGTGGATCATCACAAAATCAGCAAGGGGCTTGTGCCAGTAGGGAAGGGAGGGAAAGAGACAGAACTGGGTGGTGTTGACACCACCAGGGGCCCTCCTCTGAAAAAGCTGCTAGCCACAGTACTCGCCAGTGCTGCTCTCCACCTCACCTTGCTGTCTGTTTTTTTCTTGAGATCTGGGGACTGGACTCAGGAGTGCTCGACCACTGAGCTATATCCCTGGCCCTGTATGAGATAGGGTCTCACTAAGTTGTCCAGGTTGGCCTTGACGTTGCAATCCTCCTGCCTCAGTGGCCTGGTTGCTGAATTACAGGCGTGTGTCACCTCACCTACAATGTCTATTTACAGGGTACTGAGTGTGTACCCCTTCCTCTGCTGTGGAGGTGGGAGTGTACTTGGTCAGCTCCAGCTCTGCTTTAAAGGTTAAGAGCAGGCTCACACAAAACCTTTTAACCACTTAGGCACTGTGAATATAAATGTGCCAGCTGGGTGCGGTGGCACACGCCTATAATCCCAGCAGCTTGGGCGGATTAGGAAGGACGATCATGAGTTCAAAGCCAGCCTCAGCAACAGCAAGGCCCTAATAAGCAACTCAGTGAGACCCTGTCTCTAAAGAAAATTGAAATAGGGCTGGGGATGTGGCTCAGTGGTCGAGTGCCCTGAGTTCAATCCCTGGTACCAAAAAAAAAAGTGTGTGTGACCCTACTGTGTGTACAACCAGAGAAGTGAAAAATTGTGATCCATTTGTGTACAATGAATCAAAGAGCATTCTGCTGTCATGTATACTGATTAGAATAAAAAAAGAAAGAAAGAAAGAAATGGAGATGCCTGGTATGGCATCACAATAGCCTAAAAAAAAAAAGAAAAAAGAAATAAAAAGTGCCTACATCCACAAAGCCATAAGCTGGTGCACAGCATAGGATCTACTTCTCTTCAATATTCTCAGTAAAGATTGAAATGAAAACTTGAGGCCGGATCACTTTTAGTCCTAGGTGCCCCCTACACAGTGTGAGGACAGCTCAAGCAACAGGCAGACCCTCTTGCAATCTGACACCCAGGAGTGTGTGCTCCCACCTGCATCCCCCTGCACCTAGTGGGAGCCACATCATGGCCTAGCTGAGCTGGCTTCTGACAGTTCTGAGCTAGCTTTAGTAAGATGGAGGAATTCTAAAACAACCAGAACAGCACTTATGAGAAATCAGTCCTTCTTAGAGAAGCTGGTCCTCTTCAGGGTTGGATATGAATGATGGCAAATGGATGCCCTAAGAGAGAAGAAATGCATCTCTCTGGAGCAGGACCATATCCTAGCCTCAGTTTCCTCATCTGAACACTGGAGGCAGCAGCACAGCCTGCTCACAGGATGCACTTGAGGAAGCGCTTAGTACAGTGCCTGGTTCGGGTGACTGGCATGATGGTTCGTGCGACTGCTATTCCTCAAAACACCTGCGGGACAAGCTTACCTGGAATGGACCTCCCACAACTTTTGGTTCATGCGGTAATCCCACACAGACACCAGGCCCTCCTCGCCTCCGCTGACAACCTTCCAGTCATCCATCTGGACTGCAGAGACCCCACGCTGGTGTGCCGAGAGTGACAGGGCAATTTTATCAGTGCGGAGGTCATGGATCCTCACCCTGGAAGGGCCAAAAGAGCACAGAGAAGGGAAAGGGGATTAGTTTAAAGCTTCCCCCTCAGTTGTGCTGATCTGGGTACAATGTTCCTACATAAATCTACTTCAACTGCACACACCTACAATACTGAAATAGACTACTCTCTCCCCACTGCTGTAGTTCAGAGTACCCACGACCACTTCATCACAATGATTTAAAAGCACATAGAACAGGAGTGACCCAGAGCAATTGCTGCTCTGTCCATCTGATCTCCTCAACAGGGAGACACCTGCAATGAGTGCATATCCAGGTAGAGGGTAGGTGACATCCAACTGGCACAAGGATGCCTCATGGTGTTGGCCTGAGAAGCGTGTCCCAGTGGTAACTATTATACAGTGATTTTGCTGGTGGTATAAGATTCTGTTAAGGGAAAATTGGTAAATTGGTGCCACTTGCCTGCAACCCAAACCCTTCCCTGGCCAGGAAACATTTCCCTGATCTGTGACCATCTTGACACTTAGGAAGTACTTTTATACTCGAGCCCAGCAGAACTGTGACAAGTGTGTGGATGCTTGGTAGTCACTTATCTGGAGACTTGAAATAATTACTTGCCTAGTAAGAATTTGGATTTAAGAACCTCCTTAAAAAACTCATTTTTTACAAATACATGCTAGCTTTTCACATGGATGAGTTAGAATGAGTCAGAAATCTCTTGTCTACTGCAAATACCATCATACTTAGTGCCAATAGCTAAAATTGAATGTGTCAAAATGTAAGCAAATTAATGAACAAGAATGAAGTGAATTTCACAGACCCTCTGACACAAATCAGAAAGGAAAAAAACAATTGCTACCCTGAAAAGACCCTGTCCTCGTGTGAAACGTGGTCAAAATATGTCTGACACAAAAGCATGGTGACACAGGATCACTGTAAACATAAACACAGTCCAAGGATCACTGCAAACACAGTCCACGCCCGGGGCTCTGTTCCCATAAGCAGCAACCCCCCCACACACTTATTTGCAGAGTTCAGTGGTGGAGGGGACTGTTTTGAACTAAAAATTCTAAGTTTAGTTTCCTGCAAAGTTTCAAGGCATGACGATTCGATTTTTAATTTTTAACAGGAAAGGACAAAAGTGAACTCCCTAAGGAGAACCTATGAAAGAAAATACAGCAAAGCATTAAAGGGACGGCGAGATGCCCACACAGCTGCAGCGAGCAGGAGGGCGGACGACCCCTCAGCCAGGGCCTGGCAGCCAGAGCAGCCAGCATGTCCGATGGGGCCACAGGCGCATCTCCCTTTCAGAAGTGAGACTCGTCACAGGTGGCCTGTGAGCATGTGTGCAGGTGACAAAGCTGGCAGGCTGCACTTCAATACCAGAAAAGGCAGGTTTCAGGGCAAGGTGTACTAAGGTGTGGTAAAGCTCAACTGGGGGAACCCAAAGCTGCACAAACCTAATTTCTTTCTTACAGATGGGACCGGTTTGTAATTCATTTTCCTTGGTCATTATAATCTGGTTAGGTTTTCTACTTTTTTGACTTAATTTTCTTAAATCTCCAGATTTCTAAGGGGAAAAAAATCACCCAAACTGACCCCCAGCCTGGAAAAGGAAGGGAAGCTCCACACTCCTGGGAAAGCAGGGACGTGGGCGTGGCCACACCGTACCTCACTCTCCGTGGAGGGGCCTCATCCTGGACACCCACTAGCACACTTGCTGCAGCACCGTCAAAAGAAAAACCACACGGTCATTTCCCTGGGTGCCGGAAAGAAGCCTGACCTCTAACACCCATTCCTAGCAGGAAAGAGAGTGTAAGGCAAAAGTAGATAATGATAGAACATGTAAGGTACAATATTGGAACAAATCGGGCAAATTTATAAATAGAGATGATAGTCCCAGAGAATTCAGTAATAATTCAAATATGCCAAAATCAATGGCTGTATTATGTATAAATAACCACTACTTTTAAAAATGTGATCAAAAAAGATCCCACTTTTCTAAAAGCAGTTAAAGGCAAAAATACTCTACTGTCTCAACTTGGGGCTGGAGGACATAAGTTACACCAAAATAAATTACAGAGGACTTAACAAGTTAGGCACAATTACACTGAAACTATTTGGAATAGGGATGACTATTCTAAACATCATAAAACCCAGAAGCCAGAAAAAGATTTATAACTATACATAAAAGTATTTTAACTTTTTCCCATACTGGAGGGAGAGACTGATAAACTGAGGAAAATATGTATAACAGAGGGCCACCCTCCTTCAAATTAATAGTAAAAACTGATAACCCAATATTAAAATGAAGGCAAGGATATGAAAAGCTTCAAAGAAAAAAATTCAAGTTTACTGTAAACGAAAAACTATCGTGCACAACCACTTGTCCCCTAAGATCCTCTGAGTAAGGCTGGGGCTTGGGAATGCTCCCAACACAAACACAGACTACCCAAACCCTACGCAAACACCACCCAGCCAAACAGCAGACACATGTAGAGTACATCTACACGGGCCATTAGCCACAGCACTGTGTTTAGTTGCAAAAATGGGGTCTCCATTTCAGACAACTTGTGGACCCTTCCACTGCAAATCACTTAATAATGGGGGCTTAAAACAGTGCTGAGCTCACCCACACAGTAGCTTCCCTGGGCCATGCTGACACCTAGATGGGGGGTACCTGGAGCTGCCTATGGGAGGGGGTGAGGCACTGGTGTGGTGCATGTCAAGACCGATGGGCCAGAGTCACCACAGAAAGCAGGACTCTTTTTTTTTAATTGGTTGTTCAAAACATTACAAAGCTCTTGACATATCATATTTCATACATTTGATTCAAGTGGGTTATGAACTCCCATTTTTACCCCGTATACAGATTGCAGAATCACATCGGTTACACATCCACGTTTTTACATATCGCCATACTAGTGACTGTTGTATTCTGCTATCTTTCCTATCCTCTACTATCCCCCCCTCCCCTCCCCTCCCATCTTCTCTCTCTACCCCATCTACTGTAATTCATTTCTCTCCCTTATTTTTTTCCCTTTCCCCTCACATCCTCTTATATGTAATTTTGTATAACAATGAGGGTCTCCTTCCATTTCCATGCAATTTCCCTTCTCTCTCCCTTTCCCTCCCACCTCTCGTCCCTGTTTAATGTTAATCTTTTTCTCATGCTCTGTTTTTAGTTGCTCTCCTTATATCAAAGAAGACATTTGGCATTTGTTTTTTAGGGATTGGCTAGCTTCACTTAGCATAATCTGCTCTAATGCCATCCATTTCCCTGCAAATTCCATGATTTTGTCATTTTTTAGTGCTGAGTAATACTCCATTGTGTATAAATGCCACATTTTTTAATCCATTCATCTATTGAAGGGCATCTAAATTGGTTCCACAGTCTAGCTATTGTGAATTGTGCTGCTATGAACATCGATGTAGCAGTATCCCTATAGTACACTCTTTTAAGGTCTTCAGGGAATAGTCCGAGAAGGGCAATAGCAGGGTCAAATGGTGGTTCCATTCCCAACTTTCCCAGGAATCTCCATACTGCTTTCCAAATTGGCCGCACCAATTGGCAGTCCCACCAGCAATGTACAAGTGTACCCTTTTCCCCACATCCTCGCCAGTACTTGTTGTTTGACTTCAGAATGGCTGCCAATCTTACTGGAGTGAGATGATATCTTAGGGTGGTTTTGATTTGCATTTCTCTGACTGCTAGAGATGGTGAGCATTTTTTCATGTACTTGTTGATTGATTGTATATCCTCCTCTGAGAAGTTTCTGTTCAGGTCCTTGGCCCATTTGTTGATTGGGTTATTTGTTTTCTTATTGTTTAATTTTTTGAGTTCTTTGTATACTCTGGATATTAGGGCTCTATCTGAAGTGTGAGGAGTAAAGATTTGTTCCCAGGATGTAGGCTCCCTATTTACCTCTCTTATTGTTTCTCTTGCTGAGAAAAAACTTTTTAGTTTGAGTAAGTCCCATTTGTTGACTCTTGTTTTTAACTCTTGTGCTATGGGTGTCCTATTAAGGAATTTGGAGCCCGACCCCACAATATTTAGATCGGAGCCAACTTTTTCTTCTATCAGACGCAGAGTCTCTGATTTGATATCAAGCTCCTTGATCCATTTTGAGTTAGCTTTTGTGCATGGTGAGAGAAAGGGATTCAGTTTCATTTTGTTGCATATGGATTTCCAGTTTTCCCAGCACCATTTGTTGAAGATGCTATCCTTCCTCCATTGTATGCTTTTAGCCCCTTTATCAAATATAAGATAGTTGTAATTTTGTGGATTGGTTTCTGTGTCCTCTATTCTGTACCATTGGTCCACCCGCCTGTTTTGGTACCAGTACCATGCTGTTTTTGTTACTATTGCTCTGTAGTACAGTTTGAAATCTGGTATTGTTATACCTCTTGATTCACACTTCCTGCTTAGAATTAGCAGGATTCTTAAGTCCTAGGCTTAGTCCCAGCTGGGGACTGAAGAGTACCAAGGTTCCTTCTTTTAAAAAAAGCCCTATAGAACTTCTATATTATGTGAAGATATAGTCCCTGAAATTAAATTCATGAGATTAGAGTATCTGGATTAGAGGATAAATTTGGAGAGATTACCAAGAAGGGAGCACAAGGGATAAAGAGATGGAAAATGTGAATGAGGAGTTGAGATGTGAAGGATAGAAGGGGTGGAGCCACACAAGTCCCAACTAAGTTCCAGAAGAGCAGAGAGTGTAAGGCAAAGAAGCAGCCCTCAAAGAGTTAATGGCTGCTATTTTCCCAGGAGTAAGTCATACACACTGATACTGAAGTAATCAGAATAAACTGAAATACATCCCCCAAAGGATGCTTTTTAAAAGTGAGAAAAAACAAAGCTCTTCAAAGCACCCTGAGGGGGGAACATTGCCTATTAAGGATGAGAATCAGGCTGACAGGAAAAACTAGAAAGGACATTAAAGTCACTGATTTGAATGACTGGATGTGGGTGGCACAATCAGCCAGGACATCCAATGAATGCTGGTTGAGCAATTTGGGGCATCCCTACGCTAGTTCACACGGGGCGTGAGAGACAGGCAGATCTACATCACCAATAGGCGCAGCCTCCAGTATGCGTCCCTCCCCACCCTGAATGAGCGTACTGGGGGGACACACACCTGTGCCACTGTAAGGATGACACCTGGAGGACAGCGGTCAACCGAGGAGGTGGACTATGCTGGCCAGGAAAAGGGGTGCATAGAAGACTGACCTCCTCAATGCCACTTTGTGCTTTTAAATTCAACTTGAAAGTTCATGCTGTTTATAAGCAACTAAAAATTCTGGAAGGACATACTGGAAATGTTAATGGCAGTTATACTGGAGAAGAGGTGTGGCAGTGGAAGAATGAGAGCCACAAAGAGTCTTCTGCTTTTGATTCTTGACACTGTCATGTGGTTTAAAAAACAAGAACTCATCCACAACCAGGAGGGAACCAGGTCTTCGAGGGTTCTAGTTATGCGCAGTCTCTGTTCTTGACATTATGTATATACCTTATATACACCCTCATTTGTATGTTGTGTGTCATAATGTTTAATAATTAATTTCTTAGGTAATGTTAAGTGGAAGCAGGATGTTGAAAAAAATATGGTCTTAGAGCCAGAGGCAGAGGCATTACTTCGTGCCTAGCCACGAGGAAGCAGTGGGGGTGCAGACCACTAGGGGCCTCCCGCTGTGGGATGCCATTCAGTCTGCTTAGTCTGCGTCTCCGCTGGAGGATCTGGGACTAGAAAGACCAGAGAGAGCTTGAAGTATGCTTTGAAAACAAAGATCCTTCTCTCTCTTCAGCTGCAGGGACACCCATCTCTGCGCTTGTGCAAGTAGGAGGACTAAGACTTTAGGGGCGAAGAAGGACAAGCAAAAGTGCTGGGTGAGAGGCCCGCTTCTGGACCACAGTGGGACCCTGCTAAGGATGGGGGGGGGGGGCATTTAGCCCAGTACTTCTGTGCGTGTTTGGTTACTAAGGGTCTATTTTTGGCGTGGTGATTTTCATAAAGAGCTCCTCTGTTGAATATTTATACTCCATAATTTACAGTTTGGCTGTTAAGGAGACAAAGGCAAACACAAATTTGGTCCAGAAGTTCAAAGTTTGCCATCTGTTTTCCTATTGTATTTAGACACCAGCATGGACAGCTCCAAACAAAATAAACAAATGCACCAAAAGATACAGCAGCAGTGTCTTTGATATCACCCAGGAAAACAACAGTGGGCCAAAACAGACTTGAACTTCTCCCTACAGGAAAAAAAGTAGTATTTTCTCTAACAACTCCTTAGAGGGACATCACTCTGGCTTCTTGTCTGCAAAAATAGCACACACCTCGGTGTGCTGAGTCCACCCAAGCCATCAAATTCACATTAAGAAGCAGGTATCGGCCTCGAACATCTGACAGCATGCAGCACCAAGTTGAAATGCAGCGAACCTTGGCACAGTCTACAACCTCAGCGTTCAAATCGAACACTTGCCGCTGGGAAACAGGTAGCACAGCAAATGGGCACAAAGATATGCCAGGACAACCGATTCCAGAGACAAAAAGAAGCCAACAGTAGATACTGCAAACCTCTATCTAGCGAGTATTTCATCAACTTTGCCCACTGAAAAGAAAAATAATTGGTCGGAAAGCTGTAATTGTATTATGTTTAATATTCATGGTTGGGCTGGAGGACTGTTCCAACACTCCCTCTCTGCAGCCCCTCTCTAATGAAAATCACACCATAGGAGCCGGCGCTAGCCCGCCAATTAAAACAAAAGACACCAGAACCTTCCAAAGACTCCAGCAGAGGAGCATCCATCTGATGGGCAGGAAAACGTGCTGGAACTGAGAGGGAGGCACGCTCTGGTTGGTCCTGTGTTAAGAGCTTTGAATAACTTATTATAACACTTGCAGATGGAGCGAATGCGACGCTGATGCCCCACTTGCGCACTCTCAAGCAGCAGGCGGTGGACCACAAGCCACCACAACTTTCTATTTGTCAGGCAGGAAGGAAGCTGAGAGACTCTTTAATTGGGGGCCACAAGTCAGGGCTCACTTCCTATTGGTCTGGATTAAATAGTCCCATATGATAATAAGGTAAATTGTATTTGGTGGCAAGGCTGAAGCCTATTCAGACTCTGGCTCAGCAGTTTCATTAAGAAGGACCCGACCTTCTGCTATATTTCCATCCAGAAAATAGAGGAAATAAGCAACAAAGCATTAAAACAGGCTTTTTTTGCTTATGACCAAATTAACTGAGAAAACTGGTGTATATTTCTTAAAAAGAAATCAATACATGATTCTGTTTGATCTTACTGAACCTGAGCTATTAAAAGAGCATTTTAAAATATAACCTTACATACCAAAATCAGTGGTTTTATCTGCACAGCACTGATGATGGCCTTCAATGAAATGATTCGTTTTAAATAGCGCCTAGAAGAGTACGTATTTTCAGGCTGACCTGCCCAATTTTTTCCGACTAGGCTAGTGCTTTCTGTGTTTTAAAGCTGGGTCTCTGATGTTTAGAGTTCTCTGTATACGGAACATAAAATCAGCATTGTCAAGAATAACATGTCATGTGGACAGGTCCCTGAATTTTTCTGGACCTTCATTTCCTTAGATGGTCTTGAAGAACTCTGTTAATCCTCAAATTCTGTGACCCATGACAAGCCGGCCCAAGATACTGCCTGTGGCAATGAGGGTCATGGATATCATGTCAAAACAATAAGGCACATGATCCCAAGTTGGAAGCACTGCCATTTTTTAAATTTTAAAACTTTTATGACTATTTTGTATATCCATGTTGTACATAAAGACTCTAAAACAAGTTTTTGACTTTCATTTACAACGATGTTGTGCAGCATGCCTGACATTCGGAAGCTTACTGTGTAATAAGTAGTATATTAAAATCAAAAACTGTACATAATCAAGGCAGTGTGGTGCTGGCAAATGTGGACATAGCTCAATGGAACAGAAATGAGAGTTTAGAATAAACTTTAAATTTGTGGTCAAACTTTCAAGAATAGGGGCTAAGAAAATTCAATGGGAAGAACAGTTTTCAACAAATGGTGCTAGACCAGTTAGATGTCCACATGCAAGAGAATGAGGAGGAACCCCTGCCCCACACCTGCTACAGAACTGCACACCTGAGAGTAAGAGCCAGACTACGAACAAACACAGCAGCAAATCTTTGTGACCCTAGGTTAATGGATTCTTATACATGACACCAAAGCCCAAGGAACAAAAAAGCAGATCAAGCTTCATCAATATTAAAAACTTCTGTGCTCAAGAAAGAGGAAAGAAAGAAGCCCACAGAATGAAAACATTTGCAAATCATATATCTGACAAAGGATTTGTATCTAGAAAAAATATGTAAACAACTCAGCAATTAAAAAAAAATAATTCAGCTAAAAATTGATTTGGATAGACAACTCTCCAAAGAAGAGACACGAACGGGCAATAAGCACCTGAAAGGCTGTCCAACACCACTAGCATAGGGGAGCCACATCAAAACCACAAGGAGGCAGCACTTCACACTCATTAGGACAACTCCAGACAACAACATTAAGTGCTGGTGAGGATAGAGAAAACAGAGTCTGCTTACAGTGTTGGCAGGTGTCTAAAATGGTGTGGCCACTTTAGAAGAGAGTCTGCTAATTTGTCAATAGTGAAACGTAGAGTTACCATACACTTCAAGTCCACTCCCAGGTATACAGAGCAAAGAGTATTGAAAACATGTCCACATGAACTATGGTAACAGCAGTAAACATAATAACCAAAAGGTGTAAACAACCCAGATGTCCATTAACTAATGAATGGATAAGCAAAATGTGGTCTAACTAAACAGTGGGATATTATTTGGCCATAAAAAGGAACGATGTGCTGGTACATGCTATAAACTGGGCTTCTCTTGAAAACAGCGTGCTGAGCAGGAAGCTAATCGTAAAAGATCATATACCATTCCTTGTACAAAATGTCCAGGAAAGAAAAATCCATGCAGAAACAGAGGAGACTAGTGGTTGCTCAGAGCTGCAGGCATTGGGGGAGATGGGCAGTGATGCTAATGGGTACAGGGTTTCTGTGAAGGTGTTTCAAAATTGATGGTGCTGATGGCTGCCTACCTTGTGAACTCACAAAACCCACTATTTGGTGCTATTTAAATCTCTGAATTATATGGTATGTTAATTCTATCTGAATACTAGGAGAGGAGAGTGTGGGATCTGTTGGTTCAACGAATGTTGCCTTAAGCAAGTGACAGCTTTCACTCTGATCAAAGCCCTTAGCGCCAACTTTTGCTCTAGTAAGCTCCATCCTAGATCCCTTCTTTCACTGGGAGAAGGAGCAGATCACAGATGAGAAGACTGAGGGCCAGAGAATAGGAAGGCATTTCATTTAACACAGCTCTTGCCTGTCAACTACTTGTTTATTTAAATCATTTACAAGAAAGTGGGAGTCCTGATTCTGGCCAAGACAGAGTGAGCCCACCACTGCTCAACCCATGGAGGAAAAACAAACACCTGTGGCTGCTAGGAACAAACTCAAGCCCCCAGACTGTGAAGGAGAGTCACAGCGGGGGCACAGCTGGCATGGGAGGTGTTCCCCAACCTTGCCCGTTCTCCTGCTGCTTGCCCTGAGTAGCTCCCACAGGAGAACCATGTGGCGCAGCAGGAGCTAAAATTCCAACAGAAACTACATCTTTCTGACTAAAGGAACCAATCAAAGGGGCCCCTGAAGTCCACAAGAGGAGGGTGGGAGTGCTTATGGGGTTTCTTATGCTCTTTTATGGCTTTGCCGCAAGCACAGTCCCCAGTTACAGTGGGGTGGTGGGGGTGATGCAGGAAGGGAAAACTCTTACAGAAACCCTGTCTTCTGGTTATAGGACCAGGGAAAGGAGCCCCTGAGGACTGGAAAGCTTAAGGACCAGGAGAAAAGGAAACTGAAAAAGCAGATTCCATAATCTTGTGCGAGAACCACGTGAGTCCCAGTCTTATCCCTGAGTATCCAGGACAGACCCAAGGTGTATCCGTGAAGCCTGTAAGACTTCAACTAAGATTAAACCACTGCCAAGCCTCAGACGAACCCCTACATAGCAATGTCCAAGACCAACAAAAACCACAGAGCAAAGGTTCTGGAAATTGAGCTGACACTGAATTCACCACCACAGACAATATGTGCAGTCTGAACCTAATTGGGGTGACTGCCTATTAAAAAAAAAAAAATTCTCCAGAGGGTTATGTAACAGGATCCAAAATATGCAACATTCACAATGTCCAGAATACAATTCAAAATACCTGACACATCATACACAAAAAGAAACAGGAAAATGTAATCCACTTTCAAAGGAAAAAACAAGTAACAGATGTCAACCTAAGGTAACCAAGACTTGGGGAATCATAACTTAAAAGCCCCTACCATAACCCTATTCCATAACAGTAAAATGAGTAAAAGTGACACTCTTAGTAGAGAAATGGCAACTATGAAAAAAGAACCAAATGGAAGTTTTGAACCAGAAAATACAAAATCTGAAATAAAATCTCTCTGGATGGGCTTGACAGCAGAATGAAGATGACAGAGGAAACAATCAGCGACCCTGAGGATGACCAGTAGAAATCAAAAACTCTGAAGAACAGAGGGCAGTGTGGGAAAGCAAATGAGCAGAGCATTGGTGACCTGCTGGGCGAGATCAAAAGATCTCACACTCATCACTCAAGTTCCTGAAGGAGAATTTTTATTTGAGAAAGAAATTAGTGCAGAGAAACTACAGGAGAAAATAATAATTGAAAGCTTTCCAAATTTGGTGGAAGACATAAATTTATAGACTCTAAATCTCAATGAATCCCAAACAGAGTTCAAACTAAAATCACAATTACCACCACCAAAATGATCTATTTGTTCTTGGTACCCATTCAAGCTTCTAATAAATATCCCAATTCCTAAGCTATTAATTCATTTATGCCTTCAGTGAATAAATATATATATTCACACCAGGGGTTGTAAAAAGGACCACTATCTTACGTAATGTTTGAAAATGCTGTCAGCTGTTCATGATGCCACTGGAATGACACGCCCTGGTTTCACAGATGCGAATGTGCTAGGATCAATATAGACAGACAAACAGTGTTAGACACCATCGAATCCAAGACAGACACTGTGGTCAATAGCCAGACACACTGTCCGCTTGACATCTAACAGCCCGCACCTGCAAGAAAAGATGCACTATGCCTTTGGAAAAACTCAGTTCTCCGGGCTGATAACACTGTAGACTCACACCACCTGCCCTCCTCATGGTGCAGGTCTTCTCTCCCAGCAAGAAAAAAAAGCACAATCTAACAGCGACTCAGTTTCAGACCAATCACTCTCTTACCCTCCCCATCAGACTCTTGCTTTCTTTCTGGAAAGGGTGATAGGCTTAAATTAAAAATGAAGAAATACCTAGCCTATTTCCCCTCCCTACCCCCAAAACAAAACCAAACAACAACAAATTTATAAAACCCCATCCAAGTTTTGTAAACTACTCAAACTGTTTTTCTTACTTTTTTTTTTTTATATTTATTTTTTAGTTTTCGGCGGACACAACATCTTTGTTGGTATGTGGTGCTGAGGATCGAACCCGGGCCGCATGCATGCCAGGCGAGCACGCTACCGCTTGAGCCACATCCCCAGCCCCTGTTTTTCTTACTTTTAAAGAATGACTTTCTTTAGTTTTGCCTTAACCACAGACAGTTTTATGTATCTCTAGAGTCCATTTCATTCTCAAGTTCTTTACACAGTACTAAGAGAATGCAGAGGCAATTAGATTTTTAAATAAAACAGGGAGGTTCCAGGGGTTCTGAAAATCACATCAGTCACTAGTAACAGCCAAGGACATAGTTCTCACAGCATCTGATCCTTGTTCCTTCTGAAATAAAACACGAGCACTGGAACTTTGGTGTGCATGTCCATTGAGATCTTAAGCCTCTACCACCTTTAGAAGATGCATTCCTTCCTTTTTACAAATGTACAATTTTTATTTGAAAACAAAGTACTTTTTAAAAAAGTTTTTTTAGTTGTAGGAGGACACAATGCTTTTATTTTATTTATCAATTTTTAAGTGGTGCTGAGAATCAAACCTAGAGCCTTACACGAGCTAGGTAAGTGCTCCACCACTGAGCCTCAGCCCTAGCCCCAAAACAAAGTATTTTTTTTTTTTTTAAGAGAGAGAGAGAGGGCTGAGGTTGTGGCTCAAGCGGTAGTGCGCTCGCCTGGCGTGCGTGCAGCCCGGGTTCGATCCTCAGCACCACATACAAACGAAGATGTTGTGTCTGCCAAATACTAAAAAATAAATATTGAAATTCTCTCTCTTATTATTTATTTTTTAGCTTTCAGTGGACACAACATCTTCGTTTGTATGTGGTGCTGAGGATTGAACCCGGGCCGCACGCACGCCAGGCGAGCGCGCTACCGCTTGAGCCACATCTCCAGCCCAAAACAAAGTATTTTTAATCCTGTATTTCAAGTGCTTGTTGAAGACTTAAGATTCTGATTCATAGCGCTTTCTTACATGTGAAGGCCAGCCCCTGATGCAGGGCAGTGGTCAAACAGCCCTAGGACTGGCCCTGTCTAAATGCTGCGCTGGATACCCAGTCCAAGTTCTTAGTCACCATTCTTTTTCATCCCGAGGGACAGAGGGATTTTTTTTTTTTTTAATGCAACACCAGTTTACTAACGAAATTTATTTAGCATGGTCAGATTTGAGCTTCAAACTGACCAGAGAGGCCTTTCATACCATACATGTGACTCTTCTTCTGGCAGTGGATGCATGATAAGGCAGCTTTATCAGGTGCACGAAGGACTCCTGACTGACAAGCTGATGTGCAGCTCACCATGGTCAGGACAGTCTGCTTTCACCATTTTCTTGGAGCTAACTGAGCTACACTATGCACAAGCAGAGGTCTCTTCTCTGCAATACCATTTAGGTTTCCTGTGAGTCTCACTGTGGCTCAACACCTAAATGCTCACACTGCAAACAAATCTGGGGCTTAATCTACAATCCCAAGCCTTTCCATTTGGATGTCCCCAAAAGCCCTCTATATTTGCTCTTTTGAAAACAAGAAGCTACTTGGTTCCTGTGTGAAGATTCTATGAGATAAGCTTGGAGCAATCTGATTTGTTTCATTTGCTGAGCCATGTGTAGGGGCTACTTAACAAGACTAGATTTTATAGAGAAAAACTGGACACACACTGAACTCAAGAGTTCAATGCTTAAGCATCAAAATATCAACCACTTTCAGAGACCTTGAGGAAAACAAAATGACAAGAATATGGTTTTCCAATGAAGCGTACATACATCATTTTTTGCTCTAAACTGGAGGTGGGAAGCTACTTGGGTGAAGGTTGGGAACTGAAAATATTATTTAATAAAATAATTATTTTTGCAAGCTATTGCACTGGTGGTACAGAGGTCTGGGATTTGGCAAGGAGAAGCGCCTGCCTCATGAGCTGATGCCCACCACTGAGCAGCCCACCACCTGCAGCCCGGGGCCGGGCCCAGGGGAGGGGCGCCAGCAGACCCTGGCCTCCAGCCACACTACCTCTCTTCAGGGTACTGGATCAGACACAGCAGATAACCAGCCAAAAAAAAAAAAAAGGCTGAAAGAAAAGGAAAAGAAAGGACAGGGGGGAGAGGGAATGGGGAACAGGAAAAACCTAAAATTTGGACTCAGAGGGTCTTTCAAACACTTTAATCCTTTCGTGCTGATGGTTCCTGGAGCGTCCGGGGCTGGCACTGGACCCGTTACCAGGAAAATCCGACTCTCTAAGCCAATGTGTTAAAGAGAAGGCTGCTAATCAGCTAAATAGAAACTGGAATCTGTTCACATCAAGTCTCTTTTCTCCCCCATCACCAGAGGGACACCATAGTGCTCTGAAACACACTCTTGACATCATTTGGCAGGCAACCCTGTTTTGTTGAACATGATTCATCCCTTAGGTTATTGTTTTTAATATTAGAAAGTGAGCTTTTAAATGCCAAAGAAATTTTGCAGCAGGGGGACAAAGGATATTCCAAGTGGTCTTGCTGGACCTTCCACCAACTGTGTCCACCAACTGGCTGAAAAGAAAGCCGTCCCACGGTGCTTCAGAAATGAAGCAGAGGCGTAGTGAGATCCAACTATTACCTAATACAAACCTGGGGTCTCTGTCAAGACCATGGATCCGATGGGTCAGAACTCAGGTGGGCAAAGCTACAGGGTGAGAACATAAGAGTGAGAGCACACACCAACCGGCACCCTGGAGGCTGGGGGCCAGGCCTCTGCCAAAACTGCAGTCCAACTCAAACCTACCTCCTATCCATGTTGCCACTGACCATAAGGTTGGGAGGGCTGTCCCTGAGGTTGACACAAGTGAAGTCACCGAGTGTGTTACCCAGCTTTGAGAGGCAGCGTTCAGCTTCCAGGCTGTACACGAGAATCTGAAAGAGGAAGAAAAACATGCGGGTGCTCAGTGCCTCAGATCACATCCCTTCACCACTGTTCAGGGCATGAGCATTCCACTCAGGTCCTATTGAAGAAGGTGGTCTTGCTGCTTCATCTCCTGACCACTTCCAGGTTATTCAAAGGAGAGGGGTAGGGCCAATAGAAAAAAACAACAGGAAATGCAAAGAAAAGAAGAGAGGAAAATCCAAAGAGTAGCTCAGGCCAAGTGCAAATTCATGGGACACAGAGAGAAATGCCAAGTGGGAACATTAGGAATCCTAATTTTAGATATTCTGTGCATGGAAGGCAGGTGCTCCACCACTAAGCTATATCCCCAGCCCACGTTTCCCAATTCAACAGCAAATGAAGGACGGAAACTAAAGGTCATAGATTGCTTCTGATTTAGAAGTAATGGGAACTTGAACAAGTGATGGGGAAGCTTGCAGGGATCCAGCTTGGGTTCTCTTCCTGTACTTGCACCACATAAGGTAAAAGCATGGACGGTACAAGCATCAGGAGGATGAAGCCTGTACTTAACCCTCAGATGGTTCCTTTGGACTGAACTGCAAACCCAAACCCAAACCTTCTTCCAACTCCCTCTTGTTGCTTTGGGGAGCTCTCTTTTGTAAGGTATGGAAGCAAATAAGAAGATGCCTGAGCTCTCTAGACAGGGCATCTGTCATTCTGGAACACTTCTGTGCCTTCTCCCCTGCAAAGTTGGGGTGGGATAGGGGTAAAGGATGATTCACAAGAATCTTCCCCAAAGATCAAGTCTTTTGCTTAAAAAAAAAAAAACCTTAACAATTCAATTCAACTTAATTTGACAAACATTAAATGATAAATATAGATCACTGTGGCAGGTGCCGGGGACACAGTCCTTGCTCCAAAATTCAGTTCAAAAGCTGCCTCACTAATGTGAACACATACCAACTTCCGACCATACTATCTATTCTGTTAATAATGTGGTAAATATTTTAAAATCAATCACCAAACTCAAAAGTTTTAATTGTATTCTTTTGTATAGAAATTCTCCTGTCAGCAACACATGGAAATGACATGCTCTTTTCTTGTTAACCTATACATTTATCACTTACCCATGTGCAGATTTTTATGTTGGTATTGAGAAGTTAATAATAAATTAAATAGTCTCCACTTTGACAACCATCAATTTCATTGTCAGCACACATTTCTAACAAGCCACTCTTTGGAAATTCCTGATAGTTGAAATATCACCACAATACTAATTAACCATTGCTAACAGCATTTAGAAGGAGAGATGACAATTTCAGAATTCAAAATGCCTTCTTAATCCATAAAGACTAGAGAATAAACTAAATGCACTTAAAAACAAGTTTATGACTCAGAAAAAATTAACAATTCTAAAATAACCAAAATAAGATTATTATTCCATATAAGAACATAGAAATAATTCTATCTAGAAATTTTTTTATCTTTAGCAAATAACCAAAAATCAGATAAAATCAACTCCTGAAGTGAATGAAAAAAATTAAAAACAGCAACCTGGTGGTGTGTATTAATTCTGTGAGTATTTCAAAATGACCAAAAGAAGTTTTTCCCACTGGTAACTGGGGATTAAAACCAGGAGTTCTTTACCACTGAGCTATATCCCAACCCAACCCTTTTTAAATTTTTTATTTTGAGACAAGACCTTGCTAAGTTGCCCAGGCTGGCCACAAATTTGCATTCCTGACTCGGCCTCAGCATGTGCTGCCATGCCTGTCTCCTAATAGAGATTTCTTCCCCCTAACATTTCTTTGTATTAAAAACACAAAGAAATGATAAATGTCTGAACTGAAGGATATGCCATTACTCTGATTTAATCATTATACATTGTACACGTGAACTGAAATGCCACACTGTACCCCATAAATATGTACAACAACTATGTTTCAATTAAAAATATGTATAATTAGGGCTGGGGATATAGCTCAGTTGGTAGAGTGCTTGCCTTGTATGCACAAGGCCCTGGGTTCAACCCCAGCACCACACACACAAAAAAATATGTATAATTAAAAGAAGCAATATTGTGCTCCTACTCATCAACAGAGTTTTCAATATTTTGGAACAATTTTCTTGTTTTTAAAACACTTCAACTTCTATAGCAGGAAGGTGGGTCTTCAGTCAGTAAAATAAACAAGGTAAATGCTAGCCTGGAAATCTGATATGGAGTCAATTCATATGTCTTTACTTTTTCTAGAAGTTTTTTTTTTCTTTGACAAGTAGACGAATCATCTCTGAGTGATTCAAAAAGACTCTCTGCAAATTCATCATGAAAACATCTAAGTCAGCAGTCAAGAGTCAAGCATTTTCTAAAATGTTCAATAATTCAAGGAATCAGAACTACCCGAAGAGTACCTTTATCATTGCGTTTAGTTAAAGACCACAGAGATTAGAAAACACATTACCATCTCAAAGGCGGTTCTTCCACGTTACAAGTCCCTTAACGACCTTTACCATGGCTCCCTCCCTCCCTCCACACTCTCTCTCTTTTAATAAGGTTGAGCAAATGGGACTTCATTTTATCTGACTACCACAGACTAGTGAGATTAATTATTCATGCTCGCACTCTCTCTTGTTAAGACCATGCATTAGACTAATTTTTCTCTTTATTGCCCTAGTTGGGTGCATCTCAACCCACGGTCACTTGACTCATTCTCAGGGTGTACAGATATGCTGAAAAGAAGAAAAAAGCTACCCAGACCTCCCCAATCTTGAAGAAAGCGCTGTGCTGGTGGCCACCAAGTCAACAGATATTGTTGGGGATTTTTTTCTTTTAAGTACCAAGTGTATATTATGGGAGGACTTAAGCAGTGATCACAGAGCAAATTTTTTACTGGCATCAGATGTTTCTTTAAGGATTATCCAAACAGGGCTGGGGTGGTGGCTCAGTGGTAGGGCGCTTGCCTAGCATGTGTGAGGCACTGGGTTCGATCCTCGGTACCACATATAAATAAATAAAATAAAGGTCCATCCACAACTAAAAAAAGAAAAGGAAAAAAAAAAAAGAATTATCCAAAACAGCTAAACCATGCTGAGACTGGTGTTACCTACAGGAAATGTAGGATGTCATCACAGACCCTGGGCATATTTCCTTGCTCTCTGGCTTCCACTAGACCTAGAAGGCACAGTGTGGTTGAAAGCATTGTCTTCAGAAGGAACTTGGGCAGAAATTCCTCTATTTATGGTGTTTTTCCCCTTAGAGATCTTGAATTATTTCTGATAAATCCCAGCCTTAGAAACTTAACTTTCAATTTTTATCAATTATTCTTATTTCTCTGAAATCTATTTCTAAATGTTTTTTTCTGATTTCAAATATGCTACATCTTGAATCAAATTCTAACATAACAGAATTACTTAATAAAACAAAGTGGCAGTCTTTTGTATATCCATCTCTCAGGGAAAACCACTTTTAACAGTTTGGTATATATACTTTTAGACTTTTATATATCAATGTTGTATATCTCTCTTTTTTATATGTGTCCAAAAACTTTCTTCTCTGCATGGATTATTATTTTACAATTTGTTTTTTCACTTGTCAGCGACTACAGTCAGATCTTATTTTAAATGGCTACACAGAATTTCTCTCGGCATATATAATTCTATATTAGTGAATATTTGGGTTGTTTCTGAATTTTTAAGATAAAACACATATAATGCTATAATTCATTCAACAGCAAGTCAAAAATATTTCTTAGTCACTTTTTATGCAATACGCACTGGAATGAACAGGGATGGCAGATGACGTGCAGGAGCTTCAGTCTGCTGCCAGATGAAAGAGTCTGCGCCTCTGCCAGCTGCTGCCGGCCACCAGCTGTCCTGCTCCTCTATACCCAGGACCACCTCTCTGTGGAGACCCACTGACCCACCGAATAGTTGTATCCTAGCAGCTGGTGCCTCAAGCAGCAGGGGCAGTACACTCAGAAGGGAGGCAACAACCTCAGGCCCAACATCTGGGAAGCATCAGCAGCTGCCCTGATCGGGCCTGCATCCTCCCTATGTGACCTGGATCCTCTGGGGTGCCCAGATGTTACTTTCCAAACCGTAATGGAAAGGGCTGGGAAATGGCCACTATCATTGTAATGGGGTAAGTCCAAGGCAGGCCAGTTCCTTCTTCGCTCAGCAAGAAGGGGGTTTGGCACTGCAAACTCTTCCTAAATCTGGGACTGACATTACCCTCAAAAGTGAATATGAAGTGAAATTATGGAGCCCTGTCAGCCTAGAATTCTGATGAACAAAGAAGGGAACTCCGTGCATGTTTTTTTCAAGTTTACCAAAATAGTGAAAGGCATTAGACCTACAACCAGCCAGCACCAAGTAGCACCAAGACCACCTCAGAACCCCAGCACAGCCTCTCCAAGCAGGTCAGGAGTGGGCAGGTGACTTCCTCATGAGACTGAAGCATTTTAAAAGCTTTGCGAATTAAATTTGTCCACTATCATTTTATAAAAGGAAGTAACAAAGCCAAAGGTCAGGAGACACTGGATGAACTGAAGCAGAACAGAAGCTAAAAGGCACAGGAAGAAGACCTGATGGACAGCCTTAGAGACAACATGGTCTACCTCTCTTCCTTTCTGCTCCCTGAAAGCTCTCCTCCATCACTACCACATATATTTTGCTCTTCTTGGGGGAAAAGTCATGATCAGAAGCCAAATTCTGGAGCACAGAGCCAGTAAACCTCATGTTCTCTTTTCCCACCCACTCAAGTGTACTCTGTGCTCTCTTCTTGAAGAAGCCCTCAGCACGCAGAGTTCTCCCCTCTTGTCAGGGTGGGAGGTATTTACTGTCTACATGCTTCATCTGGTGTTCTCACGGGGCCATCTTGAACCATGCATTATCCTCTTCCAAGTCTTAAAACATGGAGGATGGGAGAGTCCCCAAGGAGACTCTGAAGTTAGGTCAGGTGCAGCTCTGTTACAACACTGCACCACACACTGGAGAACATTCTATAAGACTTAAGACTCTAAGTAACTCCTTTGGAGTGGAACTCCTATCATTCATTCATTCCTGCAGCATGCAGCAAGGGCCCAGGATGTGCCAGGTACTATATTAGTTACACCTTCTCTGCATCTTGTTAAGTACTTGCATTGGCGTTTGGAGATAACTGGGACTCCATACCAGTCAAACACCGAAATCATCCTCATTAGGAACCCAATAAAGATTAACATTCTTTTTAATGCTTAACACATTTTTCCATGCCCAGATATTTGGCTTGTACAAAGAAACTGCTTCACCCTTCCCCAAAGAGAGGGAGGCTGCACAGATACCTGGTCATCATATCTACATTCTAGGAAACTGAAACTGCATCCAGTCCCGAGATTCCACTGCTCACAAGATGGCAAACTAACATGCCTAGAAAACAATGCTGAAAAACAGGATATGATTCTACCTGTTATCAGACAGGCCTTCAGACATTCTGTTTAACTCATAAGAAATTAAGGAAATTCAGAGGAGCCAAAAGTGACTAGAGCACTGAAAATCAGAAAGGTGAGTGAACGTTAGGCCAGGGACGCATGCCAGTGTCAGGAGCCCAAACAGCTGGTGAAATGGAAGACCAAGGGTCTGGCCAACACAAAGGAAAATGTTCTCCATAAAGCCGAGCCTTTTTAGGCACTTAGATAAAAGCAAACAAGGAGGAAAAAAAAATCTATCTACTGGTGGAGAGAGCTCACCTTATGGAAATCTGTCCACCTCAGCTTCAGCTCAGGGTGGACAAAACTCAAGCTGTGATCACATGTGTGCCCTCCCATGAGTTCAGGCGGAATTCACACCATCCGCATGGCCAGGAGAACCCAAGCCTAGTGATTCAAGTATTTTCAGTTCAGTGATATGGTTCCAGTACCTGGCAGAATCTTCTCAGGAGGACAACCTCCACCCAGACCCCTTAAGAGACCTATAAATCAAGATCAGCCAAAGATTAGCTCACAGTTAAAAAATAATTCCCAAAGCAGAAAAAAGCAATTTATCCTAAGTGAGAGAAACAAAACCAAGCTCAATTAGGGTTGGGGTTGTGGCTCAGAGGTAGACTGCTCGCCTAGCATGCGTGAGGCACTGGGTTCGAACCTCAACACCACATGAAAATAAAATAATGTGTCCACCTATAACTAAAAAATAAATATTTAAAAAAACAAGCTCAATTAGACTTCCAAGCATATTAGGTATTTTTCAAATAAAGAAAAAAACAAGCATGTCAAAAATGTTGATAGATAAAAGAGGGAGAGAATGTAACTTAGCAAAACTTATTAAGTAGGTTTGAAAAACAAATCATAGAAATTACAGTCAATGGATGATATAAACAAGAAGAAGGATGAGTCCAAGAGGGAATCTGTGAACTGAAGACTGATATGAGGAATTACCCAGAATGAAACAGAGAGAGATGGAAAAGAGGAGCAAGCAGTGTCCAGCACTCATCTGACCTGAGCTCCAGAGAGAAATGAGAGGAAATTTCAACAGGAAAAATGGCTGGGAATTTTCTGCAATGGAAAGGAAGGAAACACAAGAAATTTATCTTCCAAAGAAGATAAATTAAAAAATAAATCCATACCTAGAGACACTGGGGTAAAATCACAGAAAATTAAAAACAAAGAGATAATATTAAAAGCATCAAGAGGAAGAAAAAAATCCTAAAAGGGTCTGAGAGGTATGCTGGCAGCCACCTTCTCAGCAGCACAACCAGTATCTTCAAAAGACTAAGGGAGGGCTGGGGATACAGCTCAGTTGGCTGAGTGCTTGCCTTGCATGCACAAGGCCCTGGGTTCAATCCCTAGCATAAAAAAAAAAAAAAAAAAAAAAAAAAGACTAAGGGAAAGTACCTGTGAACCTGAACTATAAAAGACAGGAAGATTACCTTTTAAAGATGAAATAAAAATGTTTTTGGATTAAAACACTGAGAGCACTTGAGACCAATAGATCCTCACTAAAACAACAACAACAACAACAAAAACCTTCCAAAGGAAGTACTTTTGGGAAACAGAAAACAATTCCAGAAAAACATTCTGATGTGCTGGAAGGAGTACTGAACAGACTCAAGTAAATGTGCTAGAAGTAGACAAATCCTGGCTCCTTCCAACAAAAATAACACATAACACTGGTTTGGGAGTTCAGCAGAGTAAACACTCTCCAGTCTCTAGTCATTGTTGCAAGCAATCAAACACCATAAACAACAACGAAAATATTATAAAACAAGGAAAATGTACCATGATCACAAAGATGGCAGATGCACAGGGCATGCTTCATGTTCACACCATACTGTGTGAATGAACACTTCTCTGGATACCTGCACCATGCCTTGCACACGAGAGGGGCTCAGTATACAACTGATAAAAGAATGCACAGATGCGTAAGCCCTGCACACCTGTGTGGACCTGTCCAGTACAGGCAGGTGCCACACTGCCTTGTAGTAAAGACAGGCTTCACGAATACAAATGGAATGTTAAGTCAATCAGCTGTCCACCAGTGGCAAGGCATGGAGCTGCTTCCTGAGTTGCAAGTAAAGTTTCATTCCAGTCTTGAAGTATGAGACTAGGAACACTCATTTTTTTAAAAAAAGTACAAAACATATAAAAGATAAAGGCCTATAAATCTTTGGGGTAGAATCTACTCATGTAAACCACTAAAAGTGAGATTCTAATTCAATGTAACTATGATCCAGAGAAATGTGAAATTTAACTACAAAAAAATGCAGTATCTATGTATCAGTGCTCACACACAAAGCTAAGTGAAAGCTTCTGTAAATTCACAGATGAGCTAAGATTTTAAAAAAGGGATGAGAAAGATGGACAATTGAGGAGGGAGAGGGAGCTAGTGAGAAAAGAGTAAATCATACACAAAACAGCCAATAAAAAAATAAAAAAGCAGTTAATATACATGAATAATGGATGTCTGATTTAAAAGCAGTTTACTCCGATATGATGTAATTTTTGACAATCAGCCAGAGAGACTATTTTGTAAGTCCTTGCCAGAGATAAGTCATAGCGTGAGGCTTGGTAACACGGCCATATCTGTGAACATGTGGAAAATGACTTTCACCACCGTCCCAAAGGTGACTTTCTGTTGGCAAACAGAACCTCGCCTCTCAGGTGCACTTAGCAGCAGTGACCAGCAAGATGCAAGGACTGAAGAGCTGGCTCCCTGAATGAGCTCAGGTCTCTGAAACGTGCCCCCCAACAGTTTCCATGACATGCTTCTGGCACAGCACACACACACTCAGCACAGAGGGAGGAGCAGCCTGGGCTGCTTTCATGTGTAAGTTTTAATTGGAGTGACAAGCCCACAAGGCCAAGATATTTCAGGGACGAGACGGTGCTGCTGAGTGTCGCCAGGCTCTGGGTAGGCCAGGCCTGTATGAGCTCCCCACCACGTGCCAGTGCACCTGCAGCCCCCGCTGTTCCAGGACTGGACTCTTCCCGGGGAGGCAGTGCCAATCATGCAGGCTGTGCCAAATGCAGGCTTTGTGATGTGGGCAGATGTCTACAAAGGACCAGAGCAAAGCTGAACCAACACCTATTGTGACCTAAGCCTGAAAGGAACCTAGGGAGCAAAAGTGTTCCCAGGGGAAAACCAGGCAAAAGTCACCCAGACGTCTCTCAATTGCCTCCCTCCCCACTTCGTCTCTACCATGCAAAAGGTGCAGGGCCCATAAAGGAAGCCAGCTCTGCTTTGCGCAGTGAGCAGAATGCGGCTCTGCTTTGCTTCAGAGATCTCTTTAGTTTCTGTCCCAGTGCTAGGAAAGGATAAGAGCTGTGACCACAGAGAACTGGTAGACAGTTACATAAATGAAGAGGGGCGCCCACTGCCCGAGTGGTGGGTCAAGGAGGAGATAATGACTATGCATCTGCACATTCTCCTCTCATACTCTCACCGCGCCTCGTAATAAGGAACGCATGCAGTCTCCAAACACTCTACAATTACCCACGTTTATACAGTCCCCAGGAGAAAGAGTTATTATTAAATCTATGCTTTGGGAGAAAACTGGCTGTAAACTATGACACGAATTCTTTAAAATTTAAAGGAGCTTAAACATTATTTTAAAATGAAAATATTACAAGTGAGCTGCTTATAATATAAAACTACCTGTAAGTCTACAGACTTAATTAACACAGGATATTAAACCAGCTTGGTTATCAATTTTCTTTTGATTAGAATGGTGACTTCTAGCTTAGCCCCAAGTGAGGTGGACAAAGGCTTGGAAGAGGGTAGGCAGGCAGAATGTTACTAAGGTCAGATCACTGGAATAAATGACAGTTTGAAGGGGGGGCCTGAAAATTGCAGTATATAACCAGAGCCTTTGGTGTAGGACAGATAGTCCACCCCTAAAGTCTCCTCACCCCTGAGGCCTGGCCACCTTTAATCACATGACATAGTATACCATGGCATCACCGAGAGCTGCTTGACAGTGTTTGATACATACTGTTCATAACATCCAGCCTTTCACTCAAATTCTCTCCAAATATCACTCCATTTGAGTCTCACACCACCAACAGGGAGACAGAAAAATACTATTATCTTCATTTTATGCATTAAGAAACTGCATAAAACTGAGGCTTCAATAATTTTAAATAACTTGCCCCAAATCACACAGGTAACAAGGCAGCCACAGCAGCCCGAGGCACAGCCCAGGGGTCTCAGTCCTGTATCAGTGTACTCTCATATCTTTTCCCAATTCCTGTCAAAAATGGTTATTAATAGCGGCTGACATTCACAAAGTTCTCCTACACGCTCGACCCTGTAATAATGCACCATCTATCTGACCCCCACAATTCTATAAGGTGAGTGAAATATTTCACTTGTTGTACTTACAATGAAGTGAAGCTAGAGAGAGGGCAAACCTTTACCCAGCTCTCAAGTTCTGGAACCAGGACTGAAACCTGGACAGGTGGCCTTCAAAGCTTGTGCTCTTTAAATCTCCACCACAGACTGCTCAAAAGGTGGTCCAGAGCAGCAGCCACAGCAGCTATGGGCACACCGCAGACTGCAGTTCTCAGGCCCTGCCCAGACACACTGAATCAGAAGCTCTGGGTGGGCCAATGATCCCTATTTTAATCCTGTGGATTCTGATGTTCCCTAATGTGTGAAAACCCCTTCAAACCTTTGGGGCTGAAAAAGAGTTGCAGGCACAGGAGAGCTTAGTGTTACTCAGCTCTAACTGCCCACTTCCTGCCTCCTGCCATCTGGTTAGGCCACAATGCCATGCAGTAACCACAACATCCAAGTGTGAGGTGCAGGTCATGTGTACTGCAAAAGCTCAGACAGGGCATCTCTGAACAGCTGGTGAGGTTCTTCTAGTAGGTGGGACTCTGGATGGGAGGGAAAGAGGGACTGCTACTGTAGTCCCTGGAAGGGAATGAGCACAGCACATTCACACTGCACCTCCCTGGCTAGATCAAGGGCTCACCTTGCAAATGAAAGGCTGGGAGCCAACAGGGGGCCTCGCCCCCCCCAGGGTTTTGAGGGCCACACTGAAGGCAGACATGAGGGTCTAACCATAGTCCTCAGCATGTGGCCATACCTTCAATAAAACCTAAAATGGGCACAAGGCAGAGCACTTGAGCCCATGAGCAAAGACAGGGAAAGGGGAATAGGGCACAGCAAGTGAGGGAGGAATGCTACTCAGGAAGTATTTTTTTTTTCCATGTCATTTCCAATATGCATTTTAAAACTTATTGTGAAAGTGAGAAAAGAGTTCACAAACCAAGTGCAGAGGCCACCTGTAGGTAGAGTAGGTAGAGCCTAGGCCAGAGTCCTAACCTGCAAAGATCTAAAGAAAGCTGGGTTTAGAATTGGGGTCAGGCCCCGTCAATTGACCCTTGTTGTAGGCACAGTTCCTGAGCAGGACGGAGGAGTGGTGACTGGAAGCCGGGTCACTGCACAGCTGCTCTGGCCTGGGACACACCTCCTAAGACTTGAGGCCTCATTTTTACAAACTGTAACCCTCTTCCTCCTCTGGAGTTCCCAGCTTGGAATGTGATCAGTGGAACGGGGGCTGACCTGGCGCTTTCCTTTGTCTGTCTACAAGGGGTTTGCCCTGGAAATTAAGAAGACACCAAGGGAATGCTTTGAAGAGTAACTTTGCATCCATTAGAAGGACTCATCTCTGCGACTCAATAATTGATGTTACTTACAAAGGCCACTCTCTAACACAGTGCCTTATACAGAAGACTGAAGTGTTGGGTAAATTAATAAATCATATTCATCTATGCACTGGATTAAAAGCAAAGTTCTCTATAATACTGTGTTAGTCCAGTTTAAAGTGCTATGTGAATTTGGAAACAGTGAACTATTTTCTGTGGGACTGAAATTCGAACTCATATAGGCCATTTTTGTGGGCCCCTTTCTCTTCCTCTCTTCCAAAACAACATCATCGGCTGCAACTGTCTGAATGTGTGGGAAGCACACAGCCCGCTCTATGGCAGTACTGTTTTCACTTTGGCGATAAAGACAAACCATAGCTAATGGAGAAACACACTGGTTTTTAACACTAATAAACCTAGTTGCTGGCTGGGCAATATTTACTCTGTGATTCTTCTGGCACAAAAAACCCAAAGCCATCTCCATCTGTGCAGGTCAAATAAATTCAACAGTCAACTTGCAGTTTACATCCTCCAGTGAGTGAGAGATGGTGCAACAGGAAGAAACTTTCACATTAATAACCAGGGAAGCCATTAGAAAAAATGGGCCCTAAATAAAACTCTAAGTTTAACTGAAAATCCAAATGAGAAGAAAGGCAATGAACATCATAAATACACTTCAAATGTAATGGTTTTATAAACTTGCTCAGAGCCTCAAGAATACTAATTAGTTTCTTTAAAAATTAGAAAATTATACAAACATCACTGGCATACAAAAACTACACTAGTGTGAGTGCAGACAGGAGACATCTGGGACCTGGTGCCAGCCTCTCCAGGAAGGCTTCGCGTTACAAAGGCTTCCGCACCTCACCATGAGTCGGCCGTTACCGTTACCATTCATTACTGCACTTGTTCTCCTGGAAGCTAAACTGGCCCAACCCTTTCTATTCTGAGCGTATCTTTTCAAAACAATCCTCAGGAAAATGAATCCTGTGAAGATGCGGGGACTGCTATCGCTACAAGCATGGCTCCCACACCTGCTCAAGGTTACCAATGCCCCAGCCGGCCTGGACCCGGGGGGCTGCCTTTCCACACGGAGCTCCCTCTGGTGGGCCTGCTGCTTCCATCTGCACTGCCCTGCCACAGGCTTTGCCTGACATCTAAGCAACCCCATAAGTGGTGGGAGTGGGAGATGAGGGAGGAGAGTACAGAGCCCCAGCCACGTGCAAGGCACATTACTTACAAAGGTAGATGTTGTCCCGGTTTCCAAATGGGGAAACTGAATGAGTAACTTGCCTGAGGTTTGTCTGACTCCAAAACCCTTCCTTGCATGTCCCCAGTGGTGATATGACTACCTTACCTGTAGCTGACTGTTAACTTTCCCTGTACATACTTTTTATAACTTTGTCACTCCCTTCCAGACCACTAGAGATCCAAAAGCACTCTTAGTTTCTCTAAAAAGTGATAACATTCTAAGAAATACTTTCTGCAGAAAAACCTGCCATGGTTTTATAGAATATCAGACCCTCACAGGCCTCTAAGCTGGAAGACTTTTTGTTCTGTCTTGAGAAATCCTACAGATCTATGGAGGTGCTTCATGGTTTTCACTATAAGTGAGGAGAATTACATTTATTATTATTCATTATAAGCAACATACCTGCAATGATATCAATTATGGATATCATTTTAATATTAAAACATGCACAAAAACATTTCAATGTTTATTTATACAATTTTTTATCACTACAGAATTCACCAAGTTCATTGAGAAGGTCTTAGGAACATCCATCCATCCCAATCTGGAGAAAACCACCTTTATATTGCTAAGTCACACTCAAGAACCACAAGGGGTGTAATCCATGAGACAGATGTCATATTTCATTCATCTCTATGTCCAGCACCAACTAGACATTTAGCACAGAGCAAGTGCTCAGTCAGTAATTCTTAACAATAATATAACCTCAACAATGGATTCTTTTGATTGTATCACTCATGGTCTCCATGAGATATTTTTCTAAACTTCTTCAAGAAGGAAATAGAGTTTTAAAGGTTGAAAGTGAGCAATAAAATTTAAATAAGATATTCATTTTATGAACTTTCAACTTTATAACTATTCATCCTGCTTGTAAAATACCATTTTTATTCTCCTCTGGAATGGAATCTTGAACAAAAGACAAGATGGCTCTCCTACTCTGGAGAAGGTATGAGAACAAGGCCACAACCTGAGCACTGTGCTTCGGACTCCAAAGGCTCCCCAGACAAACATTTCAACTCATGACTAGTGCAGGCAACCAATCTGGGGTCCTTCGTGTCCGTGGTTGGGGAATGATTATCATAAGAGACGTTAGCAATTATTTTCCAGTGTGATGTAAGCTGAGGCAGCAGCGCCAAGCAAGCGTCCTTGTCAAACACAGTCCAGCCTTCTGGATGACTTCACTCACATTTTCCTGATTAGGATGCATGCCACGTGCTGCTTAATACAATCTGCCATCAAATGCCAAGTACTTCAGAACTAAATTAGAAAATACGTCCAAATACATAGAATGATGCTAAGAGCCCTAAGTGGATCTCGCTTTGCCTTTATGAGGCATGAGACTCATCGTCAACATAATGCTCTTCAAGGAAGCAATTCTCTCTTCTAACCCTCTACCTCTGAGAGCAAAATTTAATTCAGGCAACAAAAGAATTAATAAAGATGATATGCTATCATAAATATGGTTTCATAAATGAAAGTATTTTTGACAGATTCAGTAACTATGAGACACACAAACACACACACACACACACACACACACAAAATTTAAAGGGATGTTTGGGTACAAAGGGCCACATTAACAGAGTTCACAATGCTCTTTGCAATGCAGCATGACGAAGAGATGGAGCCAGAGTTAAGGCTGGGGATGTGGCTCAAGCGGTAGCACGCTCGCCTGGCATGCGTGCGGCCCGGGTTCGATCCTCAGCACCACAAACAGAGTTAACTACTGTTACATTAGTTTTCCTTTATAATCACATGCCACTCAGCAACAGCTACCTTTAAGGTCATTTATACACTGAAGTCTGAGAATCCAAGAAGGCAACTTCAAAACTTAACTATCGGGCTGGGGCTGGGGCTCAATGGAAGAGCACTTGCCTAGCATGTGTACGGCACTGGGTTTGATTCTCAGTACCACATATAAATAAATGAATAAAGTAAAGAGCTCCATTAACAATTTTAAAAAATATATTTAAAAAACACTATCAGGGAGGGAGGGGACAGGGCTAAAGAGTGACAGTGATCAAATTATATTGTCATATTGTGCACATATACAAATGTGTAATAACAAATTCCATCAATATATGCAAGTATAATGCACCAATAAAAAATGAAAAAAACAACAACAACTATTTTTGCCTAAAAGTAAAAGGCTTTCAAGCAGTACTTTTCAACAATACCACTTACTTACAAGACACAGGAACTGATGATAAATACCAGTTTCCTGTCCAACCATTCTTGCCAGCATCAACATGACCCTTAGAGAAGAAACAGAAGCAATGGACTCCACAACCCATTTCAGAAGCCCTGAACTACTCAGGATCCTCCAGCAGTAGATGAGTTCAGTACTATATCACAGGGAACAGGAAAAGGTGAAACCACTTAATCACCAACCAAAGAATCCAGGAATGTGGGTGCTGGACAGGGGACCAAAGACCCAAATGTCCAACCTCGATTTATAGGGGAGAGATTACCATCTTAAAAGAATCATAGACTCCCTCAAAGACACTGAATACACCAGCAAGGGACATGCATCAGAGTGTAGCTTTTCCCACTGTAAGAGCAGCCTGACAGGACTGTCAGACCTGCTGCACTGATTCCAGGTGAAGCCAGGTGGTCTAGTCATTTCTCTGAAAAACAGAGCTGCAAAATAATTACACAAAGGACAAGACAAGTCACATCTCAGCACATCCTTCCTGGCCTCATATTATTGTGATCCTTCTATGAAACCAAAAGGAGGAAAGGTATCAAGGAACTGCCAGGGGAATGGGATGCATTGCCACCCACCAGTCTCCAACATATAACTTCTGTGGAGGGTAACAGCTGTCAGAATTACCAAGGCACACATCCCTTTGACCAAGCCAGTCTCCTCTGAGGAATTAATCCTGCAAATGCATTCATGTAGACCAAGTGTTGCCTGCAATACAAAAGACTGGGAACAATCAAACATTCACCAAAGTGGAGCTAGCCAGATTCACCAAGGCACCTCCATAAGGTGCAATACTATGATGTTCCCCCGCAACAAAGAAAAGAACACCAGGAAGTTCCGTGTTTCACTGCATAATCAATCGTTGCCACTGCATTAAAGCATATTTACAGGTATTCCTTGCATCCTAATCTTGTACCAAAGACAATTTAGTAATAAATGATTTTAAAGTAATATCATCACAGGGCTGGGGTTGTGGCTCAGTGGCAGAGCATTTGCCTAGCATATGTGAGGCACTGGGGTCGATTCTCAACACTGCATATAAATAAATGAATAAAATAAAGGTTCATCAACATTTAAAATATATTTTTTTAAAAAAGCAATATCACAGTTTTTTTAAAGCTTTACATAATGGTCACACCTCACTTCTTTGGAAAAAAAATTTGGCATAAAATCTGTGATGATGATGATGCAGTAAAATACAGTTCTTTATTATCTCCAGAGACGGGGTACAAGGAAAAGCAAGGTGCAAAACAAACATACAGTATTTTTACCATTCACATTTTTTAAAAGGGAGAGTTCACGTAGAGTAGAGTACCCAGGAGTACATGAACCACCTCTGCAAGGATACACAAGGAACTGCCAGCAGTGATCTGGCTCTGGGAGGAGAAACTGGGAGGCAGGCTGAAAGCAGCGGGAAGGAGCCTGCCCATAGCACACCCTTCCCCTCCTTCTTCTGGTTTCTGAATCAGAAGGTTGCATCACTTACTTTTTTAAAAAGACATTTAAAAATCTGATATTTAAAGAAAGGGCAAAAATAACAGCCATTTTTATCTATGACTTTATGTAGCCAACGAAAATGCTGGCAAACCCAAGTGTGGCCCCTTAATTCTGACCCCTGAAACCCAAGTGTGGGAACTCCTGCCCCAAGGGCAAACCCAGACTGCAGAGCACTAATTCAGCCTTTTCCACTGAGCTGGAGAGGACCAAAACCCAGCTAGACTCACAAGCTTTTCTCTAGAGATTAAGCAGACAAGCTTTTGCTAAATTACTTTGTTTCTTCTCCTTAGAAAACTTTTGTTTATTAACAGAGCTTGCTTGGTTGCTTGACAAGTACCAGTTTGTGAAAATCTGTGTGTAATGCTGTTTTAACACTCCAATGCCAGGAACACACTGGTGCTCAGTGAGTATTATGATGCATACACAACAGACTGGCCAGTAGCATACATGACTGGGTAGGTCTGAACCATTATTACTCAATGCTCATGCAGCTGTGGTGCCTATAACATGCTAATGTGGTCAGCATATGGTGTAAGGACATTTTCTACCTAACAGTTACCACCACCTCTGGAGTGCTTCTACAGTTAGGGAGAGCTAGGTTCTTGGCTAAAATTCTATTTCAGCATTTGCTTTTACTATCTACTTTTATCACAGTTATAATCAATAATGCACTACAGCTAAACCCCAGTTCTGTATCAGGTACAAACAAAGATAAACTAAACCCTCTGTTCTCACAAAGCATTCATGTGAATCCTAGATATACAGGCCAGAGGCACAGACACAAACCCCAGTGTATCCATGGCTCCAGGCAAACTCCACTGCTAATTGTCTCTCACCAGCCTCATAAAATGTGCCCAACTCATGTTGCCAGGCAGAAGCACAGACATAGCCAAAACATGGTAGTCACAAGCAAAACGACTCTGAGCCTTACACATGAGACTATTTGGGAATTATGACATTACATTATAGAATAGCAGGATGACACTAAAATTTCACAGAGCCACCCGTTACATGGCTTAACTCACATGGAAACTGTACCCCACAATGCTTAAAAAATATAAGTTTTTTTCTGAGGAAGCAGAATATCTATTAGAGTCAAGCAGATGGAAAGTGATATAGAGGAAGCTTTGCATCCATCTTGCTCTGGAAAGGGTGGCATTCATGTTGGAGACTCATCTCAACACAAAACTCTTATCAGCCAATCACTCACGCAAGGATCTGGAGTTTGGTGTCGTGCTCACAAAACATTTGGATGATTAAATGCTACTGATAGTTTTCCAGTTGATATTTTAAAACATTCTTACAAAAACTTTCTGCCACTCCTAATTTTAAAACAACAATGAAAAATATCAGGTAGTAAGTTATTTGAAAAGGAGGATAGGAGGGAAAAAGAGGAAAGATCATGAATTGAAATCAATTTTCATGCATGTATGAGTTTGTCAGGTTGAACCCAACTACTATGTGTAATTATAAAGCTCTAATTTAAAAAAAAAAGTTATTTGAGAGACTACATAATTTTATTTTATTTTTTTAATATTTATTTTTTTAGTTTTTTAGGTGGAACCAATATCTTTATTTTATTTTCATGTGGTGCTGAGGATCGAACCCAGTGCCTCCCACATGCCAGGTGAGTGTGCTACCATTTGAGCCACATCCCCAGCCCGGAGAGACTACGTAATTTTAAACATGAATTTTATTAAAATTAATGTATTAGCCAACTGATCTCATAATTAATGATTTGAAATAGGCTGAAAATTTTGAGAGTCATCAAAAACAAAAATAACAACAACAACAAAAAAAAAAAACACCTGCTTACATCTGCATCTAAAGGATCCTTCCAGAGATGTGAATGTAGCTCAGACAGTGTGCCTAGTACCCTCGAGGCCTGGGGTCTGATCCCCAGCACTGAAAAGAAAAGGAGGGGAATCCTTCCAGTCCAATTTTATGCTGAACTATCCCTTTAACATTGAGTTTCTCAAATCTATCCACTACAATTGTCTCTTTATAGTAATAAATCCATTCAATAGGACCTGCTGGATAAAAAATTTATTAAAAGTTTGAAAAGAGGTTGGGGGTATAGTCAGTCCATGCTTAGCATGTGGTAAGCCATGGGTTCCATTCCCAGCACCACACACACACACACACAAATTAAACTGGATTGAAAATATGAAAAAATTGGGCTAGGGGTATAGCTCAGTGATAGAACTCTCACCTAGCATGTATGAGGCCCTTGGTTTGATCCCCAGTATCACAATTTAAACAATATAAAAAAGGCCTTTCAAAAATATATATGAAAAATTTAAAAATAGTCTCTTTCTCAATAAGTGAGCTTACCAGGATCAGAAAATAAAGTCCAGAGCATAAAAAAGGAAACTGCCTTAGAACTCCAATTCTTGCTCCTTCCCTCTTCACAGGAAGATGAAACTCAGGAGTTTTGGCACCTCGGACTTCCCAGCCACAGTGCATCAGATCTGCTCCAGCCCAACAGGCTGACCCCAGCACCGAAGGCAGCCTCCTCACAGAGAGACTTCAGTATGCCACACATATTTTCTCAGTCTTCTGGGGTGAAGAATATGTGATTAGAATTCAGGATGCTTCAATTCTTGAGTACTGACTAAGCTGTAAAAATAGGGGCACGTACATAAATGACCTTACAGGTCAAATACAAAGGATGTGAAAATCACCACCAGAGACCAGAGTCCAACTGAATGGTAAAAACAACTAGTCAGCATGGAGGGATAATTAACACTCTCCTGTGCTAGGGACTGCTGCTTAAAAGCTTCACATGTATCTTTTCATTTAGTCCTGCAACAATGGAACTCCATTTTATAAATGAGGAAACCAGCATAAAGAGGGTAAGCAACCTGCCCAAAGTCACACTAGGTAGTAGGCGAGAGAGCGGAGCTGTGCATGTACAGAACCTCGTTCTTTCTGTATTCACATACTGCAATGTGGAAAGGAGTCTCCTTCCTTAGGAGAAGTCCGCTGCCAAAGGAGTCCTTGGCTTCAGATGTTCCTTCCCAGGAATCCTACCAACTGCCAGCCATGATGGGAGCAGACAAATTGGAAGAAACACAAAACCAAACAAAAACTTCATTTCTTTCTCCCCGATCCCACAAAAGCAGAGTTCTATAAATCAGCTTGGTCTACAGTTAGAATAGTAAAAAACAATGGAATAATGAAATTTAGTCATCATTCAAAGAATTTCAACTAAAAATGTGTCTCTCTGTATCTCACTCAAAGAGTACCAGAAGGTAGTTTGATACCCTGTTGGTGAGAATGTAAATTATGATGCAACCTTTCTAGAGTGCAATTTGGCAATGTCCGTCCACATCTCAATGCACATCCTACAGATACACCACACAGGATTGTTTTCAAGTTGCAACATGCTGTGCAGCATTGCCAGTGACAGCCAAAACAATGAAAGCGAGGGAAAGGCTAAGGAGCCTGTGGACCGTGAACACACACTGGATCTGGGTAAGAGAGCCTAGTATACTGGAACATGAAATGCTCTCTGAGGCATGGTAATGAGTGAAAACACTAGATACAGAATAGCATGAATATTATCAATACTATGATCTCATTCCTACAGATATGTTTTTAGTAAGCAAATGTACCTATCTATGAATTAAACTTCACTATAAGAATATCAAAAAATTACTAATGGTTTCTTCAGTGCAGTGGGGTTGAAAAAGGGAAAAGAAAGGAAATAATCACTTTTCACTTTGTATCTTTGGAAGTGCTTGAATTTTTTTCCTAAGCGGATATACTGCCCTAATACATCTGAAAAGAAATAAGATCAGCTTTAATTTTTAATTGCTTTATAAAAAATAAAGTCTGTCTTGCTTTTTGTTAATTGTGCATCTTTCTGTACCTTGTTTCCTTCATACACCCATCCTAGACTCTTTACGCCAAAAGCCACCTGGTTGGCTGAGACATCTAAACATGTGACAGGCTGGCCGTAGACATAATGGAGGGTTCTGGCTGAGTCTTCAGCTTTCAGCAGGTATACCAGGTCTCCAGCAGTGGCCACTGCCACAGGGTACCTTCCAGTATCTGGAACTATTTCAAGGTAGTCAACCTGTTAAAGGATAAGAGTTGTTTAGTCCTACAATGTACTCCAATATGGTCAAAAATAGCAAATTTTTCTATACATCAGTAAGAAGACCAGCAACCCAACAGAAAAAGACAAGCAAAGGGACTGTTTACAGAAATGAAACACCGTTTTTTAAAAAATATCTTTTTAGTTGTAGATGGACCCATTTATTTATTTATTTATTTACTTTTATGTAGTGCTGAGGATGGAACCTAGTGCCTCACATGTGCTAAGCCAATGCTCTACCACTCAGCCCCACCAACAGTTTTTGCTCAAATGAAATGATGTTCATAGTGAAAGATACACAATACACCCCTGAAAAATAAAACACAAGAGTGAAATCTCATTGAAAACTCATTTTTCACCTGTCATATCAGTGAAGATCAGTAAGTCTGAGAACACATTGGGTTGGGACACTCATGTTTATGGTTACCACTTGCTATTGGTGGGGATAAAATCTGGTCCAGCTCATCAAAGGAAATCTGACAATTCTTCCAAAATGTCAAATGAACACACTCTCACACCCAGCAAGTCCACTTCTGAGAATGTACTTGTAAATAAACCCATATGCAAAACAATTGTGGGCAATGTTATTCATTGCAGTGCTATTTTGTCATAACTAAAAACTGGAAAAGTTTCAACATTCACTACCAAAAGACTAATTAAATAACTTAAAATACATCTATATATTGAGATACCATGCAGTCACAGAAGAAAGCATGAAGATATTTTTTATAAACTGATACAAATGGGATACCTCCAAGATAAATTTGAGGGAGAAAGTAAGGATGCAAGCAAGGTAAGAGGATTTCCAGTGTGCTAATGTGTGTAAAAGACGGGGACAGAGAAGTATACAATGCATGAACCTTCCCACAATGCTTTCCTTCAGGGAGGGAAATGGGCTGTGAGACTAGGTGCCAAGGAGACTGCCCACTGTTAGTGTTTCCCAATGTGTCTTTTGAATTCTGAACTGTGAGGGTATACTAGCGATTTGAAACAAAACAAAATATATTTTTATTTTTGTACAAGAAACTAAGAAAATAAGTTCATTCAGTGCAAAATTAACAAAACCATATTTTAACAAATTTGTGTAAATGCCATAAATATGTTACAAAAAGGTTAAAAAAGATTATCTGAGTTAACTGCTATCACCCAGTTTCCATGTCAGGCAACAATTCCAAATGATTCCATTTGGCCATCTAGGGGTAGGAAGCCAGCATTTCAGTACTCCAGACTATACTAGACTACACTAGATTACACTAGTGCTAGCGCCTTCTCTAATTTGCAAGGGATGAGGAAACTTTAAAAAATTATTTGCTTTCTTCTATTCTTGGGGGGCACATTTCTTTCTAGTGCAGTTCACACCAAGTTTTCCCTCCTCGAATAAATTATGAGAGCATGAGTGCTGAAGGTGAGACACACTGTGTAATTATGAAAATCCACGGTGTAAAAGAACAGCACTGCCCTGACAGCATGCCAAATGAGTTCAAAATCCTGAATTCTGAAGACTGTCCAGAGGAGCTTGAAAGACAGTAAACATCCGGGTCACTCTACTAATCCTTGGGCTCAACCATGTAAGTAGCAGCCCAACACCCTGAGCCATGGGTCCATCACAAAGGACGGATGCTCCAGGCTAACACTACAAACCTGGGAACACTGCCACTGCTATTCAGGAAGCATGTCTGGGGAAAAAGAAAACGTTCAGCTTTCTGGGCTGGGGAGTACTTTTTCTAGGGATACCCAGCACATCCTGTGGCACCTCCTTACCCAGGGTAAGAAATAGACATAAAAATGTATTATAACACACACCTCCAACAATGCTTCATCTCTTTTCTAAAACTCATTCCTCATTTTCCTAAAGTGGACATTCCAAGTCCAGCCACTTAACTTCATGTTGACGTTGGATTTTTGACAGACCAAAAGGCTCAGATTGACAGTGGTTGTGCCATTTGCTGGGAGCTGTAAAGTACTTCAAAAAGCTTCCAGTCTATGCCAGGACACCTTATTGCCAAGGCAGGATTTATACCTTATAGGGGGATTCGCATTTTTTTTTTTAAATCAGGAATTGAATCCAGAGGCGCTTAACCAACAAGTCACATCCCCAGCCCATTTTATTTTTTATTTAGAGATAGGGTCTCATTAAGTTGCTTATGGCCTTGCTAAGTTGCTGAGACTGGCTTTGAGCTTAGGATCCTCTTGCCCCAGACTCCCAAGCCACTGGGATTACAGGTATGTGCCACTGTGCCTGGCTTGAATCTTAAATAATCATCTTAGTTCATATAATTATTGCTGGTCTATAGTGTCTTTCAGTCAGAGACAAAATAATAAGCACTGTGGTAGTTTACATAATAAAGAGAAAGATTGTACTTTCATTTTTTTAAATAAAACCCCAAAGATAAGATGACAGCATCAGGCAGGTTGCAGGGATACTACTCCAAACTGCAGAGACCTAATCCTTTTTTGGGTGGGTGGGGGGCTGGTACCAGATATTGAGCTCAGGGACATTAACCCTTGAAGGGACAAGAAGTCTGAGGAAGTGAAATATTAATGCCTTGGCTTTTAAGTTATTCAAATTTAACAAGATTTCTACCAGAGAGAAAATTGAGAGAGATTAAGGGCTGGTTCTAGGTTAGGCCATCAATTCATTATTCAATGTTGGCTTTTCTGTGCATTCTCCCAATTAGTGCCAAAATCCAGTTTGTTTACATTAAATCCAAATTCAGCACGGATACTTCCTTCCCACAAAATCATCTCCATACAAAATCAGATTCTCATACAACTGCACTCTGAAATAAGTTCTATGTAAAGATTCCTTAGCTGGCTCAGCTTCATATGTGGCATCCTGAAACATGGCTACCCAATTAACACTGACTCAAATCTATTTTCACTCAAGAGTTGCTCTTAATCCCAGGTTTGACAACCTTAGGACAAAGAAAATGTAGGGTGAAAACCTTCCTTCCATATGGACCTGGACAGCACTGTTGAACTCATTTTCACTTCTGCATTCAGCCAGAAACTGATCTCAGACTTCCAGGGGTGAGCAGAAGTCTACCATTTTAGTCTAGAGGAGTGTGAGGACACAGTGATGAGAAACTCTGGCCCTGAAATTAGTCCTGAGGTTGGCATATTTTGGGTTTTCTTTCTGCAGTACTGGATCAAATTCAGGGCCTCCCACAGGCTAGACAAGTGTGCTACCACTGATCCAGGCGGCCCAGCTCTGAGATTTAAACCACAACTTCTTAGCTCTGGGGCTAGGCAATTCACCTTAAGCCTCTCCTGGATTCTGGGTAAATGGAGAAGATAATACCAACTATTTTGCAGGCTGTCATGAGATTTATGGAAATAGGAGCCTATAGGAAGCCCCAGGTGAACAGGAGCTGCCACTATCCTATTTGTTTATAGTAGACCCAGAGATTCCAAGAAGAGAAAACAAGTTCACCGGAATAAAGGCTTACCAGTTTCTGAACTTCAAATTCTGCAGCGATCTGCCAGTACCCCTCTTCATTGGGATACAACATCACAACATCAAAAGCGGAAGCTGTGGCAACTGTGGCATCGTCCTTGCTGAGGGCCAGCGCCTGTATTCTTGCATCATGCTCAAAATGATGAATAGGGTACTTCCCAGTCCTCAAGTCCCAAATATTAAGAAATCCTAGGTAGAAAGAAACCATGCAGGTAACAACTTTAAATTCACTTAGTATGTATGATCTTATAAGAATCATACAATCATTTTATTTTTCAAAATTCAACAAGAAATAATTGCACGGACATAACAGAGTCTACAGCTATTTGGTTGAATCCAGCTCCACTACTTGCTAACTGTAGGATTTGGAGGAGTTACTCCATAGTTGTGAGTCTCTTTCTCCACCTGTAAAACTAAAGGTAACATTACTTACTGCACAGGACTGCTGGGCTTAGGAGACCAACTGTATAAAATGCTGAGGATGGGCCATTCCTAGTTATCTCCAATTTGTATGCATCCTATAGTGCCTGCTGTGTGTAAGTGTATTTAATCTACCAATAATGCTAATTTCCTTTCTATTGCTCATCCACAAATCCAGTCCCATTTCCTGTAACTTCCTATTGCCTAGAATAAAGCTCTTCATTTTTTTCTCTTTCCAATCTATCTTCCCATCACCCTTTGCTCTTGCCTTGAATTTGGTCTCTGAACTATAAACGCCTTGAATTTTAGGTTCTTACTGTAAACTATCATTCAGCTCACATAAAGTTAAAAGAAAGTAATACATCTGGGCCACTTTGCAAGACTTTCAAACTGTCAGTAGCCTAAGCAGGTGAGCACACAAAAGCAGAGCTTTCCTCAAGCTCAGCGTTAGAATATAAGACAGTATGTTCTCTAAGGAGATACAGATCCCGAAAGGCTCCACGGAACGACGCATTCCCCTGATGAATATTTTGCCAAATTCTCTCCATTCTGACTCAGAGGGAAAAGCTGTGCCACAGGAAATGCCCATAGTTTGCCCATTAGATTGGAGCTGGGCTCTCCCAGTCCAGGAAGTGCTGTCTTCACAGGGGGCTCTCGCAAATGCTCTGCACTGCATGTGTCTGCATGTGCTTTGAGACATTGCCACCAACAGTCAAGAGAAATAAAAGCTGCTACTTGCATGGAGCTTTCAAGGGTCCAGACTCCTTGTCTCCTCTCAGGGAGGCACATCAAGAACTCACTTTGTGTAAGAGAAGAAACAGAAGCTAAGCTGAAATTCAACTAGAGAGGTGCAGGATGAGTGGCTATGTTTACAAGTTCATGAAATAACAAGGAGCGTGCTGAGTAACTGCCATACACCAACAAACTCACCCCGTTCTGCCAAGCATGGAGGCTGTTGAGCCACAGCTCACTCTAAGCACACATGGAGTTTATCTATAAACACATTTTTCACTATTGATTAAGTATTTTGGTTTTGTTGGCATCATTTTTCCAACAGAACTGAAAGAACTGGATGCAATAAAATACACTTCACCCCCCAAAGTTGAGTTTCACAGAGCTATCTTGAGAAGGACTTTTTTGTTTTGTTTTTTTTTATTTATTTTGGTACCAGGGATTGAACCCAGGGGTGCTTAACCAGCCAGCCATATCCACAGCCCTTTTTAATATTTTATTAGAGACAGGGTCTCATTGAATTGCTTAGGGCCTTGTTAAGTTGCTGAGGCTGGCTCTGAACTTATGATCCTCCTGCCTCAGCCTCCCAAGCTACTGGGATTACAGGCATATGACACTGCAACCGGATAAGGACCTTTTTAGGGCCGGGGCTGGGGCTCAGTAGTAGAGCACTTGCCTAGCATGTGTGAGGCCCTGGGTTCAATCCTCAGCACTACATAAAAGTAAATACATAGAATAAAGGTATTGTGAAAAAAATTCTTAAAAAAACAAAAAAAGGACCCTTTTAGATAAAAATATATTCCAGGGCTCCATGAATTTAATGGCCATACAGTTCTCCAACATCCCTTTTAATGCCTAAGCATTAAGGACTGGTGTTGCTTTTTGAAGAACTGACCCTTTATGATAAAGCAATGCCCCTCTGTACCCCTGGTTATATTTTTTTCTGTGAAATCCACTTTTTCTGTACTTGCCAAAACCACTCCAGCTTTCTTCTGGTTACTGTTGGTAGCTGGATCTTCACCTTTTTACTCTGCCTCATGACTTCAAAGTGGGTTTCTTATAGACAGTAAATAGTCTTGCTGTTAGCTGGGGTGTTTAGATTATTTAGTATACTTAATGTGATTATGATGAGGTTGGGCTTAATCTACCACTTTGCTATTTGTTTTCTGTTTGTTTCTGTTTGTCCTATCTGTTCTTTGCTACCTTCCCCCCCCCCACACTCTCTCTTTTGATTGTTTGGGTTGAGTTTGCATTGATATTATTTTGATTCCTTTGTTGGCTTATGAGTCAAAATTCTTCATTGTGTTATTTTACTTATTACTTTAGCATTTTAAGATGCATGACTGACTAAGCACAGTCTCCCTTCAAGAGTATTTGCACCTCACAAAGTGGAGAACTTGACAGCAATATGCTTCATTTCTCCCCTCCCAGCCTTTGTGCTCCTGGCATACTTTTTATTTCTGCATTATGTGATAAGCCTTGCATACACTGTTATTTTTGCATAAGCAGGCAATTATCGTTTAGACTGATTTAAATAATAAGAAAAAGAGCCATTTCTTTTTACCCACAAAATCACCACTTCTGGTGTTCTTCTACTTACATCAACATTATAAAATCCTGCAACTTCTGCAAGATTTGCAATTTCCCTCTGAACTGTGTAGCTGGGTATGTGACCCAAAAGCACAGCTGCAAGAATGGGCACAGCAGCCGACAGAGAGGGATGTTTGAATGAAGGCTAATATTATAAATGGTCAACTTATTAGTAGTTAATCATGGCTACTTTTACAACCTCAAAACTTCAGAGACTTAAACTGTGAATACTTGAATTATAAAAATATTCTATAATACTGTAGTTGATCATCATCCATGTTGATAACAAAAAGGAATTAATGTAATAATGCATTCAACAAATACTTATTGAGCCCTTGCTTGGTGCCCATGCACTGCTGTAGGCACTGGGAATGCTGTAGTGAATCAGATAAAACAAAAAAGTCTCTGATTGCATACAACTGACATTCTAGTGGCATCTACAAAGTACCTCACCTGGGAGCACATAAAGATTAGAAGAATGTAGGGTTGGAGTTGTGGCTCAGTGGTAGAGCGCTTGCTTAGCATGTATGAGGCACTAGGTTCGATTCTCAGCACCATGTACAAATAAGTGAAAATAAAAAGTCCATCAACAACTAAAAAATATATTTAAAAAAGATTAGAAGAATGTGATCCCTATTCTCACAAAACACATACTAGAAGAAAACAAACATTTTAGTTACTAAAATGTAAAATTAAACACAACATAAAGTTTAAACTTCTGTCACAGTATCACTCCATTTTCAGGTCCCCAAAAATGGAGTGGCTAACTTTTCCAAAGACTTCAAAGTTGAACTAGGTCCACATTCACTGCATGACTAAGGAAGAACTAGTCAATGCCTCTCAGAGCCAAAGAAATCTGCTTCTCAAATAGGGTCTGTTTTAAACAAAATCGGATATAGATTCATTCAAAAGACCAAGTTTTCTCATACTGCAGACACAGCAATGAAGAGACTTGGCTTTGGACATCGTGTGGATTTATAAAAGTGGCAGAGTTGTGTTCTTCTCTGCTCCCCACAGCAGTGAATTGTGAGTGCTGAACAGGGCCTAACATCTGTGAAGGCTTGCTGGATGTTTGTCTCATGTTTCAGTAAGGGAGCATTTGGTTGTAAGAAACAGAATCCAGTGAAATTGGCTTAAACACATCAGGAAAACAGACCAAAAAGGTATAGCTGTCATATAGCCCAAGGGTAGGAAATGCAAGAGATCAGAACCAGAACAAGGAAGACACTGGAAACAAGGCAGAGCTTATCTTCAATTCTGACAGTTTCATTTTTCTCTCTGCACAATCCAGCTTTCTCTTGTCCCTGAGTAGATGAAGAATAGTGGCTGTCCCCATTCCACAAGGTCTTCTACTCCGAGACCACAAGTCTGAGTCCGAGTCCATGAAAGGTTTCCCCATCCCTTGTCCAATCAGCTGAGGCCAAAAGGCAACTCAAATCCTACATACCTGCCTTCCTCTAGAGGGGCTGCAAAGGGACTTCAAAGCAAGGAGACACCCCAAAGGTGTCTACCACACCCACCCTGCATATTACACCAAAGGAAAACAAGAAAAATCCTCAGCAAAGGCAAAGGGAGGTTCTCGGTGATTTAAGAAGCAGGTCTCAGTTACCATTTCCTTCACCAGCCATGATCTGCCAGGCATAAGCCTTAAGAGTCAAAGTTGATGACCCCCACTTTGCCTCACATCAGACTAGAAGGTGGAGCAGGTGTCGTTCTACGTTGAAATCTGATGTGGTGCTGGGATGAATGGTACTGCTCTCCTCCCAAGAAATATGAAAGGATGCAGACAAAGGAAACTGGGTCTTTCTAAGACTCTGAAAGAAGATAATGAGGACAGACCAAGGCCCCCCAAATTAGGTGGGAGCAGGGTCTGGCAGCCCCACCTGCTTCCTGAGCTCAGGACTCTCCACCTTGATGGAAAGGAAAGAAGACTTGACGGAAGGAACTCCAGTGGCCCTAGACTAGCAACAGCCATTAATGATGACATGAGTAATGAGGGCGGCTTTTGGAGGAGACATAAAGCTGCTCAGCAGCTGTGGATGGGCACCCATGCCAGTTTGCAGAACGCCCCTCCCACCTCCCAGAGGAGGCCAGCCAGAGTGTGGTAATGAAACTGCATATAGTGGAAATGGGATCTAAATGAGTTTAAACTGATTTATGTTAGCTTTTGTAAAGATTACTAGGTATCTGGAAAGCGCTACCACTGTGAAATAATGTTGACAATCCTTAAGACCTCTGCCTAATGGTACTTGCACAGAGTATTTATATTCCTCGTCATGGGAACAAGGACCATAATGGATACCATTTTTGTTTTATTAGGGATGCATATTTAAATTAATCTGCTATTTGCCTAAACAATTAGCTGCTTCTGTTTGTGTGCACAAAGCCAAAACTGCAATTAGGCTTCCATCAAAAAGATAAGTCCCAACTAAAACTGTCCCGGTGGAGCCATAAGAGCTCAGGGCACAACTTTCCAAAATTACTTTTTAGCATAATGGTAATTATGTTAATTGCTTGAAAGGTAAATAACCGCTGAACTGGTTTTGGAAAAAAACACAATTGGTATTGCCCCTCCCCTTTGATCTTTTCCATGCACCATAAAATTTAAAACAAGTTAACAGTTTAAAAAGTCAAATGCTGGTCACTTCTTGAACTACAGCTTGCTTGTGCCGTTTGGTGCCTTCTTGATTAGAACTCATTTTAGTTTTGAGTTCTTCTTTATGAGCTTACACCTGAAGTTTGGTTTCAGTTTCATAATAGTTAATAGACAGGATCAATTAACTGTGTTCAGAGACACGAATGAAGCTGAATGTTTATAAACACAGCTGGCAATCTCAATTTCCACCATGTAAGTAACAGTTACCCATAAGAAATTAAGCAGAAGTCAAAAGAAATCCTACAACAAGGGAAAGGCATTCTAACAAAAAGTGAAACTAAGCAGCACATCACAATAGTTAAATTGTGGAGCCAACCCAGATGCCCTTCAGTAGATGAACAGATAGGGAAACTGTGGTATATATTCACAATGGAACATTACTCAGCATTTAAAGAGAATAAAATCATGGCATTTGCAGGTAAATGGATGGAGTTGGAGAATATCATGCTAAGTGAAGCAAGCCAATCCCAAAAAATCAAAGGCCGAATTTTTCTTTGATATGAGGTTGCTGACTCAGAATGGCGATGGGGGGGGGGAGCATGAGAGGAATGGAGGAACTTTAGATAGGGCAAAGGGGAGGGAGGGGAAGGGAGGGCGCAAGGGGGTAGGAATGATGGTGGAATGAGTTAGACATCGGTACCCTAAGTACATGTATGAAGACCCAAATGATGTGAAAATATTTTGTATACAATCAGTGACTTGAAAAATTGTGCTCTATATGTGTAATATGAAATGAATTGCATTCTGCCATCATATATAACAAATTTGAATAAATTTTTTAAAAAGTCAAACTAAATGTGTACCTCTCCATTCATCAATTCCTCACAACAGCACTTGAATTGTGGGCCAGAGACACAAAGGAAGTATAAAGTTTGAGAGGATAAAAAAAGTTTTGCTCTCATCGAAGAGGGACCTGCCAATAGGAGAGTAATACCAGAGAAAACAAGGTCATGAAAAAGAGCTAAGCCATGAGGGTCTTGACAGGAAAAAGCTGAATGAAGTGCACTCTTGCTTAGATGCTGAGTGTTATCCTGGACAGGACAGCTACCACAGTGCTGAGGCTGGACTCTGTTGCCTACAGCAAACAAATAAATAGGAAGTATTCTAGAAACTGCATGTTAGATTATGATCTGAATGGGCTTAAGACCAGTGAAGGGACTGGTTAGGACATAAGCAATGCAGAGACCAGATATGAGATCACCAAGCAGAATGGGATGACAAAGCAAGAGGAAGGAAGGATGAATTCCATATTTAGTACCTCTCAAGTTCAAAACAGAAAGAACATCTGAGAAAGAATAAGAAATTAAGACACAGTAAACTGCAAAGGAGGAGGAAAATGGTACACTGTGAGACTGTGGCAATAAGAGTCAAAGGAAAAATGGATGGAGAAGCCAAAGATTCTGGACTGGCTCTTCTACAGAGGCAAGTTCTGAGTAGGCAAATAATATGAAAGAGACACCACTGCACACACAGTCTCTGATGCCTTGTACTTGAACAAAGTAGAAGATATTCACCAGAGCGAATCAGGGACTGGTCAAAGCAGAGGCCACAGGGAAGAGACTGGGGAGTCCAGAGGGCTGGGGGACTGCTTGGTGGTGGGTAATAAGGGAGGACTTATTTTTCACCATGTAGTCCTGGGTTATATTTTAATTCTTTCTATGTGTAATACTATGTAACAAATTATAAATTTGGGTATACAACTTTATAAGTAATAATTTCATTAGTGACTGGATTTTTCCAATAATAATCTATATCATTTTAGAATCAACATTTTTGTGTACAAAAAATAAAATAAAACTCAAATTCTACCTATGGACCACTGATGATGGGTTTAGGTGAATTAGACTCCAAAGGAATCCAAAACATCACTGTCACCACCTCCCCTGGACCAAATGGGAGCAAGACATCCCAGCACAGGACATGGCCCAGGGCCAGCGTGCATTAAGCCTTAGACTCTGTTCCTTTTAAAATAGATTTTATTTCTACAAGGAAAGTATGTATATCATCAAAAAACACCCACGTGGTTGAGTAACACCACTATGCAATATTTAGAAACAAAATCTCAAAATAATGATGATTCCTAATGGATATACGGGAGTTTATCACACATTCACTTCAATTTTGTATGTTTTGAATTTTTCATAATAAGAGTTTTTTTTAAAAAAAATAACTAGAAGGGTTAACACTAAGAAATAAAAGTATGTTAACCTGCATTTTGTACATTTCCTTTCTACATGTATTTTACTGAGGATAGAACCCAGCGTCTTGCACATGGCTAGGCAAGTACTCTACCACTGAGTTACATCCCCAGTGCCTTCCCCAGCCATTTTTTTTTTTTTTATGAGGGCGGAGGATTAAACCCAGAGGTGCTTTACCCCTGAGTTATATTCCCAGCTCTTTCATTTTTTATTTCAAGACAGGGCCTCCTTAAGTTGCCCAGGGCCTTGCTAAATTGCTAGGACTAGTCTGGAATTTGTGATTCTCCTGCCTCATCCTCCCTAAAGCAGGGATTACAGGCATGAGCCACCTGGCCCTCCCCTTTTTTTCTTGACAAGTTTCCAGGTTAGTCTTGAAGTCACCAACTCAAGTATTCTCCTGTATCAGCCTTCTGAGTAGCTGGGACTAGAGGCATGTCCTTCCATACCTAGCTTACAAACGTTTTCAGTAGTCACATTGCCAAATAAGGGCCTTCTCAGATTTACCATGAAAATCCAAGATATTTGCAAACTTTAGAAATCCCAATTCAAATCTTCAAAAGATCTTGAAATTATACCTTTCAAGCAAAAGCATGAAGAAACTCTACATAAGATTCTTAGATTATAGCAAACTGCAGTTGGTTTTGAGTTACCTAAGGCAAATGAGAATCAGAACATTGAATCCACAGAGAATCTAATGTCTCACTCAGGCATTCAGATTCAAATGCAAATTTCCCCAGGAAATGGGTGGTTTTGCCACAGGAACCCTGGATGTTTGGGATGGGGCTCTTGGGTTATAATCTATTACTGTCACCATATTTTATTGCTGACATTTTCTCTGCTTTGGCCATTGGTAGCCCAATTAAGTTGCACTGCCCCATCCCAGTCATTTTTTTTTTAAACCCTTTTTTTCTGGTCCCACAAAGGTGTTCCACTTTGTACTTACCTGCCCTACCTCTGTTTTCTTTTATTTAAACACTAATATATAGAAACTCAAATCTGGGCACTAGTTGTACTCAGCATTACTAAGGTAGCATAATACTTTTAAAACATTTAAGAATTAGAATGAACAAATCCACGTCCTCAGCTGAAAGGTCAAAAGTCAGGCTCAGACACTATCCTTTCTTGCTGGGCAAAAAGGACTTTCTTTTTTTTTTTTTTTTGTCTTTAAATGCAAACGTATATTTGATCACACCATTCATCAAATATAAACAATTAATGCAAAAAGTGTTGGGTGTGCTGGAACACCCCAACTAGCATTCAGTGCACACTAATTAAACACTATAAGCAGATAAACAATTAATGCAAAAGTGTTGTGTATACTAGAGTACCCCAACTAGCTTTCATTGCTCATTAATTAAACACTATAAGCAAATCACAGAATCCTAGGGCAACCACAGTTCCAAAATACCTCCGATGCCACATGACTTCTCTTCCTTGTCTGGTGGTTCTCTCCAGCTGATGGCTGGACGTCAGGGAATGGTGGAGTAGGTCCAGGGATGGACAGCAAGGTCGCCAATCTCACTGATGGCCTTGTAGCAAAACTCTTCAGTGTGGCAGGACCAGCAATTTAAATACAATTCCAAGTTGGTGGTGTATGTTGGTGATTGGTTACACCCAGTAAAAGTCAGCATCCATTGGTTATGTCCAGTGAGGTGATGTAATTGCAACTAGGCATGTTCCAAAAAGGACTAACTTTTCAAGAGTGACATCAACTATACTGCAAAAAGTTATTAAAAGAACTCTTCTTTTTTTTTATTGGTTGCTCAAAACATTACAATGATCTTGACATATCATATATCATACATTTGTAAAAGAACTCTTCTTTTTTTTTTTTTTTTTGCCTTTCAAAAATCAAATCAGTTTTGCAGAGGTAAAATCTACATGCAAAAAAAAAAAAAAAAAAAAAAAGAAAGTGAAAGCCATCCTGGTGGGCTGTGGATGTAGCTCAATGGTAGAGCACTTAACTAGCATGAGTGAGGTCCTGGGTTTGATCCCCAGCACCACACAAAAAATAAATAAATAAATAAAACCATCAACTTTTAAGTTGTAGTGGAGCTTACAAGGCTATAGATACTTGTCTCATCAAGTATCTACAGCCTTGTAAGCTCCACTACAATCATAACATAGAACACTGTGTCACCCAGAAAGTTCCCTTATACCCCTTTGTAATGAGTCCCTTCCCCTGGTCCCAGCCCCTGGTAACTGTCCCACTGTTTGCTGACATGGTTTGCTTCTTTGAGGACTTCAGATAAATGAAATTTTATATAGTGTATACTCCCCTGCAAGCAGCTTTTCTTTATTTAGCATAATGCTGCTGAGATGCATTACACGGTTGCATGGAGCAGTGTTCCACTGTGTGTCTACACCACAACATATTTATCCACTCACCAGCTGATACACATCTGAGTTGCTTTCAGTTTAGAAACATCATGGATAAATTTCTATCAACAATCAAGTACCTTAAGTTGTTATGTGAGCGTGTTTTCATTCACTGGGATAAATATAACAGTGAGACTATTGAGTTATTGAGTTTATTTTTAATTTTATACAAAAATGTCAACTATTTTCTAAAGTGCTGTCCCTGATTTGCATTCCCACCAGCAAGGAATGGAAATGCCAGTTACTCCTGGGAGACCAAAACACTTGTGTTATTAGTATTTTTAATTTAAGACATTACAGCAAGTGTGTGATGATGTTTCCTAGTGGTTTCAATTTGTACTTGTTCAATGACTAATGATTTTGAGCATCTTTTCATACACTTCTTGGCCATTCATATATCTTCTTTAGTAAAGTATCTATTCAAAACTTTTGCCATTTTTAATTGGTTGTTTGCTTATACTTAAGTTGTAACAGCCCCCCCATATGTATTTTTTATATATACATATACACATACATATGTGTGTATATATATGTGTGTCTGTGTGTGTATGTGTGTGTATATAGTATATCTACATGATACATGCCATGTAGCAGATATGTCTTGCAAATACTGTCTGCCTGTCAATGGCTTGACTTTTCATTCTCCTAGTGGTCTCTGAAGAGAAAAGGTTTTAAATCTTAATGAAATCTAACTCTTTTTTTTTCTATTTTGGCTTTTCGTGCCTGAAGAAATCTCTGCCCAGCTTAAGGTCACAGCGACTTTCTACTTTGTTTTCTTTTACGAGTTTTACACTTAGGGCTACAATCCATTTTGAGTTAACTAATATATGGCATGAAGGAGAGGGTCATTCTAGGGGTGGGAGGCATACATATACCCACTTGTTCCAACACCATTTGTTGAAAAGATAAATTTCTTTATTAAGTTACTGCATTTATAAAAACATCAGTGGGTGGGTCTCTCTTCTGTGCCTCTGTTGTACAGGTCTCTTCCAATGCCAGTAACACACTGTCCGGATTACTGTGGTTTACAGTAGATTTTCAAATGAGGGGGAAGAGTCCTTCAACATTGTACTTCTTTTCTCAAATTGTTTTCAGCTCTGTACATTTTTAGACTTTAAATTCTTTTTAGTCTTAAATTTTAGGACTGGTTTATAAATTTCTATGAAGGGGAAAAAAGCCTGCTGGGATTCTGACAGGGATCAGACTGTCTCTCTAGATCAATTAGGTGAACGATGACATCTTAACTGTTAATCTTCCAATCCATAGTCATGACAATTCTCTTCATTTGAGTTTTCCTTATTTCTCTCAGCAAGATTATCTCATATTTTTGATGCAAAACCAGTTTCTTGCTGTTTGTTGATAACTTGGAGAAACAACTGATTTCTGGACACTGACCTTACATTCAATGACACGCTAAACATACTTTCTAGATCTAGTAACATTTTTGTTGAGTGTTTAGGATTCTACACATAGATATTCTAACCATGGACATGTTTTACTTCTTCTTTTCTATTTGTCAGTATTATATTTCTTTTTCTTTCCTTTCTGCACTAACTAGAACCTCCACTACTATGTGAATAAAAGTAATGAAAGTGCCTTATTTCTGATTTAAGAAGAAATCACCATCTTGTACCATTAAGAATGAAGTCAGAGGAGGATTGTAAGTTCAAGGCCAGCCTTAGCAAGTTAGTAAGGCCCTAAGCAACTTAGTGAGGCCCTGTGTCAGAAAGAAGAGGAGGAGGAGAAGGAGGAAGAAGAGGAGGAGGAGGAAGAGGAGGAGGAGGAGAAGGAAGAGGAAGAGGAGGAGGAAGAGGAGGAGGAGGAAGTAGTAGCAGTAGTAATAGTTGTTGCTGTCAGCTGTAGGTTTTATACAGATGTTCTTAAGCAAATGTAAAAAGCTCTTTTCTGTTGATAGTGAGCAAAGAGGTTTTGTCATAAGAATCAACTTCTGTGTGGGCCAAAACCCCATAATAACACATTGGTGTTATTTTTACATTAAGCAGACCCATTAACTTTTTTTTATATATGACATCGGAATGCATTACAATTCATATTTCACATATAGAGCACAATTTTTCAAATCTCTGGTTGTAGACATAATATATTCACACCAATCATGTCTTCATACCTGAACTTTGGATAATAATGTCACATTCCACCATCATTAATAACCCCATGCCCCCTCCCTTCCCCTCCAACCCCTCTGCCCTATGTAGAGTTCCTCTATTCCTTCCATGCTCCCTCTCCCTATCCCACTATGAATCAGCCTCCTTATATCAAAGAAAACATCCGGCATTTGGTTTTTTGGGATTGGCTAACTTCACTTAGCATTATCTTCTCTAACTCCACCCATTTACATGCAAATGCCATGATTTTATTCTCTTTTATTGCTGAGTTATATTCCATTGTGTCTATATGCCACATTTTTTTTATCCATTCATCTACTGAAGGGCATCTAGGCTGGCTCCACAGTTTAGCCTTTGTGAATTGTGCTGCTATAAACATTGATGTGGCTGTGTCCCTGTAGTGCGCTGTTTTTCAGTCGTTTGGGTATAGACCAAGGAGAGGGATAGCTGGGTCAAATGGTGGTTCCATTCCCAATTTTCCAAGGAATCTCCATTCTGCTTTCCAAATTGGCTGCACCAGTTTGCAGTCCCACCAGCAGTGGATGAGTGTGCCTTTTTCCCCACATCCTCACCAACACGTGTTGCTGTTTGTCTTTATGATAGCTGCCATTCTGACTGGAGTGAGATGAAATCTTAGAGTGGCTTTGATTTGCATTTCTCTAATTGCTAGTGATGATGAACATTTTTTTTCATGTATTGTTGATTGATTGTACATCAGACTTATTAACTTTTAAAGATATAAAACAAAAATATCTTTATATTCACCCACATATTTACTATTCGCTTCTGCCATTCTACATTCCTGTGTGCAGATGCACAATTGTGTTTGTTATGGACTTCTTTCTGGCTGAAAAATTTCTTTCATGGTTCCTGGGGTGCAGGTCTTCTGTTAATGGCATCTCTCAGCCTTGATCTGTCTGAAGAAGAATATGTGATACTACCCTGACAGGTCGATGAAGCTCTGCTCAGTACTTCCCTCTGCCTTTTTCTTTCTGCTTTTAAGTGTGCACGGTGTCTATTTCTACATCTTCAAATTCACTGATATTTTCTTCTCTACTGATTACATCTAGTACATTTTCATTTGAAAAATTATCTCTCTTCTGTGGAAGTTCCACTGGGGTCTTTTTAAATATCTTTTCTTTCCTTATCATGCTTATGTTCTATGCTTTTAGAAACCTAAGCACCTATTTATAAAAGCTATTTTAACACTGTTATCTATTAGTTTTCTGTTATTTCTTTATTCTCTTTCTGTGATTGACTCTCTTCATTTTATGGGTTGTATTTTCCTGCTTCTTTATAAGTTTAATTTTTTTATTGAATGACAGATGCTGTGAATTTTTCATGCTGCTTCCTGGGTTTTGTTGTATTCTATTAAATAGTGTTGGATTTGTTCTGATACAAAATTAAAATTAGTTGGATCCTTTTGAGGCTCACTTTTCAACTATTTTTTAGAGTAGCTTTTAGACAGCTTTTAGTCTAGAGCTAACATAGTCCCACTACTAAAATGTGATGTCCTTCAAGGATTGCTCCCAACAACCCATGAATTACAAGGTCTTCCCACACTGTCTCATAAAAATGCTAACTATACCTAGCCCTGAGTGAGCTTCAAGAACCACTTAGATTCTCCTCCCTTGTTCTAAGGTGTTTCCAGTTGGAAAACAATTAACTATAGGCCTGCCTTGTTTGTTCACCTTTTCTAAGGGATCACAATGTTCAAAAACTGTGGCTTAATATATTTTGTCCAGCTTTCCAGTTGCTTAAAGCAGAAGGATAACTTCAATTATCTAATTCCTGTTATATCACATTGATCAGAAACAAGTATTTTAACTTTTTATTTTGAAATACTTCAAAATGACAAACTGCAAGAAATTCTATATATTCATTGTTCAGATCCCACAGCCAAATGTCCCAGTGACATGCTTTATAGAAAAAAGATCCAACAGAATACCCTTATTGTCATGTACATCTAAAAAGAACAATTTTTTTTAAAAAAAATGTAAAAAAAGATCCAAGCCAGGATGACCCTGAACTTGGCTGACATGTCTCCATTGTCTCTTTTAACTAGAACAGTTTCCTAGATTGTCCTTGACTGTGGAGATGTGTGGCAGTTTTAAAGAGGGCAGGTCAGTCATTGTGTGGAATGTTCCTCAATCTGGGTTTGTCCAGTATTTCCTTAGGACTAACCAGGTTTGACAGTTTGGCTGGAATCTCACAGAAGTGCTTCTGTGTTTTCCTAACTGCATCCTATCAACATGGTACAGGATGACAATTTGTATCACTACTGATGATGTTAAGTTTGACTGCTTTATTAAGATGTTATCTGACAGGCTTATCAATGGCAAAGCTACTTTTTTCTCTTTTTTAATTAATAAGTGTTCTGTGAGAATATTCTTCGAGACTATGTAAAATCCCAACCATCATCCCATTCTTTTTTTTTTAAAGATTTTTAAAATATGGACACAATATCTTTATTTATTTTTATATGGTGCTGAGGATCGAATCCAGTGCCTCATATATGCGAGGTGAGCGCCCTACCGCTGAGCTATAACCCCAACCCCCATCATCTCATTCTTACTCACTAGTTTTATCATCAATTGACTTTTCTGTCTGAATCAATTAGTACCATGGTTATCAATTAATGATTTTCTAATCTCATCATTCTTTCTGTAGTTTTTAGACGACATTCTATTTTAAGAAATTTCTTCTCCCTTTTTATTCATCTATTTATTTTTAAAAGTGTGTACTTGAGGATTCCTGTTTTGTTTCATGGCATGTTATATTCTGTTGCCATCAATATTTACTTTGATACTCAAACTGTCCCAGAACTGGCCAAAGGGAACCCTTCAGGCTAGCCCCTGTGTACTGCCAACAGGGTACCATCATTCCTCAGACCCCTCTTCACTTCCTGGTGCACACCGCTGTTTCAGGGTTACTTGGTTCTTTCCTGCCCAGCCCTGCAGTCAGCACTTCCAGAAGATCTGGCTCCTCTTAGTACACAGCATCTTTTCGAGAGCTGGGTACTAGCTGCACTCCTTATTGCTGGGCTGATGATCCTACACCTCCTCAGCAACAAAGCCAGGACAAACACGAACACACACACACCCCATCTGTATACTTCTCTTCCTATCTGTACTGAAAATCATAAATTCCACACCTATACTCCCCATGCCAACCTGGCCCCACAGGGCTCACTCTGGCCTCCCCCATCCCATACGTTCACTTCCTTCTCCCACATGATAAAACTGGCTCCCATCACCCACTACACACTTACCAGCTCAGCCTTCTCTGTGAAGTGCCAACCTGCCAAACCACCATGCTGCTGCAGTGGGGCTCTCTCCTCCTCCACCAGGCCCCTCAGGGCCCTCTCTCCCCAGTGGGACCTGCCTAGTGGCTTTCTCACTGAAAAGGCAAGCAGCAGGCACATTTTGCTTTTAAAACAGAAATTCACTCATTCCACGAATATATTTCTTTCTGTTTTGAGAATGGAGTAAACACTACAACTAAAACTGCAAGTACTGAGAGGGAAATTAAATTATCTCACTTAAAACCAGATCTATCTTATTCAAAAAAAATAAAACTTATGGTGGCTTGTCAGTTGGCACATTTAAGAATTTGAACAGTTTATTTTTCAAAACTATCTCCCAAAAGCTACCTTGTGCTATTTATTATTCCTTTCAGTTTTTAACTTCAACTGCAATAAGCCAGGAAGCTACTCTGAATTTATGCATCACACTGTGTATTATTAAAAATTAGTTTTCAATAAACAACCTCTAATAAACCAAAGGATTAACACTAAATCTTATATCATAAATTGAAAGTGCCACTCCTTTTAAAAATTTCTTAGTTTTCTTAGAATTTAATCATCTGCTATTCTGTACCTAATACAGTGTTGCTATTGTTTTTTTTTTAATTTGAGAGCTTGCAGAACCCCAAGAATTATCTGTGGACCCCTCAGCATGAAAAACAATGTGTTGTAAGGTTAACACGGACATGTGGGTGATCATCCAGTGCCAAGAGCCTGCAAACACAAATGCACACGCTGAGAACCCACAGTGCAGCTCAGTTACAGGGTCAAAAGACCTACGTGGGGCTTTCTGAGATTGCCATCAACATAAATACGCAGATTTTCTAAAGTTTCACAACTCTTGCCCAAGACCATCTCTGTTGACTCCCGCTGAAGGAATACTGCACCATTATTCAGTTATAATGCGTATTAGCTCAAAATATATATAAATAAGTATAATTTCAAGCTCTTCTTATTGAATAGAAAAACATTTAAAGGAATAGCTTCCTCCATCACATAATACAGCCTCTGTGGCTTGCATATGAGACAAACTCTGACACTCTAGAACATACCAGGTAGGAACTGCTTTAAAGCTTAATTCTCCAAGAAATACTTCCTGAACACCCACACTGCCTCAGCTCAGAACTCTGCATTTATTTTTTACTATTATTTTTTTTTTTACTTCTCCATAGAATATTTTTTAAATGTGGGCACTCCTTCTGTTAAGAAATTGCTCAAATGAGACAGACTGGGGATCAGGTCAGTGGTAGTAGAGTGCTTGCCTAGCATGTCCAGGGACCTGGATTTAACACCCAGTACCACAAAAAATAAAAAGAAAGAAAATTGCTTAACTATGTAAATGTACCATATTTTAAAAAAAATTTTTTTAGTTGTAGATGGACACGATACCTTTATGTATTTATTTTATGTGGTACTGAGGCTCGAACCCAGGGCTTCACACATGTGAGGCGAGCACTCTACCACTGAGCCACAACCCCAGCCCGAATGTACCATATCTTTTAAAAGGACTATTCCTAGAATTTTTTAGTTTTTGTCAGAAAGTTGTTTCACTTCATTCTGTTTGCCAAGTATCCAATTGAAAGGTGCCTGGGCCTAAAAGCAGACATCAATATCAGGCAAGAATTGATTAATGAAACTTTTAAGAAAAGTGACCAGAAAAGAAAGGCCTTGAAACCAAATAAAATTCTCCACAACCCACAGTCAGCTGTCCCAGGCAACTCCCAAGCAGCACCTCAACATATTACTAATCCACCTCTCAAACTTCAACTTTGACCACAAGAAAGGGAGGCAAATTGTATTCTGCACTCATCGTCATTATCAAGATTCAAACAACGGGGCTGGGGTTGTGGCTCAGCCGTACAGCGCTCACCTAGCATGTGCGAGGCCCTGGGTTCAATCCTCAGCGCCATGTAAAAATAAATAAATAAAATGAAGATATTGTGTCCAACTAAAAAATAAATATTTTAAAAAAAGATTCAAACAAGAGACATATGTAAAACAATCAAAGAACTGATTTTTTTTTTTATTAAATGCAAACTTATTAATGAAACTTTAGAAGCACCTTGTCTCTAGAACTGCATAACTACACCATGGTCCTACTGTTTACGGTTAACAAGCAGTTTGCAGAGAGCTGCTCCCAACCATTGTCCCTACAAAAAATCACTGTCACTTCAGCCCAGGAAAGGCTGGGCCCTGGACAATGGAGCCTGTGTATGCTCTGACAATTGCACTGGGACTGCTGCAGAAGTGGCTAAGCCACCTTGCCTCACTTAATGGCACCACAGAAAGAGGACTGCTGGCTGTCCCATCTAGGTCCCACATGCTAACATGCACCTGATCTCATCTTTCCTCTGCCCATTTAGGGGGACAAACAAGAACTTCTTTGCATATAAGAAGTGTGTAATCTCACTTCTTACCAAAGAATGAGTTTTTAAGACAAACTCTGAGCAGGGAGTGGGCTTCCAGCACACTGCCATTCCATAATGCTGTGGCTCAAGGCCAAAGGCAGGCAAGCATGGAGCAGATGGAGTCCTGGCAAGGTCTCTGCTGTCCCTGCATTAGCAGCATCTGCTCATTACTCAGAACCTTCGCCTGCTTTATCTAATGCTCCAGGAAAAGCATTTTGATTTGATTCATTTCGGTACGGTAACGTGCAACACAATTAGCGGTAAAATCAAACTGGAGGACAGCCAGTGCTGACAATCGGAAACAAGGCAGAAGAAATATGAGGCCAGTGGGTTGGAATTCAAAAAATCACAACTGTGGATCACCTTGCCAAATCACCACACCCCAGGTGCATGTGCAGTGTTCCTACAGGGCAGGGAAGTGGAAAAGGAAAAGGAGGTAGGGATGACTTACTTTCTCCCAAAGCAATTTCCATCTCCCCTCTGGGTGAGATTTCTTCTGTGGAGAACATGGTACAGACCATGGAGAGGTTCGATGACTACAGAGCTTCACTTTGGCACAACCAGAGAGCTGGAGTTCATTAACTCATTTTATTATCTTACTCTTCTTTTTTGTGAGGCACAGTCACAAATTTTATATGGTAGATCCCACAAGGTAAATTTCCCCTTCGACATTTTTTGCCAAAGAATAGCCAGTTTAAAAAAAAAAAAAATAGTGTGCATTTGATTGTTCAAATCCGTCTTTGCTCAGAACTAGCTATTCATGAATATGTTGACATAAATATCATTGTGCCAATCTTATAAACTAAAGTAAGAACAAAGGTAATGCCACCTGAGGTCTGGGGAGAGAAAGCAATTGCTCTTTATCACAGAAAAGAGTAACAGCCTGTATCAGATTGGTAGGATGCACTCAGAGAAGAGCCAGAAAACTCAAGAACTCTAAGAGAAATAATCCTTAACATCTAAATGAACTTGAGACAAATCAAAGACTTCAAGATGAAGTAACCATCTTCCCAAGCATTATGTGAAACCCAAAAGGACAAGACAGACAAACTCAATGATATAAACGTAAACTATCAGACAAATCAACTGAAATATGAAGTATGAAAACAGATTGAAACACAAAAATAATTTCATTTCTACAAGCTTGTAAAGGCAGATTTCTGATAAGAGACATTGAAAAAAAAGATCCCATTCAGATCCATATTTTCTACTAACCCACCAGGATAAATTCTATATGGATCAAGATTTATAGCCAGATGTGGTGATGCACACCTATAATCCCAGTTACTTGGGAGACTGAGACACGAAGAATTGCAAGTTCAAGGCCAACCTGGGCAACTTAGTGAGATCCTGTCTCAAAATAAAAAATATAAAAAGGGACTGGGTGTAGTTTAGTTGTATAGTGCCCTTGGGTCCAATTTCTAGTACCAAAGAAAGAGAGAAAGAAAAAGATTTAATTATTTAAAAAGTTGTAATGGTTAATGGAGAAAAAGAAGTAGCAGGTACACATATGAAAAAAAAATTCAACTTCTCTCACTCTAAAAGAAGTATAAATTAAAACTATACTCAGATTATTCAGATACCAATTCTTATCCAGTTGATAAATACCCAAAAGTCTGAAACACAATTCAATGGTAAAACTGAGAAAATGGGCACAGTCTCACACTATGCACAATACCCCGTTTGCATTTACCCTTTAACCCAGAAACCACTCCTCTAGGAAACTACTCTTCTGCCCCCATGTAAAATGTCCTCTGACAGTTTTCCACCACAGCACTGCTCATACAGCAAGTGACCAGATGCAACACAAGTGCTCCTCGACAAGCCGTAGTGCTTACATACGATGGGATGCCACGAGTGTGTAAGGAGGGGCCTTCCTCTGCACAGACAAGGGCCACCTTTCAAGATATGTTACGGTGTGGAAAAGCCAAGATGTGGAAGAACATATGGCAGTACGCTTACCTTTTGTAAAAAGAAAAAAGTGTGAGGAATAAGAATAGATATTTATGTTTGCTTGGAATTGTAATACCAAAGTACTGGAAGGACATATAACAAAATATTGTTCTTTAGAATGGAATGGAAAAAAGTGGGTGAAAGCAAGATTTCTCAATGTATAATTGCCAATATTATTTTGATCTTTGATCCTTTAATATATATGAATCAAAATTATTAAATCACAAAATAAAATTTATTAACCATTTAGAAAATTAAAATCAGCCACTAATTTCTAGAAAATAACATAAAACAAAGTCCATTCAAGAATAAATGATAAAAAAATCAGAAATATGTAGGACCAGGGTTATTTCCTTAGCCTTTTCCTTTTGGTCAAGAAAAGAGAAAACCCAAAAAAGAAAAATCGGAAAACACAGGAACAAGCAATTTGCAGACAAAGAAACAGTAACAACTAAACACATAATGAAAAGGCATTCACGTAAACTTCGAGTAAAGTAAGGCAAACACAAGAACAAGGAAACGCCACTTCCGCATGTCAGACACAAGCGAACAGTCTCCCTCACATACCTTTGTGAGACTAGACTGGTGAAACCCTTCTGGGGAGCAATTCGCAATATTCATCCAAACATAAAACACCCCCAGTCTTCAACCCAGCAACCAGTCATTTACCACTCGTGTACGCTTACACAAGTTCACTGTGGTATGTTTCAGGATGCTGCTTGCAGCATTGCCTTTTTTTTTTTTTTTTTTTTTTTTTTAGTTAGTAGGAGGGATTGAACCCAGAGGCACTTAACCAACGAGCCACATCCCCAGACCTTTTCATTTTTTATGTTGAGACAGGGTCTCCCTGAGTTGCTTAGGGCCTCACTAAGTTGCTGAGGCTGGCTTTGAACTCACGATCCTCCTGCCTCAGCCTCCAGAGCTGCTGGGATTTTAGGTGTGCATCACCATGCCTGGTGCAGCACTGCTTTCAATCACATCCTAAACAGCTCAAATGTACATCAACAGGGGCCCTAACAGATGGACTGAGGACAGCGACACAGAGCAACACTACAGGCACTAAAACAAGATGCTGAAAAGAGTAGAGAGAGAGAGTGCATGTAAGACCATGTAACAGCAGCACTTCAGCTTCTCTTCTGATATATTTCATATACATTTTTGCCATCTGAATTTCAATTATGATTTTAAAACCAAGCATGTAAAATATTTTGACAATCATTTGACACATATTTACCAAACAAAATCAAATTTTTTGTCATATCTACTTTGTTCCCCAATATTTCTGTGTAACAATAGGGATGAGGGGGATAAAGACAATTCTTATTAACAATATAAAACCAGGGTCTGAGGGTATAATTGAGAGGCAAGTGTAAGCTGCATATGCCAAGCCTTGGATTAAAACCCCAACACCAAATGCACACACACCCAACCAGCAGAATACCTGAGTATCACCTCAAGCTGTACCTTGCAAGTTCAAATATGAAACAAGGGCACAAATAAATTGAGTGCACAGTTCTAGAATAGCCTCTGAGTTTGGCATTGCAAAAACAACACTAAAACCCCCTTGTACAATCTGGGATTCACATTCAGAGTTCTGGATTTACTACTGGCTTCAACCTCAAATCTATTACTTAGCTGGCTTTAGGCCTGTTTCCCCATTGGTAAAATATGTGTGTACCAATGTGTATGTGGCAGCAAGAAGTTCCTAGATCATTCTAAAACATGCTAACTTAAAAGTGATACAATTTTCATATAGGTGTTTATATTAAAAAAAAACTCACTGTTAATTTAAAAAGTAGCAAACAAGCTCAAGCTGCTCTCAGACTGGTTTATAGAATTTCAGTAGCTATAGATGAAATAATAACTATATGACAGAAGCAGCTCAGCTGAATTTCTATAGGCTGAAAAGACAAGAATCTATCTATCAACAGTGCCTACTAACATCAAACCAAAAGAAGAGCATTCACAGTGCTAAAATAATAAAGATCCAGCTCTAATTTTCATCCTTGAATGACATATAGATATAAAATTCCCCATTAGCTATTTCATTTTTGTCCTCTGAGGCAACAGACAATGTCACACTGACTCTGAGGACGTGCCTCAGCGCCCTGACATGAACACTAACATTCTGAAATACACTGCAGTCTACCTTCAGGCAAGTGGGGAGACAAGAGATTCAGTTTCCAACAGAGTGGACGTGAGGAGCATGAGTGGCGGGCGGTCTTACAGGATACCACGGCCACTGAAATGATTATTTCTATTAGCTATAAACTTCCAAGTGTTTCATTACTTCTGTAAAAACTAACTTTAGACTATTCTCACCTAGTTCCATAAGCCCACAGTTGCTCACACACAAAAAGAACCCTCTCAATGCCAGAGAGACAGCACACTGCTATCAAATATCTTGTATAGTATGTAAGTGCCCCAAAAAAAGGTAGGCACTGACTGTTATTTTTCTATTTCCATATTTGTCAATAGATTATCTATGCTATCCCCTTATCACTATTCCTTTTGGACTGAACAGAGGCTAAAGGAAAAGTAGGCCAAGTATATTTAATATTTTACACCAAACAAGTTATTTGCTTAAGATGGCTTGGCCAGCCCTGTCGTGTCTGGCACCAACGCCCAGCCCGACAGTTCCAGTAGGAATTAAACACCGGTTTTAATGGGTGCTGTGTTCCAATGCCTGCTAACGCACTGAGGGTTCCTCGCCAGCTTCTTCACATAAAGGCAGGAGTGAGTGTGTGTGTGCCCACGTGTGTGTGTGTGGAGGGATTACAGGGGAGCCAGCCACAGCTGCTTAATTTCTGTGAAGCTTTTTTTCCCTTCAGAGGGAGGAGGGCTGCGTTACTTACCATCCTCATAAGCTGCTACCGCCAGCGAGCTGTTGATCCTCACAAAGGAGACATATGGCTGCATTCCAGGCTCGTCCTCCTCATACTCTGATTCCAGGAAGGGGGCCACATAGTCCCAGGTGCGGGTGTCCCACACCCTCACTTCCCCTGATGTATATCTGGAAAAGAAGGATACACTTGGTTCCAAAATGGGATTGGAGAGAAAAATGGGGAGGGCCTTGAAACAACAGGGGAGTGAGATCTGGACAGCAGGGAACACTCCTGTGACACTGTTTGGATGAGTAACTCCAACGCGGGAAAATGTCAACTGGATGACAGAAGGCTGTGAACACGGTTCACATTCTCACAGCACAATGGTGACAATTTCAAACAAGAAACTATAATAAGAAAGTGGGCATCGAGATCTCCTCGCTTCCCTTTTTACACTGTTAGAACCAATCTGCCACCTTAAGTTCTCCCACTAAAGGGCTCACTAGCAGAAATCTGTAGGAGCAAAGAGATTCTCTCTCTCTCTCTCTCCCTCTCTCTCTCTCCCTCTCTCTCTCTCTCACACACACACAGACACACACACACACACACACACACACACACACACAGCAGAAGGAGATGCTGCTGGGATACTAGGAACTGATGGTCTTACAGGCGCAAGCTTTCTAATACCTCATCCATGCATCAGATCTGACTGATTAAAGTCCCTAAAGACTAATTGATTTGCTGAAACAATTAAATCTTGCCTTTAGCAGCCAGACAGCACTGCCTCCTCATGAAACACTCTTGTCTAAATGAACACTGGTTGTGCCCTCTTGGAAAACAAGAGCACTTGCTCGGTCCTATCCCTACTGCCACTCCCACAAATGACCATCTCCATTAAAGCCAGGTAGGGCCAGAACTGCTCAGACAGGAGACCCTTAGGGTAACAGAATGCCAATGATGAGTGGGGCACTGTCTGCCACTGAGGGCTTTTTTTTTTCTTTCTTTCTTTTTTGAAGTAGTAGGGATTTGAACCCTGAGGTGCTCGACCTCTGAGCCACATGTCCAGCCCTTCAGTTTCATTCCTGAGACAGGGTCTCTCTAAGCTGCCTAGGCTAGCACTGTAACTTGCAGTCCTTGTGCCTCAATCTCCTAAATTGATGGGATTATAGGCATGCACCACAACACATGGCCTTGCCACTGAGTTATTCAAGTTCTTTTTTTTTTTTTTTTTTTTTGGTACCCATAGGGTGCTTAACCACTGAGCCATATCCCCAGTCCTTTTTAATATTTTATTTAGAGACAGGGCCTCACTAAGTTGCTTAGGGCCTCACTAAGTTGCTGAGGCTGGCTTTGAACTCACAATCCCCCTGCCTCAGCCTCCCAAGCTAGTGGAATTACAGGTGTATACCACCAAACCCGGCCTTATTTAAGTCCTTTCCATCTGTTACACAGGTTTAATACCACATGTAAAACAAGTGGCAGGAGGGTTAAGGTTGGAAGTAACTTTGAGTACCTCATGATGAGCCCACATCACAAAGACAGGCAGGTGATTCTGAAGAGCTTCAGTCTTCCTAAGGCCCTAACCATTCATTGTTCCTTCGGGGTTTCACTGTAGAACTGAACAAGATAACCTCTCAGATCTATTTAATCACTGAAATCTACGACATGACATGTATAAAGCAGGCACACAAGTTCAATCTCAGTTGAGATTTTTAAATAAAGAAACAAAGAACACTGATTTGGGAGTGCTTTGTTTACATTTAATAGCTTTTCCTCCAAATTATTACTTTATAGTAAATGCCTGTATTACACAATCCACGGGTTGTCCTGTCACACCAGCTCCCTAGGCTGAAGAACTTGCTCTCCATCTGGGGGATGGGGTCTGGAGAGAACACGTGATGGCCAGAGATGAAGAGGAGAAATGTGCTTTCTAACATGGGCCTGCTGCCTCTCTGACCACTGAAATGCTCGAAGAAATAAGCATCTCACAGAACCCTCACACCATCAACGTCCTTAAGCCTGGTGATGAGAGAGCAAGGGAGGCTGTGGCTATCCCCCAGGCCAAAGCACACTTGTGGGCTTCCCAGGCTCTCCAGGAAGCTGTCCACATCACCCTCTTAACCGTGAACCCGACTCAAGAACACAAACCCCACACCCCACTGCATCAAGACACCACACTCAACTTGACACCCTGAAAATGACTTGCGATGTTCTCTGGAGTAAGGCCACTTGCTTAGCTTCAGAGACACTGAAAGAGACATTTGAATTCCTAGACTGTGTGATTAGAGTCTTAAGGTTAAATTCCAGGTAAAAGGAACTAGTTAGTTTGGAAAAGAAAGGTTAAAGGATGGCACTGTCTCTCAGAAATACAGAGAAAGGCAAGTGAGAGAAAGAAGGGGAATTTAGATCAGAGAACTATGGATCTCTGAGGAGAAAAGAGTACTCAGCCAGGAAATGTTATGAGCCAGGGTGGATCTGAGTACCACACCACACCCTCAGCTTCCTACTGCTCTCTGTGGCACCCCCTTGAGGCACAGAGGGAGGCGCAGGGTGTCCAGGACAGGATTTCAGTGGCCAGAGCTGCAGTGCTCACCTCAACACCATCAGTCAGTACCCCCAACACAGAGTGCCCCAGCAAAGCAACAACAAAACTGCAAAATAGCGGGGGGAAAGGCAAGGAGGGCTTTAACTTCTGAACCAGACAGAAGGGAACTGTGAGATACAAACTGTTGATTTCTCACTTCGAGGGAAGAGGAGAGAGGCAGGGCAGGGGTCCCAGGGAGAACAGTGCTCTATTGATATCTAAAAGGCAGCTGACGAGCCTCTGCTTCCCTGAAGGAAGCTGGGCACTCACAGTGACTCTGCACATGGAAATAAATGCATGTTCTCCTCCAAAAGCTCCCACTCACTGCCACACTAGCTGATTCCGAATTCCTTGTTTTTGTCAATGTTTTCGTCAGTCCCAAGTCACTGGTACAAAAAGAGAGAGGCCCCTTCAACACCTCCTTTGCCATGATGCAAGACTCCCAACTGTCACAGCCCCCCCTGTGTCTGAGCCTCTCCCATCTTCAGTCAACCCTGCTACGCCAAGCCCTCCAAACACCAGTGTTCGTGAGTCATTCTTCAGGAAACACTGCCAGTTTCCCCAGCCTCTGTGCGAGATCATGTCCCCACCATGATCTACTTTGCTAGCAGCCTGGACTTGTCTCTATGACAATTATTTGGTGATTACCTAACTGTTCCTCTTCCTACTCTACTCACCTCTCAGTGTCTGAGACCAGGGTCTGGGTCTTGCTCACTGCTGTACCTCCATCAACAAGAACAGTCAGACCAGAACAATGCTTGACACTCCAGAAGCCTAGGCCAAGTCTCACCTCGGAACACCTTAATGAATGAAGTCGGAATGACAGGGCCTCCTGAAAACCCTCCACAAGCCAGCCCCTGCCCTGTTCCCCAGCCACATCCTCTCCCCTCCTCTCCTCTCCCAGTGCCAGCCTCCAGACAAGGTTCCCAGCACTCAGAGGAGATTTTCCATAGATACTCATTGAAATTAACTCCATTTTTCAAGTTCAAAGAGCATGAGAATCACATAAATGTTTTGCTACAAAATGACTCAGGAGGTGAAACATAAAAGACTGACTCCTTTATTGAAGGGAATGGAGAATAAAAGACTGTATTTCGCAGGTACTGAGCCATGATGTGGCAGCAGGCCATGAAGCCTAACACAAGTAAAGAAATGACAGCAAGGGAGTGAGACGCGGTGCTCATGAGCACACTCACGTTTTCACAACTGCAGAACACTGGTTGTGGCAAAGGGGCCCGGATCTAAAGGAGCTTATTGCTGGCCAGGAGTAGCAAGAACAGATACTGAATGGAAGTAGGAAAAAAGGCTGATTTTTCTCTAGAGCTCCAGATGTCTTTATCGCTGCCTAATGACAATTACACTCAACCAATTAAGACACCACTATGATAGCTGCATTGTCAGTAAGCCTTTGGACCCCAATGTTGATGGCTCTAATTAGTGTCTGCAAAGTACAACTGCAACTAATACATTAGCTGATGTAAAAACACTAAAGAAAAACCAAAGAAAGAAGCCTTTCCACACGAGTAAAGATGTGCCCCAGCCTGTGGCATAGACCAGTGACACAGTGAAGCTGTGTGCTTTCCCAGTCTTTTTCATGCTTGGCAAGGCTGAGTTTACCTCTAAATAAATAGGTCAGGGACCACAGCTGATTTTTTGTTGAAAGAACGGGAACAGAGCCTCTCCCAAGCTTGGCATGCCAGAGCCAATTGCCAATTTAAAATGATTTACCACCAAAGAGCTTTCATTAACTAGTAAGTTTCCAATAAGCAGACTACTTATTTGCACTAAGAGGCCAGGAAAAAAAGAAGAAATTCTGTACAGCTAAAAATAACCTTTAGCCTTTCTTCCTGTGTGAATATCCAGCAGGGCTTCCATTTTGCTTCCAGGTGTCGGCTCTTATTTGCTAAAAACAAATTTGTTCATGGCTCTTCATAAAGATGCAATGGGGAGGAGTGTGTTTTGATTTAAGAATGCTGAGAAATAAGGTTAAGTGACTTACCCAAGGTCACAAGAAACATTTTAGAGGCACAGCTGGGATCAAATGTGCCCAGGTTTTATCAATGTGCTGCTTAGCTAGCACGCCACTCTGCCTCCTCAGATGACAGTGTCTTTAAATAAATACTGCTTTTAAGAGCCATCTCCATTTAAGTGCAATATAAGGAATTTACTGTTTTCAACATTGTGACTCAGCCTTGCAGGACATAACCCCTAACCCTAACCCATCAATTCACCACTATATTTCAACTGGAAGGTGAGAAGCAATACAGGAGATTCATCAGCTGATAACAGGAGCAGGAGCGTGGGGTGGGGCAGATCAAGCTGCCACACTCGCTTCACAGGTTCTGTGTGAGGACATACAGAATAGTTAGTAACACTTACCCTTTATAGGATTGTACTCAAGCAGTCAACCTCAAATCAAGTCCCAATTCAATTCTGATCAGACACCCACAGCAGCTTCAGGCCAGGGACAGTAAATGATTTGTGTGTTTTAAAAAACAAACAAAAATGTAGTGGCTACCTAGAGTCCTATGTTGAGAAGGATTCTGAAGCTATACTCCATCCAGTTCACCAGAAAAGTAAATGCTGTGGTGAATTATTAACAACCATGACTGGTTCAGGAGTGAGAAAAGGCAACTCCCCTGCCCCAACCCCACCAAGTCCTGGTCATCCCTCCAGACTCAGCTGAAAACCACTTCCCAGGAGAGACCTGGCCTGAGGCTGAGTATGTGTGAGGTGCCTCTCCGGTGTGTTCTGGTGCTCCCCTCTCCCCCACTCCATGCTCTCCCTAGTCATATCCGGTCAGCCTTTTTGCTTCTCACAAGCAAGGAATGCCCAGGAATGCCCAGCAGACTCATCCATATGCTGATGTTGATGGAGTAAAGGGATCTGCTGACTCAGCCTAGAAGCTGGAGGCTGTTTAAAGCCTGCTGAGCAATCAGGCAGAGACCCCTAAAAGTAAAGTACCCACATTCTAAGAGATACTTATGCCCTCGGCATGTAGAGGTTTTAAGAACTGTTTACTTGTTCCATACTTTCTTTAATAATACCAAAGATCACAAATCAACTAAAGCAAAAGTATTTGCTTACTATTTTATATAAAATATGACTGTGTTGCATTATGCAATTAACAAAATGAACTTAATCCCACAGTGCAGCCATTCTGCAGAAATGCACTACAGCAAACATCGAGTACGGTTGAGATGCATCAATTGAAAAATAATGAACGTCTTAATGGACCTTACGAGATGCGTGCACCACACACTTAAAACTGTTTTCCATACATCTTGGTTAATCACAATCAATAGAGTCAGAGTCAATGATGATCATGCAGTTACTATAGCTGTGGCCCTTCCCTTTATTCCTTGGAGAAGCAGAGATGGATAAATGCAGCCATGAGTTCACCAGTATTTATTAAGGATATTCTGGGGCTCCTTCATTAAAGATATAATAAATGTAATGCTCTACTCAAGTCACTTATCAATATCTTACCTCAGACTTATTTACTAGAAGAGCATATATACCTCACAGCAGAAAATAAATAAGTAAAAATAATTTTAAAAAGAGGTCCCTAACGGGTAATGATCAAATTCCTTATGGGAAACAGTCCAGTGACATAATAAGCAGCAACACAAAATGCATACAAAACAAGGTTGAAAGGAAAACTGTAAAGAGAAATCTTTTTCTGAAAAGGAGAAAGCCAGAAAGCATGTCCTGAGTTACGTATAAACATGGGTGACATTTATCTAACACAACTTCATCCCAAGCTGCATTTAGAAAGTGTCTGTCATCTCAAGAGCCTCAGGGCAATCCACAGGCATTACGAAACTAGCAGTTTTCTAGGAACACTGTGAGTTCCTGAACAAAAAATATTTTCAAATTCAGGGTAACTATATACCATTTCAGATTGAAGCCTCTTTTAACACTTTGGAATGCCACATGATCCACATAAAGGTACATTTTTCAAATAATGGAAAAGATGGAGGAAGAAATGGCCAAAAGCAAAGCACTCCAAAAGTGACCTTAGATGACTACGTTTAAACGAATATTTCCTAATAGTTTTTAATTGTAAAATAATGATAAAATTATTAATGTTAAAAGTATTACAAGGAGCCTGGGTTGTGGCTCAGTGGTAGAGTGCTTGCCTAGCATGCATGAGGCACTGGGTTCAATCTCTGGCACTACAAATAAAATAAAGGTATTGTGTCCACCTACAACTAAAAAATATACATATGGAAAAAAAAGCATCAAAAGGTAAACTAAAGCTATCAAAGATTCAGACAGCAGTTGATCCCCAGGGGTGCCAAAGGGAGGGGAAAAATATATATACATATTGAACTGGGTCATGCCTGGCAGCCAAAGCAACAGCCAGAGTTCATCATGTTGTCTGAGAGGGTGGGGGAGGGAGGGCGGGAGGCCTTTTGTTGTACATCTTCTCAGGCACACTTGCCTCAAAGGGAATGAAACAAAATGGGACAATTAAATATTTTTAGAGAAAGAAGGAAGCTAAATTTTTGCAACATTAAATGATAAATTCTTCCCTTCAATTCCATTTGGTAGAGGATAAACCTGAACAAAGAGTCACTGATTCTTCCAGTAAGGACAGGAGCTCATGCTGAAAAGGCAGATCACAGTAGAGGAAAACCAGGGCGCAAGCATCTAGAAGTATTGAACAAACTTCATCATACAGGTTGCTTAATATTTTTTTTTAAACCAAAAGAGGGGAAATTGATCCTCTCATGTGAAAATTTTAAAAAATGTGTTTCTTTATATAAATTGAAATGCTCCAGATGTATGATTTTAAGTAACAGTGAGGAGGGAGTTTATTGCAAAACACCACCATACTCCTGGGCATCTGATAAAAGCTTCTGTGAGCTATTAGCTTAATGGCAGCAGAGCTGGCACAGGGACTCCAAGGAGCCCAAGGCTTGCCTCTCTTCCCAGGTTTACCTGGGAAGCTCTCCTTCACTAGGTGGCTCTCCTTCACTACTTATGGCAAACCCTACCTGACACCCCCCAACCAGGTCTTGTACTGTGACCTTTCTGAACTCATGATGTCATCTGTTTGCAACTTGTAACTTCCAGAGTGCAGCTGGGGAAAAGGAGAACAGTCCAAGCATCACAATTAGAACAGGGATGTTGTCTATCACGCCCCCTTTTCTTCTATTATTTTTTCCTCAATGAAAAAAAAAAAAACAACATGTAATTTTATTTTGGTTTTGGTGTTGGGGATCAAACCCATGGCCCAACATATGCCAGGCAAATGCTCTACCACTGAGCTATACCTCCAGTCCCAACACATAATTTTTAAAACATTTATTCTAAGTGTTGTCACTACCCAAAACCAAAATATAATTTTTTAAAAAGGAGCAAAGACATATTTCCCAATCTCTTGTTATCAACCAACTTTCTAGATAACATCTCTTCCTCTAAAATACACAAAAAACACACATGAAACCTCATTAGCATTTCAGGGGGCCATCACATCACACAGGAAATGCAGACAGATGGGGTTTTGATAGAAAGTCAGGTGGCTTATTCTGTACTATTGAAAGACTTTATTTTTAAAAAGTATTTTTTAGTTTTGGATGGACACAATACCTAATTTATTTATCTTTACGTGGTGCTGAAGATTGTACCCAGTACCTCAAACGTGTTAGGTGAGCACCCTACCAGTAAGCCACTGCCCCAGCCCCTGACTCAAGACTTCTAAACACAAATTCTTCCTAAAGGAAGGTCACTGCTATGTCTCAACTGCTCAGCTACAGATGAAGGAACTTCTGCTAGTTCAGGCATTTTCTGGGATGCTGCTTAGGGTGGCAAAGTGACCAGATAAGACCGCAGAAAGGCAAGAGGAAGGGCTAGAGACAGAGTGCAGGCAGGCCAAAGGGAGCCCAGAGTGCAGGCTTGGCATGAGGAGTCTTCATTCTACATATTTGAGGTTCCCAGATTTCTAGGTGCCAGGACTGGCTTCAGGCCCCGAGGGTACAAAACTGCTGACTATATGGTCTCCACCTTTTCAAGATGGTGCAAACAACAAGATCCCACACTGGCAGAGGCTCAGCAGGGAAGTCTACTCATTCACCGACCAAAAGACCACCAATGACCTCAGAGGGCTCAGCGTTATTTCTGGCACTGACAGGAAGCAGGGAGGTCTATGCAGGAGTGAGCTTGAGGGACAGTTTGTGAACTTCAAACCACATGGTTAAACTGGAAAGAAATTGAGGGCTATGAAAGCATTTAAAAACAATTTTTTAACCTGGAAAATCATAAAAATCAATTTATCTAAACATAGTAATCCCATTTTTGGATTTTAGCCTACGAATGAATATAACCTGGAATGCAAGGACAATGGAAAAACTAACTCTTTAATCCTACACTCTTACACAGAATTCAAAGTTTCTACAATAACACGTGTCTTATAATTTTCAAATAAAGAATACTTATACATACACTGCTTTAAAATAAGAAAAAATATGCAAATCTCTGTATATAAAATATTCATAACATTATAGAAATATATGCCACATAAAGTCATTTGGTCAAGAGACCACATATACGATGTGATCCTAGTAGATTATATGGTCTACTGATGTCAGTTATCTTAGTTTGTATATGTCAGTTCTATAATATTTACCAACAAAACATTTCTCAAAACATATCCTCATTGTTAAACTATGTGAGACTGTATAATACAACATAGGAAATAACTTTAATGTCTACTATTAGGGGAACAAATGAGAAAATTAGGGTATAATTATTCATGGAATTTCGCAACCAAGCAAAGAAGGTAATGCAAAGTAACAACATGAAAAAAATCTCACCAGCTTAGTGAGGAGAAAAAGGGCAAAGATTTAATAATGCAGGCTATGATTATATTATTTTTAAAAAATGTATATAAAAACCAACTGAAAACCAAATGGCACACCCCAGAGATAACAACCGAATAAGTCATGCTACATGGTAGGACTTAAGTGGCTTTCTCTTTTCCACTCCATAATATTTTTACAAACGAACATGGTTTTAGCTCCACTATTATTTTTAAAGAGAAAAGAAAGATGCATACCACCAAAGAAAAACCAGAATGACACAATAATAGAACAGCTCGAGACTAGTAAACGAGGGCTGTGTGGAGGTCTCAGAGACACTCGGTGCACACATGCCCTGCTCTGCCTCTGACGACTCACACAGATGGGTGTTCTGGGACCAGACCAGAGGTTCCTTCCAGGTTTAAAATCATATAATTTTTTAAGTTGAAACAACTAAGAAATTAGAGAACAAACAAGAGAAAATGGGCATTCTCCAGTTATTCACTGTAATGGAGTATATAAGTGGTGGAGGAAGGGGTCATCTGTATATTAAATTTTTGTGCTTATTCCAATAAAATAGTACCCAAGCACTACAGAGCATGTCATGGAATATTACAGAGCACCCCTAGCTAAGATGCTCAGAAATTACTAGAAAGCAGATCCATGCTGTAAAGTTCAGTGTTATTTCTGAGTGAAACAGTAATTTAAAAAAATACTGAGACAACAAAGCAGCATGGTTAGCAGCTCTAGGTGCTACAGCTGAGCACATGTCCAGGTGCTGTGAGAGGAGCAGCTCTGGGTGCAGGGCAGCTGTTTATTAGGCTAGAGTGCTATGGAAACCTCTGGGAGGAGCACGGGCCTTAAACGACAGGGACTGGGTTTCTGCTCAGTGTGGTGAAATGTTCTGGAATTAAAACAGTGGCAGAAGCCGCACAATCTTGGGAGTTTACCAAAAATCACCCAATTTTCCACTTTGAAAAGGTGAATCTTACAGTATGTGAATTACCTCTCAGTTTAAAAACAAAGATGTGATCAGAGATGACTAACTAGAACAGCATGAAAAAACCCAAAGTGTACTTGAGGGGAGTAATGAGGAAAAAGGTAGACGGGAAACAAATGTCAATGAACTCTGCACATCAGGAAAAGATAACCACAGATTATTCTTAAGATAGGAAAGCAAAGTCTCTTGGACAAAAACTGCAAGGTCAAAAGCTTAAGAAATAATGTCTGCACATGGCTGAAAAAGCAAGCACAGGTTGGGGGGCACAGCCACATGACAGGTGCTCCACCATCTGTCAGTGAGTTCATGAGTGAATGACTAAGGTTCCACTGACTGGGTCAACTGTGAGTCCAACTGCAAGAAAAGTTAGCCTAGTCCTGTGCAACTTGACTCCAACCCTAGGACATTTACACAGAGAACTGAAAAGATGGAAAGAAAAAGAAATATTGCATATCTTTGCTCTCCACCAATTATGTGAGATATATTTAATAGGTTTAAATGCAAAAATGGTTTATAGTTATATAAAACAAAACTTCTGAACAGGTTCCACTTGGGTAAAAAAGAGAAAAAGGAAAGGCAGAAGGGAAATGAAAAGAACATAGGTAAGTACAAGAGAAAGCAAGGTGAGGTGGCATGTCTCTTTAAGAAGCTCCTTGGAGATGCATAACTGCAGAAGGCCTGGTGAATACAACATTGATTGGGAATGAGGTAACCACAAACACCATCGTCTCAAATGAAAAGGGATTCGAGAGCTGACCCAGAAAACAAGCATCGTAACCACCAGATAAAATTTTAATGATAAACACGAGATGCTCTACATACAAGCAAGATTGAAGGATCCCATGCTAAGCCATCAACACAAGGTTCTTAGAAAGAGGAGCCCTGAGGAGCCTCTCTGACCCACAGCTCAAGTTTCATCTTATCGATCCACAAAACTCTGCCATTGCTGGGCTTTATGCTGCCTAATCTGCAGCACTGAACAGACCTCCAGGGAGCTGGGAGGCAGGGAGGCAGGGAAAGGAGGACTGGCACCTGGCCTCAGAGACCATGACCAGATAACAAAGTTGTATAACTGGCTTTCGGGATGAAAGTCTCTCCTCTATTTCTAATCTCTTTTTAGGACTGTTCAGTCCAATCTCAGAATTCTGTCCTCAAGCATCTTCTTACACAGGCAGAGAGAGACTCTTTAAGTCAGAAGGATATAAATACATTATGCAGTAGCCATTGACTCTCGGACTTGGGGGATGGAAGCACCATGCATAACGTAAGCTCTGAGGTCCACATTTCAGCCATGAGGGGCAGAAGCCTCATGACCTACTGATAACTGGATGGAAGGAATTCCAGATTTTTGACCCATTAATCTTTCTAAAAATAACAGTGCTACAGTTCTCCCAATAATGACATTAACCTCTAAATTATAGCCAGTGAAACAGAAGCCAAAAAGAAGTGTCCCTCCTGGGTATAGCTTGTTTAAAACAAATAATTTTTCAGGAACATGGCATATCATAAAATATTTAAATAATCTATTTGGAATTTCAATTCAAATAGTGCTCTTCAAGGAATGCTATTTAAGGAAAGTTTTTTTAAGAAAAAGTCTAAGCCAAGGTTGGTTTTGGTTTCCTGTAGGTAGGACCTTCACTGAGGCAGCTCAGCCAAAGCCCATGGAGACGCAGAAGTTTAAGGGTTCGGATCTTCACATTTGAGCATACAATTTGAGATGGTAAAAGCATACAATCAAAAGTTTACAACTGCAGACTGTAGTTCAAGACACCTTCCTAATCCACAAAGAAAATTGATCTTCTTATAGTTCATTAAAGAAATACATAAATGCACCTCTGTAGTAAAACATGAAGAATTCATGAAAGTGGTTTTTGGAACAGAAGCCAAAGGAATTTACAGAAGCTAAAATTAAATTTCTCGGCCATGGAGACACATAAAAAACCTAGTTCCAGACAAGTTAAATAGCAAATACATACTATGTGGTGGGCAAGGAAGATTATGTGTGGCCGCAGCCCTTCCTCATAATAAATGCTTCAGAACAAGAGAATAAGAACAGGACCTGATTGTGCCAACACTTATTATTCTTGCTTGACTTTTTTATGTCTTCATAAAACACAAACTGTTTGCCTTAATGAAAATCTAACATAACATGCCACGAGAGTGATTTAAAAGCCAGGAAAGACATATTAAGACAAATGAATCACAAATCTGCTCCACACTATTTGCTTCTCTCTACTTACTACTGAGCTCTCAAATCCTAAAGAAGAGAGTCAGAGATTCTCCTCCCTACGCACAGCTGTCACTGGGGAAGGTACATGCTCTCACAGGAAGATAAGGTCACTGTGCTCAGAGGGCAGTTCTTGAAAAATGAAAGGCTCTAAGAAGAAGAGCAGTAAGTGAAAATTGCTTGGCTTACCCAGCAATGACAACACCGTCGTGAGAGTGCACATCACATAAAACCGCGTCAGGAATGTGTTCCAGCTCACTCACGGCACCTTTGCGATTCTGTGTGAGAAAAAGATGCAGTTTATACTATTTTTAGGGCAGCCAGGAGACAAGCACTTCACCTTCACCCACCTTCCACAGATATTTTTCTATGGCATGAATTGCATTCAAGTTACCTGGGCATTCAAAAGGACAAAGATGGCAACTAACATCACGTTTGAGTTACCACATACATCAAAGACACTGAACCAGAGGGCAAGGTCATGTGAGATGCTGGACCTGTCCTCAAGGAGATCACTGAATATAAAGGAAGTATGTGCACATAAATAGCCACAATCCACAGTAAGCCAACCACATTTGCTGGTAATCACAAGTATCTGAAGAAGTATATAAAGTATGTTTAGGGGTGGTGTCTTAATGTCCTAAGAAAAAATACCTGTACTAATTCTCCTTAGAATGGCAGGTCTAACAAGGAGCAATTCTGCCCCCATGTGACATCTGGCAATATCTGGAGACATTCTGAGTTATCACAACTTTGGGGGAGGATGAGAATACTATTGGTATTTAGTAAGTAAAAGCCAGGGATGCTGCTTGACATCCTGCAATGCATAAGGCAGCTCCCTACAAAAAGAGGCTGGCCCAATGTCCCTAGTGCCGGGGCTGAGCAACCCTGAATTAGAGAGACACTGCTCTGGCTAATGTTGCTAGAACTGCATGAGGTTGCCCTCATCAAGCATATCAGTCACTAATCAGGTTATGAGGTGACTAGGGAGAGACATACACATAGGCAATATGTCACCATCAGTAATGAGCAAAAGCCATTCATGTTAAAATCTATTAGGATTGACTTTATGGGAGAGAAGAATGTGGTTCTATCTCTTCTCTACTCATGAATATCCAGTTTCCTGGGCAGGAAAGAAATGCTGCTGCACACCACTGCCTTGTCATGCCTCTCACAGCTCTATGTAGCACGCTTCTCGACAGTTATCCATGGAAACACTTCTCTGTGCAAATTCTTAGCTGTGATCTAATATTTCTGTAGAGACTTTTAAGTGATAAATGCAAGGGCAGCAAGCCAGCGGGTTACATGAGGGAAGAGAAGACAGCTCTTAAGGATGTGCAATGATCTCCCTCTTACAGTTACTAAAATGGCATTTGCAGCTCCTCTTTTGTGTGCAGGTGGTGCTTCTGCGTTCTTGGACTCTCCAAGAAGGTGACAAAAGTGAGAGAGACCTATATCAAATATGACTCCAACAACCCTAACCAGCAGAGGGAAGTGACAGGCAGCCCAACCTCAGCTGTCCTTCCCTGGATAATAGGGGGATGCTCTCAGAATTTGTCACTGAAAACAGAGGCAGATCTTCCAAGGAGGGACAAAACAGGTCATCAATGGCGATCAGCACACCCCTCTGCCTCTACTTCTGGCAATTAACCTCAGGCTGCAACTGAAGGTTTGGACTCCCATGTCTTTGCAAGCTATTTTTCCACAGGTAAAGTTATTGGCCACTGCCTACCTTCCAGTTGGTTCTTAACATGTGTTCCTTGGCTCGGCACTCTTGGAAGATGAGCTTCCAGCACGAATAATCTGAGATGCTGCTCTCCGGAAGGTGCCCTTCCTGCTGGCACAGCCTGTACCAGAGCACCTCATCTTCAGCAATCACCTTCCACGTCTTGCTCACCTAAAGCAGCAGAAGTGACACAAATGTCAAAATCTGCAATTAGAAGGGCCCCTCACCATCCAAAAATCAATCAACACCTCTATTACTGCCCTGGGTTTATGGCAGTATAAAATGTCTCATTAACAAAACACTCCGAGGTGGAAAAAAATACAAGCAAATGTTTCCAGTTTTATCTTTCAAGATTTCAAAATTGTTGTACCACCATGTAATCTCACATTTTAGCCTGCTTGATTAAATTATTATCTAACAAATGAGACAGAAAAAATGCACAAGTACATAAAATGCAAAAAAAAATTATGAACTTTACCATGGTAATTAGCTACATAATCATACACAGCTCTTCAGAACAGAATTTCTACTTTTTACCAACAGCACTTGTATTTCCATCTTATATAATGGAAGACTGGCCTCTGAAATGAGAGGCTATAATAAAATAAATACCCATAAGTCAAATCTCTGGTCATATAAAAATCCAAAATTATGTTACAAATGAGAACTTAGATTTTAAATATATAGATTTTAAATATATGGTTGGGGTTGTGGCTCAGTGACAGAGCACTTGCATAGCATGTGTGAGGCACTGAGTTCAATCCTCAGCACCACATAAAAATAAATAAATAAAATAAAGGCATTGTGGCTATCTACAACTAGAATTTTAAAATATATGTATTACATATGTAAATATATATATTTAACACAAAACTCAAAGTTGTTAACCAGGCCTGCAAGATCTGGTAGACAGCAACTGATGTTATGTTTGGCCTGAATCTCAATCCCAACAGTATCCAGCGGAAAAAGCTGTTTTAGCTATGTTTTGTTTTCCAACTATAATTTAGGGGAATAATGGATTTACTTCATCACAGGATAATGTACAAAGCTGGCCAGATTGCAAAAAAATGGACTCTGCTGGCAAGAGGAGAGAGTGATTCAGAAGATCAATAGGATCCAGTTTATGGTACATGCTGGTAATGCAGGATCAAGCAGGTTGAAACTCATTTCTAATAAAGTGAGTGGTAACCAGCGGTTTGTAGGAATCTGTGCTCTTTAGCACTCCTTGGGGCTAATTCGTGAACCAGAGACAGCTGAGAAGAGAGAAGCATCAGAGAGTGAGAAAGAATGTGCATCATGCACAAGGCAGAGTCTCGTTGCTCAAGGGGGCCTTGGTGGATGAAGCACAAATAGAAAGCTAACTTTTGCATCTCTGAAAATCTGCTCCTCCATAACACCACAGAGAATGCTGCCCCAGTCACAACTGACTTTTTTCAGGACTCTAGATTTAATGAAAGGCTTGATACACTCTAAAGTGCATGTAATCATGAAAAATGGCTGCATATCAGTAAGATCTTCGACTTTCAACTTGTACTTAAGCAGCGAAGTGACACAAGGCAGCCCTGAAACAACAGCCTCACAACTATGATACTGTAAAAACCAGCAGCCCCGCAGCCACCAGAGGTGCCAAACAGGTTTAGATCTCCCTAAACTCCAATCCCCAAAGGATTTGGCTTGTCTGGCACCTGGCTGGAAAACTGTTCTTGAAACTAGTCTTTATCTGACCTCTATCCCATCTCCAGGGCATTTGTTTAAAGCAATAAGTGTTAAGTAAATTTAGCACTATAGATGCCAGAGGAGGCACTGCCAGTAGAGCTAACAAGAAGCTGACCAAGAAAGCTTAAATTTATAAAGACAGGAAAAACTGGGGGATGAGGTGTTCTCAGGGTTTGTCTTTGAAAGGTTCTCATATATTTATTCCTGGGAGTCTGGAATGTAGGTTCATGTGCAGTACTGTGCATGTGCCCAGAAAAAAAACGGATGGGGCCCTGATCTCTCAATTCTGGCTGACTTGCCCTGCACAGGCAGGAAGTGAAGGCTAAGGCAGAGTGGTAAACTGTTGGGATAGTGAGGGGGTGTCCCAACATACAAAGAACACCTGAGCACATTTAAGAAAATCTCTGTCCAGTCACTGGCTAACCAAGCAGAAACCTCAGTGGCCATAGAGGATAAAGAACAGAGACTAGGGAAGTCACTTAACAGCAGCAACCAAAAACAATAAATGGTAATAACAACAAATTCTTCAGAGGTAGGAAAATATGATTATCAGAGTTGCAACATTATTTTAAATGTTCAGTTTTTAACAACCATAACAACAAAAAAGTGCAAGACATTCAAAGAAACAGGAAAGTAGGACGTATGCACAGGGTAAAAAGCAGTCAGTAGAAAGTGTCCCTGAGGAGGTATAGACAATGAATTTATCAAACAGAGACTTTAAATCAGCTATTATAAACATGTTCAAAATACTAAAGGAAAGCACGTCTAAAGAAAAACACAAGTAGAAGTTCTAGTGTTGAAAAATACAGCAAAATTTGAAACAAAAAAAAAATCACTAGAGAGACTCAATAACAAATATGAACTGGTAGAAAAAAATCAGCGAATTTTTGGATTATCCAATCCAAGAAAGAATTATAAAAAAATGAAGAAGAAAATGCACAGAGCCCCCAGAGACCTATGGGACACCAGGTTCCAAGTATTTCAATGTATGCAAAATACAATGATAATGGAGCAGTTCTTGGTGTCTATTAGAATTAAGTAGGTATTAATCCAAACTAGATTGTTTTAAGATGTTCACTCAAAAACAATCCAGTGAAAGAAACAAGGGGATTAAAGTGCATAATAGAAAATATCTATTTAACACAAGAGAAGACCATAATGAAAGAATAGAGGAATAAAAAAGGACATATAGGAAGAAGCTAAAACTTACAAAGTAAAAGTCAGAAATCAAGAATGCAGTCTATCTCAGTCTAAAAATTTTTTGACTTTCCATCTCAAGCAAGCTATATAAAAAATAACCATTATTATATCTTATTCAACCAAAAGGAACACTGAATAATTTAACACTCTGATGGCACATTAAGTTCTGGTTTCCCTAATTACATATCTGCCGTACATGTGTGCATACAAGCTCCACATGTGATAAATAGTCACATCATGTAAGTCACTTTCTTATAGACACAGGCTGTGCACTTCACATGAAATCCACAGCTTCAAATGTGGCACAAATAAATGGCAAAGCTTCTGTCATTTTCCTGAAGTGTCACACTGTAATGCTGAAGGTGTCACACAGGCTCAAGCCTCACCCACCTTCAATGGTTTAGAAATGAAGAATTACGAGGGCGCTGGCAATCAACTGGGCACATCTCCCCACTGCAAGAAGGCCTCTCACAGCTTTTCTGAACAGCAGAGGTCCAGGCAGTCCTGGAATGCTGCCAGTGAAGAGCTGACCTTCCAAATCACTTGGGTCTCTCACAAGGCCATCTAACTATTAGAATGTGCTTCCTCCATTGTGATGAAAATGACTTCTACTCATGGCCCTGATTTTGCTCTTTGGATGAAGAAAGCTATTTAATCTTCCGACAGTCCCTCACGTAGATGAAGACAGTTATCACACGTCCCTCAGCCATTTCTTCACTGGTCTAAATATTATCCATTTCCTTCAACTATCTATGACTGATTTCCATACACATCACTATCTGAATGAACCCTAATAGCTGTGCATTTATAGAGTTCCTCTTCAAATAAGGTACTCAGAACCAAACAGTCCCCCATATATGGGTTGCCAAGTGCCACAAACAATATGATCTCATCAGACATTAAGGTTTTTTGGTTTTGTTTTTTTCAGTGCTAACTCAAGCATCACAAATGCCTGTCAGATACCCCACCACTGAGCTATTTTCCCAGCCCTTTTTGTTTTTTATTTTGAGACAGGGTCTCAAAATAAGGGCCACACTAAGTTGCTGAGGCTGGCTTTGAACTTGTAATCCTCCTGCCTCAGCCTTCCAAGCCACTGGGATTATAGGTATGCACCACTGCATCTGGCTACACCTAAATTCTTAACTTTCTAAACTTCTTATCTGTTTTAAGGGCTACCTCATTGCCTGTCCAATGCCCCTCAACATTTTAGCCCCCTCAGATCATCTCTGAATCCTAACTGTTTTCCACCGTACTAGCTAATTCTCCCATATATAAATTCCCTGCAAAATATGATACGTGGGCCTTTGTGTCTTAATTATTTAAAAAAAAAATTAACCAAGATGAGGCTGAGGCTGGACAGGGCCCTGTGGCAAACCACTGGAGTCCACCCCACTGCTGACATGGATCCATTAAGCAACTCACCCTGGGTAAGGCCACAGCATCAGTTACAAATCCACTTAACCACACCATCATCCCACACTCTTCCATCTTAGCCATAAGGGCTCAGGAAACAAATTCTCATCTGATCACAAGTGGTCAGACAATAAAGAATGGAATAATGACTCAATAACACTGGAGCCCCAGTTTTGACTAGACAGAACACTGTGGTTTTATTTTTGGCATATGTGATCCACAGCTGAGCCTACCCATGACACCCTGGTAGTGTCTGTCCATCTGTCTGTGCCAGAGTGAGTCTGAGCAGTAGGCATTCAAGAAGCACAGAAAGGGATGGACCAACATCAGCTGTGATAGAGCCAGACCACAATTCAAATAGTTTCAGAGCAGAGTACACCCCCTAACAGATCTCTGGAACTCAGGAGCAAATGAGCCATAAGATGAGGAGTAACCTATAGAAATCCTCCCAGGTTCTCCAAGGTAGAAAGTGCTAACCAAACACAGAGTAACTAACTCTGATCCTTGGGATACGTGAGCCCTTTTTGTAAAAATTATAAAACAAAATTTTTATAAAAATGTAACTACTGAACAAGACTCAGAATAGCAAAGAGGCCATAAAAATGTCATTATTACCTCATTAAATAGACCAGCACTACCCAAAGTGTGTTCAGCAGAACAATAGCTCCCCAGTGTGCTGATAAATTTCTTTTTTAAAATTTTTTTATAGTTGTAGATGGACAGAATAGCTTTATTTTATATGTTTATTTGTATGTGGTGCTGAGGATCAAACCCAATGCCTCATGCATGCTAGGCAAGTGCTCTACCACTGAGCCACAGCCCTAGCCACAACCCTGATAAGTTTCTTTAAAAAAGGGGGGGGGGCTGGGATTGTAGCTCAGTGGTTGAGTGCTTGCCTGGCATACGTGAGGCACTGGGTTCGATCCTCAGCACCACATAAAAAAATAAAATAAAGATATTATGTCCATCTACAACTAAAAAATTAAAAAATTATTTAAGAAAATAAAACTTAAAAAAAAAAAGTATTCCACAATCAAGTCAGTCTAGGGAACACTGGTTTAAACAATACTAAGCAGGATTCTTTGTTGCAGGACTTCTCAGAGCTTTTCACAGACTGCTTATCTCTAAGATGGGAATGTAAGAAGCTGCGTTTCCCAGACTTTTTTGGTTCCCGACTTCTTCCTCCAAGAAGTGTTTCAAAAGCCCAGTGCTTTGCAGACAAATTAGTCAAGATGTAAGTTGGGCACCAACTACATCTATGACATTAAGGTCAGCAACTCTCATCAGTACTTTACTTCAGTCTGCCATACTGACACCTACCTGCATGTGAGACCCAATCCACAGATGTACCCCAACTGAGGGCTGCTTCCCATTCTTGGGGAAACTATACATGGGAAAGTTTGGTTCCTGCTCATACAGTCAGTCTAGGTCAAAAGACTGAACCCAAATAGAGACCTTTAAATTCTGGAGTCCAAAATCTTTTTTTTTCCCCTTCTCTCAGATGGAGCTTCTAAATCACTATTTTAATAGCATGCAAACCCAGTGCTCAGTGACTACAAATTAGAAGATCCCAAGTACATTAAACATTCTGGATGGGTTGTCATAAGAACTAAACCAAACATATTTCAGCCACTTTAAAATGGAGAAAGTTTATGCTCACTTTGGCAACACATATACTAAAATTGGAATGATACAGAGGTTAGCATGGCCCTTGCACAAGGGTGACACACAAATTCGTGAAGGGTTCCATATTTTTAGCTCAAGAATTAAAATCAAGAATCAATAAATGGGATGGATTCAAACTAAAAAGTTTCTTCTCAGCAAAAGAACCTGTGAGGTGAAGAGAAAGCCTACATCTTGGGAGCAAATCTTTACCCCTCACACATCAGATAGAGCACTAATCTCTAGGGATATAAAGAACTCAAAAAGCTAAACACCAAAAAGTAAATAACCCAAGCAATAAATGGGCCAAGGATCTGAACAGACACTTCTCAGAAGATGATATACAGTTCACTCAATCAACAAATATATCATTGCTAGCAATCAGAGAAATTCAAATTAAAACCACTCTAAGATTTCATCTCACTCTAGTTGGAACGGCAGCTATTATGCATATAAACAACAATAAGTGTTGGTGAGGATGTGGGGAAAAAGGCACACTCATACACTGCTGGTGGAATTGCAAATTGGTGCAGCCAATATGGAAAGCAGTATGGAGATTGCTTAAAAAACTGGGAATGGAACCACCATTTGACCCAGCTTTCCCTCTCCTTGGTCTACACCCAAAGGACTGAAAAACAGCACACTACAGGGACACATCCCACATCAATGTTTATAGCAGCACAATTCACAATAGCTAAACTGTGGAACCAACCTCGATGCCCTTCAGTAGATGAATGGATAAAGAAAATGTGACATTTAGACACAATGGAATATTATTCATCAATAAAAGAAAATAAAATCATGGCATTTGCAGGTAAATGGATGGCGTTGGAGAAGACAATGTTAAGTGAAGTTAGCCAATCTCAAAAAACCAAATGCTGAATATTTTCTCTGATATAAGGAGGCTGATTCATAGTGGGGTAGGGAGGGGGAGCATGGGAGGAACAGACGAACTCTAGATAGGTCAGAGGGGTGGGAAGGGAAGGGAGGGGACATGGGGTTAGAAATGATAGTGGAATTGATGATCATCATTATCCAAAGTACATGTATGAAGAAAAAAAAATGGAGAAAGTTCTCAGTGGGACTTTCAGGAGCTGCAAACATCTCAAACCTTCTATCAGCTCCAAAGAAGATCCAAGTTGTTTTAAATAACAATCTGAAAACTGCAAAACAGGTTTACAAACTAAAAAACTGAGAATAAAAAGTTGACATTTTGGTGCATTATCCACATCACTAATGCCAGAACTCAGTTCTTAGTCTGCAAAAAATAATATTCAGGATCCTGGATAATACACACACACACACACACACACACACACACCCCTATCTGTTTGAGGGATTTACAAAAGGTAGAGGTGAGAATTACTTCCAAAAAGGGATCAGGATTGTACCCACAATTATGCATTAAAAATGAAAGTATGCCAGCAATTTCTTTAGCAAACTATAAATGGAAGGTGCTTTTTAACTTCTTTTAAAGGAGAAGAAAAATGACAGCCTTTAAGAATTTAATTCCGAAGAAAAAAAAATCAGCAAGGATCTAGTTAAATTTTCACAAGCAAAATTTAAAGGGGCTAACCAAAAGAAAATCTTTCTAATTGTTTTGATTTCTTGACTTATATTAAATGTAGCAAGTTTACAAGCCTGAATTTTCCAAAGGTCCAATGGTCTTTCTTTAATTCACCAGAATTGAAAGGCCCTGGCTCAGTGAAAGCCCCACTGAGTGAGCCTCAGCTGCAAGAACTTGCTAATAAAAGTGTCTCCAGCATTTTGTTTTATAGCACCACTGTGAATCACCACATTTGGGGTGGGGGATGGGGAGGAGTGAGCTGGTGGCTGGAAAATTAGCTGTGTTAGCTCTGCCTGGATTAAAGTTATCAACAAAGATTACAAAAGGGAAATGTCATTGTTCCATTCACACCTTCACATACCACATCTGCTTGGGGAGAACACACCATATCCATAGACATCCCTGAATACCCTCCTCTTCCCACATGCACTTCCTTCATGTTCTCTTGAGTTACCTACCTCAAATACTATTGACGTGCAAAGGGCTCGCAAGTTAACATCTCCAACCCAGAGCTCAACCCAGAACTCACCTTCAGCCTCACACCTGACTACTGGTCTTCCCCTCAAACCTGCTCATCACACGGTTTTCACCTTCTCAGCAAATTGCAAGCTCATCCTTCCAGTTCCTTAGTCCACACCTCAGAAGTCTTAGCTGACTTTTCTTTCTCTTCCTGCATTCAACCCATCGGCAATTCTGACTCTGTCCACTTCTGCTGGGGCAAGCCTGGCCCAGCCAACATTCTCTTCTCTGGATGATTTCAGGTCAGAGTGGTCTCTCTACTGCCATGCTTGTCCCCCAACAGCCTATTCCCCACACAGCAGCCAAAATGATCCCACTTAAAAAGAAAGTCAGGGGCTGGAGGTGTAGGTCAGTGGTTGAGTGCCTGCCAGTATGCACAAGGCCCTGGGTTCCATCCCCAGTACTACAAAACAAATAAAATAAATCAAAGTAAGCCTTTGTCACTCCTCTGCTCAAAACACTCAAAGCCTTCCCAGGCCACTCAGAATGAAGCTTCAAATTCTTTTAGTGGGCTAAAACGCCTTTTACATTCTGACCATCCTTCCTCTTATTCCCTCCCACTCTATTAGTTTCTTCCTCTTATTCCCTCCCACTCTATTAGTGCCACTCTATTAGTTTCTCATGGTTACTCTAACACACTACCAAACTTAGTGATGTAAAACAACAGAGATTTCCTCTCACAGTGCTGGAGGCCAGAAGTCTAAAATCAAGGTAGTAGTTGCATTCTTCCTGGAGGCTCCAGGGGAAATATATTTCTTACCTTTCGCAGCTTCTAGCTGCCATCTCTACTCCTTAGCTTGGACCCCTTATTCCATCTTCAAAGCCATAAGCAAGTTCTCTCTTCTCTGAGCCTTGTAATTACATTAAGCCCACCTGGATAATTCAAGATAATCCCCCATCTCATCTCAAGATCCTTAACTTAATCCCATTTGCAAAGGCCCTTTACCATGAAAGCATGTTCACAGGGTCCAGTGACTAGGACATGGACACATCTGGAAATCCATTATACAGTATACCACAACCCAGTCACTCTGACCTTCCTGCCATCCATCACATACCACAGACCCTGCTTCAAGTGAAACTCAACTGTATCTGCCTCAGGGCTTTTGCCAGAGTCCTGTACAATTTCCTCTGCTCTACCTTCCAGTCTCTGCTCAAAGGTCACCTTCTCTATGAAGTCTTCCCTGTCCTCTTAAAAGTGCAACATCACCTCTGCTGTCTTGGTCTACGACATAGCACATATCACATACTCTACTTTTGCTGCCAGGTTTGTCTTTTAGGGAGACATACTCTATATAATGAGGTGTTTACTGCATACAATGTAAGCCCTCTGAAAAGTAGGGGTTTTATCTGAGATGTTCACTGCGGAGCTTGCTGTCTAGAAAGGCACCTGGCACACAGCAAGTCCTCTGTAAATAATCAAATGAGATGTAAGAATAAGGCCAACTTTTAAAAAATTCAACTTTAAAAAAAACTGCTTTCATTTTCAAAGTTCATATAAACAGCTCAGTTCCTGACATGGGCTGCCCTCAACAGGCTCTGACTTTCTCACTCACAACCATTCTCTTGCTTTCTGCTTTTATTATCTTCTTCTTCAACTTTCTAATTATGGAAAATTTCAAACACACAAAAGTCAAGTGAACAGAGTAAAGAACTCCCAAGTAGCTCCTACTCAGTTTAATGACTGTCAATACTTGGCCATTCTTGTTTTCTCTAGGTCTAGATCTACTTTTTAGAGTTGTTTTGGCTTTTCCTGAACCCCTGATTTAAGAAGGCAACCACTGCAACCAGGTGAATTAAAAGTGCTTGGGTTGTGGACATACACGGGACCTTCTACATCTCTCCCTAAAAGATAAACCTGGCAGCAAAAGTAGAAGTTGAGAACTAAAAGGGAACCCTGCCAACAACACAGATCTGCAAAATCATTGCTGCCTGAGGATTAATGCAGCCTCACTTGGATATGGATTCCTGACTGTCAAAAACTTCACTAAAATTATAATGCTTTAGCTATAAAAGCACAGAATTTAGTTTTTCCTATGTGAACATCTAGTAAGATCATGAGATCACATTCCTTGAAACTAGAAATATCAATCTAATATATTGAGCCTTAGCTCTAGAATTATTTATTTTGCCATCACCTACTTCTTCCTCACCAATATTATCACAGTCTTTAGTTTTTCACCTCTGCATCTTCCTGCTTTTCCCTTTGTTGCTTTCTTTATTTCCATTTTCCAGCCTTTTACATGAAAAACAAGACATAGTTGCCAATGCAGCTAAATTTCTAAGTATTACACATGAGTAAATACATACAACGAAAAATATTATATCTTTTGAAAAACTGAAAACAAAAACAGACAAAACTATAGAGATGGAGAACCAATCAGTGGTTGACAGGGGTTAGTGGAGGGGACAGAAGGTTAAGGTCAGGGTAGCTATAGAAGGATAGCACAAGAAATCCATACAATTATATTGACTATGGTAGTAGTTCATGGATTTACACTTGTGATAAACTCACACTCAATTAAAATCACACCTAGGCACATGTAAAACTGCTGCAACTTGAATACACTTTGTGGATTGTCACAATGTCAACTTCCTGGTTTGATATCATTTTATAATTATGCAACATATTACTAATGGAAAAAACTAAGGGTACTATTATTTTGCAACATCTCATGAATTTATAATTATTTTTAAAGTTTTTAAAAATGCATATTGGTAAATACTTAAAAAACCAACCCTCCTCAGTCCAGTCAGGGTTGGTGCCACATGTCTGTAATCCTATGTACTGAGAAGGCTGAGGTAGAAGAATCATAAGTTCAAGGCCAGTCTGGTCAACTTAGTGAGACTCTGTCTCAAATATAAAAACAAAAAAAAGGTTGGGGAAGTAGCTCAGTGGTAGAGCACTTGCCTTACATATGTGAGGCCCTCAGTTCAATCTCCAATATTACCAAAAGTGAAAGAAAAAAAATTATCAGTGTTGTAATGTAACAGTAAACTTAACTTTTCTCATTAAAACCAAAAAATCTGTAATTCTAAAATTGATGATTTTGTCACTATTATCCAGTTTAAAATATTATCTTTTAATATGCCAGGAATCCTGTGTATATGAAAAAAGGATGAACATAAAATTATAAATAACAAAATGATAAAGCTGTTCAATGAAGGGTCCAATGAATAACTTTGCTTACTAACAGCCACACTGTGTTTCAGGATGAAGCACTCCCAAAGATACTAAGTCCCTTGAGGGTTATCCAACAATAACAAGAAGCTAGAGAGGTCAGCATCAGAAGTGCACAAGAATCACCAACCAAGGTAGAGGACTTCAGTTCTGGAAACATAAAGCAAAAAAAGGAGGGAATGTGGAAAGAAGGCAAAGTCGAAGCAAAATCAGTTCTCCAGCAGAGTTTGAGGCATAATTAAATCTCAAAAGGCCTCCCCAGTAAGGATTCCTTACTGTTAGTTACCAATTTGGCATAAAGATCTAAGCAAACAGGTTTTCTCCAAGGCCGTACACATAGTTCATGATGCCAATTCCACATAACTGGCCCAATTTCATTAAAATCCCAAGGTAGCTAGATTCAAAGAGAAAAAGACAGAGGAGACAGAGAGAGTAAGTCCCCTCTAACACAAAAATCGTAAAGCAGCAGGACATTCCAACCAATAGAACAACTTTTCCCCTGTTTCAAAAATAAAAACACCACAAAAAACAAATGAAAATGCTACTTATATTTATTATTTTGTGGTTTATTTTAATGATTGAAGAAACAAAGCCAATTCTATAAACTACTACATGTCCATCATTATCTTCACATCAAAGCTCTAGAAAATTCCTGGTTACACACATCACAGCTAACTTAGCCACTGGTATTTTTTTAAATATTTTTTTAGTTGTTGATAGACCTTTATTTATTTATATATGGTGCTGAGAATCAAACCCAGTGCCTCACACATGCCAGGCAAGTGCGCCAATGCCAAGCCCCAGCCCCAGCGCTAGTCACTGCAAGTTAAAGGGGCTCTGTTTAAGAATATTTTCTATTCTTATACATGTGCTCTTAGACCTAGGCTAACAACAATAAACAAATCCAACTGGCCAAAGAAGGAAGAATTCTGGTGGACAATTGGACCACTGTGTTGCAAATTATACTGTTCACACCTGCAGAATAATTTCACCAGCATAACCAATCTATCCTGAAATACAGCTCCACTGTACCAAAAGGGGGATCTCTTCTTCCACTAGATCCTATCTTTCACTGAAAAACTCTTTGGATGAGAAAATCAGCAACAGATGTGAAAGCCACATGGCTTTCGACAAAGCGGGAAAGCAAAAAGCAATGTAAAAAGAAATTATTCCTTAAACAGCAGCTCACTATCAAGAATGAAGATTTTATCGTCTAATGCTGACTTTGTGTAAAGCAGCTAGTTATTAGACCCTGTTCCAAGACTTCAGCTAACAGCATCAGGCTCAAATCCAGGAGCTGGACTCATTTAGCAACACTCTTGTTTTCAACTCTTGGGAGCAGGGCCAATGTGTAAAGTTAGAATATAACAAATCAGATTTCCAAAGGGAAAGAAGACAATATAGGTACTCTTATTTAATACAACTGATAGGCTCTGGGCCTGGTTCACACTTCAGCACATTGAGTTTCAGTTTTAAATAATTTCCATCGTTTCTTAAAGACACACACTACACATCCAAAAATATTTGCAGCATCTCCACTGAAGTAATACTGAGGCAATTAAGAATACTGAAAAATTCTTTCAAACTCACATTTAAGTAGAAAAAAATGATTAAGCAAAATGTGTCATGAAAAATAGTATCACACCACAAACTCTCTAAATTGTCCTGTATCACGTGTGATTTCACCCAACTGCCAACAACATAGCAAGTTCCATAGTCCAAATCTGACTTTTACCACTCTCAAACTGCCTTAATATCCTGGACTTCACGTTCTTGGGGTGCTTTGGATTTTAGTGTATAGTCTTCTTACTAGTGAATTTTACCAAACCTTTCCTCTTGGAAGATATCTCCACCTGTGTAAAATGCATTATAGAATCCAAGGATGAAAATGGCAACCACTAAACAAAGTCATTTTTTGGCAGTTAAGAGAATGGATCCTCCAATATCTTCTAGGGAATATCATAAAAAGCATATGATCTGCAGTCATACACACTTAATAAAAAATCAATGGGAATCCATAAATGTGATATACATGAACAGAATGAAGGACAAATTCATATGATAATCTCAAAAACACCAAAAAAAAGCATTTAATGAATTTCAACAACTTTTTTATGATAAAAATTCTTTAAGAAACCAAATATAGAAGGAATATACGTCAGCACAATGACAGATAAGTAGCATCACACTCAACTGTAAAATGCTGAGTTTCCTCTAAGACCAGGAATAAGACAAGGGTGCCCACACTCCCCACTTGCATTCAACATAGGGCTGGAAGTCCCAGATGGAGTAGGGGGACTTTCAGATTGGAAGGGAAGAGGTCTCCTTGTCCCTGTTGGCCTACAGTGTGATCTTTTATATATAGAAAACCCTAAAGACTCCAACTAAAATATAATCAGAACTAATAAATAGATTCAGTAAAGCTGTAGGATACAACATCAACATTCAAAAATCAGTAGCTTTTGTATTATGTTAACAAGAAACTAACTATTCAAAAAATAAAGCAATGATCCCATTCACCATAGCTACAAAAAAAAAAAAGCAAAATACTTAAGGAATAAATTCTACCACAAAGATTAAAGACTGAAAACTATAAACATTAATGAAGGAAACTGAAGGAGACATAAATAAATGGAAAAATACCCCGTGTTCATGAATCAGAACCATTCCATCAAAAGCACTCTACAAATCAATGCAATACCCATCAAAATTCCAAAGACATTTTTCACAAAAAGAAAAAAATATATACAAAATTTGTAACCACAAAAGACCCTGAGTAGACAAAGCAATCTTGAATCAAAAGAAAAATACTGGAGGCATCATACTACCTGCCTTAAAAACATACCACAAAAGCTGGCCAGAGTGGCACAAGTCTGTAATTCCAACAACTCAGGAGGCTAAGGAGGGAGGATCACAAGTTCAAGGACAGCCTCAGCAACCTAGAGAGTCCTAAGTAACTTAGTGAGACCCTCCTTGGAATAAAAAATAAAAAGGGCTGGGGATATGGCTCAGTGGTCAAGCAGCCCTAGGTTCAATTCCCAGTACAAAAAAATACACACACACACACACACACACATATATATATATCACACATACACACACACACACCATAAAGCTACAGTAATTGAAGCAGTATGGTACTGGCATTAAAAATAGATATACATAGACCAACAAAACAGAACAGAGAACCCAGAAATAAACCCCTGCATTTACATTTAATTGGTTTTCAACAATGGTGTCAAGAACACACAATGTGGAAAAGATAGTCTAATGAATCACACTGGGAAAACTGAATATTCCCACACAGAAGAATGAAATTAGACCCTTATCTCACACCCACATACAAAACTCAACTCAAAATGGATTCAAGTCTTAAGTGTAAGACCTGAAACGATAAAACTACTAGATGAAAACAGGAGAAAAGTTTATTGACATTTGTGCGGGCAATGATTTTTCTGAATATGACCCAAAAGAACAGGCACAAAAGCAAAAATAGACAAACAGGATGAGAACTGTTTACTCTGCACAGCAAAGAAAATAGTCAACAGAATGAAGAGACAACCTATGGTATAAGAGAAAATATCTGCAAATCACACATCTGATAAAGAATATCGAAAAACATCTAAGGTACTCAATAATCAGAGAACAAGTAATTTGATTTAAAAATGAGCCTAGCACCTGAACAGACATCTCTCAAAGATATACAAGTGGCTGACAGGAATATAAACATCACTAATCAGGAGAGAAATGCAAATTAAAACCTCAAGGAAACACCACCTCCCACTGTCAAAATGGCTGTTATCAAAAAGACAAAGGATAACAAGTCTGGAGAGGCTGTGGAGAGAAGGGAAGCCTGCAACTCTACTGGTGAGAATGTAAATTGGTAGAGAAAACTGTGGAGGTTTCTTTCAAACAGCAAAACTACAACTACCCTGTGATCCAGTTGTTTCACTGCTGGGTATAAATCTAAAGAAAAGAAAATCAGCAGGTCGAAGAGAGAGCTTCACTCCCATGCTCACCACAGCATTATTCACCAGAGTCCAGACACAGAATGAACAGATGACTGCATAAGGAAAACGGGGTGCATACGCACAATGGAATACTAGTAAACCTGAAAAAAAAGGAGCTTCTTCCATCTGTGACATAAATGTGTCTAGAGGGCATTATGTTCAATGAAATAAACCAGGCCCAGAAAGACAAATACAACATGATCCCACATGATCCCACATGATATATGTAGAATCTAAAAAAATTGAATTCCTGGTAATTTCTGCTGCTAGAGAGGAGACAGAGGTTGCAAGGGGGGATCCAGGAGTTGGAGAGATACTGGTCAAAGGATATGTCAGAAAAGAGGAAAAAGTTCAAGATTTCTACAAGAGATCTACTGCACAACATGATGACTATAGTTAATAATAACGTATTGTATACTTGAAAAATCCCTGAAGAACAGATTTTAAAATGTTCTCACCACAAAATAACAAGAGTATGTGAGATAACACATATGGTAATTAGCTTGACTGAGCCATTCCACGATGTATACATATTGTACAAAATAAGTAAGATTTTTATCAATTGAAAAGATGAATTAAGGGGCTGGGGTTGTGGCTCAGCGGCAGAGCGCTCGCCTAGCATGTGCGAGGCTAAAAAGGATAAAGACAAATCAAGTATATACTCTCAGCCAAAATGATGAGAACAAAAGAACAACTTTAGTGGCATAAACACTTGCCTCTCAAAGTGTGGCCAAAGATAAGTGGTGACACCTGGTCACAAATGTGGACCACTGGGCCCCACCCCAGATCTCCTCAATTCAAATATGCATATTACAGATATCCCCCATGATACATGCACACAATGAAGTTTGCCCTAGATGATATCTCCCAACAATCCACCCCATGGTAGTATGCCCCAGAGTCAGCATTAAATGGGTGACATTGATCTTCAATTCCCTGGTGGGTCTCAGTTTTCACATACCTCTACTTCACTGAATGGGATTCTGGAGCTTAAAGGGTAATTTGGACTATATGCCTAAAACATGACTTCACTGTTCTGTCCCTGAACTGACCCTCAGCTCCCATCCTAACAACTAGCCTGATTTAATCAAGGACTCACATCTTTGCACTAAAAACTGTGAGTACATTAACAGTGTAGGCAGGCTCAATGAAGGCGGAGCCCAGAATTGTCAGCTTTGAGCTCAGTGCCACAGGTCAGCCACAATTCAGAATGCAGGAAGAAGAGAGCTCTTGAGTTCACAGTCACAGAAAGATAAACACCAAGTGGTGATGTGCAGCACGGTCCTTTCAAGTTCAAGGTTGCCTTCCTTCAAATAAAGTCACTATGCAATTCACTAATCCTATAAAGCTTGTAACTCTATAAATTTCTGTTATCCAGGAGTTTTAACCACACATGGTAGAAAATCTGAACATCTGTTTAATAACAGCTTACCTGTGCACACCTTCCTAGCTCCTTCCTGTCCAGATACTGAAATATATTGATTGCCAATTCATAAGGCAGCTGGACATCAAAGAAGGGCACATCATCCATTTCATTCTGAGGAGAAAAAAAAACAAGCTTAAAATTCTGAAATATGAAAATAACTCACATCTTCAGGCCTTATACCAGAGATACTCTTAGGTGGTAACAAGAGAGATAAGGCTGTTTCCCAGAAGGGAAGTACTCTATTTCGCAAAGAAGTCATGGGATTAATTCAGAACTTGCCAGCCACTCTCAATTCTCTGACCCCCATAAACCTCACATACACTTACAAAATCCACATGACCTGGGATACACTACAAAAATAGATGCAAAGGTTTGTGGAAGGCCTCCTGCCTTCTAAGGCAAAGTGAGCAGCAGCCGTCCAAGAAAGTGAGCCTGCAAGTCAGGGAAGCCACCCCTCTTCCCAGGACAACTGCTACTCTCCCCACCTCAGAGAGGGGGCACACCCAAAGCTGGAGAAATGCTGACCTGGGTCACTGAAGTGTTTTCAAACCAGGGAAAGAATAGGGCAGTGAACATGAGTAAAAAGTCAACATGCCCAATGCTCTCTAGATGGAGGTGAACCCGTCCCTCTGCGAGGTTTCCTAATGCTCTCAAGGGCTTATGCTGCTTAACCTGAGCAAGCCAGTGCAAACAAAGAGTTCTTCTTCAGTGTCATTTATTAATGCAGAGAAATGAGAGCTCGCCTGCCTTTGGGTAAGCAATTAGAGATGAGGTAACAGCTTCAGCTGGAGATAAGGCTGTCATGACGACCCTGGTGGCACAAAGCAATACATGCGAGAACAGGGAAAAGCCAAGTGTGCATGTGTGCCCCTCTGCCTGTTCCCAAATCCACCTGCCAAAGCTCACTGTGGCATGGTATGTGCCTTGCAAAGCTAGGGAAAGCTGTGCTCTTTGTCCCGGCAGAACTCACTTAATAAAATTCATTTTTAATAGGCTTTGGCTGACATCAGTGACTTATTGGTTGCAGGCAAATTGTTAATTCACTACTCATATACAACAGTTTTGTGTGTTGTGAGACTGCAGTCCCAAAATAGAAAATAGTCTCAGCATTGTTAATGGAGTGTGAGCGCTAATTTAGACCCCACCACAACTCAGGATAAAGATTATTCTGGAATTGTATTCCTATTCATTTAAGAGTCTCAGGGATAAGGAAACTCTGGAGCATAAGGAAATGTGATGCTCAACTGTAAAAACAGTGCAAGGTGAAGTATGAGAGCCAAAAAAGCTCTCTAGAGGGAAAAAAAGTGAGAGCTGACAGTCCTCTGTGGACAAAGAAGGAACAGAATGTTAAAACAGGAGAGAAGCGTTGGCCATACAGACAAAAACAGGAAAAAATCTGCAAGGGTAATTGGAAAACACAGGATCTTTGCCTAAAAAAATAATGGAAAGTCGCTTCAGGCGAGGTCCCCTCCCACAACTAACTGGCTTCACTCAGCTCAGATACACCTGGGGACGCCTCACAACCCACCAGAGGGAGTCCCAGCTGGTCAAGGAAAGCATGCACAAGACAAGACTGCTGCACACACCTCTGGACTCCCTCCTGCTCTCCCCTTTATATTATTAGGACTGTAGTAAAGCAGAAAGGCCTACATTACCCACTTAGAAAGAAACAAAAGAAAACTGTTCCTTATCCTCATACAAGCAGAAAATACAGAGGGAAAAGCCCACTCTTCAAAACTGAAGTCTCCTTTTGTGACTTGTCAGGACTTGCTTTCTTCAGTAGGTCCCGTTCAGGATGCTCCATGACCTAGTTTCTGGATTTGATACTCTGAAGAGGAATGAGACATCATCATCTTTGTTTTTATTCTGGTGCAGAAAAGTCACACTTTTGGTGGCTGCAGTTCCTGTCTTAGGTCTACACAGCTGGCCTATCCTCCATCCTCATCCTGGAAGACAGCACCTCTATCCTAGCATACCCAACCCTGCCAGGTCCCTCTTGATCCCAAACACCACCATCTCTAGGAGCCTTGGAGGCTCAGAGCAGATCCCAACTGGTTTCAACTGATGATAAAGCTAATTGTTACCTTACTAGCCAAGCCAGCAGTCTAACTTCATCTGAGTTTCCTCATCTATAAAACAGACCCAGTATAACAACCCCATGAACATGTTATTACAGATAAAATGAGATAATACACGGAGAGAGCTTGGCACATGTACCAGGACTAAGCATGCAATATATGATTGTGAATATTACTATTCATTTTCCTTGAGGGACTTTTGCCTATTTCTTCAACAAACAGGTGTTCCCCCTCTCATGACACTCCTAAACCAGCTTGTTTACACATTATATTTATTGTCATATACAAGCAGATGACAATCAGAGCAATAGCAAAAGGCTGGCAGAGGCTAAGCTACTCAGAAGTCTGAACACCAAGTACAATACAACAGGGATTCTTTAAAGTTAAAACAATCAACTTTAAAAGGGCAGTCCTCTATAGTGAGTCAGGAAGGATTCCTTCTGGTGCACACTGGATGGAAAGGAGGCATTTCCCCCAGGCTGCGAGTGAACAGTAAGTGGTGTTATGGCCACCATTACAACAGTCAGTCTGATGCTGCACTGGTCTGTTAATGCACAGGCAGTGATGGATCATTTCTAAGTCCTGGAGAGAAACCAAAGCATTATATTGTAATTATGTAAACACCAACAGTCCAAAGACAAACTTTTTTAAAAATCAGTGTGCTCTTAGAATTACATCTCATCGATCATCAATCCAAAACAGATCAAGTCCCAGACATTCATATAATAATAAATGATTTTCCCTGTTGTTCCACTGACTAGAGAACAGCAGGAAGACCCACATCTTAAGAAATACGTAGCTGGATGAGGTGGCACATGCCTGCAATCCCAGCTATTCAGGAGGCTGAAGCAGAAGGATCACAAGTTCAAACCCAACCAGGCGCAACTTAGATGGTATCTCAGAGAAAAAAAGAACGGGGGGCAGAGGGCTGGGGACATGGCTCAGTGGTAGAGCTAGCATGTTCCAGGACCTGGGTTGGATCCCCACTACATGAAAAGAAATATGTTGACCCACAAGGTCAGGAGATCAAATGTTGCAGCTTCATGCTGCATAAGGCATTCATTCAATGGCTCTAGTAGTGGACACCGCAAGTCCTCCTTCAGATCCGATGAACTCATTCTACCTGATGAAAATGCTACCTGCCAGTGATTCAGAGCTGAGTGCTTCCTAGACACTACCCTTGGCCAAAGAAGCTTCCTTACCAAAGAAACATCTCCTCTCAGAGGGCAGCCTGCATCTGCTGATTAGTCAATGCCTATATACAACAGCCCGGCCCTGTTGCCTCAAAGCTGGATCTCTCCGAAAGACCAAGCCACTAAACCACCTACCTGAAATATCTGTCTCAGAGTCTGTTTTGTGTAGAGTCAAAACTTTTTTCCCAAACCAACAGAATTGGTGGTCTTGTGTCCAATTCATCCCCAAGGATTCCTCTGTACAATTCCAGAGACATCAGTCTAGGAAACCTACTTCCCACTCAAGGAGGTATATGGAAGGCAGGTGAGGATAATGTCATTATACCAGCCAACTAGAGTAGATTAAAGTTTAAGTAAATGATTCATAAACCTCTTTTTGTTATTATTAATAACATACCACTTGGGAAACAACTCACAGAAGATTAAGAGTTATGAGCATGTGGTTGAAAACACAACTCTTTTATAGTATGCATGACTCAACAAGGACAGGCAGCCACGTCCTGGGCCAAAGCTGTAGCCCCAGTAACCACAGAAACTCTCCTAGTTGCAGCAGGGTGTCTGAAGCACTCGGATTAGTGTTTACCACAGTCCATAGACGTAGATAAAAATATAACTTGCTCCTAGAGAAATTCCTTGTTATCTAAAAGAGAGCTACCACACTACCACCTAGACTATGGTGAAACACACTCCACCCAAAGAGTTTTGAGCCATTTTAACCCACCTCAATATCTATTCTGACTTAAAAACATGAAAATGGGCAACTCTGAATTTCAGAAACATACTCGAAGAAGAAGGAAATTAAAGACATTGAGGGCTGGGGATATTGCTCAGGGGTAGAGTGCTTGCCTAGCACATGTGAGGCTCCTGGTTCCATCCACAGCACTGAAGGAAAAAAGGCACTGGAATTATTAATACAGGAGAACTAGTCACACTATACAAAAATCAATGTGACTACACTGATAAAGCAATACACTATTATTGTGCACTCGCTTAATAGTTCCCTTCAGTGTGAGACTTGCCAAATTTATGCTCTAGAAAACCAATGAATTCAAAGAATTAACATTATTCAAATGTAAGGAAAAGTGTCTTTCTGATTACACACAACCTGGTTTTTAATGCTTTGACCAATGGCTTAGATATTCTCTTACCATTCTTAGTGACTTCTGTCACCAAAAATGGTGACTCCTATCAAAATCATCCATAGTGATTTTTGTATTTGTTTTATTTTGAATGCTGAGAACCCACCTAGACCTACTGCCCCCAAATTTCAGGGAAGGTACTCAAACATCACCTTCTCAGGGGTTCCTCATGCACATTAAAAACTGAGAACCACAGCCCTAAATCATAGCAGATATCAAATCCATCTACTGGCTTTCCCAAACAAGGGAAACACACACACACACACACACACACACACACACACACATGGGTAGTGTTACTTTGTTAATTTAAGGTCAGTGAGTACAAGATTTTCCCAAAGTCTACTGGACTTACTCCAAAAATGCTGAGAGAAATTGCAAAGAGATCCATCCCCAGGGAGGCCGATTTGCACTCCTATGTGCTAATGTAAGACTAATTCTGTAAATGGATTGGTTTTGTGCCTTACTGTTAGAAATTTAATCTGTCTTCTCTTGTTTAATAGAAGAAGGGATAATTACTAAGAGACAAATCAGTACAAAGTGAAGAAACTGACTTAAGGTTTTTGTTCTCAATGTATATCTCCAGGGCAAACAACATGAAGAGCTCTCTAGGTGGTGTTTTGAGAATCTGAGAAAAGAAATCACTTTAGGTTCAAATAAGAGATCTGCAGTAACATTTCTACTAAATCTGTTATGAAAAGGAGACTGTTTTCTAAAGGAGTTTATCTCAACTCTCCACATAACACAAAAGTGGAGCACAGTTGACCTCACAATCTCAATCAGTAGGAATGAAGGAGTTCCAGTTTCTCCTGTGTCTTTTTTTTTTATAGCAAATAAGGGCATTTTTTTATTTTTTATTTTTATTTTCTTTTTATGTGGTTCTGAGGATCGAACCCGGGGCCTCACATGTACGAGGCAAGCGCTCAGTCACTGAGCCACAATCCCAGCCCCTCTCCTGTGTCTTCTTTAAAAAAAAAAAAAAAATTGGCTGATGGAAGGGGATCCGAAACACTCCCAAAATAAATAGGCAGCCATTTTGTCTTAAAATGAATATTCTTACATATAAGAAGAAAAAGAATTTCAGAAGTATACCAAAATGTGAACAGCAGTAGCCTGAGTTACAGGAGATTTTTGTTTTCTTCTTTCCTTCTAAATTTCCTAAATACTTCTGTAGTAAGCATGCTACCCACTAAAATAGGATAATTTTTTAAATATTTATTTTTTAGTTGTAGGTGGACACAATATCTTTATTTTATTTTTATGTGGTACTGAGGATCAAACCCACTGCCTCATGCATGATAGGCGAGCGCTCTATCTCTGAGCCACAACCCCAGCCCAAAATAGGATAATTTATGTTCAAAATACTATCTGAATTCAGGGACATGACCAATGCAGGGGGAGGGGAGGTGCTGTTAGCAAATGTATAAGTATGGGCAACCGCACTCAAAGAGCTAAAATCTTTTATAGTGATAAATCATCGTCATGTAAAGCAGAATAAATACACAAGACTATGAGAGGCAATATAGATAGTCCCCTAAGGTATTCCACAGTTCATTAGTAAGTCAGCTATTTAGAACTTAGAAATCATTTCTCCAAAGAAACAATGCTATAAAGAGAGGTTAAGCTCTCAAGCAGTCCACAAAAAGCCAATTTATCTCTTAACGTTGAACCTAATGCCCATGTCTAGCTGTAAGAGCAAAAGGTATGCAATAAATATCTGCTGATTATCTGTGCAAATAACTGAACTATAATATTACCAAGTCAAACCAGCCCAGCACTAGGCACATGGTAAATGCACAAAAATAACTGTGATTTATTTTTTTAAACAGGATTAGGCTTTCCCACTCTGAGACACATTCTCATATTTATGGCCTATTGGTATGACTTCCCCAGGCACTCTGGCAAGGGAGGGAGATGGAAAATGCCAATCCAAAGGACTTGGGGAGTAAGTGCTGGGGGAATCCCAAGACACTGGGTGTGGCACTAAAAAAAGTCAATGTGAAACAAAACAGGCTGGACCTCTGCTGTCAAAGCTCCCTGAGTCTACACTGGACCCCAGATTTGAAACAAGGCAAGCACAGAGTCAGAAGGGAGGAGGAGATCCCGTCAGAAGCTTCAGGTCCCAGAGGCGTACTACTCATGGCTGTGGATTTGTTTGGTGAAGTTACTCCAAGCACAATCCCACCATCGGGATCAGATGTATAATTTGGGGGGCCCAGTGTAAAACAAAAACGTAGTCAAAAACAGTTAAGAACTTCAAGACAACACAGAGCTTTAACCAAGCACGGGTCCTTCTGAGCACAGGGTCTTTTAGTCACTTTTGGGCCGCACGCCCAGGAGGCTGCTGGCTCTGGCCACCATAGAACCTTTGCACCTACTGTTCTCTGCCTGCAGTCAATGTGAAATGTTGATTGCCCATGCCCCACATCTCTTCATGCCTGCTTCCTCCCCTCCTTGTCTTCCATGAAAAGTGATCTTCCCAAGAAAGGCCTTACTGGACAGCACCATTAAAATTACAGCCCCTACCCTACTACAGTCCCACTCGAGCCCCCTATCTGCTTTTTTCCCAGAGCATTTATTATTTGAGAACTGTCTAGATCCCTCTTTCCTGGAATGTAGACTATAAATTTTCAGTCTTGTTCACTGCTGTATCCTTGGTGCCTAAGAACAGTGCCTGATACTAAGTTAAGCCATTTAATAAGTTAGTTAAGCCTCTTAACATGTATTGTGGAATGAATGAACCCATGACACTTCCAGCCATCAGAACTTTGCAGTGAAAACATGACCTAAGTTACAATTTACATATATACACAGTCTATTTCAAATGCACTAAGTAGAGACCTGCTAATTCATGAAAAAAAAAAAATGACACTGACAATAAGACCTTTTTCAGTTAGGGGAGTGGAGAAATTTGGACTGAAGGGATCATCAAGGAAGAGTTAACACAAGAGGGGGAATTCAAGCTGAGCCTTAAAAGGAAGACAAAGGGTAATAAGAGGAAGGGGAGTCATTCCAGGTATGCCAGCACATGACTCCACACCAGGAGAGAACCAGTCAACAGCACAATCTGAAACTCAATGCTGGTCCACTGACTCTAAGCCCAGGACCACACCCAGGCTGTGCTGGCTCCATTAATGTTGTTCTTTAAGTTAGAAGAGGTGGTCTCCAAGGGCAGGAACTGTATCAATTCTGTTGATTGCCCATGCCCCAGCACCTACCTGATCAACAAGTATACAGAGACGGATGAACAGAAAACAGTCCTACAGTGCTGCTCCAAACAGCCACCTAAAGTGGACATCAGTAATGGCCACAGTTGCTTGCCCCACATTCATTCTCTCTTCTCTTCCCACTCAATGTGATTTAAATGGGACTGACCCCACCCTTATCTTCAGGAGTGGGCACTAAATGCAAGCCTGGACAATTTTAAGCAGAAATTGGCTCCAAATTGGTCACATGACCCAATTTGGCCCAATAAGAACTTAGGTTCATGATATCTGTTGCATACCACAGAAAACACACTCCTTACTCTCTCCCTGCATTGCCAAGCTGGTAGAATGTAGGACTGCAGATGCTGGCCATTTTGTCCCCAGTGGGGGAGAGACTGCTGCAAGTAAAATCAACAAAGGAAAGCCGTACTAAGAGGAGGCTTCCAGTCACGTTATGTTAACACCCAGAACAAGCACAACCACCTAGAGGTTTTAGTCACATAAATTGATGGATTCCAATTTGGGTTTTTTAAGACAATTTGAGTTGGGGGGAGATCTGATATGCTACCTAAACAAAAATGGGACCAAGCAATCATACTCAAGTGGCTCCACTAACCTAAGGAGCCTGGGTTTATGGACAGGATGAAAGACTAAAACAAACTGCCTACTGCCTCTGGAATTTGGACAAGGGGGATGCCATTTCTTTCATTAGTTTAACCATATGTTAAACCAAGTGCCAATTTAGATATTCCTACCTCATAACCTAAACAGAGATGGTTTCTAGGTGCAATTATTAAAAGCCTCATAAGTCAGATGAGGTAGTATAAATTCCAGCTATTCAAGAGGCTCACAAGTTCAAGGTCAGCCTAGTTTTTTGTCTCAAAATAAAATGGACTGTGGATGAGCTCAGTGGTAGCCCCTGGGTTCAATGCCAAACACTTGTGGGGAGAGAAAGAAGACCAGGCTCAGGAGGAGTTATTTCTAAATTTCATTTCAGCTGCGCTTGCCCATCAACGGTTCTGGCCTATTCCTAGCCAGGTAACATTCCAAGTGTGTTCAACTGCTCAACAAAAGGAACTCAACTTTTGGCTGATAACTTAGGTGCTTTCACTATGGTGATGATACTGAAGTCTGAAGTGGAAGAGACTAGCCAAAACCACAACAGGATGCACAAGTAGAAGCCAATTGCCAAAAGTTGGGGGTGAAGTTTACCATTTTTATTTCCCTTTCATGACTACTATGTCAGTCTCTGGGAACAGTTTCTGGGAAGTCCCAAAGGAACATAATCTTTCCAGAGTACAACTACTTTGGAAAATATCAACATCTACCAAGGCTGTTACCCGCATGCTTTATGACCTAGTAATTCCACTCCTTGGTGAATTCCAAACATACACACACACACACACACCAAAAGATGTATAAAATGTTCGTAGCAGTGCTGTTCCCAATAGCCCCAAGCTGGCTCTTAACAAACTAGTTATCAATAATGCCCATCAACAGTAGCATGAATAAATAAAATGTGGTAAATTCACATAGATCAATCTCATATGCACAAGAACCCCCGCACAAGAGTAGACACAGTATGATTCCACTTAAATGTAGTTCAAGCTTGGTGTTAGAAGTCAGGTGAGTGTTTACCCTGAGGTGAAAAAGCACATGGGGGCAGGGATGGTTCTGCCAAGCTGGTGATGCTGTTCTGTAATCTGCCTGCTGCTTCCATGCTCACGAACTCTTCAAAATGCATCAAGCTGTGCAGTTATGATTGGTATACTTCAAAGTGTGATTTAAAAAAAAAAAAAAAAACTTTTAAAAGTGAAAAAACAAAAACAAAGAGAGCCATATTTCAAGAAAGATAATTCCTACCCTGACATGTTTTATGTCAGCTGCCACCATGAAACAAATTCTACAAACTATGATAAAATCTGGAAAAAATACACAACAAAATGCCTGAAAAAAAGATACTGCTGGGGCGGAAAAAGGATTGAAGAGGCAATACCTAGCCTGCTTCACTCAGTTGCATTACCTGTCTGGACCCTGTGGGTAGTAGGGTTTGCAACCACTGATGCAGGTAGCCAAGCTTTTTCTGTAAATCATAACATCCATTCTCAGACCAAAGATACTGGATGGGTTTACTGACCCTAACCAAGGTACTTTCCTAATGCTCAGGTTCCAAGTGCAGTTGAAAATGGCCACCGTGGAGGGTTACTGGGAGAACTGAATAAAGTCTCTGAGCCCTTAAGACAGCACCAAGGAAAGAGTACGCTAGTGCTTAATGGACAACTACTACTTATGAAGTATTGTTTTAAAAAATCAGAGATGCCCCAACTTGGATGCTGCCTCATCTAATGTCGTGACTATGAAGGGAACAGAGAAGCCCACCAGGTCTCATCCCAGGGAATTAGTGCAGGCTTTTTTCCGACTACATATTAGATTCGAATGTGCTCCCTGGATCCTTCCCAAAGGAGGGTCCTTCCTTTTTTGCACACTTGATTTATTTCTCCACTATTCTTGGGAACAATGTCTATGACTATTACAGCTGGAAAGCCTTGAGAATCAGGATTTAAAATTCAAAGGAAGCAAGAACAATGTCTCAAATGTGTCTGATCATTCTAATCATCAGATTTGGGGCTCTCTTCCCTGACCACTGATTTCATAGGTCTGAGGAAGACCCAGGACCTATATTTCAATAAGGCCTCAGGTAATTCTTATGCCAACTCAAGTTTAACCTGGTGAATTAGAAGTCAAAAGACCTTACTCTAATTTCAATTCCCATTATTTGTTGATTGGGTAACCCTGGACAAATCACAGAAAATTTTTGTCTCTTCATTTGTAAAAGGAGAGTTAATATCTACCTCACAGGATTGTTGTATTAAAAGTCAGTCAGGGGGCTGCGATTGTGGCTCAGCAGTAGAGCACTTGCCTTGCAAGTGTGAGGCACTGGGTTTGATTCTCAGCACCCCATATAAATAAAGAAACAAAATAAAGGTCCATCAACAACTAAAAAAATAAAAAATTTTAAAAAATTAAAAGAGCTCAGAAACAGACATTTGTTTTAAAAAAAAAAAACAAGTTATGTTATTTGAATAAAACTGCACACTACATAAAAATAAGCCATTAATTCTTGGAACAACTCCCACTACACAATAATTCCCAACTGGAAAGCTGTAGAAGGTTCTTTTGAAAATCGTGTAAATCAGGCTATTAAAGCTTAATGTCCTCTTCCAATTCTTAACCTGGGAGCCATGGATAAGTGCCAGGTAGTCCTGATCCTCCCACCTTGGTGAAGGGGGTCATTTTTATGGCAGGCCTCCAGATTCTCCAAAAGATCCATGCCCCCTCAAAACAACCTCCATCCTAATGATCCTGCCTAAAGGATTTTTCCTCCTTTTCTTCCTTTTTCCACTTTAATTTTTTGAAGTTGGAAAAAAAATAAAAACAAACAGTACACAGAGAAAAGTTAAAAGCAATTATTTCTTTCTCACTGTGGCTCAGGAGCTGAGGCAGGAGGACCGCAAGTTCAAAGCCAGCCTCAGCAAAGGCGAGGCGCTAAGCAACTTGCCGAGACCCTGTCTCTAAATAAAATACAAAATAAGGGCTGGTAATGTGGCTCAGGGGTTAAATGCCCCCGAGTTCAATTCTTTCCTATCCGTTTCCTAGGCCCTCTTTCTCCAAAGACAGCCTTTGTTAAAAAGTTTAGGTATCTACTTTCTTGAGTTCTCAAACTCCTACTGACATTTTGGGCGGCTAATTTTTTCGTGGGTCTATCCTATGCATCGTAGGATGTTTGCGAGCAAACACTGGATGTCCAGAGCTTGCATGCTCACACCCACTGAAGCACCCCAAGATGTCTGCAGACACTGACAAATCTGGGGACCAAGCAGCCTTGGGTCTGCACCCTATGCACACACGAACATAGGTGAGTACACGACTACTCTTTTTTATTTTACTTTTTTTCCAGTCGGTGGCCCACAGAGAAAGTTGCTTTACAACTCCTGAGTGGTTAGTTCCGGAGCGGGGGCAGGCCCAGGGCCTCGGCAGCAGGCGACCGCCACTCACCAGGTCGCGGATGAGCTGATCCACCAGCTGCTCCCCGCCCCCCGCGGCTTCGCGGACGGGAGGGGAGCGGGAACGGCTCGCCGCGTCCTGCCTCTCGGCCCGGGTCGCCCGCACCGCCGGGGGCCGCCCCGCGCCCTCCAGGAGGCCCTGAGCCAACGCCAGGTACCCCGAGGCCTGCTCGCCGCGGCCGGGAGCCACCTCGGCCCGCCGCGGCCGCCGCTCGGCAGCCTCAGGCCGCCGCCGCTTCCTCAGCGCCTGGGCCTGCGCCAGCTCCTCCTGCCAGCGCCGACGGAACTCTTCCAGGCTGTGGTCATCCATTGTCGCTGCTCCGGAGCCTCCGTGTCCTCCTCAGCCCCGCCAAGTGCCACGGGATAGTCCCTCCGCGGGAAGTGTCCGCCGAGGCCGGAAACCGCTGCGGGTGCGGCTCTTAGGTTCCGGGCGGCGATCACGCCCCAGCCACGCCCCCTCGCTCTGCCGAGGATGGCCCGGATGCTTCGGCTTTTACTGCGAACCGCTTTTGCCACGGCCGGACTTTGCGCCAATCATTTCCCTTCATTCAAGAAATATGCACTGAACAACTACTATACGCCAGGCATTGAGAATTTAGCATGTAAATCTACCCGCCCCCAAATATCCCTGACTTTTTGGAGTTGTCATTCAAGTGGGAGGGAAGATTTTAAACAAATACGAATGTTTGAATCAGTATTAGGAAGGAAAAAAGTGATAAAAGTGGTTGACCACGGGAGGGGATGCATGATGGAGGACGGTTGGTGGGGGCCTCTCTAAGGAAATGGCATTTCAACTAGAGCTAAATAAGGAAAAAAAAAAAAAACAGCCATGGGACTATCAGACCTCAAGAGAAATTTCTAGAAGGAATCACACAACTCCAAGAGCGTTAGGTGGAAAAGAAAGTGGCGTACGTTTCCATCCGTCTTGAAAATGCTTTGCACCCACCCTTTTCTGGGCAGGGAATTTTCCTCCCCACCAGACAAGGCCTACACATCTTCCAGATGTACACGCACACCCCACTTGCTCTTGCAAACCCCGTAAAAATATAAAAATTAAAAAAAACTTCGGGCCCCTCCCTCGCATTCATTTTCATAGCATCCTGCATTTCTCATTATAAAACATAGTGCAATTCTACAATTTTATATTTGTGTGAGTATTAATACATCCTTTCCTTCTAGATTGACAACTCCTAACTTGGAAGCTGGGATTAGTAGGCACTGAATAAACATGTAAGGAATGACTAGCAGCCCTCTGAGATGAGAGCTATTGCTCTCAGTTTACAGGTGAGGAAACCGAAGTACAAAAGCTTGAGAAACTTGTCCGAAATCAAGAAAGAAAGAGAGAGAGAGAGAGAGAGAGAGAGAGAGAGAGAGAGAGAAGGAGAGGACTCTAGACCTAACTTGTTAATCATTAAATCACTCAGCCCACATCCCTAAGCCATCTAGGAACCAGGTACCAACCTCTGGTTACCATGACTTTTTTTACTGTAATGATATTAATATCATGAATGTTAATAGCCTTGGCTCCAGGGCAGATAAACCAATCCCAGTCTTCATTTACGTGGGTCCTATTCTTTCAGCATTTCCACTTCTAAGAATTTAAGAATTTGGCCCCGCAGTGGTGCGTGTAATGCCAGCCGCTGGGGAGGCTGAGGCAGGAGGATTGTGAGTTCAAAGACAGCCTCAGCAATTTAGCCAGGCCCCAAGCAATTCAGTGAGACTTTCCTCTAAATAAAATACAAAAAGAAATGGGCTGGGGATGTGGCTCAGTGGTTAAGACCCTGGGTTCAGTCTGGGTACCAAAAAAAAAAAAAGAATTTTTCTAGTCCGGCCCTGTGGCTCACTCCTGTAATACTAGCAGCTCAGGAGGCTGAGATAGGAGGATCACGAGTTCAAAGCCAGCCTCAGCAATAGCAAAGCACTTAGCAACTCAGTGAGACCCTGTGTCCTAATAAAATACAAAATAGAAAAGGGGATGTGGCTCAGTGGTTGAGTGTCCCCCTGAATGGTTGAGTTCAATCCCTAGTACAAAAAAAAAATGTATCCTAAAAGCAGAAAATCGAGAATAAGTGTAAAGAATACTTAAGTGAATGTTTATTGAATGTTTATAGTACTGAAAACTGAAAGCTAAATAGTCCACAGTGGGATGTTGGGTAAATAATCATGCTCCATTAGAATGTAAGAAAGATCCTGACCATAAGGCCAGCTGCATAGGAGCAGAGGTCTGACCTAGTTTGTTCCTTTCTGTGTTTTTACTTTACAGATGAGGAAACCAAACTGCATTTGGGCTGTAGCCACTGCTTACTATGTAATGAATAAGTACTGTAAATGAGATACTGTGAAGCTATGAAATCTCACACCGTTGAAGAAAGTGTCATCCTCACATGAAGATTTTCACAATATAGCAAAAGTTTAAAAAAGAAAAGTCAGGATATATATCAATTATCTATGTGCTAGTTGGTTTTCCGTTGTTAATAATAAGTTGAAGCCAGGAGTATTTTTTAATATATTTTATTTGTTCTAATTTGTTCCCCCAGACAGGGTAAGTTTTAAGGAAAAGAGGTTTATTTGGGCTCATGGTTCTGGAGGTACCCTGTGGGGGCTTCAACCCAGGGAACAGATTCATGGTCCCAGCACACAGAAGAAGAGGCAAGAGACAGTTAGGATAGTAGACATGCTTTAGAGGTGGCCACAGCTCAGGCTTCCAGCCAGTCCCATTTTGCCCCCATTGAGCCCCTGAGGCTTTTCCATGGCCCCTTTGCAGACCAAAAAGAAGGCACACTGCCAACAGGCTACCTAAGGGGGCACGTGCTCACAAGTAGTGCTTACAACCTTGAGTCTATACACTGAGTCACAGTTTGTCTGACCTTGACTAACCATAACAGAGCTGTTTCCCAGCCCTGGCTACACACTAAAAACCTAACGTAGCCCACCAGAAGCCTCAGCCAGGGAGCCTAACTAGACATTTTGGCCTGCCCCAACAGGAAGTCAAAGGTCTCAGGACCAACTCTGGTCTTATTCCTGACAGAAGGTAGCATCTCATAGCACCAGGCAGGGAACATGTAGTTCTACGTCTGTCTCTTCTGATCTCTTTTCTTTTTGTTTAGCCACCAAGATTCAATTGTGGGGGCCTCCACCTTAATGGCTGTAATCCTGATCACCTTCCAAAGGCCCCACCTCTGAACACCACAGTTGATTGGGTTTCTAACTCTGGACACCTCACACTGCAGATTAAATATGAACCCTTAGGGACACAAACTATATTAAAGCCTTAGCAATACAGTATGATCCCCTTTATTGTGTATGCATTTTAAAAGGAAGAATATTCCTTTTCTAGAATTCCTAAATTCTAACAGAAGAGATCTCTAGAGAAAACAGGATTGTTCGTGATTTTAGAGTTCTTTATCTGCACATTCTAATTTTCTACCATTCATGTTGTCCTAGCCAGAGTTCCCCCAGGAACCAAAACTTGATCCCTGCGCTTGAACGCAACTAGTTTATTTGGAAAAGTGATTCCAGGAAATAGAGTCAAAACCCAAGAAGACTGAAAGAGGGACAGCTAATCTGAAGAACAGTCTTGTTCTATTTTTTTGGTACGGGGGATTGAACCCAGGGGTACCACTGAACTATGCCCCCAGCCCTTTTTTATTTTTATTTTGAGATAGGGTCTCACTGAGTTGTCCAGGCTGTCCTCCAACCTGTCTGTCCTCCTACCTCAGCCTCCTGAGTCACTGGGATTACAGGTATGCTCCACCGCACCCAGCCCCCCAGAGTATTCTTGGGTTGATCCAGCTATGGGCTCCACCCCCACCCAGGATCTTCTAAGGAACTTTAAGAATACACTTTGGGAGTGTCCTCCCAAGAGACAAAGGGAAAATTTATCCAAAAATTCTCATACCTCGTTGGAGAAAAGTTGAAGCCAGGAGTATTTTTTAATATATTTTATTTGTTCTAATTAATTATACATGACAGTAGAATGCATTTTGACCCATCATACATAAATGGTTAAGACAGGAGTAAAAAAAAAAAATTTTTGGTACCAGGGATGCTTACCATGAGCCACATACCCAGTCCCCCCATTTTTTAATTTTAAGACAGAGTTTCCCTAAATTGCAGAGGGCCTTGCTAAATTGCTGAGGCTGGCTTTGAACTTGCAATCCTCCTGCCTCAGCCTCCCAAATTGCTGGGATTACAGGCATATGCCAATGAGTCCCCCTAAACCAGGAGTATATTTTTTTTTAAAGAGAGAGAGAGAATTGTTTTAATATTTATTTTTTAGTTTTCGGCAGACACAACATCTTTATTTGTATGTGGTGCTGAGGATCGAACCCCTCGCCTCGCTCACATCCCCAGCCCCCAGGAGTATTTTTAACAACTTCCACTTCCAAGCTGGATATAAGTAAATGAGTTCCCATTGATGTCCCATACCAACACAATGGAAATGCTCTGGGGTAAAAAGCAATAGATACTCTGCAGATAACAGTAGGGACTGTCAAGTTACTCATGCATCCAGTCAGTTGCCACAGATGTATAAAGTAAATAAATATGGATGATTTTCTTCCTCTGTAAAGGTTTTATCATGCACAGAAAGGGGAGGGGCTCAGACCTTGGCAGCTGCTTTCTTCCTGGGGTCAGACATGGTTCATCTCTTTCTTCCTCTTGGTGTAGATGCATGTCCTCACCCTTTTCTTGATGAACTTGAAAACCCACTTGTCCTTGGAGAACTTGTGCAGCTCCAAGGCAAGCTGCTGGTGCAGCACAAAGGCACACACCTCTGGTCCCCATAAACTTTGTGTACCGTTGCTGCTGCACCTGCGGCAGCAGCAATGCCTTATCTTGCTTATGTTCTTGGTCCCTTTGTGGCCCTTGTCAAGACCCACAGCCATGACCCAGCACAGAGCTATGGCTGCCAATCTGCAGTGTCTGCGGCCACTCACCTATCCTTTTTGTCATTAAACTAAAAACAATAAGCTATTTCTCCCCAAACATTCAGCTGACCTCCCCCGAATCCCACAGGCCCCAGGGTCCATAAAACATGCCTTATCTACTTTCGAGTCAAAAGCCAAATGTCCCTTTTCTGATATCCTTGGAATTTATAGTACACCTAACATTTAAAATACAAAGCAAACTAGGGAATTTCAAACACCAAATTACACACAAAAAAAAAAGAAAAAGAAAAAGGAAAAAATTATACTGGTCTAGGTCAATGCTTCCTCTCACCCCTTTTAAAGGATTTTTATGGGGTCAGGTGCAGGCAGGCTGAGAGAACCAATAGTCACTCAGTGAAAGTTAGTGGAAAACAGAGAAAGAAACATGCTCAGAGGAAGACAAATATTGTTCTTTTCTCCGTGGTGCCTCCCAGGCCCTGATAATGTTTATGTAGATTTATTTTATGTCTTTCCAACAGTAAATCCCTGGGCCTCCATTTCCTCAAATGAAAAGATCAAAGCATGTTCCCTTCAGAGTGCTGATAAAAAGCCTGTAAAATTCCTAGGCACATAGTAGGTATTCCAGAAACAACGCTCTAATGGAGTCTTGGCAGATGGACGGTGTGTCAGACCTGTGCTCTGCAGGTCTGTTCCTCCACCGGCCCCACCTTTTTCCATATCAAAGGCGTTCATTGCAAGCTCAGTCCGTTCAAGTTCTTTGATTGCAAGCAACAGACACCAAGATGTGCCGCTTAAGCAAAAAGGAATTGAATTTCAAGGGTGGCTCCCAAAGTTAAAGAGGCGTGAGCAGACCTTCAGAATGCCAAGAACCAGGTCAGGTTCCTGGGTTTCCATCAGAGGAGCTCCATAGGATCCACTCACTGGCCTGTCTTCCATCTTCTCTGTGACTCACATTCGCAAAGCAGGAGATTCTCAGCGGGTGGCACGTGAGTGGGTGCTCACTTGGAGGGCAAACTCTCAGCTCCATTTACTAAGTCAAAACCTCTGTGGTGCAGCCCCAGCCAACTGTTTTAATAATCCCTCCCGGGTGATTTGAATGTTCACGCCAGTGTGGGAAATCACACCCTTCAAATGGCCTGAGTCACATTCCCTGCTCTTGTTTGGAGGTTAGAGAGGGTCACAGCTACAGAAGAGCAAGAAACAGGGGAGACAGAGTTCCCAAAGCTGAAGAAAGGGGGAAGGTTGAGGACCAAATTAAAACATCTGCAAGGCAGTCCTAGGAGGGGGACTGTGGGAATTCAGTCTTAGTGTCTCCCCAGGTTCTTCTCTGCCCACTATTGATAGGTGGTGTGTTCCCTTAGAAGTTCCAGCCCCTGCTGGGGTTGGAGCTTGGTGGTAGAGCACTTGCCTCCCATGTGTGAAGCCCTGGGGTTCAACCCTCAGCACCACATAAAAATAAACAAATAAAAATAAAGATATCGTGTCCATCTACAACTAAAAAATTTTAAAAAAAGAAAAAAAGAAGTTCCAGCTCAACTTCTGCTGGACCCCCAGAAAGATGGCTGATGGCAACCTTTTCCCAAATTCCTCCTGCCCGCCTGCATGTTCCTCAGAACAGCTACACCCTGAACTGCAAAGGTTCAAAGCTTCTTTACTCCAGGGTCAGCTAGACTCCAAAAGGGATTGAGGATGGGGGACAAGATCGTAGATTGTTGATTTGTTTGTTTTCATATAAGGTGTATTAGTCACCTGTTGCTGCTATAACAAATAAAGTAGCTTAAAGCAACCTGTAATTTTTCTCTTCCCAATTCTATGCATGGAAATTCCAAAAATCAGTGTTAAAAGGCCCATATTCCCTCCAGAGACTCTAGAAGAGAATCGCTTTCTTGTCTATTTCTATTTCTAGTGGGGTAGGGACTGCCACAGGGACAAAGGGCAAATGCATTTGTGGGCCTTGGCTCATGTCCTGACAGCTGGCCCCAGGAGATTGGTGCATGCCACCCTCACCAGGGTCAGTTTTGTGACGTTAATGTCAGGGTGCGCTGCATGTGTTCTCTTGAACAGCTGCAGTATCATCTTTAGCAAAGGGCGAGATGCTTGAGTTGAGCACAACTAACACCCATTAACATTTCCACTCCTGCAAATAACCAAGAACATGAGTCCCCTTCTGTTCAGGGAGGCAGCCTGAGGCCTTCCTGTGAGAGCTGTGTTTCTCTTCCTAAACGGAAGGCCCGAGAAGAGGCTTGCCTGCATGTTTGCTGGGATGGCTCAGTTTAATTGACACCATCATCAGGTCCGAAGATCCCAGTCATTGGTACCACGTTTCTCACCTTCTTGGGCTTCTGACCCCTTCCCCCCACCTTCAAAGCCAGCATCGAAGCTTTTTTTTTTTAATTTTTTTTTTATTTGTTGATGGGACTTTATTTTATTTACTTATATGCAGTACTGAGAATTGAACCCAGGCAAGTGCTCTGCTGCTGAGCCACCACCCCAGCCCCATCAAAATCTTCTTTTAGCTGTCACATCACCTTCTTTCTCTGTGTTCAAATCTTTCCCCTCCCTCTTAGGAGACCAGTGATTGCACAGGGCCCACCTGGTAATCCAGAATAATCTTCCCACCAGATCCTTCATTTAATCACTTCTGCAAGAGCATGTGCGAGGCCCTGGAGTCCATCCCCAGCATAATCATAATAATATAATTAATAATTCTATAATCCAGAATTATATTATTATGTGATCATATAATTATATATGTAATTATATAATTAATAATCATATAATGATTATTAACAATTGTATAATATGGAATAATTATTGCGGTTATTATATGATTATTTAAAATTATTATTATTATTATTATTAAAAAGTTCATCTAAGGCAGCATTTTCAGGTTCTAGGGATTAGGACCTGGATATCTTTGGGGGCCATAGTTTAGTCTACCACAGAAGGACAGTGGTGACCACAAGCTCAAGTGCTTCTAGATGACTCCAGAACACAAAAGTGAAGCAAGATGGCCAAGTGTTGGGCCAGATGTTGGGCCACGCCAAGCTGCAGGAGGATGCCCGTCTAGAATGGGAAACCGATAAATACTTTGTTCCACTCAACTGCAGGATTTTAGCCTGGACTTGCAAAAACAAAACCAAACAAAAAAAATCAATACCTTGACTTTAAGTGTTAGCAACAAATTCCATTTTTTTAAAGGATAAAAATTTTTTATTAAGAAGCAGAAGTTGCATGAAAGAAGCCTTCAAAGCCCAACAGAAGTTCATTCTTGAACAATCCATGAATTGAATCCAAACTGCCGTTGTCTGACGTTGATTCCTTCTTGGCTGTTGTCAGAAAACTGGAGACATACACCTCACTTTGGCATTGCTAACAGGTAAGGGACACCAGGAGATTAACTTTTTTTTTTTCTGATATTTATTTTTTAGTTTTCGGCAGACACAACATCCCTGTTTGTATGTGGTGCTGAGGATCGAACCCGGGCCGCACGCATGCCAGGCGAGCGTGCCGCTTGAGCCACATCCCCAGCCCCCAGGAGATTAACTTGAGGACAAACATAGGAACTGTGATATATACTGTTTAGTCACCTGAGCAAAAGCATCAGGAATGGTTACCCTTTTGATTGTCACCAAGACACTGGTGCTTATGCTAGGAGCAAAATATAAAATACTGTTGAAAAAACTCAGAAAAAAAATTACCTGTAGCAAGAAATGATATGCTTATTTTGACGCATTAAAAAAAAAAAAAAGCTACACAGATGAATTTCAGTGTGTCAGCTGCCGCTTACAAGCTTAGTCACTTAAAAGAAAGTTGTTCCCTATAGACACGGCTCTTTCTTCCCCTCCCCATCCTCTCTGGTGCTTGTACAGACGCCTCTTAGCCTTTAATCCTGCCAGGCTGGTTCAAAAGATCCCTCCTTCTGAAAGTGTTACCCTCCCCCACAACAGGAACAGTTTTGTCCTTGGGTCCTTTTTGTTTGTCTTGAGATTTCAGCCTCTTCTCCGGGTTGCTTTGTTCAGCTACTGCTGGCACGGAGGTGATGGCTTTGCTTGGAGGGAGGGTGCTTGTCCTCCAGCTCAGCCTGAGGACATCAAGAGCTGATTTCCTGGCCCGCCCCGCCTAGGAAGCAGCTCCAAAAGCTAGCATGAAGAGTCCTCCCAGTCTGGTCTCAGGTGGAAAAAAGGTGGTTGTTTTTTTTTTGTTTTTTTTTTTTTTTGATACTAGGGATTGAACTGAGGTACTCAACCACTGAGCCACATCCCCAGCCCTATTTTGTATTTTCTTTAGAGACAGGGTCTCACTGAGTTGCTCTGCTGGGATTCCAAGCATGCACCACTGTGCCTGGTGGAAAAACAAGGTGTTCTTGTTAGCATGACTTTGACCCTGAATCCTATAAAACAGCAGCCCAGACATTGTTATTTTTTAATTCCAAATAATTTCTCCCAACATTTTTTTTTTTAAATCCAAACCCTCTGTACAATCTTAGTTCTTTGCAGCCCCAACAAAGTCTTTCCATTTTGGCAAACGATGCCACCAGCCTGATGTTTTGGGCAGGACCCCAGCTCTTCCTCTCCCTCCCGTCTCACACTCTCAAGGCCTGACAATTCCACCTTTAAATATGTCTTGAATCTGTCCATTTCTTTCTATCTCCTCCACTAACACCCTAGTCCAAATAGGATTGTCAGATAAAATGCAAGATTAACAATTTTAAAGATAGAAACACGTTCATGCACAATTTTTAAAAATTTTTTAATTGTAGATGGACACATTACTTTTACTTTTTTATTTATTTTTATGTGATGCTGAGGATCGAACCCAGGGCCCCACACATGCCAGGCAAGCGCTCTACCACTGAGCCACAACCCCAGCCCACCATGCAGAATTTCAATTTTGGATAAGCAAAGAATAACTCTTGTATGTCTGGTGCAATTTTTAGGATCATACAGTCACCCCTTGGTATCTTCAGGACCTCCCTCCCAAGGATACCAAAATCCATGGATCCTCAAATCCCTTATATAAAATAGTGAATATCTGTATACAATCTATGCACGTTCTCCTATATACTTTATCTCACCTCTGGATTATTCCTAATCTAGATTTCTAAAGTCTAATACAATGTAAATAGTTTCAATACTGTTAAGAGACCAATGGAAGGGAAAGTCTGTTCAGAACAAATACAATTTTAAAAAAATAAAAATTTTCCATTCATCATTGGTTGAATCCACAGATTATGGAACCAACCAATTCAAAGGGCTAACTCTACTAAAATATTCTTTACTTATCTGAAATTCAAATTTAACTGAGTGTTTCATGTTTTGATTTGCTAAATTTGGCAAGCCTACGTCCAAGGCACGGCCGTCAAGCCTGGACCACCGCATAATTTCCTACTGGTCTCCCCACCCTGGCTCTCACTCCTGCCAATGAATCCCACAGCTGTGGAGGAACTTTGGAAAAAGTGAATCTGTTCAGGGCTCTGCCCTATCTAAAGCACCTCGAGGTGCTTTTACTCTTCTGGAAATATTGCCATCTTTTTTTTTCTTTTTAGAGAGCAGCTTTATTAATACACATGTTGTACAATTCACCATTTTGAAGTACACAATCCATTGGTTTTTAGGATACAAATGGTCCCCCACTTACAGTGGTTCTGCTTACAATTTTTTGACGTTATGAGGGCACAGAAGTGATGCAGGTTCAGCAGAAACTGTTCTTTGAATCTCCTCCATGTTGTAGCACGTATCAGTTTTTCCGTCCTTTTTATGGCTGAGTAATAATTCCATCATATAGACAGACCAAAATGTATTAATTCATCCATTGATGGACAGTCGAGTTGTTTCCATCGCTTGACTGTTCAGAATAATGCTTCTAAGAGAAGAGATTACTAGGAGCTGGGAAGGGGAATGAGAAGTGAATAGAGGTACCCGGATACGGGTACCAAAATACAAGTAGGCAGAAGGAGCAAGTTCCAGTGTTCTACAGCACAGCAGGGTGTCTGTCATTTATAACAACATATCTTTTGGTTGGTTGACTGAATTAATGAAAAAATGAATCAATGAATGATTGAGCGCAAAGAAGGCAGAAAGTGTTTCTGAGATCCACTTCCAAACATAGTTGGTGCTCAATAAATATTTGTGTTGCTGCTATGAGAACAGAGGAGTTTGTAAGCTTCAAATACAAAGGAATGACAGGTGGCTAAGGAGATGGAAATGCTAATTACCACACAGGCCGGATCATGACACATTGTGTATCTGTACTGAATTACTATACCACAGCCCTTAAATATGTATTTTTACTAGGTGTCCATTAGAAAAATTTTTAAAATAATGCTTCTGTGAACGTTTATAGACAGGTTTTTGTGTAGATATATGTTTTTCATTTCTTGTAGGTGAAAGGAAAGTGACCACAACACTCGGAGTGACCAAAAGATCTTTATTGCAGCAGTGCAACAAAGAGAAAAGAAGGAAGGAAAGAGAGAGAGAGAAAGAAAGAAAGAAGAGAAGAGATGACCAGGGAGAGAGCAAGAGCAAGAGAGAGACAGCGCACGCAAGAAAGATAAAGAGCAAGAGAGAGAGAGAGCAAGAGAGAAAGAGCAAGAGAAAGAGAGCAAGAGAGAGGGGGGCCTGGCAGGAGGGAGTTTTTATAGCCCAAATCTAATGGGGCCTCTGGGTCTGCAAGCTGCCTTGTTGGCCCAAGGGGGGTTGAGTGCTCAGCCTTGAGCGGGACTTGACACAAACAGGTGATAAAGGACCAGATAGAGGGGGGTTTGAGTGCATGGGCTATCTTGCAGCCAACATCTGTTCAGCCTGCCCTGCAGACAACACAGTTCAGCCTGCTCTGCACCCAACAGTAGGTACGTATTTATGCATGGAATTGCTGAGTTAAATTTTTGGGGCGGTAGGGTACCAGGATTTAACCCAGGGGTCCTTAACCACTGAGCTACATCCCCAGCCCTTTTTAATTTTTCTTTTGAGACAGGGTCTGGCTAAGTTGCTTAGGGGTCTCACTAAGTGGCTGAGGCTGATCTTGAATTTGCAATCCTCCTGCCTCAGCCTCCCAAATTTCTGGGATTACAAGCATGTGCCACGATGCCCGGCTGGCTTAGATCATTTTTGATTCAACAATTGAGAGATGGCAACATTGCTTTTTCAAAGTGTGTGACCTGACATCCCCAAGAGCGTTGTACAAGGGTTCCGGCATGTACTTTGCATCTTCCTATGCAAAACTGTCCATAGTCTGAAGAAGCGAGGCCCTTTTCGGTCCTGCGAGCCTTTGCACATATCCCCCTTTTTCTAAATCACTCTTCCTGGGTCTCTCTTTTCAGTGAGGCCTCACCCTTTACCTATCAGCTCTCACTCCAAATGTCACCTGCTCAGGCCCTCCCTGACCACCCCATCTAAGGAATGCATCCACACACAATGTTATCCATCCCTGAAATGGACTCTTATCTTAATGGGTAAATGGTTTTATTTGTATTTATTTATTTTTTTTTGTGCATCCCCAACTAGAATGTGCTTCCTGGGAAGGTGGAGGCCAGGCCTTCTCATTCATCTTGTATTCTCAGCTACTCACAGGGAGTCTGGTTCCTAGGATCTGCTCAGTAAATCTCAGTTGGTTGAATGAATTGATGAAAAGCATGAATCAATGAACGGTTGAGCGCAGAGAGGGCAGAGGTATTTCTGAGATCCACTTCCAAACATAGTAGGTGCTCAATAAATAAATAAATAAACACACACAACTACACACACACACACACACACACACACACACAGAGTAACAGACAGAAAAATGAACTCACTCCTTCAAGAGAGAGGTGACAGGTGCCACAATAAGCCTCATAAATCCCGACACAAATGCCCAGGCAAGAGACAGATGAGATGTTTGGCCTATTTCACTTGCAATCAGCTGAAGAGATGAGCCTTCTTTCTGGTTTAATAGAAAAATCGCTTTGAGCACTTTGGTGCACAGAGCACTTTGAAATTCTAATTACAGGTGACACACAAATGGAAAGAAAAATAGGAAATCAAACATGGGAGCCAATACCGTGGGATTTATATGGAAGCTCGATAGCAACAAATTACCTCTGACTGCTCAGAATTTTCTCAGAGCACTTTGCAGATGGAGTTCACCGGGGCTGGCATGAGGATGAGGTTGGGGACATCAGTAATGCATCCGAGTTCTCTGCAGACATGTCAATGTCCTGAATCTTTGGGTCCATTTTTGCAAGATTTCCCCATGGCGGAAATCACAGAAGACCTGCTGTGTGGTCTGACTCTAGCCACCTCCAGATGCTGCTCTCCCGACATGTTCCCTCCTCCTCCAGCCTCCAATCATCTCAGCCTCCCAGCCTCCAATCCTCTCAGCCTCAACTCAGAAAAAGAAAAGAAAATAAAAATAAGTAAATATATAAAAAGCCTTGCTAAAAGGAGAAATCATTTCTGCTCTGAGAAGTCCAGGGATAGAGGTCAACTCAGACTCCCAACAAGGCTTCCGGATCTCTCTGGTTCCTTCTATCTCCCTCTCTTTTATCTCCATTGGCCTCACCTTTTTTTTTTTTTTTTTTGCTGTTGGAAAAAAAAAATTGCTCCGAGCTTATTATATCATTCCAGTTTAGCAATTCCAGAGAAAATACTTGCTACACCCAGCACCCATACCCAAATGGCTCAGGGAGGGGCTCTGATTGGCCTATCTTGGGTCACATGGTCACAATAGGATCCAAAGGGTGTGGCACTGCAATTGGCCAGGCCTGAGCTCCTGTGTGCCTGGTGTGCATGTGTTCTATAATCACTAGCCCCGGCAGAACCCTCTGGATGAGAAATGGTCAGTTCTCTAAGAGGAACAGGAATGCTATTATCCAAAGATGTGGAGGGAAATGTCAGGGTCCTAGCACTCAACACTTAGTGTATATTAGGTGCTCAGTAAGGATCTATGGAACAAAGGCATGCCAACCGCTAAGGAAGAGTGTGGGTTCCACATTCTCTGCTCTCCTTCTTTGATTGGGTCTCTCTTCCTTCCTGCATCAAAGCCCATATTGTTAGTATTAAGTTCATTGGGTGCATATTTCATACTAGGCTGTGCAGAGATACGAAAATTCTTTTTTAAAAAATTTTTTTTAGTTGTAGATGGACACAATACCTTTATTTTATTTATTTATTTTTATGTGGTGCTGAGGATTGAACCCAGGGCGACACACAAGCTAGGTGAGCACTCTACCACTGAGCCACAACCCCAGCCCACAAAAATTCTTTTTACTTAAGGAGTTCATGTCTAGATGGGAAGGTAGGCAACATGCATTAAAATGAAAATATCAGTTCAACCAGGCAAGGTGGCACATGCCCGTAATCCCAGTGGCTCGGGAGGCTGAGGCAGGAGGATCATCAGTTCAAACCAGCCTCAGCAATTTACCAAGGCACTTAGCAACTTAGCAAGACCCTGTCCCAAAATACAAAGGACTGGGGATGTGGCTCAGTGGTTAAACGTCCCTGGTTCAATCCCCAATACCCGCCCCCCCCAAAAAAAAAAAAACAAAAAACAAAAGAGCAGCTAAAGAAACAACCGCACTGTAAGGCCCTTGATTTTAATTTCCTTATCCATTACATGTCAGTCAGGGTTCAGCTGTACAGAAGGGGATCCCTTCTAAACAGAAAAGGAGGATCACACTAGGTTAAATCGCTTGCAGGCTTATTAAGAGATCTGAAGAAAGAGACCCCAGGCTGAGATTTCAGGAACAATTCCAAAGGCCACCTCTGAGAGGGGACTTTCTTCTGCAGCAAGCAGGAAGCTGGCCACGTGTCCCTCTCCAAGCAACCACTGAGGCCAGGCAAGGTGTGATGGCTACCCACCTCAGTAGCCAAGGGAGCACAGAGGTCCCTCAGGACACTGGTCTCTGTCCAAATCACAAGGTCAGAGAAAGGGAAGTATTTCCCCAAAGGCAGGGGCTGGACTCTGGGCAGGCCCAAACCAGACGTGTGTGTTGTCCTCTGGACATTCTAACAACCATGAAACCACAGCTCTGCGGTCTCCTTACCTGAGTACTTTGCCTCCAAGTGAAGCAGGAAAAGGCAAGATGATGCCTAAGGACCCAGGTGACCTTCACTATCAAAAACCTCCTCATCATGCAGGGCTCGGTGTCACAGGCCCGTGATTCCAGCCACTGGGAAGGCTGAGACAGGAGGATTGCAAGTTTGAGTCCAGCCTCAGCAATTTAACAAAATCCTATCTTGAAATTAAAAAAAAAAAAAAAAAAAAAAGAAAAAAGAAAGAAAGAAAAGAAAAAGAAAGGGCTGGGGATGTGGCTCAGTGGTAGAGCAATGCTGAGTTCAATCCCCAATATCAAAACCAAAACCAACCAACAAAAAACCCTTGCCATCAAATTCCTGAAATTCGAATAGGTGGCAAAAACACTTAATTCTTAACAGGTACATGGATGTCATTCCCAATTCCCCTTCGTCAACTGTCCTGGTGTAGTTTCTACCCTCCAAATCTGAAGGCAAATCCAAAACCACCTTTGTGAATTTCATATGCATCTTCCAGTCTTTATTAGAGGAATACGTGGGCCAGGGGAAGGAGCAGGGGAACTTATAGTATTGCTTCATGTGTATTTCAAATTTACATAGAAAGTATCAAACAGTTACCTTAATCTACTAAACATGCTTTTCACATACATCTATGTATAAATCTAGATTTTTTTCTTGCAATTCCTGACAGTATGCCATAAATATGAATATACCTTGCTTTGTTTACTTTCTCTCTCCATGAATGCTATTATCGTTTCCAAATTTTGTCTATTTCAAACAAGGCTTCAGGGAACATCTTTGGGAGAGTTTGTCTAGGGTAGCAGATCCCTCCATTTCTTTTCTTCTTCCTTGCCAATAAAACCTGAATTTTGTTTGGACATCTTTGTATACAGCCTCAAGAAATAAATCATGACCTGTCCAAGATAGCAATTGGTGGTATTTTTTTTTCTGTAAAAGGCAATATAATAAATCTTCTAGGTTTGCAGGCCAGACAGTCTCATTTTAAGTGCTCAATTCTGCTATTGTGATGTGAAAGCAGACTGGGATGATACATAAATGAATAGGGATGAGTGTGTTGCAATAAAACTTTATTGGAAAAAAAAATGGGATTCACCAAAAAGGATGCGGAGACAACAAATAAGCACAAGAAAAGATGGTCAGCGTCATCTAATACATATAAGACTAAAGCAAATGGTGATAAATAAAAAGTAGCCACAACACCAAATGCTGGAGAGGATGCAGAGAAACTGGATCCCACTCACATTACTATCGGAAATGCATGTAAAGTGGTACAGCTAGTCGGAAAACAGTTTGGCACTTTTTCTTAGAGAGTGAAATATGCAACTACCATATGACCCAACAATTGCACTCCTAGGCATTTATCCCAGAAAAGTGAAAACTTATGTTCACACAAAAACCTGTAAACAAATGTTCATAGTTTTATTTCTTGTAGCCTCAAATGGGAAACAACCCAGATATTCTTCAATGAGGGAATGGTTCAATAAGTGATGATATAGCCATGCCATGGAATCAATCTCTTTACTGCAGTAGTAGATCCATGAATCTACAAGCATGAACGCACACACACACACACACACACACAAAGTATAGTTCAAACTAGGGAAATCTGAACAATATCAGTAGACTGTGTCCATCTCAATATCCTGGCTATGATATTATTGTACAGTTTTGCAAAATATTGCCATTGGAGAAAATTGGGCAAAGTATAGAAGGAATCTCCCTACATTATTTCTAATATATGCATGTAAGTTTACAATTTCTAAGTTAAAAAAAAAAGATGGAAGGCTGAATATGGCCTACAGGGTATATTTCTAAGGCAGTTGTGTTGAGATGGAGACCATGATTTACTTGCTAATATGTGTTCTTCCCTTCCGGGTTAGTACTCCCACATGTATTAGATAGGCACATTGATGCCTAGTCAGAGACTACATTTCCCAGCCTTCCATGCAGTTAGGCATGGCCACATGATGAAGTTCTAGCCAATGGAATGTACCTGAAAGTGTTAAGTGGAATTCTGGGAACGTACGAGCATGGAGGGAATTCAAGCAGCCATCTTGGATCATGAGGCAATGTGGAATGTTAGTGGAATGTGGAATCTAGAGCAAGATCCAAGGAGCCCAAGACCCAGATTTCTGTGTAGCCAGACCCATATCACCTTCCTTGGGCTTCTCTATGAAAGGGGAATTCATATAGGAATTGGGGATTGAGCCCATTACCACTGAGCCACATCCCCAGCCCTTTTTCATTTTTAAATTTTGAGATAGGGTTTTGATAAGTTGCCAAGGCTGGCCTCAAACTTCTGATCCTTCTGCCCCAGCCTCCCCAGTACCTGGGATTACAGGTGTCCCCACCACACCCTGTGGGAAATAAAAAAATTTCTCCTGTTAAGCCACTTGTGATTTGAAGTGTTTTGTGTTATTTATCACCTAACTATTCCTAATTTATAAAGCAGTATATTATTTTCCTAGCTGTTGCTACAAATAACTGTGGAGTGGGTGGCTTGCAACAATAGAAAATTTATTTTTTCATGGTTCTGGAGGGTAGAAGTCAGAACATGTCACCAGGGCCGTACTTCTTCCAAAGCCTCGAAGGGAGAATCCTTCCTTGCATCTTGAGCGTCTGGGGATTGCTGGCACTCCTTGGTGTCCCTGCACTTCCATCTCCATAGAGCTGTCCTGCCCTGTGTATCTGTGTCCCCATTTCCCCTCTCATTTACGGATATCAGTCTTTGAATTAGGACCTGCCCTCATCCAGAATGACTTCATCTGTAAAGACCATATATTTTTTAATGTATATGTGCCCACACACACACACACACACACACACACACACACACACGCGCACACACACGCGCACACACACACACATCTAGTTGTCAATGGACCTTTATTTTATTTATTTTTATGTGGTGTTGAGGATTGAACCCAGTGCCTCACACAAGCTAGGCAAGTGCTCTACCTCTGATCTACAACCCCAGCCCCATATTTTCTTATTTGCAATTCTGGAGATTGAACCCAAGGGCCTTCTACCACTGACGTACACTCTCAGCCTGTTTTCCTTTTTTTTTTTTTTTTTTGAGCAGGGTCTCACTAAGTCATCCAGGCTGGCCTTGAGCTTGTGATCCTCCTGCCTCCGCCTCCCAAGTAGCTGAGGTTATAGGTGTGCACTGGCAGTAAAGATCCTATTTCCAAAGTTTCCAGTTGGAAATCAACTTTTGAGGGACACTATTCAACTCAGTATAAAGGGCAGTTATATTATCTGTTGCCACTCATTGGTCTAACCAACAAGATATAGGAAAGTCTGCTGGGAGACTTTTTTTTTTTTTTTTTAAGAGAGAGAGAGAGAGAGAGAATTTTTGATATTTATTTTTTAGTTTTCGGCAGACACAACATTCCTGTTTGTATGTGGTGCTGAGGATCGAACCCGGGCCTCACGAATGCCAGGCGAGCGCACCACTGCTTGAGCCACATCCCCAGCCCCGCTGGGAGACTTCTAAAAAAGGTTTTTCCTCTTACTGCTTTGGATATTTCATTGAAGATGTGATAGCTGGACTGTGGCAGCCATCTTGAAGCTATGAGGCAACAAGCATGAGGGCCAGAACTAATAATGCAAAGACTGATGTAGTGCAAGCCTAGGTATAAAATGATTGTTGTTTAAATATTTGTACCACAAACCCAACCAACCTTGGGCCTGCCTTTCTCTGGACCAGGACTTGGCACATCTTTTCTGTAAAGGATCAGATAGTAATTACTTTTATGGACCATACCATCTGACAAAAACCATTCAACTCTGCTGCTATAGCACAAAAGCATCCAGATATAAAATGCAAATGAATGATCATGACTGAATTGCCATAATGCTATTATAAAAGCAGGCTGCGGGCCAGACAGGCATACAGGTGTAGTTCGCCAACCCTTGCTCTAGACTTGTCAAGTAAATAATAAAAATCTCTATGATTCAAGTTGGATTGATTTTGCGTGACTTGCACTGTATGCATACTAATGGATAGATCTAAGGTGAGGTTTCTCACACTCAGCACCATTAACCTTTTGGGCTAGATAATCAATTCTTTGTCTGTGCCTTGTAGGATACTTAGTAGCATCTCATTCCACTCACCAGATGCAAATAACACCCTTCAGTTTTGACAACCGAAAATGTCTGTAGACATTGCCAAATGTCTCCTGGGGAGCAACACTGTGCCCGGTTGAGAATCACTGGTCTAGAGTAAATAGCTAGAAAGGGAATCACCAGGTCACAGGGCATATGCATCCTGTTTTTCCAGGTCTGCCAAATTGTTCTCCAGCATTTATCCTCATTTACATGCTCATCAGTATAATTTCAAGTCTAGTGATTTGCTTGTTTAAACCAAGCTCAGTTGCCTTCAATAAGGCGATCATTGCCTGAGCAAAGGACAATATGTCTGAATTTTCACAGCAGGGGTGCAAGTTTAATCAACCCTCTCTCTTGTGACTCCTAATCAAGGAATTAGGTTTTATTTAAGTGAGGTTTGGCCTTTATGCTTAAAGTATGGATGAGACTATAATTAGGGTCTGGTTATTTTTTTTTCCTTTCCTGCTGTGGACATTCATCTGCTCGTCTCTCTTTACTCACAACAACAAGATCCTTAGGGGGAGGTAGCAAATGAATCATTAAGAGGTCCCTGGAGAAGGGACTACCCCCTCTTTTCAGGTAAGAGAGGGTTAAATAGGATGCATGTGAGAGCCAAACGCTGTCTGGCTCCAGGTCTGTCGGATGGAGGGGACCTTCCTGGGAATTACTGCCAGGTAATTCAATATTGGACTCAACTGAAACCTGAATCCTTTGGTTTTCCCGGTGGGTTTGGGTCCAGGTCCTGATTCTGCTTCTTAAGTGGATACTTAATAAGCCCCTGATAGCAACAAAGACCCTAACTAATATTTATTGAGTGCCAAGCACTTTACGAAACACTGGATATACATTCTCTCTTTTGATCCTCACAACAACCCCATGAAGTAGGCACTAGTATTATCATTCCCATTCTACAGATGGGAAAGCAGAGGCTTAGGAAGCCCCTTCACCCCCCCCCCAAAAAAAATAGTCTGCCCCAGGTACCAGTTATGGCATCCTGTGGCTGGGGTGCAAGCCCAGGTCACGCCGGCTCACGGATGCAAACCACTCTGTTTTGACTGCGAGTTCAATTCAAGTATGCCGTGGTTCACCAAGCAGTCTCCTGGCACCGACCTGGCCTTGGCATTCATACATGGCTTCAGGAAGCACAGCTGTTTGGAGGAGGCACCAGCTGTTCATTCATTTACCACTTCACCAAGCCACATGAATTAAAACGCCATACGGTAAGGCTCACTTGGTTTCAAACACCAGGACAGGTAATTATTGTTTTAATTAAAGAAAAGAAATACCCAACCTCTTCCAGCTCCAAGCACGGGAGTATTTATTTCTGGAGGAGACAAGGGAATGATTCAGGGCAAGGCATTTATATAGTTCTGATCAAATATATCTGTATATTCTAATCAATTATGTATGTATTAATTTATAGTTTTAATCAGTTATGTGTGCATAACTCTATGTGTGATCATCTTGTATGTTTGAAAGAGAAAAAAGACAAATTAGGATGGTTATTTTCTCTCTCTTTAAAAATTTTTAGTTGTAGATGGACACAATACCTTTTATCTATCTATCTATCTATCTATTTATTTATTTCTATGTGGTGCTGAGGATCCAATCCAATACCTCACACGTGCCAGGCAAGCGCTCCACCACTGAGCTACAAATAACCAGCCCTGGGTGGTTATTTTTCTCTTATTCATTCATTGAGTTCATATCTCAACAAATGAACAAAACTTCACGGAGTAGAAAATCTGTCTGTATTTTTTCCCCCCTCTAAGCGAGAGTCTGTACTTCCTTGCAACTGGTAGGAAAATTTTCCCTGAATGAAATTATCAAGTGAATTTCCACAAACTGTTTTCCAAAATAACCCCCTAAAACGCCTCCTTCCTTGAAGGTCTCCAACAAAAGAGGGTACAGGAAGGAGGGGAACAGGCACACACCCCTTCTCAAAAACCCAGGAAAGAATGCCCCAGCGGCCAATGTTGGGGGACACGTCAGCTTCCAGCTGCCCACTTAGGGCAGTGCCCCGCTCTGTATTGGTTTTCCAGGGTTGCCATAGCAACGCACCACAACCAGAGTGGCTTAAATAACAGGAACCGACCTTCTTGCCGTTCTGGAGGCTGGAAGTTCAAGATCAAAGAGTCAGCAGGGTTGATTCCTTCTGAGGGTTGAGAGGGAAAGATGAATTCCACGCCTCTCCTGACTTGTAGACAGCCCTGTTCCCTCTGTTGTCCCCACGTTGTCTTCCCTGTGTGTGTTGGTGTCCTTATTTCTTTTTTCTTTTTAAGTTGTAGATGAACACAATACCTTTATTTTATGTATTTATTTTATGAGGTGCTCAGGATCAAACCCAGTGCTTCACACATGCTAGGCAAGCTCTCTACCACTGAGCCACAACCCCAGTCCCCTTATTTCCTCTTTCTATAATCTGTCTTAATGGATTAGGGCCCACCCCCAATGACCTCATTGGATCTGAATTACCTTTTAAAAGATTCTGTCATCAAATATAATATAGTCATCTTCTGAGATACCAGGGTCAGAATATCAATATATGAATTTGGGGGTACCGGGAGGGATACCATATAGCCCCCAAACAGCCTCATGTCTCTCTTCTGGAGTCCCCAGTGGTGACAAATAACAAAGAGCACAACTTTGGGGCCAGAGAGCCGTGAAATCTTAGAAAACTTACTTAATAACTCAGTCTTGATTTGTTCAGTCTCCATGTTGGACTCCAGTTAGTCTCCATCTTACAGAGTTACAAGGAGGATGAAAGAGTTAATAAGTCCAAGGCATTCCTAATAATGCCTGGCACAGAGTAAGCACTCTATAAGTGTTTATTAAATATTAAAATAAAACCTTTTTTTTTTTTTTTTGCAGTGCTGGGGATCAAACTCAGGGCCTTGTGCACGCTAGCTAAAACTCATTTTGACTAAAGTTTTAGGATTGTTATGTAACTCTCCCAAAGAATTTCTTTCTGTGGGCAGTAGTTTAACAGAGAGTCACCAATCCAGAACAGGGAAACCATGTAGATATGAGGGTGCCGGTTCTCCAACCTTCTTCAAAGCACGCCACTCACGGACTCCATGATCTACTTTAAGATGTGAACAGGAGCCAACATTTTATTAAATGTGAACAATATGCTAGGCATCATTCTCAGGAGGTAGCAGTATGATCTTATTTCACCCTGTTGAGTTAGGTATTCTTATTGTTCCCACTCTACAATTAAGGAAATGGAGACTTCAGAAGGCCACATCTCCAGGCCAGGTTCCCCAGTGAGTCAGTGCTGGGGGAGGGCAGGGCAACTCTAGTGTGCTTTAGTGTGTCGGGGACATGGTCTTCCCTTGTCTTCCACTTATCCATAACCCCCTTCTCTTCTCCCTCTGGTGAATGATACATTCACATGTGTTCCCTCTGCTACAGAAAACATGCAAGCTGCTGGGACTGGACCCAGCGCCACCTTGTGAGCCCAGCATTTCGAGGGGCAGGCTTCCAAACAGGGTAATAATCGTCCCATTAAAATTAATGTCCATGAAGTGAGCCGTTAAAAGCGTGCAGATTAAAAAAAAGGGGGGGGGTGTTCAATTTAAATCCGAAGGGCTTTTTAAATAGACACTGTATCTTCATTCTTGGAACGCTACACTCGGGCAATGGATCAGGGCCCCTCTGCAAAGACAAGGGGAGGATTAAGGAGGTGAGTCCCAGGAGATGGAGAAGTGGTTCTGGCCAGAAGCAAAGGGAACCAAGGTTTATCCAGGGCCCACTGCATGCCAGGTGCTTGGCATAGATTTCTTTCATTTAGTCTCTGCCCCAGTCCTGGAGGGAGGTATTATTATTCCCAGATTACAGGGGGCAGTATAAAACCGCAGTTAAGAGCTTAGCGCCTGCAGCAGAGTGCCCTAGTGTTGATCCAGGCTTCACTTTTTACTAACTCTGCGAGCATGAGAGGACTTACCTACCTGTGCCTCAGTTTCTTCATCTTTAAAATAGGAAAATATGAGTGCCCTTCCCCCAACAACAGAGTCACTGGGAGACTCGTGTAGACTTTTGCAGGAGAAGAGGCCAGGGCCTGGATTCAACAAGGGTTGGCTGTTATTAGGGTCGGAGAACGGGGCTCAGTGAAGGCCAAGGCCAAGGAAATCAGATAGCCCAGGTGAATCTGAGTCCTGAATCTGTCATTGCACCATGCTGCAGGCCAAGGGGGAAATAATCTCTCCTCTCCTCATGACAAACAGACCCAAAAATAAGTTCAGCATCTAAAAGAAGCTTTTCCAAGGCATCAAAGAATCCATCAGGCCGTGGCAGAACTGCCAGTGGGAAAGAGAGCCCTGAAACTTCCCCCACCAGTTCCCAGATCACTGGCTGGGAACTGCCTCTGGGCTTCTCTAGTTGTTTGACCCTCAAAGGATTTCACATTGCCCATCTGCACCTTCCCCTTCAGGGACAACTCCAAACTTCCCAGAGACTGTCAGGACATTGAGCAGCCTGGGATTGGAAAGCTGGGGATGGGGAGGTTTAAAGTTCCCCACGTCACAGCCCCCTCCCCCACCAGCGTCAGTCAGCTTCACTGTACATTAAATCTGGATGGCCATCATTAGCTATAACCCCGGCAAGAGAATCATATTCACAAAGAAAGCAGGCAAAAAGAAGTTTCCATCTAGAAAGCGCTTTGTGAGGGTCTTTCGGGTGCCTACGAGTCGCACCCGGACTCAGGACCGAACTCTCCACGCAGCCACCCAGTCACTTCGCCTCCATCAGGGGCTCTAGGCACGCGCCAGGGGAGCGTTAGGGTCAGGCTGCTAAGCTCAGCAGTGGGTGGGGACGTGTGTCGGGTGTCTTCAAACCCTAACTGTACAGGTGACGAAGTCAGACCTGAAACGAAGCACACTGGGTAGAATATGGCCCTTTCACAAGATTTTTGCATCCACACACCTCCCCAAAACAAAACAACAGCTCCGGAATATTTTTTGAATAATGCAGACGAATTCGATGTCAGCTTCATCCCCAAACGGCAAACAAGCCCGCTTCCCTCGCCAAATCGGAACTGGAGCTGAATTCAGGAAAAGGAAAAGGAGAAAATCTCCTCTCACGTGCCTCGCCACGGCGGGGGTCCCCGAGACCCCCAAAGCCCCGGGCCCGCTCCGCAGGGCGCCTTCTCCTGTCCCAGCGCGCCGCGCTCCTCCTCGCGAATCGCGCGCCCTCTCGCTGCTGCCGGCGCGGCTAGGGTTAAAAGTTACCTCTCGGTTTCTTCTGCCTGCAGCCCCCCCCCCCGGGGGCCGGATGATGTAACCCCCTCCCCGCGCCCTCCCCGCCCCCCTCCACCATGTGACACTTTAATTAATAATAGCGCCGTCAGCACAACAAACGCACAACACAAGGAGAAACTTGGTGTCCAGGGGAGGCCCCCGGCTGCTGGAGCGCGGCGGCGGCGGGCGCAGAGGCCGGAGGCAGAGGAGGCGAGGGGCGGCCCGAGCGCGGGGAGGGAGCGAGGCGAGCGGTCATGTGCCCGTGCCCCCTGCACCGCGGCCGCGGCCCCCCAGCCGTGTGCGCCTGCAGCGCCGGCCGCCTGGGTCTGCGCTCCTCCGCCGCGCAGCTTACCGCTGCCCGGCTCAAGGCGCTAGGCGACGAGCTGCACCAGCGCACCATGTGGCGGCGCCGCGCGCGGAGCCCGAGGGCGCCGGCGCCCGGCGCGCTCCCCACCTACTGGCCCTGGCTGTGCGCGGCCGCGCAGGTGGCGGCGCTGGCGGCCTGGCTGCTCGGCAGGCGGAACTTGTAGGAACGCAGGGCTTCTTGGTGGGGCCAGAGCCGAGACCCAGCCGGATCGAGCAACAGGTACGCTAGCGACCGAGCAAGCAGAGCCAGGGCGCGGCAACTGGGCACGGCATACGCGGGCCTGGCCCGGGAGCGGGAGAATGGCAAGTTGGGCTTTCTTCTCTTACCCTCTTTTTTCTTCCTCTGCTCTTTTCTCTCTCTTACAAGGATCTTCGTCACCCTCTCCTACCTAGTCCCCATACGTCCATATAAGTAAGGTCCACCGTTTCTCTCCCTATCTCTTGGTCTTAAGTGCACCTTGCCACTCTTTCTAGCGCGGTGGCCTTAGAAGGACTTAAGACTCCAGAATTTCCACCAGCCCCACAAGTATACACACGATGCAAGTCTAAAGTACACTTGCTTTAAGAACATGATTACAAGCCACGCCAAGTGTTATTATGTATTGGGGTTTCAAAACAGGTCTTCAGGCCCCTTCCAACATCTCTGCCCTCTTCGGAGCCCCCTGCCATGCCTAAGTCGCCCTGTCTCCATCACTTCTACTCTCAATCACCTTTCCAGTGCCTGGAAAGTGTCACTTGTCCAGTGTCTGGATCTTTATTCACTCCAAGCACATCTGGCCACTTCCTCCCCCTCCAGGTTTGCGGCTGGCTGGGTCTTTCTCTCCAAGGCCCGCGCACTTGGCAATTTTCCGTCACCCTGCTAACTTGGTCGCTCCTTTTCTGGAAAGGTGTCCAATTTAAGGAGCTTGGCCACCTGTAACCAGACAGTTGTAGCTGCTATAAGGAGAAGCCCTGGAAGTCGGAGGGAATATGAGGTTCTTAGGGAAACTCCAAGTAGATTTAATAAGAAAGTATTTATTGAGCTTCTGGGTACTCTGCAGTTCAGGGTGGGGATGTTTTGAGAGCATCTAGGCTAGGCACTGGTCAGGGGTGGAAGTGGGTACTGAGTGTCCAGTGTGCTTGGTGTTAGAGAATTGTACCAGGCCCTTGGGGTGGGGGCAATTATTGAGCACTAGCTGTGCGCCTGGCACTGTGCTAAGGCTTGGCGGGGTGGGGGGTGGGGGTAGAAGTGTTCAGGATCGTCTTTCCAGGCTCTGGAGTTGGGAGGAACGCTGCAGAGAATGGGGGTGGAGAGAATCAGACTGAGCCAGCCTAGTTGAGCCAAGGGGCAGAAGGCGAAGATTAAAGGTGAGATGGCCAGCAGCACCGGATGCCCGGCCCACGGATGCACAGCTCTGTGGTGTCGGCTGATCCCCATCGTGCATAGACACCTTAGGAAGCTGGCGGGGCGCCCGCAGGCGAGGCTCGGGCGTCTGCGCCCTCAGGGAGAGGCGGCAGCCGGAGCGTGGGGGGTGGCAACGCCCGGGGAGCTGCGGGGGTGCGCAGGGTGTGAGCCGGGAGCGCGGGCGACAGATGTCGCGTGGGCCCGCGCAGCCCGGGCGCTGGCGAAGAGAAGTGCGCGCTTTGGGGCGCTCTCCTCGCGGCTCCCGGGCGCCGAAGCTCCCATCCGCTTTTCCCCGCGCCTTCCTCCACTCAGGCTAGAAGGGCCAGACTGGGGCCGCGGAATCCCAGGTCCCAGACCAACATTTTGGATCCTGTGCAGGGGGAACAGAAAAAGGGAACCGAGCGACAGATTTGAAGGCCAAATCGTGTAATTTGGAAAAAGAAAAAGCAACAGGCAAGGAGACCAGGAAAAGGAAGGTTCGGAACCTGGAGAAAAGACGTTGTCTGAAGAACAAGTCACAACTGGAAAAATGAGAAGGAAAGATGGGAGGGGAGGAGACTAACAGAAACGGGGAAGGGGCTTTGGTTCTTGGGTTACAGGTGGGATCGCAGAAGCGCTCACTTTCAGGGACCAGGTGGTGCTGGCAGTCGGGCGCCCCACCCAGGAGGCAGGGGACCCCGGCCAAGGCCTGACCGTGTGCCTACGCGGGTGTTCATGAGTACTGGGGTGTAAGTGTCACCCAAGAGAAGGCTGCGGGGCGAGCCCCGTGCGCTCGCGTGCGCCTGTACGCGGTGGAGAAGTTGGAAAACTGCGGCCCACGCTGCAGGGGAGGGGTGACAAGGAGTTTCGCTAGTGAGTAGCGTTGTACGAGGGTCGGCAGGTAAGTGTAGCGGTGGAGTCTACTTGACCATCTTTACTCTGTTTCTGTGCCAGTTAGTTGCGTGCTGTTTCCTGACTCTGGACTTCCTCCCCACACCCATTTCTGGATTGCCCTAGCACCTGCTGTGCCCCGCTGCAGCGTCTGCAGGAGACACACCCTGCAGGGTTCTCCTGCCGATAGTGCGGTGACCCCACCCGGCTTTCCTCCAGCGCTGCCCTCTCCCGCTCTTCAGACACCAGTAGATTGTACATCACCCCCTGCCCTGGGCGGAGTCCAGGAATCCCCCATGTTTGGGTTCCAGGTCTCTCCCTTCCGCCTACATCCCGACCTCAAGCTGAGTGCAACTCTGGCCTTCCTGGTACTGAGGCTGAATTTTTTCAGTCTTTTCCCAGGTCCAGTATATTAGGTAGAAGTGAAAAGAAATTCATGGAAGAAAGACCATTTGTTGACTTCTGTGCTCAACGTAGTGTGCTCTCTCCACTTTCCCTATCCTGGTGGAGAAGTGGGGACCATCACACCCTACCTGGATGCCTCAGGGAGTCTTGTATCTGCCACAGAGGGCAGGAACCACTACTTCTAATTCTCTTGGGTTTTAGGGTGAGTTTAGCTATTTGCAGAATCAGTAGGTCCGACTTACCTGTTCTGGACTCTATTGTGAGCTGGAGACACTGTTCTCAGAAGCCATCATTAACAACAACAACAAACAGAAACAAATCCCAGAGACTCAGTTTTTCCATTCGTAAATTGGGGACAATAATAGCATCTGTACATTTTGCATTGCACATGTTCCTTTCCAAAGTAGTCGACATTTAACCACTGTTATTGCTGGGGATTCCACACCATTCCTCTTGTCCTGTAGAGGTGCCAGACAGGGCTGGGGGTGTCACTTAGTGGTAGAGCCCCTGCTGAGAGGCCCTGAGGTTGATCCCTAGTTTTGCTTTAAAAATAAATAAATAAAAATGAAAAAAAAAAAAAGGAATTGCCCAGTTGCTTGCTGGCAGTGTGGCCTTGGGAAAGAGCTATTGCTTCACTGAATCTCTCTGTAAACTAGAGCTGTGCTCTTCCAGGTTTTTTTTTTTTTTTTTTTTTTTGGCCGATGCAAGAACATTCATTAAAAAGTGTCCAGTACAGAGCCTGGTTCTTCGTTCACTGCTTGGCTTGAATTGAGGCTTGAAGTCCTACTGACTTCAAGCGGGAACCTGAGACAGAGCGCGTCCACCTGATTGAGAACTGGAATTGGGATTTCTGTCTTTGAGGACCCCAGGACCCCTTACCTGCCCCCTACCACAGGACTTGGGGGCTGCCAGGAAAGAGAAGATAGCTGGGAGTGTGGGGGTGCATGGTGAATTCCTGCACTTGTGAGATTCCCTGTCTGAGGGTGCCTGGGGAGTGTCCTCCCAGGCTGGGGAGGCCCAGGATGGGTATGATTGAACCAGTCACTGGTCAAAGATGGGAAGAAGAACAAAAGAGGCTTTCTAGTGGGCTGGCGTGGGAGGGAGGGAGGGAGAAGCCCTGGAAGGGAGAGGGAATGGAGCCCAGGAATCTGCCTGGGAGAGGGGGCTGGAGTGGGCAGACCCTGCCTTGGGACCTGGGGAAAAGGAGAAAGGGGGACTCAGAGGAGACGTGGTCAGTGGCAAGGAAGATAATGGCCCCGGCAGGAGTCTGCTTTAATGAATTAATGAAGGGCTGGCCCGCCAGCCAGACAAGCTAACCGGTGCTTGGCAGGTACTTTGGGGATTAAGTGGTTAAACCTGGAGGCGCGACCCGACCCGCAGGCTTCCCTCCCAGCCCGGCACCCCTGCCAGGATTACTTTTAGCGCTTGAAAGCTTGGGCTTCTGCTTGGCCAGGGGTGAGCGCCAGCCTGCAGGAGGACAGCTGTTGGGAAGGTACCCCCGGGAAGGGGCCAGATGTGCAGGACCCTGGCAGCCTTTCTGCCACATGGCTGCTGTCTGGAATTATCCACTTGCCCACTGAGAGGCCTTGAGTGCACAAGTGACTGAGCTGTGGATGTAAAAACAGCCCCCACTGAGGGACAATTAAATACGCCCTTAGATGTGGGCTGAGTGGATTTGGCCATGGCTCCTTCTAGGTTTTGAAACGTCAGCTTTTCAGATCTACTTTGGGAGGCAAGAAAGGGAACGACTTGTGCTTGTGTGATAGGGTTTCACGGGATTCTAGAGCTACCCCATAGTGTCCCTAGCCCCTGGTGACTTCCTTGTCACTGGTACACAACTATGTGCTGGAAAAAAAAAAACACAAACAAACAAACAAACAAAAAACAAATCACTCAGAAACTAGGCAAGACAGTTTTCTGTCCCTGCCCCCTGCATAGAATAGACACCTCCAGCCCTGGGCCTTGTGCATGACAGACAAGCTCTACTACTGAGCCACATCCTTGGCCCTAAGATAATTCTTATTTTTCCCCCAATTCAGCTTCTTGCTCTTACTCAACTATGAATAGTCAACTATTATTATTGCAGTGCTGGGGACTGAGCGCTTCAGCATGCCAGGCAAGGGCTCCATCACTGAGCTATACCCCGGCCCTCAACTATTAGTTAATGAATGCCTACTGTGTGCAAGGCACTGTAGATACAGAAAGGACCAAGATATTGAAGCCCTGCTCCCATGGCCCATTTAATTCAGTGGAAAGAGAAATAAATAGTACATAAAGCTTGTTCTGTTTACTATTATATAATGAATTACTCCAAAACTTAGGGGCTTCAAACAGTTATTTTATTATGCTCATACATGCTGTAGGCTGGGAATCTGGTCAGGACATATCGTCAGGGGTTCCATAGTGTGACTCTTCCCGCTGCAGAATGACTGGGGGCTGCGTTTGAGACTGGGTGGCAACTTTATTTTCATGTCTGGCTGTTGTTGCTGGGAGGCAGCTGGTGCTGTCAATCAGAGCCTCATATAGTCTGGGCTCCCTCACAGAATGGTGGCCCTTGAGATTGGATTCTGAGATGGTGATTCAGAACTTCAAGAACAAGTGGCCAGGGAGGGGAACCAGGTGAAAGCTGCTTTGCTTTCCTGACACAGCTTTGGAAGTCACTTTAGTTAGAAGCAAGTCATACGCCAGGCCAGATTCAAGGGAGGGATTAGACTCCGGGCCTTGAAGAGTGACAAGGTTCTGGAATAGTATGTGGGACAGGAAATACTGTTGTGGCCATCTTTGGATTATGCAATATAACACAGAGATAATTTCAAGAAATACTTGAGGGTTGTAAAGGTGATCTGTGATGATAATGTAGTAGAGTACCTGCTGAGGCATGGGGGAGAGAGTACCACCTTGGGGAGGAACCGGGGGAGTAGTGGTCTTGGGTGACAAGGAGGAGCTGGCCTCGATTATAACTGCAAGAAAGATGTTCTAGAACAATAGCAAGTCCAGTAGCCTGGAGGTGAGCCTTCACATTGTGTATTTTTAAAAATATTTATTTATTTTTTCTGCCCTAAACTGGTGCCCCTGCTATTGAGTAGGGGGAATCTCTGTTTTGGCCTATATCAGTAAAATGCCTCCTTAGATTACTACTGGATGACCAGAGAAGAAGGACACTCTTCAACCTCCCCAAGTGGAGAAAATGGGCTTCTCCAAGATGGCTGCCTTACAGCGCTCTGCTCCCATGATCCTTTGCTCCCTAAGTCAGAGACTTACATTTCTCTGGAAAACTTCCTGTAATATTCTTTTTTAAAGGAACTTTTTTCTTGATGACCCAAAAATTACAAGTTCATGGTCAACTATTTAGAAAATGTTGAAGAGAAGAAAATTGTAGTCTTGTCTCCAGAGAAAGGAGGTCTGGCTTTGAGCAGAGGGTCTGACAGCAAAAGATTCCCTGCCTTTGGGTAAAGACCAAAGAGCTTCTGAGCTTCCCATTGGACCCGACTTGACTCTTTCATGGTGCGATTTTCTGACTGCCACCTGATGGTGATACCAGGGACTGTCTACCTGGGACTCTTATTACCTTAAGCCTGCACATGTTAAGCAAGTGCTCTACCCCCAGGCAATTGGGAATATGGTGCACCCTTTTCAGGCTGGGTGAGAACTGTGGGACCCTGGTTCCTCTACACACCTTCCTGGACCGCCATTGCTGAGAGAGGCTCCCTAGAAACCCTCTTGTGCCCGAAGCAGACGTTGGCGAGTTAACGAACCAAATAGGAAATCCGTTAGTCTGCAGCTTTACTGGGCTCATTCTTTGAAGGTTGCAGTGTTAAGTGGGATAAATACTGTATTTTGTTTTATTTATTTGTTTATTTTGGTACTGGTCCTTGAACCCAGGGGCACTCAACCACAGAGCTACATACCCAGCCCTTCTTATTTTTTTTTTATTTAGAGACAGAGTCTCGTTGAGTTGCTTAGGGCCTTGGTAAGTTGCTGAGGCTGGCTTTGAACTCATGATCCTCCTGCCTCAGCCTCCCGAGTTGCTGGGATTCCAGGTGTGTGCCAGGCACCCAGCTGTATTTTGCATTATTTAAATGGTATATGCTAGATAATTTGAAAATGTTTCATGAGAAAAGCAGTTTCCTGGAAGCAGTTTGCCTCCCCTACCTTTTTATAATAACATTACCTTGGACTTGGGGTGTAGCTCAGTGGTACAAAAGGTGCTTCCATGTACGAGTCCCTGAGTTCCATCCCCAGCACCAAAAACATACTTCTACTAATTAAAAAAAAAAAACAACACTTTCTTTTGAGAAACGATTTCTACTTTGAAATCATATCAATAAAAGATGTCTATGCACTTATGTCTCTTGTCTCTTTTTTTGTGGTGCTGGGACTGGAACTGGGGCCATCCACATGTTAAGCAAGTGCTCTACCCCCAGGCAATTTGGAATTCTTTTAATAAAGATCTGCATTCAAATTTTAAAAGAAAATTGTAGCGATTGGTTTTATCTCACTCTCTACAGGTGTATTTCTCTCTCATTTAAAACAATGGATAAGTACTTTAGCAAATAGATAAATATATTATCACATAAACTGACTTTACAGATTATAGGTGTGCACCGGACTTTTTCAGTATAGAGGGTCCCTCAGTATCCGCAGGGCATTGGATCTCCTTGGTGACCAGCATCTAGACCTGCTCAAGTCACTTATACAGAACGGTGTAGTCTTCATACGTAACCTACACATATCCTCCCGTGTCCTTTAAGTCATTCTAGATCACTCCTAATACCCAACACCATGTCCATGCTGTGCAAATAGTTGTCAACTGTGCTGCTTAGGAATACCGATAAGAAAAATGTCTGTGTATGTTTCGCACAGATGCAGTTTTTCCTTTTTCTGAATATTTTCAGAAATGTTTTATTTTCAGAAGGTTGGTCGGAGTCGCCGAGGCACGGGGTTCTGCCTGTTTTCTCTGGAAAACTTCCTGTCATATTCTTTTTTACAGGGACTTTTTTCTTGATTACAAAAAAAGTTGAAAGTTCATGGTCAACTATTTAGAAAATGTTGAAGAGAAGAAAATTGTAGTCCTGTCTCCAGAGAAAGGAGGGTCTGGCTTTGAGCAGAGGGTCTGACAGCAAAAGATTTTTTCTGGACACCCTTCTTAAGAGGTGGCACTATTTGGCCGTTACAACATTTATGTCCCACTGTTCTTGGGCATTTAGACTGGCGAAGGCCTTCCTTGGGGCTCACTGTACGCAGCAAGAGTCATGTTTATGAGATATTCCCTGGATGATTTTTCTAACAATGCTCACAAGTGCCACTGTGATAGAGAATGTTAATGTCCTTACATTACAGAGGTTGTCCAGAGAGTGTAAGATGGTGGTAAAGATTCAAAAGCGCTTTCTAGACCCACACTGTCATTCACGCCGTCTCTGGTCCGTGGCTCTGGCCTGTGTACATAACGGGCCTGTAGGCTGGGCTCCTGAACTGGCTGTCACTCTCTCACCTGTGTCCGGGGAACGTTCTTCCAGGACTGCTCCTCTAGCCAGCCTGCGAGGTGGGGGACTCCTAGCACAGCTTTGGGGGAAGGCTCCAAGTCTCAGTGGGCAATGTCACCATGGCTTGGAGAGATTCCCCGCCTTCTGGTCACCGGGGGAGCAAGAGTCATGTTTATGAGATATTCCCGACTCCAGCTCTTGGCACTTACTGAGTCCTGTAGGATGCCAACAGACGGATGATGGGGGCCCTTCGAGTGGCTTTGGAGGGGAGTGTCTTTGGGGGTGGATCCCTTCGGTGGATTCAAGAAGAGGTTCTGTTTTCAAGGAAAATACTATCCCTTGGCAGACCACAGAAAACGGAACCTCTGATAACTGTTTACTTTGTTCACCCCCATTTTATGCTCCATCAGATATGGCTGCCATCTGCCATTTACGAGCGGTGTGACCTTTAGCAAGTCCCTTTACCTCCTGAGCCTCAGTTTCCTCCCCTGGGGACTGGGAATCCTGATAGTGCATTGGGAGGGTTTCATCGTAGAGAACGTGGAGCAGCTTCAGGAGACCTGGCCCTTTCCACTCCCGTGACTGGGCGGTGAGCTCCCAGTGCACAGGAAGCGGGCTGCGATGGGGTCAGTGCGGTGCGCGCTGTGTCACAGGGGTTCCGAGGATGTTGAGGGACCGCTCGGGATGTGTGTTGTCCCTTTGTGGTTTTAAGTGGTGCTCATGGGCCCGTGTTCATGGCATGGACAGGAGCTCCAGGGGCTTCTCTGAGCCTCTTGCTTCAAGCAGATGCTACTTCTGCCTCCCCCGATTTGTGCCCCGCCAGCAGCCTGCTGGTGTCACCACTCCAGGGCTGGGCGAATAGCTGCGTGGTGTATCATGGTTTGGAGGGACCCGGTCTTCTTATTTGGTCATTACCCCAGGTCAGGGCTCCCGTCCTGGGCAGCACAGGCCTCTAAGTCCTGTAAGGATGCAATCCATCATGTCTGTTTTGTCCCTCTGTGTCCCCGTGTCTGGGGGCGTGGTGACTGGCCCAGAGCAGGCATTCCCTAACTACGGAGCGAAGGAATGTGGGCAATCCCATAATGATATCAACAAAATTGACTGATGACATATTCCTCTTCTTCTGCCTATTAAAAACCATGGTTTGGGCTCAATTCTCAAAAGATCTGTGTCCCCAAAAGGTCACGGTTCTAGAAACATCGCTAGAGTTACGTAAGACTTTAGGGCCCATCTAACCCACCCCCCGCACCTTGCAGACAGGGAAACGGAGGCCCAGAGGTAGCTCCTGAGGCTTGTGCCAAGGAGGGCTTAAAAGCCAGCTGACCCTAAGAGCGTCCCAGCGTTTAGGGCTGGGGTTGAAACCAGTCCTTTCCCAAGTGACTGTGGCTTGAGTCGTATTCGACTTGCATGTTTTTTTTCTTTTCTTTTCCTCCAATACTTAAAAATCAGACAGTCTCAAGTAGAAACCTGTATTTCCAGTTTTTCTCGAGTCTGCATTCCCCTGGCAGGCTGGACATGAGTGGCCCCCTTAGATGAGACGAACGTTCTGGTGTCCCAGGTGCATTTTACGGGGCTCAGGGCATTTCCTACATGACCCCTGACTTCAGGGATCACCTACCAGACCTTCCTTGATACACACACCCACACGTGCATCCTATTTGAAGCACATGACTTCATCTGTTTCTCCTGCTGTTGCCTCCAGTAGAAGCAGGTTATTGAGATGGTCCCATGTCAACACAGAAAGCCTTTCTTTATCCTTGTTCATGTTCATATATAGATATATTTGGTACTGAGGATTGAACCCAGGGGTGCTCAACCACTGAGCCACATCCCCACCCCACCCCCCTTTTAAAATATTTTACCTAGAGAAAGGGTCTTCCTGAGTTGCTAGGTGCCTTGCTAAGTTGCTGAGGCTGGCTTTGAACTCAAGATCCTCCTTCCTTAGCCTCCTGAGCCACTGGGATTATAGGCGTGCACCACGGAGCTTGGCCCATTTTCTAAATAGCGTAAACCAGGTTGCAGGGAGCACTCTTGTTTGGATAACTTTGCGATCGAAAAGCGAGGTTTCTAGAGGCAGAACGCAGGACCCAGGCAGGCGCGTGCTCAGGGGCTGCAGGTGGGCGTGAGAGCCTCTACAGACCTCTACAGAGCATCCGAAACCCATTCCGCTGGGTTCCGTTCTGGGCTGAGCTACTTCTTCCTGACTCTGGAGGCTAATTCCTGTGAAAGTCAAGTTAGTCTGACACTCAAGGCCCATCTGCCATAATTTTGTAGTGAGTAGCAGCCAGGAGTCCTTGAGTCTCTCCCTAGACTTCAAGGAATCAATTCTGCTCACAGATAGCATTGAGAACTAGTTCCTGGTCGCAGGGGGCTGGGCAAAGGGGAGCAAACACTTCTTCCAGGGGCTGGTCCTTTCTCTACTGCCCAAAAGGTCATTTGCTTTTTTCAATCCCCTTAGCACAGTCTCCTCGGCTTCCTAACTGGCCAGCATGAGTGTCCCTTACTAAAGTGACATCATGGACTAGCGCAATCTGGACGGGCGGCTTGCCCCCCAGTTCTTGGGCACTGGGATTGCTGGAACTGCCCGTTGCGGTCAACCTGCTGGAACCAAAGATGGAAGAACTGGGGGCGGCCACCTGTGTTCCTTCGCGCACTCACTCACCGACACTCAGCAGGTATTGAATTTAGCATCTACTGTGCCCTGGGCTCTGGGGACAGCATGGTAGGAGAAGGGGAAAAGGACGCCATGTCTGTAAATGCACAGAAACACCTGCTGCCTCTGGGCGGGGTGGCAGCGTTTGGGAGGGTGCAAAGGGGACTTTGGTATTCTTTTATGTTGCCTGAATGTGTGATTTACTACTTGGGCAAATAACAATAAGAGCAAAAAAAGATATTTTTAAAAAAATTTAAGTGGGGCCACTTAGCAGGGAATCCAAGAGTCCAGAGTCTTCTTGGAGGCAGGAGGGAGGGGTGCACCTCCTGCCTGTCTGGGGCTGTGGGGAGACCTCCCAGGTAACACAGCACCATCGCTGCAGCCCAGGGGGCAGGACCTGGGGTGTGCACGTTGCTCCCTCCCCTTCCACATGGTGGGTGAAGAGTGGAAACAGGAACATTTTCTCAAGACAATTCATGAATCTCTCCAGTGATGAGCTGTGCTTGTGAGTCAGCATCTGAGAAAGTTCTTTATGAGCCAAGGTTGAGGGGACGTATCCCAGGAGCAGAGCAGTGGCTCCCAGGGATTGGCAGACTCGATGTTTAACAAACAGTTTCAGCCGAGATGCAGTGGTGCTCGCCTGTCATCCCAGCGGCTCGGGAGGCTGAGGCAAGAGGATCATGAGTCCAAAGCCAGCCTCAGCAATTTAGTGAGGCGCTAAGCAACTCAGTGAGACCCTGTCTCTAATAAGATACAGAATAGGGCTGGGATGTGGGGATGTGGCTCAGGGGTCGAGTGCCCCTGAATTCAATCCCTGGCACACCCCACCATCAAAAAAAAAAAAAAAAAAAAAGAATCTGCCATCATCCTGTCTCAGTGCGTTTGGGTGGGTCTGTGTCTTTCCACGGCACATGTTTAACTTGTGGATCTCTGCTGCTACTGATGACCTCACGGGTTGTTCCAAATTGCTGTGGTTGCAGATCAAGCTACAGGGATCCTCCTGTGCCCATTCATGTGACTAGTTCTGTGCGCTGGATCCCTGGCATAGGGTACGCAACTCGAGATCCCTCCAAAAGACCTTGGTGGGAATATGTTACGTGGTGTCCACAGTGTGGGAACGCATGCTCCTATGCCAGGGTGTTTCCTAGGCTCACGTCTGACCTACAGTAAGTGGGTTCTAGAGTCTGTCCATGTAGCAGCCCAGGACTGTTTTGGATCAATGTCCCCCATTGTGTTAAAGGCTTGATCCCCAGCCAGCAGTGCTGTTGGGATGTGCTGAAACCTCTAAGAAGTGAGGCCTAGTGAGAGGTTTTCTGGTCATCAGAGGTGTGCCCTTGAAGGGGACACTGGGACCCTAGCCCCTTCTTTATCTCTTTTGCTTCCTGACCACCATGAGGCAAGAAGGTTTGCTCTATCACACATGACCCACCTTGCCACAGGCCCAAAGTGATGGGGCCAATCCATCATGAACTAAACCTGTAAATCTGTGAGCCAAGATAAACCTTTCCTCTCTATGAGTTGGTTATCTTGGGTATTTTGTTATAGTAACAGAAAGGTGACTAACACACCCAGGAAGTACTTGGCCAGATTCACAGTAGGCTCAATGACTTACAGGTTGGGAAATTGAAATCAATTTCTGGTCTTATCTAGCTTTGTATGAAAACACCATTACTTTGGGGAATGTAGTAGATCATAACCTTAAAAATAGTTTGTCTCCTCTGTTGAGACCATTGTAATTTTCCTTTCATCATGTGTCTTCAATGAACATATCCAACACAACTTCAGTTCCTCCAACTTTCTGATGCAGGTTCTTGCTCACCATGGCCCTCTGAGCCATGCTTCTCTCTGCCCACACCTTGCTTGGTCCCTTTCCCACCTGAACGACCCCTCCTTCTTCCAAATACAGAGAAAGTACATATGTGTATCTTCAAATGTACGCAAATCCTGCATCCTCTCTGAACCTTCCCTGGTGAATGCAACCCCATCCTGACTTCTGGGCTGTCCATAAACCTGCCAACTCTGGTCATTTATAGTACTGGCCTCTGGCTTGTCATGTCTTCCCCGGTAAGACTGGAGGCAAATTGAGGGCAGGCACCTGTCTTCTCCAGTGCAGAGAACGATGCTTAGCATCCAGCCACCATACTCAATGGCTCTTAGTAGTTGCTCAATAAACATTCCTTTGCTCCCTCCATCCCTCCTTTTTCTGTACCTGGGCTTCAGGCACTGAAGGTTCCATTGTTCGTTCTATAGATTTGTGGCTAGAAAACCAACTGAGAGTTTTAGGTGGCTGCAAAAGCTAGGTTTTAAAAATTTATTTATCTATTTATTTATTTTAGTGGTAGTTGGACACAAATACCTTTATTTCACTTATTAATTTTTCTGTGGTGCTGAGGATCGAACCTAGAGTCTTACACATGCAAGGCGAGCGCTCTACCGCTGAGCCACAATCCCAGCCCCAAAAGCTAGTTTTCATAAACTAAGTCAAAGATGTCTCTCCATTGTGCTAATTGATGTCCCTAAGTGTTCTTTGAAAATAGAAGGTGGCTACCCAGGATGCAGGAGTCCTGTGGTGCTTATGTCCTCCAGGGGTTGAAGGGGAGTTGGAGAAGGGGCGGGTTGGGAGGACTTTTGCTTCCACCTGAGCAGGTCTGAGGTCTGAGGTCACCGGTCCTTGTGACTGTCAGCTAATGTCGGTGGTGGGAACCACGTGTATGATTCACCTCTTTCATGCAGTCAGATGGATTAGTCAGTGTCCAAGTTAGAGGCAGAGGTGTCCCCGAATGGAGTCATCAGAGAGTTTAGCAAGGGTTCCAGGGGAAAGATGTGCACAGGGTTTAGGACAACAGCAGAGATGACGCAGCACCCAGGGGTGGTGACAGAGGGGAGGTAGTACCTCTGCAGAACAGGACCTGGAGCTGGCAGGGGCTGTGGCCAATCTGTGACCCACCAAAGAGAGTCAGGGAACGAACAGCCAGGATCTCACCTCCCACGTGTGCCTCCTATTGGCCAAACCCAGTGGGAAGCCAGAGGCCAGAGGCACCTCTTGGGACAGAACTGTACAAGTCGACTAGGGGAATTTTTCTACCCTGGAAGTAATCAAGTGGCCGTTCTCTGTTTCTCTCCTGTCCCACTCAGTCTGTGTTACTCACATGGAGCTTATTCCACCTGCTCCAGAGTGTGGAGGACATTTTTAAATCTCCCCTGATAATTTGTAACCATAAAAATCTACTACTATTTTTTTTTTTTTTTTTTTGCAGTGCTAGGGATTGAACCCAGGACTTCATGCATGTTAGGCAAATACTCTACCACTAAGCCACATCCCCAGCCCCAAATCCACCGTTTTAAGGCATCCAAGTCAGTTTTTAGTGTATTCACAGAGTGGTGCCACCATCCCCACCATCAATTCCACATATTTCCTATTCCCTTAAAAGAAATCCCATACCCATCAGCATTCACCCCAGCCCTAAGTTGCCACCATTCTACTGGCTGCCTGCAAAGATTTGTCTGTTGTGGACATTTCCTACAAATAGAATCACACAATAATTATCCTCCTGCATCTGCCTTCTTTCACTCAGTAGGATGTTTTTAAGATTCATATCCATCTTGGAGAAAGTATCAGTAGTGCTTCATTCCTTTTTTATGGCCAAGCAATATTCCTGCATGGATAGACCCCATTGCGTTTATCCATTCATTAGTTGACGGACAGTGGGGTTGTTTCCAGTTTTTCTTTTTGGAGATGATGCATAATGCTGCTATGAACATCTGTGTGCAAGTTCTTGTGGACATACATTTTCCCTGGTCTAGGGTACGTGCTGGTTTTCCTGCCTTGCCAGGCGTGTTCATTTTCTTATCTGGATGAGTTCCCCGACACCCTTCCATCCTCAGCAGGGGCCTGCCTTTTTCTATGGGGGGACTTCTCTGACTACCCTTCTCCCTCATGAGCTGCCTGCCCCCTGGTCTTTCATAGCTCATGTCTCCCCATATTGTCCCTGTCCTTTACACAAGATTGCATCATCAGTTTCTCCCCCAGCTCCCCGTCGGCCTCTGAGCCCCTCAAGAGCAGGAATCAACGACATGGGGCAGGCATGATTTGGAAGGAATGAATGAGAGGGCAGAGACTGTCCCCAGCTCTGCTCTGAGAAGGAATCTGTGTAGGGAATAGATGAAGCAAAATATGGCATCGTGGCTCCTGATTCTTTTTTTTTTTTTAATTCCAGAAGATGCCAATGTAAACACCCAGGTCTGCAAACAGAGCCGGATGTGGGCATGCAAACGTCTGTCTCCCTCAGGCTGCGACGTGGGCAGCGATTCTAGTGGGTGGATGGGGGGGGGGACACGACTTTCCTCCCAAATCCCAGCTTCCCAAGGAGCAGCTCCCCTCCCCCTCTGACATCTGGGGCCCGCAGTGCAGAGGCCCACGGCGCTGACGTCACCCGCAGCAGCTGTCTGCACTGACGAAATACAATTCTTGTGATTTCTGCAGGTTGGCGAAACCCTGCGTCCTTGGTGAGAGCTGCTTCCCGTTTTCCTGAGGGGGAGCCCAGAGCTTGACATGCCGCCGTCGGCGCTTGGAGAAGGAAGAGGAAGATAAAGACAGCATCTGGAGCGCAGCGGGACACGGGACGGGACTGGGGACGCCCTTGGGAAGCCCAGCTGCAGAAACAGACACCCCAATGCTATTTATGATATAGCTCTATATATACAAAAAAAAGAGAGAAAAAAATATGAATATTCCGTATCAGTGCATGCCTTGTCTAGGACGTGGTCCCCTCCCTTTCGACACCTCGGATGTGAACTCTGATACTTGGTCATGTCTGGGGCACCAGAAGACAGATGCCTGCTTCTGTGTATCTAGGAAATTTGCAAAGACTGGTGGGAATTGGCCTCTGCCTTCACCAAATACCCCGGGCGCAGATGCTGGTGAGGTTGGTTAGACAAAGCAAGTGAGGACTTGGGGCCAGTTTTGTAGGGACAGTCTGGGATACCTCCTTTTCTTGACACGTCCTAGCCTCTCTCTGTCCCTGTCTAGATAGGTCGCTAAGATCCTACTGTCACAACCAGAGAAATGGGATGTGTTTTCCCCCCGGCTCCTTGCCAATCTGGTGTGTCTGGTGCTTTACTTCCATTTTGCCGGTGCTAAGTGTGTCTTTTCTGGTGTCCCCAAGATCTTCTGTAGACAGACCTGGAAGCCCAGGGGACGGAGGAGAGAGATTTCTATTTTGCTCTTTGGATTATTTTTTTCCCCCCAAAGTCATGAGTTGTAAAAGTGCCCTATGAGAGTCTCTTTCTCCATGTGGGAGCGAATTCGCAGAGTTGCTTGGGGGCCAAGCCTGGGCTGCATTCATGACTGTCTGCTTGGGAGGACAGAGAAAGCTGGCCTCAGGTGCCACTTGGTGGCTGTCTCTTCCACCCCCAACAGAAGTCTCTTGGGACTTCAGCCCCTGGCCTCCCCCACTCTCTAGGGCGATTCCAGGGCTTAGATTTTATGGATTTAAGAGCCAAGAAATGGCGACACTTCTGGTTGGGGGTGATTTATAAGCGAGGGACATTGGGGGAGGGATTGGGTCATTTAAATGACATGTACCAGCATCTCACTGACTGTCAGAGGCCTGATTTCCTTGCCCCCCATCCCTGGATAAGCTAACTATTTTCAGAAGTTTCTAGAAGGGCTAAAAAAAGATGTGTGCTGGACTGAGACTTGGCTGCAAAGACTCTTTGGGGAGCCACAATTCCTTTTGGCTTTTATTTTTTAAAAAAACATCCAGAAAAAAAAAAAAACAGGTATTATTCCTTGAGGCAGGCAGGGTCTTCCTGCCCCTCACCTGCCCTGTACTTGTCCTGGCTAGTGATGAGGTGAAGGTCCTGCCCGCAGACTCAGTCAGTCTCCAAGGCTGGATTTGCAGGTCACCACCCAGTGCTTAGAGATGGGGCTCCCACGGGCTGATTGGCAGACACCCCTGCAGTTCTAAGAAGCCAGCGCCGGGATCCGAAGTCATTAAGGTACATGGGACTGGAGTGACCCCCCTATATGCCTGGCTGAAGGTTATTACCGGGTCCTTTACACAGCATGTCAGGGTTGCTGCAAGCAGAGAGCTGGGTTTCTTTCTTCTGATTTTTTTTTAAACCCATTGCTTATGCTTTTCTAAATAGCCCCTTTAAAGAAAAACGTGGTTCAGAATGGCTGAAGGTAAGGGAAGCTCACGCACACACACACACCCCAGCGCTACACTCAGCAATGCAAAGCAAGCAGGCTGGTTTCTGGAACACACTTATCACTCCAACCTTCCCCCAGCAGAGGCTTGCAGGGGACCCTAGAGCAGGAAGGGCTGCAGAGGATAGAAGGGGACGTCCCCACCCAGCCGGGAACTTAGAGAGGGGGCAGGTTCACTGGAATGGTAGGAAAGAGTTTCTGCTTCTATTTGCTGATTTTCCCAGCCAGAGACAAGAATCCTAGCACACCCATTTTTTTTTTTTCTCTCCTTTTTTTTCTGGGAATGGTTTCCATTCCTACAGTTGTGTGCATCCGGTTCTCTGCTTCTTTGAGGCTGTACCTTCAAGGCTTCAGTAGGGGGACAGACTGACCCTGTAGATCCAGGAAAAGGGTGAAAGGTCAGAGGATCCTTTTTTTTTTCTGACCCTGACTTGCCAGACTAGCTGACCACCTTTCCCTTGGAGGACCCCAGACTCCAAACGCAGGGGCAGGCATTTGGGGGCGATTTCCATTTCAATGAAGCCACTTTGCTGAGAGAAGCCGGCACCCACCGCCCCCTGTGGAGCTTTACAGCCAAGTCCCTTGTACATAGTCTCATGCATTATCAGAACCGGTGTCTTTATTGAATCCTGGCCTTTCCTTGCACATCATTAATTTGAGTGCACTTCTCGACTGCCCCGATTTTTGACAGGGGGTTGTTTTTAATGCTTGTTTTTATATGAGATTTGACTTCTTGATGGACCTTTGTATTAGGAAATTGAAGCATGATATATATATGTCTATAATGTCTCCACCGTCTCTCCTGTTGCATTACTTGGATTGCATGAGATAGTGGGATGGGATTTTGTTTTTTTTTTTTTTCCCTACAAAAAAAAAAAAAAAGAAATATTTCCACCGTGTGCGAAGGCTGGCACCAGCCCTCCCATTCTCTCCCCCCTACCCCTTTCCTCCGGCTGCCAAGGAGCCATTGATTTTGATTAGCTTCACTGCAGAGCGTCTGTGAGGAGAGGGAAAGGGAGAGAGGGAGGGAGGCTTTGAAATAAATTTTAAAAAAGACCTCATATCGGGTTTCAGCAGACAGCAGTGTGTAAATGTGAGTGCGTGTGCGTGCGTGTGTGTGTGTGTGTGTGTGTGTGTGTGTGTCCGTGCAGAGCGGAGGGAGGCCTCTGAGATCATCGCTTAGGTAGCTCGCTGTATAATGAGCCGAGGGGCGGTACACCTCCTCCATCCTGGTCTCAGACGGTGGGGGTCCAGGGGCCATAGGGGCTAAAGCCCTCTGTGACTTCAACCTTTCAGATTCACACCCCATCCTCCCCCAGGCTCCTTTCAAATCTGAGGTTCCATCTTCTGTTCCTTGAGCATTGGATTCTTTGGGGATCCCTCCCCCCCATTGCTGACCCTGCTGGATGCTGTCTGTGGTCCTAGGCTGGGGGCCCTCTCCTAAAGGCAAGGCCTGTCCCCACCTGGATCCCTTCATTAGCACATGGGGGACTTCTTCTCCATTTCTCCCAATGGTCTTGTTTTCTTTTCTATTTTGATGAAAGGGGGAAAAAAAAGGTGGTTTAAACATTGCTGTCACAGAACAATGAAGCTGTGACTGGTTTTACAATTCATGTAGCTGATCTCATGTTCTTCTAACTCTATTGTCACGTTTCTGACGGTGACAACATATCACTCTTCCTGCCAGTGAACTGGGGGCGGGGAGTCCTAGTGTACCCTCCTCCCATGCAAATATCTTTTGGGGACACTGCAGCACCCCAGTGGACATTCTGAGTATCCACTTGGGGTTAGAATCTGCAGGGACCAGCCCATAGGCTTTGTTCTTCTGTGGATACCAATTTCCTTTCTGAAAGTTCCCTTAAGTGAACCTAATAAGGCAATGAGTCAGCACTCGGTCAGTAAGTTAAAGGGGACAGGCCAGACACTGTGGCCGAGTCCCACAGAAGCTGATCAGAAGCTCCACAGAGGGAGCAAGTTGATGTCAGCGTGTCAATTTTAAAACTTAAGCCAAAAGTTTATTTTTAACATTTTAATTGAATCATTCAACACATATTTATTGAGCATCTACAGTACGCTAGGTTGCAGAATTCCACCTCGGAAGACTGACTGACGGATCCTGCAAGGGCAGTCCTGCCTGGAACCAGGCCATGTGAAGCGCCCTTTCCAGTCTGGTCCACAATTTTTTTTTAAACAGATTTGCAGGTCACCACTGTGACCCCAAGCTTTGCCGGCAGATTGTTCTATAGTATTTACTGTGCGCCACGCTACCAGCTGAAGGCGGTCAAATGAAGTGGGCGACCATGACTCGTTTCCTAGCATGAAGACTGGTCCTGGCTGCTTTATATCCTAGTCAGAGCTCTCCTTGGCGAAGCTTTTGCCACTACCAGGCACTATGTGAAGTGCTTCCTGCACCTTTCCTCTGCCATCCCTCACACCCCCTCTAGCAGATTCTACAGCCAGGGAGCTGGAGCTCAGACAGGTGTGCAACTTAGCCTAAGGCCACCTGCGTAGTGAATGGCTGAGTCGAGCTGGGACTCGAGTCTTGGCTTGGTCTGTGACCCCGAAGCCCATGAGCTACCTGCTCTGCTACTCTGGACCTTTTTGTGTGGTGCTGCTAGTTCAAGGGCAAGAGTACATGTGGCCCTAGCAGGGAGCTGGGGATCTGACGTAGGCCTGCTGTATAGTGTCATGCCTGGGGACATTTGAGACTAGAGGGGTGAGTGTGAAATTTTACTGACTCATTCCCCACCCTTTGTGTTCCTGTTTCCAGTGAGGTCCAGGGCCAGAGCATCTGACTCGAAAATAGGGCCTGTCTGAGGTTGTGAGAAGCTTCTCTCACCTCCCTCCTGTCCTCTGCCCAGGCCCCCTGCTCCCCCACCCCCCATTTTTGCACTATGAATGTCAAGGAGCCTGTGTGTGTGGCAGGGATGGCTGGGAGGGTATTTGGAACCCAGGTGGGGCTTCTGGCCCAGCTGGAGAGGCCATCCGCTTGGCGACATTCCGTTCTGGGTTCTGACGCTGTTGGTTTGTTGTGCTTTTTGTAAGAGGGATTTCATACCTTGGAGATGCTTTGTACATATTTGTAATGATTTTATTAAAAACTTGGTTGTGCACTTCTAGCCAGAGTCCTTTGTGTTTTCATTTCCTTTTGGAGGGCCGGTACTCAATGTCCACGGGACAATCTGGCTGCCCTACCCCTGGACCCTGCACACTCTTGATCTCTGTCCCTGCCCCATCCCCAGGGCAGAAAGCCACACACTTACCTCACCTCTGAATTCCTGAGTACCCCTCAGGGGAAGGAAGGGTTTGCTGAGATAGGACCCAGGCAACAGGTTTGAGAACTTGCCCCACAATTCAAAGTCTCAGCTTTGGGCAAATAGGTTACACTGGGTTAAGAACTTTCACCTGCATTTGTGGGGTCTGAGACATACCAAGAGGCCAGGTTCTAGTCTCTTCCTAAGAATGGTGAGTTGCGGCAGGATTCTTAGGGGGAGGCGTTTTTAGATAAGAGATCTTCTCTTTTCCTTTGGAGTCTCACCCCTTCCCCACTCTCTTGTGACTTTGAGGGGCTGACTCCATGCTCCCATCTCCTCCACCATCACCCCCAGGGCTCGGTACCTGACAGGGCCCGGCTGGTACTCCACTTCCCACAGGCCAAAGTAATTGGTCTGAAGACAAATGGGATACTTTCTGGAACTCTGGGGAGGCAGAAGCTCTCTGTGGCGGGGTCGTTCAACTAGCGCAATATACGCATAGAGTTGGGGGGAGGGTCATCTTACCACCACAGGGGACCCGACTGCCTGGGAGGAACACAGAACTGAGGAAGGAAAAGAGACATGGTCATTGCTCCAGCCCCTGAATCCAGCTGTACCTGAAGTCCATACTATTACAGGAACCAAATAAAGTCCTTTTAAAATTCAAGCCATTTTTGCATTGGTTTTCTAACAGTGGCAACCAAAACGTTCCTATGATGTTTTTTTCTGGCTGGTGTCATCATGCTACCCTGAGAGGCATAATCTGTCACCTAATGCCAATGAGTTACATTTCGACATCCGTTACTGGCTGACACCCGGGCAAGTCCTCTTGCATCAAACTGTCCGTTTGGGGCCCACACAACCGATAGCCCCCATGGTAGGCATTGCAGTTGTTCCACGGAGGCCCCTCTGGTCCCTTTTACCAATTCTATGTTCCCGTCCTGCACCTCAGTCTGCTTTGCTGGGGCCTGAGGTCTTCAGAGACTTCTCTTGGACACAGGCACCTCCTCAGTGCAGAGCCTGAGGTGCCCCCGTCAACCCAGAGCCAAGGATCCACTGGTATTTTTATGAACTCAAAAACCACAAGGTCGGACCAGCTCTGAGATGCAACTTAGACTCAGGGCTCCATGTGGGATGGGGCTGAGGCTGAGACCTCCCCAGAAGTCGCCGCTAGCTTGGCTCCTTCCCCTGGCTCATTCTGTCCCATCCAGTCCCTCACCAGCTCCTCCTGGGAGCATGTCCCCAATAGACCACATGCTCCTCCACAGGCTCTGCTTTGGGAGCAACCAGGAGAAGATAAGGACCCGCCCCATGAAGCCCTGCCTCTCATCTGACCTGAAATGGTTTCTCCTGTCTTCAAGAGGTGACAGGATCATCAAGCCAGGAACCAAAGCTGTACCAACAAATGAGATTTATTGGCAGATTTATTATTAAGAAGACACAAAGACACCAAAGGCAGCAGTTTGTCCTACAACAAAAGGTGACTCTGGGACTAGATTCACAGTTCTTCCTTAGCAGCCAGGCTGTCCCTGGGGCTCGGTACCTGCTTCTCTTTTGAAGGCAGAGAACCTGTTACATCCGGGTTCAAAGTCTCCCCTTTCTCATTCTTGCACATTTATGATTCTAAGTTCCTTTTACATGAACAGGACCATTCCTGAGGACTTCATGGAACTTAAGTCAGTGAATCATAAAATATTAAGAGCAGGACCCTGGGAACCTGACACTGGATTGATCCTATATATAACAAATGAGCTGCATGTCAGCCTGGGAGCAGGAGAGGAGCCTTGTTCTTTTTCACGGGGACTCGTGGCTGCTTTTACTCAGGTGTTGGAGAATTCAGGTAGCCTGGTATTTGGAAAATTCTGCCTTAACCACAGTAGCCATCCAGAGCCGTGAAATGCTCCGACCTGAAAGAAAACCTACAAATGGGATGTTCCCCTAGAGGGTAGGGAATGAGTAAATAAAATCCTAAATGAAACCATCCCACCTGCCCTGGAGGGTCCCCCACATGGAACAGTCTATAATGTCAGAATCATGGCTCATTATTTGTAGAAGGTTAGAAAATGTGTGTGTGTGTGTGTGTGTGTGTGTGTGGAGGGGGGGGAGTATAACTGGCAAAACCATTAGTGTGAATATCTATGCAGTAATCGATAGTTAGTATCTGTGGTTCTGAAGGATAATACACTAGATTTTGTCACCCTCACCATGGCTACGGGAAGTAAAGTGACTTCCAAAGTCATGTCGAGTCTGCCGTCAGGGTTCCAGGTCTGACCCCCCCCCCACAGGCTGTCCACTCCCTTAGCTCCATGACGTGCTGACACTTTAATAAATCTTGCCCAGCTCTGAATTCTGGAGCTTCTGACAGCTTCTGCAGGCAGGGTGATCTTTCTGATGAAAACCACTTGCAGACGATCCCCTGGCTTCCCTTGGGGTCTCCCTCCAGGCACAGAGAACAGAGCCGCGGCAGCCTCTCAGCCCGCTTCCCCTTCCCACCGGATTCTGCAGGCAAGTGGGATTGTTAGCAGCCTGGCCATCGCCATAGTAACAGGGCTTGAAAGATGCCACGCTGGCCTGCCAGGGATGTCTTGCTGGGAGCCCGAGATGTCAAGCAAAGGAGGACATCCTGGTGTGGTGGCACCCAGGGGCAAATGTCCTGATTCTAGTGGAGGAGGTGGCCGTGAGCCTCCCCATCCCCCCGGGCCTTGCACACTCCTCTGCTCACTCGCCACACAGTCTGCCTTCCTGGTAATGCTGCTGGTGCCAGCCTGTTGTGCTGAGGTTGACAATGAGAGGGGCAGGGCAGGGCGGGCAAAAATCCCAGTGCTTCTACGTGGTCACCTGCACCATCTCATCCCGGGTTCCAAGGCAGGAGAGTTTCACAGGCAGACAAGCAGCTCTCATTGGGATTCTGGAACGGGGATGGCTGCTGGGCTCCGTGCAGCTCATGGAAAAGTCCATACTGTCCATTGTTCCTTCTGCTCAGAGGGTTTTCAGGGGAGGGAGCGATGTCTACAGGAGCCGTGGAGGCCTGAGACTTAAGGAAGGGAGAGGACAGACGAGGAGGAGGAGGAGAGAAACCATGACGGGAGACCCAGTGGTACCCACATCAGGGCCACAGTTGACTCTTTCTGAAGCCCAAGTGGGACTGGGCATCCCACACAGAGTCCAGGAAAAGAGCAATTTTAAGGGCCACGTCTTGCCGTGGACCCAGCCGCAGGACTTCCAGAGCTGGTGCTCACCATGTGCATGATCAGCAAGGTCTGAGGCTAACATCCTGTCCACCTGGCCGCTGATTCTTAACCAGGGAGGGGCATCAAAGTCACCTCTTGTGCTTTTAACACACCAGGTCTGGTGGCCCACACCTGCAGCGTCAGCATGCTGGCTTCGGGGCAGGCTCTGAAGCCACACGGGGCCAGTGTTGGACACTGGGTTCATCCTGGTCAGCTGGATGACCCTGGGAAAGTTACCACACCAAGCTCTGTGCCTCGGTTTCCTCACCTGTCAAAGGCAGGGACCAAGAGCACCTCCATCCTGGGGTTGTGGAGAGGATGACAGGAAGTCACCCCAGCAGGATGCGTGACACTGTGGGAACACATGAGGTGCTTGGTGCATGAAGCTATCCAGGTAGATGGTGGGGCTCGGCATTTGCATTGTGAAAATACTTCACAGTGACCAATCTGCAGCCTGAGCCGTGGGCAGGGGGAGCAGAACCTCCAGGGTGCTCCCGGGCTGGCAGCATCTTGGACTAGCAACAGGTACCAGGTGAGAGCTTCAGGTAGCACCGCCTCCTTGACTTGGAGGGGGCTGGATGACCTGCCGGGTGGAGGCGGAGACTGAGTCAGGAGGCCCCCCTTCCAGAGGGGAAGGCCACACATACCACCAGATACAAGACGGAGGTGAAGGGGAGGAGGCCAGGAGCCCGGCTCAGGCCCCGGGGCTGGAGGTGGCGGAAGGCAGAGGCAGGAGGTAAGTGCTGGAGGCTGTTTCTCAGGAAGCCCCCAGCGCTGGACCCAGGAGCGCTGACCCTTTGGCATCCGTCTGGACGCCCTCCGCGTTGGGCCCTAGTACACCTGGAAGTGCGCCGAGGTGGCCCCGTCCTTCCAGCAGCGCAGCGTGTCCACGGCGACCGAGCGGCAGAGGGGACAGGTGCGCTCCCGGTCCAGCCACAGGCAGAGGCACTCCTCACAGAACACGTGCTGTGGGGACAGCAATCGGCAGGACTGAGAAGCCAGGGGCAGCAGTGGGCAAAACAGCCCTTGATGCCCTCCCGAAGCTCGCTCCAGTGGGGGAGACCGTGGCGCCCCGAACATCAGCCAAACAGTGGAGGCGGAAAGGGTGGGAAGGGGGCCTGGGGAAGCTTCACCAACACATGGGCATTTGGGTAAATCGGTTTTTAATTTAATTTTTGGTGCTTGGGATGGGACCCAGGACCTCATGCATGCTCAGCAAGTGCTCTACCACTGGGTTACATCTAGAAGGAAAATGAGGAGTGAACCCTGGAAACATACAGGGGAAGAGCATTCCTGGCCAAGGAGATAGCATGGGCAAAGGTCCTGAGGTCAGAATGGGCCTCCCATGCTGGAGGAACTGCAAGGACAGTGTGGGGAAGCCAGAGGGGCCGGGGAATGGGAGAGGGAGGTGAGGTCAAAGGGCTCACGGGGACTTCAGGCTCTGCAGGGCCCTGTGGACCATTCTGAGGACCCTGTATGATGGCACCCTCTCCTTTTCAGACTCATCGACCCTGGGTACCCAAGGTCAGTGACAGGCCATGTGGCCTTCAATACAAGGTTAATTCACAGTCTTTGCACAAGCAGCGAACCTGTTTATTCTGGAAGGTTCTGTCAATCACACTCCCCTGTTCCGTCATGTCTCTCCAACCCCAACCCTCCACTCTTGCACCACATTCTGGAATGATCTGCAAACATGTCTGTCTTGTCACTAGATTGGGGTTTTCTGGGGTCCAGAAGCTTCCTGTTTTACTCTGAGAGCAGACTGCTCGGATGCTCAGTAAACATCTGTTAAATGAAGGGACACATGTGCTCTCCTGGAAAGAGGTACTGATGTGGGAGGCTGCGACACACTCCTGTTCACACGAGGTTCTCAGTTGGATTAGGGAACAGGGACTAGTCACCGGAGTGGGCAGTCCCTCTACCCATTCATTCAACACAGGTTCAGTGAGGCTTGCACTTTTTTTTTTTTTTTTTGGTACTTGGTATTGAACACAGGGGCACTTTACCACTGAGCCACATCCCCAGCCCTTTTTATTTTCTATTTTAAAACAGGGTCTCACTAAGTTGCTTAGGGCCTAAATTGCTGAGGCTGGCCTGGAACTTGCAAACCTCCTGCCTCAGCCTCCTGAGCCACTGGGATTACAGTTATACTCCACCATGCTCAGCACTTTTTTTTTTTTTTAAACAGGGTCTTGTTGTGTTGTCCAGGCTGCCCTCAAACTCCTGGGCTCCAGGGATCCTCCAGCCTCAGACTCCCAGTAGCTGGGACAAAAAGGGCATGTCTCAGCAACTGGCTTTACACACTTTTAATCTTTACACACTCAAATACTTGGATCATAAGGCCAAACATTCTGCATCTCACCACATGTTTGTTGCGGATTTTATACATTTTTTTTGTTTGTTTGTTTTGCAAAAATGTGGTGTGCAACCATTATGTGAAGCTTTTCTTTTTTTTAATATTATGTATTACTGAACAATCACTTATTACTAAACTGTCTTTGGTGCATGCTCGGGGGTGCATGGAATACTCATAATGTGGTGGCAATGATTATGTGGTGAAATATGGTTCTCAAAGATCACTGATGGCCTCAAGGAACTTTTGTTCTTGTGAGCTAAATCTGACTATATTTACTGTATCAAAAATAGAAAATGAGCTGAGCTCAATGATGCACACCTCTAATCCCAGTGTCTTGGGAGGCCGAGGCAGCAAGATTGCAAGTTTGAGGCCAACAGCAGCTTATTGAGATCTTGTCTCAAGATAAACAAATAACAAGGACTGGGGATGTAGCTCAGTGGTAAAGCATCCCCAGGTTCAATTCCCAGTAGCAAAAAAAAAAAAAAAAAAGAAAGAAACCGAGTCATATTTAAAACCTATGAATACAGACATAAGTACACATTCTACCAGAACAACGACCTCATCACGGTCATCACAACCTCTGGGAAACCCCACTGTATGCTCTAGAGAGATGAAAGCAAATGATATCTTAATATTATTGTAAAACTAGTTTTTACCTTGGAGACTCCCGAAAGGGACTCTTGGAGGTAGTACCCCTGTGACACTTTGAAAACACATTCTAATTGCTTTTTCTTGGTATCTGCCCTGCCCTCTCCAGGAGAGTAGCACAGCTGTAACTGTCTTCCTCCTGTCCACCCCCAAACTTGGGCAGAGCAGGAACTCCACTGGTATTGCTGAGAACTGAATTCAAATCAGGAGAGAGACCCATGGGACACTAGACTGGAGAAGACCCAGTCCCTGCCCCCAGGGACTCAAGATCTCTACTCCTCAGAGCATCGGGCAGGGCAGAATCTGCTGCTGAGGAAGTTCCAATAGCCAGGACTGCCCAGGACCTGGGTGACCTTGAGTTCCTTCTGCATCTGAGAGAGATGAACCCTACAGACAGAGGGAGGGGCTCCTTCCCAGTTGGGGTGTGTGGAATGGGCAGGTAGTGCTGGATAGTCATGTGTCCCCTGCCTGTGTCTCCCGGGTCAAGAGTAGCAGGACCAGCACCCTGTCCTCACCCAGACTGTGTTTTGCCCAAAGGCTCAGAGTAGGCAGGAAAAGGCGGCGGGGCTGAGGACAAGATCCCCCCCAACCACAGAAGCCAGGCCCTACGTGAAAAAAGAGACGTTGAATGGGAACAGAGGGCCACCTCTTGACCTGGCACTTGACTGTGGGTGTGCGCTGAGAAAGAAGGAAGCAGCAGCCAGGCCTGGGCACAGGGGGATGGGTGCAGGTGAGGAGTACAGGTCAAAATTGTGACACTGTGCAGAGAACTGCTAGTGACCTCCTGTGCACTTCACAGCCCCGTCATGCAACAAACAGGTCACAAAGACCCAGGGAAGCCACGTTGTTCCCAAGGGCACACGTGTGGCACAGTGGGCAAACACATTCCAGCACAGTGGGCTGGAATGCGACTTCAGACAGGTGGCAATCCGATTTCTATGGCATCCACCGCCTTGGGCAGCCCCCTTCCCTGAGTAAGGGCTGCACCTCGTGACTCTCTTCTAAGCAGGAGAATACAGCAAAGTCCACGGGATGTCACTTCCGACACTAGCGCACTCTCTGCTGCATCTCGAATGCTTGCTCCGAGGCAGCTAGCTTGGTGAGGAACTTGGGGTGGCTTCCAATCACCACAGCCTGAGAGGAATGGGGGCCTCCAGTCCCGCGGCCCTAGAGGAGCGGAGTCTTGCCAATAACCGCAGGATGGAGCTGGAAGCGGCCGCTCCCCACTGAGCCAGAAAATGACCATGGCCCTAGCTGAGACTGCATTCGCAGCCCCTGAGAGACCCCGACGGAGAGGAGAGAAGGCAGTGAAGCCATGTCTGGATTTGGATCCTGGGAAACCGTGTGATGATACGTGTTTGTAGCTTTAAGCCACTAAGTTTTGGAGTCATCGGTTATGCAGAAATCAGTAAGTGACGAAAGAAATGTCCCACTCCCGATCAAAAATTCTTGCCTATACGTTCTATCCCGCAGAGTGTGCATACAGGGACGGGGGGGGGGGAGAAAGGTTTAAAGAGCTTGATTATGAAAAACAACATTACTGAATATGTGGCCACTCCCATAAGGGGACACACACACACACACACACACACACACACACACACACACACACCTGTAACCACAGATCCCCTTTAATCACACAAATCAGGCCTGCTGTGTTCAGACTCAGTCTTCAACACTAATACTGAATATTGGTACAACATGCTCTGCTTTTCAAAACCCGTATGTAATTACGTATTCCGTCGCGGATAACTAGAAACACCTACAAGTTACCTGGGGCAAGCATTTTTATTCTCCGGTGACAGATGACATGGACAGTTAGTGTCACTGTGAAATGTGTTGCTCGGGGCTATCCAATCATGCTTGGGATACTGTTGGCACTCAAAAGCCCCTGATGCAGAAGTGAATGGGTGGAGGAGTCGTTGCCAATCCCAGCTCAGCCTTCATTTTCTGAGGAGGCCACGTGCAGGTTGGCCTGGGCAGAGCTCAGCATTCTCGAGGATTTCCAGAAAAAGCCCTCTGGTTCTTTAATGCAGCCCTCAGGACATCTCAAAGCCAAAGGCCCAGCCTCAAGGAAATGGTGGCTCTAGGGGTTCTGGATTGGAATCTGGGTTCTGCCACAGAGAGCAATGAGATCTCAGGCAAGGGCACCCCTTTGCCTTTCTGAGCCCAAGTCACCCCCTCTGTCACACAGCAGAACTCTTTCCCTCCAGGGCATCCGTGAGGACTGAGACAGCTACGGCCTCTAAGTGTCAGATGGGAACACCTTTTAAGTCCAAAACTAATAGGATCCACCCTTCTCTTGTTGAATGTTTATAACATACAACACTCAAAAAAGCCAAACTCATAGTGACCAAGAATTGGAAAGCAGTTTCTTCTCAAACGCACGCTCAGCTCACTCTTCTCTTTGCCAAAGGAGTCCTTTAAACAAACCAAGTTTCTGACTTTGTGTTCAAAATGCCTAGCCCCTGCTCCCTGGTAGTCTGGTGAGAGGCTATATGCCATAAACACCATAGAGACAAACTAAAACACGTCTGAGCCGAGGTCCAACCTCTGGATGTGTTCAGTGGGCAATCTGTTTCCCAGGCCCTAGCTCAGGGGATGGGGCGGCGGCTGAGGAAGTGACACACTGAGTTTCACTAGTGACTCTCTGAAGGACAGACAGGATGCTACTGTAGCTAAGGGGGTTCTTCATCCACTCACTCATTCATTTGCCCCTCCATCCATCTACCCGTCCACCCATCTACACATCTGATATTCACTTATCCAATCACCCATCTGTCCATCTGTCTATCCATACAGGCAGTCATCCACCCTCTTATACCTCTATCCAGCTGCCTTTGACCCTCTCATCCACCCATTTACATATCGGATTTTTATCTGTTTACCCATCTGTTCATGTTTTTATCCATCCATGGAGCTACCTACCCACTTATACCTCTACCCACTCACCTGTGCACTCACCCATCCACTTGTCCACCTGGTCACCGTCCTATCCAGCTGTGTGTCCACCCATTTCACCCATCCCATCTGTCTGTCCATCCAATCCATCCATCTACCTGCCTATCCATCCCATCCCATATCCATCCATCCATCCATCCATCCATCCATCCATCCAATATTTACTGGTCCATACTGTGGCTCTGTTGCTAAGCAAGACAGCCATGGTTTCCACTTGCAAGCTGCTTGAAGTTTGGCAACAGAGAGACAGACCTTACACAACCAGTCATCCACTGGATTATCTAGCTCGCCACTGGAAAAAAGTGCTATGAAGGAAATGTACCAGGCATATAGCCGAGAATGTGACTCATCTGGGGAAGCAGAGTCAGGAACACTTTATGGATGAAGTGACACCCAAGCTGTAGTCATTCATTCCTTTGTTTGTACATCCAGTGCATTTACAGGTCAGCAAATCCCTCTGACCCATGCAAGTCATCTCTGCCCTTCCAGGCTCAGCTCCTAGTGACCGGGTGACACTGAGATGTGTGTTTAGCCTGATGATGTTTGTGGTCTTCAACCATCACTAGGTATAGCTGTCACTCCTAGTCTGGGACAATGGGGTCTTGTCTGAACCCCCCCAAGAATTTCTAATCCAACTGTGGGAAGAGTGTGGTGGTACCAGGAGAGGAATGAGAAGGAGACAAACAGATTGATGCTCAGAGAGATTGCCAGAAAAGAAGAAAGACTTTCACCTTGACATCATGTTCAAATAAACCCGGCAACTGAGAAGAAAGTACAGATGGTGCCGAAGCATATGAAAAGATGCTCAACCACGCTCGTAATTAGGGAGATGCAAATTAAATCATCGCTGAGATAGAGTTTGTCACCTGTCAGATTGGCAAAGCTCACAAGAGGCTTGATAATGCTGTGTTTTGAGGCGGGAGGGAACAAGAGGCCATGTCACACTTTGCACTGGAGGTGTAAGCGGATACTCTCTTTATGGAGGGCAATTGAGCAATACCTGTCAAAACTGTGTACCTGTGACCTGGGAATTCCACCTCGAGGAATTTATCCTACCAAGAGCTCATGCACTTGTGAAATGGAATGTGTGTCCCTAAGAGCTGTATGCATTCAACCATGACCATGTGCCAGGCACAGCTTTAGATATTTCACTTGAATTAACTCATTGAGCCAACCTGACGCGGTGAGGTAGCTAGAACTGATCTCCCCATTTCAGAATCTTTGAGCTAGCCATATCTGTAATAATAGAAGATAAAAGCTACTAAATGCCTATCCATAGAACAATGGTTAAATAAATTTAGGTTTATTCATAAAATGGCATGTTATATAGTTATAACACAGAGTAAGGAGAGCTCCTAAGACAGAATTGCAAGGTAAAAAGACAAGTGGGTAAGAACACACTTTAACATATTTTTTTTAAAAAGATACATTCATGTGTGTATCTGAGTTTGTGTATGCATATGTGTGTGTGTGTGTGTGTGTGTGTGTGTGTGTATGTGCGTGAATATGTATATACCTAACACATATACTGTGTTAGTAACAGTAACAGTAGTAGTAGAATTTGGTCACAGTAGTTGCTTGTGTAGGTTGACAGAGGATTAGAGAGATGGGGGGCAGGGGAGGTGGCCTATTACCATCCTTTGTATATATTGCAAAACAATTTTTTTAAATAAACTCTTAATTTTTGGATAAATTTAGGCTTACAGAAAAGTTGCAAAGACAGAATAGAAAATGTCTGTATCCCCCTCACCTAGTTTGTCCAAATATTATCTCTTGCATGGATATGGTACATTCGTCAAAGCTAAGAAATCCACACTGGCACATTACTATCAACTAAATCCCCAACTCGATTCAGGTTTTATAAAGCTAGCTTTTCCAATGTCCTCTCTCTGATCTGGGATCCAAACCAGGTCCCAGATTGCATTTAGCTGTCACGTCTCTTTAGGTCTTCTTTTTTGAATTTCGATTCATGCGAACACGTTATTGAGTTACACGGAAACAAAATCAAAAGTTAAATTAAAAACAAATTCCTTTACAATCCCCAAACAGCAAACAACAAAAACATTTTCGCTGGTGCTAAAAGAAGACCCCGTCTCCTGTCCCACCTTGAGGGAAAGATGGCGGGCCATCTGCTTTTCCAGTCCGTCTGGTCTCCAGGCTTCATGACTCCTCCGAAAAGCCTTCCCAGCCTGGAACTCATCGCTCTGCTCGGGTCCCCTGGGACGCTGCATGAATCTCTCTTACACAGCACTTATCACCGCCTGCCTGGTTTCATAGTTATTTATGTATATGTCTCTCTCCCCAGGGAGACCGTGAGCTTCCAGAGAAGGGGACAGAATCTGCATGCCCTTCGCCTCTCCTTCTGATAGGACACTTTGACCCAATACATATTGGCTGAATTGACACCTGCCTCCTGATGTCAGGGAAGGGAGGACGGACACATCTTGAGAGTTGAAAGGGGCTAACCAGCATTTACCACCAAGGTTTGGTGATTCTCAACTAATAGTGAAAACAAACGCTGATAATTACCAACAATAAGAAGTATAATGTTATCAACTTATAGGTTAAAAGATCAAAACTTAGTCCTTTCCATAGATAATCTCATTGAATCATAAAAGCATGATGCAGTAGTTATTATTAGTAGTATAATATTATTTTTTTGAAGCTGGGAATTGAACCCAGGACCTTGCACATACTAGATAAGCACTGTACCAGTGTACTAGATGCCAGCTCCCTGAAGTAGGTATTATAATTAACATTATGCTCATTTCATACATGGCTGGGGGAGAGGCAGATGGAGACGGGAATAGTGCTAGGATTTGCCGCAGCCTGGCTGGCTGGGCAAAATAGCTGGGGGGTGACGAACAACTTGTTTACATTGATACAGCAGGAGTGGGAGCCGTTTATTGTAGGACAGGAGCAGTATTTATACATTCCACACAGCTTATCTTAATTAGCATAAACTAGATATATCAGTCAACCAATAAAGAATTTTCACACTTAATGGCTCGCTGGCATTACTTTACAAACCACTCCCTCTGGCATTTTGCCAGGCGCCATCCAGACTTGTTTACAGACTCTACCATTTGCCAGGTGCCATCCGGACTTGTTTACAGACCCTAACATTGCCATCCTGACTTGTTTACAGACCCTAACAAGGATTCACACTTGGACTGTTCTTACATGACTCCACACTGAATTTGGCATTTCTACATTTTACTAATGATACGAGGCTCAGAGAGGTGAAGTCATCTGCCCAAGGCCAGTCAGCTAAACAGGAAGAGCTGAGATTCAAACCTGGATCTGACTGGCCTTGGGCAGTTAGGGTACGAGCCACCGGTCTTGACAAGGTTGTTCCCAAAGACCCAAGCCAGAGCCCTGAGATTTGGTCAGGGGGCAGCTTTTCCAGGGACAGGACTTTGCTGTGCCTCAGCCCCAGTCCCCTAGGCCCAACCCGAACCCCTCTCACCTGGCACAGGAGGATCAGAGGTTCTCGGAACTCAGCCTGGCAGATGGCACATATGTCACCAGCTTCTGTGCACTGCTGCCCCGTGGCTCGGACCCCATAATTCTGTTTAGGAAAGAGAGAAAGGAAAACAGTTATAGTCCCTTGTGAAAGTGAGGCCATCAGGAGCACCGTGAGAGCTGGGGGGTAAGAAGGGGCTGCTCCTAGTTCCCATGACCTTAGTCAGGACCACCTGAGACCAACTCACCTGGGAGGTGCAGAGAAGCTTCAGGGCTTTCCTAACTCCACCCACACGGCCGCAGATATCAAATGACTAAAAAGGAGAGAAGAATGACAGCTGAAAAGTGTCCAAGACTTGCTTGGCCTTTGTCTTGCTTCCTGAGACCCACAGTCTCCCCTGCTACCTAAGCCACCACAGAAAATAAATGGCACACATACAGCTTTCTTCCCCTCCCAAGTCCAGAGCAGGCATCACTAATCAATCACAGCACACTTCTTCTGAGCCCAGGCAAAGCCTGAAGGATGATCTTTTTCCATCTAGCACTCCACTCAGCCACTACCAGTCGATCCATGAGCGAGCGAGCAAGCAGAATAGACCCCCTTGACTGACACTGCGCAGTTGGGTAGCTAGTCCCCTGGGAGGAAGGAAATAGAAGGCATGCATTCTCCCAGGATCTGCTAAAGCTGTAAAAAGAGAATGCTTCAAAAGAACAAGAGAATGTATTTGTTTTTAGGGGAGGGGGAAAATCTTGATTTGTACTAAAAATGAAAAGTACCGTGTTCTGATTTGAGGAGTTAGGGCATGCAAGATGAGAGGGATAATGTTTTTGAGATAAGGAGTTAAAGGAAATTCAGTGACAAGGAGGTGAAGTGCTCTGGGCTTTGGAAACAGCCTGCCTGGATTTGATGCTTGCTCTGAGTGACTGTGGGCAAGTAACTGCATCTCCCTCAAACCTCAGTGTCCTCACCTATAACATAGGAGTCCGAAGGGTATGCAGGCTGGTGGTTGTGAAGATGACTGTGTGAAAAGGCAGCATATGGTGAGCTTCCCAGGCAAGAAATTAGGCTGGACTCAGCCATTATAGGGAGTGACATGTGCTCTCCTGTGGGTGTACCTCAGACGTGGTAAGCTCAGTGAGGGAAGCCAAACAGGAAAGGTGGTGGTGCATGGAAAGATTCCATGTATACCAAGCATCCAGAATCGAGAGATTCAGAGACACAGATCAGGGGGTGTGAGGGCCTGTGGGAGGGATGGCTGTTTAATAGGTACAGGACATCTTTTGGGGGTGAAGAAAATATCTTAGAGAACTAGGCTGGCTCGCCATTGTGAATCTGCTGGATGCCACAGTCGCACACTGGGATCCTCAGAGGGTAATCTGATGTTGTGAATTTTACCTTAATTTAAAAGTGAAAGAAATGACTGTCGTTCCAGGCTCACCAACAGCCCCCCCCCCCACACTGGCTAGGGAATGCAGCCCTGGGGCCATCTCACCTTGCAGACACTGTAGAGAACGATCAGGACCCCTCCCAGGAAGTAGCTGTTGGAGGAGTCATCCCCCATGATGTATTTGTACCACAGCTGGATGGGGACCAGCGATCGGAACAGCTGGCTCAGCTCCTCGATAACCAGATAGAACTTTCCCTGCAGCCACACAAAGAGCATCAATTATTATTAGCCATAAAGACCCAGAGGACCAAGCTGGGGGTGGGGGGAAACTGGCCCAGCAGTAATGACATTCCAGGTCACAGGCAGGCCATTAATCAGCTTTGGAAAGCACTCAGGCCAGCTCTAATGGGGCCCGATATGGCCAGGGAGACTTGGCCCCTGCCCGATGTCCTCACCCAACACCCACCAGCCCAGAAGATCAAAGCACTGAGGATCAGGTTTCAAGGAGGGAGAAACCCTAGACTTTTCTGGTCAAGGGCTGGAGTGGGGTCACTCTTGGGTTCTTGCTGTAGCTTGGAGGGCTGAGCACTGGATGCGGGGAGATGGTCACTCCCTCACTGCCCCCCGCAGACCACCCTAGAGGGCTGGTGGAGGCAGAGGCATTGCAGGTGACTGTCCCAAGGGAGCAGGTGAGTCCAGGAGGAGGCTGGGGACAAGGAGATGCATGTCCCTGTCACTGCCAGCTGAGGAGGCAGGATGGATGGCATGGGGCCTCCACCAGGCTGGGTGTGACTCTCATCTTCCCACACACTCCCGAACCTGCGTCCTCACCTACAGGACGGGAATCCCATTGCCCACCTTATGGAATTTCTCCGAGGATCGAAGCAGATGAGTGGACAAGCACCTGGCACTGGGATTGACCTCCAGTTCTAGCCCCTTTCTTCCCTTTGCTCACTGATCAGTCCCTGGAGCTTTCTGTGGCTTGTGCTAGAAAGTGGAGGTGAAAAGAACCCCACCCTGTTGTGTCTAGTGAAGGTGAATGTACACCTGTCCTGTGGCCCTTTGATTCTACCCTGAGGTATCATCTGCCCAAGGGGAATGGAAACTAAGCCCCAAATGTACACAAATGTTCTCAGCAGCTCTGTCCATAAAAATCCCCAAACTGGAAACAGCCAAAACGTCCATCGGCGGAAGAACAGATAAACAAATTCTGGCGATGTTTATACAATAGGGTCCTGCTTGGCAGTAACAATCAACAAATGGCTGATATCTGCCACACTGTGGACGGATCTCATAGACGTTATGCTGAATTAAAGAAGACAGCTATTAATGACTATATTGTAATTCTGGTTTGTATAAAGTCCAAGAAGAGGTAACACTCACCTGGGGTGAGAGAAGTCAGACCTAAAGCTTCCTGGAGGGAGGGTTGGGAGGATGCCCAGCAGGCACCAGGGCATTTTGGAAAGTAGAAATATCCTACGTGTTGATTGGGATGGTGGTGATACGGGTGTATGCATTTGCTACAACTCACAGAAACATATGCCTGAAATCTATGCATCTTGTTGTATATATTTAAGTTATACTTTAATACAGTTGATAACAAAAAAAAACACATAAAAATAAGCATGTAACCCTACCCCAGGCATCCACAGTCTTAAAAATGTAAGTAACTTTTTTTGGGGGGAGGTACTGGGGTTTGAACTCAGGGGCCCTCAACCACTGAGCCACATCCCCAGCTCTATTTTGTATTCTATTTAGAGACAGGGTCTCACTGAGTTGCTCAGTACCTTGCTTTTTGCTGAACCTGGCTTTGAACTTGCGATCCTCCTGTCTCAGCCACTTGAGCCACTGGGGTGACAGGTATGTGCCACTGTGCCTGGTATAAGTAACTTAAAAAAACAACAACTTTTTTTTTTGTCCTTGTAGATGGATAGCATGCCTTTATTTTGTTTATTTTTATGTGGTGCTAAGGATCAAACCCAGAGCCACACACGTGCTAGCCAAACGCTCTACCACTGAGCTACAGCCCCAGCCCCCAAAATGTGAGTCATTTTTTGCTCCAGCAATTATACGGATAAAATAATTAAGGAAAACACGGAAAGACGTACCCTGGGGAATGGTTGCCACAGCATTCTTTGTTACAACGGCAAAAAAGTCACAAACAAAAATGCTTAAAAAGACAGTCGGTCTGATTATATTAGAGAGCTATAATGGAAAACCAGACAGTCATTAAAAAAATTATCCTGAAAAATAGCAGCTTTATAGTAAAGAAAGCAAACATACCACTCTCACCACACACCACATTAACCAAGGAGTCAAGGTTAATATCTCCGGTAATAGTCTTAGTGACGTCCTGAACTCTCTGATAGGATGCGCAGGCAAGACATGGCATCCTTCTGTGGGACTCACATCCAAAATATGTAACCTCCATCTAATCATCAGAGAACAAGGGACAAGTTCAAATGAGGCACAGTCCACAGAGGAACTGTACGACCATCTTCACATTCATCTCTGATCAAAGACAAAGGAAAGACCAAAAAATGGTCAGATAGGAGACTAAGAAATGCACATGGGATCTTGGACTCAATCCTGGACCAGGAAAAAAGGCGCTCACGAGGCAACCGACAGCATCTCGATAGGTTGTGCAGGTTGGTGAACGGTAACAGGACTGATGCCCATTTTTCTGGCTTGGTTAACTGTTCCAGGGTCACATTGGATGTTAGCACTTGAGGAAGCTGGATGAAGGATACTTGGACTCTCAGCACAGCTTTTAGAACTTTTCTAAATCTAAAGTTATTTCAAATTACAAGTTAAAAAAAAGAAACCATCCTGCCGGGCATGGTGGTGGCATGCCCAACATCCCAGTGGCTCGGGAGGCTGAGGCAGGAGGATCTCAAGTCCAAAGCCAGCCTCAGCAACTTAGTGAAGCCCTAAGCAACTCAGTGAGACCCTGTCTCTAAAGAAAATGCCAAATAGGGCTGGGGATGTGGCTCAGTGGTTGAGTGCCCCTGAGTTCAATTCCCAGTACCAAAAAAAAAAAAAAAAAAAAAAAAGAAAAAGAAAAAGAAAAGAAACCATCCTGATAACTGTTATCTATTGACCTGGAGAAATGCTTATTTTATAGTTCCAAGTGGAAAAATGGTGAACATAAAAAAATACTCATCTTTCTGTTTTTCTGCTTTTTTTCCGTTTATTTAAATTAAAGGAGGAAAGATTATAAAAACATGTTGCTTTATATCTACCTCTTTAGATCCATCTTGATGGCTGGGCACAGGCCACTCAGGAGGGGACCCGTGGAAGATGTATCACAAATGCCAAGGACCAAGAAAGGGATCCACTCGTCTTTATCTTTGCAACTGATTGTTTCTCTGTTGGAAAGTCAGAGTTTCCCAAAGCGCCTTTCTTTCCCACCTCCTGACTCCCACCAGCCCCTTTCCCCTAGAAACATTCCTGGAGGGATGTTGCAGGAGGCGGAGATGGGAGAACAGGTGTGGGTGGCCGCCATGTTTGTTTTACACGGACAGTGGCACAGCAGCTCCAACGATGGCGATGTCTGCCTGACCCTTCCACAGCCTGAGAGTTGGTCCCAAGCTCTCACTTTGAACTTTGTTTTCCTGTTTTGATCTTTCTTTTCCTGAATTCCCAACTTCAGCTGCCCTAGGCATTCTCCATGTCTCCCAAATTGCTCTTTTCTAAGATCTCTCACCTCCTGATTGTTCCATCTGATCCTGGACCAGCAACCCAGTCTCACCTAACTTCCAACATTAACCTGTTGGCCACTCCACCCTGAATTCAGTGCACCTCTGGGGAATTCTTTTCTCTTCTTTTCCTCCCTCCTCTTTTTCATTGTATACTTGCATCCACCTAATCATCTGTCTGTTCATCCATTTATCCATCCATCATCCATCCATTTATCCAACCATCCATCCATCCATCCACTCATTTTTCAATCCACCCATCCATCCATCCATCCATTTACATGGACAGTGGCACAGCAGCTCCAACGTCCGTCTATCCATCCATCCATCCATCCATCCATCCATCCATCCATCAATCCATCTATCCATCCATCCACCCAACCACTCATCCACCCAATCACCCATCTGTCCATACATTCATCCTTTCTTTCTTCCTTTCCTCCCCTCTCTCCTTCCCAACCCATGAAGCTCCCTTCCTTCCCTCTCCTCAGAACAGGAAAGGATTTTTGGCTCTGGATATATCCCCAGCATCTATTCCCATAATAGGTGCCCATTTAATAACCAGGGTCCTCCAAAGCTAAAGATTCCACCCCCATTACTTATGCCAACTTCCTATAGTTTGCGGACAGTGAAGGAAAGCTGAAACACTGGCAAAGGAGAGTTTGGAACATCAAAGAGAGAATGCCACTTTATAAGCAAGCACCAATGTCACAGAAAATAAAATTAAGGGAGTGAGTGCCTATGTGACACCATGTTAAAAGTAGCAATTAGCTGCTTGTGGGGTGGGGTGGGCCACTTTGAGAGAGAGAGAGAGATCAAACCACCAGGGAAAACTGGGCATATCCCAGTGAAACCATCTCTCCGTAATTAAGCAGTTTTATAATTCCAGGTTTCTTAAGCGTGTTATTTCTGAGGACCATCAAATGGAACGTGTGGTTTCTCTGGGGTGTCAGAGAACAAGGGAAGCGATCCGAGCGTGAGCCGTCTGGCCTGCCTGTCACCCGCGCGTGCGGGAGGAACAGTGGCAATTGTTGCAAGCCTGGCTGGGGCGCAGAGGTTCTGGGCTCGGATTCCAACAGGGGGGCAGCAACAGTTGAGTGGGGAAGGCGGATTCTATTTTGACTTCCTCGCTGCCAGGCTGGGGGCGGGACAGAAGTGAAATGGGAAACTCGGAAACAACAGAGGCTGGTGCAGAAGGCAGTGGTAATGAGGGAGAGTGGGATGCCGGGAGACAGAGACAGGAACAGAGGAGGGGGCTCTGAGAATAATGCACCTAGATGGGAAAAATGATGGGAAAAATTATGGGGGTGGAGAGGAAGAGAGAAGAGACCTAATCAGATCCTTGTTAGCTGCTTTCACAGGGAGGAATTCACGGGGAGTAATGAAAGCCTTGAGCCTTTTGTCCCCCTCTGTATCAGGCTCAGTAATGAATATTTATAAAGTTTTGCCTGTTGATGAATCTTTTTGGTACACAGGACTGCACAGTGGTTAGTGGCCCAGGATGTGGGATTCCAAGCTCAGATCTGCCACCTGCTAAACTGGTTGATTTGGGACAATAATTGAACTTCTCTGAACCTCAGTTTCTTCATCTATCCATGGGGTTAAATACATATATATATACATGCACACACACACATGCCTACCATGGTGTGCTGGCTACCCAGCTCTCTGGGGAGGGGGAAAGGCCCTGATCTGTGTGTTTGCCGATCTGTGGTGTGAATACTCCCACAAGGCCAATTTTAAGGTGCTAAGAGTTTAACAACTGCACACAGATTTCCTGAAAATTTAACCATGAGCTCTCACGAGCCCTTGCAACCTGGATCCCACTCACCAGGGTGATCATAGGATTAAATAAGGGAGCAAATCTAAACACGAGTTCACAGGGAGGGCACCATGCATGACACGGCTGGAGCTGAGCCTCGTGGTGATCCAGGCGCGTGGGTATTCTGTTGTCACCACCTTATTTTAGAGATGAGACAAAACAGATCCAAAATAAATAAGGTGCAGGCTGTAGAGCACATGCCCCTCATCTGTCACACACCCTCCACTCTGCATGCTGGTCTCATTTCCTATTGCATCCGTCCCTGAACAGTGTCTGTGTTTCACTGTTATATCCCAAAATGTGGGGTGTCCTTTGGCAGTGCCATTTCTGTCAGCAGAATCTGGAAGAGGGCTTGGGCATCCAAAGGGGTGCTCACTGCACATATACTGAATGCACTGGTGTGGCTCTGTGCCCACATCTGTAAGCTGGAGCTAATACCATGGAGGGCTGGTCCCCCAGCAGGTGTTAATACAAGCACTGTGTATCAACTCATTTAATCCTCAAAAGGACTTATAAGATCGGAGCGATCACTCTATTATCCCCATTTTACTGAAGGGCATAAGACACAGAGAAGTTAAGTCCCTTGTTAAGGACACAAAGCTAGGTAAACAATACCTTGGGAAGGATGTGCAGTGTAGAAGGAAGGAAGGACTGTGGTATTGGGTGTGGGTGCGAGTCTCGACTCTGCCTTTCCAAGCAGGGAGAGGGGCGTGAACTTTGGAATCAGATGGCTTGGGTTTGAAGCTGGATTCTGCCTCTCACTGAGTTCCCTGGGGCGAGTTACTTCATCCGTGTATGCCTCCCTTTCCTCTTTGGTTATATGGGGCTGATGGTGGCCCCGGCCCCTGGGGGTCATGGGAGGATAAATGAGCTAATGCCTGTGAAACGTTGAGTTCAGCACCTGGCACGTGGTAAGGGCTCAGTGAGCGCTGGCTGTAGCACCACTAGCAGTCTGGCAAGTATAAAATATCCTTCAGATGAACTGAATTAAGCCTGCTTAAAGGGAATGGCAGAGGCCCAAGAAGGCAGAGTGGGAAAGAATTGATTTTTCTATGTCATTGCTGATAATGTAAAAACAGTGTTAAAAGTACCGTTTGGAGTCAGAGAGTGAGGGGTGCATTCTCAGTGGCTCTGTGACCCTGGGCAAATTGTTCTCTCCTCCCTGGGTCTCAGTGTTCTTCTGTTCTGGATGATGGGGTGTGGACTCAGCTCTGACACTGTGGGCTTCCATACACTCTTAACACAACTACTCGGGTCAGTTTTGGTTGTGACAGAATGCTAACTTGAAGTTAGCTTCCTTCAAAGAAGGAAATGCATTAGGTCAAAAACTGGGGAGGCAGGGACAGATCTGGTTTCAGGTACCCCAGGAGATGACACAATGTACACATGTCTGTTGCTATGGATCTGTCACTCCTTCTCTTCCTTCTCTTTCTCCCAGGACCCAGCTCTCTGTAGGTGATGACGATGAAGATGACTGAACTCTGATCAGGTTATGTATGTGTCGGGCACCAACGATCACTGGTTGGCAATCATGATCACTGGTGGGCACACATGATCAAGTAGGTGCTATTGATACTCCCAGTTTACCGATGAGAAGATGGAAGCCCAGAGTGGTTAGGTAACCTGCTCCAGCTGACACAGCTAAAAGGGCAGGATGCACCTGTATCTGTCATGAAAATGGCAGCCCCTTAGAAAGAGGGAATTTTCTGTGTTTGGGCCCATTTGTCAAACTGAACGGCAAGCTTGGATGGCCCTTGGAGTCAAGCCTCTGCTTTGGAACCCAACTCTGAGCCAAATTTGGTCACGAGGTTCTCTGATTGGCCGGTCCTGGTCACATACCCCATGCAGTGGGTGGGACCCGTGACTGACAGTCCCATCAGACCTACCAGGAAGGACGGGGCGGGTCCCCGAGGTCAGGGGTGTCCCGCAAAGGAGGATGGACAGCTCTGCTGGACCAGGCTGGCGCACGGCCGTGGCCGACCTGCCTAGAATGTGGGGAAAACAAGGCTTCCAGCCTCCCGGGCCAGAGGGGTCCCTCGGAAGTGTCCCTGGGTCTCCACGGAGACTTTCCCTCGTTGCTGTCCTTCCCTTGGACGGCTCCTTTAGCTCCCGACTGCCGCTGGGGACGAAATCCCCGAAATTGGGGGACTGGGCTGGGCTGGGCTGGGGTGAGGGGCTCAAAACAAAGGCTTGCTTTCCGGGAATGTTTTCCTGGGAAGGCGGCCTGCGGGCCTGTTGGAATTGTGGGGCTGCGCGGGGGGCCATCGCTGACAGCGCCCCTCTGGACAAAACAGCCCCAGCGCGACCTCCGAGAGGCTGATCCCACCAGCAGGGGCCAGCGGGCACAGGCAGGTCTTCTCCATTCGGAGAAGGCTGGGGCGGGGACTGGGGACTCAGAACCACTTCTGAGCAGTGTGACCAAGAGTGGCACGGGGTGGTGCGGGGGGGGGGGGGGGGGGAAGGTGTTGATGGAAAGAACTGTTGACAAGAAAGGTTGCTAGGGAGGAGCGCAGGAAGGGAGCGAGAAACAGAAGGGGAAACGGGCTGTGGTGGAAGAAAAGCATAGAGAAATGACGAGCGTCAGAGGCCTCGATACAATGGCACCCAGCAATGCAGACGAGGAGAGAAGGAAGGGTGCAGGGTGCAGGGTACAGGGTGCAGGGGAATGGCAAGAAGGCAACTATTAAGCACATACCATGGGCCATTTGCAATCAGATGGCTCTTCTGGGTAGTTAGGATCAACTTCCATTTCTCAGATGAGAAGCTCAAACACAGAGGCAGGGGAGGGAAGAATAGAGAGGCAGAGGCTAGACCAATGACAGCCCTCTAGGAAGAAGAGAGAAATGAACAGAACAAGAGGGCTTGGCTGGCTTACAGTCTGGCATTGAGAGTTTCTCTGTAGAACTTAATGGCTGCATCCTGGCCCCAAACTCTGAGCACCGGAAGAGATGGACACTGTTATTATTGGCACCAGTTAACAGGCGAGCAAAAGGCTCAAAGAGGTGGGGTATGTGGTCTCAAGTTGCTAGACAGCAGTAGAGCCAGGATTTAAATCCTGTCTGATTTCCCATCTGATGCTTTAAGCCCTGTGAAAAAACAGGGAAGTGAAGGCCCTAGTAGATCAGTAAGATGCAGGGAGAGAGAGAGAAAAGATACAAGGTTTGGAAAGAGAGAGATGGAGAACTGAAGAGGGTGGATAAGATTCAGAACCATGGGTGCCCTCGGTGAGGGGAAGCTGGAACAAAGGAGCCTGGTGAGTGCTGGAAATGTTCTACATCTGCAGAGTCCAATACAGTGTCCACTCATCACGTGCGGTCATTGAGCACTCGCAATGTGGCTACTCAGAACTGAGATGTGCTGATAATCTCCACTACCCAGGGAATTCCAACGTGTTAGAAAAGCAGCAATACAGAGGTAAAATACCTCGTTGCATTTTTAAATAGATTACACGGTGAAGCTATTTTGAACCTATTAGGGTTAGTTAAAAAAAAATCAAAATGAATGTCACCTCTCCCTTTTTTGCTTAATGTGTCTCCTGGAACATTTCAAGTGACTGTGTGGCTTGCCTTAAATTTCTATTTACTATTGGACAGCGCAGTGGATACCTTTATCTGGGAGGCTGCATACACATGTAGTCAGAGCGCTTTACAGCACATACTTCACTGCAAAACGAGAGGGGAAAGAAGAAAGGAAAAAGAACGAATCTAGAGCCTGACGGGGGGCGGGGCCAGCGAGGGGCGGGGCCGGCGGCGCGCGTTGCCCGGCAACGGGCGCTGTGGGTGACGTCACCGGGCAGCTGCGGCCATCAATCCCCCTCTGGGCGGCGCAGGCGGGCCGGGCCGCCTGCCTCCTCCCCCCGGGCCCCGATGAGATCACCCTGGCGGGCGGCCGGCTGTCCCCGCGCTCCTAGCAAATCGGCTCCTCGGCGAGCGCCGGCATCTCATGATCTCATGGCCCCGCGGGACGGCGCCGGCCGATGAGGTCACAGCCCCGCGCCCGGGCCGCCCGGCTGTGCGCGCTGCCGACTGTGGCCGGGCTCCCGGCGCCCTGGTGCCGGTTCCCAGGCCGCGGCTCTTGGCCTCGGCGGACAGCGACCTCCGCGAGGCTCAGGGGGCAAAGGGATCTGCCCCGTTACCCGGCCAGGGCCGCGTGGCACAGGGACTGGCGTTCTTCTCGCTCGCTGTGCCCCAGGCCCCTGCCCCTTTGCCCCCGTTCCTCCTGGCCTTGGTGGGAGCAGTGATGATGGCCTTGCTGGCCGGGCACTTTCTGTTCAAAGTGACTGTCGCGAGACACCGTATTATATGGAGAGAAGGCTCAGAGAGGGGACGGGACCACGTTTACTTGACCCTACAGGACCTTCCTACTCCACTATACCTACTCCACAAGGGCCCTTTCCCAGGGACGGGGGAACTAACATCCTCCCTCCCTCCTTCCCCCAGGCTCAGTCATCAAACCCAGTCAAAGGAGGTCGGGTGAGACGCTATTAGAGGGCCTCACGATTCGATTCACTTGCTGGCAGATCTCCCCTCATTTAACTGCTCACCCCAACACACTGCCAGGAGTGCCAGGGACATCAGGGAAAGGGGAGGAAAGAGCACTGAGTGGCCGTGCTGAGAACATTCCTGGCCTGACAAGAACAGCAAAGCTAGGACTATTACCAACCGCATTTTGCAGATCAGAAAACTACATTTATTTTCCCCCAAGTCAGATGGTGAGGGAGTCCTGGTTTCAGCTCAAATATTATTTCCACAGAGAAAGCCCTTCCAGTTGACCTAAATGCATTGTCTGTGAGTTATTTTATTTTCTTCCTAGCGCTTATTGTAATTTCATGATTTGTGCTTGTGTTTCATGGTGATCTGCCCAATCAAATGAGAGCAGAGACTTCTTCTGCTTCGGTTTGTCTGGTTCACTCACCATCTTTCCCCCACGTCTCTGCAGTGCCTGTCATCCAGTATATTTTTGGAGCAAAAGCAGAGACCTGTTGGCTCAGACTGATGGGCAGTGTGACATCCAAACCCTGTTTTGAGTGTAAAGTGTGGGCCTATTCCATACTTTCTAGGAAGTGCAAGCCCTGTGGCACAGGTACTTGACTCACAGTAAAGTCCCCCTGGTGCTTCCTTAGAGCCTATTAACTGTAAGTCTGCTACAGTACTGACAAGCTTGATGCTCTCGTTTCCCAACTAGCAGTGTGCCTGCTTGGTAGCAGAGAGGAGAGGCTGAGAGGAGGAACTTGAAGGGAATCAGGTGTAGAAGGGAGAAGGTTTTCGTTGCCTGTGCCTGCTACACTCATGACTGACAGCTCAGCAAGGAGGGAGATATAAAAACCACACAAAAGCAGACACAAGGGAAACAAGGGGACGGCAACCCCAAAACTCTTGTAGGGCAGAGGGAGGGAAGGAGATGGATGGAACCTAAGAGCCGTGCTCGGGATTGCCAAGGCCTTCGTATGTTGCGCTGGGGACATGGCTGTTTGTTATTGTTTTTTACAACTGTTATTTTTAAAAAGCCACAAGCTGAAAATTTGCTTGCTCACTTTAAAAATTGACTGTAATTGCCTGGTGAGGCAGGGGGAAAATTATGAACCCAATTTGCAAGTGAGGGAAACAGGCTCAGTTTCAGAGAAGTTTGTGGGACCCGAATCCATGTCTCTCTGATGTCAGTGTGGATCTTCTCATGTACAAGCACGTCAGCCTCAGGAGCAAAGCCTACAGCTGTGAAAAATGTGAAAAAAAAAAAAAAACCACTTTCCTACAAAAGTCCTTTCTCTGCTCTTCTGGCTCCCATGCCCACGATGAGGAGGCCAGAAAGCATACCAGTGGCGGTGATGTCTCCTGGTGCTTGACCCTGGGGACCAGCTGACATCTGTCCCTGGGGCTGGAGTGAGGCTCCCCAGGAGTTGCCAGGCTGTGAGTAGAGATCTGCTCAGCAGCAGCAGAAGCAGCAGCAGCAGGTGAGGCCCAGTTTCATTGGCCACAGTTCCCTTGATCTGAGCGCCTCGGCCCCATGAACAGAAAGGCCCAGGCCACGTGCCCCAGCAACTGTGTTCCAGGAGCCTCCTTGCAACAGGGCCCTGCTCCCAGGACCCTGGAGAGGCCCAATTATAAGATGTTGATGATTAAGCCCCAAGTGGCCTGGGACCCTGTTAGCTGTGGAAAGGCAGCCTCTTCCCTCTGTCCTAGTCCCAGGTGGATGGATGTGCTTACATGTCCCCATGTCAGCTACAGTTGTAGGCACAAATGCTCTGCGCTGCAACTGCCCAGCACCGGCAGGTCTTCTCCAGAAGAGAAGAGGCTGGCGGCCTCTTCAAGCACTAGGGGACAAGGTGCAGGGAAGGACAGAGGGAATCAGAGGGCAGGGGCTGCCTCTGTTCCTGGTGGTCTAGATCCCAGCACTGTGAACCACATAGACAAGGGCACCACTGTGGATGAATGTCACCATCCCAATGACCTTCCTTGATCACTATTGAAAAAGTAGCCTCAACCTCAGCATTTCCTGTTTTACTTTTTACCACTGGACACGGTGCTTATTTATTTCAGTATCTTATGTGTGTAAGTCCCTTGAGAGCAGATAATCTGCTCACTCACTACTAGATTCCAGGACATAGTCCTGAGCCTCCCACAGAGTAGGGAGTCAAAACAAACAAACAAACAAACAAAAAAACACTGGTTGAATGAATCAGCAGCTAGATGGATGAATTAAAGAGCCCAGGACAGTGCCAGCATGGAGCAGGTGCAGAGTGACTGGCTTCTGTAATATAGCAGTGACAATTACTATCCTCTACTCCTAGGGAATGACGGGAAGGGTGGCAACTTCCTCCCAGTTCCCCTTCCTCTGTTTACTTTGTTATTTTCACTAAATAATGGACTCTGGCTGCTACTTACTGAGCTGCAGTGATCAAAAGGCTCTGACTGACATGATCTTGCTGAATCCTGACAATGGTGTAGTTAGTATCCCTATCACACAGATGAGAAAACTGAGGTTCACCCAAGGCCCATGGCTAATTCACAGAGCAGCTGAGACGAAACCTGCTTGACTGAGCCTAGCAGCCCTTCCCAAACACCACCACACTGCCTGCCTCTGAAAACGTGCCTTCGCAAGATTCTCATGACTTCTGGTGCTGTGGGCTCTGCCAGGGATGAAATGAAATGCAAGAGACCGGATTCCTCTTTAGTGGGTGTGAAGTCTAGTGGGGGAGAGAAACCACCCTGTGATGCATTCAGAACAGAAGCAGCCCGGGGGCTGTGGGAACACACCAGCCACCCAGCCCCACCTGGGGCCAGGGAAAGGCCGAGGCTTCCCAGTGGAAGTGGTGTCTAAACAGGGACCTGAGAGAGAGCAGACGGGGTTGGGGTTGGGGAGATGGTGTTCCTGGTAAGGGGAGCAAAGCCTGGGGGCGACAGAACAAGAGCACAATCTGGGGTTGGAGGGGGGTTGAGAGAAACTGTAAATGAGTGTTGAGTGACCGATGGAGGTCAGGCTGGAAGGAGGGGCCAGGGCCAGGGCAGGCGGGCAGGTGCCAGAAGGCTGCAGGCTGTCACAGTCCTGAAACTCTCAGGATGTTGCCTTCTTCCTCTTACGTTAGGAACAGCCCTAGACCCAGGGCACCTACCCCTGCCTCAACCAGAGCTGGCGACTCTTCTCTCCATGCTTGATGATTCCAAGCCCCAGGGGATTGCAGTGACCTGGTCAAGCCCATAAGAGAACAGACAGCACCTCCTCCTTTCCTTAGCACCCCTGCCTCTGCATCTGTCCCCGTCACTCAGCATGTATTTTTGAAGAAACCAAGAGTGAGGACACAGAAGGGAACAAGTCTCTGTCCTAGGGGTGGACTCCCTGGGTCCTAGATCTTTCCTTCCCTCTCCCCACCTCTCTCTGCCCCTTGAAGTTAGAGCAAGGTCACACCCTAAGCTAAGATTCAGCAGGAACTGAAATCTCTAGTGCTAACCCTCCTAAGTCACTGATAGATCGAGCACCCCTAATCTGAAAATCCGAAACCCCAAATGCTCTAAAATCTGAAACTTTTTGAACTGTATAGATTTTGGAGAATTTAGGGTTTTGGATTTTTCTGATGAGGGATATTCAACTGGTCAAATCTCTGTGAATATTGCAAAATCTAAAAAAACCCTGAAATTAGAAATACTTCTGGACCCAGGTATTTCCTCAACCTGCATCAACAACCATGTCTTCAGAGGAGGCAAGGGAGCTGGACGCCATGAACGGTGCACCCAAGGGTGTGCAGTTATGGGGACAAGTCTGCCCGGGGCTGGGCTCTTAGTAAGCAAAACGTGTTCTTCTTTCTTTGACTCATTCAAAATTCCAAACATGGTACTTCTGGATCCTGAGAAGAATTGGAAGCTGGCCAGGCCTCAGGGGCGGGGCTCATGGGGCGGGGCAGGAGCAAGGCCTGGCTTTGCCCTGGAGGGCCGTGCAGAAGGCACAGGAGGAAGAAACATACATGAGTGTCTACATGTGCCCAGAATGGCCGAGAGCTCCTCTACCTCTGCTGCCCGAACTTATGTTTTAGTTCACCTAAAAATTGTCCCCCAAACCCTGAGGGGAGACAAGGATTAGTTAGTTCTCTTCTGACACAGGAGGCGAGACACAGAGTGATGGGGGTATCTGGCCAGAGGGAATCCTCATGGAAATGGCAGAACTCAAACAGACCCGGAGCCCTTTTCAATCCATAATGGATGGAATCTTTTAGGCTTCAAGGCTCCCTGAGACCAGTCTCAATGCTAACTCCCTTTCCTCCCTGCCCCCTGCCCCCAAGGGGAGAAGGAACATTGGAAAACATGGCAGCAGGGCCATCCCGTCCACCCAAGCAGTGGAAGCCAACAAGAGGCCACTGCAGAGTGCCAGCCAGGCATGACTCCAGGGCTGCCCAGGACAGGGGGTGGAGTGGACATCCCTGGGGCTGCCCTGTGGAGCTGGGCAGCCTCCCTAATCATTTGTCTGGAGGAGCGCACTTAAGCTGGCTAACAAATCCCTGCCCGCCCAGGATAGAGAGCTGGTGGCCACCACGCACCCACCATGTGGCTGGAAATGTAGGACCTGGGAGCCAAAGACTCGGGCCTCCCTGTCCTGCCCAGGACGCAGGTTCACATCAACTCCTGACATCCACTCACCCTGCGGTCACTGCACAGCGGCTGTGTCCCTATGTGTAGCAGACACACAACAGACATCATTTTTGCCCGCATGGGGCTTGTCTCCAGGGAATGTGATGTTCTAGAGTTCTCTGGAGAAACGCACACACCAAGCTGCTGCCCACCTCCATGCCATGGCTCTGGCTGACCCTCTCCCTGGTATCCCTTTCTGGCCTTGCATGGCCTGGATCACCTCTGTCATGCTTCAACATTCATTTTGGATGTCACCTTCACTAGAGAGGCCTAGCTGGGGTCTGGCATAGAAGTCCCTCTGTTTTCCCAGAAGGCCCTGGGGTTACTGCTTCCCTATGTGCCCCCCAGTGAGTGCTTTGGGCTGAGTCCTGGGTCTGGGCAGTGCCCTCTGGCACAGTGCCTGGCACTCTGCTAGGATCCAGTAAACATCTCAAGTACAGGAGAGGATGTACCATGTGACCTGGAAGCAGTCACTGCAGGGCCTCAGCTTCCTCATCCGTGGAGCAGGTCTTTCTGGGTCTAAGAGGCTGCAAACATGAGGGCGGGGGTGTATCCTGGTCTTTGAGGAACGGGCCAGGTCTCCGGGGTGTCCAAGTTGGGTGTTCATCATCTTGGCTTGGCCCCCACCAAAGCCACAGGCGGGCCAAGGCCTGCAGCAGCCTTTCCCGGTGCCAGCTCTTCTTTCAAGTTCCCTTTACCCACAAGAACTGCACCAGATGCCCACCTACTTCAGCATAAGGGGCCTTTGGAAGATTCTGGATTATCTGAGGCTTCAAAGAAGCACCACACCTCTCGGCCACAGGAAGAGAATTCCAGACTCCTCAGAGCAGAAGTGCAAAATCTCACCTCTGTGCTCTGCTTCCCCAGCTTTCCTGAGCACCCGGTTCCCTGGGGATGGAGTTAAAATGTGGATTCTGGTGAAGCAAGACTCGGGCCCTGGCCTGTGCGCTTCCCGAACAGAAGGAATGGAGGCACTTGGTTCTCAGTGCACCCAGCTCTGTGCTCTCCCATTCCAGGGAGAGGGCACTGGATGGGTCGGTCCTGCCTGGGCTGGGTGCTTCTCCAGAAGGAGCCACAGCACCTGTCCCCAGGTACTCAGCCTCTCCAAGGGAAGGCAGGTCTCGGGCCCACATGGGCAGGTTCCCGGAGGTGATGGCAGCTGGGGTGGAGCCAGGCCCTTCTCTGGACAGGGACCATCCGAGCTGGTAAAAGTGATCATCTTTCAACCTGAAAATGGATTTCCAGAGGCCCCGCGATGGGGACAGGAGTGGGGTGGAGGTTGGGGGGCAGGAGGGGGAGTGCGGATTGGCAATAGCAGCTGTGTTCCTAATTTCCCCAGGAGGAGGCCTGGCCGCCCCTCCTCCGCGCTGAGTGTTTGCCATTAAAAACAAACAGTATCATTTGGTTCAATATAAAATGAATTAAAGGAAATTAAACTGCGGGGGCCATGTGGCGTGCCTTGTCTCCCATTGTCTGGGGCCGTTTTTCATCTTCCCCAGCGGGGAACAACAGCTTGGGGGGTGTGGAGCTGGGCAGGACGAGTCCAATAAATAAGGAACGCGGCCTCCCACACACCCGTGGAGGCTGGGGTTCAGGAAATCCCAGGTGCCCGTGGGGCCCTGTCCCTGCCAGGTCCCTTGGCGGTAGAATGTGGCCTTTGAGAGTCTTCCAGGAAACGGAGTGAAGGAAAGAAAACAAAACAAGAACAACAAAAAAATGTGTTGTCCCCAGAGACAGAGAAGGGGGTGCTGGGTGGCTGAAGGAGGAGGCTGTGGGTCAGAGGGGGCCAAGCTGCAGCGGGCGGTGCCTGGTTGGCAGGGCGTGGTTCTGATGTGTCCTGTGGTGTGGAGCAGTCGCTGCTGTCACTGCAGTTGTGGCAGCTGGGCAGCAGCATGCAGGTGGGGAGAGGCAGCAGCTGGGCAGTGGTTAAGGATGTTCATTCTGGCAGGGCACAGGGGCCCATGCCTGTAAGCCCAGCAACCCTGGAGGCTGAGGCAGGAGGATTGCAAGTTTGGGGCCAGCCTCAGCAACTCAGCAAGACCCTGTCTGAAAACTTAAAAAATAAAGAAAAAGGGTCTGGGGACATCACTCAGTGGTAGAGCACTCTCCTAGCATGCATGAAGCCCTGCCCTTGCCCCAGAAAGAATGTGGGTTCTGGAACTAGAAGCCAGAATTCAAGTCCCAGCCCACTTTTTTACTAAATTTGGCAAGTCACCTACCTTCTCTGTGCCTCAGTTTCTTCATCTGGCAAACTGGTGGTAAATATGAGTATCTACCTTGTAGGGCGCTACGAGGATGAAATAAGTCAATAGAGACAGGACAGTGCTAGGCGCATTAGCTCCCTGTCATTACGTTCTGTATTACACATAACGTTTATTATTCTATTTTTGCTGTAGGCTCCGGGGGGCATCTCCTGTGGCATCTGAAAGACCTGGCCTTTCAATTCATTGCTCCAACACAGACTTGCTGTGTGACCCTGGGTAAGGTAACATGCCTTGCTGAGCCTAGGTCTTTCATCTATAAACGAGGGATAAACAAACATCTGGGGACAGAGACCGCTGGTGCCTCTTAACATCCCTTCTTCCCTTCCTCTTTCAAAGTAAGAATTCTGACTTTTGCTTAGGTCCATTGGCACCAGCTGCAAAAGGACAGTCTGGTCTGCTAGGCGGCTAGGGTGACTGAGCGGTAGCCATGGAAATAAGTGGAAGCAACGAGAGCAATTCTGGGGACGTCACCTCCAGAGATGGAGGAACACGCATTCCAACGAACGCAAAAATCTTAATAGGACAGAAGCATGCAGAATCCAAAAGCCTGGTCAAAGGAAAATACATCCTGCTCCAGGGGAGTTCGTTCCAGGACACAAAGGCTAACGGGAAATCTGCTAATGCAGCTCCACATAGCAGTAGCTAGGAGGAGGAAGATCAAGTGGTTTTTGCTCTAACTCAACAACCACTTTAGATTTTTAAGACGTTGATAACTGGACTGGATATGTTCTTGACATTGTAAAACACTGGCCTTGACCTCAAAGATGGCACCTGGTTGGATGGGGGACTGAGAGGGTTAGGTTTCTGAGCCAATTCAGCTTGCCAGGCCCGACACTAATCTAAGTCTGGCCAGAAGGGTGTCTTGTGGGTGTGGTGAACATCTATAGTCAGGTACCTTAAGTAACAGAGTTTGTCCTCTATCATCTGGGTGGGCCTCATCTAATCCACTGAAAAACCTTAAGAGCAAGACTGAGATTTTTTTCCTTGGAAGAGAAAATTCTGCTTCAGGCTGCAGCAGCAGCACCTGCCTGAGATCCCAGCCGGCCCTGCAATCATGCAAGCCAACTCCTTGAAATAAACTTCTTAGGTACACGTGTTCTACTGGTTCCGCTTCTCTGGAGGAGCTGCCTGGTGCAGGCAGGTGAGGGGCATTCCCAGGGAGGTCGGCTGCCTCGGCCAGGCAAGCACACATCAAACAGCAAGGGACCTCCTCAGGGCTGAGGATTCTGGGTAAAGCTGAAAGCAGTCCATCCTAAAATCTAGCAGTTCCATTTCTAGATGGTTATTAGAGAAACTTCTGTGTATGTGTGCAGAGATGTTCGTTATTGTACTGTTCATGATAAACACTAAAGAAAGAGTCTAACAGCTCATAGTAGGGACTAGGGGACTGGATGGCTAGACCTTGGAAAATATGACCCTTAAAAAAAGAATAAGTGGAGACTTAGAGCTACCCATGTGGGTAATGATCACTGGTATGCATCAGATCACCCAGAGTGTTTGTTAAAGCCCAGGGCCAGGCCTCAGCCCTTGAGTCGCTGACTCAGGTCATCTGGGGCAGAGTCTGTGAATTTCTAACAAGTTGCCGGATGATGCTGAGATCGCCAGTTCAGGGGACACATTTGGAGTGGTGCAGATGAACACAAACTTCGAAAATACAATGTAATGTTGCAAAATGATGTGCACTCAGTATCACTGGTGTTAATCTGTTATGTCGGAAAACATACTGTATCTTGTTTATGGATATACATGTGTAGCAAATAAACTAAAGTGGTTACCTCTAGGGTGGGAGAGAGAATAAGTACATTTCAGAGGATGTGGCAGAGATACTGCCACTAAGTTCCTCAAATCCCAAGGAGTTTCCCCAGGCCCTCAGGCCTCAGGAGGGCAAGAGTCTCCCAGATTGCGGTGCTGTCAGGTGAGGCCTCCTAACTGAGTCCTGGGCAACAGGGGACCGAGGGTGCAGTGGATCTGCCTTACTTCCTGGTGCCTAAAACTTTCCAGGCACTCCTCCGAGTTCCCCTTCCTTATTGCCCTCCTTGGTGCGAAGTTTCCTATGCCCCTTTCGACTCAAAGTGTGGCCCATGGGCCGGTTATATCAGCATCACCAGGGAGTTTGTTAGAAATCAGAATTGCAGAGGGAGGCCCAGGAATCAGTGTGAACAGCTCACCAGATGATTTTTATGTACATTTAAATTTGAAAAACAGGGTCCCAGGGGAGTCCTAGGGGATGGTGGTTTCACTCCCTAGGGGAAGCCTGGATCCCTAAATGACTGCATGGAGCAGACGGAGCATCTTGGCTGACTTGCACTAGACTACGGTGACAAGGCAGTAAAGCACTGGCCTCTGCCATTGAGACTCTGATGTTCTTTGGCAACAGTACGTGGTTTCCCCTAATTAATACCGAAGGGAAACAATTAATACAGGGGGTATTAACTGTATTAATTAACAATTAATACAGTGAGGCCAGTTGGGTGGGGATTAAGCTCTTTAAAAGAAGAAATGTGGATAAGAACAACAAGAGTTATAGGTACAGAGATCTATTATATATCCTTTTCAGCACGTTTGTAATATTTTATAACTTAAAAATATTACAAAGTAATCTAGAAATGAAAAATCTCAGATTTATACAGGTGACCGACCAGGGACAAATGGAACAAGGAGGGTGTTATGGTTTGGATGCGAGGTGTCCCCCAGAAGCTCACATGTAAGACCATGCAGGAAGGTTCAGGGGAGAAATAACTGGGTTGTAAGACTCTAGACCCAACCAGTGATTTAATCCCCTGATAGGGATTAAGTGAGTGTCACTGAAGAGGTGGGTGTGGCTGGAGGAGGCGGGGGATTGGGGCGTGGCTTTGGGGGTCTATATTTGTACCTGGCCAGTGGAGACCTCTCTCTGCTTCCTGATCACCATGGTGGGCGCCCTGTCCTCTGCCACAAGCTCCGCCATGATGTTTAGCTTCAGCTCTAGGCTGGAGAAATGGAGCCGGCCTTCTCTGGACTGAGACCTCTGAAACCATGAGCCTCCAATAAGCTCTTCCTCCTCTGTAGTTGTTCTGGTGAGACCCTTTAGTCACAGCAGCGAAAAAGTCAACTACAAGCTGGGAATGAGGATAAAGCACTACCCAAGAGACAGGTGGTGACAGCGCACCCCAGGGTGTCACTGCCTCCACTGGGGCCCATAGGGCCAGATGACTCCTCTGCTGCTGTGGGTGTCGCTGGCAAGAGATGGAAAAGTGGCATAATCACCTGTTATCAGTTTTTGGAGACTGCTGTTAACAAATCACCACAAACTGTGTAACAACACAAAAGACATTCACTCTCTCAGCTGGGAGGCCAGAGTTCTGAGATCAGTTTCAAATTCAAGGTGCTGAGGGGCTGGGATTGTGGCTCAGTGGTAGAACGCTCGCCTCGCATAGGCGGGGTCCTGGGTTTGATCCTCAGCACCACATAAAAATAAACGAAATAGAGGCATTATGTTCAACTACAACTAATAAATAAATAAATATTTTTAAAAAATCAAGGTGTTGACTGGGCCATGCTCCCTCTGGAGACTCAGCCTCTTCCAGCTCCCTCCGGGCAGCCCCCAGCATCCTCTGGCTTGTGGCCACACCACATGATCTCCCTCTTCACACTAACTTCAAAGTCAGCAAACTTTTCCTTAAAGGACCAGACAATAAATATTTTGGATTTCTTGCAATTTTTCAATCTCTGTCACCTCTCCTCATGGTAGCTCAACAGCAGCCACAGACAATACATAAGTGAATGGGTGCTGAGAGTGTCCCAATAAAACTTTATTTACAAAAACAAGTAGCAGGCCACAGAGTATAGTTTGCTGATCCCTGAGATAGATTCTGGAGCACAGTGTGTCCTGTGCCACTCAGGAAAAGGGTTCCCTGGTTGAGAAGCTGGGAAAATGTCAGGGAGAACCAAGGGCATGATGGATTGCAGGACTTCTTGAAGCCTTCCCTATGATAATGTGAGGGGGGGATGAGGTACAGAGCGTCTCTCCATTATGTGACCACAGAATACCTTCTTATAAAATGGCTCGGAACATCTCCTGACAGCCCCAGAATTACAGGTCAGTGAATTGTCTTTCCTTCCACCCTGATTCTGGTTAGATTAGGACTTTCTTGCTTGATTTAATCTACACACAGATGACTAGTGCTTCCGACTTCCCTAGAACAACCATAATCACCTAACCCTCCAGCACTTGACCCGGGGTAGTTAATCCCCATAACGGTGTGCAGAGGTCAGTCCTGCTAGGCCCACTCTAAACATGGGAACACTGAGGCTCAGTGGGGTTAATCCCAGAGGCAGATCGGGGTGGATGAAGAATTTGAACCTAAGTTTAATTTCAGAATGTGTGTCCTTTCTGGGACCCCACCACGCCACCAGAGTTAATTTCTTGTCTCTCTCTCCTGCTTACACACTCTAGATTCTTGGCAATGACAGAGAGGGAGGTAAGTTTTCTAAAAGTGTAATGCCCACCAAACATAGATAATGTCAGTATTGTTAACAATTGGTGTCCCTGTCTCTGGCTTTCTGTTCTGTTCGGCTGAAATCCAATCACAAGAGGACAACACCTCCAAGAACAGCTGCAGGTAGACACTGTACCCTCGGGCTCGGCCCCTGGCTGGCTGCTTACAGCCGGGTGCCTTTCCTCAGGATGCTCAGTTTCCTCATCTGTACCATGGGACTGATGACAGTACCTACCTCAGAGTGCTGCTGTGAAGATCAACGACATATGCAACTGGCATATTTCAGATGGTAGGTAAATACACAAATAGGAAGAAAAGCCATGTGATATTAGCTGCTCTTTAGGGTTTGAATCCTACTTTGCCATCTACAGGCCTGGGGACCCCTGACAATCTAGTTGGCCTCCCTGAGCCTCAGTGTTATCTGTCCCATGGACTGAAGTAAACTTGGCCAGCCTCCTGAGAGTTACTGTAAGGACTTTTTAAAGGGATGGGCTATCTCAGTGAATAAGACAGACCTGTAAATGCCCCTGAGACTATGGTCCAGTGGGGGAGAGTCTGGCCACATAATTCCAGAGCAGCGTGGTAAGTGCTGGGAGAGAGGAGGAGCTCATAGGAACTTACACGAAGGGGACCCACATTATCTTAAAGGGATCCAGGGGGAAGTGACATCTAAGCTGAGTCCTGGAGAGACACAGTCAATGGGTCAAAGAGGGCTACGAAATCCAAAACCATACAAGTGTCCACAAAGGAATCTGTGAAAATATCTTTGCCTGGGTGTAGTGGCACACACCTGTAAACCCAGCTACTCAGGAGGCTGAGGCAGGAAGATTGCAAGTTCGAGGCCAGCCTGGGCAACTTAGCAAGACCTTGTCTCAAAGTGAAATGAAAAGGGCTGGGGATGCAACCCAGTGATAGAGCACTTGCCTAGCACTGGAGGTCTTGGGTTCAATCCCTAGGACTGAAGAAAAAATCCATAATAAGGCCAAACGGCTTCCAGGACATACAAACCCAGCTGTTTTAAAAAGGGCTGTTATGTACTGTAAACCAGGAGCACTGATGGGACCTCACCATGCTGTCTGAGGTTGTGTGATGGGCACCTCTGAACCCCCCATCTTAATGCCCAGGACTGTGACCATAAGAAAAAAGCCCACCTGGATGATGTTACAGGCCATATGACCAAAGGGACTTTACAGATGGCAATAAGGTTACTGGTCAGTTGAGTCTGAGCTCATGAAAAGAGAGGTCGTCTAGGTGGGTCTAATCCAATCACTTGAGCCCTTTAAAAGCACCGTTTTCTCTGGCTGGTGGCAGAAGGGGAAACCAGGGAGACCACAGGCAGGATTTGATGGGCTACTTCTGGCTTGAAGGTAGGACCGTCATGTGTCAAGATCAGAGAGAAGCTTCCAGGAGCTGCGGATGACCCCGGGAATCGCACCCAATTCTGCCAACCACCTGAACAGCCTGGGAGTGGATTCAAGTCTAGAACCTCTGGATAGGAGCACTCCCTGATGAGGCTTTGACTTAGCTCTTCAGACCTTTGACCTCCAGTCAAGTTGTTAAGTTAGAGGTCACTGAAAAGTTAATACAAGGACGTGTGTGTGTGTGTGTGTGTGTGTGTGTGTGTGTGTGTTTACTATTATCCCAATTTATAGGTGAGAAAATGAAAGCAAAAAGAGGAGAGAGGATCTTGCTAAAGTCACACAGCTGGTGAATGGAAAAGGGATTCCCAGACAGGATCTGGACCCAAGCAGCCAGTTCCGGGGCCCAGGCTTTCCACCATTACCCCAGGTTAGGGGAACACTCTCCAGGATGGGGAAATGGGTCCCTGAAGCCAGAAAGCTGGGGCTGTGTGTGGACAGCTCCTATTTGAAGATTGTGAGCTGAGCAGGAAGCACACTGTGTGTACACAGGTAGGTGTGACACAGCTAGGAAAGATTCAGGGTAGCGTTTTATCCTCTAGAAGGGGAAGTGGGCCTCTGGGGGCAGGAAAGAAACATGTCCTGTTTTCCATGTTTTGAACTTTGAACCATAGGATTATGTTTCCTATTTACAAAATAAATAATGATGAATAATTTGACAGTGGTAAAAAGACATCTGAACCAATACAGAATGCTTTCAAAAAAGCAGAGAACTAGGGGTGAACTGGTCTGGGGTATATTCGCCTGTTAGGTGTCCTAACAAGGCCTGAGTGGCTTTCACAACATAACTAAGTGCCAGGGGCCGGAAGCCCAAGGTCAAGGTGTTCCTTCTGAGGCCTCTCCCCTTGGCTGGAGGATGACCGCCTTCTCACAGTGTCTTCATATCACCTTCATCAATGCAAGTCTGTGTCCAAATGTCCTCTTGGCATAAGAGGAATATTCCATGAGGGCCCACCCTAGTAACTGCCCTTTCACATAATTACCTGCTTAATGTCCATATTTCTAAATATAGCCATAATTAGCCAGACAAAGTGGCCCCGACCTGAAATCCCTGTGAGTTGGGAGGCTAAGGCTAGAGGATCACTAGTTTGAGGCCAGCCTCAGCTACTTAGTGATACCCTGTCTCAAAATTAATTAATTAAAAAAAAAGAGCTAGGGATGTAGCTCAGTGGTAAAGCATCTCTGGGTTCCAACCCCATTAACAACAACAGAAATCAGGCACTTTGGGTCCAGACTATAACATAAATTTTGAGGGACACAATTCAGCCCCTATTAGGGGAGCTGTCCCAGGGCCCTCAGCAACCTTTGACCCAGTTTCTCTACTTCAACGCTACGGACACTTGGGGCCACATATTCTCAACCATGCCACCGTCCTGTGCACGGTAGGACACGTAGCTACGTCCCTGACCTTTATCCAATAAACACTGGATGCACTTCCCCACCAATTGTGACACCAAAAACACATCTCCAGAAATTGCATTCACCTCCCAGCAGGGTGGGGGAGACAGGAAATAAATAAAGACAGAGCAATCGGAGACCTATCAGGGACTGGCACACACAAGGAAGGACGAGAAGTGACAGTGAATAATGCAGGGTGGGAAAGCCACTTTCAACAGGAGGGGCCCTCCAAGGAGGTGACATTGGAGTCAGGCTCTGAATGATGTGACAGGGACAGCCCAGCGAACAGCAAGAGGAAGACTGCCCAGGCAGAGGCCACAGAAGTGCCGAGGCCTGAGAAGGAAGATGCTGGGGGCAGGGGTAGGGGACGTCCCCGGGTCACCAGGGTTGCAGGTCCAACGTGAGCAAGGTGCGGAGGGAGGCGCGGGGCAGAAGGCAGATCCAACAAGCCCAAGATGTACGAGTTAAAGAAAAGTCATTTCGATCTGAAGAGACAAGTGGCAGCTCAAGACACCCAGCCAGCCAAGGTAGGGTTGGGACCGAGGATGAAGATCAGCGGCCGCCATCGCTCACCCATCTTGGCCTTCCAAAGAGCCTGGCTCTCCTAGGAGGTCCAGGTGGGAGGCTCCCACAGCCCCCTTCATGCTGAGAAGCAAGTGGGAATTGGCGTCTTTGGCAGAGGGAGGATTAAGCAAAGGAGGAAAATGAAGAGATTCCCAGAGTCCCCAAGCAAGGTGGCTCGGCCAGCCTCACACGCCAGGGCCATCCAGCAGACCCCCATACCAAACCCTTCCACGGTCATAATTATAATATTAAAAACCAGCCCACCCTCTCAGCGGACAGCACAGAGGCCCGGGAAGCGCAGCTGTGCTGTGAACTATTAGGGGGTCCCTGACAGATGTGTCTCCCCGCAGCCCCGGCCCAGCTGCAGATGAAGACCTGTCCCTTTCTTCCTCCTAGACAAGGATTGATGAGGACTCTCCAGAGCACTCAGACAGGCGAGGAAAGGCTGCGGACCTTCTCCCAGCCTGCAATTTATCTTGGGGGGTCTATTCACATCGTGTCTTCCAGGCTGGACCGTGCTCTGACCCAGCACATTAATCTCTCCGAATAAAGTAATAATAATCAAAATCATGGAGCTGGACGGTTGCCAGGGAGGCATTAATAACTGTCACCCACACCTCGGCGGTGCAGGGAAGGGGTGTTGGGGCCCATCCCCGCCCCCTTGATGTAGCACTATTGGAAAGGGGAAAAAGTAGGGTGGCTCTGGCCTGGATTTGGGGGAGTTTTATACAGATGGTGTGTGGGGATGCATCTGAGGAGCTCCCCAAACAAATCTGGGAAACACACCTGGGAAGAAGGAGGGTCGAATAACAGAGCAGGTATTCTGGAATTGGACTGCCTGAGTTCAAACCCCAGCTTAGCCATTGACAAGCTGTGTGACCTTGGGTTACTTCCTTAACCTCTCACTGCTTGGTTCTCTCCTGGTGAGAAGGTAAAAGCATTTCAGCTTCTGTGGGCAACAGTTCAGTCATTTTTCTAAGAGTTAAGTAGAACTACCACACGACCCGCCAAGTCCACCCTTAGGTGTCTTCCCAGAAAAACTGTGTTCCCAATAGATGCTTGGACGAGAAGCCCTCCTGGCCACACCGTTCACAGTAGCTCAAGAGTGGCAATAGCCCCCATGTCAATGAGGGGGAAATGGCTACATAAATGGTCTCTGCCGACAGGGAACACGATTCAACCACAGCAGGAATGAAGTGCTGATCCCGCCACAGCCTGGACGGGCCTGAGACATGACTCAGTGAAGGTCTCGAGTGGTATTTCCACATCTAGGGAATATCTAGAACAGGGGAGTCCATCAAGACCGAAGGGGTGGCCTGGGGCTCGTGGGAGGGGCCGTGGTGTGTGAGTTTGGGGGCTCCTTTGGGGTGATGACAATAACCTGAAACCAGATAGGGGTGTTGGCTGCAAAACACTGTCACCATACTAAGTGCCACCAACAGTATTCTTTGAATGGTTAATTTTACATTGTGTGTGTTTTTCCTTAATTGAAACAAAAACAACAACGGCCCAAGCCTCACAAGCCTGATGTGAGAAGGAAGCAAGCCAGGGGGAGCCGGGCCCCCACGAGGCTGACCCCACGCTGGTTGCTCCTGGGCTGCTGCACGGTCTCCCTGGGGTTGATGACCTTTGCCAAGTTACTTAACTCTGTTTTCTCTCTGGAAAGAGATCTACTCTCTGCAGATTGATCGGATTGAACGAGGCCATGGCTCAGGAGGTTCTGAATGAAGATGGGGATTTTGGCCACCTGGTTCCCTAGAGAACCACCCATGCCTTCATCTGAGCCCAGCCCACACCCGGTGATCCACAAATATTTCTAGAACAAATGGCATTGCCGTCTGACTTCTGATGATTGCTTTGCAATAGTTAGCTGTGGTAATCACTCTTCATTTGGCTACCAGATTTCTTTGAGAGGCCCTTCATGGCCTTTTCTAGAAAAGAGGGGTGTGTAGTGCTCTGCTGGTAGATTTCTGAGTTCATGACAGACTTGTTTGGAAACCTACTGAAGAGGCTTGAGCTGAGCTGGAAATGGAATCCAAACTCTCACTGTGTAGCTGGCCAGCCTAGTCTCCATCCACCTACCCATCTATCCATCCATCCAACCATCCATCCACCCACCCAACCAACCATCTGTCCATCCATCCAACCATCCATCTAACCATCCATCCACCCACCCAACCAACCATCTGACCATCCACCTATCCACCCCCTACCAAACTATCCATCCATCCATCCACCCAACCATCCATCCATCCATCCATCCATCCATTAATGCATTCTCCTATCCATCCACCCATGTTTCCCCCATCCACCCATCCATCTATCCATCCATCCACCCACTCCATAATCCCCTGTGTACCCTCCCTCCCTCCCCCATCTAGTTGTCCTCACACCTACCCACTCATGGATCAATCTGCACATGCACCTACCTGCCATCCTGCCACAGCACATCCATCTCCCTCCGTATCCACAGACCCACCCCTCTACGCACTCTCTCTCATGTGCATGCACGCGCGCGCACACACACACACACACACACAGAGCAAGTGCTTCTGAATGCATCGAAGATGCTGGTGATCCCTCCACCAATCACCTAGATTCATTTGCTTCGAGGAATGGAGGGTCTGCATTGTGGGGGAGTGGGGAGAAGTGACAAGAAGGATGACCGGATTAATTGTTTCTAAGAAGATGGCTCTGGCTGCAGTAAGCGAAGGGAGAGTAGGGAAGACACACCAAGGGAAGGGTGAGGTCTCAAGGCAGTGAGGACGCTGTGGTGGCAGTAAGGATGCTATGGCGGCGGTGAGGATGTTATGGCAGCAGTGAGGACGCTGTGGTGGGTGGCGGTGGAGATGTGGGGGGAGGCTGGATTCAGAGCCTGGGGGGGGAGGCAGGGCAGACGGAGCCCGCTTGTAGACTGGGAGCAGCAGGAGGAGAGGAGAAGGCCGCTTCCAGGCTGCTGGCTGCAGGAGCGGCCATGGGGCAGCACACGCAGAGATGGGGACACAAGAGAGCCCAGGCTCCAGGGAGACCCGAGGCCACCTTTGGAAAGACCCCACGTATCCATACCTGGTCCTCCTGCTGAGTGCTCCCCTCAGGAGGCCAGTCCAGACCACCAGCTGGGCCTTCCCTGGTGACAGCTGATTGGATGAGGGGTGAGCACGTGACCAGTGGAGCCCCTTCCTGGCCAGTCACTGGGCTGTAAACCAGCTGGTACAACAGAGGGCTTGGGCTGGCCAGGGCCCTCCCCTAGGCACCTGAGGGTGGACCCAGAGATGGCCTGAGCTGCGGTCAGAGCCGGGAGGCCGCCAGGAGGCCTTGTTCCTCCGGCTTTGCACTCTCGGGTCTAAGTCTACTTATGACGTGGCTTTGTGACAGCCCCTGTTCTGGCTGCAGCAGAGGGATTCAAGCTCAGGCAGAGGGGGGTGGCTGCCTGATGGCATGGATGGTCTTCGCGTCTGGCTGGGTGGCCTTGGGCAAGCATAGTTCAGTTCCTACAGGTGTAAAAAGGGGGTGGGCCTTGGTCTCCAGGGCAACGGTAATCAGAGTACTCAGGACAGTGACCAGCGCCCGGGGACGCACCCTGCAAGGGCTGGCTATTGCAGCTGCTCCTGCTCCTCACTAGAATGGGCTGACAAATGACTTTCTGTGACAGTCTGTTCTCAGGCACCGACTCCCGTGGGCTCCAGCACAGGCTCTGTCTCTCCTGCCCCGGCCCCATGGCCCCACCCTGCTGGCTGCGCAGAGCCAAGAGCTCCCAGCAGGTGCCCAGGTAGGCAGGGGGCAGGGAGGCCCTGCCTGGGAGGTATCAGCCCCAGCCCCACCCCGGCCAGGGCTGCGAGCCCCATGCCTGCAGGTGGCCGAGGCTGGTGTCCCCTAGCAGGAGATGGCCCCCTCTGTCTTCTTAGGTGATGGCTACAGGCCATTCCTAGTCCAGGCACAGGGTCCCCCGAGAGCTCACAGTGCAGCTCTCACCCTCACTGTCCTACATGGTGCGAGGTCCAGGCAGGTGCATGGAGGAGGAGGCCCACCGGAAGCTTCTCCCTGGGGGTTCCAGGCCTAATGACACCAATGTTGGGCACATGAATCTGTGGGAACAGTCACCCGGCCGGGGTTCTCAGAGATCAGACAGCTGCAAGAGGCCCCCACGTGACAGTTTGGATAGGAGGTGTCCCCCCAAGCTCATGTGTAAATGCAGGGATGTTCTGAACGGAAATCACTAGGTTATGGGGCTGTGAGCTAATCAGGGGACTTGGCCATTTGATGGGTCAACAACTGAGAGCACTACCATGCTGGGCGGCAGCTGCAGGCAGGCAGGGTGCGTGGCTCAAGGAAGTCGGTGCCTGGGGGTGTGCCCTCGGGAATTAGAGATTTCTTTTTTTTTTGTACCAGGGATTGAACCCAGGGCACTTAACCACTGAGCCCCATCCCCAGCCCTTTTTATTTTGAGACAGGGTCCTGCTCACTTGCTTAGGACCTTGCTAAATTATTGAGGCTAGCCTTGAACTTATGATCTTCCCCATCCTCCCGATCCGCCCCCCCCTTCAGCCTCCAGAGTCACTAGAACTACAGGCTGGGCCGACTCCCTGTGGGAGTACACTCCTGCCCCTGGCTCCTTGTGGGACTTTCTCCGCTCTCCAGCTGCCAGGAGGTGAGCAGCTCCCCCCGCACACCTTCCACTATGACTTTCTGCCCCGCCTCAGACCAGAGCAACGGAGTTGGCCCATGGTGGAATTTGCCTTGGAAACATGAGCCCTAAATAAACATTTCCTCCTCTTAAATTGTTCTTGCTATGCCTTTTAGTCACAGAGATGCACAGGTGACTGACACACCCTGGATTTGGTGTCAGTCAGGACCGAGGGCAAATTGTGGATCGGCCAGGTGTCTGCAGGGCTCTCTGAGCCTTGATCTCTTTGTCCATAAAATGGGGAGAGTGCCCACCTTGAAGGGAGGGGGAGACAGCAGCAGCAGGAGGAGTAATGAGTACAGCGGTGAGTAAAGATGATCATCCGCTGGGTGGGGTGGTGCATAGTAACCCAGGAGGCTGAGGCAGGAGGATTGGAAGTTTGAGGCCAGCCTCAGCATCTTAGTAAGACCTGGCTTCACACACACAAAAGGGCTGGGGATGAGGCTCAGTGGCAGAACGCCCCTGGGTTCAACCCCTGGTACCCAAACAAAAGAAAGGTCCTCCTGGTGGCCGACATGCATGGAGCATCTGCCCGGGGCCAGGCCTGCTTGGATCCTCATCATCTCTTCACCTTCAAAACTGCCCAGGGGGGTCTCGTGGCAGGCCGCGAGGAGGGTGGGATACAAGTGCTGGTCTCGAAGGTATGGGCCAGGGTTAGGGGAGCCACCGGGGGGTCTGGCCTGGAGAGCCCTGTCCACACAGCTGGCTCCGTGGAGATGAAGGGGCGGAGAGAAGGTCCAGGCCAGGCCTGGCAGAGAGCGGCTGGAGAAGCTGCCCGGGCCGGGAAGGGCCCACTCTGAGGAGGGACGGGAGGAGGGACAGCACCCCCTTCACGGGAGGTGGCACAGATTCTCGAGTTGATGAGTGTCCAGCGCTTAGTGACCTGTGGTCAGTGACCTGTGGTGACGCGGAAGGGAGGAAGCCAGGTATGGTGGACGGAAGAGGAGCCCTCACCACGGGGTCCCCATCCCAGTCCCCACAACCTGCGAAGACACCAGCTGACAAGGCCCAGGGCACTTTGCCTTGAGATGGGCCCAGTGTGATCCCAGGGTCCTTGTAAAGGGAAGGCAGGGAGGCCAGAGCCAGAGAGGGAGAGGTGACCAGGGAAGGGAGGTCAGAGAAGATGCGAGAAGGACCCCACCTGCCATCCTGACCCCGTGGGAAAGGACAGAGCCCAGGCACCACCTGCCACCCTGACTGGAGCCCAGCGAAACCCAGGTCGGGTTCTGACCTGGAGAGGAATGGAAAAGTCAATTCACTTTAATTTGCTTTCAGCCACCAAATTTGTAAGAGTGTGTCGCAGCAGCTCTTGTTGGGCCTACCACTGGCTGAAGCCCCCTGGAGGACACTGGACACAGGAGCCCAGTGTTAAAGTACACACAGGACACCTGTGGTCTCAGTGATTCAGGAGGCGGAAGCAGGAGGATTGCAAGCATGAGGCCAGCCTCAGCAACTTAGGGAGGCCCTAAGCAACTTAGTGAGACCCTGACTCAAAAGAAAAAGGGCTGAGGATGTGGATCAGTCTTAAAGCGCCCCTGGGTTCAATCCCCAGGACTTTGTCACACACACACAAAATACACACAGGTCTGGGCAGAGAGCAGGGTGAAGAAGACAGGTTAACTGCATTGATATCAGCTATAAAATTATGATCCCCCTAACCTCTCTGAGGCACAGAGAGGTTAGGAAACTCATCCAAGGCCACACAGCTAGTCAATGCAGAGCTGGCAGTCACAAAGGGTAAATGATATCAGCAAAGGCCGAGCACCCCTGACCCCATAATCTGAAATTCGAAAAAAGTTCCAAATGCAACATCCCCCCGCCCCATGATAAAATTTAGCGTCAGAGAAGCTTCGACTAGAGTAACTAGGAAACGTGTTCACGGAGTGCATGAAAAGGCACTGGCCAAAGCCACACTCAGCTTCCAGGATGACCCGGGCCGGTGACAGAGCTGCCAGCTACAGCTCTGTTAGGTACAATGACACAAGTAGAGAATCCCACCCTGACCTTGTATGATGATCCTGGTCAAAACATAGGTGCACTGAAAATATCGTTCAAGTTACCTTCGGGCTCTGTGTATCAGGAATATGGGAAACAAAAATGCATCCAGTGTTCAGACCAGGGCATAATCCCCGAGATGACTCATTAGAGGGCATAATCCCTGAGATGACTCATTATGTATACAAATATTCCCAAGTCTGGAGAGCCCTGGTCCCAGCACAACCTGTCCTGTGAATTGAGCAATTGACTCTGCACTGGATCTGAGGTAAAGCACTTGGTGTGTCCCATACCAATCGTTCTTACGAAATGGAGACTAGGACTCAGAGAGGTTGTTACCTGCCCAAGTCACACAGCTAGGGAGGAGTCTAGGTGGCCCAGGGTGTGGATGTGTCTGAGGTCAAATTCCACCAGAGTGAACCCGGGCCATGCTGCTTCCTGCGGTCAAGGGCACGGGGCCTGCGGCCACTGGCAGGAGCTCAACAGGCAAATGGTAGTGGTCATGAGGGTCTTGGGGAAGCAAGGCGGGCACCTCAGGGCCAGTGTTTGTCTCCTGACTTTCCCTCCCGTGGGTCTTTTGATCTTTAAGTGTCTTAAGCTTCCCGTCACTGGCTTTGGCCTCCGAGTTGTGGCTTCATCTCAGAAAACCTCAGTGGCTTGGGGTTTGGCTCACCCAGATCAATACCCAGCAGGGAGCGGAGACACAGGCTCGAGGCTGACCCCCGCTATGGGCTGGGTCCATTGTCACTCAGACGGATGGTCGAGTCTGACCTGCTCTCTGCCAAGCAATGTCTGGGACAGATTCTGAGCTTTCTGAACTGGAGAGATGGCTTTTTTTTTTTTTACGAAAAGGGAAGCCGGGCACTGGAGAGATGCTTTAGTCTGCCTGCCTCTGTCCAGGGTCCCTTTGGGTCATCTTAGAGTCACTGGGAATCACGGTATCCCACGGTGGCATTTTGCCTAGGCCTTCTCAGTCCTCAGAACTTCAATGGCTGTTTGCCAAGACCTCTCTGCCCAGTGCCCGCCTGTAGCCCAGGCCACGGCAAAGCCTCAAGGCTGCCTCCACTCGTCCTGGGTCCACAGCAGACATCACCAATCGAACACAGAGCCCTTCTTTTTGAGCCTCAGCCCCCTTAACAAAATGAGCCCCTGGAAGACAGACAGTCAAAGCCCACCAGGCCACCCTTCCCTGGGAGGAGCAGGACACAGGACCCAGGACACAGGACACAGCAACATCCCCCCACCCCACGATGAAATTTAGCGTCAGAGAAGCTTCAACTAGAGCAACTAGGAAACGTCTTCACACAGTGCGTGAGAAGGCGTTGGCCAAAGCCACGCTCAGCTTTCAGGATGGCCCCGGGCCGGTGACAGAGCTGCCAGCTCAGGCTCTGTGCACTTGACAAGCTGACCTTGGCCCTGCTCTTGGCCGATTCTTTCCTCCTCTAAAAGGTGCCCAGGATCCCCCGCGTGATCCATGTGGCTGGGGGTGGCGGGTGGCCGCAGCCAGGACCTACCTTGGACTTGACCGCCAGGATGATCTTGGGCAGGGCCACGACGAGGCACTTGAGGGCAATGGTGATGTACTTCAGCACAAAGTCTGCGATCCCCACGATCCACAGCAGGTCGAAGAAGTCCAGCGTCTCCAGGTTGGGCTTCAGGAAGATGAGGCTGGGAAGAATTCACAGAGCCAAGATGTTTACCCAGGGCCCATCCCTTGGCAGTTCTGCCTGCTCACCCGGGAGCCTTGGAAATATTACCTACAGAAACAGCACTGACCTCTGTGTCCCATTCCTGAGTCTGCTACAAACCTGCTGTGTGACCTCAGGTGGGTCTTTTAACTTCTCTGGGCCTCAGTTCCCTTGAGGGTTACAAGGAGAGATGGGCATCATTAAAGTCCCCTCCAGTTTTATGGGTCCACAAGAATCTTGACAAAAGTGGGCAAAGGAAGGAAGAAGGGGAGAAGAAGTCATGCCAACGGTGCAGAGGATGCAGGGGGACTGCTGGGTAGGTACTGGGCTACACCCTTCACTCAGTGTATCTCATTAAATCTCCCTCTCCAGTAGGCACAGCTAACCTCTATAAAAAGGACTGAAGCTTGGAGACGTTAGTATCCAACAGACTTGAATTTGAACTCTGGCTTCTCCATTTGCTGAATCCTGGGTAAGTACAGTTTTCTCTGCAAACCCGAGTGTGCACATCAATCCAATGGGAATCACACCCTCCCTGACGGTGTTCCTGACAGGCCTTGGGGATCACAGACACACTGCAGACCCTGCCAGGCTGTGGTGACAATGGTAACAGCAATTCCAGGAGGCAGGTGCGTTTATCCAACCCTCTTTGCAGATGAGAAAACTGAGGCACAGAATGGCAAATCAGCACAAGGTGGTACAGGTACTAAGGGATGGAGGCAGATGAGGTGCAGGCTTCCTGGGTTAACGCTCTCCCAATCCTTAGTATGCACAGGGCAAACCCATTTTATCTATCCGCAGCCAGCCACGTTAGACCTCATGCTCCATATCTGTTCTCAACTCTTGGAGACATACAACAAGCAGGGTTCAAGTTGGCAGCTGTCCATGGACCACACTCTGAGCAGCACCGCTCTCATCACCCCTGAGGATGAAGGTGTTATTCATAATTATGCGAACAGTAGTCGTAAAATACCTTGGCTTCTCACTTCATGCAGGGCCTGTTCTGCGGGCTTTCTGCGTCTCAGCTCTCCTTCCTTCCCACTGGATTAGAGGCTCAGAGCCAAGGCCAGGATGGGTCCTGTCGGTCTCCCAAACGCTTTGGAAATACCTTGCTGGCCCAGCAGACAAGGGCAGGGAACGAAGCCTCTTTTTTCAAGTATCCTAGGAACAGATCCACCTGGTTTTCCCCCTTCTCTTTAAGCAGCTAGAATAGGGAAAATCCAAGAGGACCCTCTATGGTGGCAACTGCTCCCCACACCTGTGGTGTTGTCCACATCCCAGTCTCTCTCCCTGGGACCCCTCGTCTCCAAGTTCAAGTGGACACCCACGTCGTAACACAGGAAGAGGACTGGGGCCTGCGCTCCCCTCTCTGGCTCCACTTGGTTCCTTCCTGGGGATCCCAAACTGGCTGGCTGATTGCTACACTCTGCAAATTTTTTTGTGTGAATCCGACTGTAATATAACAAGGTTCGGTCTCAAGCTTTCCATTTCATCTCAAAGACACCAGTTGGCGTTTGACTCACTTGCCTGGGTTTTACCCCATCATCTTGGTGCTTTTCCTTTTTTTTTTTTTTTTTTTTTTTGTGGTGGGGGTGGAGAGGGGGAAGTGGCGCATTTCCCCACAGAGAGTTCACTTGTGTCTAAAATGCTCCAGGAACTTTTAACGGGCTGACAGATTGATGGTCAGTTTTGCTCACTGGACGCCATCATCCATAATTATAGTAATTAACCCTAAAATAATATGATATGACTATATGTCAACGACTTTATAGTTCACCCAGTTCCTTCATGTATTTTCCGACACCTGGCCTTGCTACGGAGCCTGCTCAGGTGGATCAGGAAGAACTAACTCGGCCCTGGTTTCTCAGGTGAGGAGAGGTTCTCGGACTTGCCAAGGGGCAGAATGATGGCAAGGGGTAGAATTAAGGTTCCCAGAGGTTGGTCATCAGAGTTCAAATCCTGGGAGGATCCAAGGTCACTCCTAAGTGCTGTCTCTGGGGCTGAGGCTCCTTAGTAAGGTGCTGTGATCTGAATGTGGTTTGTGCCCCCAAAGTTTACGTTGGAGGTCTTGGTGCTCAGTGGGTGATGAGACAGGTGGTGGGGCCTTTAAAAGGCAGGACCTAGTGGGAAGCCAATATTGGTCCTTCTTCTTTTTAGCTTCTGGTCTCCAAGTTCATCTGGCCCCAGGTCCTCACCAGAGGCATGCCAACATCAGTGCCTTGCCCTTGAACTTCTAGAACTGTGAGTTAGATAAACCTCATTTCCTCATAAAGCACCCAACCTTGAGTGTTTTCTTATAGTAAAAGATAACCATTCTCATCCTTCTGGATCTAAAGCCTTGGTTTCCTCACTTGTGAAGGGAGGATATGGCTGGGTCACTGGGAGGGCTAAATAAGATAATGGCTGTTGGCAGCACTTACGTGCACACTGTAGAGAGGTGGCATCTGAAAGGACAAGGACTGAGCTCTGTTGCTTTTCTCTTAAGCCACTCTCTCTCTTGCTCTTTCTATGCTGCCAGTTTGACTCAGCCCTGGTTTGATGGGGCCACCGAGGTCTGAGCCTGGGAATATGATCATGCCCAAAAAATGGCATGAGTGGGAAATTCCTCCAAGCTTCTGGGAAACTCCACCCCCTCTACCCTCCACCAGGACTGGAGATTCTGGACCACTTGACGAAGGCAGGGGGTGAGATGTGTGTTGATGTCTTGGGATGAACTCCAAGGGCTGCTCTTATAGGGTGGCCTCAGGAAGTGTCCAAACTACTGACTCCTCAAAGTCCATTTTCAAAACAGGGGGACGTGATCTGCAAGCCTAACTTGTTTCAACCTCCCTTCCCCCACCCTCCATGAGACAGACTTCCCTCCGTCCTGGCAGCCCTCAGTTCCGCACAGAGCAGGAACATTCTGGTAACATATTCTTAACACTGTTTCAAACACTTTTTCTAAAATGAAGGGGAGTGTTCCATTGACAAGGTTGTTCCTTTTTTTTGGGGGGGGGGTGGATACTGGTATTTGAACTCAGGGGCACTCAACCACTGAGCCACATCCCCAGCCCTATTCTGTATTTTATTTAGAGACAGGGTCTCACTGAGTTGCTTACCGCCTCGCTTTTGCTGAGGCTGGCTTTGAACACATGATCCTCCTGCCTCAGCCTCCCGAGCTCCTGGGATTACAGGTATGTGCCACTGCGCCTGGCTCAGGGTTGTTCTTTAATCTTAATTAATTCTTTGTGGTTAAAATACCTCATCTTATGAAATGATGCAGGTGGTAGATGATCTTTTTTTCCTAACCGGTAAAACACACATCATAAAATTTGCCTCGGCCATCGTTATGAATACAAGATGCTCACACTGTTGACAACTCACTCCCAACTAGTGCCAGGGTTCCGCATCCTGCAGAACTGGAACCCACACCCATCAGACAACAGCTCCCACTCCCCTTCCCTTGGAAACCACCCTGCGACTGTCTGCACGTATGAATTTAACTATTGTAGGTACCTTGCATCAGTAGAATCGTGCAGTGTGTTTGTGTGTGTGTGTGAGAGTGTGTGTGTGTGTGACTAGCTTATTCCAATTTAGGAAATATCCACAAGGTTCATCCATGCTGTCACCTGTGTCCAAATTTCCACCTTTTTTCTTTTTTTCGAGGCTGAGTAATATTCCAATACATGGACAGAGCACATTCCATCCATTCATCTGCCAGTGGACACTTGGGTTCCTTCTACCTTTTGTCTTCTATATGATGATCATTTTGAAATGTGTTTTTAATTGCAAAAAGCAAGCTGCTGTCTACATGGTGGACTTCTGAATTTTGGCTGAGGGATGCTTCACTGGTTTGGGAAATCTCCAGGTCTGAGGTTTATAAAATCTTGTGGGTGGTGTAGTCTGTGGTTCGGCTCCCCCCTCGGGTTCTCCCACCAACAGTTCTCAGATTCTGCAAAGTTGCGTCTGTGGCATCTGAGCACGTGACCCTCCATTCTGAGATGAAGTCACCACTGCCATCCTCAAGGAAGCCATCTGGTCCTTGGTGACCTGGCCCTTCTGGCCACAGGTGCTTGGGCAGGGCTGGACCCCTAGCCCATGAAGAGCCAGTCAGGTGCTCTCCTCTTTCTTGAATTTTAAGGGAGCCAGTGAGAGGCTTAATCATGCCAAGAGCTGACATCAAAACCAATGTCCACGATTTCTGGCTCACGGGTTCCAGGAATTTCTCTGGTTCCTGCCACCTAAGGCCTGGTTGTTCAGCTTTCCTAGGATTGAGCGAGCCCCTCTCTGGAGCAAAGCCTGACATGACAGCATCCCAAAGGGCTGGAGTTGGTAACTTTTCTCAGTTCAGGCCGAGCATCCCTGATCTCCAAACTTGAAATGCGTAATGCTCTAAAATCCGAAGCTCTTTGAGCATTGTGATTTTGGAGTGTTTTGGGCTTAGGATGATTTTCAGATTGGTAATGCTCTGTGGGTAAAGTCTACACAAGTGCTCCAAAATCTGAAAAACTCCCAAGTCTGAAACACTTCTGGTCCTTTTGGATAAGGGATCTTCTGTATAGTCCTGAGAACTGGCACCGGAAGTAACAATAAAGGCAACTTGTGGATTTAAAGTGAAAAGGTGGCAAATGAAAGAGAAAGTGTCATGAAGTGGCAAGCTCTGCATGTCACCTCCTCTAACAGGTACACACACATCTGCAGAGAAACATGTTAACCTGGTGGCAGTTTGGTGACAAGAATAGAGGCAATTTTGGCCTTTTAAAAAATGTATCTTCTAACATTTCACCATTTAAAATAAATTACCTTCAAAGTCAGAAAAATAAATTACTTTTAAAAGCCTGAGCTGGGTGAGGTGGTGCACATCTGTAATCCCAGGTATGTGGCAGGCTGGGGCAGGAGGACCACCAGTTTGAGGCCAGCCTGGGCAACTCAGTGAGACCCTGTCTTAATAGGGCTGGGGGTGTGGCTCAGTGGTTAAGCACCCTGGGTTCAATTCCTGGCACCAAAAAATAAACAAATAGATAAATAAATAAAAGGACAGGGGTTGGGGTGCAGATCAGTGGTAGAACACTCGTCTAGCATGTGCAAAGTCCTGGGTTCAATCCCTAGTCATGCAAAAAATAAAAATAAAAATAAATAAAAATTTTAAAAAGAGTTACTCATTTATTTATTTATTTGAAAAAAATAATGAAACAACTATGGACATTGTACAAGGTACCTGGGAAAGTGCCTCGCTACCAGGAAACAGGAGGTGGCTGGCAGCCCCGAAACACTCAGGAACAAGTTCTGACAGTGTGACGGGCTCTGGGAGTGGGGTGCTGCCCGCCTGGACCTGCTGGAGCTCTGGCGAAGCTCACTGGCTTCAGAGCACTTCCAGGGGCTTGGTTGCCAAGGTGATAGGATATTTTTAAGGCAGCTGATGACCAATCAGGGCCAAGCAGTCCATTCTGTGTCTGTGGCTGAGCCTCCCACCTGCCACGGTGTTGCCCAGGACTCTGAGTCAAAAAGTCACATGAGAACAGAGTTCCCAGGTCATGTGACGTGTGTCTAGGATAGGGGACCCTTGTTCCTGCCCAGATGAAACCAGAGAGGATAGATATTTTATCTCTTAAGAATTACAAAAGCACTGCTATTATTACAAAAAAGTCTGTCCCTTACAAAAACATTACAAAATACGGACAATACAATAAAGCATTACCATTACCCACACATTTAACCTCCGGAGGGCCATGGCTAATATTTTAGGTCGGGTGCACAATTTTGCTATGAAAGAATCATGACCTGTCATCCCAGCTACTCAGGAGGCAGAGGCAAGAGGATCTCAAGTTCAAGGTCATCCTGGGCAACTTAGTGAGACCCTGATTTGAAATAAAATATAAAGGATTAGGGGCATAGCCTAGCATGCTAAAAAGGCTCTGACTTCAATACCCGGCACTGGAAAAAAATATTTTAAATATTTTCAGTTTTGTCTGCTATATGGTCTTTGTTCGACTCTGTTAGCCAAAAGCATTCATACATCACATGTACGTGCATGAATGGATGGGGTGCAGCTGAGTTCCAATTAAATGTCATTAATTAAAAATACATGGATGGCTGGAGTTTGCCAACCCTGCTTTAGCATGTATCTCTAGATTTTTAAAAAAATGTACATATAGGGGCTGGGGTTGTGGGTCAGCAGTGGAGCACTCAGCTAGCCTGTGTAAGACCCTGGGCTCGATCCTCAGCACCACATAAAAATAAATAAAATAAAGGTATTGTATTCAATTACAACTAAAAAATAAAATATTTTTTAAAAAATGTATACATATAAGTACAACAAAATACCTTTAAAAAGTTGCTACATTCACAGAGAAGAAAAAAAAATCAAGTAATACAAACAGCTAAACAGTTCCAATCAAGTTTCTGATCTGCAGTGCCCACCCCAGAGGCAATGCTGCATCTAGTGTCTCGTGTGTCTTTCTGGAAATATCTAGACCTGCACTGTCCACACACTGACCATTCTGAACACTAGAAATGTGGTCAGTTGGTAGGAACATGAGCTGTATGTGTAAGATGCCAAATTACCAATAATGCAGAAAAAAATGAATGTACAATATCTCAAAGAGTTTTTATCTTGATTGCATGTTGAAATGATAGCATTTCCAATACTGAGTTGTCCCTCAGTGTCCTTGAGGAATTGATTCCAGGATCTTCTACGGACACCAAAATCCAAAACGCTCAGGTCTCACAGTGAAAATGGCACCGTATTTGCATGTAACTTATCACATCCTCCTGTATGCTTGAAACCAACTCTAGATGACTTATAATATCCAATAGTATAATGTCAATGCTGCGTGAACAGTGCTCTACTCTATTGGTAAGGGAATAATACAGGAAGCAAAGTCTGTGCATGGTTAGTGCCGATGCAATCAGCAGCAGCAGCATCATCATCATTATTATTATTATTGGTAACAGGGATTAAACTCTGGGGCACTAAACCATGGAGCCACATTTCCAGCCCAATATTGAATTTTATTAGAGACAGGGTCTCACTGAGTTGTTGGTGCCTCGCTTTGAACTTGCCATCCTCCTGCCTCAGCCTCCTGAGCCGTTGGGATTATAGGCAGGCGCACCACCACACTCAGCATCAGATACAATTGTTTTTTCTGACAACTCTCACCTGAGGTTGGCTGAATTCTCAGATGTGGAGGCCGATTGTACTGGGTTAAATAAAATCTATTAGTAAAATTAGTTGTCTTTTTCTTTTTTATTATTTTTCTTCATGTGGCAGTTGGAAAATGTAAAGTTGTATGTGGGGCTTGTGTTATATTTCTGCTAGGGTACCTAGGCGCCAGTGTGTAGCAACAGACTGGAGTCCAAGAGCTGAGCCATGGCACAGAGCTGGTGTGTCCTTCTCAAGTGCTGGAGTGCGGGCCCCAAACCCAGCCAAGCCCCCTGACTCTTCCACTAGAAGGGTCTCCCCCGCTCACCTGTTGTATAGCTGCTGGGAGCTGAATGTGTACAGCACACACAGGGTGTTCCCTGCCAGGAAGGCCAAGATCCACAGGATGACCAGCACTGACCTCTTCTCCTGGAGACAAAGCAAGAGATCTGTGGGGATGCTGCAATGACCAAGGCACACCTAGCGGAACATTCTGGAATGTTCCCCCATGAGTGGAAACCTCACCGTCTCACAGTTTTGGAGGAAGCAGGGCTGATGGGAAAGGGAAAGGGCACCAGCATCTTTCCATCTCACTGGGACCCAAGGAGTAGGCACAGAGAAGGTGACACAGTAGTGCCCACCTGATTGGAGAACCAGCTGAAGAGGGGAGGAGCTTGCGGCAGAGACCCTGGAGCTAGATGGCCGGGGTCGAATCTGTGGTGGGCTACCTGGGAGCCATGATGTTCTTATCTCAGGCCCAGAGCATGGCGCTGGCCGACCATGGACTGAACCCGTGAAACCAGGAGTCCAAAATAAACGTCTCCTCGTCTTGTAATTTGGTCACAGCAAAGAAGAGCTGACACGCCATCGGACCCTGGGCCAGCTGCTGATCTCTGCACCTTCCTTTCCTCATCCGTTCAGCAAGTGCTTGTTAGGACCTACCTTGCGGAGTCACACAGGCTTAGAAGAGCACCTGGTGGCAGTGTTAGGTGACACTTAGGGTAGAACTGGGCACAAGGCTCAAGGGCACACGTTAAAGCCCAGGTGTCACCATGTGAAGAGGGTCCTGCCATTAGGGATGAAGTCACACTTAACGTGTAAGCGGTCATCCTGGTGTGGACTCGTGTCTGGCTCGCTAAGGGGCAGGGCCTCTGACAGAAACCCCACAACCGGGGAGTGGATTCAGAGTGAGGTGGTGGAGACTTCTGCTCCCACTTTTTGTCGCACAGACCTCTGGGCTCCCTGTTGGCCAGCAGTTCAATGTGGGGCCGCACTCCTAGGACGGGGTTCACACTCATAAACACGGCTGTCACAGCCTTTCACGGTCCCTGTTGGGTCCCCAGGAAGAAAAACTGAAAACCTTCTCAGTTTTCTGTTTCCTGGCAGCTTCAGGGCCTGAAGGGAAGAAGCAATCCTGCGAGATGCCCCTCAGAGGAGGCACGGAGACCCGGGAGACGCCAGCAGACCCCTCTGCTCGGATTCCCAAAAGCTGCTCTTCTTCCTGGCCGGGGCGGCTCCGTTGCTGGAACAGGATGAGGTCATAACTTTCCCAGTGTGACCGTCCCTGTGGTTTCGGTAAATGCTCAAGACACGCTGTCTGCAGACGGCCCAGCACCCGCTCCCTGCTGCAGCACACGTTTCCAGAGGGTGGACCCAACAAATGCATCTCCATCCACCCATTATTCTGGGAGCGGTCAAGGTTAACGACTACAGAAACCACCTCCAACCGGCCGACTCCTGGCTGTGGGATGGATCCACTCGGCAGCTCCCTTTTTCCTCAATAAATAATAGATCCTGGTTGAATTCCCTGTAAATCTAAACCAGCAATGGAACAGAAGGAGGACTCGGCAAGGCCCTGGGAAAACAGTGCACAGGACAGGGATGGTTCCTAGTAATGAGCTGGGCTTTGTAAGTGCACTGAGCGTCACGCACACCGGCCAAACATCACTTGTGTCTTCACGGGGCTTAGGGACCCTGGAGGTTTGTCTATGAATCCAGACCTCCTTTCAGCCCCTAAAATTCAAGTCAAGGCACCACAAGGATGTTACGTGACAGGACCCACTCCCCAAAGCCTCCCTCTGTGGGGTTAAGTCAACCAGCTGTTCTAACAGCAGCAGAAAGGGGCTTACATGAAGATGAGACAAAAGGTCAAGAAGGACCTCTGGTTACCCCAGCTCTGGACTTCAACGTGTTCATGTACAAATGGAGACAGAGCTGCCCTCCAGGCTGCAAGGATCTCCAAGTGCTTTGGTGAAAGCATAAGATGCTGTGGAAGGGTCAGAGAAGATGGCTTTGGTTACGGGACTGCCTGTGCCACAGAAAGCACACGTTTTACAAAAGAGCTCAAATGAAGGCTTCCTGTGTGTGTGGGTGCTGTGCTGAACTACTTCTCTGCAGTATCTCATTGAATCCTCTAAATGCAGAATCTTATTTAGCCTTCTTGATGGATCTGTGAATTGGTGTGAATACAGGTAGGTGCTTCTTGACTTACGATGGGGCTCTGTCCCCAAAGACCCACTCTAAGTTGAAAACAGCATTAAGTCCAAAACGCCCTGACTTCACCCAACTTGCCCAATACCACGCTCAGCAGCACAGCGTGGCACCTAGACAGCCGATGCTTCCCCTGGAGATTGCCAGCCGATTGGGAGCTGCGGCTTGTGGAGCTGCCCAGAATCACAGAAGGATCACACCAAGGATCACTCGCTTAGGAAAAGACCCAGAGTGAAAATTTGGAGTGGGTTTCTAATGAAAGCATATTGCTTTCTCACTATTGTAAAGATGAAAAACAATGAAGTCAGACTGTCATAAGTCGGGGACCATCTATAAACCTTATCCAGAGGTGAAGGCTGAGGCTGAGATCGCCAGGAATATCTGGCTGAGGGGCTGCAGGTGGTGAAGGAGTTGGATTTGAACTCAGAATAAGCACAGGCTCTGGGGCTGAACTGCCTGGGTTCAAATCCCAGTTCCCACTTGCCCTGCTGTGTGACCTCGGGGTTAGTGTCTCTGAGCCACTGTTTCCTCACTGGGGAAATGAGTAAGAATGATTTTTTTCTTTCCCTCTCCTTATCAGGTCACAGGGAAAAGGTTGGCAGGGCGAAGGCTGGCATGTGTGGGATCTGCCCGGTGGCGGCAGGCAGCATACCCTGCCGAGGAGGGCCACTGACCCCTGGCAGCTGTGAATAAGTTAGGGGACAGGTGGGGGAATTTGGGCTGCAGGTGGAGTTGAAGTTGTCAGCTGGGCCTCAGGTGGGAACAGTCACCTGGATTATCCAGGTGGGCCCCGAGTAACCACAAGGGACCTCACAAGTGGAGAGGATGACCCAGAGGAGGGCTGGAGGGAGGTGCCACACTGCTTGAAGGGCCACAGGTGACTGTGGAGTTGCAAAAGGTGAGGAGGTGCCCCAGGGACTGCAGACGGAGCACGGCCTGGGGGCAGCGGGACTGTCACTGAGAGACCACGGTGGACTTCACGTGCCGAGGTGAGGGCCATGCACCATCCTGCTGTAAGCCACTCAGGGTGTGGACAGCATGACGCAGCCACAGGAGGCCCCCCCCCCCGTGACTCACCTTCAGAGAGACCTGTTCCCGCAGCGTGGAGTTGGCGTAGGCGAAGGTGCTGGCCATCCCGATGCACACGGCGATGCCTGCAGTAGAGGGTCCCGCACCCACTTAGTCTCACGGGGCCCAGCGATGTTAGAAAAAGACCTGCCCCCGAGCCGGCAGGCAGGTGAACCACAGAAAGGGGTGGGATGTGACTCACGGGGAGCCTCGAGCCACCGTGACAGGGACAGCGTTAGGCCACGGGAAGGGGAATATTTAGCACTAGATCAGGAGCATGGGCTGTGCCATCTAGCAAGACTAGAAACACAATCCTTGCTTTGCCATCTCTACTGTGTGAGCCTGGGCAAGTCACTGCACCTCTCTGAGCCCCAGTTCCATCATCTACAAACTGGACAGAATAATAATAGTGCTCACCTCCCAGAGGGATCGGCTTATGGAAGATCACCTCCAGCCCTTAGGAAATAGCACCCATTATTCTTTCTACTGTCAAAACCAATCTGTGGATGTATGCTTTTATTTCAAGCACACATGAAATAAAAGCATACATCCACAGACAAAGCCCAGGAAATCACAGGAATTAAAACAACACTAAAGGGGGGAAATTCTCAGCTAAGAGGTAACCGTGACCCAGGTGGATGGGAGAACGGTTGAATTGGATTCCACAGCTGCCGCGGTGCCCAGCCGGCATCTCGGGACACTCCCTGCATGATGACTTCCATCCTACCAACTGTAAGCAGAATTCGCTTCGCACCTGGGCTTGGGGGCCACCTGCTTTTTCATTAGTGTGTGGACACCAGGCCTTCTCCCACAGCCACTCCGGAAAAGGGGTTTATCGTTCTTCACTGGAAACATAAAACAACTAGTAACCCTATTGTTCTTTTTTCCAATTTCCTTTTTGATGAAAAACAAAGCACAAACAAAACCAAAATACACTTATTGAAAAATAAACATACTCAAGAAGAAAACTTAGCCATGAGTCTGCCAGAATTTGGGGTGACTTGTTTTGTTTTTCGTTATTGTTGTTTGTTTTTGTACCAGGGATTGAACCCAGGGTGCTTAACCACTGAGCCACATCCCCAGCCCTTTGTATGTTGTATTTAGAGAGGGTCTGACAGGGTCGCTTAGGGCCTCACTGAGTGGCTGAGGCTGGCTCTGACTGGCCATCCTCCTGCCTCAGCCTCCTGAGCCGCTGGGATGACAGGCGTGCGCCAGTGCGTCCGGCTTCAGGGTAAGTTTTGGGGAACATGCTGGCTCCTGGGAACCGAAAGGGAAGGACTCACACGGAGGTACTCTAGTGAGGAAGGAGAAGCATGGGAGCAGGTCAGAACTCACCCAAGAGGGGAAAACAGGAAGCCAAAGATGGCCTAGACAACTTGTCTTCATGTGTGGGAAGAGAGTAATTCTTACCACCGTTTTTATGACAGGATTAAATAATAGTCCACAAATGCTGTAAGGCCAAGCCACACCACGATCTAATAGAAATAAGTACAAATAACAACTGCCCTGTGCCAGACACCACTTACTGACTGCTAAGGGTGTATCAGCAGCAGACTAAGCCTTTTTGTGAATTGTCCTCTTACTTCCTAACACAATAGGGAGTGTTTATCGAGCACTTGCTAAGTGCTAGGCTCTATGCTAAGTATTTTCATGTGCATTAATAAGGAATATAATTAAGACAGTGATGCCAGGCACAGTCCTAAGTACTTTCTACACATTCACTTGATTTAATATCACTGTTCCTCTGAAGTTCAGTGGTCCCCCACATCATCTGGGATTGGTTCTAGGACTTCTGTGGATACCAGAATCTATAGATGCTCAAGTCCCTTATATAAAATGCACAGTATTTGCATGTAACCTACACACACTTTCAGCAATCTTTAAATCATCTCTAGATTCTTTAGAATACCTAAAACAGTGCAAATGTCATGGAAATAATTGTCAGAATGTGTTTTTGAGGATGACATGGAAAAAGTCTTACATGTGTTTAGTATATATGCAAATTTTTCTCTGAAAAGGTTCCATCTGTGGTTGGTTGACTTCATAGATTCAGAGCCTGGAGCTATGGAGGGCTGACTGCATATGCTCTTTTTTTTTTGTACTGGGGAATGAACCCAGGAGCACTTAACCACCAAGCCACATCCCCAGCCCTTTTTATTTTTTCTTTGGAGACAGGGTCTTCTAAGTTGCTGAGGCTGGCTTTGAACTCACATTCCTCCTGCCTCAGCCTCCTGACTACACCCAACTTGCCCAATACCACGCTTAGAGCACAGCATGGCACCCAGACAGTCGATGCTTCTCCCAGGGTTACAACCACTGCCACAGGCTGTATATGCTGTCTTAACCCCTGGTTTACAGATGAGGAAACTGTGGCCCTGAGATTTAAACAATGCAGGGTTAGGAAGGGGCAGAGTGGGGTTCAGATCTCAGAAGTCTGAACTCCTAGTTACACCCTTTCCACCAACTGGCCAGCTGGGGAAGTTTCTCTCACAACCCCCACCCAGTGGCAACTAAGGGTCAGAGAAGCCAAGCGACTTGCCCACAGTCATACAGCTGGTCAGAGAACCTGACCCCAGGTGTGAGGGCAATCCCATGCCCTCAGGCACTCTGCAGGCCACAGCCTCTGCTGCCTTCCTCTGACATTGGGCCGCAGAGCCTCCACCCATGAGCTGCAGGAGCCCTCTGTGGGAGGCGGAGGCTAACAGCAGTGTCCCCAGGGACTCACCTAGCTTATGCTGGAAGCACACCTTGGCCAGGAGGATCAGGATGAAGGGCAGCCCCTTCTGCAGCCAGCAGATCACAGCCTTCAGCTCGGACAGGGCAGGGGCCGGCGTCCCTGGCTGCTCATCGCCACCTTCCTCGGGGTGCCCGCGGTGGTCGCCGCCCACGTGCTGCAGCAGGGAGCCGCCGCGGTGGCCTCCATGGTGGAAGTGGTGGTGCGGCGGGCGGTGGTGGTAGGTGCCCCCCTCGCTGCCCCGACTGCCGCCTTCCTCCCTGGACGCGGGCATCTGGATGAAGACGTCGCCGCCGCCGGCTGCGGGCCCGAGCACCAGGCTGGCGGGGAAGGGGCTGGCGGGGAGGCCGCTGGCCAGGCCCGAGAAGAGCGCGGGCGGCGAGGCCGGCTCGGCCTTCAGGCTCTCGAACACGCCGCCCTCATCCACGCTGGCCTCGGGGCTGAGCGCCTGGCTTCGGCTTCTGCACAACAAGGTGGTGTGCGGTCTGACTGTGGCCAGCAGGTCCCCCAAGTCCTGCTGGAGCGCCGTCCCCTGGGGAGCTACTAAGAGGGCAAAGCCAGCCCCACCCCGGGGTGCAGAGGGGAGCCCCACCCCGGGGTGCAGAGGGGAGCCCCACCTCGGGGTGCAGAGGGGAGCCCCTGGGAGGTGAGCAGGGCCATGTGAGGTCAGCAGGGAGAAGTCCCTACGATGGGATCCTGCTGGCTTTATAAGAGGGGCAGGGACCACAGGACACATGCCAATAACGTTATGGACCCAACGGTATCTTCCCATGGAGTTAAAACGAGGTCATTAGGGTGGACCCTAATCCAGCAGGACTGGTGTCCTTTTAAGAAGAGGCACTTAGGACACAGTCACCCACAGGTGGGGACACAGCAAGAAGGCAGCCACTATGCGAGGCGCCAAGGAAAGACTTGGGAAGAAATGAACCCTGAGCACCTTGACCTTGACCTTCCAGCCTTCAGCACTGGGAGAAACCTCCACTGTTGAAGCCACCTGTGGCCCCCTGCGCAAGCTCACCCAAATAAATACAAACAGTAACAACAACAGGGTCAGAACCTTTACTGCACACTCTATGTGTTGGACAGTTTTTTTTTTAAAAACAATACCTTTATTTTAATTATTTTATAAGTGGTGCTGAGGATCGAACCCAGGGCCTCAAACGTGCTAGGCAGAGCGCTCTACCACTGAGCTACAACCCCAGCCTTGCTCAGTTTTTTTAATGTGTTACATTGATCAACTCATTAAATCTCCCTCTCCACCCTGAATTGGTGCTGATAACATCCCCATTTCACAGATCAGGAAACTGAGACACATGGATTATTTGTCCAGAGTCACATGGCTGCTAAGGGGTCGGTCTGGCAGGGGGATTTGGACCCAGGCAGACTAACTCCAAAGCTCGTTTTCTTAACTGTTCTGCTTCACTGAAAAGCAAGCACAGAATTGTATAAACTCCAGGCCCTGGCTCTGGAGCTTCCCAAAGGGTCAACCTTGGTCAGAGCTGGTATTTGGTGGGCAGCTAAGAGTCAAGGGAAGACAACTCAAGACGGACCCACATTGGAACCCGGACTTCATCTCTCCCAGGGCATTATGATTCTGTACTCAGTTTCCGTGCTAGAAAAATGGGCACAAGTTCCATTCATGTCCAGCATTCCTGGGGAGGAGTATCAAATTTAAAACATCCATTGCAATGAACTTGGACTGCATTAAGTGCTCAGAGCAGGGAAACTGTTCTCTCTAGGCCTCTGGAGATCTCCAGGGCCAAATTTCCTTTTCTAGTTCCAAGCACAGGCTTCTGGGGTTGGAATGAGGCAAAGGATTTGGTGGCTTTTTCGGAGCCATTGCCAAAGAGCAGAGAGCCCAGAGTGACCCCTCCAGGAATGGGGAGCCCAGAAGGGACAGCAGTTTCCCATGAACACTGTGCCCTGGAGTTCTGGAGGCCCCCATCCTTCTCTCAGGCTATGTGGACTCGGGTCACACCACAGACACGAGGGGAGGACAGGCTCAATGTGTATGTGCGGGGGAGGAAGGGGTGGGCACAGAGCCTCCCCGCCTCCCTCCCCTTTATGTCCCCGAAGTAGGTGTGGCAGGCTCCTCCTCAGAATCCCAAGGGTCTCCAGAAACATCAGGAGCCGCTTAAAGGAAAAGCCGAATTGCATCCATCCTCTGGACCTCATGACCCAGGGCATACAGTAGGTGCTTAACAAACACATACAAGCTATCATTCAGTCATGCCTTAGCCATACAATGGAGGCTATGGGGAGTTGACAGCTGCTCTCACACTTGACCTCTATGGATTCTCTGCTCATTCCACATATATTTGATGACTTCACTATCCCATAAAAATCTTATCTAAAGGCTTCTCAGCTTACACTTCCCATTCTCAGATAAATCCTAAAGATAGTACTGACAGCATCTCCATTTTACAGATAAAGAAACTAAGGCTCAGAGAGATGAACTTGCCTGGCCTCAGATTCCAAGGTCATGACACCCTTCTTCCTCGCTACTCAGGGGCTTCCCGCCTACGCCGTCACCCCACTCCATCCCATCCCGGCTGCCGACGCTCATCCATGAGATTCCAGCTGAAATCTCTCTTCCTTGGTGGGGTCTCCCTGCCTCCCCCAAAATGCCTGCACCTGCTTCTGGTTCTCAGGTACCTAACCTCCCCTGCCCAGGACCCGTCAATCATCAATGTATTGGGTATCTTTCCTGGAGACTTGTGGCCCTCAATCCTGGCTGCCCCTTATAATCTCTTGGGAGAGCTTTTGATAAATAAAGGTGCCCCAGCCCCCCCCCCCTGTAGACTAATTCAAACGAAATCTTGGGGGTAGGCCCCAGCACCTCAAGTTCTGGAATCCCCCAGTGAATTCTAGCATGCAGTCAGTACTTTAGACTGGGCATGCTCCATAGGGTCAAGGACCATGACTGTTTCTCTACCACACATCACAGGTGCACTAGCACATAGAATATGCTCAATAAATGCTGCTTTAAAAAGAAAATGAATAGCTGCATGCTAAGGTGCCTGTAATTCCAGCTACTACGAAGGCTGAGGCAGGAGGATCAGAAGTTCAAGAGCAGCTTCAACAACTTAGCGAGACCCTGCTTTAAAAACAAAAAAATATAAAAAGGGCTGGGGATATAGCTCAGTGGTAGAGTACCCCAGGTTCAATCTCTAATGAAAAATAAAGAAAGAAAAGAAAAAAGAAATGCATGATCCCACTAAAATCTCTGAAAAGGTCTGCAATCGAAAAAAGAATTGACTCTATTTAAGCCTGCTGGTTCCCACAGAATTCCTTCTGTGCTTTTGAGACAAGGTCTTGCTCCGTTTCCCAGGTTGGCCCTAAGCTCCCAATTCCCTTGCCTCAGCCTCCCAAGTAACCAGTAAACAACTGTTTGTGCCCCACGCCCAGCTCACAGAATTCTTTTTATCCATGGAAAACCTATGAATGTCTTGCAGAAAGTTTGTTAAACACAGCAGGGGACATGCTGGTCTGGAGAAGTCTCAGGGTTGGTCTCTTTGGCTTTACAAACTGAACCTGAGGAGGTACATTCTCAGCAGCCTGGCACAACCTCCCCCTTTCCCCCCTTGCTCCTTCTCCATCAACTCCCAAAGCCTGGGAAATGTGTGTCCTCCCCCTCCAGGGCTCTGGGTAATAATCATGATAATATTAATAATGACAACAATAACAGACACCATGGCTATGAGTCTCGAGGGTCAAGAGCTTTTTCTGAACTCCAAGAAGCTGAGCTCAGAAAGCACAAGTCCTAAAAAAAGAAAGCACAAATCCTGGCAGCGGCCACACTGGCCCATGTGGATACCTGCACTGCCCCACGGGGCTCTAGAAAGCCCTCCTGCTCCTCCAAGCCCTGAGTTCATGGCGCTCTGGCACAACCAACAAGACTCAATCCACCAAGAGCTTTTTATAGTTGGTCCCCCTTCCCTGAGCCTCTCCCGGATGGCCAGCTGGGATTTCATCCTAAATGGGAAAGACTATTCCTTGGGGAGACACAGAGGCTGCACTTCCAACTTAACCACTTAAGGTCTGGACCTGTGGCATCCCAGAACAAGTAGAGCTGCTCAGACAGGAAGCACTCAAAAATGTGGCATCTCAAAGCACAGAGTCTGGAAGACAAATAGACTGAGACCCAAATCCACTTCCTGGTCATTGACTTCAGGTGACTGACTTCCCCTGGATATACCTGTTTCCTCATCTGTAAAATAGACACAGAAACAACCCTGACCTCAATAGGCTAGCAAGAGGGTAGTGGGGACAGTCACTACTTGGTGGCCATTATTTTTCTGCTATGGTCTCTGCCCTAAAAGATCTCCTGGTCCACTTGGGAGCAGAAGGCAAAGCTGTCTTCAGGGAGTGGAAGGCTCCAACGGACTTGTTTCTTACAAGCTAGATATATTTGTGCATTTTCACACTCATCCCTTATTTATAAGCAACTCTGAGTTTTATCATGTGCCATCTGCTGATGCAAAATTTGAGACGTAGGGGTGAGGTCACTTGCCAGAGGCACCATGGGAGATGTCCTTGTCTGTTTTCTGTTACTATAACAAAATTCCTGAGACTGGGTAATTTATAAAATATAGAGGTTTATCTGGCATACAGTTCTGGAGGCTGGAAGTCCACAAGCACAGGGTTGCTTCTGGTAAGGGCCCTCATACTGCATCATCACAAGGGGGAGGGCATCCCATGGAAGTAAGTGCGTGGGCCCAGCTCTCTCTTCCTCTTGTTATAAAGCCTCTAATGCCACCATGAGAGCCCCACCCTGAGGACTTTAATCCTAATGACCTCCCAAAGCCCCCACCTCCAAATCCTATCAACATCTGACTCTGGGATGATGTTTTCAACTCGTGGATTCTGGGGACACACAACCCGGAACCATAGCAGGTGGGAAGTGATTGAGCTGGGTTTTTGGCCAAGGGTTGACTGCCCGGTAGCCAGCGAGCGACCTTCCTGCAGAGCAGGCAGCTTCATCCCAACCTTGGTCCCAGAGCTGGGCCTGGACTGATGGATACGACTTGTGATTTTGGAACCCACCTGAGTCACAGGGGACCAACAAGGAGGTCTGGGCTGGGATGTCATTGCACCCTGAAAACAGGTCCCCATGGGGTGCACTCTCTTGGATTTAAACAGACAGCCATTCTAGGTGATGAGCACTCTAACTGTGTGTATGGGTTCCCTCTGTCGTGATCTACTTGGCATCTGTGAATCATAGCCACACAAGGGACCAGAGTTGTTCACATCTCGCCTGCAACCTGGGGCTAGCCCGCCTCCGACTTTTTAACCCTCACGCGTACAAGCCAGTGTTTTCTCTGCCCTAAGTGACCCAGCGTCGGACAGCAAACAACTAGAGACCGCTCTACAGCCCGGAGCCCACGGACACCATTCAAACCACCGACGGCAAGCTGTTTCCCTGCTTGGATTTTCCTGCAGAAAACAGAGTAAAGACAATGGCCGGTGCCCCGCTCTGCCTGTGACCCAGTCAGTGCTTCCCCATATGGCCCTGCGTGCCCCTCCTGTCAGGAAACCTAAGTGATGAAGAGCCTCCTTCACGGTCGTTGGCCTCTCCGTGTGGGTTCTCATGTGTCCTCTGAATGTTTCTGTCTCCTCCAGATTCAAGTGTGGAAATCCCGACCCCCTGAGTGATGGTCCTAGGGTGTGGGGCCTTTGAAGATGAGTGTGCCATGATGATGGGGTTCATGCCCCAGGACAAAGGCCACAGAGAGATCCCTGCCCCTTCTACTCTATGGACATGACCCCAACCAAAAAAAAAAAAAAAAAAAAAAGAGCCCATTTCTCCAGCAGGAAGCAAGCTCTCGCCAGAATCTGCTGTCACCTTGATCTTGGATTTCCCTGCTTCCAGAACTGTGAAACATAAATGCTTGCTGTGTAAGCTCCCCCGCCTGGGGTATTTTTGTTACAGCAGCCTGAATAGACTAAGGCATCTCTATAAATTAAAACTCCATGGGCTGGCACAGTGGTGCATGCCTATAATTCCAGGGGCTCAGGAGGCTGAGGCAGGAGGATGGTGAGTTCAAAGCCAGCCTCAGCAGCTTAGCAAGGCCCTAAGCAACTCAGGGAGACCCTGTCTCTGAGCAAAATACAATAACGGGCTGGGGACGTGGCTCCTTGGTTAAGTGCCCCCGTTCAATCCCCAGGACCCCTCCCCAGAGAAAACAAACAAACACACTCCATGGGTACAATCATTGCTAAAATGAGTCAAGTAGCTCATCTAACACAGGGTTTGAAAATGACCATAAAAGTGAGAGCAAGCTCTTATGGGATGGGTATTTAGTATAAAGCCATCACTGTGTGCTATGGTTTAGGTATAAAATGAGTGTTCCTCTAAAGTCCATATGTAAAGACTTGGTCCCAGTGGTGGTGGTACTGTGGACCTTTAAGAGGTGGGGCCTGATCAGAGGTCCTTAGGTGCTTGGGGGTGTTCCATTGAAGGGGACCATGGGAACCCAGTCTCTTTCTCTCAGGTATTTTCAGACGTACTCGCTTGTTCCCACACATGGAGCCACCATTGCCAGCCATGCCATGAGGTGATGAGGCCAAGAGGTGGTGCTGAGCCTGGGCTGTGCCATTGAGATTCTCAGCCTCCAAATCTGTGAGCTAAATAAACCTTTTCTCTTTGTGAAGTTATCTGCCTCAAGTATTTTGTTGTAGGAATGCAAAGGTGACACTCTTCAGACTAGGTTCCAACTGGGTCTCCTTTGTGACTCTAACAATTACCTCCAAGAGGCAGATCTTTTCAATCCAGTTTTGGACTGTCCTTCATTACTCAAAGCCCGGAGCCTTTGGGTGCAACAAAACCCGGGGCCACCTACCTTTCGGGCGGGATGGAGTCTGTGTTGCTGCTGTGCCGCCTCTGCATCTTCCTTAACACCTGGAAGCCAACACAGGAGTGAGCCAAGCCTCCCACACGCCTCGCACCTTTCAGGTCACCACAGCAACCCTCAGCCAGTCCCACCTGTATCCTGCATCCCTAGAGCCCTCTGACCTTTTTCAAACTTTGTTTCTTTTTGTGGCCACTTGATCCTCAGTTCAACATTTATCTCTGCAGGAAGAATGATCACATTTTGCAGATGAAGATGTTGGGACATAGAGGTGGAGGAGGTTCTCACGGGGAAGGAGACGGGAAGGAAGAGAGGTGTCGGGTGTGGTGAAGGGAGCAGTGGACAGGTAGTCAGGGGATGGGTGAGTGTCCCTAACTGGCTGTGTGACCTTAGGCAAATCAGTAACCGCTTTTTGGCTCCAGATTCTCCATCGGTTCCACGGGTGGAGTGGAGTGGCGGAACACCAAGCTTCCTGCCATCCCTCGCATTTACTGAAGCAGTAATGAAGGTTGGATTCTGATGGAGACACGTCACCTGGTTCACCGTGAGGAACCACATGGACTTCAGACCTCCATGGTGACGACGGCTGAGGTGGATATTCAGGGCTCCTGGTGGGGATGCGACCACTGGATCCGAGAGAAAGCAGGCCTTCCCTTCCTTTTCCTCTCCAGAGGGACACACAGGTTAGGGAACTAATCAGACTCCAAACCCTGGAGGCACAGAACGCTTGGGTAAATAATTCACATATAGTCCAGTAGACGATAATTCTCATGACATCAGGGCTAACTGTACCCATCTACTTATTACCTCTGGGTGGCTCCTTATGGATCTCTCCTTGAGTCTCTCTAGAACAATTATGATCTGAATGTATTTTGTCCTGTTGACAAAAGAGGAGCCCTTCTGATTGGGGAATTCAGAAAATATGGCTTCCCACTGAATCCAGAATAAAACCCAAAGCTCTGCTCACAGCCTACAGGTTCTGCCTGACATAGCATCACACACTGCTAACCTCATTTTCTTCCACGCTCCCTTCTATGATGCACCTCCAGCCTCACTGGTCTTGCTGTTCCTCCAACATGTCTGCTGGTCCCTGCCTCAGGGCCTTTGAACTGGCTGTTCTCTTTCTCTGGAATGCTTTTCCCTCTGTATGTTGAAAAGCTAGCTCCCTCAGGTCAAAAGTCACCTGGGGGGGCCTTCTCTGTTCACCCCTGATTCCTCCCACCATTGCACTGTTTTATTTTCTCCATAGCACTTAACAGTTATTTACATGTACATTAGTTAATTTTTGATCTCTCCCCTATTAGAATGTAAATTCCACAAAAACAGGAATCCTGTGCACCTGGTTTGTCCCTTTATCTCTGCATCTAGAGTGCTGCTGGTCACAGAGAACACTCTGCAAATATTTATTCAATAGATAAAACACCATGAGTCTCCCACTTACCTTTTTCTAGATCCCTTGCTCACTGTCTCACCTCTCACATAACAGAAGAAAACATTGTGGTACATTTTCCATGAATAGGTTTGGCCTCTTGAAATATTTTCCTGTCCAGGACCACAGATGGTCCCAACTCTTAGTTCAGGGCACCATAACTGGCTGTTGAATGACTTCCTACTCCTGACCAGGCTTCTTAGAGCCATAGAATAGACAACGCTTTTCCTTTTCCTTTCAGAACACTAGTTAAGAAATGGGTCAGCAGCACCATCTTTATGTATAAAGGAAAGATCATTACATATATATTTTCCTCAGAATTTGCAATCTTGCTTAATAACTTAGCTTCAACCTTCTATCTGCCATCACTTGCAAATAAATCCTTGGAGAAAATAAAATACAGCATTCCAAGGTTTCTAACCACAAATTTGGCACAACCTCCTAAATCGAGTGCCCAACACTACTTTCAGATGCTTGCTTTTGAAGGGTCTTCAGATTCTGTGTTGGACGCAGGCCATACATAATTATTTCAACATTGAATTCTGGAATAAATTTTTGCACCTAAATAATTGAATGAAACGCCTTTTAACCCTCTGCTCCATGCATAGGTCTAGCTCCCTATGAAGGACCACACTGAGACTTTTCCGGCCGTTACTAGGCTGCCCCGAAGTGCCCGCAAGGGAGCATCTCCTGCATCCCTTGCACTGGAAGAGGGCAGGTGCACTTTGGATACAATGTCGCCATCGCTTCTCATTCCAACAACCCCATGCACAGCGGAAAACACTCTTAAGACTCCAAGGGCTTCACAGACCACGCGGGGGGCGGGGGGAGCCGCGTACTCTTTTTTACCTGCCCAGACAATTCAGCAATCACAGCCGCATCATTCACATCCAGCCAAGCCAATCACTCGCCGGTCCTGTGCGTCACGTGACTTCCGAGTACTTCCGGCCTCTGATTAGGTTCTGTCTCAGGTTCCCAAAGCCGGACACTAGGATCCCCGCACAGTTTCACAGTCCCACGCGATTGCCCGCCCCCTTCTCCTAGCTTCAGCCAATAGGAGGCCGTCTCTTCTCAGGAACCAATGACGAGACGGCCTTGAGGGGCCGACCGGTGACGCAAGCGGAGCGGAGGCGGGGCGTGCGCCGGGGTCACGTGGTGCGACGCGCGCCGGCTGCCGGGAGCTGGCTGGGCCGCGGACCGCGGGGCCGGGGTTGCGGCTAGGGGTCTGGCCGCCTGGTGTGTAGGGGCCATGCCGCCGGGTCCCCGGGCCTGCTTTGCTCCGCTCCCCGGCCGCCGCGCCCCGCGTCCCCGCCGGGATGGTGAACCTGGCGGCCATGGTGTGGCGCCGGCTCCTGCGGAAGAGGTGGGTGCTGGCCCTGGTCTTCGGGCTCTCGCTGGTCTACTTCCTCAGCAGCACCCTCAAGCAGGTCAGTGCCCGCCCGCCCGCGCGTCCTCGCTCCCGGCCGCCGGGTTTCTGCGTCTCGGGGTCGCGAGAGGTGGGCGTCCCTGCCCCGAGGCTCCGGGCGGGCCAAGGGTCCTGCCGGTTCCGCTGGTGCGTGGGGCGGAAAGGCGGTGCTGGGCCGGGGCCGAGCGGGGACTCGAACCCACCGCGGTGGGCTCTCCGGGGCGCCTATCCCTTGATTGGCACCTGGATGCTCCTCACCTGGCAGTCCAGGCCTGCGGCGGGGGGGGGGGGGGCGTGCCTTTCCTCACGGGATTCCCAGCGGTCCAGGGAGAGGTGGGCGTCCCCGCTTTACAGCCAGGGAAACCGAGACACGAAGGGTTGGTGGTGGCCGGGCCAGGCAGTGGTCAGGTGCGAGGCCAGCGCTGGCGTGCCTGCTCTCGGTTTAATCATGCGGCTGGGTGTTGCGTGCTGAGGCCACCTGGGTGACTGGACGGAACTCCTTTCTGTGCACGACTTGGTTAGGTGGAGTTTTCTTTTCATTCCCCCTTTCGGTTTTTCTTCCACATGAGACTTTCTGGAGAGCAATGGCAGCGAGCATTAGTGGGAAATGTTACACGGAGTTTGATTAGAAGTCCAACTTGAACGCTTGAGTTTCAAGGAAGGGTGAGCATATCCCAAGATGTGCCAGGGACATTCTTTTGGTGAGGCGGTTGTCCTGATGTAGTTAAGAGCCTGTCTTTCCACTCTCAAACGTCAAATTCATAAATTAGTGCATAAATGCAAACTATGTTGCCCTAGTTTTGGTGGATGGGCAGGGAAGCCAGGAAAAGGGAAGATAGGGAATTGTATCCTGCCTCCCCCTTTAGAGAACAGAAATGTTGCAAGTGTCTTGTTGGCCGGGATGTGTGGTGACCGTGAACGGCTGGGCTTCTGTGACTTATGCTTTCTGGTACCTCTGGACACTTTCCAATCATGTGTTGCTTCTTCTCCGAACGGTTTGGACTTGTGAGTGTTGTGTGCCAGGACTTAGTCCTCTGGCTTCCTCTCTATCTGACCCAGGTGATCTCTAGCACCATTGTTTACCAGCTGTATGCCGATTTCCCAAATGATAACTCGAGTCTAGACCTGTCCAGAAAATCCCAGATTCTTCTGTGTAATGGCCTACTTTATTTTTTTTTCCAAAAATTTTTGTGATAATCATAAATTTCACTTTTTAAGCCACTATTAAGTGTACAGTTCAGAGATAATAAATGTATTTGTCATGTGTAGTCTTTGCCATCATCCATCCCCATAATTTTCTTCATCATGTGAAAAAACAAACGACACCTGTAACAATAACATCTCAGTCCCTCTTTTTTTCTAGCCCCTGGCAGCCACCCTTCTACTTGACAGCTCTTCCTGATGGTAGTGTAGGCTTCTCACACTTGGCCGAAACAGAACTCTGGATTCTCTTCTGCCAGTGTTTGTTCCTCCCCAGTCTTCCCAGTCTCACAGAAAGGCATTACTATGCACCAGGTGGTCCAAGCTCAGACATTTCTTTTCTGACATTTCCTACATCCAGGATATTGGCTCTGCCTCTGCCATGTGGCCTGAACCTGTTCATTTCTCCTAGTTGTCACTCTAGGTCAAGCATCTGTCATCTTTTGCCTGGACTATTGCAGTAGCCCACCAGGTCTCGGCTTCCTTTCTTGTCTCAGGATCTGTTCTGTACCCAGCAGCAGGGGTGATAATCTTTAAGAAGATCAGATCATGTTACTCTCCCACGTGTAATTCTGTCTGCTCCTGTTAACAGGCAGATAAAACCCCAGATTCCATTCTGGAGTTGTGTCATTGAATCTTTTCTGTCGTTTCAAGTCAGGCTAACTCTTCATACTTGGTTACTTAGGCCATACATACGTGGTGACCCAGTACTCCTTGCCCATAAGCTTTATTTATTTATTTATTTTTTTGGTAGGAATCACCAATGGAACATTTCTTGTTCATTTACTTGTTTGTCTGTCTTGCCTCACTCACTGTTTTCAAATGTAATTTCTTTGAGAATAAGGACCTCATGTGTCTTGTCGGAGACCTTCCAGCCCCTGGAATACTGCCAGGCACTTGGTGAGAACCCAAATACTGGTTGAGCAAAGTGTCTTTGTACTTGGGATGGCGTTTGCTTTCTCCTCAGGCTTGCATACTCCTGATTTCCATGTCCTGTCTCAGATGCTGTTTCTTCCCTATAAACCTAAGTATCTCAGGGCACCATCTTCTTTATTATTATTTTTTATTACAGTGTCTTTGTTTCTTACTTGTGATCTGTGACTATAAGTGGGTTTTGGGGGGTGGGAACAAAGGCATGACTGAAGGCTTTGTAACTCTTGGTAGAATTTTTGCCTTGTAAATTTCTTTGGGTCTAATTTCTCAAAACATAAGAAGCCCTGATCTGTTGTCTGCCTGTGTTAAATCATTGCTGTGATCCGTCCTTTCTCCCATTAGGTGGCTGAACTCTGTAAAGAGGGCATTGAACCAAAGGCAGGGCTCGTTACCACATGATGGGGGCTCAGAGGACTTGTGAGTCTCGATCCAGGCTGTGGCAGCAGAGTACCATGGACAGGGTGGCTTGAATAACACATCCTTGTCCTGGAGGCTGGGAAGTCTGAGGCTTCCACCTGTGCTGATGTAGTCTGTGTCTGGTGGGCGTGTTGTGGAGAGCTCTGGCCCCTTCCTCTCCCAACAAGGCCATCAATCCCATCACAGCTGCATCACCCTTGTGACCTCCCAGAGGCCCTCCTCTAAATACGGATGTCACTTCCCCTGCTATCACATTGAGGACGAATACATTAGCATAGGGCTTTTGGGGGAAGCATCCAGTTCCTAGTACAGGGTGACTGCATGGATCAGCTGTTCATAAGCTAGCCCTGGTGGCCTGTCAGATGCTGCTCCATCTTGCTTCCCCCTCAGTAACACAGGCCTTGGAAGGGAGTGCATAGGGCCATCCTGTTGGGTTATGTGGATGTACGTAATGAGGTGGAGCGCACCTCCCCTGCAGTTTGATGCGTGAGAGGTGGTGCTCACGTTTTCATTTTATGTTGATAGGAGCAATACGTTGTATACACTCAGGCCTCGGGGACTGCCTTTCTAGGAGCAACTAGTTGATGTCTTTTATCTGCACCATTTTTCATGTTTAAATCTTTGTTTGTTTTGGAATTTATTTTTACATAGAATGTTATTTTGCCTTAAGTTCCCCTTACTACTGGAAAAGTTAAACATCATACTGGTGATTCTACAGCTCCCCTCCCTATTGTGCCTTATATTCTTTGACCATTTTACTCGTGGGTGTCTTTCTTTCTACTTTATAGGAATTCTGTGTGGCTGGGATTATTCCTTTGTGCAGGTGCAGGAATCTCATGCAGGGCTGCCTGGTTTTAAAGTTCACATTCTTAATTGATAACATTGTGACAGAACAGCTAACTTGCAGTATTTGCACAGTAGAGTTTAAAAATATATGAAATTTCAAATAAATTTCTTCTCTGGCTTCTTTTGAAAAATCAGGAGATTTGTTAGCACTAGATCTACTGGCAACAGTCAGTCTGGAGAAATCAAAGCAGATCTGCACCCACAGATTGTGGGCTGTATTCTTTCCTCTAGGCTGCTCACCGGCATGTCATTTCCTGGCCTCCTGTGGCAGACATCAGCATGAGACAGCTGCTTTACCCTTGTGACCTCCCAGAGGCCCTCCTCTAAATACGGATGTCACTTCCCCTGCTATCACAATGAGGATGAATACATTAGCATGGGGCTTTGGGGGGAAGCATCCAGTTCCTAGTATGGGGTGACTCCATGGATCAGCTGTTCATAAGCTGGCCCTGGTGGCCTGTCAGATGCTGCTCCATCTTGCTTCCTCCTCAGTAACACAGGCCTTGGAAGGGAGTGCATAGGGCCATCCTGTTCCGTTATGTGGATATCATAATGAGGTGGAGCGCACCTCCCCTGCATCAGGGGTGTTCACAAGCCGTAGCTCGGTCTTCACCTGGGCGCGGGTGGGATCGCCTCTTCTACCCCCTTTGAAGGTAGCAGTGGCCACGTGGCTGGCTTTTTTTCCTCCAGTGTTAACTGTCCTTTCCAGGTGACTTTTGGATACTGCCCCCCCACCCCCCTGCTGCAGTGAGCCAGGAGTCTGCATGTTGAGGGGGCCCTGCTGCCTGAGAAACAGGATGAGTAGAGCCCCTGACTCACCTGTGTGAGACTTGTACCATGAGCAAGAGGTGATCCTTCCTGTTGAGCCACTGAGGTTTAGACTTTAGAGAAACCTGGTCCAGCAGTTTCCAGAATGTGGTCTGTGAACGCTGGAGGGTTCCTGAGAATCATTTTCAAAATAGCCCTAACATGCTTTTTTCACAGTGCTGACCCTTGAACTGATGGAGCAAAAGGAATGGTGGGTAAAACTAGTATCTGAGCCCGACCACAGCCGTGGCGCCACATTAGCCTAGTAGCCGTGGCATTCCTCACTGTCACGCCTGTGGTTGAGAGCCTTATTTCCCCTAAGACTGCACAGTGAGCATCATGAGTTTTGCTGATCGTTGATCAATCTTGCTCTTCAGTACCTGTCGTTCTGCCTGACAGGAAGGGAGATCCCTCACCCAGCAGTCCTCTGCGGCTAAAGTGTGGCTATTTGAAGGAGGGTACTTGGCAACCGAGTTGCGGAGCTGAACTAGTTATTGTTTTCAGGGAACACCATTTTCACCTGAAACAATGAGCCGTGCATTGTAGTTATTCAGATGGGGTATTTGATAGACAGTTTCTTGAAAACCAATAAAGCGAGCCTGTTACTTCACAGAAAACATCTGATGTTATTTGTTGCCAAAGATAAAATTCAAACTTTCAAGTGAAAATTAGAATTTTGGGAAACATGTTTGTGCCATCCTGAGCTTGATGACTTCCTAACACTTAAGGAACTATTCCATTTGGTCACTGGTGATATTAACAAATGTGACCTTTTTGATATGTATACGAAAATGTTGTCAGCATTTGGAAGATCTGCATAAGATCTGTTTGAGTGCAAGAGAGAATCGTGGATTTTAACAGTGCATGAAAAGTTCACAGGCATGGTTTCAAAGTCCATATTATACAGAACTGGTTTTTGGCACGGTTTTACTGAGATATAATTCACGTTTATATGATTATATAACTCATTTTTAAAGTGTACAGCTCAGTGTATTTAGTGAATTCACAGTTGGGAAGCCGCCACAGTCATATTTTAGAAACTTTCATCATTTTTCTGTTCTTCCCTCTCAGCTTTAAACAATTACTGACCTGCTTTCTACTTCTATAGATTTTCCTATTCTGGATTTTTCTTATAAATGGAATCTTAACGTGGTCAATTGTGACTGGCTTCTTGCAGTTGACCTTCATCTGTGTTGTGGCATGGATCAGAACTTCATTTTTATGCCTGACTAGTCCATCGTAAGCATCTGTTGAATTTTATCCATTCATTGCTGGTGGCATTTTGGGCTGTTGTTACCGCTGTTGACCGGTGACGAGTTCTTGCTCCCCAATGTTGAAGAATAACACCAAAGAAGCACGCCGAGGCAAGGCCAGAGTAGAAATTAGAAATTTATTAAAGGACAGAAGAAAAAGACTTCTCCCGGAGGAAGAAGGGGACCCAAGAGGTGGAATCCAGTTAGCGGGCAATGTGTTCCCCTTTTTATAGGTTTGGTGATGTAATGTAGGTGGGAAGGGTTTGGGACAAAGAAGTAATCTGGTCATTTCCGAGTTTGCTGTTTGCTGTTCATTAGCACTTCTTTGGGATGAGCTATCTCCAAATCTGTTGGGGGCTGTATCCTGGGCTTCATTAACATTTCTTTGGGATGGGCTGTCTTCTGAATCTGTTGGGGGATGTTCATTAACATTTCTTCCAGGTGGACTTTGGCCTAGGGCCTTTTCGGAACTTTATTAACACTCCATGAGTTGTCCTGTTTTCCCTGAGTCATTCCCAGCATGGCCTCCATTTTAGATTTCACTCAATATTAGACCCGATTTACCTAACTACACTGACTACCTAACTTTAAATCTGGCTTCACTGTTATGAACAGTGCTCCTATGAGTGTCCATTGACAAGTTCTTGTGGGGGCATGTTTTTGTTTCTGTAGGGTACACAGCTGGGAGTGGAACTGTTGGTCAGATGGTAACCCAATGTTTAACTTTTTTGGGGAACTGCATGGCTGTTCTCCAACAAACCGGATAAAACTTCAGGTTTTGGTGCCAAGCATGGCATAGGATCATCCACAATCATCTGTAAAAGCTGCCAGGCTCCCCCACCCTTCCAGCCACACCACGGGTAGTTTTTCTGCCTGCGCTTCAGCCCCGACTGCAGATTGCAGCACATTGACTGCAGAGGCAGAGGAGAGACTCCAGCACCCCACTTACGCCAGGCGTTAGTCACAGTGTGTAAAAACATTGTCCCTCATCTCATTTGTGTTTCTTGAAAAACTTTTTTCCTCCCCAAATGTGATAACATGCCATGAGTTATTTTTATTTTTAAATGAATTAACAGTTGGCTTAATGTAAATATGTTAAGAAAGTTTAATTTTTGGTAGGATCAAACACCAGGAGCCACAACTCACAGAAGCCTACATATTGGGATCCTGGGTAATTTTTCCAAGCATATTAAGGGCCAGGACCAGAACTTTGAGCAGTTCTGCCCTAGGCCACCTTGGCTGCTGCTCTCCTGCCTGCCTTGGCCTGTGCGCCCTGGTGCTGCGACCAACTTCAACTGGCGTCTGCCAGTCTGCGGGGGATGTCCCTGGAAGCCAGTGTGCTCCCCTCACCTGGCCGCCCTCTCCAGGTTCTCCATCTGCAAAATGGGGCTGGAGAGCTGGAGTTCGGGGCTGGGGGAGGAAGGTGTTTGCCATTAATTGAGAAGAAGCCTGGAGACTGGGAGCTCTGCGGGATCCTCTGCTTTGCTTGGGGAGATGGGAGACAGCAGATGCAGCAGGGCGGTGCTTGGTCCAGAGGTAGTCATTAGCTTCTGCTTCTTGGATCCCTCTTTTCTTTGGTTTTCATGTTAATTAATGCTTTGGGGGATAATTTAAGTTTTTACAGATGGGAACACAGGAGAGACTAGTGAGGGTGGTGTGGATGCCATTGGGGCACATGGTTGGGGGTGGCAAGTGGTGCCAGGTAACTTGGCGTGTTCTTTAACAAAGTTTTCCTGAGCACCACTGTGCCCCTCTGGGCATGTGCTGCTGTGTGTTGGAGATGGCGCACATTGGAGAAGGCGCACGGGCAGGCAGATGTCAGATGTCACGGGCTGGGAGAAGGAAAGACAGGAAGTCAAAGGGTGAGAGATGATGACTCCAGGGCTTTGGGCCTGAGGTCAGGGAATCCCAGTGCTGGCCAGAGGGTCCTTAGGTCCTCTCAGGCAGTGTTCCCTGCTGGTTCCATGCGGTAGCTCCTATAGTTCAAGGGATTATTTGCCTAGCTCCTTGAAAACACATTAAGTCTTTGGCTTTAAAGCAGTTAGGTCTGTGAATTGGAGCCATCTTAGATGCTATCTGAAGTGAAGTGCAGTAAATCCTAAGATTGTGTTGGTTATCTGGCTTTGTTTTGCATTTTCACTGATCGCCAAGATACACAAAGGGCCTCACCGGCCAGCAGAGGGAACAGTTACCAGTAATCTCACCAACCAGAGGGGTCCCCTGTTTATTTTCTTCCTGTCATTTTTCATACTTTCTCTGTGTTTAATTGAAGCCTACTGTTTCTTCACAGCATATAAGCATTTTCTTCATCTTGTAAAAAGCTCTTTTAAATTTTTAATAACTTTGATTTTTCATTATTGGCTGCAACTCCCAAATATTAGGCATTTGGGAAGTTCTTGGGCTTTCCTCCTTCCCAGTTTCCAGACACTCAGGCAGATCTCTTAATGGCAACAGTGCCTTGTGTTTAAGTGCTTTCTCACCCACGTGGGACACTATTTCATTTGACCTTTATAACAACCCCTGAAACATGCCCAGCACAGTTATTAATACACCTTTTGAAAATCCAAGGCAAAGTGACACTCATTAGCAATGAAGACATTTCAGCACTCCTTACAATTCTAAAAGAAAGTTCTCGTGTGTCTTTGTTCCTTTTTGTTCCTGCCCTTTCCTTGGTGCCCTGGTGTACCACGGGACATCTTCAGCCTGTCTGCAGTGGTCTGTTGCACTGATTTGGGTGCAGACCTCCTTGCCAGCAGCTTCAAGAAGGTTTTTGAGACTGGAGCACCTGGTCACCTTTGTCCTTGTAGTCTTTGTACTTTGTGGAAGTCCATACCTTTGACTGAATCTTGAATGAAAAAAATACACATATTTGGTGAAGTGCTTTAAGCTGAGACCACCTGTAAGGTTGGGGAACAGTTTGAGAAAAGTTTAAACTCCCATCTGAAGGAAGAAAGTCCTCAGTGCTCCATCCCCCTGCCCTTTGCAAGACTGGGCCATCAGAAAAGGAACTGGGGCCACGTCATTACCTTATGCCATCTCCGCCCTCCCCACACAATTCTTTGGCAGGGTCTTGAATATTCATGTTTGAAAACAAGTTCAAGCGCTGGGAGAATTGCTTTCCTGTTTACCAGGATATTGTTCTGTGGCAGAGAGCCATCTGAGATCACTTGGCCATGAACTCTTGTTTCTTTCAAGACAAATAACAGGATAGCTTGGGAATAATGTTAAGGACACTTTTAACCTTGTCGTAACAGCCAGTTTACTGCACTCTGACTGGCCCCTTAATAGTCTTTATAGCTATTAATTTATCCAGGGTGGCATTTGCAGCTCAGGTTAATGTGCACACAGCTTGATGATGCAGTTAGCTCCTGTGTCCCAGTAGAGCAGCGGGGTGTGAATTCACAGGTAGTTAAGCAGGATGCACCTAAATGATTTGTCCCAGTTCCCAAGACTCCTGCACTTCCCTCCTCATCTCCCACTTACCAGCAAATACACCTGTTCTTGTACAACCTGCCATGTGCAGGCTGGTGCCACTTTTTCCTTTTAAAACAAAAAGCCACCTTGAAATACCATTTACATAGTAAATTAAAGAACAGAAATGGTCCTGGTGGAGTTGTGGCCAAATCATAATTAGTGGCATTTAAATGCTGGTGGTATTACACACGGTAGATAGAATTTTTGAGGAGTTATTCAGCATCGCATGGCATTTACTACTAAAAATTATTCAACAGTTTTTTAAATCCTCACATTTTATTGAGAGCCATCTAGGATAGCAAAATCCCTGGGTGTTCTCATGTTAGTCTACGAGGATGTGTTTACTCAGTCAGGGCACATCAGCATGATGGTGTTATGTAGACTTGAAAATGAGATGATCAGAGATCCTGTAGGTGCTTGGAAATGTTTTACTATCCAATTAGTGTCAAGAAGAGCTGAATGCAAAGCACCCTAATTTGTGACATCAAGTGGGTTTAGAGGCCAGAAGTTCATGTACAGATACAGATGGGGTTTTATTTGTGTGATGGGATCGTGGGTAATTTCTGTCTTTAATGTTGATAATTATTTTTAAAAACACCTTTTAGGTCTGGGGATGTGGCTTAAGCGGTAGCTGCTTGCCTGGGATGCACGGGGCGCTGGGTTCCATCCTCAGCACCACATACAAATAAAATATATTGTGTCCACTGAAAACTAAAAAATAAATATTAAAAAATTCTCTCTCTCTCTCTCTCTCTCTCTCTCTCTCTCTTTCTCTCTCTCTTTCTCTCTCTCTCCCTCTCCTCTAAAAAAAAAAAACAAAAACACCCACCTTTTAGTCTGAAATAATTACAGCTGTACAGAAAAGTCACCAGGACAGTGTAGTTCCTGCAGGCTCTTCACTTCATTTCTCCTATTATTCACAAGCACGTCTTAAATTAAAAATAAGATTATTCCAAAAATGATTAAAGATAATTTTAAGAATCACAATCTCCTTCCATGGCAATAATTGGGAGTAGACTTTCTAAGCTTTTCTCAGTTCTTACCAACCTATATGTACATGTTGTAGTTGTTATCAGAATATAATGTGTGACACAGTGCACACTATTTTCAACTTACTTTCTCGCTTAATATACTGTAGACACTCAGTGCTCTGCACCCTGTGAAAATCATCTGGGACTTTTAAGAACACTGATAGCCAGTTCTCATCCACAGAGGTGTTTTCCTCATGTATTGGTAGACTCAAGAGTCAGAATTCATTTTAAGCTGTACAAAATTGAATGTGGGAGTCCGGGTGAGACCTACTCCAGACAGCTGTCAGTCCATTGCAGCCTGTTGTAAGACCACGTCTGTACTAATACTTAGTTCTTCTCTGTTGAGCTTCTAGGTTTTTCTACCTTTTAAACGATGCTGTAGTAAGTACCCCAGTACATCCTTACACATTGGCATTGTCTATAAGGTGGCCTTCAAAAAAGGGTTTGCTGGGCCAAGTTGTTAATATATATTTGTTTTAAATGTTAATGGTCCTTCGCAGATTAGTTTTCTAAATAAATTTTAGTAATTACAAAGGTGTTTCTCATTTTTTAAAAACTATGTAAGTTTTGCCATCAGATTTTTTAAAATATTTTTTTCAGATGTTGATGGACCTTTATTTTTTTACAGCTGTGCTGAGAATCGAACCCAGTGCCTCACACATGCTAGGCAAGTGCGCTACCGCTCAGCCCCAGCCCCAGCCCTTGCCATCAGATTTTCAAAGTTAATCCTTTTTGCTTAAAAAGTGACAAAAGACAGGTCTATTTTCTTTGGCGATGTGGAGATTAAACCGGGGGCTTCTCACATGCTAGGCCAGCACTCTAACACTGACCATATCCCCAGCAGACCCCTTCCTTTTTAAAGAAAAGATCGAGAAGCTCCTCCTGTCTCTGCTTCTCACATAGCTGGGCTCACCAGCGGGCGCCCTGCCACAACAGATCAATCACAGTGGTTCAAGCCACGGAACTCACATGGCATTTACTACTAGAAATGTTTGAACGGTGAATGTTTAAAGAACATAAAGACCTTCAGGAGAGAGTCTTTTGCAGTGGTTTGTCCCCTGCTTGGCAGGCTTTCTGGCACTTGAGCACCTTCCTCCTCAATGATTTAGCAAACTCCCTGCCCAGCATGGCTTCAGGGCTAGGAGACAGGGGGTCAGCTCTTGCTCAGGCAGCTCCTCCTCTGGTCTGCTGTAGAGGTGCTGTGGGTTACATTCTCAGGATTCCCACACAGTCAACTCCTGAGATTACAGCTTCATCTTACCCTCTGTCGGCCCCAACTCAGTTTCCCATACTGTGTCTCTGAAATACCCTCACTGCAAATGAAAGTGACCTGTGCTCCAGATGTGTCTGCTATGCCCGAGGTGACAGTCACAAAAATGTTTCCTTTTCTGTTTACACTAAAGTATTCAAATTTTGCATTCTATTCCACGTGGTTTTTTTTTAATATGAAAAAATTCAAAATGACAGGCCATCAGAAAGAAAAAGTTCAAAGCTTTTTCCCTGCAAATGAACACTTCTGCACATTTGTCATGTGCATGTCATTCTGGGACCTTGCAGGTAAACCTGCCAGGTACAGGCAAAAAAAACCTTACGATTTTTTTCCTACAATTCTATTTTATGACCCTTCTCGGATGTTGTTTCTACCAGCAGAGTACAGGTTCCTGGAGGGCAAGCTTCTTATGATATCCTCTTGCTGCAGTCTCTATGAAAAATTGGTGAGATCACAAGAAAAGATACTTTAACCTTTCCATTGATGGTCTCTTTGCAGGAGGAGAGGGCAGTGAGAGATCGGAATCTCCTCCAGGTTCAGGACCACGACCAACCCATTCCGTGGAAGGTACAGTTCAACTTGGGCAATAGCAGCCGGCCAAGCAATCAGTGCCGGAACTCCATTCAAGGGAAGCACCTCATCACAGACGACTTGGGTAAGGCCGGCTCCCCGCCCTCTCCTGGCAGCCAGGAGGCAACGTGCTGGTGGGGCCCTTGGTGGGGTTGGTCTCAGCAGGCGTTCCTCTGCAGCACGTCTCCCAGCGTGCTCATTTTTTCTCTGTCATGCCCTGCTCACCATTTCTGTTCAGTGTCAGAGAAGCCTGCCTTGGTGGTTCTCCCTCCTCCTAACAGTTGCTGTGTCTGCAGCCCCCAGTGTCAGCACTGAATTGTCCATCAGTCCCTGGGCCACTTCTGCCAGTCTCTCTCCAGCTCACGTATTTTCAGCTCTTGACAATCCTTTCTTCCCATCTTGATGGTAGGGTGAGAGTTCAGTTTAAAAATCCTTGGTAGCCTGAGTGAATCCACCTACTGTTGACGCTCAGGAAATGTGGTTGTTGATAGACTGACTGGTCAATTTCAAATGAATCATACTCAAAATGTGTTCCTCTTAGAAATTGAGGGATATTTTCTCACTTCTTTTTAAGCTATAAGAAAAGAGATTTCTTTGGGGCGAGGCAGCCAGACCAGACACCTGCTAGAGCTCATCCCCCTTGAAGCCTGCTTGCCCTTCCCAGAGGCCTGCTGTTGCTCAGCCTGCACTGACTGAGCTCCTCCAAGTGCTGGGCACTGGGCATCAAGTGTGGATGTCTTGCATTTTTTTTTTGTTGTTTTGTAGCAGACCTGTGAAGGTAGGTATTGCCAGCCTCATTTTGTAGGTGAAGAGAGAGGCACCAGGGCTTAAGTGCTTGCCCAGGATTGCTAAGGACCTTCATAAACCATAAGTGCAATACTATTATCACATCAGAAAAAGTGCTAACTTATCCTAAATGTTAGGTATCCAGACAGTGCTCAAAGTTCCCTGATGCTTTATAGGGTTTTTTTTTTTTTTTCTTAATTAGTGGTTTGTAAATAACATGGTTTCCTTGTTTGTTTGCAAACAAATTTTACCATTTAAAAGAGTCTCAGGATAGATGGTTTGTGAACAGGACAGTATTGGAGTTGTGACAGGTGAACCTTTAGTAGAGTCTTCATCTACACATGATGAGGCCAAAGTAAATGAAGACGTTATTGCTTTAAAAAACATTTAGAGACCCTGCAAAATAAAAATAAATAAATAAAAACTTTCTCAAAAAGATCCCAAAGTCATGAAACCAGAGATGAGATTATTTGGAAATGAGGGGGGTCAGAGGAAAACTGCTACCTAAGATAAGAGAGCTGAAAATTTTTGAACAAAAATATACTTGCAAATCAGCAGTGGTACCAGTGACAAGCTCTTCTTAAGGTCACATTGAAAAAGCAAATATTGCAAAAGTCTTTTTTTTTTTTTAATAGTAAAGTTGAGCAAAGGGAGTTAGTTAACTGACAGAGATAGTGCAGCTGGATAGGACTGGGATCAGATGCCTTGACATAGTGGAGTTCAGGGCTTACTTCAAATTTAGAAGACCTGACATCTTATGCCTTGACTTTCAAATTTAGCATTGAGTTATAAACACAATTGTCATTTTCTTTGATTGTAGCTAGCAAAAGAATACTTTTTTTTTCTGATTAATGTATGTGAGACAGAGACTCACAGACTCTTTAAAAAGTTCCAAGAATCAACTCATCAATCAGTGAAAATCCCAGAGTCATAGGTTTTATTTCACTTCTGTGAATGTGGGAGAAGTGAATTAAGAAATAAAGAAAGCTCACAGCACTCACGCCTTTTAGCAAGCAGATGCCACCACAAATATTGCCTGGGTAACACGTTATTAAATAAGACAACCAATTAGAATTGCAGACTTATCAAAGGTTGGAAGTTAATTTCCCAGGCAATGCAACGCATTTCAAGGTTGTGATCTCACCGGTCTCCTTGTTGGAAATAACATTTGCATGAGTAGCCCATGGTACAGAGCAAGAGGTCTTGAGAACTTGATGAACTTTCCAGAAATGAGACCTGCAGATTCCAGGTTTAATGCTGGACAGTGGCACTGGAAACAAAAAGAAGGCCTGAAATACTGACCCAGTGTGGAAAAGGAAAGGGCAGAAAGCTAACTGGACAAATAGCGTTTCGGTCACATAATATTTAGATCTTCCTGGCACAGAGTTGTTTATAGTTATCACTTGGGGCAGAATTTTAAGAAAAGTGCTGACTTACTTGGATTGTTTGTTTGTTTGAATTCCCTATAAAGAAAATAAGTAGGAATAGTTGGGAGAAACTCCCAGAAACATTTACTATGCCATTAGAATCATCCTCTCCTAACCTAGGAGACGGAATAACAGTTACACAACAGCAAAGGGTACCAGTTTCCCAGGTAACTAGGTCTGTTCTCCTGAGGCCTCAGTTTCTCAGGTGTTGAGCAAGGGCCCCCTTGGTCCCTTCTGTTGTCCTTATTCCACAGGTGCCTCCTGCTTCTGCCTAGGCTTTGTTTTCCAGTGTAGCTTCTGAAAACAACCTGCACTACAACGAGTCTCATTCTCTGAGGACCAAGGAGCTGGGGCATTTGAGTGGAGTGATGCTGGGAGCAGCTGCTCTGCACCTGTGGACCCGTGCACGCACCTGTGGGCCTGAACATGCACCTGGGAGTATCTTAAGAGCCCAGTGGCGGCCCTCATAGAAGTCTTCTGACATTTTTCTGTCCCACTCCTAGAAGGATGTGGAGAAATGTCTGTGTCAAAGCTCTGAACAAGAAATCAGTTTCTGTGGGGAGGTGGCCTTAGGCATGAGGCCACTGGGCTGGAGGAGATGGCTGCATGTAGTTGAGTGGAGAGACTCAGGAGGACGTTTTCTCTTCCTTGGGCATCGGGGGGCAGCGTCCCCTAACTCCAGGGTTAGCTGAGTCCCCAGTATTTCATGTGCAAAGAGCCTGAATCACTTTACAAAGGTGAAGTATGACTATTTCTACTTGGGAAATTCTCCAAATTACTAAATAAACAGCAAGTACTTAAAAGATGTTGTAGAGAGTGTTTTGTTGTTATTTAAGTCTAGAAAGAACTTTTGTGAGTGAATGCCTTGGTTTTTCCTATTTTCAGATTTTTATTTGAAAAAGAGTATTCCCTGCACTGCAATAGAGGGAAAAAGGAAGGAAGAAAAGGGGACATTTTTCTTGAGGCAGATGAAAGACAGGTTGGCTTGCAGAGGTTAGAACAGCAAGTCGTGGGCCGTCTCCTGGTGTTGACAAGGTGCCCAGATGAAACACCTGGCTGTGGGCTGACAGGCATCGCAGTGTGGAGCCAGCCCTGGTGGAGGAGCCCTACTTCCTGTTCACTCCCCCTCTGAGGAAGCCGGCCCTAGTCACATGTTCGCATCTGGCTCCCCCATGCTGAGGCTGCCCCGTCACCAGCTTCTGTCCTTGTGTCCATGTCCGTCCTCACACTGCTCTGTGCTCACTGCTGGCTCCATGCTCAGACTCCTCTCTGACTTGCAGGGTACGTCTGTGAACGGAAGGATCTGCTGACCAACGGCTGCTGCGATGTCAGCGTCCCCAGCACAAAGCAGTACTGCTGCGACGGCTGCCTGGCCAACGGCTGCTGCAGTGCCTATGAGCACTGTGTGTCCTGCTGCCTGCAGCCCAACAAGGTAGAGCAGCTGTGGCTCCAGGCCTCCCTGTCTGTCATCCTTTATTTCAGGGTGACCATGAGGCTCTTCTGAGGTTCTGCTGATTATAGAACTTAGAAAGGAACTTTGTGGGATCAGAAATCACTGCTGTGCAGTAGGCTTTGCCTGCAGAGAGAGGAGCTGGTTCCCAGGGACTGAAGGCTCCCCTGCCCCTGCAGAAAGGCCCAATGTGTTGCTAATCAGAGGCCTAGTGAGTAAGGGACTGGGCCCCCTCTGTCTCTATGTCTTATTAACCTGTGCTTGCTCGCTGTGGAATTATTACAGGTACTGACTTTTGTTTCTGTAGCAACTTCTCCTGGAGCGCTTCCTCAACCGGGCAGCGGTGGCATTCCAGAACCTCTTCATGGCAGTGGAAGATCACTTTGAACTGTGCTTGGCTAAGTGTAGGACCTCTTCCCAGGTCAGGAGCCGCCATCTGTACTGGCGGGGGTGGCGGGTGTGGTGGGTGAGAGTCTGCAGCTGGAGAAAACTAGCAAATGTACATGGGGTGGAGTGATGGTGGAGAAGGTTCATAGGAAGCCTTCCACACTGCACTCTGTCTGGTGTAATGACAGTGTTTACAGAGTCAGCACCAGATGGACCCAAGTTGGGAAAAGTGAAGCCTTTATATTAGCTCAAGGCCCAGTCACCTTGCACGTCTCCTGTCTGCTGGGCATGTTTGCGCTTTTTTAAAAAAAAATATCTTTTATTTATTTTATTTTTTAAATACATGACAGCAGTGGAATGCTTTACATTTCTTATTACACATATAGCACAATTTTTTGTATCTTGGTATATAAAGTATGTTCATGCCAATTTATGCCTTTTCACATGTGCTTTGTGTTTTTTTGCATTATAATTTTAAATACACATATATACCACAATTTTTCATATCTTTGTTTGTATATAAAGTATATTGACATCCAATTTAAGTCTGCATACATGTACTTTGGATATGATGTCCATCACATTCCACCATCCTTGCTAATCTCCTGCCCCCCCCCATTCCCTCCCACCCCTCTTCCCTATCTAGAATTCATCTGATCCTTCCTCCCATGCTCTCCCTCCCTACCCACTATGAGTCAACCTCCTTGTATCAGAGAAAACATTTGGCATTTGTTTTTTAGAGATTGGCTGACTTCACTTAGCATTATCTTCTCCAATGCCATCCATTTATGTTTGCACTTTAAATGGAAGCATAAAATTGGTTTTTAAAGTCTGGGTGCAGTCTTCTTAGTCCAACTATTAAGAGAGATTTTTCTTCTTGTCTTTGAATGAGATTCAACTCCGGTTTTCCAGCAGTCCCTCCACTTTAGAGTGAGCAGTGATTTGTACTGTGACAGAGTTGTGGTTTGTTTTAGGATTCAAGGGGCCAGGGCAGGTAAGTGTTTGATACAGGAACACACCAGTCAGTTGTCAGGCTCTCAATGTGTATTGGTGTGCTTTGTTCTTTGGCTGTTAAATAGCATGAGAAGCACGCTCACCTGTCCAAGAGTCACAGGAACAGCAAAGAGCAAGGCTTTACTGTTGAGTACAACCAGTGTTTTATCCCCTCTCCCAGCTCCTCATTGGCTGAGTACTCTGGGGTGCACAATCTTCCCCAAGTCACCTAGGTTTTTCCCGCTCCTGTTGGGTTTTTTAAAGGATTGTGTCTGTTAGTTGTCCCACCTCTCTCTGTTCTCTTGTAGTGGGACATTCCCCTTGGCTGAGTGCCTTTTGGCAATTTCACAGTTTATCTCTGTTGGTCAGGGCCAGGTGGGCCCCTTCCTTCTCACCTCCTGTTTGTCAGGGGCTGTGAGTTTTGACACTTTGGTGTTAACTGCTTGTAACTTTCCATCCTGCTCCCCTGGCCAGCTGCCTTTCCTGCATCCTAAGTCACTTTATATTTGGAGCTGAACATGTTCTGAAAATGGACAGCCAGACTTTCTATTTCTCATCAATCCCCCCTTTTTTCTTTTTCCATCTTTTGGTCTTGTTTTCATTTTTGTTCCTGTACCCTTTGGTATTGTCACCTATCTTAGTCATATTTACTTTTTGAGGTGGAAACCACCCATGGAAATAGGTTCACCCCTTTTAGTAGTTCGGACAGCTGTCCCAGGCATCAGGAGCACCGATAAGTTCCTTTACAGATGGGTGGAAACTTGTCTTCTTTCTTGGTCATGGCTAAAACCAAGTCATAAGGCTGGAAGTGGAAGTGATAACTTTTGAATCCTGGAGGAGGAGTCTGAGCAAGGAGTCCCTTTAACTTGAGTGATGATTAAGTACAGGCTACGGCCAGCATATATTTTCTTAGAAATTGGCCTTTAGTTTCCATGGTAGAGAATTCTGTAGCTTTTTCCCAAGTTGGGGAGCTCATTAAGCAGCTCATAATAAATATTAGGGCTAGATAATCATACTACCACCACCAACAAACACAGATTAAGTCACCTGTGTAGGAGGTTATAAAGACTTGTCTGTCTTAAATTGACTCAGAACAGACTTATGACTCAGGTAGAGCTGTTTGTGATATTCATCAGGCACGCTTGTATAAAAACTCTTCCTTTATAACCTCTCAGTTTTACTTAATTTTGGAAGGACTGACACAAATGTACATCTCTAGTTAACCATTGTCTTTTCTTTAAAATGTCCAAGCACGGCTGTGCTGGCAGGTATTTAAGACCAGTTGGTCAAAATTGACCTTGTTCTTATCTACTTTTAGAATCAGTTGAAATTCCAGAGACCATTCTTGGGAACATATGAAAAACCTCTTGGCTTCTTTGGTTTTCCTCTCCCAGTTGTACTATCTCCCAGGATGGCTCAGGATCTTACTGACCACAGTTGGCTTCCCTTGGTAACATCAGGGCATTTCCCTTTCGAGTGACCTTCCTCTTGGCAGAGTGTGCACTAAACGGCTTCCTGTTCTCCAGGGTCCTCTTGATTCCTCTGATCAGGAGAGCAGGTGATCTTAGAGGGGTCTCATCATTCCTGGGTCTTGCTCATCTTAGACAGCAAGGGCCAAAATATTGATTGCCTTTTCCTGGGTCCTTTTACTTTCTTGACTTTGGTGTCCATGTTTTTGGTTTTAAAAATTCATCAGGCCAGTTTCACCAGTCTTCAAGTGGGAGTGGTGGGTTTTAACTTACATGTCTATAATTTTAATTGGAGTCAGTATTAATACTGGAAGTTAGCCTTATAGCCTGTCTGTCCTGTAGGTAATGGTTTATTGTTTCAGATTAACTCAGGCTGTTCTAATAGAAGAAGTAGCTCTGCAAATACCAACAGGCAACAAGCACAAAAGGAAAATTTTTAAAAAATTTTTAAAAAAGAACAAAAACATTCAGTAAGCATAATAGCTTTGAACTAATAAATATCATTTCTATAATAACACTAATATCTTTTGTATCTATTTGCCTCCAGAAAGATCCATAAATTTATCAAATCAATCATATATGAGATCCTTTACAATTTTACTTTAAAACTTTTAAGACGTTGTATACCTTTTATAATTCACCCAAACCTTTACTTAGTTTTGAATTATGTCTCTTGTTTATTTTGAGATTACAGTAATCTTTACAACAAAAATATGTTTTTTGATCTCAACTATTTTTTAATTATTTTTATTGATTCTTTTTAGTTATATATGACAGAATCCATTTTGATGTAATTATACAAGCATGGAGCATATCTTGTTCTAATTCAGATCCCAGTACCTCTCCTTTCCCTTCCCTCTCCCCACCCCTGCTACCTTTCCTCTTATTGATTTCTGTCATTTACCCACATTTATTTTTAATTATTATTATTATTTTTTTTTTTTGTGGTGCTGGGGATTGAACCCAAGGTCTTGTGCATGTGAGGAAAGCACTCTGCCAACTAATCTATGTCCCCATCTCATGGTTATGTTTTTTCAAATGAGTTTTTAAAGCTAGCCTTCTTGGAGTCATCCTAACATGAAGTAAGGTGAGAGGCAGAGCCTTCTCTCAGGTGAGGCAGGGGTCTTGACTAATCTTAGGTAAAGTGTTTTATTTCTGAAATTGATCTTGCCTCTGCCTTAAATATAATTTTACAGAGTTCTCATATGTTGTTTCCTGAGTCTATATGAGCATCAGTCAATGCACTATAATATGACATCTAAAATATGGATCAAAGCAGAAGCTAAGAGAGCTTTTGACTTTCTTTTTGAGGGAAAAGTGGTAAACTGCATCCACATTGTCAGCCTTTAAACAAGTTTAGACTCTCCTGATTGTCTTCCAAAAGTACATTTAAATTTCTATCTTATTCTAAAAGGTAACAGAAAATTCTGTATATAACTTATTGATAATGGGTTACCCATATCCAGAATACTAAATGACATAAATCTGAAGGAGACTATTGCTACAGACAATTTTAGTTTGGAGGACATAAGCTTGGTAAAGTGCTTCTCTAAGCTACACTTAGATCTCTTTTACATTTAGAAAACACTGTTAATGATTAGAAATAGACTTCACCAAAGCAAACAGATATAAGTCAGGTTTTTAAATGGGAGTGTGACCCTTTTATATCAAATATAGTGTATAAAAGAGAATAGTTGTTTATTTAGCCAGTTACGAAGTAATCATTTAAAAGACTTTAAAACAGGTACAAATTCTAATTCCTTTCAGACTTGCTTTCCTTTAGTAATAAAACCTAACAGACACAAATTCTCTTGATGGAAAAGAACAATTCAATGTTTTAAACTTTGTTTCATATCTGTGCCTTTAAATTGACCTTAGAAAAGCCTTTAAATATTTTTTTCTGACTGGACTACTCATAGTCAACTTAATCACGTGCATAAACTTTTTGAGAGTTACCTTCCACAAACCTTTTGCAACTTAGACATTCTACAGCTTGTTTACATTCTTAGCTTTGTCTTTGCTTTCACATAGACTTCAGCACAAAAATACTACTTTATCATACAAAATACTTCTTGTTCAAAAACATACATTTCCATACCTGTAACTTTTTATATCCCTTCTTCCAGTTGTTGACTCTTTCTTAAATTTACATTCTGAAATTAGACAAATTTATGAGATTTCTGAATTCAGACAAATTAGTCCTTTTTTTTAAATAAGATTAAATACTTTATTTACAATACTTTAATGAAAACATAGCTGAAACTTTTTGTATTCCTAACATATAGAATTACACCTATTAGAATCTTAACTCTTAGCAACCTTGCTAGGCCCAGAAAAGCAACTTTAAGACTGTTTTTCCATTTCCCAACTTATAAAGATATTTAACAGACCCAAATATATGTCAACTTCTGGAATTCAAGAAGTCACCAGCACTTAAATTTAAACTTATCAGTCGATGTTTTTAAGTTTGCAAATTAATCAGATGTTTCCTCTAACAAACACATTCATAAATGTTGTCCCACTTAGATTGAATCTAATTTACCCATTTTTAACCATAAAAAACAAGGTATCAGACAAGTCCAGTTAACACTTTAAATCAATTATTCCTGCCAAATAAAAATCCTTAAAGTAATGAACATTGCACTTTAAACATTTTATAGAAACTAATGTTTTGTTGATTGCCTGGCCAACTAGAAAAAAGTCCAGGTTAGTAATTTCAAAGACCCTTCATTCTTACCAATGTAAATTGACCTTTAGAAATTAAAGTAGAGCCTGTCACAGATTTCTTAGTATGACCCCCGACATGGAAAGGGCATGTGCCATTGGGAACTTGAGGAATGGACTCTGACAGCCATGGTGGACGCTGACATGAGCGGTCAAGCTGGCCACTCGTCCTCTACAGGACAGATTCACTCCCACTATCGCCACTGTATATTTTCCCTGCCTAGGACTTTTTAAGAATATATTTTTAGTTGTCAACGGACCTTTATTTTATTTATATGTGGTGCTAGAGATCAAACCCAGGGCCTCACACATGCTAGGCAAGCGCTCTACCACGGAGCCCCAGCCCCAGCCCCAGCCCCAGCCCCCACTCCCGTGCCTGGGACTTTTTAAGGGAGAAGATTTCTTTCCTTTTCTATTGAACTTGAGAGTTAACTCTTGAATAAGTACCTGGCGTCCATATAAAAATAGCACAAAAGAAAGGCAGAGCTGGAAACTCTGTGAGACAGAACAAAACCGGTCAGAACAAAACAGTAAAGAATGCGGGGTCCATGAGTGCTTAAATGTTCTTAAAGAAGATGGGTACAGGTGGGATCTTTCCACTTGCCTTCCCTTTCCCTGGGCCTAGAGTTTTTATTCCCCATTCTTGCTAGGTTCCTGTAACCGAGTTTCACCTTGTGGACTCAACCTCCCAGTGCCCGTGTGCTCAGTCCCCCTCACCGGGGATTCCTTGCGCTCCCTGGGCCACACACGTGCTCAGCCCCCTCAATGGAGTTTCCTGCATGAACTGAGCTCAGTCAGTCTCCAGCCATCCGGAACCAAGAGTAGGGCTCTGCAAAGTGCCCAGGGTGTGTTTCAGTCACACATATTCAACCTCCGAAAATTCCCAACCACTGGAGCAGCACTCCTGGTCCAGTTTCCTGCCTCAGCCAAGGAAACCCATGTTGCTCCCGCTGGGGGGAACGGGACATCTGGGCAGAGCAGGCCACCCAAAGTTGGGTGGGACGCATCTCCTCCAGGACAAGCTCCCGGGTTGTAAGAGACATGCTCACCTGTCTAAGAGACACAGGATCAGCAAAGAGTGAGGCTTTAATGATGGTCTTGCAAGATTCAGTGCCCACTCGGTGCTCAGGGACCCCCAGGTTGGGTAGGACCAGTGTTTTATCCCCTCTCCCAGCTCCTCATTGGCCGTACTGTCTTCCCCAAGTCACCTAGGTCTTACCCGCTCCTATTGGGTTATTTAAAGGAATGTGTCTTAGTTGTCCCACCTCCTTGTGTTCTCCTCTGGTGAAGTCCCCTGGGCTGAGTGGCTTTTGGCAATTTCACAGTTTATCTCTGTTGGTCAGGGTCAGGTGGGCCCCTTCCTTCTCACCTCCTGTTTGTCAGGGGCTGTGAGTTTTGACACTCTGGTGGACTGCTTGTAACTTTCCACCCTGCTCCCCTGGCCAGCTGCCTTTCCTGCATCCCAAGTCACTTTACATCTGAAGCTGAGTACTGTTCTGAGAGTGGACCACCGGGATTGTCTGTTCCTCACACAGAGTGCACCTGTCACCGAGAGGTCTGAAGGCCCTTGGCTCTCCGCACTCTGCCCTCAGCTTTGAAATCGCCAGGTGTGCACGTTACATGCACACCCCTGCCTTCCATCATGTGCCACCAAGATTTCACTGGCTTCCCTGAGGTACAGCTCATTCGCCATGATCTGGAATTCTTGTGCCCTTTGCCAGGCTTCTGTGGCCCACCTTTTGATTTTATGCCCCTTCTGATGTCTCTGGTCTGCTCTGAGAGCATGGCAAGTGTTCCAGGGTGGAAGAAGCATTTGAGAGCTTTAAGAAGTTCCTGGTGGCCTTGTTTTGCCTGAGGAGCTTTCCGCTTGAGTGGGCTTTAAAGAGGAAGGCTGGATGCAGGACTTTGATTCACATTGTTCTCATTCCGAGAAATGCAAGAAGAGGCCAAGCATTTTCTTTCCATAACTGATAAAACCCAGAAGTATTTCCAGTCTTAAGTGAAGCTGTTAGCAAAAGCTCAGTCCTTGTCCCTGATGCCAATTTAATAAGGAGGACACGGTTTTAGAAAAAGGAAAAGGAAGGTTCATATGCTAGCAAAGGAGAAGCACAAGGGACCCCTCTCCTAGAGGCTGTGGTTCTGTGGTCAGGGAGAGCAGAGGGTGTTTTAAAGAGGATTCAAAGCCTATATTCCAGGTGTGCCCAGTGGGGAGGGTCCTAGGTGCCCTGATGATGTGGAGATTCACTCGTTAATTTGGGAGATAGTCACTTCCTGGATCTTCCTGTGGTGGGTGTGTGCTCAAGGACAGACAGCTAGGCCTAAGGTATAGAAGAAAAGATAACCCTGTCTCCCCAATCCTGTTAGGGAGGGGAGAGGGAAAAGAGGGGGAAAAATGTCCCTTTTAAAATGAGCTTCAGAGCAAGGAGGGCTGTATTCATAAGGTGAAGTGGACTACTGGTACAAAGCTACTCTGCTTTTTGAGTTTCATTTTATTATAAATGGAGATTTCCCAATTGCCTTTCAGTTCAGTTTGATAACAACATCCCAACAAAGAGGAGGTTTGGCTGTATGGCTGTCAAGTTGGATTGATACCTACTTAAATTGGATTAATACTTCAGTCGCTTCGGTCATGGGCTACTTAATGAACCTGCCTAAAACTCAAGTTGCTTGTATGAAAACAAAGTTCTGAAAACTCAGTGCTGAGTTCCTTCCTTGTTCAGAGGGTCCTGGGAGCCTCCAGTCAGACACCCTGGAGATGGCTTGGGCCGGCCTCCTGCGGGGAGAGCCTGCTGGCCGCCTGCTCCTGCCCACTCTGCCTCTCACCCTGTGCCTGTCCCCCTTTTGCCCACAGAGTGTGCAGCACGAGAACACCTACCGGGACCCCGTGGCCAAGTACTGCTACGGAGAGAGCCCGCCGGAGCTCTTCCCTGCATGACGGCCGCTGCAGCCTGGGCCCTGAGACACTGCTGGAGGATGCGCCACCCAGGGCCAGACTTAAATGTCCCAGCCAGTCCAGGGCAAGGAGACAAGGTGGCATGGGGACATTTTGACTGTGACCACTTCCTGTGCTGTCCACGGGCGCTGCCCACCATCAGGCTGCACCTGGCAGAGCTTTTCTATGAAGCGGACTAGAACCTCGGGCTGGGCCCAGGCAGGAAAGAACCGCGGGCTAAGCTGGGGGTGGTGTCGGCCTCCCTGGAGATTCATCTCGGCACCCACACAGGGGCCTGTGGCTTGTGTCCATCAGGCTCCAGGTGTTCACTTCCATTTTGATTTGGGCTCTTCTCTGTAAAATTATTTATTAGATTCCTTTGGAATACTGGGAAAACCATAGTGTTTATGGAGGAAAATGCCTTACCATTCTAGTTGAATATATTCAAAGAAATTATTTTTGTTGTTGTCCTCGGGTCCTAGAGTTTCACGACTTAAATTGTCCCTTCACCCAGATAAAATGGCTTGTCCCTTGGAATGTGGATCTTCTCTCTAGGGAGTTATTTTTGGTTTTGACCATGTCTTTGAGAGAGGGTCTCAGATACAACGGAGGAACCATATCCTGGCTTTTAAAATCATCTGAACACTCCGAACTGCTGCGTTCTAACCTCGGGCAGCGCTGCCAGCAGTGGCCCTGAGGGCCCTGGGCCCTGTTCTGGGTTTCCATGTGCCATCTGCCTTAGGACTGTTCCAGCCACGGTGGTGACGTGTCCAGAGGCAGTCCTTCTCCCTTCCTGCATCGCTGTCGAAGGACTGGGATCTGCTCAGTGTGGCACAAGGGGGCCTCCTCCCCTCTCCTGTCACAGAAGCCCTGTGCTGAGGCCATTCCTGGGCACACAGCTGTTTACTGCTTCAGCATTTTTGTAGCAGGTATAAATGTTCAGTTTTCCTATGATTTTTGGAGAAGAAAATCCAACTTTCTGAGAGTGTTGTGAGAGTTTCTTTTTTTAATTTATTTTTTATTTGTTCTTTTTAGTTAAACATGACTGTAGAAAGCATTTGAGAGTTTCTTACATTTGTCCTCAGTGAGAGATGTGTTTGGTTCTCACAGTTGAGAGTGCCACACACGCAGGTGGCTGGCGTGTCCTGGATCTGTGTGCTTAAAGTCAGTGTCTCTGACTCAAGGCCTGGAGTATTTGGCCTTATGGTAAAAGCATCACGCTCCTTGAACATCCTGCCTGAGAGTTCAGGAGGCCTGTTAGCACACACCTCTTCCCGGCTGCTTCACTCACCCCAGCTTGGGCAAGGTCTTTTTGCCCTTTTTTTTGGCTGTTTGGGTTCATCTGGGAGCAGGTGCTAATGACCTGCTTCCAACAGTTTTTTTTCCCAGTGGAGTGTTTTTTTTTTTTTTTTTTTTTTAGGGGGCCACGTTCTCCTTCTAGATGTTTCTGCAGCATGTAGTGGTCATTTCTTTTAGCCCCCCACTGTATCTCTTACATTTACCTTCCCTAAGGGATCTTTGCTCCTCAGTGAGTTTTCCTGCAGGGTAAACTGCCAGCAGTTGTTTTTCAGTGTTAGATCCTAACAAATCGGTTCTGTTGGCGTTGGACTTTTCCGATTCTCTGGGTTTCCTGTGGTGCTGAAGCAAGCTCTGAGAGAACCGAGGCACACCTGAGCATCTTACCCCGCACCTTATGGCAGCTCCATGTGGCGTCTGAGGGCCAGTCTTCCCTTGGTTGCCGCTGCTGGCAGCCTGTCCTTCGTGCTCAGCGTGCTGTGGAGCAGTGGACAGCTGCATCAGAGGCCGGCCTGTGTCCACCTGCCGGTCCTCCCCAACTTTGCACTAAACACAACACCTCTTCGTGTTACTGCTGTCACACAGATGCTGCAGCTATCGGTAGGACATGTGCTTCCTCCTCGTGGATGAGGAAATAAGGTGAAACGACCTCGAGTCCCCACTGAGACTTCATGCTGACCCACACTGGAGCTCGTCTCTGGTTCTGGTCCTGTGTGCTTCCCGGCACCCCTGCCAGCTCCAGGGCTGACCAAGCTCGCCATCTGCCCCCAGAGCCTATGGCTTTCAGTCGTCCAGGCCAGAGGAGGAAGTGGTGGCTCCCATGTCCACATTAGGTTGATAGCTCAAAGGTCATTTTCATTTAGATGAGGAGTATGATTTTTTTGTGCTTAAAAATCAGTGGGGGGTGTGCACTGTTTTGGAGATTGACAGCAGGCACAGGGTGAGCCGCAGCAGAGACCTGGCGTGGCCCAGCCTCCTGGCCCAGCCCACACTGCTCCTCTGCTTTGTTCATGGTTTCTTGGATCAAGGCTTCTCACACAGGGACCTTGTCTTAGCTGCGTGTTCCAGAGCCTAGCAGAGCACATGATACGTGTTGGCAGTTTAGGAAAGAGAAAACACCTTTCGTTGAGAAAAATATTATCGAATATTGAGTGCTTTAGGCAAAGGTGATTGGGCAGTGCTAGGTATTTCCCTCAGTGCTAAGTCTTCTGTTTGCCATGCTTGTTGCTAGAGCTGTACAGATGTGTGAGAAGCTTGTGGTGGGGTAGAGAGGCTCTGAGATAGAAATGTCAGAGGAAGGCCTGGCCACCACAGAGCTCCTGAGTTCTTGGAAAAGCAGAGGCTTTCGGAGCAGTGATTGCGCCCCTCCGCATCTTTCAAAGGCTGACTCGGGAGCTTCTTCCTGGAAGTGCCTCGGTTGGTGTCTGCTCCCAGGGAACTGTGGGGAACAGTGGCTCAGTTTGTGAGATGTCTGAGCAGATTTTCCCAGGGTTTGCAGACTCTTTGTTGTCTGGAAAGATCAGTGCCTCACAGTCAGTAATTACTGCTTATTAATGGTGCAGCCTTGGACAGTCTTCTGTCCTCTTCTGAGTCTCAGGCCGCCATCTGTTACATGGAATGACGTCTGCTTCTCCCAGGCCAGCGGTGAGGTGTCTGAGCAGGGACCCACTGCTTGGCAAGAAGTCCAGGCCTGCAGCCCATCCTGGAGCAGCACAGGTGAAAGGCAGGGCTGGGGACAGACAGGCTCCTGGGGTTGGGAGGGCGGTGAGTACAGAGTGCTCATTATTTATTTATTTATTTATTATGAGTAGAAACTCCTGCTACAGACACAAAGCTTCAGATAATGCAGACAAACCAAAGGCAGAAAGAAGAACCTGAAGTCCTATAACCTAGAGATAAGCACCAGCTATTTTTCTCTTCCAGGACCTTTCTAGACAACATGGAGGGTGTTTTTGTGTTGCATATGTGCCTATGTGATTCTTCTCCGTGGCCACATGCCTTTTTCATGGATCTGAAGTACTGTTCTTCATTCCCTACTGATGAGCACATTAGCTAACATGTCCCAGGTCTGTTGTCGCTTTTGCTACTACAGATAGTGCATTGGTGACGACCCTTGTGCAGACATGGGTATCAAACCATTGCCACAATTTACTTTACCCGGAGTGCCAGGGGTACCATTGCCATGCCTCTGACAACCCTGTATTACCATTTTTAAACTCTTTGCTAATGAATCTCAGTGTTCTCATTTGTATTTTAAATTTTTTAATCATGATATTTGTCCTTCTATATAAGGATCAAAACTCATATACTGAAAAATGAGTTGCAAATATTTACTTTTTGCTTCTGTCTTTGTTCATGAGTTAAAAACACACAAGTGCTATTTATTTGTATTTAATTTCTATGAGGTAAACTCCATCCCATGTTTGATTGGTCATTTATCGTTCACATGTGGTGAATTGTGTATTTCTGACACCTTTTCCCTCTTTTCTTCCTGATTACTACAGAACATTGCGGGTGGAGGGGCTTCAACCCCTTATCTTTTTCAGACCCTGAATCTCAGAAGCAAGTGGCTCACATATTCACAGCTCAGTTTTCCAGTAGATCTAGGGCAGTGGTTTCTCAACCCGGCAATTTTTCTCCCAGGGGACATTTGGCAACGTCCAGAGACATTTCTGACACAACTGAAGGGGGCAGTGCCACTGGCCTCTAGGGGGCGCAAGCCAGGCTTGCTGCTCGCATCCCATGCTGCCCAGGACTCCCCAGGACTCCCGTAGCACAGGGCTCTCTGGCTGCCACTGTCATCGCAGTGCCGTGGGCGAGAAGCCAGCCCCCCGGGTCGTGTCTACCCCTCAGGCTGCACAGAGGAGCTCCGGGACGTGCTGACTTCATTATTTCCCTGCCCTCGCGTTCTGCGGTGCTGAAGCGCTGCTGATTAAATTACCCTGCCATCCCCACGGGATGTGTTACTTTCTCACAGGTCTCTGGCAGCCCAGCGCTGCCGCAAGGCACCATGTTATTGCCCTGCCACCGTGTCCTTAACGCGCTTGGAGAGCCACCGAGTGCAGATACCGTCCTGTCTGCAAAATGAGCTGTGGTCTAGAAACCCCTATCCTCCCCTCCCCTCTGCGAAGGACTGACTCCCCCAGCACGAAGGGAGTTCCAAATGGAGTAGCTTTGTGGGTAGTGATGGGGAAGAGGTATGGACCTATCATTATAGATTTTATTTAGAATTCTAGCTTTTCTGCTAAAAAGGTATAAAGTACAATCAAATTTAAAAGGTGATTATATTCTGAGGGTTTTCTAACAAGATTTCCCTGCATCTCTGACATGTCAGGCTGTCACCTTCTTGGCGGGTTCTTCCCAGCTCTGCATGTTTGCAGTTTATCACTGTGTGGCTGCGGGTTTGCATCCCTGTACCTGTTTGCACTCCGTTGTGTGTCTGCAAATTTCCCATCCAGTCTGCTTTCACACATGAAGAGGAGCAAGTAGCCAATGGTGTCTGACCTGAGCCCAGGACCAGAGTGGCTGTGTTCAAGGGACTCAGGAGAACCTCAGTGGTCATCATGTGTACAGCTCGCAAGCTTCTGATGTTAGATTTGAACTTCACATATATACAATGAAAGTACAGCTTTGAACACCATAAAGGAACGAGTCCAGTTATGTCATTTGTTGGGCTTGCACTTTCTGAGGGATCAGATCATCACGCCTAGAAATGTGTTGTTTGTAAGTGGACAAACAGAAGGGCAAACAGTTCCTTCCATCTTGGAATTTTTTTTATTCATAAATTCTAATGCAGTGTTGAAGGTAAGTTTCTGGCCACAACACATCCGTGTTATTCCCAAATCAAAAGTAGTAGTGGCTGAGTGAGAAATCACTGTTGACAGTGATTCAAAATTCTAGACCATGTTGGTTAATGGCGGTGCTGAGGATTGAACCCAGGCATGCGCTACCACTGAGCTACATCCCTAGATTTTTAATTTTTGAGTCAGGGTCTTGCTAATTTGCCAGAGCTGGCCTTGAACTTGAACTTGCTATCTTTCTGCCTCAGCCTCTTGAGTCTCTGCGATTACAGATTGCCGCAGTCTGGCTAGGCACAAAATCACGAGCCACTCAAGCAGAAACAAATTTTATTTTTTGAAACTGCCGCCAATGCCCTGTATGCCCGGGGAAGAGTGCCGAGCAACCCACGTCCTGTTCTCCCAGACCCTAAGAGGAAGTTCCGCCTCCGGAAATCCCTCCTACCACACTTCCCCAACCAATGGGAACTCTCCAGGAGTCCCATAGCAGGCCGAGGTGGACAGCAGGAGTCCAATATCCATATGAATGTAAATCTTAACATAATCATATCATCTCAATGGCTAGCTGGCGTCACCTTTCAACCAAAAATGCTATGCATCATATTACTTGGCTGTGGCTCTTAACAACAGATGTGCACCTCCATACCCAATTTCATATCTCATATTACTAAGGTGGTGTGTGATTTTTGGGGTTCTGTTCAGATGGTACATTTTCTTAAGCTGTATTAGGAGGTATCAAGACAAAAATGTTGAAAATACTTCTTATTATAGACATTTGATTGGATGCTGTTTTGGATGGTGAGTATGACATGCTTCTCTGGTACGACCCTCACACCCTGGCCATGTGTGTATGCATACATGCGAACACGTAGGTAAAAATAGCTGTATGAGGTATGTGAGTAGCATCCTGATTAAACTGACAAGAGCCCAGGCCTTGAGTACATTGAACTTGCTGGCTTTGGTTTCTTCATTTGTCAGTAATTGCTAAGAAATCTTGCAGATCCAAAATTCTGACTTTCTGTTTTGCCAAAGGTCCCACCTCTTATTAAAAACCCAAGCCCCTGTCACCTAGTTGTGGGCTATGATTTTTACGTGGTGAGTGGAATTGAGTTGTTTGGACCCCTTCATCTTAAACCAGGGTTGTCCTGCTTCTCTTTTGGAGATTTAAACTGGGGCCAACCACTTTCTCCTCTTCCTGGATTTCAAATAGACATCTTTCTCTGCTGGGACCAGCCCATTATGTGTTGCTACCCTGCACCTGTGAAGACAGCTGCAGCGTGTTCGCTCATGAAAACACCTGTCTTTTGGCAGGAAGCACGGAGCTGCCGACCTGTAGGTCACCTGAACACACTGCTGAGTTATTTAGGTCTGCTTAACTCGGGTACCCAGAGCATCTTGGAGTTTGCAGCAGGGCTTCTGTAGGCAGACCCTCTTCCTGGATATGTAGTGCTCAACAAAAGGTGGCCGTTTTTCTTTTGCATCACATGGCACAAACCTTAAAGTGTACAAACCTACCAAAAATTAAATTAGCTCAAATCAGATTCCTAGCTCCCCAAAGATAAACACTGATGAAAGTTCTGATTATAAGTTTTGCCCATATTTTGCACATCTGTGTGTATTTTTGTATTTGTATGTAAATAAAGATAGAATCCTGCTGTACGTGTTATTTTAAAGGAATTGGTTCTTGGTAGATTGATTTAATCCAATTATAGCTAATTCATTACTGAGCAGGAAAGTGCACTTTCTACTTATATCATCCTGCCTTGAAAATTGAAGCCCAGTTAGAGGTTAAAACCCTTTATAATTGCACTTGAGTTTGGCTTTGCATTTCTGCATTCTTTTTCCTTGCCTGATTTAACACAGTGGGGAAAGAAGTCTTTTTGTTCTTCACAAGGAGAGGCATTTTCTGCAGCCAGAGCTGACCTGCATGAGGCATGCTGAAGATCAAACCCACCAAGGCAGGCTGCCGCATCTTGAGGGTTCCACCTCTGTTCTCCTGAGAAAGCTAAAGAAAGGCAGCTCAGGGAAACTCCACTCCAAATCTCCTAGGTCCTCCATTAATCTAGTGAATCAACGTATGCAGAAGCCTGAAGAATGAAAAGTTCAGGGAAGGATCTGTCGACCCTCTCCCTGGACATGTAGTGCTGTAAAGGTGAGCTGAGCTCAAGCCCAGCTTTCTCCCAGCGCTGGGTGTCAACAGTGGTGCTCAGGAGTAGAGAACTTCCCTTTTTAAGGTGTTCCTGAGTACTTCTTGGTGTTCCTACACGCACTGTTTGGAGCTGGGATCTGCATTCCCCTCCTAGTGCTCAGAGGCACGGGCGTCTCCCTCAAGTGTGGACTCAGTTTCCCCTGGGGGTGTGCATCTGAACAGGCTTTCAGCACGAGCCCCCTGGGCTCCCTTGGTGAACTCCATACCTGCCTGCAGCCTACTAAATGCCAACTCGGAAGCCCAAGATAAATAGTCCTGCGGCAGCTTAGCAGTTGGTCAGGCTAATTTATTTGACACAAATAAGCTCGTTGACCTGATTTAGCACTGGGAAGGACTAGGAGCAAGTCCGCCCTGATCTCAAAGCGCACGCTCTCACTGCAGCCTGTTCAGAGCTGAAGGACAACAGCGCAAACGACACTTGTGGGTGCTATTTCAAGGAAGGGGGGGGGGGCATGGAGAGATGGAAAGGGGCCAGGAGGCGCAGCGCCTCCGGTGGCGCACACACCAACAATTGCTCTCTGTGCCACTTGGTGGCACCAATTCCATAGGTTTTCCATCCTCTCTGTGATCCTGTGTGGAAGCTGGGGCCTTGTGCTGCATGGAACTCCCTCTCCTGAAGACAATGAAGCTATTTCTATAGATGGAGAACCATCTGGTGCCGTGACAGATCAGGACCCTCTCCTGGGGCCTGGCAGTGTGAGGACAGGGACTCAAGAAGGGAGCCCGTGGAGAAAACAGAGGCCTGCTCTGGTGCTCCAGGCGTGCCCCCGGCCACCCTTGGCCACCCCTTTCCTCTGCCGCCATCCACCAAGACACAAAGTAGGTGAGGCTTTGGGGCTGTCCCAATCCAGTAGAAGTAAAGTGGCCCTAGAGCCCCTCCCCGGGCACTGCTATGCGCATGTGTAGCACCACTACGCCGCCCTCTCCCAGGCACATGCTTCTGTCTTCATGGGATGGAGGAGGACACCGATGCTCAGGTTCGCTTCTGCTTAAGGCTGCTCCATCGATGAAGGAGCCCCATGCAAACGGCCATCCCAGTGTGGCCAGCCCTGCAGGCAGGGACTGCTAAAAAATCTGCTTGTTGAATAGCCCCAACAAGTGGGCTGAGTGCGTGGCTCAGAGGTGGACACTTGCCTCAAGCGCACAGAGCCCTGGGTTTAACCCCTAGCACACCCCAAAACATGACCTAATCCAACCCTTATGTGATAGGTAGATCTTAACCCCCCCCCCCTTTAAAGAAACAAGCTCAGAGGCAGAGGCAGAGGCACACAGGGGGGTCCTCCTGCCTTAAACCAGGGTAGTGATTTGAACACTCCTGACCCCTGCCGTGTAGTTAGGGTGGGGTCCGTGGAGGACGATGGTTGTGGCATTTGCCATGAAATCTGCTGCTGGCCCTGGGATCAGGTCATCCTTGATTTAAGCCAAGTGTAGTGCCTGCTTGCTGTTGTCCCTGCAGGGAGGGTTGGGAAGGATGTGTGCAGCAGGATTTGAACACTTTAGGATGGCCCTGAGCATAGTCCTTTGTGTCCCCCCAAAATTCTCACCTTGAAGTCTGAACCCCTAGTACTTCAGAATGTGCATGTGTTTGGAAACTATGTCTCTAAAGAGTTGATTAAGTAAGAAGGAGGCCATTAGGGTGGGCCTCAATCCCATATAACTGGTGTCCCTGGAAGAAGACGAATTATCACCAGCAATGTGCACAGAGGGACGGCCACGTGGACACAGCCAGAACGTAACCACCTGCAAGCCCAGGGGAGAGGCCTCGGGGTAAATCAACCCTGCCCACACCTTGGTCTTGGACTCGAGCTGTACCAAAATAAGTGTCTGGTTGGAAGAACCCGTCTGTGGTGTCCTGGGCATCCCTGGCTCCCTGGCACAGCCCTCAATGGCGCTGAGTTCAGAGTCGCTGTACAAACCCTGAGGGCAGCACTCTGGGAAGCACCAAGTTGTGCTGCTGGGTTTTTCCCGGCTTCCGTGCCTCTTCTGGGTCCACGTGCCCATCTGTGAAGGGCTTAAACAGGACCATGCACAGGGACCTAGGCCTAGGATTGTAGTCAGTGCCTTCCAGAACCGGGGAGTGTGTCTGTTGGCTTGTTTTTCACAGGGAGGAAAGCCTCTATTGAGAAGGTCCTGGGCACGTGGGCCCCCATCCGGCAGCAGGGCAGCAGCTTAGGTGAAGAGGCGGGCAGTGTCGTCAGCCTCTGAGAAGACCCACGCTGCATGGGTGACCACATCCAGCACACCCTGGTCTCAGGTGGGCTCCTGCCCCTTCAGAGCCTGTGATGCCTTGACATTTTATACGGAAAGGTCCAGGCCAAACCTCACCAGCTTGCTGTCAGAGCTGCCATAGATGTTGTTGTCACCTGCAGGGTGGACACACACTCCCAGTTGGGCATCAGCTTTTTGGTGAGCTCCTGGTGCAGGAGGGGCTGGGTCGGGTGGAAGCAGCTGCTGCACCTGTCCCTGGCTCAGAAGTCGGATCCCCAAGATGAATTCACCAGCAGCACCACATCTTTTACCCTGCAGCCCCCAGGCTGGGGGAGGGTTCCAGGCGTCACTCCTCACCCCACCCCACAACAAACTTTCATGCAGCAGGCATTGGCACCTTCCAGAGCCACCCTGATCCATCTGAGCTGGAAACCAGCCACCAGCCCCCTGGGAAGACACTGAGGCAGCAGACAAGGTCGCAGTGGCCCCTGTAGACCAGGACCTGGTCCCTGGGGAAAGGCTGCAGGTCTCTCAGCTGAGACAGTTAGGGGACGAGGTCTTCAGGATCTCGTTCATCCTTATTCAGTGCTCAGAACGCTTCTGGATAAAGTGGCGGTGCCCAGGAGGGGCCAGCCGGCTCCGGAACTTCTGGGGCAGGAAATTGAGGGTTCTCTCTCCGATTCCTGCTGGTCCAGGCAAGCGCTTCTCCTCGCTGGGCAGGCATCTGGGAGGGGGACTGCATGACTCGGCATGGCCAGGCAGGGCCAGCTTGGGCGGGCGCACATGCATCTTGTGGCACCCCAGCACAGCATTGCAGTGTCGGGGTCCTCTGCCACCCACAAGTCCTAGAATCTGGGGGTAGGGTCTCTGGCCAGCGAGGCTGAATCCAACTCATCTGATGGCATGTGTGATGTGAGGCACCTTTTCTTCTCCACCAGGGACAGGACAGAAGCTGTTGGTCAGCAGGGAAGTTGGTCACCCAGTGGATCATGATGTCCCCCCGAAGAAGTCCACAGCCGGCTTGTAAGAGTGGAAGCTCATGACCTGGCTGTAGCCACTGCACTGGGGTCACCTGCTCATCAGCAGCCTCACCATGCCCGTGTCTTGTCCTTCATTGTGCCCAGAAATCAAGATTGTCCAACTTATCCAGAAACTGGTCCAGCCCGTCCCTGGTCCACAGGGGCTCGAGGATATGCCTGCCATGCAGGTCACAGCCCACGGGCGGAAGTCCTGGTACCACTCCAGAGGCACGATGCCCACTGATCCTCTGGATGTCCTCCTCATCAGAGCTGCCCCTTGTCCCTGTCTCCAGGCAAGGGGGTGAGCCTGTGCCCCTCCCCAGAGGTCTCCTCCACGCTACCATTGCCTTTGTCATAGCTGCTCCCGACCCCTTCCTCCTCATTGTCCTCGCTACTGTCCCTGCCAGGATCTTCCAGACCTGAGAATACGCTCGCCCAGCCTGAGAAAAGCCGGAATCGCTGCCATCATTGTGGTCGGGAGCGCGGTTGCGAAGGAAGGGAGGGCTCCAGCCCAGGCACCCTGCTTGGTGACTCTGCAGCTCCAGCTCCCCACTGACAGCCACTTACCATGCCCCCGCCCCATTTTAGGGGGAACCGGGGATTGAACCCAGGGGCTATCGACCCGTGAGCTGCATCCCCAGATCTCGATGAGTTGCTTAAGACCTCTAGAAGTTACTGAGGCTGGCTTTAATCTCGCGACCAGCCTCCCAAGCCACAGAAGAATATATGTATAAGACTATATAGAGGAATAGATAGAGGAATAGATAGAGGAATAGATAGAGGAATAGATAGGAATTACATCCAGTGCCTTCCACTCAGAATGGGGAAAGGATCACTTGCCCTCAGCTAGAAGAGGTGAAGAGCTCCACCCGTTCATCTGTGGGAGAGGTGTAGGTCCATGTGGGGGGAATAGATCCACCTGTCTTTCACCCCCTGAGGGCAGCAGAGCCTCATGCCCTCCACCTGTGAGGGGAGGAGAAAGATGTATCCTTGACCTGATCAGAGGATTGAATCCCTGGATCCTCCATCTGATGAGTTTCCATTCCAGAACATGCCAGTTCAACCCCAGAAATACCAAACTGGAGAAGTCAGAATCTATGGAGATGAATCTATAGATAAGTGATATACATATTCATTTATACATGTATTCATATGTGTGTTAATATATGTATGTTCATAACATATTAATATATTTACATATATTCACATATATATGCATATGTATTAATATATATAAATTAATATATAGGTGAATATATGTACACACATGCATATGTATAATATTAATTGTATAATAATATAATAATACATACATATAGTCATATACATAAATTAATATATAAATTGGAATATATGCATATAAATGAATAAATATATAGGAATGAATATATGTTCATACATACGAATATATATAGGAATACATAAAAATATATGTAAAAATGTATATGCACACATATGAATATTTATGAATATATGTATGTGCATATAATGAATACATATTCATACATATTCATGTTCATATTCATATAATACATGCCTATATAATTCTATACAGGTATATAGAGGCATATATGAATATATGGGAATCCTATATTGGCATATATAGTAATATATATTTATATGTCTAGATATTCCTATATATTCATATGTGTTCATCTGTATAGATTCACATAGATATTCATATAGGCATCATATATATTCTTGTTGGTATATATGTATTCATGTATATATTTGTGTAATGGTCTTTAGTTTCATATTTTGGGGGTTGAACTGGAATGTACTGGAATCGTGACTCATTAGATCAAGGGCACAGGGACTGACTCTCCTCATCCAAAGGAGGACACATGGTTCTATTCCCCTCACCATGTGGAGGGCATGGGGATGGACTCCCCTGTTGGCCGACTCCCCTCATGGGGTGGAGGACATGCAGAGCTGTGCCTCTCATCTAGTGGAGGGCAAGGTGGTCCCTTCACATACTGAGCGAGGGTACTGGTATCTAATTTCACACACGTATCTATATGTGTGTTCATATATGTGTTCCCTTATGTGTTCATTCATGTATCCACTTGTATATTAATATATACATTCATATGTTTAGTATATATACTTACATATATTCTTATATTCATGCATATATCATATAAACTCATTTCTATACTCATATTCATATATATGTTCATATAAACTCATATATATTCAATCATATATTCTCATATATAAAGTTTTCTCCAGTTTTGTATTTTAGGGGTTGAACTGGAATGTTCTGGAATGGGATCTCATCAAATGGATGGTACAGAAATTATCTCACATGATCAGGTGGATGATACATGATTCTACTCCCCTCATCAGCCGAAGGCAGGGGATCTGATCTCCTGAGAGCACAAAGAACTCAGGGACCTACTCCCATTGCAGGCTGGAGGGCATCACGCTGTGCTCCCCGCGTCCAGCAGCGCCTGGTGATACGTTTCTGATACTGGGGGGAAGGCACTGGAACTGTGTACTTACATATGTATTCAAACTTAGATTCATACATATATTCTCACATATATTCACACAAATGTTCACAAAAATATCCACATATATATCATATATCTGTCTTCTACACTTTCATACTTCAGGGGTTGAACTGAAATATTCTGGAGTGGGATCTCATCAGATGGAGGGTATAGGGATTAAGTCCCCCTGTTCAGGTCAAGGATACATGATTCTAATCCACTCACCTGGTGGAGAGCGTGGGGACCTATTCCCCTGAAGGTGGCCAAAGCCTTCAAGGTGTGGAGGGTGCAGAGATCTACTCACCTGATGTGGCAGAGGACACGGTGATCCATTCCCCATGTGAGCAGAGGGCATAGGATCAAATTCATATACATATGTGTGTGTGTGTGTATGTATACCTACCTCTTAACATATTCACATACATATTCATATACATGTTCATCTGTAAATTCATATAATAATCACATACATATCATATTCATATTCATGTTCATGTACAAATTCACATATTCAAATTCATTAATATTCATACACACATTCATGTGTACATTCATTTCATACGTACATTTTCATGTATGTTTGCCTAATCATTTCATATCCATGTGCATGTACTCATTCGTATTCATAGTCAGGTACGTGTACATATTTATATTCATGTACAAGTACATGTACATACCCATATTTATGCACATATTTGTATTGGTATTCATGTTCACGGGTTCACATACATGTTTATATTTGTATCAGTATTTATGTACATGTTAATATACATATTCCTATTTGTATGTACTCACATTCATGTTCATATTTACACTGATGTACATATTCTTGTGTATAAACATATTCACATTCATCCACACATTCATAGAGATTCATGCCTTCTCCAGTTCACACTATGAGGGCAGAACTGGAATAATCTGGAAGGGCAAATCACCATCAGGACTGTACCGAGATGGACTCCCGTGATCAGGTGGATGACACGTGGTTCTACACCCCCACCAGGTGGAGGGCATGGGGACCTTTGCCCCTCAGGTCATGAAGGTCATGGGGACATATTACCCCCAAGGGGAACTACCCCCGTCACTTGCTGGAGCGAGTGGAGGTCTACTTCCCCATCTAGGGAGGGTACAGTCACCAATAACATCTCCAGTTTCACACTCGGGGGGTTGACCTGGCGTGTTCTGGAATAGGAACTGATCACATGGAGGGGACAGGTGGAGGATGCCCGTGCTCCTCCCCTCACCAGGTGGAGGGCGGGAGGTGTGGTACTCTCAGAGGGTGAGGGACGTGGACCTTCACCTCTCACATGGCAGAGGTGGGGGGATGTACCCCCCTCATCTAGGGGAGGGCACAGTGACGGGAGTCTGTCCCCACTGTCCTTTACTCCGTGAGGGGCATAGATTCCCATGCCCTCTACCTTATGAGGGGAGTAGAATCCTGTGTCCTTACCTGAGCAGGGGAGGTAACCCCTGGTCCCTCGAACAGATGGGTTCCCATTCCAGAACATTCTAGTTCAACCCCCAAAGTATGAAACTGAAGAAGAGCTATATATATCTTCATGTTTGAATATACGTATGAATATATCTATGAGGCCATATGAAATATACATATGAATAGAAATGTGAACAGAGTGGTTTTGAATTGCATATCTTTGATGGCTAATTATTTCTAAGCTCTTTTCTCATGCTTGTTGGCCATTTGTATATATTTTTTGGAAAGCTCTATTTAAATCCTTGGCCTATTTTAAATTATTTACTTTTCTTTTCATTTTGCAGTTATTAGAGTTCTTTATACGTCCTGGACCCTATTTGTAAACATTTTCTTTCTTTCTATGAGTTGTCTTTTCACTTTGGGGGGCAGGGTTCTGGGAAGCATGAAAGTTTAATTTTGATGAAGTTTAACCTGCCTGATATTTCTCTTGTTGCTTGTTTTTTGTGTGTGTGTCAGACCTAATACCACTTGAATTTTCCCATTTTTGATGGGTGCATTATATAATGTTGGGATTCCTTGTACCTGATTGTGCATGCGCATGATAGGATGACATAATTTGGTCAGTGTGGGACCCCTACTTCCCTTTCCCTCTCCTCCCCCTGGTCCCTTTCCTCCTCCCTATTGGCCTCCTCACTTTCTTGTTTTCCTCTGTAGCTTCCACATATGAGGGAAAAATATGACCCTTAATTTTCTAAGTTTAACAAAACTGCTTGATTTTCAATGAATGATAATATTCCTTGGAAAGGAAGTGCCGTAAGTGGACCATTGCTCGATTAGGCACTTATAGCCGGGCGCGGTGGCACACACCTGTAATCCCAGTGGCTCAGGAGGCCGAGACCGGAGGATTACGAGTTCAAAGCCAGCCTCAGCAATGGTGAAGCTCTAAGCAACTCATTGAGACCCTGTCTCTAAATAAAAAATACAAAATAGGGCTGGGGATGTGGCTGAGTGGTTGAGTGCCCCTGAGTTCAATTCCTGGTACCTCACACCCCTAAAAATTAAGCTACTTTGTGAAGCAATCTGTTTTCTGTAAGGAGAGGACACTTAATGTACTTCTTGCTCCGTGAACAACTCTCGGTACTTGAAGTTTCATCACTGAGTCGGAAGCAGTACTTTGTCTCAGGGGACAGAGGACAGTGGGTACAGCTCATATAATGAATCATAACAGCATGTTGTCATGATTCTATTTGATGCATGTCTGGTTTGGTAGAATCCAGAACACACTCCAGTGTCTTGTCACCCTGGCTTTTCCCAACCTTCCCAGTGCACAGTCCCCACTTTCCTGATGAGGAGGATGAGGTCCTGAAGAGAGAAATGATTGACATTGGCATCAAGTTTATTTTTTAATGAGTGACAGTCTATTCATGTCTGAAATGACTAGTACCTAGTGTAGCATGTGACACTTTGGAGGTATTTTAACAAGGATTGAATGATCAAAAATGATCATTTTTATGTCCTGACCCAAAAGTCTTCACTTTTTGCCCACCACCCTCATCTGCTCCTCCTGTCTTCACCATTTCAATAAATATTTGTAATATTATTCAATGAGAAGCATGTGTGCATAACTTTTCTTTTGGTCTTTAATAAAAGGGATGAAATATGATATTAAAAATCATATAGAAATCTTGGACCTGAATGCTCATGGCAACACTAGTCACAGTAGCCAAAAAGTAGAAACTGCCCAAGTGCCCATCAGCTGATGAATGAGCAAACAGAATGTGGTCTCACCACACAATGGAATATTAATTGGCCATAAAAAAGGAATGAAGTGCAGACACAGGCTGCAACATGGAAGGATGATCCTTGAAAATATCCTGCTAGTTCATGGACAGGAAGCCAGGCTGTGTCTGGTCACATGTTGTATAATTCCAGTTCTAAAGCTGACTGTGAGGATGGTTATGCACCTTGATATACTAAGAAGGTATATAAAGAATACATAAACCAGTCTGAATCTTATAGTATCCGATTTCATCTCAATGAACCTGTTTAAGATCTGCACAGTGCAGCTTTGCGAAGGGTTGGTCTATGTGTTGTGTGGAGAGAGCAAGGCTCAGCCAGGTTGGCCTGGGTGTGCTAAATTGCTCAGAAGCTTTGATTCTGTATTTGTAAACTAAGTGTGAGAATATCCTCCACACAGGCTTTTTGTGGATTAAGGAATCCTTACCTGCCGGAGGTGACTGAAGGTCCCCCATTTAGATGCCCTCTATAAGTTAGGGGTTCAACTTGGGACCCTCTGAGCAACACTGCCAGGTCCTGACTGCGGATGGTGGTTGGTGTGAGCCTGTGGGACCCAGGTATTCCTCCTGCCCATCCCCAGAGTGTGCCTGGCCTCTGCAGGGAGGCTGCCTCCTCTGCCTCAGCCCCAGCCTGCCTTCTCCCAACTCCTGCTCCTCTGGGGCTCTTTGGCAGAGTAGCCTGATTGCAAGGAGAGTGGCCTCTAGAAGTTTTTCTTGACCCCTGAAAGCAATTTGTCCTATATGAACAGGGACCCTGAATTATTCCACATAAACGGTGCATTAAAGGAAAATCAGGATGTACTTAGGAAGCTGGAAGAAATGTAAATGGATGTGAAGAAATGTCTCTGCTCTCCCCCAAGCAGACAAGTCCCATCAGTCTTGCCTTCAGACACCTCAGAACCAGATGAAATTGGTTCATCCCTGAACTCTGACCTCTGACCTCTGACCTCTTCTGCTTAAGTCTAGGCATCCAGGGGGTCATGAACTCACCCACCAAGAACCAAGGCTTGGCTTTCACTGAGAAGGGTGTCCGCAGTGGCTAGTGCTCAAAAGAGGGGACTCCATTCCCCCACATGGAGTCTGTGGATTGGGTGGATTGAGTGGGTGGGAGCCATGAGAGACAAATGTTTTGGATAAGCTGAAGGATAGGGTACAACATGTAATTCTAACAAAAATGAAATAAGTAGGGAGAAATATTTTATTGAGGTTTTTTTTTTTTTTTTTTTTTTTTAGGGATTGAACCAAGGGGCATTCAACCACTGAGTCACATCCTAGCACTTTTTTGTATTTTATTTAGAGACAGGATATCGCTGAATTATTTAGGGCCTCGCTAAGTTGCTGAGGCTGGCTTTGAACTCACGATCCTCCTGCCTCAGCCTCTTGAGCTGCTGGGATGACAGGTGTGCACCACTGCACCTGGTTTCTGAGTTTTGACAAAGCCAAATTCTTGTGCTTTCACTGAGTGAGTAAATTCAGATTCCTTTTCCTCGGATAACTTCCTACTGATCAGAGACACTCACTGGAGGCCTTCATTTGGGGTCTAGTGCTAATAACAGTAATCAAACTACAGGAGAAAGAGAGAGTTCAAGAACCAGGAATGGGGGTTCCTTCTGATACAGGGATGCCAGGAAATAGGGTTGGTCTTCTTCTCTGGGGTGGGGGAGGGAGGGGGGGAGGCGGGGGGAGGCAGGGGGGGCTTGAAGGACTCAGACCCAGCCCCCACCTTTTCTACTCTGCCTCATGGCCTCTCCTATGAGGTGTGTAGCATTAGGCATGGCAGGACTTCAGAGAAGTCCTCTCTTACCTTCTGCCAACAGCATCAACAAGTCACAGTGCAACACCTCCCTGTCAGGCAGATGCAGAGACAGCTTAGTGCAGAGGTCAGCAAACTTGCCCTGCAAGGGGGCAAACAGTCAATTCTTTTCAGGTTTGCAACCAGGACAACATGTCAACAAATGGGCATGTCCGTGTGCCAATAAAACTTTATTTACACAGACAGGCCGAGGGCCAGATTCAGCACTCAGGCTGTGGGTTGCCAATCCCCAGCTTAGTGGGCTAGCCTTAATTGCTGGGGCTCTTTTCCCATGTTGTTCCTTATTTTAGATCTTAAGTACTAAAAAGGTCAGAGTCTTTTTCCAAATGCTCCCAGGCAGGTTGCTAAAAACTACAAAGAGCCAGGGGTTGACCAAGTAGAAGCAGCAAGAATTGGATTTTTCACCCTGTGCCAGATGCCCGGAAGTGACGACTTGGCCCTTTCCCCACCGTCCTCAAATGGAAGGCTGGGTGTTTTAATTAGTTAATGTTGGCAAATTGCTTTGTAGAAATTGTAAAATGTTGCGTGTTATAAGTGCCAAAGTCCTAATGAGCTTTCCTTAAAGATCCCACCTGGAAGTGTGATATTTCTTTGCTTAAGGTCCAAGTGTGCAAGAAAAACCTGCAGATGAAAAACCAGTTTTTAAGCCAATGTAACAGGAAAAAAAAAATAAAAAGGATCTCTGCATTGAATGTCACATTCTCTTCCTTCTGTCCCACCTGTGTGCCTAGCACCTGGAATGTTAAGCCCCACAAGCAGAGGTAGTGGTTGTCAGTGTGTGTGTGTGTGTGTGTGTGTGTGTGCGCACACACGCGTGTGTACCTGGTAGCAATGAAACAAATGAAGCCACACCTTCATTGTGGCTGACACTGGCGGCTGGATTCTCAGCCTGTGCACGGGAAGCCCTGCTCTGGTATGTCAAGGTCACAGGGAGAAGGGGGCTGGCAGCCACTCAATCATACCAGGGCTGCTCCCAGGTACCCGAGTCGGGGAGCGAGTCGGGGAGCGGTGTCGGCAAGCCTCGTGTCTCCTAACAGCTGGATAATGAATTTCCTCTCCAACACTCTTGTTTCACGGGGTGGCGTCAGGGACAGCAGCAGCTGATCGGCGTCACTGTCAGAGCGAGTGAGATGTAGTTAATACAGACTAGAGCCACCAAGATGCATCCACTGGGAATCTTCAGCCTCGATGAAGTCCCTGCTAAATTGTCAGGGCTGGGCCTGTTGTGAGAGGAGGTGGCAGGGGTTAGGGATGGGACCAGAGTAGGAATCCCAAGCTGACATTTGGGGCTAGGTGGTTTGGCTGCTTCTCTGTGCACCCCAGTGTCTGGAGCAGCACCCTGGCCCCCACCCACCAGATGCCAGGAGCAGCCCTTATGTCCAGTTGTGACAATCAGAAAAGTCCCCAGGCATGGCCAAGGGGGGAGGGGCACAATCACCCCTAGTTGAGAATCGCCAGGTTAGGGTTAGGGGGAACCTTAGGATCACTTTTGCTCAGGGACACACTTGGACCAGGGGTCCAGGAGAAAGTCAGCTCCTAGGGTCCTCTTGACTCTTCTCTGTCTCCATCCATCCAAAACCCCAAAGACCAGAGAGCCCTGTGGACGTGTTCTGAACGGAATCACTTCTTACCAGCCAGCCCCTGCTCTCCCCCCAGCCTCTCCTCTGCTCCTACGGCCCCCCACCCTCCGCCCACAGACGTCCTCCACTCCTAGGGTCTCTGCTCCCCAGAGCCCTTCCCTGCGCCTGCCTTGAAGAGCACAGTGCTGGCTTCTCCTGCCGTTGATGACATCTGGGGCCGGGTGATTCCTTGTGTGTGCGTGTTGGGGCGGGGGAACCCGTCCTATGCATTGTGGGCTGTCGGAACAGCATTCCTGTCCCCTGCTCGGCAGATGTCAGCGGCACCCCCTCCGTCAGTGCAACAGACATTGCCAAATGTCCCCAGGGGCCTGGGTTGGGACACGCTGCCCTCCTGCTGTGTCTCTTACTCTTCCCCTTTGTCTTTCCCACTGGAAGGCAGCTTGTGTAGAGGCAGAGACTCAGATTTGTCCCTTGCTGCATCTCCAGGCTTCATATGTAGTAGGCGCTCAGCCGATTGCTGGGTGCGTGAGCTTGGTTTTTCTGCACAAGGAGTGGGGCGATGGCAGCATGGATTGGGGCAGGACTGGCCTGCAGAGCGCATTTTGCTGATTCTAGGCATCTGAATCTTGTGGCGCACAGTGGCTTGGTGGCCCTGCCATGCACAGCCACTTAATCCTACTTTTTGTTGGTTTGCTTGCTTGCTGTCTCTCTACATGTTTACAGGGAGAGTGGAATGCTGTCAACGGCAGCGATTAGGAGAAACCCGACTTCCAACTGAGGTTCTTCCACTAGCTGTGCATCTTTGGGCCAGTTACTTAGGTTCTCTGACTCGGTTTGCCCCTCTGTACAATGGAATGACTCCTAGCTCTTGGTTTTGCCCTGAGGAATAAGGTGCATTGGCAGAGTCCCTGTCCGGGTCTGGCCACTCTGAGTGCCCTCTCTTGGGGGGGCCCATGGACCCCTTCCTCTTGCTGGAGCTCAGCCCTGCCAGGGTTCACCTGCTTTTCCTGTCCCCCATTTCTGCTGCCTCCTCTGTGTCATCCAGCTCCAGGGCTAGCTGCACCCCCTCGGGGCTCTCCTCCCCCTCCCCTCCCAGCATGCGGATCTCATCACTGTGATTACGCTGTATTAGCCACAGCGATTGTTCCATGCCTTGGCACCTCATTACTGAAATAAAGTTAACATTAATGGGAGTCCTGCCGCTAATCCCTCTGCTCACCTCTCCTGAAATGCATTCCGGTGATTAGCGGGAGAGACACATGCATATATTCATGTTAAAACCCTTCCCCTTCTCCCACCCTCCCTTCGCCTCTAGAGGTGGAGGCCAGGGGGGCCTTTTAGCTGCCAACGGGCAGAGGGCAAGGCGCTGAGACCCGTCTGGACCTGGGCTGGGCTGGCGTTGGGGGGCAGAATATGTCCCTCCCTAGAAACAGAAAACAGTTCCTCTGGGTGCAAGAAAAACAGACAACCAACAAAACACACAGGCCTCAGAGTGGGATCAACCCTCTGGGTGTCCTGGGCCTGCCCTGACTGGACACTAGGACACATGGGTGGTGTTCACCTCCTGAGCCTCAGTTTCCCCTTCCTTTGAAGCAGGCTGCACAGGGAGGATCAGGTCAGGCCAGATGGAGCACAGCCCACACCTCCAGCCCTGGGACAGTTTGTCTGGCTCCAAGCCCATGGATCCAGGGGTCCCAAGGGTCCATGGGGGCTCCCAGGGCCCCTCCCACCCCCAGTGCTCCACTCCAGGACCCAACCCACCCCTCCCAGGCAGAACACAATGAGGACCAATGGGGGGGGTGAATTGTCATTTATAAGAACTGCCACCCCCCCACCCCAGGGCACATACTTAGGACCCAGGAGTCTGGCTCCCAGGTCCGCCCAGGTAACCTTGGGCCTTTGGAGCATTTTCTCTGGGCGGATTAGCAGTGGGACTGTACTGAGATTGGCAGGCGCCGCTCCTCCTCCTCTGTGTCCAGGAGACGTTCTCAAAAAGGACTGAGAGGGCAACCAGGCAGATCCCTCTGCCAAAACCCCAGGTGGAGGCCCCTGGAGTGCTGAAGCCAGCCTCTGTGAACACAGCAGTCCGTGTGCACAGGAGAATCCCGGCTCCCGCCCGGCGGGCAGCTGTTCCCACCAAGGGGGACAATGGCCGGGCCCCATCCCTCGCAGAGCGCAGCCCCTGGCCGTCGAGGCCGCTGCCAGGGCTTTGATCAGTTCTCACTGGGGACCTGGAGGGCACATTCCAAAGTGCTGCGGGCCGTCTGCCAACAGGCACCTCAGCAGAACGTGACAAGGGCCCGAAGTGTCACTGTCGGAGGGCGGCCGCTCACGGGGTGCCTTTAAAAAAATAATTGTGTTTGAATTTTAAAAGCCATCTCCCTATATGTAAGTGGATTCATTGATATGGAAAACCAGGCTGGTCCCTCTCCCGTTTAATATTTGATGCCGCTGCAGCCTTCTTGCAGGGGACTCAGGGTCTGGGGGACTTTGCAGGCGCCCGGGGGAAGGAGGACGCCCCACCCGGGCTGGGCGCTGTTCTGCCTCCCCCAGTCCCCGTGCCCCCCGCTTCTGTCCCTCACCCAGACCCTTCGTGGCTACAATGGTTGCAGAAGATTTGAAGGGACCAGGTGAGGAATGAGATGCCTGAAAATAATTTGGGGGAGGGGTTCCTTGTCAATAACAATAGCATTTATTTTTATTTTTTGTACTGGGGCAAACTATACATCACATTCACCACTCCTACCGTTTCTAGGTGTCCCGTGCAGGGGCATCCAGCACATGTGCACTGTGGGGCACCCGTCCCCCCCATCTGTCTCCAGAACCTTCTCCCCTCCCTCCCTCCCTCCCTCCAGCTCAGATGGCCACCACGCCACGCCACCTTGTGTCTCCATGTCTTTGGCTACAGCAGGGGCCTGGTGCAGGTGGAAGCCTTCTGTATTCTGCATCTGGCTTCTTTCACTTAACACAAGAGCTGCAAGGTTCATTCATGTCCCCGTGGTCCTTCCTTCTGAAGCTGGACAGGATGCCGTTGTACGGTGGCACACTGCATCTCTGTTTATCCATGTCCGTCTGTGGACATCTGGGTTGTCTGGTGTTGGTTGGACAGTGGCTGACCCGCCCAGCTAGGTATTTTAGTTACTCGGGGACACCTCATTCAGTTCTCACCAGAGCCATTGTGCAGTTGAGAAATGAAGGCCTGTGGGTGGAGGATGAGCCTGCTGGGGCTGGGGAAGCAGAGGTTTGGTTTTAGGGCTCTCCCACTCTGAGACTCTGGTTATCAAATGTTGGTACCTTCCCAGAAGCACATAGGAAAATCAGTTTAAAAGGAAGATTCTTGGGCCCTGTCTTGACCTATTCTGATTCAGAAGATTAGGAACAGGACTCAAATTGAGAAGCTCCGTGGCGCACACCTGTAATCCCAGCCGGGCAGGAGGCTGAGGCAGGAGGATTAGGAGTTCAAAGTCAGCCTCAGCAAATTACAAGGCCCTAGGCGACTCAGTGAGACCCCGCCTCTAAGTCTCCAAATAAGATACAAAAAAGGGTTGGGGGTGTGGCTTGGTGTCCAGTGTCTCTGAGTTCAATCCCAAGTACCAAAAAGAAAAAGAAAAAAAGAAATTGACAAGCTCCCTGTTCCAGTGTAGGTCATCAGAGAGCCAGAGTCTGCCAAATGTTCTCTCCACTCGGGTTGTGACCTTTGACTCCCGTGACCTCGTTCCTAGCAGAGGCAGCTTCCTGGAAAACATTTAAGAGAAGACACACAAACACTTCCTAGGTCAAGGCAGGATTGAGAGAGACTTATTCATGGGATCCATAAACAGCTTCTGTGTAGGAGCCTGTGTGAAGGGCTGCAGTCTGGGCTGCACCTGGGACGGTGAGCTTCTTAGTGGCCCAAGCAAAGAGTGAAATAAGATCAATCCCAAGATCGACACCGTTCCTGACACGAGGAATACCTCCACAAAATGGATGGAATTGGAGGGCATTATATTAACTGAAATCAACCAGGCATGGAAAAACAGATACCCACCGCATGCTCTTTCTCATGTGAAAGCTAAAGAAAAGATTTCAAAGTAGAGAAGAGGGAAGGGCAGGGGGCTGGATATTGATGTCCAAACACAGGAGGAAGAGGTTCCAGGGTTCTGTAGAACAATGGGGTGGCTATAGTTCACAATAACCTGTTTTAATAGTTCTACTTTAGTATTTAATTTTTTTTTTGTAGTTGTGGATGGATAGAATGCCTTTATTTTATTGGTTTATTTTTATGGGATGCTGAAGATCGAGCTCAGTGCCTCACACGTGCTAGGCAAGTGCTCTTCCACTGAGCCACAACCCCAGCTCCTAATTCTATTTTATTTTAATAATTCTATTTGATGAAGAGCTACAAGACTCCAAGTCTCCAAATACAAATAAATGTTAAGGAGATGGAAATGCTCATGACCCCGATTTGATCACGACACATTGTGCCTGAATTGAAATATCCCACGAATATGTACAATTACTATGTGTTAATTAAAAAAGAAAATGAGTAAACGGACTTCCCTGCATCCTGGTCTGAGAGCTCCTCAGGGAGAACGATGCTCTAATGGAATGGTCACAAGGGCCCTAAGTCAACAGGTGAGCCAAACCATAGACCCACAGAACCCCGAGCTGAGCCGTGGGACCAGCTTTCCCACGGGGACAGGATGGAATTCTGCGCCTGGCCTGCCTCGGTCTCTCCTCTCTGGTTCCTATCCTGCATGGGCCCCCCTACCCCAGAGACGAGATCCCAGTGGGGGCCTCTGCCTTTGGGACAAGGGTGCTTGTCTGTAAAGTTTGCAAAGCCCTTGGTCTCCAACCGCTGGCCGCTTTGGCCCCTCTTCCGCCGGCATGCAAGAAAAGGCGCTGTCTGCTCGAGTGAGCTCTGCTATAAATCAAAGTGTCACCACTTAGCCAGTAGAAGTGATTTAATGAATCCGCTGTGCTGTCCCTTGAGCATCACGCCACCTGACTGCTAATCAACTTCCATCAGCGGGAGGAACACAGGCCCCCTTTTTCTGAACCGCATTGCCTGGGATGAAGGAGGAGAGGGAGGGAGGGAGGGGAAAGTTAACTGTGGCAGGAGAGCTCAAACTGTCACAGGAAAAAAAGTCTCTTGTCTGGCATCTGTGGGCTGCCTCATTCTATGCTGGCGGGCCCGTCTCGGGTGAGCGGCAGGAGGGGAGCACTTTGGGGTGATATTAATATAGACATTATCTATTGTCCATATCTATTTATCAGAAATAATATCTCGCCTGGAAACACATGGTAGCTGGCATGTTGCAGAAAAGTGACTGTCCTTTGATCAAGCACCGCATATTTAGACCTTTAAACACACACACACACACACACACACACACACACACACACACATACACACCCTCCACTGCTAATCAGATAAGACTGAGGGTGTGGGTGACCACACCAAAATTGACAGATGACCACCCCAAATGTCTGTCGCATTCAGGCAAAATAAATGCGAGCCCTTTCCCTGGAATGTAATTAGGCAGGTCTAGTTAAGGCTATATAGTGCTTTGAAGGTGCAAGGAGCTACCACCGTGAGAATTCCAAATCCAGGGTGCTTAGAAGCTTCCAGCGCCTTGAGTTTCCTTGAATCTCTTCACGGGTGGTAAATTGCCTGGCTCCATTTTACAGATGGAAGAAACAGAGGCAGGCAAGGCGGAGGGAAACTTGCAGAGCCAGAATGGCCTTCTGAGAAGGGGATCCGCCGCTTGTGAAGGAAGAGGTGTTACCTCTAATTCTCCTTGAAAGCACCGACTTATCTGGATTTTTTTTTCTTTTTTTTCCTGATCGTCAAGAACTTGCACTGTAAAAAGCAACTTGTAGAAAATCTCTTTGGTCAAAGGAAGACCAGAAAATCTTTTATCTGATCCAAAATACAACATCTTGCATCAATTATAGGAAAAGTTTGGTTCTCCCCAGCCTGCCCCCACCTCCACCCCCATCCCAAGTAAACTTGGAGTTCCTGCCCTGCTGACGGTGGGAGGGCCTTACAGCTGTCAAGGGCAGGGACAGTGTCAGCTGCCCTGGAACACTGTCTCAGCACAGATGTGCTTGGGCTCAGAGCCTCGGCTGTGCTTGCTGATGGATGTGCTTGCTAAAGGAGGGAGAGCCCTAGGATCCTATTCTACCGGCTTTGAGCATTCTGTGGCATGCCAAGGACCTTGCAGGCACATCCACACATGACCTGGTTCTGTGCAACTTGACTGCTAGGCCAGGGCCTCACGCCTACTGTGGAGCTGCAGATCTGTGTGCAGCCTGTCCAACACTAGGGGGCAGTGCAGTGCCTCCCCTGCTTGACCCTGGGGCTTCTCTGGGAACAGGTTCTCCCTGCCTGGGCAGAGGAGAGGGGGTGCAGCTCTGGGTGACTGGGGGAAACTCTTCCCTTGCAGAGAGGAAATAGAGGAAATCCTGCCCCTGTGCATTGCTGTTCCAGGGGCCCGGTATGGAAAGGGCTGAGACTGGAGCTTAGAGCAGGGTGGAATTCGGACTGTACCACTGACTGCCTGTGTGGGTACCTCCAATGTCCATCTTCCAGAACAGGCCCCCCATTCACCCTATAATCTGTGCTCTCACATGCTTGATTGGACAGCAGGTACTCAGATCCCAAATGCCGCCACCCCTGCTTTCCTTGCAGGCCACTCATCTGCCCACGCCAAGGATCCTGGATCCCCTCTGTCTCCCACCCACCCAACAGGCTGTCTCAGATACAGCTGTGTCCATGCGGGCCTCTCACTCACAGGGTTGCCACTGGCCTGCAACTGACTCCAGGCCTACAGAGACCAGTCAGGGAGCCTGTCTCTAAATAAAATACAAAATAGGGCTGGGGATGGGGCTCAGTGGTGGACTACACGTTTCTTCCTTTGTTTATTTTTACCCACAGTTTAGAAACATCTGTTCTGACATTTTCCGGTTGCAGACAGGTGGAGAACAAGTCTGCTATTTCTCTGATGCCAGGGCCTTGGTGTTTCTGGGGTTGAAAAGCAAAACGGTTCTCCTGTCCGACACGTTTCATCTGAACGAGGGGGTGGAGTCCCTGTGGCGGGGGTTATGTCAGAGGTGAGCAGGTACTCACAGCGTGCCAGTCAGAAATGCTCAACGTGGTGGATACCCGTGGGCAAAGGCTGTCTTTCAGACAAAAGATGGCCACTGGGCGTCCACCTTTTCTACGCTCTAGGATGGTGGGAAGCATGTTTGCTTTTTCTTAGTGAATCCCCTTCTTGCAACGAAGACGATAAAGTTCATTGAGGGCAGGTAAGCATATGGGTCGGTTCAGAAAAAGTGTTTCCTGAGCACCTACTCTGCCTGCATCTGGGCGAGGTGATGCCTATGACATGGCTTTTGCCCTTGGGAATGTTATAGACCATGGGAAGCGGATTGACACGTGACCCAATTATCATCAAAGTGGTGGAAATCCCAGTGGGCAAATGAGTTCACCATATGGGACTGTAAGAGCCGTGGCTGGGGGAGGGCTTTTGCTTGCGAGGTTGAAAAAGGGGAGGGGACCCTGAAGTAGAAGGAAGAGCATCTCTGAAGAGCAGAGAGGAGGAATGAAAGAAAGCCAGAGACACCAATGGCGTCCTTTCATTAATTATTATGTCACCTTAAATACCGAGCAGTTGAATCCTGGAAGCCACATCGTCTGCTGTATCCTCCACGGAGGAGCAGGTGGGCTTACCCTGTTTTATGGATGGGGATGCTCAGGTGACATTGGGGGAGGTGGAAATGCTTGCCCAAGGTTGGGCCCCCCTAGTCTCCTGCTCCTAAGAGCCCTGGAGGGGAGTAGGGGACACACTGCCGAGTACTCTTCATGCTGTGCTGCAGAGTTCGGACTTCTTCCTGTAGACAGTTGGGGAGCCAGCAGAAGTTTTTAAGTGGATATTGATTCTGTTACCGATGGGAGATGGATGGGAGAGGTACCCTGTGTCGAACTGAAGCCTGGAGCCTCGACCACGTTCAGATTCAAGGTGCTGTCTGCCCAGCTGCCCCATATGGCCAGCTGTCCACTCCGCTGATAGGACCAACCTCCTGCCCCTGAGCAAAGGAAGTCATTTTCTTCCTTCCTTCCTTTCTTTCTCTTCTTTATCTTTTGGCTCACATAAGCTCTTTAACATTTTGCTATAAAAACCACAATTGGTGGTATGAGATTCCCTGATGCAGCACCATTAATAATAACTTCTTCTATAGCTTTCCTTTACTCACATGTGAGGATGTGTGAACATATAGGCTTCTTTGGACTTTTTCAATTGTGTTGACTTTTGACCAGTTAATACGTGCCATGCTTTGACATTCCAAAGGGTTTACAGTGAAAAATCTCACTCCTGTGGCTGTCCCCAGCCAGTCTCTTCCCCTCCAATGTCATCATTTTCTCACATTTTGGTAGATTATTCATGCATATGCAAACTCATATTTGCATGTGTTATTTTTTTCCTTTAAGTGCAAAAGTTACAGAGCATGCTCCATACACTCTTCTACTTCATGATCGTAATTTTTGAAATTCCAGTATTTAGATGGTACCTACTAGGTACCCTCAATGTATTAATTGGTCAGAAGTGGTGCAATTGAATGGTACTTACTTACTAGGTACCCCTTGCAAGTATTTCCTGCACATTATCCCATTTAATCCTTTGATGTGGGCACTGTTTTGTCCCCCCTTAAATGGATGAGGAAACTGAGGCACAGAAAAATTGAGCGACCTATCCAAGGTCATTCAGTTAGTAAGTTAGCCCTGACCCTGTACCAGAGCTGAACAAAGGCAGGGAAGGGGACGCCCAAGTGTCTCAGGACTCCTCGGAGGATGCCCAGATACTATTATCACCACCATCATCATCGTTATTATAGATCAGCTCATCTTGCTGAGCTCTCTGTATGAGCACATAGGTTTCCTAGTTCTTTTTACATGGCTGGATACCTATTGCCTCTTGATAGATATTCTGGTTTTGCTTACAGTCCTCCTACCAATTCTGCTTCAGCTGAAATGTCTTCCACGGGTGTCTCAGAGCATCTAACATGGGTAGAATAAATCTCTTGTAGTGGACTATGAGCCCTGGGCTCTGCACACTTTGAATTCGGGTCCGTGTTGCTAAATCACACTTCTAACAGCTGCGCCAATACGTGCCTCTCGAAGAATGAATGCAAGTGTTAGCTCGGCACCCTCTCCCGCCCTGGGCATTACCAACCTGTTTCATCTTTGCCAATCTGACGGCTGAAAAATTAGCTCATTTTCATTCGCCTGCGTTAGGAGAGCATTTTTTTCCCACGCGTTTATTGGCCATTTATATTGCTTTTATGAACTTTTTTTCGTGTCCTTTGTACATTTTGTATTTGGGCTTTGTCTTTTTCATAGAGATCTATAAGAGCTCTCTGAATACTAAAGAAATGTGTTACAGATATTTTTTCCCGTTTATTGTTTGGACCTGTAATTTTTCCTCGCCCTATGCAGGGCTTTAATTTTCATGTAGTTGGATCTATTCATCTTCTCTTTATGGTTTCTGGGTCTTCTGCCTGCCTTTTCCACAATTATATATATTTTTAATGATCAATTCTTTTTCTTCTCAGTCTTTTTATGGCTTTAATTTTTAAATTTAGCTCGAATCTATTTGGAACTTGCTTTGGGGTGAGAAGTGATATAGGGGTTCAGCTTTACCTTGGGGCTTGGGGGGACCTCCCTAGCTTCCCTGGTACCCCAGCTTTCCCTATTGGGTGGACACTGGAAGGAGGCTGCAGATTGGGGGCAGGGGACGAAGAGTTCCTTGGGAAGGGCCCAGGCCACAGCTGGCCCCTAGAGGCTGCCGGCCCTTCTGGCTGATTCTATGGTGACATGGGGCAGCCCTGGGGTGCGTGTCTGGGCCAATCCTCCCTAAGCCAACCACAGAACCCTTATCTCCATATTCCCAGTGCTTCTTGTAGATCCGGGCACATGACAGGTGCTTGGTAATTGTTGCCCTGTATGAAATACACAAATTCTGACCCCGAACTGCCACTGACCTGATACAGGGGACTTGGGGACCGTCAGTAGGTCCCTTCATCTCTCTGAGCCATGCTTTCCTCAACACGATACCTGTATCCAGGAGTTGTTTCAAGAAGTTCCAAGAAAAAAGGGAATAATGGGGGGGCGGCCCTGGGTGACACCCAATGAGCGCTACCTCTTTGCTTCTCTTGAGATGTGTCTGTCCCTCACCATCTTGGTGGCTTTCAAACAGTACAGTCATCTTTTAGGAAAATTTTTCTCTTCAGTAAAGCAATCAATTTGAGTTGCAAGAATCACCCTTTATCTCCTTGTGGGACGTAGCAGGGCTTTTAATTTTTAATGAGAAAAGGCAACTTGTGAACATTTCTTTTCTTTTTCTGAATGGGTTCTTGTTCGAAGTCATGTTGCTCCATACGTCTCCAAATCCCCTCTTCCCGACATTTGAGGATGTGGATGGGCGAGAGGTAGGATGGCGTTGTCAAGGAGAAGCAGGTGACCACGCGGGTGGAGCAGGGGACTCACTGACCATCTACTCCTAAGGAAGGTTTGGGCACTCCAGTCTCGTCTGATTCGGGTGAGATTTGGGTCCCCTGTGTGCCTCAGTTTCTCCCACTCGGTGAACCAAGAGGCCCCCCCACTACAGGAAAATGGATCTAGAACCCGCCATCTAGACCAGGGGTTGAGAGAAGGGGTGCCAGCATCTCCCCCACCAAGTTCAAATCCAGGGCCACCTTTTCCTGTGTAGCCTGGGGCCACCCACTGACCTTGGTCCTACCTCCTGGGGATGGTGGGGCCCTCTTCATGGGGCTGTGGGATGACAACCGTCTGGAGCCGCTGCAGAGCTAGGCATGCGGAGAGTGCTCGACAAATGTCCCAGTGACATCTTAAAAGGTTTTATTGGCATTGAAAAGCCTGTTTATGGAGCAAGGCAACTTTGGTGCACAATGTCACAGCAGGGCACTGTGGAAAGCCAGGGGTCGTGAATACTAGGTGAGGGACGGCCTCGAGGACATAGGCTCCCATGGAAGAGATGCTGCAAACACACGGGAAAAGCCAGAGGCTGAGGACCTGACACCTGCAGGGAACGCCAGGCACCAGACAGGACAGATGCATCTTCTCTCCTCTCTCTCTCTCTCTCTCTCTCTCTCTCTCTTTCTCTCTCCCCCCCACCTTCCTCTCTCTCTTTGCCTACTGAATCACAGAGGTAGAGCCCTTTTTTTCTGCCCAAAATCTGCCTTCTTCCTTTACCTTGAGGCAAGCTTAACGAGGTGTTCTCACACTTGGTGGAGGCCCCGCTATGGGTAAGTGGTTCTTACCTAGAAGAAAAACAACAGGGCTGGATGCCATGGTGCACGCCTGTCATCCCAGCAGCTCGGGAGGCTGAGGCAGGAGGATCAGGAGCTCAAGGCCAGCCTCAGCAAAAGCGAGGCGCTAAGCAACTCAGAGACACCCTGTCTCTAAATAAAATACAAAATAGGTCTGGGGATGTGGCTCAGTGGTTGAGTGCCCCTGAGTTCAATCCCTGGTATCCCCCACCACCACCTCAGCACCCTCAGCATGTAAGCCATCTTGAGTTTTCAGTGCCCATCAGCCTGCTTTGCAACATGGTCTCATGAAAGGCAACTGTATTTTTCCAAATCACTGAAGTGTTGTACTGTTACACATTCTGCTACTCCAGGTCATAGGCTGCATGATCCCTCCACACAAAGCTGCCTCTTAAGAAAAGATCAGATGGCAAGTGGAGGGTTTTCGTACAGTGTGAGTTTAGAAGAAAGATCTGCAGGATTCACTGCAGCCCAGGATGGACTCTTAATGCCAATTGATTTTTCTTTCTTTTTTTTTTTTTTACAAAGCACTTTATTGAAGGAGGATTGACGTACAAAAGCTATACATATTTAATGTATATAACTTGATGAGTTTGGAGATAAGTATACCTGCATGGAGCCATTGCCACGGTCAGTAACTTAAATGTGTCTGTTACCTCCAAAAATTTCTCCTTGCCCTCTTTATCATTATATCATTGTTAATTATTTTATAATAAGAACATTTAACATAGGATCTATGGATTTGTCAGCTTCCCATTACTGTGACAAATAGCTGAGATAGATCAACTTATAAAAAAGAAAGGTTTATTTGGGCTCAGAGTTTGGAGGTGTCAGCCCATGGTGCATTGGCCCTATTGCTTTTAGACCTGTAATAATAAGCACATCCTGGCAGAAGTGTGTCAGAGTAATGCTGCTCATCTCACAGCTGGGACATGAAAAAGAGAAGAGGAAGGGACGGGGGTCAACTGTCCCCTTCAAGGGCAGATCCTCGACGACCAGAACTCCCACAAGACCTTGCCTCCTTAAGTTTCCAGAACTTGTGGGGGACAGTTAAGATCCAAACTGTGGAGTCTACCCTTTTAGCAAAGTATAAGATACAATATTATTAACTACAGGCCCTACGCTGTATGGTCGTGGCTCTCTAGGACTTCCTCAGTTTGCCTGACTGGAGCTTTGCAATTCCACCCGCCCCCAGTACTGGGGAAAGAACCCAGGCCCTTGTGCATGCTTGGCAAGCACTCGACCACTAAGCTATACCCCCAGCTCTTTAAAAATATTTTTATTTTGAGAAAGGGCCTTGCTAAGTTTTTTGAGGCTGGCCTCAAACTTGTGATCCTTCTGCCTCAGCCTCCTGAGTTGCTGGGACTACAGGCATGCACCACTATGCCCAGCTTGAAGCTTTGTATATATATATATATTTTTTTAATCAACATCTCCCCTTTCCCCCACCTCAACTCCTGGCATCTACTTGTCTACTCTTTGCTTCTATGAGTTTGACTATTTGAAATTCCTGATGTAAAGGAATCCTGTAGCTTTTATCCTTCTGTGTCTGGCTTGTTTTAATTAGCATAAGGTCCTCCAGGTTCATCTCTGCTGTCTCAAGGGACAGGATGTCCTTCTTTGTCTTTTTAACTTGCTACGGGGCCACATTTTCTTCCTCATCTGCCCACGGGTGTGCCTCTGTGTCCTGGCTACGGAGAAGAATGTGTCAACGCACCTGGGCGGGCAGGTGTCTCTTTGGGATCCTGATTTTCATTTCCTTTGAATATATACCTGGAAATGGGATATCACCTTACACTAACCAGGACGGCTCTGTTATTTAAAAAACAAAAGATACCAAGTGCTGATGAAGGTGTATGCTTTTTTGTTTCTGGTGGGATTGTAACAGTGCAGCAATCGTGGCAAACATTTTGGAGGCGCCTCAAAAAATTACAAATAGAACTAACATATGATATCAATTAATTTCTTTGACAGGGACCCCAAGAGAATTCAATGGAGGGGAAATAGTTTTTTTTTTTTTTTAAACAAATGGTACTAGGACAATCTGCTGGCTACTTGCAAAAGAATGAATTTGGACTCCTTCCTGCCTCACGCCATTCACAGAATGGATTGAAGATCTAAATGGAAGAGCTCAAATTACAAAAATTCCCGGAGAGGACAGAGGAGGCAATCTTTGTGCCCTTGAGCAGGGCGATGGCTTCTTAGATATGATACCAAAAACAAATGACAAAATTTTTTTTTTTTTTTTACTCAATGGAAGTAAAACCCTGTTGCTATATTATACCATCAAGAAAGTGAAAGACAATTTACAGAAAATATTTGTGAACGTCATATCTGATTGTATATCCAGAATATATAAAGAATGCTTACAACTTAATAATTAAAAGACAACCCAATCAGAGTATTAGGGAAAGATTTAAGCAGACACTTCTTGGAAGAAGACAGACAAATGGCCAAATCACAGGAGAAGATGCTCAATTTCCTTAGCTGCTAGGAAAATGGAAATGAAGTCCACAGGGGACCATTTTATGTCCAATGGGATAGCTGTAATTTCATAGAACATAGAATGTATTATAATAAAAAATGCAGAATGTAACAAATGTTATCAAGGATATAGAGAAACTAGAACCCTGCAGATCGGGATATGAATAGTGCAGACACTTTGGACGGCATTCTGGCAATTTCTTAGAAAGTGAAAGCTGTGGATGGATAAACAAAAGGTGGTATATCCATACAATGGAATAATACTTGACCAGGAAGATGAATGAGGTATATGGTCCTGCTAGCTGCTACGACGTGGATGAATCTGATGGTAACTGAAAGAAGCTGTCCCCAAAGACCATATATCATCTGATCCAATTTGTAGAAATATACACAAGAAGCAAAGGCAGAGAGGTAGTAGGTGGTGTTGGGATGAGGAGGGAGTCTTGGCATAGAGTTTCTCTCAGGGAACACAAAAATGCTCTCAAGTGAGATTGTGGCGACGGTTTCACAGCCCTGTGAATATGCCAACAACCACTGGCTCGTGGGAATTGCATGCTGTGTGAATTGTCCCTGAAAAAGCTGTACAAATAAAGAGGTCACTTGGCACAGGCGTTGATGATCTTTGCCACATAGACAGTATCAGTCAGTGTCATCCTTGAACGCAAAGGAGGGTGACCTAACTGCTGGCAGTTGCCACCCACTCATGCATTAACAATCGGCGTCCATTAGCAAATGAATCCGGGTTCAGACTCCCAGGACCAATCTCAGGGTGTCTGCCCCATTCTTTGCTGACATGATTTAGCAGGTTCACGTAAACAGCACCGTAGGCAGCCGTATCTATTTCAGGTCTGCAGGGACAGGGGAATTTGAAGACATGCTCTTCCCATAATCTGCCCAGTTCCAACGAAGGGAAGTCCCAGCCCCCGTCCCACCAGGCCACAGTCAAATGGGAGCCCAGCGGATCTTGGAACGAGGCCACTCCCCATCCTGTTTGCTCCCATTCACAGTTTAGAGGGTGTCACCCGGACTTCCCCTTTATAGCCTTTACCCTCTGACCCCATCCCTCCCAGGGCCCGGGAACCCCAGCCGTGAGAGTGACCAGATGGTGGCCTGGCCATATGAATGAGGACCGCAGACTGGCCAGAAGCAGGTGCCCGTCTGCCAGCGGCCTCCCTGCCTCCTCCCCGTGGCCTCCGTGAGCCCGTCTCTTCCTGGCTTGACCCACCTTCTGTCCATGGAGAGAGCAAGTGTCTGACGTGGACGGGGGGCCTCTCTCTGCGGCTGTCCCCTGCTCCCCTCCCCTGAGCAGAAAGGACAACGGTGTCCTTGCCTCTCCCCAGAGCACCTTGCCCAGGGCTTCCTGCCCCAGGCCTTCCCCAAGTTCACCCGTCTGGTTTGTCCCCACTTCTCTCTGAGCTCTGGGGTCAGCCCCCGGCCCCTTTCCTGTGGCCTTTGCTGGCTCCGTTGTTTCACGTGGGACGGTCACTTAGGAACTTCCTGCCCGAATGGGGAAAGCCCTCCTAATGAAAGTCCCCTTCACCCCCGGGGGCCTCGAGCTGCCATGGCCTCCGCCAGCAGAGACCGGCCACTTCCAAGCTCTGAAGCACTTGACCTACATGTAATTACAGTGTGACCTGCCAGACAAGGAAATGTTTGTTTATGTGAAATCTCTGCCACCCCTCCCCCGCCTGTCCCCAAGGGGGACCTTGGGGACCACCAGTCCTCCCACATCCATTGTGTGGCTTTCCTCTATGTTTCCGTCCTGTCCCCTCCCTCTGGTTCCTCAGGCCAGGCAGGCAGTTAAAAGGGGATGGAGGGCGTGTTCCCGTGGGACCTCAGGTGCAGGACGATTGTCTCCACTTGGTCAAGTTCAAGGCAAACATTAATTGAGCAAATACTCTGTGCCAGGCCCTGTGTTGGAAGGGACAGTGAACATAGGTCAGTCTGGTGGGGCCCCTGCTTTCATTAGGGGACAAATGTGAAATAACAACTGTGGGGAGGACTTAGGCAGAGGCAGAGGGTACAAAGGAAGCCCTGAGCAGGAAGCCCTGCCCTGTTAGCCTTACGGGGCCAGGCGGATGTTAGAAAAGTCCCCAGGGACTCTTGCCTTCGTGGGTCCCTCTCTCATTAAGAAAAAAGGTTTCCAGTTTACAACTTCATTGATATAAATCCAGGTTGGTTTCATCATTATACACTCATTACTATAGCCACTTTTTTTCCTTTAGATTTTAAAAGAAATTAAACACCCCCCGCCCACCACAGGCCCCTAAAGGCATCTATCAATCCTTGGCACTGTGCCTAATGGAGAAGTTGGCCCTAGAACAGGCTGCCCGGAGGAAAAGAGAACTGAATTGAGAACTGCAGAATAAACAGGAGTTAATTCAATGAACCAGGTGTGGGGTGAGATCTAGGCAAGAGAAAAGCAGGAGCAAGGGCCCTGTGGCAGAGGGAACTAAAGGTTTAAGAGAGTCTCAGTGAGATATTGTTCAGAGAGCAAGTGGAGCTGGATCAGGTGAGGCTCAAGAGTGGGACCATGAGCAGCGGAAAATCATTGACTGGTCTCAAGGCAGGGGGTAGAATGACATCAGAGGGTGTCCCCAGGCAAAGCCGACCAGAGGGACAGAACGCCCCCAGACTTCCTGACTAAGTCTAATCAATGGGGCGGGATCCAGTCTGGCAATGTTCAGGCGTGAGTGTTGAGAGCCACAGCCAAAGGGGCCCCAGCAAACTTCCAGCTGCCAGCAAACTTCCAGCTGCCGGCTGATGATTGGCTCACAGTGGCCCCAGCAACATCTAGCTGATTGGCTCCTCTGCGGTGATGTTCATTGGGCTGTTTCCCTGCCCTTCAAGCTGCCAGCTGATGATTGGCTCACAGTGGCCCCAGCAACATCTAGCTGATTGGCTCCTCTGCAGTCATGTTCATTGGGCTGTTTCCCTGCCCTTCAAGCTGCCAGCTGATGATTGGCTCACAGTGGCCCCAGCAACATCTAGCTGATTGGTTCCTCCACAGAGCTGCTCATTGGGCTGTTTCCCTGCCCTTTAAGACCATGGAGCTGCTCATTGGGGGACTTCTTTGGCTCCGCCCATGCGACCCAGCCAATCGGCCTCAAGAGCAGGAGGATTGTGGGAGGTGGTGAGGTTTGTGTGGGTGAGAGGCTTGTGGAAGCCGGTGGTGGCAGTTGGGCTCTGAGGGTTTTTCCTGAGGAGCTGTTTTGTTTGGCGTTTGTAGTTTTAAAAATAAAGTTTGTTTCTTTTGACAAGTGGCTCCTGAATTGTGCCCAGCCAGACTGTAGCACGTGAGTGATGCCCAGGTTAAGAGATTGAGACGGTATTTTCCCCAGACTTTTTTCTGTCCCCATCCTAGTTCAGGTCCTGAGGCAGGGCCCAGCGTGCAGGGTCCGCAGGTGAGCTGGTGTGACTTTCGGTCCACGTGACTTTACTGATGGACACTGAGATTTACATTTCGTATAATTTCCATGTTTCACCATGTCTTTTTCTTCTTTTTACTTTTGTCCTCCAACCATCCAAAAATGTCAGAACCATCCTTGGCTCGTGGGCAGCAGCAGTCCAGTTGGACATCCCCTTCCCCTCCAGAGGGACTCAAGAACTCCTGGTGCTGAAATCCCTGGTGTTGGAGTTGTCCCCTGTGGCCTAGTGACAGCTCCCTCCTACCTGGAGCCTGCTCACAGGAAGGTGGTAGAGGGTCGTTCTAGAACCAGGTCCCTGACACGGGGCGTGCAGAGGAGTGGGAGGGGCGGCATCTGTTCAGTGGCCACGGGTGACATTTCAGAATGTGACATGTCCCAGGTGCTTCTCACCACCTGCTCGTCTCTCAGGCCAGAGCCGTGCACAGGTCCAGTGGTGGCAGTTGACATGGAACCGGGTGCCACCCTAGAAGCACAAGAGAAGGACATGGGGTCACAGTTGGGTCGGGATATTCGGGAATTTTCCTCAGTGTGAAAGTCACTTGAAACCAAGAGCCAAGCCAAGCTGTCCCCTTCCTGTCTTCCTTTATGGAGGGACCAGTGATACCCTTGTGCACCAGGCTCTCCTCGCCCTACTTCATTTGCACGTGCGTATGAAGTGACCCGTGCTGGTGGCACCCTTGCTGTGTCCCCTGAGGGGACACCGCAGTCCTTGGGGTAGGGTTTGCCCACCACAGCTGCCCAAAGGACCTTCTCTGCTCCAAAGGACAGGACTCCTCTCTCCAGTCTCCTCCGCCCCATCCCCACACCAACGCCGGGGACGATCACAAGGCCTGGGGCGTCCTTTGGCACCAGGGCTGGAGTCGTGCCAGTTACCTCGGGAGAAATGGACAGCGCTTCAACCCGTCACCCTGGTTGCCCGTGCCCAGGAAGGCCGCAGGTCTGGTGACTGGGGGACCCAAGAAGCCGCTGGACCTTCCTGTTCCCTCTTTGCATTCTAGGCACCTGGTCTGAGTGTCACTTTGTCCCTTGATTCCTGGGGGGTGCTCCACAGTGTTGCTCAGGTGGGCAGTGGGTGGGAGCCTGCTGGGGCGCCTCCCGGGAGCTGGGCCACCCCTTCTTCCTGTGCCACTGGGGTCCTCACTGTCTGTCATCAGTTCTCATTTTCTTCTCTTTTCCCCTCTTGGACTTTCCAGATGTCTGAGCCCCTAACTTCTCCGTCAGTGACCTGGGGCTCCTGACATTGCAGCAGGGAGCCCCGATCCTCTGACTTCCCTGAACTGTGAGTTCGAGGGAGCCCCTCACTCCTTACCCATCTTCGCATGGACAGGGTCATTCACAAGGCCGGGCTCTTAAAAGTCCCTCAACAGTGTGCAGACTCCTGGCTGGGTGCAGTCTGTTTAGCGTTTGTGTAAGTTTACTTTAACGTTCTGTCTAAGGAGGGTCTAGCAGAGTCCCAAGATCATTGAGTTTGTTAAGTGAAGTGTGTTCTTTCCGTATTTAGAGAGTAACCAGTACTTTGGCTTTTTTTTTTTTTTTCCATTTTGGTACCAGGGACTGAACTCAGGGGCACTTGACCCCTGAGCCCCATCCCCAGCCCTATTTTGTATTTTATTTAGAGACAGGGTCTCACTGAGTTGCTTAGGGCCTCGCTTTTGTGGAGGCTGGCTTTGAACTCTCCCTCCTCCTGCCTCAGCCTCCCAAGCTGCTGGGGCGACAGTGGTATGCCACCTCCAGGGCCACTTTGGCATTTAAAGTATCCGAGTGGATCTGCACATAGAGGCCTGGTTAGTTCCGTTTAATTCCAAATTTCCCAAACTCATGTGAAGATGGAAACTTTTGTTTCTCCCAGAACTAGTCTTCCAGGATTGGAGAGTTTAACACAGACACTTTGTGTCCTTATTTATAAAACACAGTAACCGCATGCCCAGGGCTTCCATAGAACGCTCTTAACCCGAGCACTTGGACGTAGAGCTAGGTCATCGCCAAGAACACGCGGTCGGTCTGTAAAAATGTGCATTGGTAATGCTGATGTGCACAGATGTGGAAGTGTTTGAAGGACACGGATGCTCATGTCAACGTGTCCCCTCAGGTCCCCCATGCAGCACCCACGGGGAGGGAGGGGCTCACGTGATCATTTTTCCTTCCTCGAAGACTCACGGTCCTGGGAACCTGGAACACAGCAGTGAGCAGAGCAGACATGGTCCCCGAGCAAAGGGACCTCCTCTGTGCGGATGTCAACCAATAAACTAACAGAACCTTGAACCCCCCGCCCCTCCCCCACACAGGGAGAAGCGGGTCAACCCCCAAGATGAGGAGGCTACTAGGATCCTTCAAGGTGACTTCCTGCTCACAAATGGATTGTTCATGAAATAAAATGATCCAGGCAGAGGCAGGGGGTCCTTTTATGGAGACATTTTATAGGGGGGAAAAATGTGTCCTGGACAGAGTTTGTATAAATTTCAAAACTGTAAATAGAATCCTATTATCTGATAAATGCACATACCATCTTCTCGGGTGTTTGAACCACTTCTCATTAATCTTTCATTCACAGGGAACAGGTACAGAGAGCCTTGGAGCCCGCCCCCCTTCCCTGGGTTGGTAATGACTGATTTTAAAGTTAAAGCTGAGCCTCACAGTGGGGGTGGCGGTAGAGGAAGGAGCGTCCCCTCATCCCCTGTCAACTGATTCTTCCTCCCACATCGGTTCTGTCTGCAGGTGGGGGATGTGAGAACTGTCCAGGTGAATATTGGGAGAGCCCCCGCGACATGGGACACGTGCCCTCTTCTCCCTGAGCACCTGGTGCAGACGGGCTGTCCACAAGAGCTGTACCTCAGAGTCCTTCTTAACCCAGCTCCCAGGACACTGCCTCTGGTCGGTCAGGATCGGCCCTGAAGAGGAGGAGGGGCTCATGAACATGGGCCTGGTTCTTTGTGGCCTCTGTGCCTCCAGAGGAGTCCTTCCCTGCCCAGAGCCTCAGTGACCCCCACTGGGAGAAACAGAGAGCCCACCTCATCCTAGAAATTGAGTCTTCCTTCCTGACGACGGAACGTTGAAGGGGCCACAGAGAAGCCACAGAGCCCTGCGCGGCCAGGGTCTTTCCCAGCCTCGGTGCAGAGCCTGGGAAATGTGGGAGACTGCGACCCTGAATTGAAACTGAAGGTGCAGGGTGGGGGAGGGGCAGCCCGACCTCCCCAGGGACCCAGAATGACTGGTGATGACAAAAGCCAGCCCCCTACAGGGCGCTCACCCAGGCCAGTCCCATCCAAGCACTGAGTCGGAGTCGGCGATCGTGCCCAGCCACCAGCCCAGAGAGACCACTGTGGTCATCTGTAGCTGCACAGCCCCAAATGGAGCCAGGCTCTCTTGTCTACACTGCTGCTACTACTACTGTCACAGGGCCAAGATTGGGCCCCAGTCAACCTGGTCTCCAAGTCCATGGCTCCAAACCGCTGCACTACTTACTGGACAAAACCATTTTCCACCCACCAGACTAACCAGCCATAGGTTGGATGCTATCAGGTGCTGGTGAGGCCTTCGAACCTAATTACCTGGGGAGCCCGCAGGGCTGGGCTGGGGTGGAGGCTGCCGGCTCTTTCATCTTATCTGTGTTTGTTTTGTCCTGCAAAAAAAAAAAAAAAAGAGTCTGGCCATCCTTGGGTGCATAACTCATTTAAAAAGAGACAACTGCAGGAGGTCTGGTTAAGAGAACCCAGGACAAGGGAAACGGAGGCTTCCCAGAGGGAGTCCAGAACCTGGCGACCTCTGAACACGGCCTCCAGGTTGCAGAAGCCGCCAGCTTCAAGTCTGCTGTGCGGTTTTATTCAGTGTGTTTTCTGAGAACCCCTCTGTCCCAGTCTCAGTGCCCGCTTCCTGGCTGTTTCCCAGTGAACCCAGGGTGTGTCCTCCCCGTCTACTCTCTGGGTGCCTTTGTGGCAATAAGGTCACAGCTGCAGGGAGAGGCCAGTGCTGCCCTCCGCCCTGATTGGCTGCGGGCTGTTCCCCCAGAGCAGCTGCAGCAACAACATTTACTTTGTACAGTGGCCAAGAGAGAAGGAGAGAGAGGGAGCGAGCGCACACACACACACACACACACACACACACACACACACACACTCACGCACAGCCTACCCCATCCAAAATGTTTCCGACAAAAATCTGGCACTCCTGGTTCTAATCAAAATACTGAACTTTGGAACAAATTAACATTCCGCAGCCTGCAGGGAAGGGGGAACTCAGCCGAGACAACTTCGGCTCACAACCATCACAAAAATAGCTCCTCCTGGGGAAGACACATTCTGCTAACAAGGTCACTTTTGTTTGGCTTCTCCTGCCATCTGGCTGAGTGGCACCAGGGGCTGGCTCTGGGACCAGCTAAATTCTGCAGCGTGGATGGGAGCCGGGTGGCACCGCAGAAGGCTTCTCAGCCTCCTGGCAAGAAAAGTCGGTGCAAAGTTACCTTCAGACACCCCAGAAAGAGCACAGGCAGATGGAGCCCCGGTTTCACCCAGCCCTGCTCTGCTCGGCTCTGCACTGAAGCTTGCAGGAGGTGTCACTCCAGAGACAGCAACAAGCAGGTGGGGCCTGGAGAAGGAGGCGGTGGGATGGGAGAGCTATCTTTACCTCACAGAACATTCCAGAACCCAGTGCTGACTCCCGGGGGGGGGGGGGGCTGGGAGTCTGAGTTACAGGAGGAGGGGGACCAGCGGGGCTTTAGTTTTCTTCTCCTCCTTCTTCTCCTCCTCTCCTTCCTCCCACTCCTCCTCCTGGGACCACGGGGACATTCAGCAACCTGCCTCTCCCCCAGGTCCTCATCTGTAGAATGGAGATCACTTGCCCAGACCCTGAGCAGCTATGGGGAAAGGGGACAAGGAGGGCGAATGTCCTGGCCTAGAGCACCTGGCTGAGGTCCTCTGGAGAGAACGCGCTGGAATCCTGAGCTCTGTGTTCATTCCCAGAGGGCTTGTATGCCGAGGAAGCTTCTGCAGCACTTGACGTGGCCCAGATGGTCTGGCTGGAACTCTCTGGGTGTGAAGGCAGGGCTGGGTCTTGAGCATTGGTACTTTTCCTTTTCCCCCCAAAGATGATGCTTCTTTGATGCCAGTGATTTTGTCTTCTAAAGTAGCTTGAAAAACAATGAATGCAGACACAAAATATTGCTTACAGCTATGAGGAATTTGTGACATACTGAAGCCATCTATCTCCTGGGAGGAATCCAAGGGGTCCCAGAATATCTCCTGGGGACCAAAGGAGGGGAACAAAAATCTTCAATCCCATAGAGGAAGAAACTTCAAATGACCTACTCTCAAGGAAAATATGTTGATAACACATCTTTTTCAGGATTTAATATTTTTTTAAAAAAAAGACAAATGAAGGGACTTTGACTTCCAGGTGAGCTGAATCCAGTCTCCAGGGGGTTTGAAGCAAGGTGGTTCAGGGGCCTGGGATTCTACAGCTGGGGTGGGGGATGACAAGGGAGTTGTAGGGTTTCCCCCAAAGTGGATTGGAAACTTTACCTCCTGGGTGACAGAGTTGGGAGGCGGGGCTTAATGGGAGGTCTGTAGGTCACGAGGACTCCAGGACCCTTGCCAACAGATCAATGCCCATTGTAAAAGGGCTTGGGCTCCTGTTCCATCTCTTGCTGGCTCTCTGTCACCTTATCGTGCCCTACTACCTTCTGCCACAGGAGTATGCAGCACCATGTCCCCCCAGCAGATGCAGGGCCCTCACCTGGGACTTCCTGGCCTCTAGAACTGTAAGAACAAATTTTTATGCTTCTAAATGTCCAGTCTGTGGTGTTCTGTGATAGCAACGCAAGGCAGAGCTCCTCTAGAGATTACCCACCACTTCAAGTACACGCAGTAAGTATATAGGGAGCCTTAGTTATGCCAGGCAATGTGTTCAGGTCTCGGTACACGGCAGAGCAGGAAAGAACTTGAAGTCTCCTTCAGTGTGGATAGAAGAAGTGAGCCAGACGTCTATCACATAGCCACTCAGAGAAGGGAGGGGGGTGGGCCGAGGGCAGAAATTGACATCCTACGTAGGGAAACACAGGCCACTGTAATATCTTGACATAGAAAAGGACAGCAGTGGACCCAGAATGTTCTTATTTAATGGATATAGGTTTTTGTCAGAGGATCAGAAATTCCTCCCCTGCCCACCCCCTCACTTTCTCTCTCTCTCTCTCTCTCTCTCTCTCTCTCTCTCTCTCTCTCTCCCTCTCCCTCCTCTCCCTCTCCCTCTCCCTCTTCCTCTCCCTCTCCCTCTCTCTTTCTGTGCAGAGGACTGAACCTAGCACCTTGCACCTGCTAAGCAAGGACTCTATCCCTGAGCTCCACCCACAACTCGGCTCCTGAGTCTCCTATAGAAAAGATAGTCATTAGGCCGGGCTGTGGCTCAGTGGTAGAGTGTTCGCCTAGCATGTGTGAGGCCCTGGGTCGGATCCTCAGCACCACATAAAAATAAAATAATAAAAAAATAGGTATTGTGTCCAACTACAACAAAAAAAATAAAATATTGAAAAAAAGAAAAAGAAAAGATATTGATAACTTGTCTTGCAACTCAGTGTAAAATAGCACTTTACAGGATGTTGAGGAAACGAGAATCGCCTACATCAGAGAATGAGAAGGACAGGAACTGAAGATGGAGATGGTGGCTGCAGCCTGTGCCAGGCCTCTGGACCCTGCTGTTGGGAAAGCCCTTGCTACACCAGGAAGAAAGGAGACCCCTGCGATAGGGGATCCTGGACAGAGGAGAGCTCAGGGCGCCAGATGACAGGAGAGGCATCGGGGGCTAATGTGGAAGTCCTGGAGGGCAGGATGTCCACAGGGGGAATCTGGGTCACCTGTTTCGGGCTTATGGCAGGGGCTGGTTGTCAGTGCAGGTGACTGGGGCTGCTCACACCTGTGGAATCCACATCTCTGGGAGGCCCTGGGGATTATTTTATGCATGGGAACTCATGGTTCGCAGTAGGCTCTGGACTTCATCCTACAGGCAAAGGGAGGCTATGGAAGGGTCTGGAAGGGAGGATGTGGTGCATCTTGCAGATGTTCTGCCTCTGGGGCTGGGGTTGAGTGGAGGGGGATGATGGGGAAGCCAGAGCAGAAGGCCAGCTGGGTAGACCTGCTCCTTACTCCAGTCCCCAGGGTCTGGCTGCACTCCAGAGAGACAGGCACATTGACCCTGGCTCTCAGGTTGTCCACATCTTGGGCCTCAGATTGCTGGTCGCCTTTTAATGTGCTTGTCACTCACTGTCAGCCTAGCAGTTGGTGGTCCAAGGATTCACCTCCTCTGCCGTCTGTGCACGATGGTCCAGGAGGTGAGAGGTCCTCTGTGCTTCTTCTCCAGGTTGTCTGGCTTCGTGTGTCTGTGATCTGAGCTCTGCTGAGGGTGGGAGTACAATTCCCAGGCTAAGGTCAAGTGCATCCCCAAGGGCTCCTGCTGTGGGCCTGGACAGAGAGGAGCCCAGCGACTCAGCTCTTCCCAGTCAGAGGCTGGGCTCAGCAACTCCCGTCTCAGGCTGGTGCTATCCCAACTGGCCTCCATCTTTCAGGTAAATGACACATTTTTTCAGTCTCTCTGTGTTTTGAACAAGAGGCCGACAGAGAGAGGAGGCTGTGAATTACAATCAGAGTTTCCTGCCGCAGAGCACACAGATGAGCATTGATCTCAGACTCTCTTACTGTCATCATTTACTGAGTGCTGGAAAGACTTGCACATAATTCAGCGGAGGAAAACAGAATTCTGGTCGCCAGCCGCATGTCAACAAAACACCCGGATGATATGGGCGGCTGAAACAGAGAGAAGCAAGCCTCCACCCAGCCCAGCCTCCTCAGGCTCCACAAATACCAAGCTCTTGGCCGAGGCTTGCATTAGTCTCCAGATCAACATTATCGGGGTGTGATTTACATGCAATAAACTACAAAAAAAATCATGATTTGATGCTTTAACAAATGTACATCTCCAAGTAACTATCACCTTGATGGAGGTATGGAATATTTCTGGCACCTACGGAAAGTCCTGCCAGCCCCTAGAAGCCAGTCTCTCATTCACGGGTGACCTGCTAGCTGTCATTGTAGCATTGCATTTTCATGATTTCATATCGTGGAATCATATCGGTGATACCTCTGTGTCTCACTGCTTTTACTGATATTTGAGATCCACCCACATTATTCTGTCTACCCTTTTACTGTTAAGGTCTGTTTCACAGTTTGTTTATCCATTAGCCTGTGGATGGACATTTGTTTCCAAGGTTTTCATGTGATAACTTGAGCTGTTATACATATTAGTGTACAAGTCTTTGTGTGGAGATATGTTTTCCTTTCTCTTGGGTAAATATCTAAGAGTAGCTGGGTTGTCTGGTAGGCATTTTTTTTTTAGAAACTGCCAGATGTTTTTCTGGAGTGGATGCACTATGTTTGCATTCCCACCAATAATATGCAAGAGTTCCAGTTGCTCCACATCCAGGATGGTAAGTGGGATCGTGAGTCTTTCTGATTTTAGCTATTCAAATGGGCGTGCGGTGGTACCTCATATGGTTATTACTTGCATTTCCTTGATAACTGGTTTAGTTTGGGTCTGGAACTGAAGGCCCATGTGCTGTGGCTTGGTCCCTATGCCTTGGTTCTATGGGAAGAAAATTTAAGAGGTGGGTCCTAGTCAGAGATAGGTCATTGGAGGTCAATAGAGGTGTGCCTTCAAATGGAATCATGGGACCCTGGTCTCTTTCTGCCAACCGATCAGGGACTGGAACTTCCAAAACTATGAGAATAAACCTTTCCTCTTTTTTTAAGTTGATTAATTCAACTTTTTTGTTGCAGTAACAGGAAACTGGCTAACACAATGGCTATTTTTTGGCATATTTTCATGTGCTTTTAAGAATTCATATGTTTTCTTTTAGGAGTGTCTTTTATATTTTTTATCCATTAAAATTAGGTTGTTTGACTTATGATTCAGGTGTAGAAGTTATTTAAGATTCTGCTATAAACACTTAGGCACATGTATTTTTTCCAAGTTGTGGTTTTTGTTTTAATTTTTTTAACTATGTCATTCATGAAACCAAGTTTTATGTTATGATAAAGTCCCACTTATCAACTTTTTATTTTATGATCTGTGTCTTTTAAGTCTTATTCTAGAAATTTTTGCCTACCCAATATCAGAAATTTTCTCCTATGTTTTCTTCTAGAAGTGTTATAGTTTTAGCTTTCATGTGTAAGTCTATGATCCACTTCAGGGTAATTTTGTGCATGGTATATGGCAAGATTTGATGTTTACTTTTTCCCACATAGATACTCGGTTATACCACCACTCTTTGTTAAGAAACTTTCTTTCCTCATTGAATTACCTCAATACTTTTGACAAAAATAAATTGGCCATCTGCCTGAGGGTATATTTCTGAACTCTTTTTCATATCCCATGGATCTTTCTTTCAATCAATTTTTGGGATCTATTTAATTTTTTTCTATCTATCTTTTCAACCACTACCACACTGTCAGGTAAGTTCTCCAACTTTGTCCTTTTTAAAAACAAACAACAAAAAAAAAAACTGTCTTGTCAATTTAGGCATTGCCTTTTCACATAAATTTTAGAATCAGCTTTTCAATGTCTACAAAACACCTTGCTGGGATTTTGGTTGGGATCCTGTGGAACATATTCTATGGATATATTTGGGGAGAATCAACATCTTAACTACTGTGTAAGTCAGCTTTTCTTTACTGTGACCAAATACTTGGCCAGAACAACTGACTACAGGAAAAGTTTACTTTGGCTCATGGTTTCAGGTAACTCCAGTTCTCTGGGAGCTCAGTGAGGCAGAACATCATGGTGGGAGGGAGTGGCAAAGGAAAGCATCTCACCTCAGGGTATCTGGAAAGCACAGTGAGAATGTGGAAGGAACCAGAGACAAACTATGTAACCCTCAAGGCATGTCCCCGGTGACTCACTTCCTCCAGTCACACCCCACCTGCCTACAGTCCCCACCCAGTGATCCATTCAAATGGATGAATCCAATTATCAAGTTACAGCTCTTGTAATCTGAGTATTCACCTCCAGCATTAACACAGAAGCTTTGGGGGGACACCTCATATCCAAGCCATACAATTTAATTCCTCCCAACCATGAACATGGTATACCACATCATTCATTTTGTTTAGGTTGGCGATATCTTGGTTGAGTTTTTGTTTTGATGACCTGTCTATTGGTGGCAAGGGTGTATTGAAATCTCCCAGGATTATTGTGTTAGGGTCTATGTGGAATTTAAGGTTGTGAAGTATTTTTTTTTCCATGTAATTGGGCATGTTGACATTTGGGACTTCAATGTTTCCTATGGTTATACATTCTTGTTGGATTTTTTTCCCCTGACTATTATGTAATGTTCTTCTTTTTCTCTTCTGATTAATATTTGCTTGAAATCTACTTTGCCAGATATGAGAATAGCTAGTCCTATTTGTTTTCTTGGACCATATCCCTGGAATATTTTTTGCAACCCTTTTATTTTCAGCCTGTGGGTGTCTTTGCCCATAAGATGGGTCTCTTGTAAACAGCATATAGTTGGACTTCATTTTTTGATCCATTCAGTCAATCTGTGTCTTTTAATTGGGAACTTGAGACCATGAACATTCAGTGTTAGCATGGATATGTGTTTGTGGTTTCCTGCCATTTTGGTTTTTTGCTGTATTTTACCCTTAGTTCTCATTTAGTGGCTTATTCTCTATTAAACATCCTCTGTTTTTGAGCTTTGGGCATTGTTTTTCATTCCCCTGTAAAGTTTATCTTTGAGTATTATTTGTTGTGCTGGTTTGTTGCTCATAATTCTTTTAGTTTCTTCTTGTTGTGGAATATTTTTATCTCCCCTCAAATTTGAAGCTGAATTTTGCTGGATATAGTGACCTTGGCTGACAGTTGTCTTCTTTTAGGGTTTGGAATATCTCATTCCAAGTATCCCTTGATTTTAGGATATGAGTAGAGAAATGACATGTGAGCCTTGTTGGTTTGTCTCTAAATGTGACCTATTGCCTTTCTTTTGTGGCTTTTAATATTCTTTCCTTGTTTTCTGTATTAGGCATTTTGATTATGATAGATCTTGGCAAGCTTCTAATTTGGCTGGGTCTATTTGGGTTTCTGTAAGACTCTTGTACGTGGATGTCTACCTCATTTCTTGTATGAGGTAGACATCCATATACAAGAGTCTTACAGAAAGTTTTCTATAAGTATTTCTGTAAGTATTTCATTGAAAATATTTTTGAGAAGTTTTCTCTAAGTATTTCATTGAAAATATTTTTTTATGCTTTTAGTTTGTATGTCCATGTTCTCTTCTATTCTGGTGATTCTCAGGTTTGATCTTTTAAAGTTGTCCCAGAGTTCTTGTATAGTCTGGTAATGTTTTATATTTTCCCTTTACTGCCTTCTGTGTATTTAAGATCATATAACCTGTCTTCTGTGCCTAAAGTTCTGTCTTCAAGGGCTGAGGTTCTATTTTCTATACCATCTAGTCTGTTATTGATGCCTTCAAGTATAATTTGATTGATCTTGTCTTTCAAGATCAGTTGAAGTGGATTCCTTACCCATTTTCCTTAGAGCATAGTTTTCAGTTGCTAAAATGTCCTAGATTGATCTGGATTGAGACTCTTTATGGGTGTGGTGTCCACAGCCTTTGTGTCATTTCTCTCTGTTTTTGCTATAGAAATGAATGTCCTTAGGTGGGACTTGAGGGTCCATCTCCTGCTGTTTCTTCTTGGAGCCTGGACATTAGTTTGGATTATTGTGCCTTCTATTCTTTGTATTAAGGTATAGCTGAAGATTGAATGTTATTGATTTGTGTGGGGGGCGAGGAGTGCTGTCTTTTGGCTGAGTTTAATTCAGCAGCAGAGTTTCTTCCCTGTGAATTTGTAGCATCCCTGTGGGTCTCCAGTATCTCACAGAATAGATGGAAACAAGCAATAGCAACAACCAATGCAAACAATATACAGCATTAAACAAACCAAATACCTGGTTCCTTCTATGACATCCACACTGTTAGTTGTCACAAAAACCCAGAAATGCTATAGTCAGCAATTGCCATCAGCACAAAAAATAAGGGACCATGAACCATGTCTGGTATTAAGTCAAACAACAGGTGTCAACTATGGCATCCATAGCAGTAATAATCACAATAGCATTAATGATGGGAGCAGGCATTATATAAATCAGTTAGTGCTAAAATATTATTAGAATTCAGTTAATTAAGAGAAAAGAAAATGTGACAGGAATATAGGAAAAAAGTGTACAGAGAATGCAGAAGAGATGTAGGATGTGATGGTTATAAGGAAGGAGGAAAAAAAATAGAAGTAACAAAATAAAGGGAAATCAAGAAAGAGAACAATGGAATTTGATTGCTACGAGAATAGACAGAAAGAGAAATAGACAAATGAAAAAATAATACAAAACCAAACCAAAGTATACTAATCAAAAACCCTAACCCTCAAAAGGCGAGGAAAAGTAGCTACATTTTAAAAAATGCTACAAATGAGAAACAAAAGGAACAAATATATATGTGTAGATGTATGAACCAATCAGCACACACACACACACACACAACCCCCCCACACACAAACACACACAAAAAAAAGAAAAAAAGGGAATAAAAAATAACAAGAAAAGAAAAAAACAGATTTTTAATTGAAAATTAAGCACTCATTCCCCTGAGATGGCCAAAACACTCAATGCGAAGGTATTTATTTTCACTGTCTGTGTGTCTTTCTTGCCATTTCTTGCCGCAGTCTGGCTGGGCACAAATCACGAGCCACTGAAGCAGGAACAAACTTTATTTCTGAACTCCACCAGCACACTCCACACACACTCCCGGAAACTCCGCCGAACGCCACCCGGATCCTCCAGGAACCAGCAACCGGAAATATCCCCTCGGGCACTTCCCCAACCAATGGGAACTCTCTGGGAATCCCCGCGAGAGCTCAAGCAGAACTCAACGGGAACTCCGCCAGAACTCAAAGTCATCATCTTAATGGCTCGCTGGCGTCACCTCTCAACCACTGCTTCTGGCAAAAATGCCATGCGTCATCCCGACTCGGCTGTGGACCTCAACAATTTCTTCTTGAGCCTTGTCCTGAGTGTGAGAGTAAGGGCAGAGGGTTGTTGAACTCTTCCTCTTTCTGTGTTGCTCACCAAGTTTTCAATTGGAGTTTATAACTTCTCAGCTTCCCTTCTCCCCAGTACGAGGAAGGATGGCATGGGAAGTGCTGTCCGCTGGAATTCCGTCTGCACAGACCAGGCCTGTGAGCTCCAGGGGTGGGGCCGCTGTGGGTTCTGTGAGGGGAGCTCCTGAAGGTGGGGCCTAGTCTAATCAGCGGGCAGCAGCTGTGGAGAAATTAGGTCAACACACCCCTGGGGGCTGGCAATCGCCAATCCTGGCGGAGAGTCTGGATCTCAGGAGTCTTCCTAGGATTCTGCTCATGGGATGAGGGAGCCAACCCTTGACCCCTGTCTTGCTCATGAACACAGGCTGTCCAGGATTCCTGGGCTCAGTTCCTGGGGGTATTCACTCCCACCTGCTCACATTCCCACCAGCTTCAGCTGGTCACATGAGCCCCCAGACTTAAAGGGGGAAGCCAGCAGGGCTCCCCTTCCTGTCTCTGATTTGACTCCCCCTAGGTAGAATATTCTCTATTCCTGTTGTGCTCTTGTTTTTCTAGGAACACCCAGATCACGCCTGCCAGGACAGTATAGCACTATCTGCTCAGATCTCTGGGCTCTGCACCAGCCGCTGCAGCATGGCCACCTCAAGATGGCTCCATCTCGACTTCCCATGGCCAGTTGGGAAACATGAGTGCTTTTTATGCACCAGTGCACCGTGCATGCAACTCTGGATGCACTAAGGTGGGCTGCTTTTCTGATCTCGGGATTTCTCTGCACCGTCCTTCTCTCTGTGCCCAACCCCTGCTGCTGCTGCTGCTGCTACCAGCTTGGCTCCAATGTTGGCTTTCTTCTTGGTTTAATGTACCCAAATGTCTGAGTCTCTAAGACATTGTGACTGTCCCATATTGAGTTTCAGTGAAATCCCTCTCTCACCCACTCTGCAGAGAAGCAGTATTCCCACTCCTTGAATCCTGGGTCAGGGAGTCACAGGGAACGTGGCCCCCCTCTAGCCCATCTTCTGGAATCTCCATCTTAGCTTTCCACTTTGGGAATTTTATCCTTAGGAGCTCCTTTGAATGAATAAGCATTTGAGGGTCATATTTAAATGTCTTCCTATGTGGAATTCCCTTTTTTGATTGACAGCACTATGGGTAACGTATGAAATAAGAATAGTGTTTTAATGTCAAGGCAGTATAACTCGGTTTCCTTTTTCTGTCTTTGAGGGGCTGCTGGGGTTGAAGTGCCCGGGCTTTCTACCCTTGGCACTGTTGACCCTCTAGGCTGAATTAGTCTTCACTGCGGTGGCTGGGGTTGGGGGTGGGTGGGGGACGGTGATCTGTGCATGGCAAGGTGTCAAACAGCACCCCAACCTAATGGACGCCAGTAGCACCCACTTGCCCCATTGTGACATCACAAAATGTTTCCAGACATTGCCCCCAAGGGGTCAAGTCACCCCAGTTGAGAACAACTATAGAATAACATAAATGGGTTGGAAATCTAAAATTGTAAAAATCACCTACATTTTCTCTTGATTTCACTTTCCTCTCAATTCTTCCCATGTCTTATCAGGCTGCCCTGCACTGAGACCCCCGGCACTATGCGCCCATTACGTGACTTGGCTTTTCTCGGCTCCCTGTGCACCTGAGACCTGAGGGTGGTCTTGTTGATGAAGAGGGGAAATATTAAGGTCCCCGTTTGTTACAAAGACTTGCATATCTGAGGAACCAGACCAGTGCTTCGACGTGCACAGCCACGTGAACTTCACCCTCGGTCCCAGAAATTGCTAAAGCCCTTGCTGGGCTCCTTCCTTGCCCTGAAGGAATGCGTTGAGGTTTTGGAAGAAAGATCTAAAAACCTGGGCTGCATGTCATCAAGGGGAAAGTTCAAATCAGCACTGCAGAAGGGCAGATGGGAAGGGACTCAGGCAGTCCCCAGAGTTGTTTAGAAGATGTGGTTTCTGCAGGGGTCTCCAGGCTGGGCCTGGGCAGAGGGAAGGGGCTGTCATTTACAGACAGATCAGTGTCGTCGTTTCTGATCTGTGGCTGGGACAGTGGGAGGCAGTGGCCTTGGCTGTGCCTGCTTCCCACAACTCTTTGGTTTCAGTCTGAAAACTTCAGTGTTGGCTGGTGTGGGAAGCTCCCCTGGGATGGCTAGCCAAGTCCCTGAGGGATCAGGAGACGTGGGTCTGAGTAGAGACCTACCTTGGGGCTAGGGATATTTACTGAACCAGGATGCTGTTCCTCTTGTGCTTTTTAAAATTTTGAGATCAAATTCACCTAACATAGAAGTATCCTTTTGAAAGTATAGTATTCACTGGCATTTAATACATTCCCAATGTGGCACAACCGTCACCCCAACTAGTTCCAAAAAGTTTTTATACCCCAGACAGGGAGCCCCTGCCATAAGCATCAGTCCTCCTTCCCTCTCTGTGACTCCCTGGCCTCCACCCACCTGTGCTCTGTCTCTGTGAACTTTCCTATTCTGGACATTTCCTACAGGTGGAGTCATATCATATGGGTTTTTGTGACTAGCTTCTCTCATTTAGCACAGTCCCTTCCAGGTTCCTCCACATCATGTCATGTCTCAGCATTGGTCCTTCTCATGGCCTGGTGATGTTCCAGTGTATGGACAGATTACATTTGGTTTATCAATTCATCCGTTGGTGACCATTTGGGTTGTTTCTGTCTTTTGTTTATTGAGAATATTGCCTTTGGGGGGGGTAATGGAGATTAAACTCAGGGGTGCTCTGTTACTGAGCTACAATCCTAGCCCTTTTATTTATTTATTTATTTTTTGAGACAGGGTCTTACTAAGTTACCCAGGCTGGGCTCCAACATGCAATCCTCCTGCTTCAGCCTCCTGAGTGAGTAGCTACGATTACTATCATGCACCCTGATACCTGGATTCCCAAAAGCTCTTGCAGTCTGTAGCCCTCAGCATCATATCCTAACTCCTTAGAATGTTGCTTATTGTGAGGCCCCTTCTGTGTCCTTCACCTGATACATACACGTCTTAATGGCCTCACCACTCAGAACAACCCACTGTACCTGGAATTCAACTAAATGTGCTCCAGCTCGTGTCTTTGTGCAGGTGAGTCCTGGCTTGGAATGCTTTCTTTGTCCCTTCTTTACCTTGTGTCCTGGTCTGTTTTCTGCTGCTATAACACAACACCACAGACCAAGCAGTTTCAAAAAAAAAAAAAAAGAAAAGAAAAGAAAGAAAGAAAGAAAAAGAAAAGAAAAAAAGAAATCTATTTCCCACAGTTCTGGAGGCCAGAAAGTCCAATACCGAGGGGCTGGTACCTGGTAAAGACCTTCTTTCTGGTCATTCCATGAGAGCAGGGGAGCTTATGTCAGCTCTGGTCTCTCCTTCTCTCCTAATTAACCCTTTAATGCCATCCTAGGGGTCCCCTTCTTAGGATCTCATCTGGTCTTAATTGCCACCCAACAGCCTCGTCTCCAAATACCATCGGGCACATAAATTTAGGGAGAAGTTTCCAGCACATGATCTTTGGGGACAGGGTCCACCATAGCACCTGGCTACCTTTTACTTGTCCTTGAAGATTGGGATGGAGTGTCAGACCTACCTGCGGGTCTGGAACACAAAACAGCTCACTTCTGATAAGAAAAAAAAGAACCCCAGTGAACAAAGAGGCTGGATTAAATTTCTAGGGGGCACGAAATTGGATATGATTATTATTTGCCTTGCTTATTCAATTACTAGAAGTTATTTATGTTAAATAACTGTAGGGCCTTTTGGGTTCCCAAGAATTGAAAATGCATGAAAGCAGGTATATTGCCTAAGGAAACCAGACCCATTCTTTTTTCTTGAGCCTATTAGACTGAGCCTTTAAAAAAAAAAAGAAAAGTTTATTGAGATATTATTCACATACCATATAATTAGCCATTTAAAGTATCCAGTTCCGTGGTTTTTAGTATATTCATGAAGGGGTGCGACTATGACCCAAAGAATCCCGTATCTGTTGCCAGAAACTTCCTTTCCCATCCCTCCTCCCCACCCCTGCCTGTGTATCCAGTTCTCTGCTTTCCTGGACTGAATCTTGAGGACGCTGAGCCTGAGGCGCCCCTCCCTCCTTCCCCGCCCTCCCTGCCTTGGACGTGGGCTTTGGACATCTGTGTCAATGAGGAGGTTTTTCCAGGCAGAGTTTGAGAGTGTATTAGTCTGTTTTCTGTTGCTAATAACAATACCACAGGCTGAGTGAGTTATAATGAAAAGAGGTTTATTTTGGCTCATGATTCTGGTCTCAGACTGTGGGGCTGCATCTGGAGATGACCTTCCTGCTGGCCCAGTGCCAAGAGAGTGCAGGGCGTCTTTTGGCACAAGGAAGGGATGTGTGTGTGCTTGTGGGCAGTCCTGTGTGTGTCTTTTGGTCTCTCTCTCTTCTTATAAAGCCATCAGCAACCCTACCCGGTGGACCCACCCCATCCTAATCACCTCTAAACTCCACAGTGGATTTAATTTCTCACCTTCTTTTCTTTCTTTCTTTTTTTTTTTTTTTTGGTACCAGGGATTGAGCTCAGGGGCACTCAACCACTGAGCCACATCCCCAGCCCTATTTTGTATTTTATTTAGAGACAGGGTCTCACTGAGTTGCTTAGCGCCCTGCTTTTGCTAAGGCTGGCTTTGAACTCATGATCCTCTTGCCTCAGCCTCCTGAGCTGCTGGGATCACAGGCATGTGCCACTGCGCCCGGCAAATTCCCACCCTTTTAATACCTCACAATGAGGATTAAACTCCCCCGTGGGTTTTTTTTTTTTGGGGGGGGATATGCCCTATTTAAGCAAAGGGGTGAGGCAGATACATATAGGAAACTAGGACTGCAAGGCTAAAATGTGCTTTAGAAGAAAAGAAGGAAGATGCAGACAGAGGGATGAACCTGCAAGACAGCCCCTGGGCAAGTGTTCAGGGTTCATTTCCATCAACAGAAGCAATGATGTCATCAGCGCTCGCTCGATGGAGTTGGGAACATTCTTGGAGTGCGTGTTCCATGGATTATATGAGCTGCTGACCAATGGTAGCAGCATCGGAGCTGGGTGACCTCTCCCAGACCCCCCCCATCTGCGAGAAAGTGAAGAGCTTCACCCCGAGCCCCCTTCTCACCCACACCGTTGCACGTATGGGGTCAGCCATCTTCCTGCTGGATGCCAAGTGTCCCCATTTAATAGTCTCCAAAACACTCAAAATATCTACTGGGTCTAAATGCCACAGTCAATGCAGGTGTCCATCTTTTTTTTTTTCTTGCTTTGTTTAATTAAAAATAAATAAATCAAGCAGTCCACTTAGAGGACATTTCTTCCCTCTGGTGGATGAGGCAGGGCCTTAAGGGTCTCTGGTAGGGACATGATGACCTGGCAGAGATGTCCACGTCCTAATCCCTGGGACTGCGGATACAGTGCTCTGTGTAATCACATCAGCAAAAGGGACTTATCAGTTAAAGGTCTTGAGATGGGGAGGTGACCCTCCTAGGAGGAAGGCGGGAGGGTCAGAGAGGGAGATGGATGGTAAAGGCCAACTTCAGAGCAGGCAGGACCGCAGCCCAGGAATAGAGCTGGCCTCTAGGTGCTGGAGGAAGGAAGGAAATGGAAATGGACCCCCACGCCCACTCCAGAGCGTCCGGAGGAGCACCCTACACTTCTGACCTGCAGAACAGGGAGAGAATACGTGGCGTTGCTATAGGCCCCTCCCTTTGTGATTGCTTGGTCCAGCAGCCCGAGGAAGCGCATGGAGGTTTTGACGTAAAGTTTGAGTCTTCCTTGGAGACAGTGGCCCATCCGATTGTAGCAACAGCTCACAATCACCGAGGGTCAGAAAACGCTAGAAACTGCTCCCGATGCCCAGCCGATCCCGTCTGAGAAAGAGGTCACCAGCATCAACCTTATTTTGTAGACCACAAACTAAAGCTTAGAGCAGTCTCTTTTAACCAGAGTCAGTTTTGACCTCCAGGGGTCACTTGGCAATGTCTGGAGACTTTTTTGGTTGTTACAATGGGGGGGGGGGGGTGTCAGGGTGCTCCTGGCCTTGACTGGGGAGAGGCCAGTGATGGATTTCTAGGGAGCTCCTGCGGGGGCAGCCTGCTCTCAGTTTTCTTCTGAGTACCTGCATTTGGCAGGGTGCACCAGGTTATTGGTAAATGAATGTGCATTGTGTGTGTACTTGGGTGTGTTTGTGCTACGTGTGTACATGGGATGACAAGGGGCGCATGCAGGGTGCATGCGGTATGTGCCCATGTGTGTGTGTGTGTGTGTGTGCATGCCTGTGTGCTGGTCGGGGAGGTGAGGAGGGAGAGAGGACCCTGCCCCTATCTCAGCCAGAAACCAGGGTGACCAGCATTCTCCAAATATACTCTGCACTTTCTCACAACTGTGCCCCTTATTTCGTGCCCCCATAACCGACTGGCACCTTCTCTCTGTTCTCCCAGCACCACCCTCTGTAACTGCCTCAAAGCATTTGTCTCTGCCAGGATTGTGCCCTTTACCCCTGGCTCAGGCACCAACACAGGTCTCACAAGAATGCAGGTAAAACGTGTGACACCCACAGGTATGTCCATTTTCATCTCTTTAGGGAAAAATAAAATAAAATTTATGTTTAATTTCCTCATGAGTGACAAAATATATTGGTGTTATTTATGAAGGATTTTAAAAGCACGGGTGATTATTATTATTATTATCTATTGCTGGGTAACAGTCTGTTCTCCAAATTAGCGACTGAAGCCAATCTATTATCATAGAATTTCCGGCAGTTCTGTGGGTTGCCTGGGAGCTAGGGGCCACTCTTGGAACCTCTGTGGCATTGCAGCCCGTGGCAGCCGAGCTGGAGTCTCTGAGGTTCCTTCCCTCCCTTGTCTGCGGCCTTGGTTCAGATGGCTGTCACAGCTGGAGGTGGCTGGCATCTCCCTCCACGGGGCCTCTTCTCTTGGCTTACGTGGACTGCCTCCCAGCACGGAGGTCTCAGGGAAGTTGGACTCTGACATGGTGACAGAGTTCTCCCACAGCCAGAATCCGAGAGAGCCAGGCTTCTCGGGAACTAGCTTGGAAGTTAGGCAGGATCACACCTGCCATATTCTATTGGTTACACTGGCCCAGGCCAAATCCACAGACTAGAGTGTGGGCACCTCCCTTCCCGTTGTTCCCCAGGGCAGAGACTGGCTACTGCTTTGCAAAGTTGTATAAAAAAAAAAAATTACATTCTCCATTAGATGCATCTAATTACAAGAGACAGAAAACATCTTGTGTCGAGAGCAAGGTACTAAACACGTAAGATTTGTGGACTATACAATCTTTGCTGACTACTGAACTCTGTTTCCATAGTGTGAAAACAATCCCAGACGATATGTAAATGAATGGACATGGCTTTGTTCCAATAAAACTTTATTGACAAATTGGGTGGTGAGTGGGATTTGCCCTGCAGGACAGAGTTGGCCAACCCTCTGGCCTATTAGATGATGTAGACCTTAACAGCAAGAATTTATTAGGTACTTAGCCAATGGGTGCATTCATTTCCTATGGCTGCTGTAAGAAATCACCCCAAACCTGGTGGCTTAGAAAACAAAAACTTGCTCTGGAGGTCAGAAGTCTAAGGGCAGTTTCACTGGCCCCAAAGCAAAGTGCTTGCTGGGTCTCTCTCTCCCTCCCGGGGTTCTGGAGACTCTGTTCCTTGTGTTTCTGGAGACGAGTGAGGCATTGCACATTTGTTCCCGGCTTCTGAGGACATCTGGGGCTCCTTGTCTTGTGGTTGCATCATTCCTGTCTCTGTCTCCATCTCCCACACACTTCTCCCCTGTCTTCCCCTGTGCACATAGAATCTGCTTCTGATTCTCTCCCATAAAGATACAAGTTGCACTTGGGATGCGCCTGGATAATCCCATCTCAAGATCCTCAGGTTAATCATCTTTCTCATGCCATTGAAGGTAACACTCACAGGATCCTGCATTTAGGAAACAGATATGTCTTTGAAGGGCCACTTTTCAGCCTACCACAAGGGAGCAAGTACTTTATGCCTCTTTACTTTTCCTACAGAGCCTAAGAGGTAGCTATTAGTTTTGCTATTTCACAGATTTATTATTATTATTATTATTATTATTATTATTATTATTATTTCACACAGGAAATTGAGAGCCAGAGATACTTCCTAACTAACCTGCACTTCTCATGCAGCTGCTAAGTGGCTCAGACGCTCTCCATTTCCCCCCAAGGAATATTACTGGGAGGGATGCCGGCCGCTACACTATCCTGTGCAACTTTTTAAGGAATTCACTTAGTTTCTCCGACCCTTCAGTATTTCCATCTGTAAAATGAGAATTATACCCTTCCTGACCTCAATCAGATGAAATTAGACAATTTTTATGACAATCCCTGGAAAACGATTACGCCTTCTATAGATGCAGGGGGTTATTTTTATCTAGAGTGGGTTCATCAGAAAGTCTTAGAGGAAAGAGACCACGTGGCTGAGCATCATGAATAAAATGCCAAAATATTTCTAGAAATTATCGGCAGCTTCAAGTGCTGGGGCTTCACTTAAAAGATAGTGAAATTCTTATGTAGATAGATTTAAAAAGTTTCCCTGTTTGAGGAATTACACCTGGAAGCCACTTCCTACAGAAAGATAGCAAGAAATGCTGAATTATTTCAAGATGGCAGGAGGAAGGAAGGTGAGGTTTTGTATTTTTTTTTTTTTTGGAGTTGTAGATGAACAGCATACCTTTATTTTATTTATTTTTATGTGGTGCTGAGGATTGAATCCATGCATGCTAGGCAAGGGCTTTGCAACTGAGCTACAGCCCCAGCCCTCCAAAACATTCACACAAAACGAGTCCTCTTCTTTATAAAGATCATCTCCTCCCCATCCTGGCCCTTCATAACCAGCATGTTAGGTGGATAGCAGTCATTCCAGGTGCTGTTTGGGTCTGTTAACTTTCTGCAGTGTGTCTGTCACCTGGGTACTGGGGAGAGAATGGTGGGAGAACAGAGCACCTGGAGGTTGCATAGGTAAGCAGGAAAATGAAGAAGGGGGGGGGAAGGGCAGGCATGGTGGAAAAACACTTAGGAGGAACCTAGACGTCTTTATCAAAATTGATTTTAACTGGACAGGCCTCTCCTCTGCATCCATGCCATATTTATAAATCTAGATGAGATTGCAGAAAACACAGGCACTTAGAACACAGCGCAGCCGGCAACACAGCAGACATCACCAATCAATCACAGCGACCCAGCACTCCAGGCAGTCACTACCAGTCAATGAATTCTATCCATCACCTCCGCAGCTACTTGATAAGCCTAGAACATAAATTTCACTGCATTAATTAACTGACTTAATTCAAAAGGCTTTTTCACCTGCTGTTTGTACCCAAGCCGAAGCTGCTCGTTTACTATTTTGGTAACTGCCTGGTGTATTTGCAACACAACAATATCAGCTACTGATGGCTTGCTGTGCACTGAATTCACTGCATCAAATTCTCACAAATGTTAGTTTTCTAGGTAGCCAGAGCTCATCTGAATAAGATGCCAATCTAAGGAAAGGGTTCCCCTTACTATGTGTTTGAAGACTGCTGCTCCAGCCAGTCTCATTTCTGTAGAGGAGTGAACCATTCATTGCACGACCTTCTTCTCCAGTTCATTGCTGTGTTTATTATTAGATGATTTGGGGAATGCAAAAGAAGTTATTACCCTCCACAACACAGTGGGGGCAAGATTGAAAAACCACACTTTGTACTTGTGTAGACAGAAAGTAAGGACATCCAAGCAAACCAGTAAAATGTAACAATTGTTGACTGTGGGTGGAGGGAGCCCAGGGATTCATTCTATCAACTTTGCTGTGTGTTTGAAACTTTTTACAATGATAAGCTGGGGGCAAGAGAGTGGATTGAAATACAGAGAATAGATACAGTTAAAAAGCAAAAGTAACTTCAGCTAAAAACCCCTTCATCCATGGGCTCTCTGCCATTTCTGTTTTTATTTATTTATTTTTCAATTTTTACTGAAATACAATTTGCATGGCATTAAATTCTCCCCTTTAAGGTAAACACATCAGTGCTCATTTTGTTGTGCGATTCACCCTTCTGTCTAATTCTGGAACATTCCCCATCATCCCCAAAGGGACCCCAGCCTGGCCTGCAATTTGTCTCAGTTTTCCCTTCCCAGCAACCTCTGATCCACTCTCTGCCTGTGAATTTGCCTGTTCCAGATATTTCATTTAAATGTGTTCACACAACATGAGACCCTCTCTGACTGGCATATTTTGCCAGTGTGTTTTCAAAGTTCTTCCATGTTGGAACTTGTATCAGAACTTCATTCCTGCTGATGGTTGGATAGTCACAATATGTCACATTTGATTTACTCACTCATCCCTTGACGGATGTGTGGGTTGCCTCTCTGTTTTGGTGATGGCAAACACCACTGCCGTGAATCTTGGTGTTTTCCTGGATGTGTCTCCAGTTGTCCTGGATCTAGACCTAGGAGTGCAATTACCAGGTCATTGAGAAACTCTGTGCTCGAACTTCAAAGGTCCTGCCAGAGTGTTTTCCCACCTGGTGGCTGTATTTTGCACACCCACCAGCAACATTTGATGGCTCTGATTTCCCCACACCCTCACCAACAGTCCTTATTGTCCTTTTGCCTTAAAAAAAATAGCCATCCAAGTGGGTGTGGAATGGTAACTCAATGTGGTTTGACTTACTTTTCCCTCATTTCAGTTTTTATTTTAATTCTGGTGGATTTAGGGGAAACTGTCTGCTGAGATACTGAACCTACAAACGCAACAGGGGACCTTAGGAGCGCTTCCTCCCAAGCCTCCTGCAATTGATTCTTTCTTTCTCCCCCCACTTCCCACCTGCCCCCGTGCTGAAAGGCAAATGCTCTGCCCTGAGCTACACCCCCAGCCCCTCTTCTATTGATCCTTAGGCTTCATCCTAAGGATCATCCCCGTGTTTCCCTAATCTGAAAATCTGAGAGGCTCCAAACCCCAAAACTCTTAGAGTCCTGACATGATGTCACAAGAGGAAAAGTCTACACCGGACCTCACAGGATGGGTCGCAGTCAAAACCCAGGTCCAAGGAAGATATTCTAGACCATTAGCCTTCAGGCTGGGTATATAAGGTATGCACGAAACAAAAATAGGTTTGGTGTTTAGGTTTGGGTCCCATCCTTGATATAGCTCATTATGTACGTGCAAATATTCCAAAATCTGAAATGCTTCTGATCCATGCATTTCACATAAGGAATGCTCAACCGCTACTCGTTTTCTTCTACTGTCCAACAAATGACCACAATCCTGTGGCTTCAAACCTTTATTGGTTCACAGTGCTGTAGGTCCAGCTGGGGTCTCAGTGTGTGGCATCAGGTTGAAACCAAGGTGGCGTCCTAGCTGAGCTCTCCTCTGGAGGCTCTGGGGGAAATTCCACGGAACTGAGACGCTCAGCTCCAGGAGACCACCCACATTCTTTGCCTCATGGTCCCCTCCAGTTGGCAATGGTGGGCGAAACCCTTCTTGTGCTTTGAAGCTGACTTTTTCTTATGAGTTTTAAAGTGCTCTTGTGACTAGGTCGATCCTGACCAGATCATCTCTGTAATTTAAAGTCAACTCATCTGAGACCTTGTGATTCCGATTCACCTGCTGAATCCCATCACAGAAATACCTCGATCAGTGAGTAACAGGAAAAGGTGTGTGTAAGTAGCGCCTGGGAATCTTGCTGTACAGCTGAGAACTTTGTTTCTGTGAGATCTTTGACATATACATTAAAATAAGTCTTTTGCTAGCCACGGCTTAAAAAACAAACAAACGAAAAATTATTTAGTACTAGAGATTTTAACCCAGGAGTGCTCTCCCACTGAACGACACCCCCAGCCCTTTTTGTTTTTCATTTGCAGAAGGAGGCACTTGTGATCCTCCTGCCTCAGCCTCCTGAGCTGCTGGGATGACAGGCATATGCCACCGCTCCCAGTTAGACATTTTTAAGATTAATGATCGAGTTTGTTTCTCTTTTGGCGGTGCTGGGGATCAAACCCAGGGCCTCATGCATGCTAGGCAAGCACTCTACCACTGAGCCCCAGCCCCAGCCCTTCAAAAAGTCTTCACTCGGGACTCTACAAGGACCTCAGCCTGAAGGCTGATGTTGGGTAGCAACTGTTTAACGTATGACAACGACCTGCCAATCCACTAGTATCATCTGTCCCCTGTCTGTTGTTGTTGATTGCTGAGCCGATGCTCCTGCTGGCTTTGGGGGCTCTTAGCATGTTGATCAGGACCTTGCTGAACCTCGACAGAGTGATAAATTGCACACTTTTTTCCCCTCTCCCGATTCTGTGGCTCCTTTGAAAAGACGATCCCTCTGATGTGCCCAAGAAAATTCTCTTTGATGTTTGAAGTCGGGACACTTGAGCTTTTAAGGAATTTTAAGCAGAGAAAATTAGTCTCTGCCCATTTTGAGGCAAGCTCGGTCTTGCTCCTCACCGCGGACCTTGGCTTCAAGAGACGCTTTGTTCTCTGCCGTGTCGTTTCCGACTCCTGTCAAGGAGTCTAGCTCCCATATTCTGAAACAGGAATAAATTGTCCCTTGTTATGTTAAGTAGAAGAAACTAAAGGGTGAACACGTGTGAGAGGTAAAGTGATTTGGGAAGAGAAAGCCGATCAGAGAGTGTTCCCATTGCCAAGGTCAGGTCGGAAGTAGCTAGAGATTTCTTTCTTTGATGCTGTCAAAATGTAGTAGGTTTTGACTGGTCCCAAAGCGGCACTTCCCAGTGTGTTTCCCTGAGACACCAGTTTCATAAGATGAGTGACAGGTGGGGAAAATTCTATGGCCACACAGGTTAGCCATGATGGCTCGTTATGAATCTCCCCCGGGGAGAGAGTCCGCTGTGATTTCCAAGTTTACCCAGGGCTTGGATGCCCAGTTTCCTGTTAAGGAAATACTTGTGAGATCAGAGCCGAAAGGAGCACACTTTGAGAAGGATTTATGTCGAATGAATTCTTTGGCTTGAGATAATAGAAACATGCCAACCAGTTGGCACGTTTGCGATACCAGTCAAGGAAGAGACATATCTCTCCGTTTAGGACACAAGTACATATTTGGGTCATAGATACACCTGGAAGTATAGTCACTTTTTTCTGTATCTTCAACATTTCCTATTTATAGATGATTAATATTCTCCAGTTGAGGTCTTTGAAGCAACCTTGGACGTCTCAGTAACAATTTTATTTGCAGTGAATGGAGAAGAGAAATAGTTCTTGGCCATCTCCCATGGCAGGGAGGCTTGGGTACATCATTCTATTTAAACTTTGTGATAACTTGACTGATGTAAGTGTCAATAGCTTCAGTTTGAAAATGAAGACAGGGAAAATCAGAGAGGTGAAGTTTGCCTAAGGCCACACAGTTCGTAAGGGCCAGGGGGGTGTCTGGATCCCGTGCAGTCTGACTTGACAGCCCATCCACTTTCCTTCAGAGCACTGGGTTCTCTGTCTTTCCCACTGGTCTACTTGAATTTGTGCCATAATTGAGTACGCTGATAATTGAATGTAGACGGAATATTTTGAACTGAGTTGTATTTCCCCACAGATCAGCATTAGGATCTCAGAGAAAATCATCTTCAACGACGAACAGTGGGTTCGGGTATGTGTGTTCTCAGTTACCCCATTCCTCCTCTATTCTGAATGATCAGGGGTGGGGGAGGATTACATAATGCACCAGGAAACTAACTCTGATCTCACTCATTTCCCGATTTCTTTCTTCATAAAGGGAACGCTAGCTTTTCATTGATTGGTGAAATAATGCCGGCTCAAACGTCTTGACCCCGGGGAAGGCTACTTTATTTCTTTGCCTTTTTCCTCCTCTCTATGATGGGAGCCATGATGTTCCGGGAGCAGAGAGAGGATCCAGCAAGGTCGTGAAATGGGACAATGACTTTCAAGTCCTTCCGTAAGGGTGCTTGGTGACCGCTAACTTCTCCTCTGCCTTCTCATTGGGCCTGACTTAATTTTAGCAATTAAGAGAAAATCCAAGAAGTCAGAGGATCAGGGCTGGAGACTAGTTACAGAGAAGCTAGACCTGTCCTCTTCCTACCCTTAATTGGCTTTTTCGGTGACTTAAGGGATGGCTGGTCAGTCCCCGACTCAGAGCAGACTTGAGAACTCAAGTCAACATGAACATACATTAATATTAACCAGAGAACAAATATTTGTGAAACTCCCTAGTCCCTTCATGTTTACCTTCACTCTGGGAGACTAGTTAGCAGAGGTAACATCAAACAAAAAGAGTATTCCCCTCTTGGGGGAAAGTTACACTCCTGGCTCTGGCCACCGGCCTTAGCCACTCCCTGTTCCTATGGGCAAGACAGCTGGCATGTTACCCAAACACGTGTCATTTCACAATGCCCCCACGGTGTCTGCAGAGCGGACACAGTGCCCTGCCCGTGATTAGGCCGTCTGATTGAATTAACGAATATTTACAGAAACACGCTCCATTCCAGTACTTTCTCACATTTAACAGGTTTTGAGTCCGAAAATAGTTTAGCTCCTGGAAAATTATTTTCCCCAAGGAACATACAGGGTGGAAGACTAAAGAGTTTGACTTGGCTTAGAATAAAGCTAGGCCCATATTTGGCCACTATTGGTGACCAGATTCACCAGCCCTGACCTTCAGCTGTTTGAGACAGACTCCCCAGGACCTCTCACTTCTGCCTGAAATCTTAACACACATGCACACACACACATGCACACACACACGCACATGCACATTCAGATTGTCAGCGTCCCTGTTCACGCGTCCCTCCTTCCCTAGGGTAACTAAAAGTGCCACAGCCGTCTGGAAAGCTCGACGCCTTTCCTCCCTGCTAATGGATCCTGTCCTCGTCGTTCCCGCTTCATGACCCTCTGGCCTTCGCCCTGAGGCGGCTTCAGCGCACCTCCTCATCTTGGGCCAAGGCCCATTGGCTGGGCGCACAGGGGGCGGAAGGTTTTCCCATCCTGCCGCCTCTTGCTCTTATGAGCCCTCTGGCCCTCGTCCTCCGCCCCCTGTAGACTAACCCCATTACACCGGGTCCACTCGGAGCCCTGGTGAGGCCTGGCCCACCACTGAACTGCACAGCCTTGGAGGGAGCGCTTTGCACAAAGCCCATTAAGGAGGTGACAGCTGAGCCTCCGTCTAGTAGCTCACAGTGGCAAATCGGAACAAAGTGTTCCTGGTTTTTTGTATTTGGAGGACTCAGTGGGTTGGGCTGGGCGGAGGGGGGAGGCTGCCTGTGGTGGAGGACGCAGCCTCCCCTTTCGCTTATAGGGGATTTAAAAATAGTGTCTCAAGAAAATCGTTGCAGACCAGAGACCGCAGGGACCAGTGTGGCTATCTGTTAGCTGCATGGGCGGGGGCGGCGGGGGATGGGCCGGGCCAGCAGCAGGTTTTGTCTTCCAAGGCTGATGACCAGCGTTCCCCCAAGCCCAGCACAGCGCAAGGGCGACAGACCCACGGTCCTCCTTCTGTGCTGGGCAGGACCAAACAACAGGACAGAGATCCAGACAGCCTGGGACAGCCTCTCTTTGGATCTCTGTCCTGTTGTTTTTAAGTGTGGCATTAAGGGTATTCACGTCATTGTGCAATTATCACTACCATCAAGCCATGGAACTTTTCATTTTGCAAAACTGAAGCCCTGTCCCCACAAAACACCAAGTCCCATTTCCTGCTCCCTCCAGTCTGTGCTCCTTCATCCTGCTTTCTTCCTCTGTGAATTAAGTTCATAGAGGGACTCCACCTCTGATGAATGGAATCTTGCAGTATTCTTCCTCTTGTGATGGACTCTTGTCACTTATAGTGTTTCAAACTTTATCTTTGTAGTAGCAGATGTCAGGATGCCCTTCCTTTTCACAGCTGAGTAATATTCCATTATGTGGAGAGATCCATTTCATTTATACATTTACCCATCATCGGACACTGGGTAACTGCATTTTTAAAAATTTTGTTTTGTTTTTTTGATACCAGGGATTAAACTCAGGGGCACTTGACCACTGAGACACATCCCCAGCCCTATTTTGTATTTTATTTAGAGACAGGGTCTCACTACTTTGCTTAGGGCCTCCCCATTGCTGAGGCTGGCTTTGAACTTGCGATCCTCCTGCCTCAGCCTCCCGAGCTGCTGGGATGACAGGAGTGCTGCCTTTTTGCAGTTGACAATCATGCAGCAACAAACATGGGTGAATTCCAGTTCTTTTATAAAAATTCTCGTCTTCCTCTATTTCCTCCCCCACCCTTGGTAAGTTATTTTTCAGAAAATAACTGGTGACCACAAAGCAGGGGTGCAAAGCTTGCAAGTGACGTGGGGAAGTCCCTCCGTCAGACTTCAGACCCACAGACATCCCATCTGTCTCTTCTCAGAAGAGGCTTGTGTCTGGTGGCCTCATGTCCCTGTTTGCCCAGGATGGTCTCGGGTTACACCTGTTGTCCCTGTGTAAATATTCATGGTTCAACTTTGCACTCTCAGCAGGATCCTGAAATTCTACTGTTTGGGGCACTTTCAGTGTGAATTAGGGTTGAAGGCAGTGGTTCTTCATGGGGGGGGGGTTGACTCCCAGGGGACAGGTGGCAATGTGTAGAGACATTTTCAATGTCAGCATGAGCAGGCGGAGACCAGGGGTGCTGCTGAGCACCCTACAGAGCACAGCACAGCCCCCACCCCCCCAAAGAAGTACCTGGCCCAAGGGCATTTTCTTTTCTTTCCTGCAGGGGAGCTGCACTCCACAGTTTGTAGTGGTGAACAGGATCCAGACCTTTGCCTGATGGCACACTTGCAGGTGGCGGTGCGGACGAGTGGGTGAGCTCTTGAGGAACACGTTGGGATCCCAGACGGGCCAGACTGGGGGCTGCTCGGCTTCTTTTCTTTTTTTATGATGTAAACTTTGCATACAGATATGTATATATATGCAAGGAAGAAGGGAGAGAAGGAGAGGAAGTGGACGTTGGCCGGATGACTGGAGGACAGAGAAAAAGAGACGAGCTGCCCAGCAAGAACCACAGGCCTGCAGGCTCGGGGATGAACTTGGCCTCCCTCCCACCTCTTCTTGGAGAGTGGCCCCTTTTGAAATCGCTCAGTCCCATCTCCATCTCCCTCTGGGCAGAGCTGCTAACGCAAGTCCCTGGTCTGATGGAGAGCGAGCTCCTGGCGTGCAGAACCATGAGCTCTAGGCCACCTGCCAGCATAGGTTGTCACCCCCACCCAGACCCCAGAGGTGGGAGGCGCAGGGTGGGCGAGGGCACTGCCCATGGTGAGCCCACTCCACTGACTCTAGAGTCACTGCCTGAACGCTTCCATTGATATTCCCAGAACACCCAAATGACGTGTGGCCGTTCCAGGTCCTGGGCGGTGCATTTAACAGCGTCTGGGTCACTGATGGAATGCAGAGGAGACTGGGTCCTGTCCTCTTCTGTCCCATGCAGGCACGTTCCAGCACCAGATTACGTAATGGTCCTGGTTGTGAGTGAGCACTCACCCGTCTGGTCTGAGCTCAATTTGCAAATGCCACCCCCCACCCCCCACTGTGGGCTCCTGTAAATATTCATCAAAGATGAGGTCAGATGAAGCAGCAGACTTCAGCTAAGGATCATTATTAACACAAACCACAGCCTTGTCCCCACCTGGGGGGGGGATGACAATACGGTCTAGGGCGGGCCAAGAATCACATTTCAAGAGCTTAGGAGAAATCAGGCAGTGCTTAAATGAAATCAGGCAGAGCTTAAGTGAAATCAGGCAGCACTTAAGTGAAATCAGGCTGCAGGAAGAGGCACAAGATGTTAATGGCGAGGGGGACCCTGTGCCCAGTGACTGATGGAGCTCTTCCTTAGGAACCTCACTGCCCCCTCCGACTCCATCATGGTCATTTCCCTAAGTACAGTGGAGACGGGTGAGAAATCTTTATGTCAATAAACAATATTTGCCAACCTCATTTTCTTCATCGTGTTAATTCGGTCAGCCCACCTAGAAGGCTGGCTTACCTGCTGATGAACTGGAAAATCAAAATGACCACAGAACTCACCTCCCGTCCAGGGAAAAGGGACTGCGGAAATACCGAGCATTATTTTCATTAGTCCGTAGGTCACACACGAGCAGCTTCCACCGTCCGGGGTTTATGGGCCCTGGCGTGGATCTCGGGACTCTGGGGAGGGGGAGCCGCCTCAGTTACAGAGAAAATAGATGACTAGCCTGGTGCTAATTAACCTCCCTTTAATTGATAATTAATTTTAAAACCTATTTACTCTCCCTGGAACAGCTGAGACTTTAAAGAGACCACTGTGAAAACAAATGGTGGATAAAGTCTTCTCTTAGGAAATGAGTGGGGCCTCCAGGGAGTGGGGAGACCCGGCCCTTGGACCAGTCATCTTATTAGAGGATTCTGGATGCTCATGGAGGGGACAGACCACAGTCACAGGGCAGTGACAGCCTTTCCAATTCACTCTCTTTGAGGACACTATCCTCACCTCACTCCCTGGTAGGGTGACCAACTTGTCCCCATTGCCTGGGACCAAGGAGTTCCCTGGTGGACATGGGGTTTTGGGTGCTAAAGATGGGATATCTTCAGCCCCACTTCCAGAGCCCCAAATCCCTTGGGTGAATTCTTTCCAAAGCTCGCCTCCCTGACTCCAGGCATTTGCCTCAGTTTCCCCTTGATGCTGTCTGGCGACATTCTTTGATTTAAACCTCCCAGTGGATTACCCTCCTCCGGGACCCTTATAGCTTTGAATCTTTTTTTTTTTTTTTTTGGTACCAGGAATTGAATCCAGAGGCTCTTCACTGCTGAGCCACATCCCCAGCCCCTTTTTATATTTTATTTAGAGACAGGGTCTCGCTGAGTTGCTTAGCACCTCGCTAAGTTGCCGAGGCTGGCTCTGAACTCGCGATCCTCCTGCCTCAGCCTCCTGAGCTGCTGCGATGACAGATGTGTTTCACCGCACCCAGCTGATGCTTTGAATCCTAAGATGCCACCAAAGAGCAAGATTGCAATGCATTAGGTACTGAACCTTAATGGATAGGTTTAATTATATATATTTTTTCTGACTGCAGCATGGTTACTGATAAAGAATACAAACAAAAAAATAGGGAGAGAATATAAACGTCAGTGAATATAAACACAGAGAGCAGAGTGGCTCATGGAGTCTCAGCCCTGTGGACGACGCTGTCAGCATGTTTGTGTAGACCCTTTATTCATCTTGAAGACATTGAAGTCACGTGTCTTTGGGTCGGTGTGGCATTTCCTCCCTTCCTTCCCTCACTCTTTACTGGACGGGGGCGAATAGAACCGTGGTCCTCACCCGTTCCCATCCTGATTACCCCCGCTGCTTGGCCGGCCCTTGGAAGTGGAGATTTTGCTATTCCTCACATGCTCTCGTGGTGTTTTGATATTTCCTACTGTAGTTCATGAAAAATGCATTGGGGCTTGTCAGGAATCCAGCTCAGAAAGGGTTCGGGAGCTAAGAGAGTTATTAGCTGAACGCAGGAGACGCGGGATGTGTGGAGGGCTCTCTTCGGCTGTGGTCCGGACCCCTCCACCTGCCCAGGGGCTGCTGGGGAGTTCAGATTAGGAAGCTAGAACTTCCTCCCCCAGGGAGCCTCCTTTGCAGGAGGGTCTGTGGCTCAGAATGCAGTAAAATATCCACGGCTCTGAGTTTGGAACTCTGATGAAATGTGGAGGTACCAATATTTGCCAGGGGGATTGGTAAAATACCCACGGGAGGACACAGGCCCATTGTGTGTGACAGCTCCAGGCCCCTCCAATCCAACCGAGTAAGAGGACCCCAGGCTTTGGGGGGAGTTTCAAGCTAAATTATCTGAGACCTTGAAACTGCTACCCAGGGTCAGCCATGGCCAGGACTGAGGCAGAGGCACACGAAACCCTCAGGAGAAACAGACAGACCCAGACTTGAAATGAAGCTCCCAAGTTCAGCACCCCCCCCCCAAAAAAAAACGATGCCTGGGTCGAATGCCAGATGCCATCAGCTGACTCCGTTGGGCACCGATGTCATATTTAGGCCTGGCCTGGCCTTGGAGGAGATGGACAGAAGAACCAGGGGTGACCTCTCCGGTCTGGCCTCTAGGCTACAGGTGTCCCAACCATAGTGTTCTACCTAAATGTCTAAAACTGAAGATTCTTTGCCTGGCGACAAGATGGAATATTGAAATAAAACAAGCCTTGGGGAACCGAGTCCCTGCAGGATCCCTCCACGGTTCCTTGGTGAGCTTCTCAGTCATTCAGAATATTCCTCTGCACCCGCTTTTCTAGCGCAGATTAATTATTCCCAGACATGTCAGCAAGGAACCCCTGGGGGAACCCCTGGTGACGCCCTGATCCCTGCCTCCCTCTGCCGGATTCTCTTCATGGGCTCCTCTCTGATGGAGGTGCCCACGGGTTTGAGTGTCAGGCCGGGGAAGGTGGCAGAAAGCCCTCCTCCCTGGGTGCCTGTGGAGGAGGCCCCCAGGCCGGTGACGTTCTTTGTATCTAAGGAATCTTGGCGGGAATAGACAGATGGGACAGATGCGAAGTCAGCAGCTCCAGCGTCCTGGGGCCTGCCACAGTCCACACACAAGGCCTAAGTCCTCGGGCCTGGCCCCAGGGGCTGCGTGGCGGCATGTGGGAGGGTGGAGTCGGAGAAGGATCGGGAAATGAGCTAGAAGTAGGTGACGGCCTGGCCGAGACCCCCAGACCTTGGTTTGCATCTTGATGACATCCCTTCCCAAGGTATCTGCATTCTTGAAAAGCAAAGGGGGGCGGTCACTGCCATCGCCCAGTCCTGGGGCTCCATGCTAGCTCTAGAAAACCCTTTCCTACCACCCTCAGCCCACCCCATGGGGAGCAGCGGCCTCCCCGGCCTCCACTGCCACCCTGGGATTGGCTTTGCTTTGAGGTCAGCATCTCCCTGCTCCCCGGGGTCCACGGTGGCTCTTATCCTGCATCACTGTGGTTAGGCTCACCCACGTTTCCCAACAGCCCTGCCCTGAATGTTTCCCGTGAGGATTGGCTCAAGTGCCCTTGGTGGAGGCTTTAGAGGGTGGAGGAGAAGCAGCCGCCATTTTGTTGCCCCTCCCCCACGTGTGGCCTATCTGCCGGCTCCCCTGGGCCTGAAGCAGGAGCCAGGTCTGCAGACCCTCCATGTTCCCCTGGACTCCCCCCAGCTCCTCCAACTCCTGGGCCAGGTGTGTGTGTGTTCAGCTCCAGGCAGAGCCCCTTGAATTCCTCCAGACACCCACGCCACTCATTACCAGAGGCAGCAGCATTGGTACCATCATCCATGACCACAGACAAGGTGGCTTAAATGATAGAAATTCCCTTCTCACAGTTCTGGAGGCTGAGATCAGGGTGCTGGGATGGTAGGGCTCTGGTGAGGACCCTTTCCCAGCTTCGTCGATGGCTGAGTCCTCACCGGGTGGAGATCAGAGAGAGGAAACAAGCTCTTTTAAAACTAAAGTCACTAGCCGGGCACAATGGAGCATGACTTCGGTCCCAGTGACTCGGGAGGCTGAGGTGGGAGGATTGAGAGTTCAAATCCAGCCTCACCAAAAGAGAGGTACTCAGCAACTCAGTGAGACCCTGTCTCTAAATAAAATACAAAATAGGCCTGGGGATGTGGCTCAAGGGTCGAGTGCCCTGAGTTCAATCCCTGGTACCAAAATTTAAAAAAAATAAATTAAAAAATAGAGTCACTAGTCCCATCACGAGGACTCCACCCTATGACCTAATCTCCTCCCTGGTGAGTTATCATCTCCAGGTACCTTCCCACTGGGGTTTATGGATTCAGTCTAAAAGTCAAATATCCTTTATCCTGAAGGGTTTCCGATTTGAGATTTTTTAAATTTCAATTTGGGGATGGGACCCAAGTCTAAACCCCAAATTCACTAATGTTCTATCTACACTTTGTACATAGGCTTGAAGACAACTTTATATATTTTAAAAAAACTTTATGCACACAACAAAGGTTTATGGTGTGGAATTTCCCACTTGGCATCTTGATGGTGCTAAAAAAAAATAAATCTCTGATTTTGGAGCATTTTGGATTATGAATTTGGTGGGGGGCCGGGGACACCCACACTCAGTCTAGAGCAAATGGCCGCAGGTTCCCATCTGTCCCTGGGTTCCAGCATGTCCTGGGGTCTGTCCCTCACTTCACATGGATTGAATAATAAAGAATCTCATTGGCCTTCCCTTGGGCCCCCGGGGGGAGACCTTGAATGGCCCAGGTAACAGGAGCTGCCCTGGTATCCGTGAGCCCCCCGTAGACATGGAAGGTTATGCTAAGGAAGGCTCAGGACAGGGCTGGTCACCAGAAGGGTTGGAACCCTGAGCCCGTGAGAGGTAGGAGCCCTGAGCCAGCCTGGCCTCCAGGAGGGCGTGGGACTGTAGACCAAGTTCAGTCCCATGACCAATAATACAATCAGTGCCTCAGTGGGGGGACCCGATCCAAACCGCACCAAAGCTGGGGGTAGCTTCCTGGTTGGTGAATCCACGGGTGATCCCAGAGGGTGACCTGCTCTGATGGCCACAGAAGCCCTAGGTGAGGGACCCTTGTGGACCTCCCTCTGTGAGTCTCTTTGTGCCTCTGGCCCTGGCCTCTAGCCTTGATGATAAAATCTCATCACGGGCGTGTTCCCGAGTCCACCACTTACTCTGGTGCATTATGAAACACACACGGGCCGTGGGAACTCCCCCTCAGGTGGGTGGCCAGCTGGCCCGACGTGCGGAGACCCTGAGGACTGCACTTGTGCCCCGTGTCTGGAGTGGGGTCAGTCTTGTTGGGAACCTGGCCCTTCCTCTGTGGACTCTGGTGCTCACGCCAAGCAGTTAGCGGCCAAATTGAATTGCAATCAGTGTCAGGGAAGCCTCCCCCTGTCTTTCCGAACGTCTGCCCCGTGGACTTTGAGCATCAGAAGCAGAGACACAGCTTTGTGGAGACGGCTGACCAGCTCCCACAATCGCACGAGGTCTGGTCTCTGTCACACGTGTACACATACGTGTGTGTGCGGATGACCGTGTCCGGCCTCATGGTGTGAACGGGTCGGTGCACAGACCGCAGCCACAGCCCCTTGTGTCTTCTGCACTCCCTGGTCCTTTACCCCACACCTGCCATTTGAGTTACCTGGTGAAGAGGGAGCTGTGCCATTCAGTGCCATCAACACCCGGCAGGTGTACGCTGCACTGGGTGGCAAAGGCAGGACACACCGCTGGAGATCGGGGCAGGCTGCGAGGAAATCAGGCATTCAGCTGGCATCAGAAGCCTGGTTTAGATCGCCGTGGGCTGGGAGTGGGGTGAGGACTTGGCAGGAACCTTTCCATTCTGAGAGTTTTTCTGACCCTGTCCAAACCACACAACCTGGGATGGTGTACGATTTTCCTCGCCGTTTGATTTTCCTTTTCCCACCCGACTGTCATCGCCATAATAATTGCTGCCCTTGGTAAAGGGTCCCAGCAACAGCAGGCACCTGCTGTATATATCATCTTTAAAGCTTCCAGTATCCACACTTGGATGATCCGTTTCACAGACAGGAAAACAAAGGCTTATGAAGTCACATGCTGTAGGTGTACCTAGGGCCACGTTAAGGCAGACCTGGAACCCAGGTCTTCGGGATCTAAAATCCAGGCTACGTTCTTCTTTCTGCCTAAGCTCCATCAGCCCCAGGGAGACACTTCCAGGCCCCTGACCACCCAGGGACGCATCTGCCAAGAGCTGCTACACCTGGTGTCGCCTGGATTCACCCCCTTCCCCATCACCCCGCCCTGAGCTGGTTTGTCTCTTACAGGTGACAAGGAGACGGAGGGAAGAGAGGCTTCCCTGGCTTGCCCCTCATCCAGCGGCTCGCTGGGTATTTTTAGCAGCCTGGGAAGTCTCCCAGTGAAATGGGGTTTTCAACTTGCCTTGCCCCCCCCCCCCCCCCCCCCGCCAGCCCCTCTGCAAAAAAGGTTTACGGTGACTCTCGGCCGCTCTGTGATGTTTATCAGCGCACTCAAGCCCTCTGAGAGCCCCGGCCCTGATTTCTTGCCCATCTCTGTCCTGTAGCAGGAGATTTTTCAGTGGCCTGGGTTGGCCTCCTGGACAACATTAAAGTTCTAAAATAGCTCCAGCCCAGCTCAGAGGATCTCAGGAGGCCTCGCCCGGGGATTTGTACTTGAAGTCGTGGAAATACATTTATTTTACCTTCCTCTTTCTCCGCCTTTGAGGGATTTTAACACAGAATGCAGGAGTATTTATCTCATGGCAGGAAAAAAAAAAAAACTTGCTTTGCACAGAAGACAAAGAACCGAGTGTGGCTACGGCGGACAGAGAAGAGCACCGTTGGGGATCCCCCATGGGCGCCTCGGGGGTGGGGGGAGATGAGGGAACTCCTCAGCGCTCCCCCCACCCCGGATGTCCGCTGCAAATCAACTGTCAGATGAGAACTTCCTGTGGTTTAAATGCTGAAGGAAGGCGCATCCGAGGTGCATCACCTTGCTAGTTTGGGGGTAGCAGGCATGAGGACGGGTGTGTTGGTCAGACTTGAGCCTGTTAGATGACAGGGGCTTCCCACCTGGCCCTGTTTACCAGCAGGACCACTAACCTTCAGGTGTCCACTCTCTGGGGCTGGGAGAGCCACGCCCACGTGGATTATGTCCAGAATGAAAGGGACAACTCCAAGCTGAGGCCAGCAATGACCTAACTTCAAAGAAATCACCTTCTCTCCTTGTCCCTTGTCCCAACCTCAGGGGACCCGCAGCCAGGGATCTACCTGTGAGCCAGCTCGGCTGGGCTGGAGATATGGAAACTCTGTTTATTTCCCCCCTTCCCTGGCTCTTCCCCTTTGCCTCCCTTCCCTTCCTCCCTCCCTTCCATTGTGTGTGGAGATGCCCGGGTTTGCTCAGCATCCCCTCTTGATGGACATTTAGGTTGCTTCCAGTCCCATGCAGCTCAAGTCATGTTTCAGTGAACCAACTTGGGCACACTCACGTGGTCCCTCCCTGTTGGAGTGTGTCTATGGGAAGGAGTCCTAGGAGTTGAACCGCCAAGAAAGAAGTCAGATTCACTTTCCCTGGTGGCATAAGATGACCTGAATTTACTCCCTCACACTTTGCAGGGGGGGCCAGAAGTCTGAAAGCAATTCTAGTGGATTTGGTTCCTCTGTCTGCTCCTTTCCCCACTCCTAGTGGCCACTTCTATCCTTGGCCGGTGACCCCTTCTTCATCTTCAAAGGACCCAGCTCTAAACCCTGCTTTGGCCTTCCATCCCCCCCTCCTCCTGATCTCCTGCCTCCCTCCATCAGGACCCCTGAGACGACACCACACCCACTCTCCATATGGACATTCCTAACTGTGTCACGTCTGCAAGTCCTTCCTGTCATGTAGGTAGCTTTCATTCGTTCGTTCATTCATTCATGCATTCATTCATTCATTTGTTCATTCATTCATTCATGCATTCATGCATTTGTTCATTCATTCATTCCAGGGTTTAGGGTATGGCACCATTTCTCCGCCTACTTGGCAGATCTTTCACACTTTGCTTCTGTGGTGCCAGGGATGGGACCCCAGGCTCCTTGCAGCCAGGCGGGGACTGGACCAGTGAGCCACACCCCCAGCCCCCGTGCTCTGCGGCCTTTTAGGGTGTCTAGGTCTATACTTTTGAAAATGGTAGATTGCCCTCCCTGGAAGTTGTAGCCTCTGCCTTGCCCACTGTCAACAGGAAGGGTGCTTGCTGATAAAGTATCGTCGCCGTTTATGGTTTTAGTCAGCACTCCTCTCACCAGTGAGATGGAGGCCCTGTTTGGAGGCCGTGTTTGCTGCGTGGGAGGCTGCGGGCTTCCGCCTGGGGGTTTGGTGCGCCCTCTTTTCAAGTCCCGGCCTTGGTTTTCTTTGAGTCCTTGGGCTTTTCCTTGGTGTAACATTCCTCAGAGCAAAATCAGCCCTACAGGTTGAATTGCAAATGGTGCTGTTATTACCAACCCCTCTTTACAGATGAAGAACCGAGGCTGGGGACCTGAAATGACATGCTCCCGGGCAGGGAGACCATAATGACAGAGTCAGACTTGGAGCTGTCCTGATGTGAAACCTCACCCCTGCTGTGTTCCCATCAGCTGGTGGCTCCGTAGATTGTCTCTCTGACAGACCAAGCATCAGAAATAGCATATAGATTTCCTCTGTCAGAAGACGCTTTTGCAATGTTCCAGGGCTTTTTTTAGGTCCAGGGATTGAACTCAGGGACACTTGACCCCGGAGCCATACCCCCAGCCCTACTTGGTATTTTATTTAGAGACAGGGGCTCACTGAGCTGCTTTGCACTTGCCTTTGCTGAGGCTGGCTTTCACCACCCCCACGAGCTTCCACTAGCCCACCTGACACCTGAGGAGACTGAGGCGTGTGTCAACCTGAGGTCAGAACTTGCCACCAGCTCCGGGCCTTCCCCTGCGGGTGTCCACCTTTTGTGATTTCAATTAGGTCAGGTTCAACCTTATAAAAACTTACCCTATCTGTGGACGACTACACAGTGATTTATCTACTATAATTTTTCAATCGATCACATTCTATATGCTTTGCTTCCTTCTAATCAGTTTCAGTGTTAAAAATCCCAGGTGTGACACGTTCCTTCTTTGGTCCCGAATTCCACATATCTAAGAATTTTCACACCTACCTACCATCTTATTTCCCTTAAGCACTACATGTTTTGGAAACAGGGTATGAAGATTGTAGGGCCTGATGGAAAATGATAGACCATCACTCTGGCTGCTCTTGATCAAGTGACTCCTAAATGCCAGCCAGCTTCATTTAATCCTTACGGCAACTCTAAAAGACAGACACAGGGTTTTTGCAGTTCATAGAGGAGGAACCAGAGGCTCAGAGAAGTCAAGCAACTCAACCGAGGTCACACAGCTGGAAAGCAGCGATGGTGGGATGTGAGCTCAGATATTTCTGACTCAGAGAGCCGTGCATTGACCTGCACAGCCCTGTCACCCTCCCCCAGTCTGGACATTAGTTGATGGCCAGTTGGTGATTGCTGACCAGGGCAGTCATCATCTACATAAGGCATTTTGCTATCTAGCTCGCTGCAGGTAACTCAGTGAGAACTGTCTCAAAAAATAAAAGGGAGCGGGGAGGGGAATAGGAAAGACAATAAATGAAATCAGACATAACTTTCCTAAGCTCCTACGTGAATGCACCACATCATGTTCAACCACAAGAACGGGATCAAAATGGTGAGGGGTTGCACCCTGCGTAGGTATCCCATGTCACAACACACCGAACTGTCAGGTATATCTGGAAACAGCAAGTGAAAACAAATAAACCAAAGGGGCTGGGGATGTGGCACAGTGGTAAAGGTAAAGCGCCCCCCAGTGCAATCCCCAGTACCGCAATAAAATGAAAAAAGGATGTCTGAGCCGGGCCCCCAGGGACTGAAGGGCGTTTCCCAGTGGAACCCATTCTACCAGTGAGGACGGTGCAGAGGTCCCATGATTCCCTGCAGTCACCCTGTCCGGGAGCAGCGTGGCCAAGAATCATAAATAATATGATTTCAGGAGACTCCAGCTCCGTAACCTAAGGGCTGCCCACCGCCCTAGCGTGTTCCCCCTGTTGCTCTTTCCAGTCACAGCTGGACATTTTCTTTTCTTTCCGGCAGGGGAGCAGCACTCCACAGTTTGTAGTGGTGAACAGGATCCAGACCTTTGCCTGATGGCACACTTGCAGGTGGCGGTGCGGACGAGTGGGTGAGTTCTCGAGGAACACGTTGGGATCCCAGACGGGCCAGGCTGGGGGCTGCTCGGCTTCTTTTCTTTTTTTATGATGTAAACTTTGCCTACAGATAGATATTTTATTTGTTCTAATTAGTTGTACCTGACGGCAGAACGCATTTCGAGTCACTGTACACCAGTGGAGAACGACGTTTCATTTCTCTGGTTGTACACGAGGTAGGGTCACCCCATGTGTGCCATCGTCCACGTGCCCAGGGTAATGACGTCCACCTCATTCCACCATCTTTCCTACCCCCAAACCCTCTCCCCTCCCCACCCTCCCCTCTGCCCAAAGTTCCTCCATTCTTCCCATGTCCCCCTCCCCATGAAGGATCAGCATCTGCTTATCAGAGAAAACATTTGGCCTTTGGTTTTGGGGGACTGGCTTACTTCACTTAGCATGAGATTCTCTGACTCCATCCATTGATCTGCAAATGCCATGATTTTATTTTCTTTTAGTGCTGAGTAATATTCCACTGTGTATATAGATATATATATCACTTTTTTTTTTATTCATTCATCTACTGAAGGGCATCCAGGTTGGTTCCACTGTTTAGCTATCGTTGAGTTGCGCTGCTGTAAACACTGACGTGGCTGCGTCACTGTAGTGTGCTGATTTTAAGTCCTTGGGGTACAGACTGCTCTCCTCCTTCACCCCGACATTTGTAGTTGATTTTGGCAGGGGGCGGGGGTGGGTCCCTTGATAAGCCTCTGAGTTGGCTCTGGACACCGGCCGAACACAGGGTCACCGTGTCCCGTAGCCAGTGATTCCCCCAAGATCCACCTGGGCCATTTCTCTGGCTTCAGCTACAGGATTTTGGGCCCCAGGGACCTGCATGACTTCCAGGAGCAGAGGAAGCCGGCCTTCCGCACAGTAGGCAGACGGTCCACAGGAGGCGGACGTCAGGAGGCTCCCCAGCATCTTAAACCTTGGGGGGCAGGCCCCCGGAGCTGCCCATAGAGGGAGACGGGGGTGTGGGGGGCTTGTCAGCCGGAATTTGATCGGGGACTCCTGTCCCTTTCATGGAGTCCACCTGCTAAAAACAAAAAAGTCACCGTCAACCCGTCCACGACCCACTCACTCACTCAGAAGGGACACTGCTGTCACTGGCCATGGCGGATCCCCCTCCCCAGGAGCCCCCTCCAGCATTCACGTGGCTCTGACGGACATCTCCGAATGGCAGTACCCCGATGCCTGTCGGAGTCTGTGGGCGGCTGACGGGGCCCAGGGGTGACCAGGAAGGGGCAGCCGCGCTCACAGGAGGACAAAGCCCCGAGCAGTCACGCTCCAGCACATCCCGCAGCTCCGGGTGCCCGGGGAGCTGGTCGGGCCTTTCCTTTACTGGCCTAACCAGGACCTGGGGTGCGCCCGCCTGAGCCCCGATTCTCTCCGTGCCCCCGTTTGTAAGGACCGTGTGTCTCACGGATGATGTATTTGACCGTAGTCAGAGCCGCCCCTCCAGGAGGACGTTGGCCTCCGTGTCTTTGGGTTAAATTTCCATGAATGAATTTGGATGGAAACGGGCTGCGTCCTCCCGGCCCCGGGGTGGCCGCGGGGGGCTGGAAGAGCCGGGTGGAGTCCTGGCTCCTGAGCCACTTCCTCGGACCAGCCGCCGATTCCTCTGATACCCCATCTTGTGTCCTGTCCCAAATAAATGATGGCAGCCGAGCCTGTTCCAGTAGCCTGGGGAGTCCGTCTGCTGGTGCCACCTGATTCCTCAGCGGGCGGCGGAGCTGCACAATCCCTGGATGCGGCGGCTACCAGGGCGGATTTATAGGCTGCAGGTGGTGGATGCCACCTTGCCCTTCACGCAGGAAAACGACCTACAAAGGGGGAACGCCTCATGCCACCTCAAGTTCCTGCCCCCTGGACCCTTGCCAGGAAGTCGCCTGGAACCTCTGATCCTGCAGGATGCTGCCTGTAGGACAGACTGCCACCGACTTGCTGTGTGACCTTGGGCAAGACGCTTTCCCTCTCTGAGCTTGAGTTTCCTTGGATGTAAACGGAGAGGGCATCATCCTAGTTAATGGGTGCATCCTGGATGTTCTCTTAGTACCTCCAGCAGCCCTTGTGGGGTGACCACCCATCTTATTTTGCAGACCAGGAACTGCCAGGCAGAGGGGTAAGCACTTGTCCATGCCATAGAGCTTAGCCAGAGCAGTCCAGTCCTTCCATCCCAGGCTCCTTGGCCAGGTCCGCTGCAGAGTCCTTCCCAGGGTGCACCCTGGGGTGGCCACAAACCGAGGGGAGTAGGCACTGTTCATGCATGTCTCATGCAAGGCAGGAACAGAGACAGACGAGGTGCCCTGGGACACACAGCTCCTGAGCAGAGTCACAGGACTTGAACCCGAAACTTCCTGAGCCCAAAGCCCCAGTGCGCCAGCCCTTGGTCACCCACCCCGACCCTCTGCCCTGGCACTTGGGCCCACTTTCTTCACATGCTCCTCATACTCTGTGGCCCCCTGTCTCCCCTGGGCTGGGTCCTCTGACCAGGTGGCCTCTCCCCTCCTCCTGTGGCCAGCTAGCCGATGGGGCCAGCTCAGGGCTGACCTCTTCCAAAAAGGCTTTTTAAAGTCATGCTATCCCTCTGTGTCCTCCCAGCTCTGGTGACAAGGAGATTGTTGGATGACAGTTCAGGTGGTCCTAGTCACCACTTCTGCTGTGAAACTGTGACCCTCACTGTGCAGTCAGGGTGAGCCAGGCCAGCGCTCACCGTTCACGCAGGAGGGTCACAAGTTTGAGGCCAGCCTCGGCCGACTCCGCAGCAGGACCTTATCTCGAAATAAAAAGGGCTTGGGGACGCACAGGGGCGGAAACGCTTCCCAAGGACAGGGCTGCCGTCGTGTGTCTGGGGGGGACCCAGTCCACCACTGTCCGTGGGGATGGGCAGGCTGGACGTTCAGGGTTCAGAACCATCAAGAGTCTGCAGGCCCCTCTCCTGGAAGGTTGGCTTGTGGACCTCAGGCTCCTAGCGCCCAGCCCGGCCTTTCTGTCCCCCATGGCAGGTCAGTGGGAATGTCACCTCTACTCGTCCTCCTGCAATGAATGGCTCTTTCTGTCCAGATAAGGGATGATTGTGTCCGATTATTTGTGAATCTCTATGGAAACAGACATCCCTAAAAGTACATTGACTTAGATTTTCCACTGGCCGAGTCTTTGGGGCTTCTGTCTGTGGTTGACACGGAGAAAGGAGGCGCCTGCCCCGTCCAGCCCTCCGCCAGACAGACAGCGAGGGAAAGGCAGCCTCCAGGCCTCGGGAGGCTGAGCTCCGGCCCAGGACCGCTCCTCGGCTTCCCCACGACATCGAACACGTCTCTTCCCCCCAAATCTGCCACTGTCACGTCTCCTCCTTGTGAACTGAGATGGTCAAACCAAATGATGGCCGAGTCTCCCTTCTGCTCCAAACTTCGGTATCCCCTAAGAGAGAACAGAGAGGTACTGCTGGTTCGACGACAGCTTCATTGTCCACCACCGTCCCTTTGAGCTCTGTATCCAAGGACTATAGCCTAGACCCCGTTTTTTTTTTTTTGTTGTTGTTGTTGTTTTTTTAAGTAGAATAACTATTATGACCACAAAGCCAATAGACACTTCCCGTTTGAAGTTTCACTACTAGGCCCTTACACATATTATCTCATTTAATCCTCACTGCCTCGTGGGGCGGTAATTTTTTTTTAATCTCTGTTTTATATGAGTGGACTTAGGATCAGAGAAGTTAGGTAACTTCCCCAAGGCCACACAATAAATAAATGGCAGAGCTGATATTTAAGTGAGACTTCTTTGTTTCCAGTGGTTTCCCTGAACCACTAGATGGTTTATCACCAAGAATTCGGCAAGGGCTTAGTGTGTGTGTGTGTGTGTGTGTGTGTGTGTGTGTGTGTGTGTGTGTTTATTAATGATTGAATACAGGGATTTGTGCAGGCTAGGCCAATGCTCTACCACAGAGCTACATCTCCAGCCCTTTTTAAAAATGATATTTTGAGACGGGGTCTCACTAAGTTGCCCAGCTGACCTTGAACTTGAGATCCTCCTGCCTCAGCCTCCCGGGTGGCTGGGACTATAGGTGTCTGGCCCCGGATAAGCATTGGAAGAATGTCTGAATGAATGGCCGGTCGGATGGATCCACACATCACTCCAAGAAGCAGAATAGTTCTCACATTTTCCTGTTGGTGTCTGAATATACGAGCCACCGGCCCTGAGCCCCCTCCTGACCAAGAGTCACCCAGCCCCAAATGTCACCTGAGAAAAGCTGAGACCCTTGGCTGGAGAAGACAGGCAGGCTCAGAGAAGGCCTCTGAGAGGTGGGAGCTAAAGGGGGGTCATCTGAACCCAGGAGGGTAAGTCTCCACGGGGTGTTGGGGGAGTTGGGGAAGTGCCTCAGTGCTGTGGCTGTGAACAGGCAGGTCCCCGAGAGCGACACCCAGGTGAGGTGCTGTACCTGTGGCCCACGACCTTACGGCCTGAGCGGGCGGACGGCACAGAGAATGCAGCTTAATCTCTGTTTTCCTATTGAGTCACGTTTTAGCTCCCTGTCACTGTGACGGCGGTTCAAGATATATTGTTAAATGTCGCACAGGGCAAAAGCAGGTTCGGAGCAGGGCCCCTTTTTGTAAAAGAAACATCGTCCATGGCATATGAATGTAGAGTACAGTTAGAAGGAACGTGCACAAGTAAACAAGTATGAAAGAGAGTTCTAGAAGGAAATGGACCAAACTGCTGACAGGAGTTAGTTGCCTCAGCAGAGTGGGATGGGCATGGGGATAACAGATGGCAGAGACAGTCAAGACCACTAAACATCTCTGGTGCTCCCTTCTTTCCCTCATCTCCATGTGGTTGGATTGGAGCTGGGTGACTAGGCCTGGCCACTGGACAGTAGGCATATCTGTATGTCCTTCCTGGGCCAAAAGTGGGTGGGAGCTTCCCACCTCTCTAGTGTCATCATGACTCTGGAAACCATGTGCCGAAATGGAAGGGGGTCCCTGTTGTCCTGTGTCAGACTTTGTATAAATGAGAAATGAACTTGTTAGGAGCAACTAAGATTTCAAGGCTTACTTGTTATTGCAGCTTAGCATATCTGTGCAGACTAAATCTGCAATATGTATGCACTTCTACACAGTATTTTTCTACATGAACCATAATTTTTTCAATAAAAATTTTATTAAGAATTAAAATTTTGCTGTGATGTAGAGCTTTTCCATGCCTCTAAGATTTCCTGAAAACACAGATTGTTAGACTCAAAAGTGAATCAGTTATGAAAACTCTAGGTGTTCCATGTCAGGATGAGCTACATACTTTAGGTCAAGGCCAATAGTTGGGGAGAGCTGTGAAGTTGAAAACAGGTTTCTTTCTGTGAGACCAGGGCCATGTAGGTTGCGGGCTACCTTTTCCCCTTTTATTCTCTTTATTCAGAATGAGATCAGTGGCCCAGACAATATTCATAAACAGCCCATGGTGACTTGAACTCCTGGTTGAAACTGTCCAAAGGACAATCTTTTGCTGGACGCCAGCTTCTCCTGACCACTCGGCCAACCTGGCCACATTCGCAGATCCAGAAAGAGATGCGGTGGTCGCTGCTCAAGATCCCCCTGGACATTCCCAGCCCCGGTCCCCGGCCGTGGTCTCAGGGTGAGTCTGTCCACCATCAGCTACGCTGTGTGGGGAGAGACACGGGCAGGAGGCAGCCGGTCCTCAGCCTCCTTCCTTTGGGAGAAGCCGCTTTTCAGTGGTGAGACTTTTTAAAAACTCCGGTCCTTGGTAACATAAACCTGCCCCTGATCCAGCACCAGAAGACCCTCCTGCATGCAGGATGCCAGGGTGCCGTCGCTGTGGTCACTTCTATGAAGTCCTCTGGGTATTGCGTCTGCTTCCTTCACCCCCAAGAGCTGGGCCTCCTAAGGCCATCCGAAGCAGGCCAGTCTGCAAAGGTTGGGCACCTTGAGCCGCATGCTCCCGACCCATTAGCTCTACAGTCGCAGACTGATCAGGATATGGTCTGAGAAATGCGTCGTTAGGCAGTTTTGTCATCGAGTGCTGTTATGGTGTATGTGTGGTGTCCCCAAAAGCCCCTGTGTGAGACAATGCAAGGTTTGGAGGAGAAATGATTGGGCTCGAGCCTTAACCTAATCAGTGAATTGATCCCTGATGGGATTAACTGAGTGGTAACCGGGGGGCAGGTGGGTGTGGCTGGAGGAGATGGGCAATGGGGCCGTGGCTTTGGGGTATATATTTTGTATCTGGAGAGCAGTCTCTCTCTGCTTCCTGATGGCCATGTGAGCTGCTGCCCTCTGCCTCACCCCGAGCCCTGAGGAATGGAGTCAGCCACTTATGGACTGAGTCCTTGGAAACCGGAAGCCATTAAACAAACCTTTCCTCCTCTACAATCATTCTAACGAAAACCAGTGCTTCCACATAGACCAGGATGTACAGGTCAACCACTGGACCCATCTTGAGGCCATCAAGAGATGTGGTCACCAGGAGATGCATGACACTAAACTTTTTTTTTTTTCTTTTGGTACTGGGGACTGAAGCCAGGAAGCACTCTACCACTGAGCCACATCCCAGCCCTTCTAATGTTTTAAGACAGGATCTCCCTAAGTTGCCAAGGCTGGCCTCAAACTTTCAATCCTCCTACCTCAGCCTCTCCAGTCCTTGCACCATACCCAGCCTGAACTTTTTTTTTTTCTTTTAACAAGTGAATACATAAGCCAGTGACAGAGTCGCTCATGACCATTATCAAGTTTCAAGCGCCGTATCTAACTGTGTTTTGTACAACGGGCAGTGTGGTAGGTTTATACCAGCCTCTCATGGCGCTGTGACATGAGGACAGCTAAGATGTCACCAGGCAAGGGAGATTTCCAGCTCCCTCCATTATGATCTCATGGGATCACCCTGTCGGGTGTCCATCATGGGCCGAGATGAGATCACGCATGGTGCGTGGCAGCTTTTGGCTTCGTGAGCCCCTCCCTCTCCCAGGGGGCTTTTTCCCTCTGGGTGGCTCTCCCTCTACCCTCGCTGTCCACCCCACCAGCTGGCTCCTCCTGGAGCCTTCCCTTTCCCTGCTCTGAGGTCTTTTTCATGCCTGTATATATCGGGATGCTTTGCCCATGCACACAGGGTCACTGCCTGAAGCCCTTCATGTGTGCTGAGCAGGACCCTGCGTCCTCCTTGCGCCCAGAGTCCTGAAGGTCATGTAGTCTGTCCTCGCTTGCAGGTACCTCGGATTTTAGGACTTCCCGCCCTGCCACTCCTTGGGCAAGTGATTTTTTGCCTCTGTCTCCGTTTTCCCGGGGTGTTAGGGGAATTCACTAAAGACTTGCCCAGGGAGTGTGGAGCCCAGGGCCTGTCAACGGGGGCTCAGCAAGTGCTGGGCAGGTCCTTGCTGGTTCCCACCTCTATTGCTGCCCTTGAGCTGGTTTCTCTTGATGGCCTTGGTTAAAGGGGTTGCCAGTCTCCTAACTGGTGGTTCTTCCTGCGTACACTCTGCCTATCTGATCAGCCATCAGCTCTTCTTTATCCTGCATTTAAAATTTTTATCAGACCCATCTTTTCCTTACGGCCGTGAGACGTAGACGCTTAGCTGGCACGGACTGTTGAACGGCTTCCTAATCGACCTCTTGCTCCTGTCTTTTCTTACCTTTTCTTTCTTCTCCTCCCTCCCTTCCTCTCTTTTTTCCTTCCTCCTTTTCTTTTTCTTTCTTCCAAAATACAGAAACTTGATCTATCAGCTAAAGTTGAAGTCCAACAGGTCTAACAGGAATTTGCACAAATGCCCATTTGTCCTTCTGGATGCAAAGAGGGTAGGGAAGTCAAGCTGACCATGGGCACACGTTTCTGCATTTAAACATCACGAAGACCCTACTGGGCGGGTATCGCTGTTCCCCATTTCACAGAGAAAAAAAACCAGGCCCCGGAGAAATCACGTGACTTGGACGATTCTGAAGAGACAGAGCTGGGATTCGTATCCAAATCTCTTTGACTTAAAAGTTCCTGTTCAGAAAAGAAGACTTTAGTGGAAAAATGGGTCAAACCAAAATAGGATTTGTCATTGAGTTAAAGAGTCAGGAACCAGGGTTAGCTTCTGGTTTTCGTCCTTGTGTAAGTTTTGCGGGCTGTAACTACGGCATGTTAAAGAAAGCTGGCGGAGGGTGAATGGGACCGCTCTCCTATTGGGACACGTTTCTGGTAACTCTAAAATGATTTCAAAATAAAAACTTTCACCAGACGCCGTGGTGCATGGCACACGCCTGTCATCCCAGTGGCTCGGGAGGCTGAGGCAGGAGGATCTCGAGTTCAAAGCCAGCCTCAGCAAAAGCGAGGCACTAAGCCACTCAGTGAGACCCTGTCTCTAAATAAAATGCAAAATAGGGCTGGGGAGGGGGCTCAGGGGTCAAGCACCCCTGGGTTCAATCCCTGGTTACCCCCTGCCAAAAAAAAAAAAGTTTCTATGGACTTTGGATGATAATGGTGGGTCCCTGGAGGTTTACCCCTGGTAACAGGTGCCACTCTGGCAGGGGACCCTGCTCATGAAGGAGGCTGGGCACGTGTGGGGACAGAGGGGAGTGGGGGGAAATCCCTGCACCTTCTGCTTTATTTTGATGTGAAACCCTAAAAAATGAAGCCTAAAACTACTGCAAGGAAGGAAGTCTTTCATTTTCTCAAATTGAATTCTTTTAATTCTTCCTACACGTCCAGATTAACAGGCTTCCCTGTGACCTTTCCATAGATACACATAGGACCACGCTCCCTTCCACCCTCTCCTGCTCTCTTAAAAAAGAAAAGGTAAATAAATTCGTTTGTCATATATAATTGTAAAGAACCAATTAAAAAGAAAAAGAAAAGAAAGGTACCTGTTGTCTCCATCATATATATGCTCTCCTGAGCCTTCCGCCAAACATCCTGTCCTTTGATGGTCCAGAAAAACCCCTTGCCCCTCACACTGTCCCCCAACCCCATACACACATACGTGTGCATCCATGTGCACAAGCGTGTACTCCCCTCCCGCTGTGACCACCCCGAGGCATCAGTGGGAACCCTGAGGAGAGGTAAGGGGGTGCAGGGGCTGCATGCTCCTCCCTGGGTGCCCCCAAATTCAACAGTTCGCCTTGCAACCTCCAAGGTGCCCCTCTCACCTCCCCCTCCCCTAGGCCGCCTCCCCCCTCCCCCTTGAGTTGGCCTGTAACCTTCCCGAGGAAGCCAAATGAGTTATTTGAGATGGAAACGTTAATTTATTTGAGCAGATGGGTGTCAACGCTGCTCTGTAAAAAGGTGGCGGTGTGCCGCGTTGGCCCAGAGCGCTCGGCTGAGGTCCTGGCTGCGCGCTGCCTCCCCGGGTGTGAACGGAATCATATGTTACCGGCGCGAAGGGAAATGCCTATTGAAGCGGAGCCCTTCCAGAAAAATCGTTACCCTCCCTGGGTTTTTTTTTTTTTTTTTTTGGTTTTAAATGTGGATTTTTCACATCTCTGATTTGCTGAGAGCTGAAAAAACCTGAAACTCATTATTTCTCAAAGTGTGGTCCTGGGACTGGCTTGAGCAGAGCCTCCCAAGGGCTTATTAAAAACGCAGATTCGTGCCCCCCCATACCCTCCCTCTCAGGGGTGCAGGCCTGGGGAACCTGCCATCTTAACAAGCTCCCCGGGGACCGGCATGAGCACCAAAGTCGGACCCCCCCAGCCCCTGCCCACCTCCTTTGATGAAATGCAACTGTCACACTGCCCAGGAAAATCTTCAAAACAAAACAAAACAGAAAAAAAAAATCTTGGGATTTGGGGTGATTTTTTTTTTGATTGTTTGCTTGGCTTGCTGATTGTTGATGGTTGATGTTGTTGTTTGATGGTTGCTTTTTTCTTTCTTCCTCCCTCGACTTTTAAAGATTTGGTGCCAAAAAAAAAAAAGTCTCATATTTGCCACTAGAAATAGATAAGAGAAGAAAAAGATGCACAAAGAGATGATTTGGGCCCTCGAAGTGAAAGACAGTTTGGAAATTTTTAGGAATTTCCAGGAAAAGGGGTCTTCCGTGCTGTGCCTCTGCCCTTGGCAGTGAACTTGGTCCACCAGCTCCCCCGCCTCCTCCTCCCCACCCTCCTCCCCTCCCTCCTCCTCCCCTCTCTAAGTGTTCCATCCAATTTTCTCTGGAATACGTGTAGTGAGGAGGCCTCAATGACTTCCCAAGGGACCTTCCTTATAGGAAGAATCACCGCTGGAAGATTATGAAACCTCTGTAAAATATGTGTGTAGGAACTCGCGACGTTTTGATCGCTACCAAGGAGAAAAAAGGGACAGTTTCTTATGAGTCAGTTTCCTGAACATTTTTTATGTTTTTTTTTTTAATTAATTAATCCTTTCCCCCCCTTTGTTAGGAATTCCTGGCACAGACACAGCCCCGGAGAAGGGAAACATCGCCCACGGGCTGTATGTCTAAACTGTCAGGTTTTCAACCCCAAATCTCTGGAGGCGAGGCCAGATTTCATGTGCTTCCTGTGAAGCAAGGAGACTCTTGTCATCCTTGGAGAGAAGGGAGGCATTATGACTCGCCGTGCCACCACTGCCACTGGCAAGCGCCATATGGTCCCACACAGCCGCTTCCCTGGGCCGTCTCCACCCTGGACTGGGAGGAGCGCGGGACGCACTGCCACCCAGCCACTCTAGGGCCTGCGTCAATGAGGCACCTGGGTTTCCACCCCCCCCCGCCCCCTCCCTGAGGAGTTTGCAGCCAAAGACAATGAACTGAACAGTTTCCCCAGCTGTAGGAGGGGGATTGGGGTCCCACCGTCTGCCTTTGTCACCAACTCATCCTGAGGCTCCTTCTTGGTCTCTGTCTCTTCATCTGTAAAGTGAAAATCCAGCAAATCCGCCGGGACAGTGAGAGATAATAGATCAGACACACCAGAAGTTCTCAGATGGGGTGGTCTGCTCTTGTCCTCTCTTCCTATCCAGGGGACATGTGTCATGTCACAGAGATTTTAGGTTGTCACAACTTAACGGAAGGGACTTCCTTTGGTACCTAGAGTATAAGAGGACAAGGATGCTGTCCTCTGAAAACAGTCTCCCACCACCATGTGTTAGCCAGCCCAGACATACCTCTGGTGCCGAGGCTAAGAATCCCTGATAGAAAATAGCTGGCAAACAGTTGGTGATTAAAGTGGAATGTGGGAAAGGGAATTCAGTAAGGGTGTTCAATAATCCTTAGCTCTGATTTACTGATCCAAGATCATTCACAGCTGTCTTGAAGGATCCGAAGGCTGCAAACAAGCTCAGCCAGACAGTGTCATGATTGATTAGTGATGTCTGCCATGGGCACGGCAGGGGGAAGCGGCAGCCAGAGTGAGGTGTATTTTCCGACCCTGGACCATGTGCTGTCTAGCATCTGTTTCTCCTCTGACATTCTGTGATTCTATTGCTGAGATTCTATGAGTCTATCTCTGAAGTTCTGGAGTCAGCATTATTTACAGAATATTCAAGCAGCCCCGGCTCCTGCAGGATTGCTTTGGCAGGGTGGGCTGGTGAGCTGAGAGCCAGGAGGCCCTGTGCAAGGAAAAATAAATGGCTGTGGACCGGATGAGACGTGAGTGACGTGGCATGCTCTCCCTCACCATCTTCCCCATCTCTCCTGGGCTAACAGTGTTAGTTACTCTGTTGGATGAACGCATCATCGTCAGGAGATGGTGGTGCTTAAATGCACAACTATTACCTCGAAGGGGTCAGCAGTCGTCCATCTGATGCCTTACTCTGCTAACCTAGCTCAGGAGGACAGAACTGGGAGGAAATAAGACAAGATGGGTTATTTTTTGAGAGCGGATGCAGAGGTGTGAGACCTGTGGATTAAAGGGCTCTAGTCAGCATCACTGCATTGCTGGATTCTAGGAGGTATCATTCACACTGGGACTTCGATGTGTTTTAAAAACTCAAGATCACATGTCTCAGGAAACTGCTGTGTCCCACGCAAGCCAGGACAGCTGGCTACCTCCAGTCTAGGCCACACGGCATGGGAGGAGCTTCGTGGTCCTTTCTGTAATTGATCCCTCCTGCTGCTGCCTGAATTTTCTTCCTGGTCATGCCCTTCCCTTGCTTATGAATTGTCTGTGGCTCCCTAGGACCCCTGGGACTAAGTCAGAATTGGCCTCTACCTTGCTTCCTGACATGGCCCCATCCACCTCTCTTCTGCTGAAAGGCTCCCCAGCAACCTGAGATCAGCCGTCCACTCTCCTGTGTCCACTGAGTTAGAGGGGGAACCCACGGTCAAGAGTGTGCTCAATTTGTGTCAGCAGAAAAGGAGCTAATTGGCCTGATGCTGCTCAAGACATCCTCCTTCCCTCCTTCCTCCCTTCTCCCCACCCCTTTCCTCTTTCCTTCCCTCTTTAAGTTTTTCAAAGCAGTTTCATGTACCTGCTGGCCAGATGCCCTCTGTATCTCTGACCACCAGGTAAGACAGATGCCGTACCTATTGAACAGGTGGGAAAACTGAGGATCCTTTCTTTTAATAGTTTTTTTTAGTTGTAGTTGGACACAATCCCTTTATTTTATTTATTTATCTTTATGGGGTGCTGAAGATGGAACCCAGGGCCTCGCACATGCTAGGTGAGCGCTCTACCACTGAGCCTCAGCCCCAGCCCAAGGATCCCTTACTCAATGAAGCAGGGTCTCTGGACGGGGAAGAGCAGATCCCAGGGACGTCCTGAGCAGCTCAGCAGTTCTGGACTGTCACGGATCCATTTTCTGCACCAGGCATCACGTCTCCTGAAACCATGAAAACCTGAATCGTCTCTGCAGCTCCATACCTTCTCTCTGCCCAGTCCCTTTGCCGGGTTCTGGGTGTGCCCTGCTTCGTGTCAGTACTTGCAGCAACATGTTGAGGTGCCGTTACTGTCACTGGCCCCATGGACAGGGGAGGACATTGAGGCTTCAGAGGGGACAAGCAACTTTCCTAGGGTCACCAGCTTGTCGGGTAGGTACTGGGCTGCCAGGCCTCCCGCCTGAGCCCCTGGCTGGCTTTGCAAAGCTGACTATCTGCTCTGCCGTGTTCATAGAAGGAGATAAAGATGCCATTTTTCTGAGGTCTGGACTTTGCCTCTAACACCCCGCCGAGCTGTCCCCCCCCCCCAGCCACCCTTAAAGAGGAGAGGAAGGTCACACGTGTTAATTGAGCACCTAGAGCGAGCGAACACAGGAACATTTATTTTTATGCCACCTAGAAAAGGACACCTTGGGATCAGAGGAAATGGAGACCCACTGGATTGACGGCACTGACCAACCCTGGCACCGCTGGTTTGCAGAGGGTGATGCTCTCTGATTTGCTTTTTCCAAACCTTGAGGGCACAGTTTTCCTTGAGTCTTCGGGCGCCATAACTACAATGCGGTTCTCCAGCAGCTCGGTGCAGGACCTTCAGCACAGACTCTCAGAACCAAAGCCAGAAATCCACCCTCCCACCCATGCTGAGACGGGAAAGGTGGGCAGCAGACCCAGGGTCCCCGGATCCCAGTTGAGTCCCACTGCCCACAACGGGCAGTAGGTGGCACCATGGCCCCGGTTTAACAAGGACGGCAGGAGGGTGGGAAGGAGGGGGGAAAACCCAGAAAGAAAAAACAGTGGAAAACAAGGATTTAAAAGCAGAACAATTTGTTCCAAAACATTTGCCTTGTGACAGGGTCATCTATAAATTCTGGGATTTCCTGCCTGGCCGTGGGGCAGGCCGAGGGCCGGCGGCCACCTTCCTCCGCGCAGTCTGGGAGAATCAGTGGAAGCCCAGCTCCCCGGCTCTGGCCTCCCCGGGGTCGAGACTGGCTCTGAAATTTCCTGGCTTTTGTGCCCTAAGCAGGATCCTGGGTCGGGCAGCTCTGGAGGAAAGCCGGGCTCCAGTTTCCCTGGGCTGGGAGGAGGGGCCAGCGGAGCTCCTGGTCATTTTTAAAGGAGAGGCTGTCCTCCGCCTCTCTGTCCCTTCTCTGCCGTCTGCCTTGTTCCAAAGCCAGAAAATAAGTAAAAGCCATCAAAGGACAGAGTCGGGGGTGGCCCTGTTCCAGTCCGCACGGGCATCAACACGGAGAAAAATCACCCCTTTGCCAGCCCAGTAGAACCTGGACAAAACCCAGCCTGGCCATGTGGTGAGAGAGGGGGCCAGCCTTCCCCTGCCCAGTGATGGCATCACAGACGCCCAGCAGCCGGACGTGGTGGACCAGTCATTGGAAGGAGCCTTTTACACCTCTGGAGGCCAGTTTCCTCCTTTGTTGAGTGGCACACAGTAGCACCTCGTCTGCAGGGAGCTCCTGAGGCTCAGGGGTCACTGTGCTGGAAGCCCTACACGTGTGGAAGTCCTTGTCCAGTGCAAGCATGTTTCTTTCTCTTGCCACTCATGTCCTCTTGGGATCCAGGTGACCCTCCTGCTGGGAAAACACAAACACGGGACGTGGAGCATCAAGACTCTGAAGGAAAGATCTGATGAACTCACAAGAATAGTTTTGTAGGTCGAATACGGTCATGAGGTGTTTACATCAACAGCAAGCTGCGAAGGTGACACGGAGCTGGAAAATCCCTATTGCCAAGGGACATCGTAGCAGTCATGATGTCATAGCAAAATGCGTTCTTAGCCTGTGCGGTGACGCTGGTGTGAACGAACCTGCTGCGCGGCCTGTCCTATGAAACCACAGCCCGAATAATTATGTACAGAAGCTAACACTCGATCACGGTGATGAACGTCTGTATTCACCCTACTGAATACTGTCCATCGTTAGCTTAGAGTATGCCCCTTCTGCTCTCATAAACCAAAAGTTCACTGTAAAATATTCTGCTGTGTTACACCAGCAACAGCCTCGTCCCTCTGAGTTTCCTGCATCTCTTGATGGTGTCCAGAGGACAAGTCCAGTGATGGACTGGTGTCATCTAGGCTTGTGAAAACGCACCGTGATCTTCAGGCACCGGGAAACCACCGAAGGATGCGGCGTCCTGGGTTCCGCGAGGTGTCTCGAACAGGCTTAGAGTTACATTTTCTTCTCACCCCGGGAACCAGGGTCAGAAGCTGAGCTGGGACCCCATAAGGGAAAAAGCAACTGTGAATCAGGCTCCTGGTCAGAGTGAGGAGCCTGGGTCCGGGCTGGGTCACTACTCAGCTGAGCGACATTGATGAGCCATAAATCTCCCTGGATCTCAGTTTCCTCATCTGTTTAGGGTGGTGGGTTGGGCAGATGAGGAATTGCCATCTCAAATGCCTACGGAGGCCAGGTGCCAGGCAAGGGAGTGACCAAGAGAGACTGGCTGAGGGGGCAGCTTCTTCTTAGCCCCCCAGCTGCCCGTGGCCTAGAAGGTACTGGGTCAGCGATGCTAGATTTTTAAGAAGCCAGGAGTCTGGAGTTTTGTGGAAATGGTTCCGAGTTGTAAGTCAATGGAGGTCAAACCCATCAGGTCTGGGGGGTCCACCTGGTTCTCAGGCCCCAGTGATTCCAAGGTCCACAGGATTCTTCCAAGTTCAGGAAACCCTGGGGACCGTGTCCACTGTTCACATCCTCACCGTTCTGTGTTGACACCTACAAAGCTGTGTGGTGCCTCCTGATTCTGGTGCCCCCCAAGACATCGGCAGACACCCAAGGCCTTGCCTTATTCTGTCTCCCTTCAGAGTTGTCTCCACTGCTACTGACTCGGGGACCCATTCCTGTCCCCTTCCCCCCAGACGCCCAGGCGATAGCTCCTTCCTGTGCACTGGACTTACAGGGCAGCACATCTCAGCTACCAGGGAGCCTGAGTCTGGAGATTAGAGGTCTCTGAGGTTCTTAGTAAATGTTTGTCAAATAAAAGAATGAATGAACAACCCCAAGCCTTAATTGGTTTGTTTGTTTCCCTCCTCCTCCTCCTCCTCCTCCTCCTCCTCCTCCTCCTCCTCCTTTATGGAGATAGCTTTGTTCTTATATTATTTAGGTTCAGTGCAAATTTTTTTTTTTAATTCAGGAAAAAATTTCTGATAGCTTTGTTTCCTGGCATGCTCAGTGTAAAACAACTTTTATAAAAGAAAAATAAAAGAAGAAAGCAAAAATCACAGAAACTCTCATCGACATAGTGAACATTTCAATGTATTTCCCCTTGAGACTGTGTGTATATGTGTGTGTGTATGTGTGTGTGTGTGTGTGTGTGTACATGTATACATTTTAAACATTAGGGTCATATTGTGTGTGCAATTTGATATTGCATGCTTACCATTATACTTTGAGCATTCTTCTAAGTCATTTATTATTTTAAAAATTTATTTCATTAGCTGGCTAATAATTTATTATATATGTATATCATTAATTATCCAATCACTGAATTGGGAATCACTCATCGGACTGAGCATATGGTAGGCATTCAATAACTATTTGCTAAACGAATAATTAAATGGCTGGATAGGTGGATGGATGGGTGGATGGATGGGTGGATGGATGGGTAGATGGGTAGGTGGATGAATAGATAGGTGAGTGGATGGGTGGATGGATGGATGGGTAGATGGGTAGATGGATGGGTGGATGGGTAGATGAATGAATGGGTGAATGGGTGGATGGATGGGTGGATGAACTGGCGGATGGATGGATGGATGGGTAGATGGGTGGGTGGATGAATAGATAAATGGATGGATGGGTAGATGGGTGGGTGGTTGGGTGGGTGGGTGGATGGATGGATGAGTGGATGGGTGGGTGGATGGATGGATGGATGGATGGATTGTTGATGGAGGCTGTCTTGTTCATAGTTGAACACAGAGGGGCCATTTCCCTTTTTTTTTTTTTAACTAATATGAATAGCACTGAAAGAAATTTCCACATGCCTAAGCGTTTGATTACATCCTTGATTATTTCTTTAGGGAAATTCCCTAGAAGAAGAATGAGTGAGTGAGCAGGGAAGGCTTGATTGAGACTCTTGGTACAAATTGCCAAGTTGCTACCTAGAAAGGTTATGCCAATTAATACACCCTTAGCCCCCCTGGGGGGCGTCCCTTTCTGAACGCTTGCCAACCTAACTTTTTAATTAAAAAAAATTGCCAATTTGATATCTGTTCATTTAAATGTGTATTTCTTTGATCACTAATGAGTCTGAGCCTTTCCCCCATAGGACTATCCGCGTTTCCTTGTGACTCCTGAAGGCTTGATGACAGAAACTTTGGTACCTATGACCGTTGGGCAGGGAAATGGGGTCGGACCACGGAAGTTTGGGGCAGGAGGCTTTTTTTGTTGAGTCTTTGGGTCACAACAGCTTACCCTTGTCTGTGGTCACAGTCACCGACATTTCTCCTGAACAAGGTCCTATGCTTGGTGTAGGGTCTTCCCCTAAAAACTGGAAACTAGGCTTGATTTTAATTTAGGGGCTCAGATCTGGGTGACCCTAGAGCAGTCACCCCTAGGCTCTACTGTCCCTGGGTTTTGAGGTCATCCTGAAGTGCAAAGGCTTATCATTAGTGGAACCAGCCTGTCTCCCTCCCTCCCTCCCTCCCGTCCAGGTGTGCACTCTTCATGCAGCACATCCGTGTGGAAGACCCGCCACACACTTGTACCTTGTCTTGTTTCACGGTGAGGTTGGGCCTAGACCCACTCTGGGGTCTCCATTCAGGGCGGTTCCTCAGGGGATGGGGGACAACAATGGCCCAGGGTCAGTCTGCCACGCTGTCTGCAAACGGGATCCAGACCGTGAGCTTGGGTTCCTGGAAGACCTCAGCTGAGACCTTCAGAGAGGATTGCAACACATTTGGCCAGGGTGAAGGGTACAGTTTGTGGCTGAAAAACAGAGTCTTTTTTTTTTTTTCCCCCTGAGTCAGTCCAGCTAGCCTGTCTGGGATCGAATCCACAAGGGCTGGACAATCTGGTCACAGCAAATTAAAACAGCATGGGCACCGGCCCGCCATGTTGTTCAAAACAGTATTTTTGTTGTTTTAAGCAAGGACGCCCCCCGCCCCCCCAGTATCGACCTCTGAATTGAAATGGGGAGAATTTATAAGAAGGTGGACTGCTCAGGTGTTCCGGAACCCGCACTGCCTTCTCCTCAGTCCCATGGAGGACCTGCCTCCTGGCCTCGTCTTACCCCCTGTCTGGAGGCTCATGGGTGTTCGTGAGCTGGGGCCACAGGGCGTCTGGAGTGTCAGGACAGATAGGTTCCCCTTCCCTCTGTGGAATTTGGTCCCCTCGTTCCTGGATGTCTGCGGCCTTGCTGACCTGTGTCCCTGCAGGGACGACAATATGTCTTACTTGTGGAAATCTGTGGATGGAACAAAGTCTCCTTGTGACGGTCATTTCTGTGTTCGTGTGCCAAGCCTGATGAACACGAACCCCAGGTGCCCTCGAACCTGCCCGCGACGGAGGCAGGTTGCTACACGGTTTTGGGGGCCTGTCTCCTTCCAGGAAATAGGGACAGTGACATCAGGGGCTGTGAGGCTGGAGTAGGGACAGAGGTGATTCCCAGTCTCAAGCAGCCCCTCCCAAGTCCCTCTTTCCTCACCGTCCTCATTCATCCTTCTTTGTAGTGCATTATCATTTTAAATGACTCACTGCTAGAACGAGAGCTATTTTCCCCCCACAGTTAAACACTCAGATCCTAGCACAGTGCCTGGCACATAGTAGGTGGTCATTTAGCAGCGAGGCTGGAATGAGCCTGGCACTTAGACGTGCCTGTTTATTGTTTTGCTTTCTCCCCCTCCTTTGGGATCCATCCCCTCACATTACCGGGTTTGGATCAGAACCACTTTACAGGTTGGAAACCCTTCGGGGAGGTCTTGTCCCTTCTCCTGGCCTACCCAGGGTGGCACTTGTGCCAAGGCTCCCATCCAAGGCCCTCGGAGTGCGTCATGAACATTCACCATGTAGACAGCCTGCTTCATGTGAGGCAGGTGGGGCGTGGTGCACTCGAGCAAGAAGGTTCCCGGAGAAGCCAAACCTGTTCTGGAAGTGAATGGAAAGTCGAAGCACAGATCTCAGAGGCCATCAGTGACGTCCAGTGGGCGGCCCAGGACGCAGAGGTTCCTGGAAGGTGCCATCCCCCCATACGCAGCTCCTCCCTCCTTCATAGCCCTGTGCCCGGGAGCCGTATTGTTTGCCCTGTTGGTGGACTTCCTGAGCCAAGCCCAGAGTCCTCCAGGCTGCCAGAGGCTGTGTGCCTGGACCTGTCAAGCCCCCTTAGCAGAGGCGTCGAGGCTGTGCGTCGTAACTGACCCATACCCGCTCGGAAACACAGCCCGGAGCATCTGCCCTGATCCACACGGGGCAGGGAGCCTCACCAGGGACCAGCAGCCCTCAGATAGGAAGTGATTAGCTCAGCCCAGACGGACAGTCTTCGGGAGCCCAGAAAGGAGGACTGAGTCAGCACAGGCTTCTTGGAGGGGTGATGCTTCCGTGGACACCCAGGATTCCTGAAGCAGCTTACAGACCCCATCCCCTAGCCTTGCTTTACAGGCTGAATCAGGGAACAGGGTGGCTTCAGGCACAGTTGGACCCAGGGGTTTAAGTGCCAACTCCATCTCCCAGTTCTGTCTCTCTCTGGGCCTAGGCTTCAATTCTTCCAACCAGAGAGAATATTGCAGTCCCTTGGTAGAAAAGATGGAAACCAGAGCCCGCCACGTTCTTCTCCTTCCAGGTACCTGTCCACGGAACCCATATTTACCAAGTGAGGGATATCACGGTGAATCCCCCAGACAAACTCACGCAGGTGCTAAAGAGCACACCCAGGGAGGCCTGTTACCAGGACTCTGACCAACCAAAGCCCAGAAGCAACTTAAATATTCGCCAACAGGGGACTAGTGACGCACATCCTCAGCCATGCTGTCCCCACGCAAAGGAGGACTGGGCAACTCTGAAGAGGAATGTGACACCTCTACCCACGGTTCTCGCCGGGAGTGAGGGGAGAGAAGGATTCTGTCCCCAGGGGACACTTGGCAATAGAGAGGAGTTTGGGGTTGTCACAGCTGACTGTGTGTGTGCGTGAGTGCTAATGTCATCTCAGGGTGGAGACCCAAAGGCTGCTGCAGCTTCCAGAGTGGACAGGACAGCCCCGCCACTGAGACTTATCCAGACCTGAAAGTAGTCACTAGTGTGCAGGTTGAGGAACCCTAGCCCGTACCTATGATGCCGAAATATCTAAGGATGAATTAAAAAAAAAAAAAACCCACCATGGAAAACGATAAGTGTAATAAACTGCTGTTTGTGCAAAGCAAGGAACACACCAGATATGTGCTTGTATATGCATAGAATTATTTTCTCTATGCAGCTTTAAAAATATCTCTAAACCATGTGCATGTATTGTATTTATTTAGATACTAGGGATTGAATCCAGAGACGCTAAACCACTGAGCCCAGACCTTTTCTATATTTAGAGACAGGGTCTTACTAAGTTGCTCAGGGCCTCCCTAAGTTGTTAAGGCTGGCTTTGAACTCATGATCCTCCTGCCACAGCCTCCCGAGCCGCTGGATTACACCCAGCCTGTGCATGTATTCTTTAAGGGATTAAAATGTGAAACGTACAAAAGTGGGGCCAGACCTACCCTCACTCATGGCTTGTCCCCTCCTAGAGCCCTTCAGAGAAGTGGTTAAGAGTATCCCCTGAAGTCGTAGTTGGAAGGACCCTGGAGACCCCCAGTTCCTAGTGGGCGTCAGAGAAGCCAGGGAAGCCCAGGAGGAGATGCACTGAGCTGGGGCCTCGGGAGGAGGGCTTTCCAGGCAGGTCTTGGAGGGGTGCCGTGTTCAAGCCTCCGATGCCAGTGTGCTCCCCCATGGTGGCTCTTAGGAAGCCCCATCCTCTGGGCAGCTGCAGACCATAGCTCCATTGTCTCGGGGTCCTGGAGGCTTGCAGTCTGAGGTCCTGGTGTGGCCTGGGCTGTGCCCTCTCTGCAGCCTGTGTGGGAATGCACCCTGGCTCCTTCCTGGCCTTCGGTCTGTTTATCTTTGCCTTCACGTGGACATTCAAGGGACACATCTGATGAGGGCCCACTCTACTTTAGTGTGACCTTGACTGATTTCAATGACCTATTTCCCCAAAAAAGGCCATGTTCAGAGGTAGTGGGAGTTGGGACATAACATTTTTTTGCAGGACACAATTGGACCTACAACTCTTAAGCGCATGCACAAGTATATACACATGCACATAGGGTCTCCCCGCCACCCCAGAGTACGCGGAAGGACCAGTCTTCCACTGATTACGCTTCAAGAAATTTGATTTGACATAATTCCTTCACTTTACAATTGATGTGTCTGCAGCCCAGAGAGGGATAGTGTGTAGCAGAAGGTCACACAGTAGGTTAGAAGCAAAGCTGAAATTAAAATCCAGGTCACTGCTCTCCAGGATGAATCAGGAAGCTCAATTCACCCTTGCTAGGAGCTGCTCTTTACATCTGAGGATTCAACAGACTGGTGATTAAGATGGCATCCTCCACTCATCCACCCTATTCACCCACCCACCCGTCTAGTCACCCACGTGCACCTCCACCCATCTACCCACCCACCTACTACATCTCCTGCCTCGAAAGCCAAGCTGCTTGGCAAATCAATTCCTACTGCTGTGCCCAGGTCTCCTTTATGAAGGTCCCAGTATGTTCCTGCCAACTGAAAACTGTTCAGGTCGTGTGTGACAGAAGCCACTGTGGACAGGCCAGAGCCAAAGACGTGAGGACTCCACCGTGGCTTCCAGCGCAGCGGGACCCAGGGGCTCCACCAGCACCATCCCCGTCTGTCCTCCCTGGGCAGGGCTTCCCTGTGCCGTTCTCAGACACCCCTGCTCTTCCTGGGGGGAGCCCGGGTCCTGGCAGCCCCAGGCTCATCAGCACGGGGTGGGGGTCCGCCCTGGCCCCCAGGCTCCCGCCAAGGTCCCCAGGAGGGCTTCCAGGGCCACGTTCCAGAGCCCACCCCTGTGGCCACGCGGGATGCCGCATCTGCTCATCCAGCCCCACTCGGCTGTGACAACTGAGAGTGGCAGGGCCCAGCAGAGGTCCCCCAAGTGCCTGCCTAAGGGAACCCACTGTCCTGGGCGGTGGGTCAACTCTGCTCCCAGTTCCCTGAGCTGCCCGAGTAGCCTCCTAAATGTCTGTTGGGAGTCTCCCATGGGGCCAAAGATATGGGATCTAGTCCATAACAGTTTGCTGAATGGATGAGTGGACAGTTGGATGAGTGGATGAGTGGACAAATGGATCCAATGCATGGATGGATGGGTGGGTGGATGGACCAATAGATGGGTGGAGGATGGAAGGATGGGGGATGGGTGGGTGGATGGATGGGTGGATGTATGGATGGGTTGATGCACAGGTGGATGGGTGGGTGGGTGAATGGATGAATAGATGGGTAGATGGATGGGAGTGGAGGATGGGTAGGTGGATGGATGGGTGGATGGATGGATGGGTTGATGCACAGGTGGATGGGTGGGTGGGTGGACGGATGAGTAGATTGATGCATGGGTAGATGCATTGATGTACAAAAGCATGGATGGAGGGGTAAGTTAATGGATGACATCTTAATCATTGCTCACTCACAACTTCATATGCAGAGTGGCTCCTACGGAGCAGTAGCGTGCTCACTGATGCTCCCTTTGTCTTGATTTATCTACTTTTATTTTACAATACAGATAGTTGACACTCATTTGCCTAGTGAATTTCCATTCTATGTCTGCTGGTTATCACTGAGGATGATGGTGAACCATGCCACAGGAGACAAGGGAAAGAAATGGTAAAGAAGAAGAGGCCCCTTTATCTTCCTGTAGACAGATTTTTTTCCTACCCATCCACCCACCCATCCACTTGTGCACCCACCCATCCATCCACCCACCAATCCATCTACCCACCCATCCACCCATCCATTCATTCATCCACCCATCTACCCATCCATCCACCCACCAATCCATCCACCCACCCATCCACCCATCCATCCATCCACCCATCCACCCATCCATTCATTCATCCACCCATCTACCCATCCATCCACCTATCAATCCATCCATCCACTCATGTACCCACCCATCCACCCATCCATCCACCCCATCCATCCACCCCATCCATCCACCCATCTATCCATCCATCTTCCTATCAATCCATCTACCCATCTATCCACTCATGTACCCACCCATCCATCCACCCCTCCACCCATCCATCCACCCCATCCATCCACCCATCTACCCATCCATCCACCCATCTACCCATCCATCCACCTATCAATCCATCCACCCATCCATCCACTCATGTACCCACCCACCCACCCACAGATTTTTCCTTCACTGGTGGTGAAGATGGCTGGGCTCATTCTAAAGTTACATTCTTGCAGCTCTGTGGAGAAAGGCAGATCTCTTATTCTGCCTTGTTCAAACCTGGAGAAGAAACCGCACCCGGGGTTTGCTGTGCAGGAGGCAGCCCCCCCCCGCCGTGACTTGCCCTTGGAGACTCAGTTCTCAGCCTGACTCCCCTTCTGAGCTGAGTCGCCCTCACAGGGGGAGCATCCCGCTGCTTCCCTAAGGAGCCCTGGCTCCCCCGGCCCTGCCTGCTGTCACCCCATGCTAACGCAGCAGTCAGTCTCCGAGGGACACCTCTAGGGAAATGAGCGCAGAGGGAGCCACCTGCATTGGCGGCAGCAGGCTGCTTGGTGCCTGGGAGCCATCCAAGGTCCATCTGGGTGGACAGCAAGTGCTCAGCACCCCGTGCTGCAGACCTGCCCTCTCCCTTAGGTGTCAGCTCTTGCGGGGTTAAATTCAGTAGTTTGCCAGATGCTGAGCAGAAACACGGTCTCCTGCTGCTCCTGCCACGCTCCCCGTGGGGTGCCACGGAAGAGTGGCAGCCAGCAGTGTCTCCACCTCCTCCCCCGGGGCCAGGCTGGGAGACAGCTATTACGATCCCCACTTTACAGAAGAGAAATGGGCCCTGGCAAGGTCACCTGACTCGCCCATTCTTGGGTAGCCAGTAAGTGGCAGCCCAGGCCCCCTGCCTGTCCAGAACCACCTCCATGGACCAGGGTGCCCAGGACTTCGAGATGCTCACGGTGGGTCATCCCAGAGGCTGACCAGTGGAAACCTGGCTTAGGTTTTGCTTTTCCCTATCCGCCATTCATGAACCATCGTAACCTGAGAGGGAGGAAATTAGCCCATGGAAACGAAGATGGGTGCAAAAAGAACCTCCAGACACCAGTCGTGCTGGCACTTGTGGGCCATTCCTGCCTTGGCTGCCAGGATGCTGGGAACCGAGCAGAAGCTGAGCCCCCGGGAGACGTGATTCAAGGATCCCTGGGAGCTCCCGTCACCTCACAGCTCCCAGGTTTCCCGAGATTGTACCCGGAGAGACTTGCATTTCTTTGGATCTGAAATCCTTACTGATTTTCAAGAGGCCTTAATTAAAATCACGGTACCTCTGAGAGCGGCTGGATGGCACTTGGAGTGACATGTGGCAGGCAGGAAGCCGCAGAGGAGACCCTGAAGAGAGGACCTCCTTGGCCTCCATCATCATTTCAACTAGGGCCATCTTGAAAGAGAGAATACCATGTCTGTTATTTATCAGCGTATCGCAAATTACTTGGATCCTTAGTGGCTTAAAGCAACACTAAACGTTTATTTGCTCCCAAAGTCTAGGTGGCTTGCAAACTGGGGGATGGCTTCCCCAGGTGGTTCTGACTCCGCATCCTTCACGAGGCTGCCATGGGAATGTGAGACAGCAAGGCCCTACCTGACACCTGGGGACCCGCTCCGTGTGTCTCACTCACATGGCCTTTACCTGGGGGATGCTGTCCCACAGGGCCTCCAGGTGTCCCATAGCCAGGTGACGGGCTTCCCTCATCTACAGCATCTTCTATGACCTTGGCTTAGAAGTCACACTCCGTTTCTGTGATGTCTCATGGGTACCTTATTTGGCGTGGGAAGGTGTGAATACTGGAGTGTGAGATGATGTGGGGCCACTTTGGGTCCTGAGGGATGGGTACCTCGATTGTCCTCTCCATTTTACAAAGGATAACACGGAGGCTCCAAGAGGTGGCCTGAATGTCTCCTGGACTTTTCATGAGACCGTGAGCATCGTAAAGGTGAGGTCTGATCCAGAGAGAGTGTAGGGTGCAGGTGGGACTTGTGGTCTCTCATTGTGCACACCTAGACCCTAGGAGCACCCAGAACTGGCCCCCCCTGCATTTCCGGGGTGTTCAATCAACCCTTGCAGCACAACACATGTGAATGGGTCCAGGCTCCAGAAAATGAGGTTGCTCTGGAAACTCTGCCCATGATGTTCTCTGCTCCTCCAGCTGTCTTTGGGGGGCAGGCTCAGAGGGGACAGAACCACATGGCCAGATCTCTTATCTCGATGACTTTCCCGAGCACATGTGCGCGATCGCGGCTTATTATTCCTGGAGCCTTCTGTTTCTTTAAGACCCGAAATCGGCTGATGTGTTGCTGAAGGGAAGGGGTGTGGGCGAACTCCACAGGGACAGACCCCTCTGTGCTGCATGATAAAAGGGTCACTTTAATTGAAATAGAGTTATAACTGGCTGCCAGATTTAAGCCTAGGACCTCTCATATGTCAAACCCTTAGAGCGGGGAGATTATATATACGGGCAGTACGTATATAAATGTATGTATAATTTATGCGATATTTCTCCTATTTGCGCTCTCCACTTAAGCTATCCATTAAAGCACATCACATTAATTTAATTGAAAAATTCTGGGGGAATTGTATTAGCTTTTTTCCCATTAAATTAACATTACAGCCTTTAAATAGATGTCCTGGATGTCCATTGTTGCTAACAAAATTATTATGCAAATTGAAATCTGGCCTTTCTGGATTTGGCCACCGGCCCCCCCACCCTCCTCCTCCTTCCCTGACCCCTTTAATTTAATTGCCCTTACCCTGAGTGCCCAGGCCAGGAACCAGGAACCTGGGAGACGGAGGGGCCGTGTGGGCTCTGGGGCCTGGTTCTCATCCAGTGGAGATCAGGAGCCAAGCTCTGGTATTGAAGGCACTTGGGAAAATGCTCCAGAGTTATCTCGCAAGAAAAAGGACGAGCCAGCTCCCCCACGCTGCGCCATGTAGTCGTAAAGGGCCCAGGTTGTGAGTCACCCATGCTGAGTTTGGAATGGGGACTTTGAACAAATTTCCTAACCTCTGGAAAAGCAGGAAGCCGCCCCTCCCTGTCAGGAAGGCTGTCTGAGCAGGGCCTGTACCAGCAGGCACTGGGTGTGGGGGGGGCGGACTGCTAGCATTGATTCATGCCTTCATTCGCCCACCCACTCTTCCTTTTGGAAATAATTCCAAGCCTCCATCTGTGCCAGTTACTGAGTTAGCCCAGGACGGGCGGACAAGGTCTCTGATCTGGGGCTTGTGCGATGGAGTAGGGAGTCCTGGGCCAAGGGACGACTCTTCAGACAGGCTGTGAGTACAACTGAGATCCCATAAGATGATGTCACCTGGTGATGTCATCGCTGTCACCTGTGTTAGTGCCCTCGACCCAATTCACATAAGCATAGAACTGGCTGACAGCGTGTTTCTCAGGACACTCCCCCATCAGTAAGTGGCCCTGGGCCCAGCAGGAAAGAGCTTTCTCTAGCCTGAGCGGAGTGGCAGCCCTTCAGAGTCAGGGGTTCACTGTAAAATCTGCTTTGTCCTCTTTGGGTGCAGTAAGGGTCCCCGCCCCCATTCATGCTTTGGATCTTATCTTTCTGAAGGATGCTCAGGAGCATCCCTGATAATCTCTGGATGAGCATCAAGACTTCACTGCCCTTTCGGCGTCGCCAGGAGGGACTTCTTATCTTTCTGATTTATCTCATCTTTCTCATCTATAATCTCCAGGACTCTTTCCATCTCCCTGAATGCGCTCATCTATTTGCACAGGAGCTAAGAAGGTTAAAATAGGGCTTCAGAGACGTACGGTGTCTGGAGAAGCTGCTACAGTCATCTCTTGCTGTGTAACAAAAGAGCCCAAGACAGATGGCTTAAAAGAACAAGGGGTATTTGCCTTTTTAAAAATATTTACCATAGATTTGGGATCCAAAGCAGCTTAGCAGGTTTTAGCTCAGGGTATCTCAGATGGCCATTATCAGGGACACTGCCGAAAAGGCTCCTTGAAGTTCATGCCTAAGCATGAATCAGGAAGACGCAGGCTGCTGTGCCCTGGAACAGCTGGGCTCCTTGGGCATCTCTTTCTTGATGTGGCATCACCACATGCTCCGTCTCCAGCATGGGGCATCTAGAGCCACCAGACTCCTTACATGGGGGTCACAGCATCCATAGCACAGGTAGAGAGAGGAGAGTGGAAGTCCTATCCCCTTCTACGATCTGTCCTTGGAAGTCATGCCCCTTCTGTGTCTCACTGGTTGAGGTAGCCCCAAGGCCAGCCCAGGCTGAAGGGAAGGAGAAGCAGAGGCTATCTCTCGAGGGTCAGTGGCAAGATTCTGGATGACCAGAGAGGACTGAAAATATAGCAGAGGTCACGCTGGCCACTCGATGTTCCCAGGGAGGATCATGATGGCTGCAGAGTCCATGTGGGCGAGGTAAATCAATAAAGCCTCTAGGGTAGGACACAGGATGCTTTCTTTATATCCTTAGAATGGGAGAACACTTCTGGAACAGGTCAGGAAATCACTCTAGCCATAAAGAAAACAATGGATCAATTGGGGTTCATTAAAATAAAAGACTTCTGGTCATCACACTATCCCATTCTGGGACCCAGGGTGTGGCTCACTGGTAGAGCCCTTGCTCAGTCCTGGGTTTGATTCCTAATAACATACACACCCCAAATCCCACTCAGCTGGGTGCGGCAGTGCACACCTATAGACCCAGACTGAGGCAGGAAGACTTCAAGTTCAAGTTCAAGTTCAAGGCTGACCTGAACAATGGAGCAAGACCCTGTCTCAAAATAAAATATAAAAAGGGCTGGAAGTGTAGCTCAGGGTTAGGATCCTCAGGATTCCTTCCCTCAAAAAAAAAAAAAAAATGTGTGTGTGTGGGAGGGGGGACAGGTGCGGGAGAAATAGCTCAGTTGGTAGAGTGCTTCCCTCACATGCATAAGACCCCGGATTCAAACTCCAGCACCACACGTGCACACACAAAATTCCACTAGTAGAACAAAATTGCAAGTCACAGAATAGGAGAAGATGGTTGCACAAAAGACATCAGAGAATTCCACAGTCAGAATATTTAAAGAATTCCTGCAAATTAATAAGGAAACTACAATTTAAAAAAAAAAAAAGAAAAAATCTAGGCAAAACACATGAATAAGCTTTTCACAAAGGAGAAAGTCAAACGGCCAACGTACCTGTCAAAAGGGAGTCCACATCCTGAGTCAATTAAAATGTAATGAAAACCACAATGATGAATTTTACATAAGTAAATAAAACTTGGCAGGCCACCTAAGATTTTTTTGCACTCAGCAATGTGTAAATGTTTACAGGAAAGGCATGTTCAAGAATGTTCAGGGCGGCCTTATTTGTAACAGTCCTGGACTAGAAACATCACTAATAGCATCGCAGCAGAATGGGGACCGTGGGACCTATTCACACAGCACTACACCTGCAGCATGATTTGTGGGGTGCCAGGAAGCCAGGAAGTGGGACAGACTCTCAGTCATGTGGATGGATCTTGGTACCCTACCACCAAGTGAAAGAAAGCGTGTTATGATTTCAAGGACCTAGGGTTCAGACCCAGCAAGACCAATTATTAGAAGTCAAATTAGTGGTTATCTCTGGTGGTGGTGATGGAGAATCCTTCAGGGGACATGCAGAACCCTTTTGGGGAGTTGGCAATATTCTCTATCTTACGCTAGCTATGAAGACGTTTTCTCTTTGTAAGAATTAATTGGATTTGTATACTTTCCTGATACACAGCATATAAAGACTTCAACATAAAAGTTTATTTTTTGAGAATACTTCGGCCCATGTTCTATAGCAGAGGTCAGCAAACTACAGCCCCGGGGTCAAATCTGGATAGTTACCTGTTTTATAAATAAAGTTTTATTGGGACACAGCCATGCCCATTCACTCGTACATGGCCTAAGGTTAATTCTGCACTACACTGACAGAGTTGCCTGGATGTCACAGAGTAAGTATGGCCTATAAAACCTTTTGCAGAAAACGTTTGCTGACCCCTGTTCTAGAGTATGATTTCTCACCAAGCCATCAGCATGTATTAGAAAACAGGTCTGTTTTTCAACGGGGATATTGGTCCTATTGAGAGGTACCCCTCCACCCCCATACATAGTGGGCTGTCTTCTGCTAGGCCTACACCCCAGCTGGGTTCTAGAAGATTCCATGCCAGGAAACAAGACCTACCTGCCTTCAGGTGATTGCCAAAGTTATCTCATTTGCTTTCCGTTTTCTTCCTTAAATCTGCTTTTTCTGGTCATTTGAACTACAAACGTAATATATTTTTTTTTAAAATAATAATTCAAACCACAAAGAAGAGCCTAAAATAAAATGAATAGTTTCCCCACCTCTCCCTGTCCCTGTTAACAGTTTGGTTAGAAATGTTTCCTTACCGTTTTCTTTATTTAAAAACATCTAGAAACCCATGGTGTTTGACTTTCTCCTCTTTGTTTTAATGAAAGTGGGATCACACTTGCTTTCTTTATGTTTAACAAGGTGTCGAGAGTGTGCACAGGTTTATTTTATAGTTCTTAACGGCTGCACTGTATTCCTTAATATAAATACATTATGATTTGTTCAGCTATTTTCCTGTTAGCATATATTCAGGTGGTTTCCGGTTGTGTTTGAACTGTTACAAACAATGCTGCAGTCAACATTTTGGTGTATTTATGCCTTCCAGGACGGGCATTTTCATTTCTAGTGGGTTTATTCCCAGAAGTGGGAGTGTTGAGCCACAGTTGAAATTTTTGAAAATACCCACAGTTGAATTTCCACCATGGTATAATAATTCATAGGCCTCCCCCAATGGTGTAGGACTGGATCCCTTACACCCTCTCAGCTCTAGATGTTTCGAATATTTTCCATTTTTTTTTTTTTTTTTTGCCAGTCTGATGGGTAAAAAATAGTATCTGGTTGTACTCATTTGCATTTCCCTGACTGTGAGGCTGAGCATCTTTTCATATGTTTATTGGCCATTTGCATTTCGGTTTCTGGAAAAGCTGCTGTCTTGGCCCATCTTTCTCCTGGGTTTGGGGTCTTTTTCTTATGAATTTGCAGGATTGGTTTATAAGCTAGGGATATTAACTCGGTTAATATAATTAATTATATTAATTATGTGGTTACTAATATTCTCTCTGTGGATGGCCTGTTTGGCCTCTGCTCTGCTGTTGATTAAAACCTATTCAATTTCGACCGCCCAGGTTCTGGCTCAGAAGATGACTCACCCTGCCTTTGAACCCTTATCAGAACCTCAGCCATGAAAAATAATATGTCCGGAGCTTCGTGGAAAGCCATGGTTTGTAAACATTTTCTAATTTTGAGTAACAGAAAATTAAAAAAAAAATTTTTCCAAACAAGTTCTGATGTAGGTAAAACAGAAACTGCCAAGGCTGAATTGGACTGGGGGGGCCAGACCTCTGCCTGCCGAGGGACCCCAGAATGGATGGTGTTCCGTGGAACCCTAGTTTGAGAATCAGTGACCCAATGCCTGCCTTCCCTCATCGTTAATCCCAGTTGTCTACAGCATGTTCCGTGGACGATTCAGTAGGACATTAGCAAGTGTTTTGTGAAGAATAGATTCCCGGATGGGTGGAGGGCCTGCCAGAGTCAGGCATGCCTGGCCTTTTTGGATTTAGCTACACTTTGATTCCTTGGAGATGAAAATGTTCCTGTACCAAGAGGCAGGAACTGGACAGAGAGCAACAGATGCTATTTATTTATTTATTTATTTATTTCATATTCTAATATTTATTTTTTAGTTTTTGCTGGACACAACATCTTTGTTGGTATGTGGTGCTGAGGATCGAACCCGGGCCGCACGCATGCCAGGTGAGCGCGCTACCGCTTGAGCCACATCCCCAGCCCTATTTTTTTCATATTCGAAGCCCAAACAAAACAGGACACTTCCTGCCCTCAATGCTGCTCCCCACTGCCTGCTGGAGGTGTGACTCCCTGTTCTGACTGGGCTCAGCCACCTGGTGCTCATTGTGATGGGCCTTGTGGATAACGGAGGGGTCTTGTCTTGACATCCGCAGGGACACAGATTGTGAGCTTGTGGGGACATTCCGTCAGGCCTTGCTGATCTTTGAGGGAAGAGGTCAGACCTATTAAAAACGAAAATAACAGGCAGCAAGGACTTTAAAACAAAGGTGCTTTAAAAGCAGTAAGTTTTCCGTCATTCCTTGGTTTGCTTCCTGGGTCCTTCCAGGAAAGGACAAAGGAAAGATCTGGGCCTACCTTGCTTAGGAACAGTGGAGCTCTGTGACTCCCACCTTGTCCCATGCAAAAGAGAAACTCATCCTGTGGGAGGGTCAGGCGACCCAGGCTCCCGTAGGAGACTGCCCCTAGGTTCTTGCCCAACAGTCCTCAGAGAAGCTGGGAAAGTGCTCGGCTTGTTCCCTGCAGGCAGGACTTCTCCAACCCTTAAAATGTTAGTGCTCCCACTTTCCTACACCCCTGAACTCTCTGTGGACACATCTTCTCCAGGACTGGTCCTCAGAGAATGCCCTTTAGATGGTCTTTGATGTTTCCTTAGATGAAACCAGACCCTCACAGAATGGCAGCGTTAACTCCTAAAACAGCCACTCATAGATTGGCTTGCCTTCAACCCGAGTTGAGGAACAGTACAGAGAACTCATTGTATAAACTTGTTTCATTTTTATCACAGAAAGTTTGCAATAAAATTGCATGCAATAAAATTTTTTTTTTGTTTGTCACTAATAAGTGCTGTATTTTCCTAAGCAATCTGTTTGCTTATGTCTAACACCACAGATTTTGAATTTGGTGATTGATTGTAGTTCCCACTGCCAAGAGAACTTTGTGGTATATGTTTCTGATGTCAATTTTTTTAAGAATTTTTTTGTGGTTGTAGATGGACAGCATGCCTTTATTTTATTTATCTATCTTTACGTGGTGCTGAGGATCGAACCCAGTACCTCACATGTGCTAGGCAAGCGCTCTACCACTGAGCCACTGCCCCAACCCTCTGATGTCAATCTTATCCTCTCTTTTAACATACCTCCGTTTTCATCTCATTCTCATTTTCTTGTTGTTGCTTTTTTAAAATTTTTAATTCTTTTTAGTTATGCCTGACAGGAGAATGCATTTTGACATATACATACATGGAGTATAACTTCCCATTCTTGAGGTTGTACATGATGTGGGGTTTCACGGGTCATGTGTTCATATTGAGCATAGCAAAGTTCTGTCCGATTCATTCTACTGTCTTTCCATTTTCTGGTTTTAAATGTCTTATGGTCTATTGATATCTGTATATACTCTCCCTTCTAATCTCTTTTTGAAATGTAGTAGAGTGTAATAGTAAAACAGATACAGACCTCCACACACTCCAACAACAAACATATATTCAATGCTTTCTTGCATGCAAGGTGCCTGCTAAGGCTTTAGAGGATTAGCAACAAATAAGTTATGATCATTGTCCTTCAGGGACTTTTTTCTTTCTTTCTGAGACTCTCTTCTCTCTCTCTCTCTCTCTCTCTCTCTCTCTCTCTCAGTACCAGGGATTAAACCCAGGGGCACTTAACCACTGACCCACACCCCCAGTCCTTTTTAATATTTTATTAGAGACAGGGTTGCTAAGTGACCCACTAAATTGTTGAGGCTGGCTTTGAACCTGCAATCCTCCTGCCTCAGCCTTCCCAGCCACTGGGATTACAGGTGTGTGCCACCGCGCCCGGCTTCCTTCAGGGACCTAACAATACCGGTGACACAGATGTTAATGAATTGCCACAATCAACAGGTATTAATAATCCCTGTAGTGCTGGGTTTCAAGCAGTGAGTCGGGGACACGTGAAGTGTCCCGGATATGCCAGAGAGATGCTGAGACAGCTGTTTAGGTCCTTCTACATCAACATCTGGACAGGTGAGCGCAGCCTCGGGTGATTCCAGCCGGGGCCTCCAGTCAGGCAGAGACTGCGCAGCCCCGAGCCCAGCCCAAATCAGAGATTTACAAGCCCAATAAATACTGGTGCTAACGGGAAACAGGAAAAAGGGCTCTGAGGACCCGTGAAGGTGACAGCTGTGGGGAAGAGTGTCAGGAAGGCCGTAAGACAGGCCTGAAAGGTGCAGGGGTCACTGGGTTAGGGGTCCCACGGGTGGGGGAGGCTCCGGTGGCAGCTGGCGACCTAAAAGGACCTGCACCAGTGCACAGAGCCTGTGTTTTTGGAAGAGAGAGCCCACTGCTTTCATCGGCTTCTCAGAGGAGACCGTGATCCACAAACGGAGTCAATTGCAAGCATCACAAGTAGTGACAACATGGACAAGGTCCCCAACCACTGGCTGAGCAGGCCGGGCTGGGCCGGTGGAACTGGCTGGGTCCTTCATTCCACAGATCACTCTTCGAACACCTCACGGGGTTAGGCAGGAGCTTGGCCTCAGGTCCACAGCAGGAAACTCTGGTCCCTTTAAAGACCTCGAAGTCTCTAGAGGTCCCCCCCCCCCAATCCCAGAGTCTCCTTCCCCGATGGCCTGCCGGGGAGCTTCAAGGGCTCTCCTTCCTCCTCGGAGAGTCTTGGGTCCCTTTTCTTTTCTCCCTGAGGCCTCTTCTCCAATTTCATAAAAGCCGTCAACAAGATACAAGTCACCATAAGCCTCCCCGGAGTTAGTTTGATGACCTTATTTCAGTCTTTTCCCAGGCACCAGGAAAGGATCACGGTTTCTTTCTGGAGAAGGAAAAAGCCCTCAAGGAACGGAAAGACATCTTTCTAAGCGGAGCCAGAGACAAGCCGGGGAGGACGCTGGCTGCGGAGTGGCATGTGCTCAGACTTGACTGTCCTTCCCATCTGAAGCTTGTCGGGGTACAAACAGCGTCTCCCGACACCCTAGGTCTCAGAGCACCTGGTCACCTAAGAGGGCGCTCATTCGTTCCTTTCCTCCTCTTCCCTTCCCCAGCCTCTTCCCTTTGCCAGTCCTCTTTTTTTTTTTTTTCCTTTCTTTCAAAATAGTCCTCAAAACATCCCAGGCCAGTTTTATCCTGCAGTCTTGAATCCAATTCTTGGTTTTTATCCCTGACTTACCATCGCATGGACGGGGCCTCGGATTTTCCATCTCTGAAATGGGCACGATCACCCAAAGGAACAATGTTTGAGGAAACGTGGAGGACCTCAGGTGACTAGCTCTGTAGAGTTCTCTCTCTCTCTCTCTCTCTCTCTCTCACCATTATTAGCCTCCGGGCAGCGTGGGTGCTGTGGAATTCCTCAGAACAGTCTAAGCAGAGAACACCTCTCCCTTCCCAGCGGGTGCCTTTCCCCTCGTATCTGGTGGAGTTCAGCGGCTTCACCAACTCGCCTGCAGCCACCTCCGCTCATTTTTGAAACACAAAGCAACACTCTCTCATAAGGAGCTTCCAACTCCTGGTGGTTACGAGCAATTCAAGGAGGGCTGGACTGATGTTTGTTTCATGTTCTGTTCCTGAGACACAGGTGCCAGCTTGCCCTCCCCCCTCGGGCCAGTTTGATTCTCTGGGACTTTTTCTTGAACAATTGGCAGACCCAGAGCCTCTGTTCCCAACGAGCCCGGAACCAGTGTTTCCAGCCTGATGAAAAGTCAGCGTTGTCTTGGCATCACCCACCCACAGGCCAGGCGGTGGCGGAGAAGGCCTGAACGCGGGGAGGGGGAGCCTTTGCCGCCTGGTGGCTCAACAGCCAAAGGAACCCCGGGGCTCGGAGTCCAAAGCCCACCCTCCTTAAAGGTGTAGTGTTCTAGAAGGCCCTTCACAATGTGCCTGCTCTGTTGGCCTCCAGGCACCCAATCTCATTTCTTCTTCAAAGAGCAGCCCAGGTCAAGGGTGGAGCTCTTGAGTTCAGCCACCCTAGGCATGTTCTTCCCCCATCGGAAGGACTCCATAGGCTTGAAGCTAATTCATTTAGTCTTCTGCTCCCTGCAGAGACCCTCTCTTAGTCCCCCTGGGTCTCCAGAGCTGCTTTGGCCTCTGTCCATTTTGAAGACTGTTCTTTGGCTAGTTCTTCTATTGCGAAGTCTCCTTAGATCCTTCCAATATATTTTCCTCCTCCTCCTCCTCCTCCTCCTCCTCCTCCTCCTCCTCCTCCTCTTCCTTCCTTCTTTCTTCTTCTTCTTTTTTTTTTTTTTTTTTTTTGCATAAGTTAGTAGAGTCGACTTTTACCTCTGGCCCTGATGAAGTCACTTGGACCAGAATTGTTTTCCAGCTGAGCACAATTAGAAAGCTAGAGAAAAAAAAAAAGATGTGAAACAATGTCAGGCATTGGGCAATGGTGGTGCAGAGCCGTGAGTCCTGAAGAAAGGAAGATCACTGAGCTGAAGAGACAGATTATCACAGGTGGAGGCTGAAGAGGCTAGAATTTGTGAGACCGAGTCCCAGAGACCAAGTACTACATGGATACACAGTGCCGGAAATCTGTACAGGAGGCCACTTGAGTCACTGACTGAATACCAAGTTGCTTGGGCTTTGGGAGACATGCTACAAGGCCGGTGACAGACAGCTTCTGGAGTAGTATATGCTGAGTAGTTCCAAGAGCACTCCTGGAACTCGAGGGGGCCACTCAAGTTCAGCAAGCCAGAATGGGAATCACTTGCTGAACATTCACGGCATTCGTTAAGAGATCATATCTGAGCCATAAAACTAAGCTAGCCTTGGAAAAAGGACTTTTCTAGATCCAACATGGCAAAGCATTAAAAACAAAACTCAAAAAAAGTCAACTGGTCCAATAAGTAACTGCCTGCCAAAATACACCTTAAAGGAAAATAACAAAACCAACCCTTTGACTGCAGAGTATGTACAATGTCTAGCACCCAATAAAAATGTCTAGACATCTGAAGAAGCGGGAATATGGGACCATTATTGTGAGAAATATCAGTCAATATAAACAGACCCCCAAGTGACAAAGATGATGTTAACAGAAAAGAACTTTAACAGGTTTTAGATTTGTTTCAAAATGTAAGAAAGGACACAAACATGGGGAGAAGCAGAAGATATTTAAAAAGAACTTCTGGAGATGAACAATTCAATATCTAAAAAGAAAATTCATTAGGTGGGTTTCAGAGCATATTAAAGACTACAGAGGGGAAAAAATAACTCTAATGACATAATAATAGAAGTTATTCCAATATAAGTCATCCCAACATAAAGAAAAGAAACACCAAGGCACATCAGAACCAAATTTCCTAAAATTTCCTAACAATAAAGAGAAAAATATTAAAAGCAACCAAAGTAAAAATGCACATTACATACAAAGAACAATGATAAGAAATATCACTGATTTTTCCTTAGAAACGATGCAACCCAGGAGACAATGGAATGACATCTTGAATGCACTCAGTTAAAAAAAAAAAAAAAAATCAAACTGGAAACTACGTCCAGTGGAAATGTGCTTGAAAAATGAAGAGGAGAAAAAGAATTTCACAGACAAAGAAAAGATGGTGGAATTTGTTCCCAGTAGACCTGCACAATACAAAATATTAAAAGAAGTTCTTTTTTAGGCTGAGGAAAGATGATACCAGATGGAAACTCAAATCTACGCAAGAAATGGTGAGTGCCAGAATTCATAAATACGTGAGTAAATATAAAAGACTTCAGTATTCTTGTTTTTTTAAAATGTCTTCAAATTATTCAGAGTCAGACTCCCCTGCATTTTAGAATCCAGAATCAAGATATAGAAACAAGGATCTATCTGGCATTTCAGATACCATTTCGTCTCTGAATCAAGGATGACAAAATGCTAACCCTCGTTAGTTAGAAATAGCAGATACTTGGTTAATGGTGGCTTTTCTGCTTAGATATATATTTAAAAGGTCAAAAACATATCAACTTTTTTATGGTATAGATGAGCCACTCAGAGCCCCAAGATTTATGTAACTTCTTCAAGGCATGTGATAAACATACCACCATCCATCTTCCTGGGAGCCAGACCACAGTCCTGGTTTTATTACTGGTTAAGCTTCCCTAATCTGAAAATCCAAAATCTAAAATGCTTTGAATTTTTCACTTTTGGAGCATTTCAGACTTTGGATTTTTGTGGGTTTTTTGTTGTTGTTTGTTTGTTTGTTTGTTTGCTTTTTGTTTTTGTAGTGCTAAGAATCAAACTCTGAGTCTCACACTTGCTAGGCAAACACTTTACCTCTGAGCTATATCCCCAGTCCTTGATTTTGGATTTTCAGATTAGAGATGCTCAACAGGTTAAGTCTATGCAAATATTCCCACATCTGAAAATTTTTTAAATTTGAAACACTCCTGGTCCCAAGCTTTTCAGATAAGGGACACTCAGTCCCTGGAGAGTGTATGCAAGAGGTTGAATCCCTCTATTTCACAAAATGGGAATAAGATACTATCTACCTCCTGGAGTCACTGAGATTATCACATGAGATATTGTATGAGTCAGGATGCCTTGGTTTACAAGTGACCAACTCAAACTGTCTTAAGTATAAAGAAGTTTATTGTCTCAGGGAACTGGAAAGTTGGGGGGTAGGGTTAGTTTCAGGTACTGCTGGATCAAGGGACTCAATCAATGTTGTTAGGAGTCCCTCCCCCCATCCCTTATCTTCACTTTATTTGGACAGCATCCACAGGCAGGCTCTCCCCAGAGGCAAACCCCAGCAGCTCCAGCTCATAACCAACCCAAAGCAGGATCAAGAGAAAGCAAGTGTCCCCTCCCCAATGGTTTCAGGAATCATTCACTCTGATTGGCCCTTACTGGATCCTGCACCCATCCCTGAACTAAGAAGCCCTGATTCTAGATTAGCCAGGTCTGGATCATATATGTTCCCTGGGAACAAGGAAGTAGAAGACAAATGATCCCCAGCAAAAGATGGCGTCAGACATGGTGAACAGAGGAAGGCAAGGGCACTCCTATAAAGCCCTGGACAATAACGGCCACCAAGTGTGGCCTGGGGCACATCCAAGTTGGCATGTAGGAGTCTCCTCAGCCACAGACTGCAGAAGGGAAGCGTTCCTATTCTTATCGTGCAGATGAGGAAACTAAGGACCTCAGAGGTCAAACACTCCACCCCAGGCCATGTGGCTGGTGAGTGGCAGAGCCAAGATCCAAACTCAGAGCCTGCTTTGTGAGGCCCCTTGGGCACCTGCTTCCGTGGCTGGTGGCTGGTGAATGAGGTCACGCACCTGACTTGTGGCAGATGCCCGATTCCTTCCTTGTCCTGGAAATCCTCAGGCACCATTCCGCTTGCTTGCTGGTGATCATGAAGTCAGAAGACAGGGAACCTCAGTGTCCCTGCAAACAAGATGCTGTGAATGTCAGCCATCAGGTCAGGGTCAGGGTGGGAAAGAGGTGATCAGGGAGAGAAGAACCCTGCGCTTCGACACCAAGGGGTGTCCCTGTGAGTTTCCTACAGAGTGACAAGTCCTTGACCATCCTCGCCTCGTAACTGCTCAACTCCAGTTTAGGGCCTACCCAGGTAACCCAGGACGATCACAGATCTTTAATTTATATCTGCAAAGACCTTTTTTTCCCAAATAAGGTCACATTTACAAGATCTAGGGTGTTAGCACACGGACCTTGTTTTTTTGGTGCGGGGGGCAGGGGCTGCAGCGGGGAGGTCCTGTGAAACCCCTCGGAGGGGAGAAGCCTCCTGAGCTGGCTTCATTCCGGAGCCGTTGGTGGCTGTGGGCCTGTGTGTCAGCCAGGGGAGCCCAGGAGAGGGCACCGGCTTGGATGAGTTCCCGAGTTGCAGTGGGTTTTTGTTGAAGCCTCTTTTTTATTTTTTCCTTTTCCCCTCTGGACAGTGCGTCTTTTATTGTTTTGCATTTTCCCCTTTTGTTTGGGGGCTTTCTGCCCTCTTTTCTGGAAGGTGCACCGATGCCCGGCTCTGTGGTTATTTTTTGCCTAACAGCTGTGTTTCCGGCGAGCAGCTGAGGGATTCTTCTGACTCAGCAGAACGGGCGCCGTAACTGTCAAGAAGCCATTCAGGCAGGGCTAGAAATAAAGGAGCCGTTCCTCCCCTCCCCTCCTCCTTCCCTTCCCTCCCCAGTGCTACCTTGGGAGTCTCACAAAGCACTGTTGAAAACCCACTTCCACCCGCCTGCTGTCTGGCGGGATGGCTGCAAGTGGCCCTGGGCTGGACCCTGGGAAGGAAGGTGGCGCCCCGCCCCGCCCGCCCTCCTCCTCCGGTGGCTTCTGTCTTACAAGTTTCCCACAGGTCTGCACAGTGAAAGCTCAGCCACCGGGGCCTTCTGCGGTTTCCCAGGGTGTGGCCACAAGCAGCCCTCCCCAGGCCTGGGTAAGTCTGCTGGGGCCTCCCGGGTGTTCGAAAGGTAACGATGTCACCCCACGGTTTGGGTGCAGCCACCCATTTCTGCCCACTGGCCTGGATTTCTTCCTGCAGAGAGGCACCTTGCAGTCCCACCTCAGAAGCAGAAAGAGAGTGACATGCCAAGGCATCCTCACGGCTCTGTGCATGCCGGTACCTGCAGGAGACGCAGGGCAGAGGCAAGACAGCTGCGTGCTGAGCTTTGGTGCTGCTGCTGTTCCGAGAAAGAAAGGAACAAATAAATTTAGATCCTTCCTACGCATCCTTTGCAGCTGCTTATTGACCAAACAGAAAGAGGCCCCCCTGTTTCAACCAGGGCTTCTCAGATTTTTGCCTTGTGAGGTCTGCTGCCGCCCTCCCCAAGGGACTTTTGAAGGAGGGGCCCAAGTTCAAGTTCAAGTTCAGGGTGTGTGTGTGTGTGTGTGTGTGTGTGTGTGTGTGTGTGCTTCTTCTTGCCATCCTGAAACAAGATGGTGTCCGTGCATAGCTCCAAATGGGCTCTGGCTCCTGGAATTTCTAATGTGTTTCTTGGGAAGTCAGAACATGGGAAAGGCTAGGGAGAGGAGGCCACTTTATAGTTCCCAAAGCCTATTAGTCTAATGGCACCATTTGTGGAAATAAAGAACTCGCTGACTGGGCTTGAAGTTAAAAGACTGGAACAAGATGCTGAGGAGGTCCCTGGGGGACGAGGGACAAGCTGTGGACTCGAAGTCATTCAGGCCTGAGTTTCAGTCCCAGCTCTACCACCTCTGGGTACCCAGCTGTTTGCTCCAGTGGGAGATACTTGTCCTGCCGTTGAACTCTGCACCCAGGGGCCTTACCTGCTGAGGCCAGCAGAAATGATACAGGGTTGTCATGAGGAATAAATGACAGGGGGCGCCAACTCTTCACAGCCCACTCCTTGGTGTGCCTTGATGGTGTCCAGTGACCCCGGGCCAGGTCTACTCTCTGGTCTTCTGGTCATATCATCTCACCCTGTCCTCCACCCTCCTCCATAAGATTCACAGCCCACCTTACTGTCAAACGCTGAGGGTGAGCAGGTGGCCCAGACCTCATCACAAAGAGTCCCACACACCCCTGGCCATTGCGATGGCTCTCTGGCTGTCCTTGGGACTCCAGCTGGGGTGATCAGGGCCAACACCAGGAATTCTTAGGAGGGAGGAAATCTTTCCTCTTGGTTCCCAAGTCAAAGTTTAAATCTGGTGCTGCTGGAGTTTTGTTTTATATAACAGAAGGGAGCAAAATGAAGCCCACACAGAGGAAACCAAAAATGGAGAGATATGTCCTGATGATTATTTGAGCCCCTTGCTATAGCCATACCTGAAGTCCTAACCTCTTGAGCTTGCCAGTTATGGGAAAACATTCCCTTTTTGGTTTAAGTTAACCCGAGTTAGGTTTCTGGTTCTTATAATAAGAGTCCTAATAATACACTACTTAATAAATGCCTTTTTGAATCTGAGCTGACCTGTGGTCTCATCCAGAACTAAGACGCAGGCAAATGGCTGCTCAGAGCCACCTCCGGTATGGGGACCCAGGAAGAGTCTCCACTTTCTTGTGTGCTGATTCCCCTTGCAGCGAGGGAGACAAAATAGTGAGAGGGAGAACAATAATCTGAAAGGAAGGAGTTTGGGAGTAAAACAAATGGGGCTTCCATTTCTTCTTTGTAATTGGTAGCTCTGAAATCTTGGGAAGATAACCTTCTCCTGGTGGTGTCTACTTTGTCACCTGCGGGATGAAATAATAACACAACACACATCGTGAGCTGCAGCATATGTGGGTAGCCGATTCTAGAGTCAGGGCAGAAGCCAAAGCGTATGTGGAAACCACTCCCCTGTCCCCACCAGGAAAGTCAGTGCCATGAGTCTCAGCAAGTTGTCACAGCTTGGCCACTTACACCTGTTGCCACCAACCCCATTCCTTCAGCTGAGCACCAGTGAGAGAGTCACCGGGGCCTCGGAACTCTATTATATAGAAGATACGCAGTTTGGGGGCTGGAGGTGCAGCTCGGTGGTAAAGTGTTTGCTTAGCATGTATCAGGCCTTGGACTGGATCCCCAGCATTGAAATAAAAATGCATTTTACACTGTGTGTGTGTGTGTGTGTGTGTGTGTGTGTGTGTGTTTTCCCGGGATCAAACCCAGAGCCTCATGCGTGCCAGGCAAGTGCTCCACCATGGAGCCTTATCCCCAGCTCAGAAAAATGCATTTTAAACTCTAGACCTGTGATTGTCAACCAGGGGGATTTGTCCCCTAGGGACACTAGGCAATACCTGGGGATATTTGGTTGCCACAACCAGGGGTGAGGGTGGATGCTATTGGCAACTAGTGGGTAGAGGCCAGATATGCCTCTAAAAATCGCACCATGCACAGAACAGCCCCACCACAAAGAATCATAAAGAAGCAGCCGGCACCTAAGGACTACACCAAAAGTGAGTGGGAAGGCGTGGAATATAGAACGAACCCTAATTCTTTGTGGAATTTGGGTTTAGTATGCACGGGGGTTCAGTGCTCATTTCTGCCACTTGGAACCTATGGGCATCTGAGTGGGGGGGCACCAAACCTACTGCAACCCTTTTGTCCCCTCTCCTTCTTTAGAGGTGGCATGGGGACTATGTCCTTGTCCCCAGGCTGATGCACCCAACAGGCTGGGCTTCTCTTCTGGTTAGTGCACCCCTGCTCCAGGTCTCAGCTTCAACGCGGTTCGCTCGGTAAACTCTTGCTGATGCTCCGGCTGATGGAGCATCCCCATTGCGCATGCGAGCAGGACGCGGGCTCCTCGGAGCCCTCAGAGCAACCGTCACTAATTAATGCTTTGCAGGAGTCCATCCTCTTTGCAAAGCTTGGACCCAGGGCGCATGCGCCGTGGAGTCCCACTTCTCAGCTGATGCCACGCATTCACCGTTAGTCGGTCCCTGGTCCTCTTGTGCTGTCATGAATTATTTTTCGCCTTTGTCACCTGGTCCCACTTCTCACCGCCTCCCACAAGCAGCGACTCCAGTGTTTTCAGAATGAATCTTTCCAGCCCACTTTCCAATGCTTATGAAGCATAGAGTCTTGTTCTGTGACTGTGTATTTTAAATCGGTGTCAATAGGATCATGTCATAAGCCGTGTCCTACTTTTCTCTTTTCCCACTGTTTTTAAGATCTGCCCACGAGGGTACAGGCCAAGTGTGTTTGGCATGAGCACCGTCTGCCACGCATCATTCCATCATCTGCATGTATCATAGCCAGTCCCTGACCTCATGGACAAGTAGGTCACCTCGGGCCCCTTGCTGTGACAAACTTGGCTGCCACCAACATCCTTGCATGCTCCTATATGAGCCCATGCAGAAGTATCTCTAGGGTACTTGGGAGAGCGGTTACCGTGACAGATCATCATGGGTTAAATTGTGCCCCCCCAAAAGATATTGAAGTCCTACTCACTGCCACCTCAGAGGGTGTCCTTGTTTGGAAACTGGGTCATTGCAGATGTAATTAATTAAGATGAGGTCAGACTGGAGTACAGTGGCCAACATGGCTGGTGTCCTATAAAAGAGAAAAGAACACAGGATAGAAACACACTGGAGATGGCCACGTGTGGACGGAGGCAGAGATCAGAGCTGCAAGCCAAGCAATGCCAAGGCTTGATGGCCACGGTCAGAAGCTAGGAAGAGGCAAAGAAGGGTCCTGCCCAGAGACTCAGAGAAGGCACGGCCCTGCTGACATGAATGTCTCCGAACATCTGGAATTTAGAACTTTCTCTCAATGATGAATACTAGTCATTTAGTTCATGCTCTTATAGGTAAATATCCATCCATCCACCCAACCCTCCATCTGCCCATCCATCCGTCTATCTATCTACCATCCATCCATTCTATTTATTCACCGATCATTCAACCATCTACCCATCATTCATTCACCTATCCATCCCATCCATTCATCCTTCTACCATCCATCCATCCAATTAATTCAATTTATCCATATATCCATCCATCGTCAATCTATCCATCATCTGTACATTATCAACTATCCATCCACCCATCTACTTATTCATCCATCTATTCTATCTATTCACCTTTCCATCATCCATCCTTCTATCCATTGTCCACTCATTTCATCCACCCATCCATCTATGCATGCATTCTCTTTTCATCTACCACTCATCCATATCTATCCATCATTCATTCACCTACCCATTCCATCCATCCACCATAAACCCATCCACTTAATTATTCAGTTCATCCATATATCTATCCATCACCAATTCATCCACCAATTATCTATCCATCATCTATCTATTCACCCATCTATTTATCCATCTATTCATCTATCCATCATCTACCCTTCTATCCATCATCCATTCATCCATTCATTTCATCCATCCGTTCACCCATCCATTCTTTTTATTCATCTACCATTCATCCATCTATCCATCATTCATTCACCTATCTCTTCCATCCATCCTTCCATCCATCCATCCATCCATCCATTCATCATTCATCTACTCATCCTCTCATTCCACAGATCTTTGCCTTGGTGCTGGGATCACAGTAACAGAAAAGGGCAAACAGGTCTTCTCCTTTGGAATTCATCCTTGGTGGGGAAGACAGACATTAAACTAATAGTTATTTAGTGCTGGGTGTGATAAGCTCTGTGAGTGGAACACACAGTGCCTAGGATATCACAGGACGGAGAGGAGGACACACTGCTGGGTTCTGGGCGTCACGGAAGACTTCACAGCAAAGTTGACACTGACACTGAGGCTGGGGGCTGGGTAGGAATCAGTGGGAGGAAGCAGGTGCAGGAGGACACCCCTCTGCCCAGGGCAGGACGGGTGCACATGGTCTGAGGTGGAAAGCACGAGGGGCATGTGAAAACCCACGAGAAGGTCAGCCAGGCTAGACTGGCAGGAGGATGCGAGAATGAACCGAGATACAGCTTCATGATTGTGTCAGACCCTGAGTGTCCCTCAGGAGTCTGTGCCTTATGGGGGGCCCACACCAAATTAGGAGTATGACTTAGTTCCACCGTGATGGTCCACTTTGAGCCAGCCTCCACTGTCTGCTGACTACGGAGGAAAATCACCATTATTCCAAAATCCCACAAGTCAGTAAGTAAAACCAGCAGCAAAAAGAGGAGATGATACATTTACCCAGTTCCAGTCTTTCTGGGGGACAAAGGATCACAAGGGGCTTATCTCGATTGTCCTAGAGCAGGATCCTGCGATTATAAAGGTGGATTGCTACAGAGGAGGCAGCAGAGAATCAACTAGTTAAGTCACCTATCAAGGTCAAGAGGGACAGAGTGAGAGAAGCTGGGGTGGACTGTGGCCTTCCTACCTCTGGGGCCACTGCCAAACGCAAGCAGCCCAGACCAGGGACAGATGGCTCTTCTCCATAATTGAGAACCCCACGGAGAGCTAATTTCTCCCAAGTAGAGCCACAGAGTCGAGAAGAGCACTTGAACTCAAGCCTCGTTGTGGGGGGAGCTGGGGTCCTGTCATGGAGACCGAGAAAACAATCAGCTGGCCATCCTATTCCCACGTCTCTTGGGCTGCTCCTGGGGTCGGCTGGAGAGCCCCAATCAAGGCTGAGAGCGCCGGCCTGTAACATATCCAGGAGGCCTGTCAATAATTGGGTTTTCCGGACACCCAGATTCACAGGCTATATCTTAGCGCCTCTCCATCGATTTAACTATTATTTCAGGTCCACAGCTCACAGCTAGGAGCCAGCCGACATACGCTTTCCTTCTGGTTTAGGACACCACGTTCCATTAGGAAAACCAAACTACTTAGAGGAGAGGTTGATGGATGAGCCTGACGTTATAATCTCGCTCAACAATTACAGGGCTGTCCTATTAGAGGGAGACACCAGTACACACAGAAGCCTGGGTAGATGAGCTCAGCCAAGTGTGAGCAGGAACCGGCAAGAAGAAAGCATAGACAGCAAGCCCTGGCTCCCAGCCCTCTGGGGAGCACCCACCTGCCTCCTCAGAAGCCCTGAGAGGATTGGGTTTCCTGTTCCTGACCTCATTTCAGAATCCAAACCCTGAAAATTAATTCCTGGGTGAGAGAGGTGGGGAAACACAGGGCTTTAAGCTATAATCCCTGCCCTCAAAGAACTTTTAATCTACTTACGAAGATAAATTGGTAGATACAGATGATAGATCACAGATAGGGGATACCTACATAGATCAATAGATGAATAGATGGATAATCAGTGGGCAGGAGGGAGCTGGGCCAGGTGAAGAAGATATCTCCCCTAGAGCCTTTGCAGGGAACACTGGCCCTGCCCACACCTCGATTCCAGATCCCTAGCTTCCAGAACCGCAAGAGAATATATATATATATATATATATATATATATATATATATATATATATATATATATATATATTTGTCGCTTCAAGCCACAGGGTTTCAGGTGTTTTGTTATCGCTTGCACCATCCTTGGCAGCCCGATGTGTTCTCAGCATCCTCCTTAACCCAGCGCTCCAGGGAGTCCCTGCCAATCTGATCCGAGTTGGCACTTGGGAGGAAACCTATTTGCTCTCCTGGTCGGGAAGTCTGGCCGAGGGAAGACCTGGGCAAGGTGGGACGCTCGGCTTTGCAGGCAGGTAGAATAGACATGAGGAGCACCTGGCGAGGTGATGTGTTGAGATGGACCCATCAGTTGTTATTCATTTCCATCTCCCATCCAGGGACACTTAGCTGATGAAGCAGCACCAACCTGTGGACATTGGTGAGGTCACCCGAGGGCAGGTCCGTGGACATCAGCTTTATGGACACACAACGCTGTACACCCAGGGGGCGCATGTGCGCACGCGCACGCACACACAGCCTGTCTATTCTAGGCATGCTCGTTAGCAGCTAACTTTAATCATCCTTAACGCTTCCATCTCAAATACCAAGCACTTGGGTGTATGCTGTCTATGAACACACACCAAAAATAGTTCTGGGTAGACAAACGCACGCGCCCAGAGCCTGGCTGATTGCAATTTGAGTCCGGTGAAGTCACTGGCTCCTGGATCCCTTGGGTGCTGCTGTACTGGGATGTTAGGACAAGACCAGCAGCTAACTCACCGGAACCGCCCCCAGCCGGCCACGTGCAGCTGACCCCTCCCAAAGGAAAAGCAGAGATGCTCTGATGCGTCTGCCTGGGGCTTGGCTCCTGTGGCACCCTCGGCCCACCCAGGAAGCGGAAGTTCTCGCAGTTCTTGCACCTGCGGCTGCGGATTGTGGCATTTCACCAGGGAAGGAGCATCCACGGGAAAGGAGAGGCTGATGGGCCTTTCGCCCCTGGCCTCTCCGGCTTCGCATCCCCCAGCCCAATGCCGGCTGCTGATTCCATTTATTCCTGTAGACAAGGATAAAAGGAAAAGTTATCAATGTGAAGCCCTCTTGCCACCCACCACCCACAAGAAGGAAACCCCAGAGTCATTTAGTAGCAGGTTGAAATGGTGCCCCCCCACACACACACACAAAGATATGTCCACGTCCCCGACTCTCAGGAAACTCTGAATGTGATCTTATTTGGGAAGAGGGTCTTTTTGGATATAGTTAAGGGTCTGCAAATGAGATCATCCCGAGTGATCTGCCTGGGGGCTAAACCCAATGACGAGAATCCCTATAAGAGATACAGAGGGGTTGGGGAGGGGGTCATTCAGTGGCAGAGTGCTTACCTAGCATGAGTGAGGCCCTGGGTTTGATTCCAGCATGACCAGGGGTGAGGGGAGGTACAGGGCAGAAGGCCATGCGAAGACAGAGCCAGGGATCAGAGTGATGTGGCTTCGAGCCCCCTGAAGGAGGTGTGGACCCGAATCTCATCTTGAGCCTCTGCAGTTAGCAGGGCATTGAAGTCGCCTCAATTTAGAACTTTAGAATAGTGGGAGGATGAATTCCTGTTGTTTTAAACTCCCAAATTTGCAGCTCTGGGAAAGTTTTACAAATTTCTTATTGCACTGATGGAAAAATGGGCCAAGTAAAAAATTTTTTTAGAGGAAAGGACATGGATGATAATAACAGTAACAATCATAACTCTCATTAATTGAGCACTTACTATGGGCCAGATACCTGCCCAAGTTAGAGTGGGACAGAACTCAGTGTGAACCCAGCTGTCAGAGCTGTCATGCTCAGCCAGCCCCTGCACTCTCAGGAGAGCAGAATTTATATTTGCAAGGGGAGCAGGGAGGCTAGATCTGAAGGAGACCCAGGAGGAATGTGAGAGAGATTTGGAGGCCAACTACCTTGGAGGTGAGATACAAAATTTCAGTTTTGTTGTTGTTGTTCTTGATTTTTCTTGAGATGGGGGCTTGCTAATTGCCCAAGCTGTCCTTGACCCAGTGCCATCTTCCTGCTTCATCATTCCAAGAATCTGGGATCACAACTGAGTGCCACTGCACCCAGCCCAAAGGTTTTGCTTTACTTTATAAATAGAATCCTTTTTTGATGTTCCTTAAGAAGTTGGCAATGATTTAAACCGAGGTGAAGGGGTTTTGTTTGTCTTTGTTTTTTCTTGTGGTGACACTTCGGAGACTGGAACACTTGGTACCCGAGTTACTGGTTGGTACGGGTTGGTACGTGTTGGTACGGGTTGCCTTCTCCCTCGCTTGGTGATCATCCGCAGAAGTCCCTGCTCAAGCTTGATTGACACACAGGAGTGAGCACCGGGCCCTGCCTTGTGGGGCTCAGTTCCTGGGGTGCACCACTCCCTGCAGAGGGCAGGCCTTGAGTTTGAGCATCGTTCTGTGGACCGTGGAGGTCAAGGTTGAGAAAGAGCCAGAACAGGCTCTGCGTCCCCAGGCTTCTGACCCTTTCCAAGTGCCTGTTCCCTTTGACATTTAGCAGTTGGTTGTCTGAGCGGATGAACCGATTCTTGATAAACTGCTGAGTACTCAGGAATCACGCAGCTCAAGAAACACAATCAGATTTAATTTGTGTGTGTGTGTGTGTGTGTGTGTGTGTGTGTGTGTGTAAGCTTTTCTTGGGGGGTGGGAGTGGAAACGGGGGAGGGGGAGTGTGATCACTTGGTTGCTGTTCCTGAAATCTTATGACCTTGATGGAACCCTGCCAAACCCAGAGGGTTAGAACAGGCTTTCAGGAAATATTTGCCTTGACTATATGGACAGAGTTAGATTCTGTGCAGTTTGGGGACCACTGGGGAGACACATCTGGCATGGCAATGTGACTCTCCAGCCAGTAGAAATCTTGAGAAGATCATCAGCTATGGTCAGAAATCATTCTTGGAAATCCTTAGAAAAACATTATACCAGAGGCTGCTGTACTTTGTACCACTCAATTCAGCACAGCTGGGTTTTCTCCCACATTGGCGAAGGTCACCAAGCTCTCCTTTGGGCACCAGGCGAGAAAGTTAGGCACCTCTAGAGGCCATATTACAGTCATCCCCCTTTAACCCTGAAGATCTGTTGCAGGACCCTCGGTGGATGCCCCAGACCTCTGATAGTACCAAGCCCTGTCTATACCATTTTTTTTCCTCCCTATGCATATGTACTTAGGATAAAGTTTAATATGTAAATTAGGCACTAGAGATTACCTACACTATCTAATAATAAAATAATACAATTATAACAAAGTAAAAGTTGTTTAAAAGTTTTGAACTTTTTACTTCTAGAATATTCCATTTGATGTTTTCAGACCACGGTTGATCGTCAGTAACTGAAAATATGGAAAGTGATAAGGAGGGAGGACCCTATATGGAAATAACAGGTATTTCAACACCACACCCATGTCAGGGCTGAGAGGCATGTGGAAGTGGAGATGTCTGAGTGGCCCCCAGATCCAAGCTGCAAGAAGAAAGTCACTTGCACTTATTAAGTCTGTCTTTTCTCTCATTATATTGTTATTTTGCTGATTCCATGTTGAATTTGAATAACACAATGGCATAAGCTGTTAGAGTACTCTATAATGCAAATTTTTTTTCTAGAAAGTACTTGCCTTTTTTTGTGGTGCTGGGGATGGAACCCAGAGCCTCATGCAGGCTAGACAAGTGCTTGGCCACTGAGCTCCACCCCCCACCCACCCCCACCCCCCCTCCCTAAAAGTACTTCCTTTCAACATGAGAGTTACATTCTGGCTGCTAACACTGGGGTTGGGGAAATCAAACTAGTTGCAATCTCTGATTCTTTCTCAGAATCCTGCTCGGCCAGTTTAACGGTCAGTCTGTGTGGCTCTCGTGAGGGACTGCAGTCTTCCTGCCAAGCTGGATCTTGTCCACAGTGATCCGGAAGCCAGTTTTTCTGAACAAATCACAACGTTGTCTCATAGTTGGTGTAGTTACTCAAAAAACTCATCTTCTGCTGCTAGGCATACATTAAGAGTTGTGGAAAAAGTTTGCAATTTGCAGTATTTTCTTTTGTGTGGTGTCTCCCAAAAGGTACTGTGGGGAATACCAGGGCAGTCAGAATGTTCTATGAAAAACCATCCCTGCTAGAAGTTTGGAGACCACCGGGCTCCTGGAGGTGCATTCACCTAGAGTAGACATCCGAGTGACTGGTTGAGTGCGACATCAGCCCAAGTGGCCCATGAAACTGTCCCCTTTGGTGCACTTTGGGGATCAGAAGCCCAGCTGAAGAGATGGCCATGGTGAGTAGCCAGGACCACCCCAGGCTGCCATATGAACCTGAGTTGGGAGATGGAGGACTAAGGTCCTCCTTTACACTGCCCTGGCCTGGCCTTTTGATGATCTCAAAGTGTCCAGAAAGCTACAGGATCTGCCTAGGATGTTCCTGAGAGCTGGGGAAGGGGAATGGGTACCAATGTGGTCCAGGACTGTCTTTGAAGGAAAATTAAAGCCTTTTACATTTATGTCCACTGGGCTTAAATATACAATAAGCCAGGTACCAAGAAGGCTGGGGACCTCTTCTGTTTGAAGACCCCCGTAATAGGTTGAAGAGTGTTACCCCAAAATCATGTCTACTGGAAACTCAGGACATCATCTTAGGAGGATGGGGGGGTCTTTGCAGATGTAATGAAGGTAAGGGTCAGGATGAGATCACTCCTGTATCAGGGTGGCAAGCATCCCGTAAGACACAGAGAGGACCCACAGAGATCAGAGTAGGAGCCCTCCGGAAGGAGGGAGGGCTCTTGTCTGGCACGTATGAAAACTTGGGGTTGATCCCCAGCACTGAGGAAGAGAGGAAGAGAAAGGAAAGAAGGGAGGAATGAAAGGGAGGGAGGGAGGGAAGGAAGAAGGAAGGGAAAGAAAAAGAAATAGAAATTGCAGTTTGGCATCCACCACAAAGAAACACAAGGAACCCAAAGAGGCAGGAGAAGGGTCCTCCCCTTGATCCTTCAGAGGGGGCACGGCCCATCCACCAACAGCTTGATTTTGGGATTTCTTCCCTCCAGAACTGTGGGAGAACCAACTCTGCTGTTCTCTCAGGAGACTAATACGACCTTTGAGCTAGCGTCACCCATGGGTGGGACAGGATTCCCCACCAAGATGGAAACCGTAAAGGATGCCTCCTGCATCCCTGTCGATGTGAACTTCAGATTGCACCCGGGGTGGGTACTTAGCAAGAGCCTGAGTGACAGTCATGTGGAAATAGGGAGAGAGAGCAGAGCTAAGGGGAGGTTAAGGGACCCCGGCTGTGTGGGTGAGGCCCACGCACTGCTAGAGGCAGACTACTAGAGGAGACAAGGTCAAGGTCAAGGGTGACGTCCCAGAACTGATCAAGAGCTGCTGCTGGGACAAACCAGCAAGGACAGAGCCAAGGGGACCAGATGTGCAGTGAGTCACCAGGACTGGACCTCAGGGGCTCAGGCAGCCTTTTTGTAAGGAGCCACCTCTGCCCAGGGACAGCACTTCTGTTCCAGTGGGTTCTTCATTACTTCCCATGCTGTCATTTAACTTTCCCAGTGTTCACATGTGATTCCTGGTTCTACCTCTCTTTGCCTCTGTTTTCCAACCTACAAAATGGGCATAATAGTTTGTCTTTAATAGCACAGCAGGGATTATGTGAGACAATATGCAGAAGAGGCTCAATCCATTTTCTGCCGTGAAGCAAATATTTGCTTTGTTAGTATTTGTTAGTGTTATTTCTGCGACGGTGTGTATGGCTTGTGCTCCCATCTACAGGCTTTGACATATGTGCCCGGCATGTTGCTGGGTTCTTAACACATGATTTTAATTCTGACAGCAAATCACCCTAGGAGGAAGGAATTATCAATGTGATCAATTTACAAATGAGGAAACTGAGGCTAGGGGAGGGCAGGACATTTGCCCGGGGTCAGATGAAGGCAGGATTCAAGCTCAAGGTTAACCACTTTGAGAGCCCGGATGACCTTATGCTCTGCGCAGTTTAAAATTTTACCTATTTGCAGTAGCGATGTAAATTTTCCTTTTATAATACACTTATGCAGCAGCAGGATTCACAAGAGCCAAAAAGATGACAGGGGGTCAAGTGTCCATCAGTGGATGAGTGGACACACAAATCATGGCATATCCATACCATGGGGTGTATTTGGCCATCAAAAGGAAAGAAGTTCTGATTCATGCTTTGATGGGGAAGAACCTCAAAAGTATTACGCGAAGTCAAAGAGGCCAGAGACGAAAGAATAAATGTTATGTGATTCCGCTTACATGAAATATCCAGAACGGGACAAACCTGCAGAGACAGAAAGCAGATCTGTGGTCCTCAGAGGAGGGGTGGGTACTGCTTAATGGTCAGTAGGGTTTATGTGCAGATGATGAAAATGTTTTAGAACCAGATGGAGCCGTGGTTATATAATACCGTCAATCTTCAAAATGCCACGGAGCTGTTCACTTTCAAAACTGTTAATTTGCTGGGCACGGCAGCGCACGCCTGTCATCCTAGTGGCTCCGGAGGCCGAGGCAGGAGGATCTCGCGTTCAAAGCCAGCCTCCGCAATTTGGTGTAGCCCTGAGCAACTCGGTGAGACCCTATCTCTAAATCAAATATAAAAAGAGGGCTGGGGATGTGGCTCAGTGGTTAAACACCTGTGGGTTCAATCCCTGGTATCAAAAAAAAAAAAAAAAGTGAACTTTATGGTATGCAAACTTCACCTCAATAAACCAAAAAAGTAACTCGAGTTTGAAAAAGAAGTTAATTTATTTAAAGAAAAATATAAGTAAATGAGAGCCAATAGGGAGTGCAGCTATGGCCAAAATAATCATGAAAGTGGTATTTCGGAGATGGTCCTGGTAGGGATTCCTCCACTCAGGACACAGGGCAACTCCTGAAGGGCCAACTCAGTGTCTTCCCCTCTCTGCCCCCCCCCCCCCCTGGGGCCAGCTCAGTGCTTAAGAAGTACTTATTGAGTGCAGCTCAGCCGGCTCAGCCTGGCTTAGTTAATTGAGTTAAGGCAGCTGAGTCTTCCTAAAAGCACCTACTGCTGGCCTGGAGGCGATCCAAGCTGAGGACGTTGAGAATCCCAGTAACTCAATCAGCTGCTGCAAGGCAGGCTAAGTGAGGAGGCCCGTGCCTCTCCTTACCTGACCGCCTGTGTTCGGCTGGCACCTGAGCAGCCAGGCCAGTTCTCTCTCTGTAATCCCCTGCGTGGGGAAGGTGGAAGGAGGCAGGAACTGTCTCTGTGGTCCACACAGTCCCCACCCTAGCACTCTTGACTGCATCGGCCCCAGGAAGTGACACTCAGAACTCATTCGCAGACTCCGATTGCCTGGATTTGAACTTGGCGGAGGACCTCAGCCAAATTCCTTCATCTCTCTGCACCACCTTTTTAATTTTTTTAAACCTGTAACAGGGAGATAATAACAGTGTGTACTGCACGGGGCTGTTGAGCTCAAGTGCTCAGCGCACAGCTCCTGGGACTTTTGGAAGCTGTGATGGTCAGCCAGGGAGGGCCTGGCAGGGCCCTGCGCTTCTCACACTGGGAGGAGGACGGAGCCCTTGTTTATAAACATGTCCTACAGGACAGCACAAGCCCTGCTTGCTTTCTCCTGGAAAGAGAACTCAGGGGAGAGAAGCAGGAATCGCCTCTTCCTCTCCATTCTGGATCCCCAGCGGCTGGCTGCCTGGCTGCAGTACAGGGACCTGGAGACCAGTCTCTGCCCACTGCGCACGCAGGGCAGCAGATGAGATTGGAGGGGCAGCTCCTCAGGCTCTTTGGCTACTTGGTAGGTTCCAGAAAAATCACTGATTTGCAAGTTTCCACAATCTGGGGACCCCTTTGTTTAAGTAGACAAGAGGCCTGTTTAAATAAAAATAGACAATCAGACAGAAGAATCATTGAGTAGTTGGAATAGGGGAGGAGACTCTCATAGCAAGGTCACCACGCCCCTATCCTCCGTGGGGATCTTCTCTCCAGTCCCCCACAGATGCACAATTTGAAAAATACAGACTACACTGAATTCATGCAGGAACAGCAGGGCTACAAGCCCAGGATGGAGCTTGAGGTCTCCCAAAATGCTCTCGAGGAGCATGAGGAAGGTGCAGAGTAGAGCAGATCGCCCACCCCGTAGTGATGGGGAGACGGGAGCTTAGGATGGACAGAGGGCTTGGTGCCTACCCAGCCTGCGCTTCCCCCTTCTTCTGATAAAAACACCCTCATTTTCTCTGGGGGAACTGCTCCCACTCTGTCCCTGTGCTTTGGCTAGGCTCTGGCCGTGTTGGGAGCCTGGTGCTCGGATCACTCCGCCCCTTCACCTCAGTCCCTGGTTCAGGATTGCAGCTGAACCTATCAGAGACCTCCAGACCCGACCCAAATTTACAGAAGCAACCAGGAGAAAGACTGGATTTGACTCTGGAAAGATGTAAAACAGGTAGAGAGAGCCCATCTAAACATGCAGCCAGAACAGGGAAGAGGAGAGACAGAGAGTCCTATTCCTGAAGATTTACAGTCCTGGATCCAGTCACGCCTGAGGTTCTTACAGCTCCGGCTTCTCAATTAAATCATCTACTACATCTTCCACCTGGCTAAGTCCACGCCTGTTAGGATTTTGTCACGTTGCAACTGAAACCTTGTGACTAATACACAGGAGCAAATTATTTAACCTTTTTTAAGTTTCCATTTTCTCTTCTACCACGTGTGTCTAAAAAAATCTATAACCCTTACCTTTCAGCAGATCTATAAACGCATAAACACACACATCACATCCGTAACAGCAAGACGGGAGCAACAGCGGTATTTTGAATATTTATTAATTTTAAGGAAAATCACACAAGGATTGGTTCTCAGTCCTCTTTATTCTCTAAATGAGAATGAAGAGGACCGTAGACAAAGCAGATGTTCATTGCAGGTGGGCATGAAGACGTGGGAGGAGGCTTCTCCAGAACATGGTGGGAGGTGGGGAGCATAGGAGGCCCCTATTTTGGACTTTTCAATTAGAGGAGGAGGGTCTGAAGGTGGCCAAGGGTTCAGCAGTCTTGCAGATGAGGTTGGATCAAAAGAAACCTCCAAGATCATACAAGCCTCTAGGCTTTCAAGGTCAGAGAAAAACCACAGGAGCAGTCGAGGAGCCCAGGCTGAAATAATGGGCGACCTCTCCAACAAGGCATTGCAATTCACAGCCAAGTTCATGCACACAGCCAAGTCCTCCCCAGACAGAGATGGGCCAGGAGTACTGTTTTGGGGGACTGCCACCTTGGAAGGCCATTGTGGTCTGCTCAGGAACCCTCCACAGCAGTCCTAGGGCCCTCATGATCTCAGCTGGGGTGTCTAAATACCACCAGGGGGGATTTCCCACGGAATTTCTAGAAACTACTCAAATGTTTCATTTCCCATTGTTGCCAGCCCCTGTCTGGAGCCTCAACTGTCAAAGCCGCAGCAGATACAGGCAGCACACAGGCTGCCTCCCCCAGGATTCCACCCCCCAGGATTCCACAGAGCTGGCTCTGACTTCCCCTCCCGCCCGGGAAGCTGGTGTTGGCAGGATACAGTCTCAGCCAGGGAATAAGGTCTGTTAGTCAACTAGTGAGGCAAGGCAGAGGAGTGAATATGGCTGTGCCCCACCCAGGCTGCTGGGGACATCTCTGTGCCATCAACCTAGTCGGTATTACAATCATAGTCACCAATACCTACATCTGTGCAAAGAAACTCCTCCCCAGGTCTGAAGCAGTTGACTCCAGACAGACAATGTAGCGTTAAAGTCTGACTTTTAAGATGTAAACTTGTTTTCTTCTTCTTCTTTTTTTTTTTTTTTTGGTACTAAAGATTGAACCCAGGGGTATACTCATCAACCACTGAGCCACATCCCCAGCCCTTTTTATATTTTATTTAGAGACAGGCTCTTGCTGAGTTGCTAAGTGCCTTGCTAATTTACTGAGGCTGGCTTCAAACCTGAGATCCTCCTGCCTCAGCCTCCCGAGCTGCTGGGATTACAGGGGTGCATCACCGTAATGGGCAAATTTTGTTTTCTTGACTGGAGATGTTTTGAAGGAATTCTATGTTGTAGTTCCTATAAATATGACAAAAAAAAAAGAGAGAGAATCATTCTTGGTGATTGATTGATGATTGAAAAGCACCTGTTTTGAAGCAAGAGGTTCACTGGGCATTTTGGTGACCCATATACAAAGAAGGCGTAGCTGCTTGTCCATAGGAACCTGTGTCGAAGAGAAGACTTAGACCACAAGGCAACCTGGCCCGTGAGAGGGACAAGGAGTTTATTCTAGGAATGATGCACTTTGGGTTGAGTAGAGTTGCCAGGCAGTGAATGTGGCTCATCACTAATTCTGCAGGGTATGACATGTACACAGACCATGCACAAGGCCAGGCAAGGCTGGGTGCACAGGGCACAACGTGGAATAGTGACCATGCTTGTAAAATGTCCCTTCACCAGAACCCTTGCTTTGCACCACAGAGGTTGCCCTAGTAATGAGTTTAGTTATGTAGCTCTTCATTCATCCATCCGCTAAAGCCACAAATATTTACTGAGCACTTAGGATGTGCTAAGTAGAGGCCAGGTGGTGGGGATAGAGAGGTGACTGCCGCTGCCCTGCTTGGGGAGCTCTCATTAGAGTGGGGACACAGCCATCAAACACAGGAAATAATAAAGATGTGTAGGGTAAATCAGAGAACAACCCAACGCACCTGTGAGAACCTGCCTGCCCCTCCCTACTGACCTTCCAATCGGATGCCAAGTGCTGGGTGGGCATGGGGGTAGGGGTGGGTTTGGGTCAACACTTTTATGTAGCAAAACTCCCGGGACCAACCAGAACTGCTCCCAAAAAAGATGTCAGAGAAGGGTGACGACTTCACAGTTTACACAGCGCTCTCTTACCAGCAAGACCTGGGAAGCAGTGTAGCAGCGATTTTCTTCACTTCTGAGGGGAGGCGTCCAAGACTGGGAGTGACTGGCTGGCCTGAGGTCACACCAAGAGAAAGGCCAGCATTGCTCCTTTTACAAAGCCGGAAACAGGAGCCAAGCAAGGGGCCATTTTATTTTCCCAGTCACATTATGTGTCGGTACTCAGGAAACAGAAGTGCACACAAATCTGCTGCAAGAAAAAATAAACACCTTTGATACACCGCTGGATCTCTCAAAGTAGAGACGGGGGAGATTCTAATAATCCAAGTCATTCACCGTCTCTTCCCACTGCACCCCTTTCTGAAGTCAAAGAACTAACATTTATGGACATCTGTCCGGAAGCCTAAGAGGCCAGTATTAAAACTCCCATTTTCCAGATGAGGATACTGAGTCCTGGACATACTCAATTATCTAATTTGCTCATCTGATGCCAGGACCCGTGGAGCCCCTGCTGGCAAAGCCTGGTCCCTCAGGGGTGGCCTCAGGGAGTCAGGGCAGCTGGAGGATGGGGGAGGTGGCGGGGAGGCAGGGCCCAGGGGCTGAGGTTGCAACTCTGCCCCCCCCCAGGCCGCCCTTCCCGCCCACTTTTTAACACGGTGGCATCCCTGACAGAAACCCTTGTCCTCTCCCTGCGCTGGCCCTTCCTAACACAATAAATAAAGCCTTCGAGTAACGCGACCTGAGCCAGGCAGTAAATGATGGCACTGTCAGTCGTACACGACTGTTGAAACAAACACAGACTGTAATCATCGTGCTGTACCGGGAGGAAGACATTTGGCAAATGAGATTCCATTTTCACATTGGTTTGTGCTGAGCATATAAATTTCCAGCGGGCCGGCCGGCGTCGGGGATGTGTAATTGATTGCCTGCATTATAATAAACAAGCCGTGACAGGTGATCATTCATCATATTCCGCTGAACGTTCCAGCACACCCGAGGACCGAGGAAGAGAGAGGGACCGCGGAGCGCGGGGAGCGGAGAGCGGCGCGGAGGAGGGACCTGGGGGAGGGGTCGGAGCGGCCGCCGATTCCCGACAGACAGACCGCCAGCCCCGGGGTCCGGGCGGGGGAGCGCGGCCGCAGCGGCTCGGGGAAAGTGAAAGCAATTACTATCATTCTTTTGATTATCTAATTTGTTCTTTCTGGCCTTCGTTAGGTGACCCTCCCCCACCCCCCACCCCTCTCCAACCTAGGAGGTCCCCCACGGGGCCTCGGGAAGGAAGGCACCGGGAACGCTCCTTCCAGGATCCTGCACGCCAAGGGGGGAGGGCGGGGTGGGGGAGGGGCCGCGGCTAGTTGTAATCCGAGTAGATACGGCGCGCGGGAGGAGGGTGTGCGCGTGTGTGCGTGTGCGTGTGTGTGCAAGACTTCGGCTTGGCTTCTGCACTACCATGCATTTCATCGAACGCATAGGGACCAGGGTCTTTTTAAAATTAAGAAAATAAATAAATAAATGTAAAGGGTGTTTGAAAAACAAGTGAAAAGTTCCTTTTATTGGAGAAAAGGCCAGGATCCAAGTTGGCATCAGATCTGGTTCCACCAGCCTGTCATCTGGTGCTCCCGTTCCTCCCCCTCGCTCCCCCGCCCCCGCCCCTAGCTCCCCACCCCCACCGCCGCCCCAGCCCCCCCAGCCCCCCCCCTCTGCCTGCCCTTGGCCCCTGGGCTGGGGGTCGAACGGGAGCTGCGGAGAGGCACCCTCCTCTCCAGGCGCTCCCACCTAGGCAGGCGCGAGGCGGAAGCACACTGGCGGGTGAAGGACAGAAAGACAAATGGAGAGCTCTCCAGCCAGCACGCGCATTAAACAAGTACTTACATTATGCAAAAGCCAAGGCCCTCAACCTGGGGGTGAGTGGAGAGGGAGGGCGGGGAGGGGCTTGTCTCAGACTAGTTCCTCCAGTTCTCACCCCGCCAACTTCCAGCTGCCCCCCTTTTCCCCCCAGAGAGCACCCCTCGTCCCCGCCCTAGTGCCCAGCGCTGGGCGCAGGTGGGATCCTGCCACCCCAGGAGCGGGGCGTCGAGGGGCGTGGCCTGCGCTAACATCGGGGGCGGGGCCCGGGGAGGGTTGGGCCGGGGCGGGGCCCAGCCGGAGGGGGCGGGGCCAGGGCTGACGACCGCCCCGGGTTCCTGGCTGCATTGCCACTCCGCTCACGCCGCTTCCTGGAGCCTCTGTTTTTAATCAGAGCCTGCACCTTCCCTCTCTCGCCTTCCAGATGACCGTAAAGCGACGGCTTGCAGAGGATCCGCTCAAGGAACCGCCTTCTAAAAGTCGTGTCGTCAGCCTCAGCAGTGCAGGACGCCTTTCTGACCGGAGGGTGCTGTCCTTGAAGGAGGAACAGCTCATTTTGGTCTCCCGAGCATCCCTGGAGATGGCCAGCGCAGGTGCAGCTGTCCCCACATGGCCGTCTCTTTCCATCGCCACACCACCACCTCCGAAGTGCATCCTAGGGTCCCGATTTTACAGGGGGAGAAACTGAGGCACACAAAAAAAGGAACTTATTCTCTGGAAGTTGAGCAACGAAAGAAATTAAAAATTGAGGGCAGGGTTGTGCCAATGCGGCATCCCTGATCCCACAAGTGCGCACACGTGCACGAGGGCGCGCGGAGAGCCTTTTAAAATGACTGCATCTCCACTCCTACCAAGCCCTCTTGATTTTAATTGCCCCTTGGGGCTCAAATCTGCCCACTTCTCTCTATTACCGCCATGCCCCCCCCGTCTCCTCCCCCCCCCCCCAGTCACCTGTCTCCCTCCCACGTCACTACTGCTGTACCTTAGAGCAGTTCCTGGCCCCATCTGTTCCTTGTACATTGTCCTCAGCATAACCACCACCCAGCTGCTCCCTGCCTCCACCTTTTTAAAAAAAAATGATGGTCAAAATATGCATAACATAAAATTTACCCTTTTAAAGTGGGCCACTCAGCAGCCTTGAATATTGTCATGCTGTTGTGCAACCATCACCACCAGAACATTTCCATCACCCCACAGGGAAACGCATTAACGGACACTTCCTGTTCTGCTGTCCCCCCAACCCTTGGCAACCACCAATCTGCTTTCTGCCTCCCTGAATGTGCCCGCCTGTTCTGGATATTTTATATAAACAAAATCACCCCAAATATGAACTTTTGTGCATGTCATATTTAGCATGATGTTTTCAAGGTTCCTCCACGTTGTAGCACACGTCCATACTTCATTCCTTTTTATGGTTGAGTAATATTTCACTGCATGGATCATCTTGATGACCCATTTATCTGTTGATTGGCACCTGGGTTGTTCCCACTGTTTGGCTACTGTGAATGGACATTTACGGACAGCTATTTGTTGGCCCATCTGTTTCAGTTCTTTGGGATGCACACCTCAGACTGCAGTTCCAGGGTGACGTGGGAACTGTGTTTCACTTGTTAAAGAACGGCCACACTGTTTTCCACCACGGCTCTTTCATTGGCACTCCCAACAACAGCATTCAATAGCTTGATATTTCCACACCCTTGCTGAGAAACACTTGATATTTTCTTTTGCTTTATTATTGTCAGCCTGGTGGGTGTGCCCAGCTCCATCTTGGGGTCCTCTGCCCCTGGTTCTTACTGCTCCTGCATTTTATGTCCTCAAATTGGCCTCACTGTCTTACCAAAGACCTTCCTCAACACAGTGCCTCTGCCTGTCCCCGGTCTCCTGCTTCCTACCCCAGGTCGGAGCGCATCCCCTCTGTGGATCCATAGCAGACCTAGAGACTTCTTTGCTTCCAATTGGGTCTCAATTTTACATTTCCTTGTGTGATTACTGATGAATGTCCGTCTTCTTGACTTGTCTTATGACCTTAGTCCCTCAGGGAGGGATTATTCCGGTTTTTTTTGCATCCTGTGTTCCAATCACTTAGCCCAGACCCTGGGAGACTCTTAGCGTTCACTAAGTACTGGGCAGATGGGTACCTGAGCAATGAATGAGGTCCAAGTTTAAGTCCCACGTCCTGGTGGGTTTCCTTTTGTTCCCTTTCACTGCCCACTAGGGCCAGCAAAGCCTGGGAAGGCTGGGAGCTGAAAACCCATTTTGTAAGGAACTTGGAGACTGATGGGGTTTTGGTGGCCGAGGGATTCTCACTAGCCACTCTCTTCAGGGTCATGGCGTATCTGGGCATGGGACTCAGAGTCTGGCATGGCCGAGGGGCCCGTCCTGCCCCCCATCACTGCAGGAGTTTTAGGGAGTCTGAAATACATTGGCTGGGTGCAAGCCTGACCTCCCTGTGGCAGGATGATCCCTGCGTTTGCCAAACCATTAACTTTTATGTAATGACAACGACCATAACAAACTGTGTTTGCCCCACACACTTTTGAGTCACGGTGAAGGTCAGGACTGTGGGACTGTGTGAGACGAAAACCTTGTCAACTAGAAACGTAGTGGCCAGTTCTCTGTTTAGAGCTCTGTTCCTACAGGTCCTGCAAATCCAAAGAGCTGAAAATAAAGAATTGAAAATTCACGCAGCTCCTTTCTTCCTCGGAACTCCAAATACTTCTGACCATCTATATCCTGTGGAGTCACGAACGGCCAGAGAGTGCCATGCCCATCTCCAAGACTGGGAAATGGAGGCTGAGAGAAGCTGGGCATGGCAGCGCACGCCCGTCATCCCAGTGGCTCAGGAGGCTGAGGCAGGAGGATCGCAAGTTCAAAGCCAGCCTCAGCAAAAGCGAGGCGCTCAGCAACTCAGTGAGACCCTGTCTCTAAATAAAATACAGAATAGGGGGCTGGGGCTGGGGCTCAGGGATCATCGAGTGCCCCTGAGTTCAATCCCCAGTACCACCCCCCCCAAAAAAAAAAACCACCAGAGGCCCAGACAGGCAGTGAGTTTGCCAGCCCCCCACCCCTCAGTAAGGCTGCAGCTGCTCCTGCGAGCGCCCCTCCCATCTATCCTTCTAGCCCATGAGCTCTCCATTAGCTTGATTAGGACAATTGATTTATTCATTCTTAGTGGCTGAGAGAGAGAGAGAGAGAGAGAGAGAGAGACCAACATGCCATTTGTGTGATATAAATATCCCTGGAAAAAGCTAAAAAACATTGTGTCATACATATTTTCTTGATACCACAGTCAATCACACATGTCTGCCCAAGTGCATAGTTCGTCAACCCAGGGAGGTGGGGGAGAGGATCGAAATGGGCGTGGGGACTCAGGAGAGACTCCGCTCCAGAAGGCTCTCCCCGGTATAGTGACTTTTGCCAAGCACTAGAGACACACAGCAATGGTTTTATATATATATGTATATTAGCATTTTGTCTTTGGAGAACTTTCTAGAAATATGAGAAACTGAATGTTGATTTGGGTTGGAATATTAGTAGGCAGGGCTGCCAGGGTGCTGGGGACACCTCTTCCACTGATCAGTTCCCAAATAAAAAAAAAAATGGGTTGTCAGGTTCTCACGCAGTGTCCTCCTGGCCTCCCGGAGGATTGGGGTGGAGGATCTGTCTCTCCACGTGGCTGGCTGCCCTTTGCCCATCCCTACACTCCCACCATCTAAAAGCCTTTAATCCCAGTGATTCCTCTGTCAGGAATTTAGCCCAAGGAAATCATTAAAAAGATTTCGTTACAGGATGTTCCTCACACCATGTAGATTACGGTGAAAGATTAGAAACAACCTTCACATCCCACCAACCATTGGCAATGAATAAGTGGATCATGTGGTTCTTCTTTGAAAACCCCTGTGCTTGGATTTTAAAAGGGGGGAAAAAAAAGATGGGAAGGAAATGAACCAAGGGTTTGTCTTCGGGGTGGAAATATAGATGATTTCTTTTTTCCCCTGAAATAAGTTTGTTTGGGGATGATCTATTCAAAACCCTCTTAAATCTGGTCGACTGTCATTGGAAGCTTTATGACATCACCAAGATGTGCACATCCCGAGTGAAGAGACACCCCTGGACCCCCATTGGAAGAGACGGTTCCCAACTCTGAGTGCTGGGACATGAGGTGGATTATGGATTGTTGTGTTTTTCCGGAAGTCAAGGAGAGGAAGGCACAGTGGATATGACAGGCACTCGGGAGCCACTGGAGATACTTCAACAAGAAAGTCACAACCAATTCCACCTCAGACCAAGCAAAACCTGCCCAAGAAGTGAATGAATCTGGGGGCTTCAACACTCTCTCCGGGAAGGATCTGATTTCATGGGACTTGGGGGTTGGAGCTTCTGGAGAATCTAGAATGCTAGTCCTGCAAGAGGTCTTGAGATTTGCCTTCATTTTGCAGATAGAATGATTTCAGCCCCAAAAGTCCCATGGATCCAGTCCCACAGCAAGATGGCAGCCCAAGTTGGCAACCACGGGTCCATATTCCCAGCCTTGGTCTCAGCCCATCTCTCTGCCAGTCCCACCATTCATTCATTCATTCATTCATTCATTCATTCACCTGCTACTTACTGAATACCTATTAGGAGTCAGACATACTAAGTGGTAGAGTGGGAATGAAGAGATTGATGGCACATAGTAGGTGCTCAATAAATGTCTGTGGAAGCGGGAAGAGAGAGAGAGAGAGAGAGAGAGAGAGAGAGAGAGATGGGAGGCATAGTGTCTGCCCTCAGATAGCTCCAGATTCAATGCTGAAACCACCACAGACTTTTACGGGAAATGGAAACCACCCTTTGGAGACAGGAACTCATAGCCTCTGCAGGCCCAGGCAAGAAGACGCTTAAGACAACCAAGTGAAAAAAAAAAAAAAAAAAGAAAAAGACTTCCAGTTACAGCATTGCATCCATCTCCTGTATCGAACCCCTACCATGGGCCAGATCTGGGATGAAATCTTCTGCTGTTTTTCCACAGGTTACAGATTAACCCCCCCCCCACCGTGGGCAGAAGACCCCTGCAGAAGGGGGGGACGCACTGGCGAGCCCCCCAGGAAGGATGGAAGTGGTCAGCTCCTCTGAACAATGCTGACTTCTTTTCCTAGGTCCACAAGTCCTGCTTTTTTGCACACAGACCTCTGGCCAGGGCCTAGTGCTGTCCGGGAGGGAGGGCCAGCAGGAGCCACAGGCAACCGGACAGCCAGCAGTCCTGCCCTCTCCACTTCCCCTACCCACTCTTCCAGCTCCTCAGGCCATTTCCCCTTGACGTTGCCAAGTGGACGTCAATCCAGAGGCCCCGCTCTGGTCTCTGAGAAACCCCAAGAACTTGGCAGAGCCTTTGGGAGGCGGGTGCGTGGGGAAGGAAGGGGAAAGAGGAATAAGAGAAAGTCCCACGTGGTTCCTCTCACTGCGCCTGCCCACCGGATGGAAGGGGAGAGGAGAAAGTTCCCCCAGAGCTCCCACGAGCTGGCCAACCGACCGCTGTTGGCAGGGCTGGGGCTGCTCTTGGCCCGAACCTGCCCTGAGCAATACACGCTCTTGGAATTCGCTCCCTTAGAGATTCACGCTGCAACTTGGCTTCGGAAGACAGTTTTTAAAAGAGAGGAAAGAAAAACCACTAAGTCACCAGTGAAGGGCGCACCCCCTCCAAATTCCCCAGAGCACCCCTAGGCCTGGATGGGGTGCAGGAGAAACTTCCCAGAGCTCCCCCGGGGAGGACTCTGCCAGCTGCAAACTTCCTCGTGGGGTTCCCAGGGAGAACAAGAAGCCGAGATCTGGAAAGTTCTAATTCAAATGCTGTCCCTGACTCCAAGGCTCTGCTGAGAGGTCCTGATGCACAGTGAGGTTCAAGGCAGAATCAAGTTATGGCCTTCTGTGGATGCCAGAGGGCTCAGCCCTGAGCCACCAAGGACCTGCCCAAGGGCACGCAGCTAGAGGGCAGGGTATGGAATGGGCATCACCGCAGGCTCCTGAGACTCCCTGGCCTGACTTTGGCCACTCCACCTTCGGGTCTTTATTTATGGCTTGATCCCCATGTGCCACCATATGGAATCTGACCTGGCTCTCCCCAGCGATTCAGAAAACCTGAGCCGTCATTCACTCCACCACAGAACCAGCTCTGACAGCGGCCCTGGGTGCTTCCGGACAGAGCACCCAGGTGGACCAGTACCCCTAATCAGTAGGGGTCCCTCACCTGGGGTCTTCAGGCTCCAGGATGCCTCGGCAGAATTCCAGGGCCCGAGATGTTACTCGGGGAGAGGGCAGGGGGTGCTGTTTTTATTTTCACTGACCTCTGACCCAAAGAAAGCATTTTCTTCTGTCTGAAAGTAGGTGACAGATGGCCTCAGCAGCACCTGTGACTTGAGCATCCACGCCAATCACAGAGACTTCCGGATCACTAACGGTTGCTGTGGACTATCAAAATGTCAGTGCTCCTCGTGATGTAGAAGCGACGGTGGCAGATCGAGGAGCAGCTGGACCTTGCTGCTTAACAGTGTGCGAAGGAACGCACACGTTCCCATTTCATGAACTTGGTTGTGAACACTTTCATATCTGCATTACAGTGTCATTGGTTTCCCTTAATCCTGTGTGCTTATTTTATGCCTTGAAAAGCATGGTTCTGAGAGGGGGCCCAGAGGCACCACCAGACTGCCTAAGGGCTCAAGTCCCACGTCAGGAGAACAGACACAAACCTCCTACTCTTCTTTTTTTTTTTTTTTTTGGTGGTGGTGGGGGGGTACCGGGGATTGAGCTCAGGGGCACTCAATCACGGAGCCACATCCTCAGCCCTATTTTGTATTTTATTTAGAGATAGGCTCTCACCGAGTTGCTTAGGGCCTCTCTTTTGCTGAGGCTGGCTTTGAGCTTGAGATCCTCCTGCCTTAGCCTCCTGAGCTGCTGGGATGACAGGCGTGCGCCACTGAAGCCAGCTAAGCCTCCTACTCTTGAAGAGTTTGCAATGTAACAGGAAAATGAGACAAGTACACACATCCATGTATAATATGCACTCCGAAAAGTAAAAGAGGAAACACTCTGAGGACGAAGAATTGCTTTTTTTTTTTTTTTAATTCTTATATCCACAGCTCCCAAAACAGTGCCATAATGGCACCTTGTAAATGAATAGTGCGTGCGCTCCATCACCTCCACTTATACTTTGGACCCCTTAAAAAGAGTGGTCTCGGGTGGGTAAAAATCGCCTTTCTGTGACCCGACCTTCCCATCTGGAAGATGGGCTTCACAAAACCCTTTCCTTGACTCGGTTGACACAAAGGAACAAGATCAAAAGCCTGCGTGCGCCTGGGTAGCTTGGGCTCTTCATCTGGGCGGACAAAGGTCAGCTTAGCTCGACAGGGAAGGAGGGCTGCCCTCCTGTTTCTCGGTTCTCTGGGAAGTGGGGTGAGGGAGGTGAGATTCCGTTTGTGATTATTATTTAAAGCTGGACTGAAAACTGCTTCATTCATTCATTCTCCATTCTATTCTTTGATTTGGGGCTGGGGATCGAACCCGGGGCCTCCCACGCGCCAAGTGCACGTTCTGCCTCTGGAGGCACAAAATTACTTTCCTGAAACTTTGCAACCAACAGGGCCGAGGTGTCATTTCTGTTTTACTGGGATGACCGGAACGCCCCATGCTGTCTGTCCCCCTTCGTCTTCTTTCCAGGACTGGGTTGATCCTCCCTGCCATAGACGGGTTGAGCTGGGCTTCGGTTTTCAAAATGCCCAGCGACCCCCCAACCTTCTTCCCTGCGACACCTGTTCTGGGAAAGCTGCCTGCAGATTCTGCTCCTGGGGTGGAGGTGAGTCACCCCACAGAGCCCACATGGGGTCCTGGCCGAGTGACCACCCGAGTGGGTCTGCGTCCCTCGTGTGCCCCTCTGATGGCGGAGCCACCTCCACGGAGAGAGCGTGAGCGTCCTTCGCGGGAGTCAGGTTGGGGTGGGCAGAGGGAGGACTGGGCGCTCAGGTCCCGGGCCTCCAGGTGGAGGTGTGCTCGGGACGGGCATGTGCCTGCCTTAGCTTGCCAGGGACGCTTCCCGGCTCCCTCTCTGGCTCACACATTTGCTCGAAAGATGCCTGAGTCGGCGAGGGCTGGCGCAGACCTGGGACAGCCTTTGAAGGGATCCCGCCAACTGAATTTAATTAGACCGCCTTCCAGAGGCCAGCAGCATTTTCTTAAGAAAGCTATACAACTCCTAAAAAGTCCCCCGAGACTCCTGCAGCCCATTTCCTGTGCTGCAGACTGCTGTCACAGATTGCCCGTGGGGCGGCCCCTTTGATGACAGATCCCAGTGACAACTAAGTCACTGTCTCATCTAGCCAGGAGCTCTGTGACCTCCCCCCACGCCCTTCACACTCCATTTGTTCTAACTTCCCAAAGCCAAAGTCATAAGGCCTTTATCTTCTCCAATTGGTCTCTTGGATGGTCCCAAAGGCCACCATCCTGGAGAGTCCCGCTCCCACCAGCTCCAGATGGGGCCAGCCTCAGACCCCGGAGCCCAATGCTGCTTGTGAGATGACACTAAGTGGGAAAGAGGTGGCTGAGGAGCACGGCTGCTTCCGAGTGCACCTGTCCATCATTCATTCTGCAATCCTGGAGTCCTTATTATGTGCCTGGGGTCCGGGACCTAATGGTTAACAAGGAAACATGCTCCCTCCCACCTTTGTGGTGCTTTCCCCGGTCAAGGGAGAGCTCAATGATAAATACATAGGCAAATAAAGACACAAAACAGTTACAGATTGTTATATGTGCTAAAAAGAAACAGATGGCCAGAGGAGAGTGTAGGGATATTCTTAGATAAAGTCAAAGAAGAGCTCTCTGAGAAAGTGACATTCAAGCTGGGAGCTGAAGGAGGAGGAGATGGAGGCCGCCAGGGCCAGAATATTCCACGGCAGCAGGAGAAGCAAATGCAAAGGCCCTGGGGTAGGGAGCGCTTGGCAAGAGCTAGGAAACTGACAGAAGGTCAGTGTTGTTGGCGGGGAATGAACAAGAAAGACAATGTAGGAGAGAGAGAGGCCAACAGAAGTCCCTGCAGGGCTGTTGAGGCTTGGAATTCACTCCAGGAAGATGGGGAAGGGGAGTGGAATTTACATGATAGGTGCTTCACCCATGGATTAATTGAGTGAGCGAATGAATGAATGAATGAATGAATGAATGAATGAATGAATGACTTCTGTACTGGCATCCACCTTGGTCTCCCCATCTCCCATCATGCTATGCCCGGCTTATACAGACCTGCCCAGTAGATTCACTAGCCCAGGGTCACTTTCCAAAGGGGAGACCCCCAGTTCCTCCCCTGACCTCAACAGCTCAGAGCGCTGTCCGTCATCCACCCAGGGCATGCCTCCTCCCAGACAGTCGGATGTCCTGACCAGCTTCTGCAGGCTGCCCCCGAGGAGCCAAAGCCACTGCTGGGAATGGCCGGTGCCCCCTGAGGGCCGTGAGGTTTGTTGTGTGGGCAGAGGAGATGCCCGGGGTGGGTTGATGAGTGTCTGCACCCAAGTTCCACCCACACCCAGCACCCAGCACATTACAGGCCCTTAACAAAAGCAATAAATAAATAATGGTCATTTCCAGCCCGGACACCCACCACACCCTCCAGGGATCCTAATGGAGCTCACTCACCTCTCGGGCCCCACCTCTTCCTGACAAGTAATCAACTTAATGATACCTTGTGGATCTGCTGCACCTTTCTTCTGAAGAACTCTTGGCTATAATTATCTCTGAATTAGATTTAAAAGAGGTCAGGGAGTGGGGATCCTGCCCACCTGTGCCCCACCCCCACCCGACCAGAGGTTAGGTCAAGGACACTGAGCCCCTGCTGGGAAGGGATGTGCCAGGGGCAGGTGGGACTGGTACCCCGGACCTGCTCCTTCCTGAACTTGCTCTGTACTAAGGCTCCTGAAATCCTTTCTGCCGGGAGGCACAGCAGATCTTGCTCTTTCTGCTGAGGTCCTAACAGCCCCTGAGTTCTCCGGGTTGGAGGAAATCCCCTGGCTTGGAAGATAGCCACAGGGAGGAGAAGGGCTCTAATAGGGTGCAGCCAGAGCCGGGAACCTGCGGCCACCTGGGAACCTGGGAGTTGGGGTTCAGTCTCTGCTGCATTCCCCGGGGGGTGTGAGTCAGGGGCTGGGGTGGGCTGGGGTCTGACCAACAGACCTGGACGCATCCACCATCCTGGGGCCCAGGGGGGTGAGAGGCTGTACCCTGGGAAGGAGCCTGGGCCCCTGGGAAACCACCTGACCCGCGCTGGCTGGCTCCAATTAGCTGACTAAGGTGAGGAGAGAGTGGGTGAGTGGGGAGATTCCAGGCCCCGTGGCCCCTCCCACTACATGCAGTTGACATCAGCCACCCTCTGCCTCCAGAGGTGACCAGGAGCACAAAGCCAAAGCCACAGATGGGCAACAGATATTAACCCCCCATGTGGTGATAACCTCGTGCGTGACCTGGGCCCTGCAGGGAGGCACTGTGGGCTTTCTGAGCGACACCTGGAGAATTCTAGAGCCACAGGGCAGCTGGGGGCTCACGGGCTCCTCGCAGTTGGGGACTGTGTGGTGCAAGGAAATCCCCTCCCACCCCCAATAAACCAGATCCTCTGCAGACCTGGGACCTGTGAATGGAACAAGGGTCTCAGCAGGTGTGATCCAATTCAGGCTCTTGAGATGGGGCTGTCTGGGTGGCCCAGGTAGGACTTCCCTGGGGTCCAACTGTGTCCTCAGGAAGCGGACCTGCAGAGACCAGGCACAACCAGATGCCACAAGCCAAGGAACAGCCGGAGCCACCAGACTGCTAGAGGCCAGGGAGGGTCCTAGCAGAAGTGGTGGCCCTGCTGACGCCGTGACTTGGAAGACGTGGCCCCTGGGAGGGTCTACATGGCCGATGCATTAGGCCACTCCGTTTGTGTCATCTGTTCTGGCTGCCCCAGGAAATGAGCGCCCTGCCAGACGAGCCTGGTGATGCTTATTAAAATTCGCCGGAGCAGACCCTCTTGCGACCTGTCAGGAGGGCACCAGCAAGTTAGTTCCTCGGGGACGATGGTGACACAGACGTCACAGAATCCCCAGGTGGCTGCAGGGGCACTGTGGAAGGGAGGGTGTCATCAGCCTCCAGACTCTTCCTTCACGTCCTGGAGCGCTGGGACCCCTCTGTCCTCAACACGCATGTGCAGGGTGTGGGCTCTGGAGAGGCCTCTGCTGGCCTGGGAAGAGGGGTCCCCATGGGACTTGGGATCTGGTGGCAGAACAATAACACGTGGCCCTTGACGTTCATGGGAATGTCCTGGTTTAGCAACATTATTGCTCATCCCAAGGGCAGAATCCTTCTGTCGGTAGCACTTGCCCTGAGCCCCTGGGTACCCTCCTGCCAGCCCTGGGCCCCTCCCATAACCCCCTCGGCCTCTGCACTACCCAGCAGCTAACAGGGTAAAGAACCCTGGTCCAGCAGAGAGGGGGCCTTCAGGGAACCTTGTGCTGCAGCCAAGATCTGTTCTGGCTTCCACTGTCCACGTTGTCACTCATTTCGAGGATCATCGTGAATGGGTCCTCAGTGCTGGAGAATGAGCGTCTGGCTTTGAACTTGCTTTGCAGCTGCCTCACCCCAGCTAGTCATTGAGGAAATCGTGTGTCTTAGGCTCAGCAAGGTGACTATGGGAGATCCCGTCTGTCCACTCATTGGAAGTGGCTGCAGAACCCCTAGAAAGGGCGAGATTCTGTTCTCCTTCCTCAGCTCGGTTGATGAGGCCACCTGCTCGTGAGCATCCGGGTCATTACCCAAAGGACCAAGTTTCCCAATCATCCCAGAAACCAGAGACAGGACAGACCGTCCTGCCCCACTTAGCCACCAACTCAGACTGCGAATCTTTCTGCAGACCTAGTATGCGCAGAACACTCGGGGGCTCCAGAGGTGTTTTAGTCGCTGTTCTGTTGCTGTGACCAAATGACCTGATAAGAACGTAGGGGAGGAAACATTCACTTTGGCTCGCAGTTTTAGAGGTTCCGTCCGTGGTTGACCAAGACCATCACGGCAGAAGGGCATGGTTGAGGGGAGCAGCTCAGGATGTGACATCAAGGAGCAGAAAACAGAGCACTGCTCACCAGGGACAAAATATAAAGCCCTGAGTCATGCCCCAGCGACCTACCTCATCCAGCCACACCCCACCTGCCTGCAGTTACCACCCAAATTAATCTGTATCCTAGGATTAGGAGCTGATTAGGTCACAAATCTCATCATCAAATCATTTCCCCTCTGAAGGTTCTTGTGTGGCCTCACACATGAACTTGTGGGGGGACACCTCATATCTAGTTGTAACAGGAGGGGGACAAGTCAAAGTGGTTTCTGCCTTTTTTTGCCCTTATGGTTAACTGAGCACCTGCTATGTACCGGGCCCTTATTAAAATAATGCCAAATAATACTTTACTCCTCCCACTTATTGAGCATGTCAAGGATGGTCAAAGTCAAGGACATGGTAATAGGAACAACACTTATCTCTTGCTAGGTGCTTTGCTAGGTGCTTACAGTAGTTAAGCCCCTAGGGACTGGGCACTGAGTGCTCACAACACCCAGATGAGGAGACTAGGCACAGGTAGGACCTCACTTCTCCTGCTGGTTAAGTGGCAGAGAAGGACTTGAACTTGGCCAACTTCCAGGATAAATGCTCCTAATTACACTGCCCGTTTATTCATTCTCAAAACATCCCCCAAAGCAGCCAGTTCCTTTGCCGAGAAGAAATTAAGGCTAGGGCCGTGCGTTTTTTCTTGTGACTGATGTACGGGGGCCAGGACTAGCAAAGCTCAAGAAGCACCAAAAAACTCGGGACCAACATAAAGAGTATTTAATGCAACATTTTTTAAAGCCCAGAATTAATGCAAAAAAAAAAAAAAAAAAACCCGACAGCAAACAAAACATCAAAATTGAAAGGCAAGTTCTCACCTTGCAATTGACTCACCACGACCTAATCTCTGTCCTAATTTTTTCATAATTTTTTTTCAGGGCTTACGGCGAGTCTTCTCACAGCTGCTGGTAGTGGGCACTCACTCCGGGCCCTCTTTTAAGGCCTCGCTGCTCCTTTTATCCTCCACCAGTCTTAGGAATTCCCTTTTTTAAAAGATAAGGGCAGTAGCTCAGAGAAGGCTAGAGCTTTGCCTCAGATCACACAGCCGAGTGGGTAGGACCTGGAACCCAGCCAGGCCTCCTCTTGGGAGGGAGGGAGAAAGGGAGGGAGATCCCCGGGCTGAGAACAGCCCAAGCACGGGCAGGGGACTGACCAATCGCCCAGGGAATCCGAGCCACCAGGGAATTCCTGCAGCCGGGCGTGGAGGCGGGACCTGGTGACCTCTGAGTTCCCGGCGTCGCCGGATTCCAGCTTTCCGCGATCCCATTGTCTCCTAAGAAACGGCCGGTGACTGGGGCCCACCCCAGGCGCTGGACCGCGGCCTGGAGACCCGGGCGATGGCCTCGGGGACGCGGGTCAGAGGGCGGCGGGGACAGGCACCGGGTCCCCGCCACAGCCCTGCTCGCAGAGCCAGCGCCTGGGCACGCCGCAGCCGCGCTGGGAGGGAGTGCGGAGAGAAGCTGCGGGTAATCAGCGGAATTGGGTTTTAATGGGGTTCGCGCAGATAGAGCAGAAATCAAATTAGGGCCTAATTGGCATGCAGGAGGCGGCGACGAGGCCCGGGGCGACGGGGACCCCTCCCGCGGCGACGCCCCGTCCCCGCCTGGGCACCCGCTGCTCACCCGACCCGGGGCGCGCGCAAGGCCAGGGTGACCTTGACCCTGAGCGGCTGGGGATGGCTTTTTATTTTTGATGGAAAAGACAGAAAGGATGTGGAGGAGGTGACAAGGGACAGGAAAGAGGGACGCGAGACAAGCGGTGTAGTGGCCTAAGGCCGCGACACGGTAGTCTAATAGGGACAGTATTGGGCGCTGACCCTGGGCCAGGTCCCCGCTGGCAGGTTGCACGGATGTGCAGCCTGACTCCTGGAGGCCAGATACCCAGGAGGAGTTGCAAGCACAGAGAGGTCTAGTTCTTTACCCAAGGTCACCTCGCAAGCCCTCTGTGCAGCTGATGCTCCAACCCCCAGCTTGGTGACTCCAGAGGTAATGCTTGCTTCTGCCCCCGGCCTCAGGGCTCCCAGCTGCTGTTTCTCTTACCTATTTTTAAAAGCACTTGCAGGATTCCCCTTAGAGTCCCACAATACCTTGGTTTTATTGTAAGAATTCACAATGTTCTAAGGTGGTATTTCTTCTACCGTTCCTGATTCAGGTTTTTGCTATATCCCACACATCTTTCCCTTTGTGTCCTTGGAAGTCCTACTGCTCCCCAGGCCACCTAATAGGGGGTCTCTACCCCCTACTTCTGCAGGTGAGGAGAGCAATGGTAGGCGGGATCAGCTTTGGGAGAACACTTAACAGCAACATTCCCTTGTCCCCTATATGTTATGTTTATTCCTCAATTCTCCAAAGGAGCCATTTTTAGAGAGGTGCAGAGACTTGTCCAAGGTCACATAGTGAGTCCGAGGTCAAACTGGAATCAAAACCAGGTCTGTCTCACCCCAGATCTATTTTCATGCTGCTTTGCACCTGGGGCTAACCACTGATCACATCATCCATCCCCGAAAAGCACCAAGAGTTACCACAGTGGGCCCTTGCCGCAGCCGGGAGGTCAGTAGCAAGACTTCTGCTTAGGCTATGCACCCTTTGCCAGCTTTGGGTGAGGCCAGAGTGGAGGAAATCTGGGACACCTAGTAGTTACCATTTCAAGCCCAATCTGCCTCCAAGTAGGATCAGGTGTTTCTTGGTAGCAGAGGACTGAGAACATTCCCAGGTGACATTTTCCAAAGTATATTACAAAAAAGGATTTGGGGAAACTGGGGACGGAACAAAGTTAACCCTGCTTCTTTACTGCAGGACTTCTCAGAGGGCTCACAGGTATGCAACGCTCCAAGGGGGTCAACAGTCAGAAGCCATTTCCAAACATATTTCATCACAGAAGTCATGTTCAGAGAGCATTATGCAGGCTCTGAGAAACAGAACCAGATGGAAGGTAGCCCTTGACTTCTTGCTACCTAGCTTCTGTTGAGGGAGTCTTTTGGGGGGTGTGGTTATCCAGGGATTGAACTCAGGGACACTCAATCACTGAGCCACATCCTCAGCCCTATTTTGTATTTTATTTAGAGACAGGGTCTCACTGAGTTGCTTAGGGCCTCGCTTTTGCTGAGGCTGGCTTGGAACTTGCGATCCTCCTGCCTCAGCTTCCCGAGATGCTGGGATGACAGGCGTGGGCCACCGTGCCCGGCTTGGGGGAGACATTTTAAAGTCCTGCTTGGGTAGAAAACTGTTCAAGGTTGAACGAGGGCGTTGCAAGTGTATGTTCCCCCAAAGCATGAACCATGCACGTGCTCCACCCAAAACCTCCATCCAGGTGGAGCGTTCCAGGGAATCTGGAGACTGAAAGTGAGTGGACTCCAGAGTGGACCATGACAGGCTTCTTAACACTGGGTGGTTGGGGTGGGTTCTGGTGGCTCGCGCTGCACACAGACCTGGTCCATTTCCTCTTGGCGCTCACAGTCTGATTGAAAGAATAAAACACCCCCTACAAGACGACGAAATGGCTCAGCTCATGGTAACAGAGGCCAACTTCAAATACTTAGGAAGCAGAGTTTCCCTAATCCCCAAGCACATTTAAAAATCTTGATTACATTTTTAATTATAAAATTAATATAATGCACATTGCAAAAAATAAAGAGAGAGAACCCACTTTAGAAAATAAAAAGCCAAAAGTGTTTGTTGGTACTTTCCACCGCGCACCCTCCCTCCCTAGCGGCGATCACCGTTGTGCCGTCCGCATCCTTGCAGACCTTTCCATGCATAAACAAACATGTAAATATGGAATTTGTGGGTTTTTTTTTTTACCAAAAAAATTGGGTCAGGCGATACACACTGCGTGTAACCTACTTTTCTCACTTTATACACGATAGACTTCTTCTTCCTGATACATCCAACTTCCCTATCCCCCCATCCCCAAAATGCACCCCTCGGGCGCAGGATAACTGACTCTTTGTGAACCCCGGAGGGGAGAGAGCACCTGTGTGCAGGGGGATCGGAGAGCGCGGGAGGCATCTGGATAAAGGGAACCTGGTGGGCAGAGAGGGCCGTCAGATGGGCGATGCTGTTGAGGGAGACAGACTTTCCCTTTTCCGTGCCCACAGGTCACCCCGATCTAGAATTGTCCCACCACTAATTGGCCAGGGTCTTTCATTCTTAGGTGATCTTGATATGAGAGACCAGGATGTGGCCGGTCTGGTGTGGCCGGAGCCTAAGCACTGGGCAGGCGTGAGGTCGGGTCTCCAGGGGGTTTTACCCAGGGTCTACCCGCCCTGGGCATGGTGACCTTTGAAGTCCATCCAACCTTGTGATGGTTGCCAAAGGTGCTTTGGCGTGGCCTCACCTGATCGGAGACTAACTTTGAATTAGAAGTGCACAGTCAGTTGGCTGGCCTCAGGGACACAAAATGAGTGGCTTGAGCATGTCATCAGCCACTTGTCACGTCCATGGGCACACTCGAGGGGTCAGTGGTGGCTGCGAGGAGGTGGTTAACTCGCATTGGTCGGGCTCTCAGGAGTCGCTAACGTGCAGCCGCGGTGGCAGAAGGAGAGGTTCTAATTGCAAGGGCAAATATTTGTCCCTGTGCCCCTCTCTGAGTTTCCGAAGCGGTGACGAAGCAGGATGCGATCATAATTAGTCTGCAGAATGCAAAAACTTGAGGGCTGGATGTCAGACACCCCTCCTGTCCCTGAGCCCATGTCTCGAGGCAGGTCCCCCTAGAGCTCGGGCCCCCGGATTCCCTGGGAGGGGGCCCAGAGACGCTAGTAAAAAGCCCAACTCACCGACTTTCTCCAAGATCAGCAAATCCACGCTGAAGTCCTTAAATCAGCAGAATCTGCCGGCTTCCGGCTTCGGTGGCTGGTGTGCAGCGGTTTCCAATTGTCTCCGCTCCGATCCTCGAGTGGGTCTCGCGTGCACGGTGAGATCGTTATCATTTGTCACAAGGGCGATGCACGCTGCGCCTGCTCCAGAGGAACCGAGCCCAGCTGCATGGAGACATCGGACACTCGACAGGCCTGGGCTCTGCCCGGTTCTGCCCTGGTGTCCTGGCCCCAGGCCGCCAGATGTCCCTGGCCCCATCCACCTGTCCTGGAAGGTGTCACTTCTTTTCCCCTTCATCTGCATCCCCCCACTGCCAAAGAGAACCCCTGAGAGAAGCAATTTGGTAAGAAGGGGGTCAAACTGACCCCCAGTGTGGCTGTGGACAGGCCATGGTCAGGCGCCGGGTTCTGGGGCCCTCAGCCCTGCTACTTGGTTCGGGAAGGCCTGGTGCTCATGGCGACCCTGAATCCACAATGTAAATGAGGACCATCAAATTCCCCGGGTCTCTTGGGAGGGTGGAGTGGTGTGGGGAGATCCGGAGGGTCTGTGGCTGGTTTGGGATAGAATACCCCGTCTCTAACAAAATCCATGCCCCGAGGGCCTTAGAGGTGACAATAAGGCAGTAAAAGTCATTCAGGGTGAGCAACCCTCATTCAAAAATCTGCAATCCAAATCGCTTCAAAATCTAGTTTTTTTTTTTTTTTGATACTGGGAGATTGAACTCAAGGTCTCTTGACCACTGAGCCACACCCCCAGCCCTATTTTTTGTATTTTATTTAGAGACAGAGTCTCACTGAGTTGCTTAGGGCCTCGCTAAGTTGCTGAGGCTGGCTTTGAACTCTCGATCCTCCTGCCTCAGCCTCCCGAGCCGCTGGGATGACAGGTGTGTGCCACTGTGCTTGGTTGCCAAAATCCCAAAATTTGAGCACTGACATGATGTGACCAGTGGACAGTTTCACACCTGATCTCTTGGGATAGGTCTCAGTCAAAAGGCAATATTAATTATCATATTTTACAAAAAATAAAAATATCATATTACTTTATAATAACTATAATATTTTACCAAAGTATTGTGTAAAATGATTTGAGGTTGTACATATGAGGTGCGTGCCAAACAAATATATTTTATACTTAGACTTATGTATATGCAAATATTCCAGAATCCGAACAAATCTGTAATACTTCTGGCCTTGAGCATGTCAGAGAAGGGATAGTCATCACGCTGCATTAATAAAAAACACTCATTGACACAACACTGTGAATGTACAGAATGCCACTTGAACTATCTGTTAAGGTCTGTAAATAAGTCAAAAATAACACCTGGTATTTTGCCAGAGAAATGTTAGAGTTCGTAAACAAGTCTGGATGGTGCCTGGCAAAATGTCAGAGGGAGTGGTTTGAGAAGTAACAAAAGCGAGCCATTAAGTGTGGAGATTCCTTATTAGTTGATTGATGTATCTAGTTTATGCTAATTAAGATAAGCTGTGCAAAAGGTATAAATAGCTCTGTTGCCCTACAATAAATGGCTCCTATTCCTGCTGTATCAATGTGCACAAGTTATTCGTCACCCCCCGGCTATTTTGCTGCAGCCGGACCCCAGCACTATCTACTTAAAAAATGTTTAAAATGTAAATTTTGCTGGACATGGTGACACATGACTGTAATCCTAGCCATTTGGGAGGCTGAGGCAGGAGGATCACAAGTTCCAGGCCAGCTCCTTCAGCAACTTAGCAAGACTCTAAGCAACTTAGTGAGACCCTATCTCAAAATAAAAAATAAATAAATAAAAAGGGCTGGGGATGTGGCTCAGTGGTTAAGCAATGAGGGTTCAGTCCATAGACGGCTGGCTCTGTTGCCCTGGGCCTGAGGTGGGGAAGGGTGGGGTGGAGGGAAGCAGCTCAGCACATAGCAATCAAAGCATATCAGAGCATGCTCAAGCAGCCACATAAAAATAAATAAATAAAATAACAATAGTAGGTCCAACTACAACTAAAAGATAAAAACAAGTGAATAGACAAAAAAAAAAATGTGGCACAGCCACATTAGATATTATATAGTGGAATAGTATTGAGCCATAAAAAAGGAAGCATTGAGACCTGCCACTGCGGGGATGAACCTTGAAAACATTAGGCGAAGTGAAGAAGTCCAGCTCTGAAGGCCTCGGGCGGCGTGATTTCATTCATACAGACTGTCCAGAATACTGATGCTTAGGGGCAGATGATTTGTTGCCTGGGGCTGGGCCAGGGGAGGGGAGAATGGGAGTAAGCACTCATGGGGATGGGGTTTCTTGGGGGATCATAAAAATATTCTGGCATTAGATCTGTGCACAACTTTGAGAATATCCTAAACCCCACCAAACGGAGTGCTCCCCTTGGCTAAACTTTGTGGTTCTGTGTGTGTGTGTGTGTGTGTGTGTGTGTGTGTGTGGTGCTGGGGATAGAACCCAGGGCCTTGTGCATGAGAAGCAAGCACTCTACCGACTGAGCTCTGTCCCCAGCCCTGTGAATTATATCTCCATAAATTTGTCACTAAAAAGCAATATGACCATATGAAATAAAAGTCTGAAAAAAAAATCAGTTATAGTCCTATGCTCCCAGCAGATAGCGTGTTCCATCCCGCACCTCCACCTCAGTCCCGCACACACGTAGGTCATGTGGAATCGCCAGACCTCTCATCTGTTGTGTTGTTGTTTTTTTTTTTTTTTCCCCCCACCAACATGTGTCCGCGTTCCTAGGAGGCCCGTGTCATTGTTTTCAGATCTGTGTTTTTGGAAGATGATGAAGTCATTCAACAAATATTTTTCTGAGTACCTGCCAGAAACTGTTCCGGGCACTCGATGAGGCCCTGATTCTCTCTGAGCTCATTTTCTGGTAGCAGAGACAGGAAACAAAACAATAAACGAACAAGACAGATTCAGATATCGAGGAGTTTGGTATGAATACGAATCCGTAGGGAAATGAGACCATCGCTGTGGAGGTGGGGCGGGGGAGGCTGCTTCGGAAACAGTAGGCGGGGACAGGGGACCTTGTAGCTGAGCCACTATAATGAGAAGAGACTATGTAACCATCCTAAGGAGGTGTTCCAGGAGAGGCACCACAAGTGCAAAGGCCCTGGGGCAGCACAAACTTGCTACATTTAAGGGCATGCTTAAAGCAGCAGAGATGTGGCTCAGGGGCCAGGTATGGTAAAGGAACCAAGAGTCCTTGTTGGCCCGATCCTGTCCTAGAGTAGTTGTCAAAGTCATCTTCTGGCCTGTGTTGGGGAAGGAATTCAGCATCCAGACCCGGCCCCAAGTTGGCCCTGGATCAGGAGCAGGGCCGGCCCTCCTGATTGCTGCTGTGTTTTGGGAGAGCCCGGGTGGAAGTCCTGGAGGCCTGTGGAGCCTGGCTACTGCGCAGGCTAGCCAGCCAGTGCCCAGCGCCTCCTGCCACCTCACTGACAGCCCGTCAAAGTGACAGCGCTCCTGGGACATCCGCTTGCTCTGACTCTGAACCCCAGGAGCCGGAGCCCTACCGCCCAGCACCTCCCACCAGGTCCCAGGCCTGAGGTTTGTGACTCTCTTCCAAACCACAGGCTCCCTCTGGATGGTGTGAATCTGGGTCACTTCCCTGGGAAGCTGTGTAATATCATTCCAATAGTCTTTGGGGTTAATTAATAGCTGTCTGCTTTGGACTATACGCTCCAAGAAGGTAAGACTATGGATCCATGCATCCAGTACAGAAGACAGCGCTGTCCAGAGGTGTATGAGGTGGGCCACGTAGGTAGCTCTAAAATTTCTAGTCACCGCCCTGAAAAAGTGAAAATAGGGGCTGGGGTGTAGCTCAGCGGTTGAGTCTTGTATGCGCAAAGCCCTGGGTTCAATCCCCAGGACTGAAGAAGAAGAAGCAAAAGGTACCAGAAGAAACTAATTTTCGTAAGATATTGTATCTAACCCAGTGTATGCAAAATACTATCAATTCCATATGTGATCAATGTTCAGTCTTCAAAACCCTGTGTGTACTTCATATTATAACATATCTCAATCTGCGTGCTAAACTTTCATTGGAAAGTTTTGATATTATTGAGAATTTATAAAAGTTAAAAGGAGTTCTGTGCACAGTGTTGCACGCCTATCATCCTAGCGGCTCGGGAGGCTGAGGCAGGAGGATCGTGAGTTCAAAGCCAGCCTCGGCACCTTAGTGAGGCCCTAGATAACTTAGCAAGACCCTCTCTCTAAAAAAAAAATACATTAAAAAAAGGTCTGGGGATGTGGCTCAGTGGTTAAGCACCCCTGGGTTCAACCCCCAGTAACCACCCCACCACCATCACCAAAGAGAAAGTTAAGGGGAAAATGGTTCATTAGCCAAATTTGTCCCAAACATACATAAAAGTATTCCAATTGTTGGATAAACAGGCTTCAAAACTTTAAATTTAAATTTAAATAATTAAAAACACACTTCCTCAGGCACAGGAGCATATTTCAAGAGCGCCACGGTCGGGGTCTACCCTGTTGGAAAGCGGATGACCTGGCAGAGCCCGGCTTCCCCCATGGCTGTTGGTGTGACTCCAGGCTTGGGGTGGCTTTAAATGCCCACAGATGCCACGCTACTCCTCCCTGCACGAGGTGGGGCCCCGTCCCTCGCCCCTTGGGTGTAGGCCAGGCTTCATGACTCATTTCTAAGCACAGGGATGTGGCTGAGTGACACTGTGTGACTTCCAAGCTGGGTCATCCAGGACACTGTGGCTTTGTTCTGCTTCTCTTGAATCCCTCCTTCTGGGAGAAGCCAGCCGCGAGTGACAGACCCAGTGGCCAGACAGGAGGGGCCATGTGAACTGGAATGGCCCCCCAGGCCATCGGAAGCCGAGAGGCGGAGCCCAGCCCCAGCCAAGCTTGGGGGGTGTTGGCAGCTCCCGCTGACCCCCTGCCTGCCACTTCCAGGGGTGACCCAGCCAAGACCACCCACCTCTGCTGCCCCCAAATTCCCTCCTGAGAGGGAGGGAATGCTGATTGTGACTCCAAGCCACTGGGTTTTTAGGCGATTCCTGATGTGGCCCCAGATGACGGAAGCCTGCCTCTTCCCCTTGGGCCTCAGTTGTTCATCCATAAAATGGGGTCAGCGAACCCCGGCTTGAAAGGCTCTCCTGGAAAGAGGAGGTGATCTCCCGAGACCCCTCCGCTGAGCCATAAAAAATCCACGACCCCTCAAAAGGGTGCTTTTCTCCTCCGGGTCGGAAGCCTCTCTCGTTTATCCACGCATTGATCCGTTCAGCTGGAGGCTGACCAGCAGGGGTGTCCCCGCCATGGCCTTTGACTCAGGAGAATCTGAGTCTCGGAAGGCAGACTTCATTTTCCGGGGGTCCCCTGCTCTTGGGCTCTCTGACCCCCTCGGCTTCTCTCGACCTTCTCCTCTCTGCACAGGTTCTAGCCAGGATCCCGTTGTCTTTGCCTCCAAACTTCGAAGATCAAGGATCTGGCACCTCCAGGTGACCCCCTGTGGGGAACAGTGTGCAGGTCCACCTGTCCTCCTCCAGGGAAGGACAGCCAGGAGCCCCTGGCAAGGAGCCCGGCACCGGCACAGCCTTCAGAACTGGCTCACTGCAGGCAGCCGCCGGGCCCAGGCTACCCCATTCCCAGGTTAGCCCACGCCCAGCGACTGACTTCTGCAGGGCTGGAAAGGTCCGGCCAGTCTGACCGTGGGGACCACCAACACTGACAGGTCACATGACCCCTGGGGTCGGCCCAGGACCTGTGGGTCAGTGTGCAGCCTCTCCTTCCGCCCACTCCTGCCCCCTCCTCCCTCTCCCTTTCACAAGATGGATTCCTGATAAACACCTTGTTCCCAAAGCCTGCTCCCACTTCTGCTCCAGAGAACCTGTCCCACAGCCACGGGAAGGAGACTCCCGTGGTGTTTCTCCACGTCTCTATTAAGGACATTCTGGCTCATTCTTAGGGCCCGGTCCTGTGCATCTTAGGAGGCTGAGCAGCGAGCACCCCTGGCTTCTATCGGCTAGATGCCAGGGTCCCCTGTCCCCCGAGCAGGGGCCTCTCCAGAAATGGGGACTGCAAAGTCACCACCAGCTGAGAATCACAGGCAAACGGGGCAGGGGCCAGGCTCACGCCAGGCAGCCGGGCGGGTCTACAGGGGGTGGAGAGGACCAGGGTCCACCCTGCCCCAACTCCCTTGCTCCTCTGTGACCTGCTCCCAACACTGGCGGCCAGCTGCGAGTCCTGGTCTCTCCTGACTCCCCTTCCCCACACCCAGCCCATCTCTGGCCCCAGGCTCCCAAGGTCTAGTGGCTTCTGCTCCACTGACTCCACCCTCTAGACTTGCAGCCTCCGCCCAAGCTCCCAGCCCTTCTGGGCTCATGGCTGATGGCCTTGGGCTCCCAGGGAGAGGCTGTGGGTCACCCCTCAGTGCAGGGCACCTGGGTGGGCAGCATTCCCACCTGAGCCCACCTCTGAGAAATGGCCGACCCAGGGGGGCCAAGTCGGGAGATCAGAGCGCCCAGACTGCAGCAGGCTCCTCTCTACAGCTTGCTAAGGATGGCCTCGGGTTCCCTGGCTGCCAAATGACAGTCACAGAACTTGGGCCACTCTACCCCCCAGAAGGCAGCACCCAATGCCGCCACTCACAGGAAAGCCCTTCAGCTCAAACGTCTCTTAAATACTGTCAGGTCCAGTCGCGGGGGCCCACGCCTGTCATCCCAGCAGCTCAGGAGGCTGAGGCAGGAGGATTGCCAGTTCAAAGCCAGCCTCAGCAAGTCAGTGAGGCCCTCAGCAACTCAGGGAGACCCTGTCTCTAAATAAAATGCCAAATAGGGCTGGGGATGGGGCTCAGGGGTCCGGTGCCCCTGAGTTCAATCCCTGGTGCCCCCCAAAATAAAATAATAAATAAATGAATGAATGACGTCACTGGGCAAAAGGCCCCTCTCTGTGTCTGAACATGGTCATGGCCATCAGAGCCATCCTCTTCAAAGACGTCCCAAAGGCTTACCGCAGCGGGGCCACTTGAAACACCGGGAGATGGAGTGGAGTTAAAAAAAGGAAGAAAAGGAAAGAGAGAGGGGAGCTCTTCTCGCCGGTGGCGTTTCAGCTCGTGTTTCTCCTTCCTTTTTTGTTAATGGCTTGGGGGTTGGAGCACTGTTTGGCTCGGCCACACGGGGAAATGTTTAATGAATCCTTGTGAATATTCATTAAATGCTGTTAATATTTTCTGGTGGGGGAGGCCCTGCTGCCCATCTGCGGGGTCCCCCAGCGCAGCGGCGGGGAGCGCAGCCCACCGCCTGATTGGCGCTATTTGTTTTCCATCTCACTTGCCCTATTTTCTGAGACCTCGGGGGGCTTGCAGGGGCCAGGGGTGGAGGCTGAGCTCGCTTCCTTGAGACTGAAAGGAGTTTGCCAGGGTGAGGCCGCCGAGCTGGAGATGCACCCTATCACACCCCCAGCTCTCTCTCTCTCTCTCCTCTCTCTCTCTCTGAAATGCATCTTCCAGAAACCTCCATGTGTGTGTGCACAATTGACATGCAGGAGACCACTATGTAACAGAAACCAGGGGAGAAACAACAGATGCCTGTCAATGCCAGCATGGACGGGTGTGGAGCTTCCCTGCCGAGGGATTACTATACAGTAGTGAAAATGGATGACCAGACTCCTGTATCAAAGTGGCTTACTTCTTATTGATGTATAATTTCTCTCTCTTTTTTTTTAGAGAGAGAGAGAGAGAGAGAATTTTTTAATATTTATTTTTTAGTTTTCCGCGGACACAACATCTTTGTTGGTATGTGGTGCTGAGGAACGAACCCTGGCCGCATGCATGCCAGGCTAGCGCTACCGCTTGAGCCACATCCCCAGCCTTGATGTATAATTTCGACATCATAAACACCACCCTTTTAAAGTGTACAATGCCATGATTCTTTTAATGTATTCAGCAGGTTGTGTGCAAACATTGCTGCTATCTAATTCTAGAATTTTCCATCACTCTCCAAAAAAGCTGCTAAACCCATTAAGCAGTTATCCTCATTTCTCTTTACCTCCAGCCCCAGGAAAGCCTTCATTTTTCTGCCTATTCTGGACATTTCACATAAATGGAATTGTATAAATGCTCTTTTGTGCATGGCTTTTTTTGCTTAATATAATTTCACGATTCACCCATATTGTAGCACGCATCATTTTTTATGGCCAAATAATGCTCTCCTGTATGGATATACCACTTTTTTTTTTTTTAAATCCACTCATCCATTGATGGACACTTGGGTTGGTTCCACTTTGGGGGTTGTTTAAAGAATGCTGCTGTAAACATCTACATGCAGATTTTCATGCCAACCTCCTTTTAACTCTCTTGTTTTCCAAAGCTGCTGCCCTCATTTACATTTCCACTAGCGATGCCTGGGGATTCCAATTTCTGAACAGTTGTGCACAGTTGGGTGTTGCAGGCCTGATACGGAGAAGAAAGCCAGGTGCAGAAGAAAACCTTCAACATGACCTCATTTCCACAGAGCTTAAAAAACATGCAAGACAACACCTTGCGTGGTCCACACAAAGAGAAAGTCCCAGACATGGAAGACGCCGACGTCTGCACGCTGGTTCCCTCGGGAGAGAAGAACAGTTTGGTCAGGGTGAGCAAATTCTTCCTCTAGACAGATGTTTTATTTCTTAATCTAGGAGGTGGTTCAAGGGAGTTGTTGAATTGTTCTTTATCCCTTTTGTATCCTTTTAATATTTCCCGATACATTATTACATTTAACTTCTTTCCCCTCCAGGTTCGCCGGCCTCCAAGTGTCTCACTGTGGAATCAGGGGTTTCTGAGTGGGAGCGTCTCCCAGGGTAGCTGGGTCTGCCAGACTGGGTTGGGGGAGACACGGAGGCCTCTCCTCTCTCTCATTTGGATCCCTCTCATCCTGGGGAAAGCCAGCCACCCCGCTGTGGGGATGCTGTAGCTGTGCTGTGGAGAGGCCCTGTGGTGAGGAGCTGGGGCCTCCAGCCAACCCCCATCCAGTGTGCCATCTTGGAAAATGGTCCCCCAGCTCCACTCAAGCCTCAGATAACTGTAGCCCTGGCCGGCACGTAACTGCAACCTCGTGAAAGACCCTGAGCCCGAACCTCCCAGCTAAGCCCTTCCTGGATTCTTGACTCTCAGACACTCTGTGAGATAGGAATGTTTGCTGTAAGAAGCCCGCTACACTTTTAGCAGATTTGTTCCATAGCAATAGTTAACTTAAATGATCAGGGATTTGTTATTTCATGAAATAAGCTCCTTCAGGGAGCATATTCCAGGGAAACTACTTCAGTGATACATTGATGACTTTCCCTTAGGTCTCATTGATCCACACACATTAAAAAAAACACCTGTCCAGATCAGACCTGCCCAGGTGGAGTTGCTGGGATTGGCGTGCACTAACCACACCTACCTGTGGGGTCCACAGAGGTGCGGCATACAGATCCACCTTCCCTTTCTCCTCACACGCATCTCCCCAATCAATCTCTTGCACATCTGAGATCCTCCTGACATCCGCTTCCCAAAGGATCCAAATCACACATTCTTAAAACCAGGAAAGCTCCTATTATCGTAGAAGGCTCTTAATTTAGGGATGGCTCATTCCCTACACAGGGGATAGTGTGCATCCAAATAAAATCAGAAAAGAGGGGTCCAGTGGACTAGCTGTGGGATGTATGGCATTAAATGCACCTGAATGCAAAACCCAGTTCTACCCTGAACTGCTCCTGAGACCACTCTGACCTCCGTATCTTCCTCTATGAAGCCACATCCTAGGATTGTGGTGAGACCTCTTGTAAGAGCAAGTGTAAAGCTCATAATTACGGCAAGGGCTACCTACCACTCACATAGTTCCTGGTTTAAGTCACTTGACATGACATAGTCCATTTAATCCTTATAATCACCCTTTGGGGGGGTGGGCAGTATCTGTGGCCCCTTTTTACCCAAACTGGTACTCAGAGAGGCTGAGCACTCCACCGCAGCCCCGCCGAGAGTAAGTGGCTGTGGAACCCAGAAGATTCGGTTATAATCCCACCATGCTGAGGAGGCATGGGCTGTGCTGTACACTGTAGGTGCTTGATAAATGCTTGGGTTGGGATTGATAGTTTCATTACAGGAGTGGTTTAGCATATGATCGCTAACATTTACTGAGCCCTTGCTGTGTGCCAGGTGCTTTAAATAAATTATCTCATTTAAGCCGTGCGGCACCCCCTGGAGGTGGGCTTTTGCTGCCTGTTTGATAGCCAGGCAACAGATCAGGGTTGGGACTGATGCCAGGCAGCGTGACCTCAGTGTTGACACCTCACCCTGGCCCTGTGTCCTGGAAAGAGCCAAGCTTCCCCCCAAGCCAGGGCCTGACTGGAACCACAGCTCTACCACTTGGCTCTGTGACCTTGGGCCAGTTTCTGGATATCGCTGAGCCTCCGTTTCCCCCACCACACTGCTGCTGGGGACGGATTTTACACCCCCTGCAACATACATTTCATCTTGTTGCTGCTTTAGCTTTTGTGAGATTTAAATGAAAAACCATCCTTAAAACCAGGAAAGCTCCTATTATGGTAGAAGGCTCTTAATTAATTATCACAGGATTCCTGGCGTCGTTGACATTTATCTCTGATTTTTATCCTTAGAGAAATCATAAATCTGGTTCTGATTATCACCCTCGTGCACAGATTCTTCCTGAGGATTCATAGCCTGGTTCTTTTATCTATTCTCTAAAATATGATCCAATTTACCAAACTTTGACTTACAACTCTGCTGGAAGCCCAGCTGGTGTGTAAAGTGACATCCCCCACACTGCAAAGCACTGGTCCCCGGGGGCCTGCCAAGGACCAGTTCCTTCATTTCTTTTGTCCACAAAAAGATCTTGTCGCAAAGTGGGTGACACCAGATTATGTCTCCATTAGGAACATCCAGGTTTTCTAGTTTATGCCCGAGACCCAGCGGCTCTCCCAGGAGAGACCCACAGAATAAAAATCCAACTGCCACCACCCTCAGCTTTCTGGAACTTTCCAAAGGCACAGGGCTGCCGCATTCAATGCACCCCTCAGTTTCCTTATCTGTAAAATGGGGATGGATCGTGGTACCAACAAACCCTCTGCACTTGCCGGAGGAAGGAAGCCGGGCTGGGGAAATACCTGGCTCAGCATCTGTTTGTAGAATCTGAATTGATTCCGTCCTTCATGTCATCCAACAAAAAATTGAGAAATTCCTAGGGATCCAAAAGAAATGGAGGATGTGATTGCTGCCCTTCAAGGGGGTCACTGTCCAGCCAGGGAAGGGACCTGAACACCTTGGGCAGTATTGATGAACCCCGGCTCCTCTGCAGGCACTTAGCTATTTCCTGTCTGAATGCTATTTGCAACTTCAAAATAACGAAATGGAATGTGAGCAGGAATAAAACAAAGCCCTTCAAGCAATGAACAGGCCAAGAGAAGTGAGTCTCTACATCCACAGAAAAACGGGCACCAGAATGTTCCTAGCAGCCTTATACGTAAGAGCCAAGAGGTGGAGGCAATCCAAGGATCCACAAAAGGATGGATGAATAAACAAAATGAAATACACCATCCAAACAAGGGAATATTATTTAGCCATGAAAAGAAATGAAGTACTGACACATGCTACAACATGGAAAACATTATGCCAAGGGAAAGAAACTAGCTACCAAACACTGCGCCTTGTGTGACTCCTTATTGGACATGAAAGTCCAGAGCAAGAGAATCTATAGAGTTGGAAATTAGGTTTGTTTAGAGCTGAAAAGAGGGAGAGTCGGAGATTGGAGGATTTAAAAACTAAGTAAATAAAACAGCGCGGATATGTCTGTCGTCTTGACCCATCCACAGAAGCACCTGTGAACAGAGACACCATGGAATAAAAGTGCACATCCCCAAACTCGCGAGCACTGTAGGAGGTGGTGAGACAAGGGTGTGGGCTAAGGGACTGGGGAGTCAGGGAGGAGGTGGGAAGGAGAGAGAAAGTGGGGGACCCTGGGGGACCTGTGCTTGGAACCCACCCAGGGAAAGATGTAGGGTCGGGATTAGAGGGACCTGTTCGGGATGTGGAGGAGACGGTCCCCCGGAGGGAGATCCATTTTAGGAGAACACTGGTCCATGAAGGGGGAGCTGTGCCAAATGGCGCAGGGCTGGGGGCTCCCAGAGGCATTTGAGCCGTTGAAGATGCAGAGAGGGGCTGGGGACACGGCTCAGGGACAAGTGCCATCCCCACCACCCAACAGAAAAAGATGCGGCCAAGCTGTCCCAGTGTCGGGGGACCTCTGGGCCCGGCGGGGTCTGTGCAGCCTCCCCCGCTCCCCTGTCCCTTGGGGCTGGACGCAGTGGGGACAGGCAGGACAAATGGACGAGGTCCGGTGGGCGCGGGGGAGCCTCGGAGGAGCGCCCAGGTGTCCCGCCGCGCACCAGGCGCTGGAACCGTGGTGCCCCTCCGCACGCCTCCCGAGGGCAGGCCCGGGCTCCGCCGCTAATCAGGTCGCTGCTCCCACTTAGAGGGTTTAATGTGCCGTCCTTCCTACGGGACACACCTGGTCCACCCGCCAGCCGCGCCGAGTTGCGGCTTCCCTGTCTCCGATCATCCCCCTGCCTCCGTCCCGGCCTCCAGGTGGGCTGCCCGGCCCGGGGCCCCGCTGCGCTGGAGAGTGGTCCTGCGGCACCGTCGGCTCCTGCGCGGTGTCCCCAGGACCTGTGGAGGCTACCACCCCAGCCTGGACCTCAGAGCCACACGCCGCCGCTGTGCCGGTCACTTTAAAGGGGAGCTGCCAGGTACCTGTCCTCTGGCGCTGGGCGATGGCTGCATGAGAGCTCCCAGGCCAGCACGAAGTCAATGGCTGTCGGTCTGCTCTGCTTGGCTTCCTCTTCTGGGCCTCCTCCTGCTGCCTCCTCTCTCGTTCTGTTTGTTCTTCAAAATCAACTTGCACCTCGGTGCCTCCAAGAAGGCTCTCTCCACCGCCCCCAGGCAGCCCATTCCTCCAAGCGGGATGGTGTGTTTGAGGGTCTCTCTGGCCCCTGCCCATGATCCCTTGGGGGCAGGGACCTTCAACGCCTGCGGTCCTTGACCCCAGCCCCTGCATCCATGCCCAGCCCTTGTTTGGGGTGGGAAGAGGGATTTGCAGGGGCAGACACTCTGATGGGGTCTGGGGACCAAGAACCCATGACATTCTATTCTCTGCCCTGGGGGAGGTGGGCTGGACTGTAATTGCCATGGAGAAGGAGCGCCCAGGAACTCAGACAGGATGCCACCCCAGTCTTTGACCTCATCAGTTCCAGGCAGCAACGGTCGCAGGTCATTGTCCCATCTCTGGGCTTTGAACTCCATCTCTGTGGCCAATTGTCAGTTAACTGCGAGGGCCTCTGTGTTCCCATCTGTATAATGGAAACAACCCACGGCTACCTCCAGGACATCTAAAATACAGAGTCAGGTGATGTATTCTGCCCACAATAAAGAGAGCAAGCAAGCAGACCTCACAGAGGAAAAGGATTTGGAGAGCTCGTCTCTTTTCATTTTCTAGAAACCACCTCATTGAGGTATGATGGACATATAAGAAGCTGAACATTTTGCATCGGATGAGATTGGAGATAAGTCTTCACCATGAGACCATCACCAGAGATCTCATTCCTCCGCTCTGAAGGACCAGAAAGTGTGTGTGTGTGTGTGTGTGTGTGTGTGTGTGTGTGTGTGTAGGGAACACAGAGAGGGAACCCAACCTTATCACAGAATCTTCCAGGGTAGGAAGCAGGGTCCTATATTTTGCTGAGTGGTCTCTACTAAATTTGCCTGAATAAAGTATTCCAATAATATTTTCTTACCGTTCAAAAAGTTTTCCAATTACACAGGTGGCCATATTCACCGTAGAAAAATTAGAGCCACAAAATACTCAAAATGTCACTCATAACCCCTCTGCCTGCAAAGGCCCAGTGAGAACATCTTTCCTTGTTCTTTTACATTTGTTTTTAAATCCAATCAAGTTTTACACGGGCACACGTAGAAAAGAGAATGTGCTTATTTTCCTCCCACTTCCCACTCCTGAGAGGTCACTGCTGTTTCCTGTGTCTGCCAGACCTCTGTCCTTGCTAGGCATGGTGGTGCAGGCCTGAAATCCCAACAGCTCTGGAGGCTGAGGCAGGAGGATCACGAATTCAAAGGCAGCCTCAGCAAAAGTGAGGCCCTAAGCAACTCAGTGAGACCCTGTCTCTAAATAAAATACAAAATAGGACTGGGGCTGGGGCTCAGTGGTGAAGCACCCCTGGGTTTAATGCCTGGTACCAAAAAAAAAGAAACATCTGCCTGCATCTGTAGACACAAGAGCATATGTAAGTAGTGTTTAAAAAAGCAGACAAGATCATGAAAACGATGTTTGTGTGGTCTGCTCTTTCCACCTAAGAATGCACTTTGAGGACTTTGGTACCAACTCAAGCTGACCATCCTCATCCTCCGTGAGAACTGGGTAACATTCCATCGCATCCACGAGCTTCCCTGGGTACGCCTCTAGGTGCAGGGACCCCGAGGTCATGCCCAGCTGACCACTAATACAAAATGTGCACCTTCGTCCACTCGTGCAAAGATTTCTGTAGGGGAGCCTTAGAAGTGAGATCGTGGAGCCACTGTGGCATGCACCACTTGGATTTTGATAGAATTGTCAAATCCCTCTCCAAAAAAAAAAGGAAAAAAAAAAGCTGTATGAAATTATCCTTCCACCAGCAGTTTGCGACAAAGATCTAATTCCCCCGTGCTCCTGCCAACACCAGAAATGATCCGTCTTTAATTTTGTGTGTGTGACCAATTTCACGGGTAAATGTGGAGCGCCATCGTGCCCTGCGTTTCCTGATTGCTGTGAAGTTGGGCACCGTTTCCTATGTTCATGGCCGTCAGCCTTCTGTCTCCTGTGTGCACACATACACCCTGTTCAAATGTATGACATTGCCTCTGTCACCTGCTCTTTCCCCTCCGCAGTACATCATCTGCACACACTCTGGAGCACCGTTCTGAATGGCTGGATCAGGTGACAGCACCACAGACTTTTCCATCAGTTCCCATGGTTGGCACGGAAGTCTCTTCCCATCATCTGCTGTGTGTGCCCAACCCACAGTGGATATTGTTAGAGCACAGTGTTGTCTTGGCCAGCAGAACTGCTGGTCAAAAGCATGCATATTTTAGCTGGGCGGGTGCAGTGGCACACACCTGTCATCCCAGCGACTCAGGAGGCTGAGGCAGGAGGATTGCAAATTCAAGGCCAGCCTCAGCAACTTAGCAAGGCCCTAAGCAACTCAGCGAGACCCTGTCTCCAAATAAAATACAAAATACAAAAAGGGATTGGGAATGTGGTTCAGTGGTTAAGCACCCCTGGATTCAATCCCCAGTCCAAACAACAACAACAACAACAAAAACACCATGCATATTTTAAGGCTGTGGCTACTAGCAGTAAAAGTGTCCTCTGGAGTAGCCGTTTACATTCCCACCAGCAGCTCCTGACAGTGTCCATGGCCAGATGTTGTAAAGCATCTGGGGCGAGGAGTACAAACTTACCCCCACTGGAGACCCACTTCCTTAGAGACAGGATGTTCGGGTGGCCAGGCGGCCGTGGATGAATACTCCTATCACTATCCCCCTTCCCAGAGAAGACGCCGAGGCTCACGTGGGTCAATCGCTTGGCCCACATGGCAGAGGTGGGGCGCAGGGGCCCCCCATCTGTCTGGCTTTCCCGTAGGCGGTGTGCAAGGGCAGCTAATAGAGTGCCTGTGGCCGGCTCTTGTTTATTAATTGACCTTTCTGCCTCTGTGATTGCAAATCAAATAAGTGGGAATTAAAAAGCAGGGCTTCCCAGGCTCCTGCTCTGTGCTGCTTCAAAGGGCAGAGAAGGGCAGATGGTGACCGACAGGCAAAGTGACCACCAGGTGCCAGTCTTTGCTGGCCTGGGAATGACCATGCCTGGAGGCTCCGCACCGAGCCTCTTAAGTGTCATTTTTTTAGGGGGGGCGGTGTACTAGGGATTGAACTCAGAGGCATTTAGGCACTGAGCCCCATCCCCAGCCCTATTTGGTATTTGATTTAGAGTCAGGGTCTCCCTGAGTTGCTTAGGGCCTCCCTGAGTTGCTTAGGGCCTCGCTAAGTTGCTGAGGCTGGCTTTGAACTCGCGATCCTCCTGCCTCCGCCTCCAGAGCCGCTGGGATGACAGGCGTGCACCTGGTTTCAGTGACCTCTTCAAGTGCCATTCAAACCCAAGACGCTGAGCACGGGAGGAGTCGTACCCACAGCAGGACTTCGTTAACAGTTGGGGCCCCAAGTACTTCCATTGAGCATCTTGGAATGATGCTGCTCTTGAACCTTAAAATAATAATCATTCTTATTTTTTTAGTTGAGAAGACCACCCCTACCTTCTTCCCTCCCCTTGAGAAAGACTCTTGACCCTAATAGGAGGGAACCCTTGAGCTCTCTGTGCACAAAGCCAAGGGCATAATGAGATCAGCCAGCGCCTTCCTGTAGCCAAAGGAAACAATTAGATGATCTAATGGGAACCTTTTCTGTCATCCAGAAATTATATGATGCTGTGAAGCCGCCCGCTATTATGCATCCTTGATGATAATAATAACGTCTCACGTAACAAACAGGAACGGACTCTCTCGGCTGTTAATGGCCCTGCACCCACCCCATTTCCTTGTGGGTAGAGAGAGACTCCAGAGACCCGAGGCTTTGGGATATTTGTTCAGTGGGCTCAGGGGAAGCGGGATCTGGTTTCCTATGCTGTCCACCTGAAATCCCAGCTACCGTGGAAACTTCCCAAAAATTCACTCTGGGGGACACCCATCTCCACCAAACTTCCAGAAAATACTACATTTCTAGTTCTCCACCGGTTTCCCTCAGGCCATTCATGAATCAAGGGTTCAGAGGAGTCCTGCAGTCAAGGCATATTTTTAATTGTAATTAACTAGCTATTTCCCAAACCATGGAATTCTGCTTTCATGTCATAGTTCTGATTATTCTCTGAAATTTCCCCCCCACCCCAGAAAATTCTGTATCTGGGGTATTTCAATGATCTTAGCTGACCCAAAAATGTCTGCAGAAAAGCCATTCCGTGCGGTAGAAGGAGACCACTCCTGCAGAACGAGTTTGGTGATTAAAATAGCAAGCTAGGTTTGGGGGACTCTTTCCCCTCTTTGACCAATGTCCCATAACTGTACACAGTGAGGCACACCTGTAATCCCAGTGACTCGGGAGGCTGAGACAGGAGGATTGCAGGTTTGAGGCCAGCCTCAGCAACTCAGAAACTTAGCAAGATCTTGTCTCAAAATAAAAAAATAAAAGGACAGGGCATGGGACTCCGTGGTACAGGGCCCCTGGGTTCAACCCCTAAGACAAGAAAAAAGAAAATGTCCCATGTCTATGACCCTGAAGGCCCTCAGACCTTAAGGATGCCCAAGTCCAGGTAGGTCAGACTCACCATCATCAATGGCATCTGTCGGTATTTTCCAACCATTTTCACACTGGGGCAGAATTATTGCCTGGCACAGAAGTTGGTAGGAGTATGACTTTGGGGACAGGGTTAGCTTGGACAGAGAAGGGCCTCAAGAGCCAAGAAGAGAAGGGAAGGCTGAGGGGAGCCCTGAGTCTCTCCTTCACATTCTGGCCAAGGGGTGATGCTGTGTGGAGGGTGCTGCTGGCACCTGGGAACCCCTGTCACTCCCTCCTCCTCCTGGCATCCCTCATCTGGACATGAGGCAGGATGCAAACAGGGATGACAACCTGTTGGGTGTCTGTGTGCCTCCGTCCATGGTCACAGAAGGCAGCTTGCAGGGCTCTGAGAAATACTAGGGGCATCAACCAGAAGCAAAAGAGTGGAGGAAGAGGAACAGAGAGGAAGGCAGAGACGGGGAGGGGGCTGGTGGGAAGACCACGATCCCAGCATCCTCAGCATTTGCTCTTGGATCTAGCCACAGGCATCAAGCACTTGTTCAGCTACAGTTTATTGAGCAACTACTATGTGTCGGTTCCTATGCCAAACATAGTTTCTATGTTTTCCTACAAGGAAAGCTAAACGTGTTGTTTATTTTCTCCTATGAACAAGGTGTTTCATCTGTTACAAGGGATGAGGAAATAAAACCAAAGGCTAAACAGCTGATCCAAGGAGGCACAGCTAATAGGGCAGAGCAGACTACTGAACTTGAGACTTTCTGATTCCAAAGCCTGTTCCTTTGATCCTGCATGAGCCACAGGGACAAATGGATGCCCCTTTCCCTCTCTTCTTATTCTTTTACTGAAAGAGATGACACACATACAGAAAAATACATGAGACACCTATGCTGGTATAATCATAACTATAAACTGGACACTCACGTATTGACCACCCAGGCAAAGAAATAGTACCCAGGAGACACCTCAGGAGCCCCGCGTGCCTCTCTCAGAGGTGACCCAGTCCCCATAATCCCGACTCTTAAATACTAATGTCATTTTGCCCCCTATACCAACATCCCTAAATTATTTCATTTTGTGTGGTCTGATTCATACCTTTCGTAAATGGACTTGTGCTCAGAAATTCTTTTTCTCTTGCTTTCTGCTTGCTTTTCCTGCTGTGTAGCACCCATGGTGTGTGCACACCGAGGCTTATCCTTCCATCACGGATGGACACTAGGGTCATCTTCAGGTTTTGGCAATTCTCTCATTTTGTTCATGCTGCTGTAACAAAATACCTGAGACCGGGTACTTTACAAACAAGAAATTCTTTGTCATTGTTCTGGAGCTTGAGAAGTCCAAGACCAAGGCACCGGCAGGTTCAGAATCTGGTGAAGGCCCTGTCTTGTTTCCAAGATGACACTTTGTGCTTCGTCCTCACGTAGCAGAAAGTACAAAGGTGATAGTGTCTCCCTTGCTCCAGTTTATTTTATTTTATTTTATTTTATTTTGGCACCAGGGATTGAACTCAGGGGCACTCGACCACTGAGCCACATCTTCAGTCCTGTTTTAGAGACAGGGTCTCACTGAGTTGCTTAGCACCTTGCTTGTGCTGAGGCTGACTTTAAACTCTCGATCCTCCTGCCTCAGCCTCCCAAGCTGCTGGGATGACAGGTGTGTGCCACTACAGTGGGCTGCTGTAGCTCTTTGATAGACACTAGTCCATCCGTGAAGACAGGGCCCTTGTAGGCTGACCGCATCCTAAAGGCTCCACCTCTCAGTACCGTTGCTCTGGGGATGAAGTTTCAACAGGAATTTTGGAGGGATGCTCACATCCCCACCAGAGCAGCAACCTTAATAAGGCTGCATTGTTATATGTGTCCAGTGGACGGATGCACATGAGTTAAAAGTTGGAGGAGGACATAAATCCGAGTGGAACTGCTGGATCGCAGCCTGCGTGTTGTGTCTCAGCAGCAGGGGTGGACTACATTTCCCAGGTGCCTTGGCAGGTAGGCATAGCCATGTGACCCAGCTCTACCCAATAGAAATGTGCAGAAGAGAAGTGGGGGTCAGGACATTCCCAGGCCTCGTCCATAAAAACCCACCCAGTCTGCAGGCAGAGGATATAGAGGCTGAGAGAGAAGCAGAGCAATAAGCTGGAGGGGGTCAGAAACCCTAAAGGCTGGTGGGGAAGGTTGCCTAACTAGTAGGGGCGCCATTTTGAATTTCACATAGTGAGAAATAATATCTGTGGTGTCGCCTTGTGGATACTCTGGGGTCCCTTTGTTACAGCAGCTGGCATTGCCTTAACTGACACATCCCCCTCCCCCACCCTTTACCTGTGGGGCACCTCCATGGGGAATCCAGTCCTCCATGAAGGCACTGGGGACAGCAGGAACAATGAAAGGACATTCCACTGGCATCACAAAACCTGGACATCAAATCTCCATTTCTCCTAGGAGGCAGGGTGCGGAAGGAGAGAGGACTCCACCTCCCTCAGCTTTTGTGTGGATTTAATGAGATAATATATTTGGAAAGCGCTCGGGTGCCGTGAAAGGCATTTCAGATATGAGTTATATTTAGTTATTGATACTGCATTTCTGCAGCCAAGCCTCTCTCCAGTGGCTACTCCACAGAAACCAGAGAGGCATTAATGCAGTAAATCTAAAACTCAGGCCCTCACTCCCTTCTCCGGGCAGGGCCGGACTGCAGTCCCCAGAGCAGCTGACCCTGAGCACTATGCAAATACTGCCTGCTGTCAGGCTATTTTAAGACAGGCAAGGAATGAGATTCCCGCTTTCCCCATAAGAAATGAGCATCGTTCTCTATTCTTTAATTTCCGTTTGATTAAAAAAAAATCAGCCTATCTGAAAAATATCTGCTATCTCTTCTCTATGCTGAGAGAGATGAGCATTTTTTTAAAAAATGCCATATATGATCTCTGGCCCTTCCAAGTCAGGGGGACCCTTCAGGAATTTTTCATTTGTTGTTGTTGTGTGGATTTGGGGTGAGTGAAGAGGATTAGGGGATGTGATTTTAATCGGTGGCTCTTAGAATTACCGCTTGGAATTATTATCTTGGAATTTTTTTCTGAGGCTCAGGACTGGAGAAAGAGGCAGATTCCTGTTGGATATATGATACAGGTGACAGTCTCCCAATTAGCCAATCCCTGGCCACCGCTGAAGGGGAAAAGAAAGAACTCCCTGCTTACGGCTGGTCTCCAATCCAGGCCTGGGCCCCTAGGCCAGCTCTCATCCTCTCCTTGCAGCGCACCCGTCTCTGCAGCGCCACGCGCACACCGAGAGTGGCCACGCCCTAGTAGGACCTGGCATCTAGTAGGGCAAACAGTGCCATTCCTATGAGCACACACAGAGCTCCTACTATGTGCTGGGCACCACACGGAGCCCTGAGCACACGTCCTCAGGACAGCCCTGTCCTGTCCTGCTGCCATCCCAGCAGGCCTCTGAACAGGATCCAGGTCACCGTCCCCTCTCTAAAGCAGAGGGAGTCTGGGCCCTGGAATTGGGAGCCCATTTGTTTCCGTGCCCCAAAATCCATATAGTCATGTGCTACGTAACAAGGTCTTGGCCAATGACAGACCACATGTGAGGGTGGTTCCGTCAGATCCTATTATCTGGTGACACTGTGGCCATCTTAGGTTGCACTCTGAGATGGTCACACTATGCAAAAATCACCTAGTGACGGGTGGTTTAGAACACATCCCAGATATTAAGCAAGAGGTGACTATTATTTTCCTAGGGTCACCATAATCAAATGACCACAGACTGGGTGGCTCAAAACACAGAAGTGTTTTCTCGAGAAGTTCTGGAGACCAGAGCCCCACATGGAGGTGCTGGCAGGGTTGGATGTCACAGGCCAGCCATGGGCGGTGTGTGAACTAGGAGCGTGAGTACATGGGTGGACTGGGCTGATGTTGCCCCTCTGCTGGGATCCCCACCCGGTGCATGAGATGGGCGTGGCCTTCCAAGATGTCAGTCAATCTGCTGACAGCAAGACATCTCCAAGCTAGACTCAACCCCCGAAAACCTGACCCCTGGCCTCATTTGGTAGAACTTTCTCAAGTGTCTTCCCCTCAATAGTTGGCTCCTTCTGGAGGCCCCGAGGGAATCTGTCCCCTGTCTTTCTCCCAACTCCCAGCCACTGTTGGCATTCCCTGGCCGCTCTGTAGTCCATCTCTCCAGTCTCTGCCTCCACGGTCACATCCTCCCCCTCTCCTCTTGTCTCTGTGCGCCCACCCTAGATCCAGGATGATCTCAACTTGAGATCTTGAACTAATCACATCAGCAAAGACTCTGTTTCCAAACACAGCCTCCTTCTGAGGTTCCAGGTAGATGTGAAAAATGGGGCTAGTGACACTACTCAGCCTATGACAATCTGCCCTCTGCCCCCCACCCAGAGACACATCTATCCCACGTGCAACATGCATTCAGCACGTCCTAACATCTGGAAATGAGGGGACAGATGCTGGAAATGAGGAAGATTATAAAGCCTCCCGTGAGTGTCGATAAAATAAGGTATTACAGGGATTAGCACAGTGCCTAGCTGATGAAGACCAGGATGGGGACAGAAGTACCTGTATTTGTAATTATCGTCATGACCAAAAACTAGATGGCTTTTCCTGACGCTGCTTCCTTTCTTCCTTAAAACTGCAGAACAAACCCAGGCTTATCTGGCTATCTAGCAAGGGCTTTGCAAAGGGACGTCCCTCAAGAGGCCTCTCTCTAGTCTCCTCTTGTCCCAATTGGCACAAGACTAATTGGCACCTGAATTCTCCTGCTCTCTCTTGGCCTGTCCTGCCTGCTAGTTCCTATCAAAGTCCTCCAGGTCCATTAGGGGCCTCCTGGATGCCTTCCTACCTGCAGGGAGATCTGCCTCCACTGGGCACGCGTCATTCACGCAGATGCTCGTGGTGGTGGTGGTGGTGGTGGTGGTGGTGGTGGTGGTGGTGGTGGTGGCGCTGACCTTGACTTGGGCTTCTTTTTCCCATGTTCTCATTTATCTCTGAGGCAGAGACAGTGTTTTCTGCACCAGGGGCTCTGTCCCAGACAGTCGGGTTTCAGAGCTCAGCTCTGTCCCTTAGGCAAGACGCCAGTCATCTCTACACCTCGGTTTCTGAATCCTTACCGGGACAAAAATTCTGTCTTCCTACTAGCGTTTTGGGAGGGTCAAGCAAAGCCATGTAGATCCAGCAACTCATCAGAAGTTCCTTTCCACATCTGGGTATTTCCAACTGCATCTGTACTGAACAGGTGCTGCTCCGGGGCTTTGTAGATGTTTGTGGGTGGTGCACCGGACAGGGGACGATGGGTTCTGGAATAAATTAGAGCCTACACGATTAGTCCAAATAACAACAATAACAATGAGTCACTATGTATCAGGCATGGTGCTGACACTTTGTCCATGAGTCATTATTAATGCCCCCATCCTACCAAGAAAGGTCTGTCTCAAACCACGCGGTCCTTGGAAGTGGAGGTCCTGCAGCGGAGGGTGCTCAAGGCAGCCCTGGGAAAGAGTCCCACCAGAGCGACTTGGAGAGCCCCCTCCGATTGATAGACCCCTCCCCATCTCAATCCTGCAAACTCTGACTTTCCCCCCCAAAGATCCCTCCCTGTTCTCCTGCCACGAACACCTACAGAGACGCACTGGACCTTGTCACCCAGGTCTCCCAGGGACCAGGGAACTGACCCTCCCAGGTACCAGGTGGGGGGTGGGTACAGAGAGTGGGCGGTGAGGGAAGGGCCGCTGGGTCAGTGGACTGGCCTTCTTCACGGATTCCCAAGGAATGCTCGAGAAGCAGAGGCTGTGTAAGCATCTCATCAACCCGATGCCCCAACAGGAGGGAACCGGAGGTTGAGAGGGGATCCAGGGACTCGTCCCTGCCGTTCCTGGGGGCCCTATGATTGCCCAGAGTGCTTTCCCGCGGAGGGCGAGGGAAGCTGGATGCTCTGGCCCCCGCTGGAGCTCCCAGGCCTCTGGGCTCCAAATTTGGAATGTGGGCGGGGCTGCTTTTAAACCGACCCCAGCTGCCCGCCAGGTCGGGGCGGGAGTCCTTCCTGCAAGCCCGCGTCCCGGAGGCAGCCTGCAGGGAAGAGCCGCGCGCGGGCCCCGAGCTCTCCAGGATCCAGCGGGAAGTTGGGACCTCCGAGGGCGGTGGGAGGGACCAGGGGCCGCGGGGGCGCCACGGGCTGCTCCTAAGTGGACCTGCTGCGGCCCCGCCCAGAAGGAGCCCAGCCCCGGGTCTCCGCCTGGATATTTACCGCTGGCAGAGAAAGCGCACCTCGCTCGCAGGGCCCCAGACGGCAGATGTTGCACCGCGCGAGCAGAGGAAAGTGATTGCCTTAGATCTGCAAAGCTCCCCTTTCCTGGGAGGCTCCGAGGGTATGATTTAGTCCACGTTTCAACCCACGGTTCCCAGGGTATAGAAAATGCCAACAGCAGGGTTGCCGCCTTATTGCAGAATAATCCAGGCAGTTAGAGGGTCGTGCTTGAGAATCTGGTCGCTGAAGAAACATAAATCTGAATTCAAGTCCCCTCCCTGCTCAGAGCTGCCCATAGGGTGGCACTGTGGGAATTAGGAAAGGACGTCCTTCCTCCGGTGGGGACACAGCTACTCCAGCCCCTGCTGGACTAAGTCCCTGACCTGACTAAGTCGTGCATCTTGGCTGAGCCTCAGTCATCTCATCTGCGAAATGGGGGACAATCACAAAATCTGCCAAGCACACAGTAAGCACTTGATAAATGCTATGAAAATCCTTATTACAGTTATTGCATCCTGCCTGCCTTCAGGGAAAATGTTCTGGTTTTCTCAGGACTGCGAGGGGAGACTTAGAACGTTCAGTGTTAAAAAATGGAAAGTCCCAGGCATATGTGGGTGATCGGTTCACCCCATTACTAGTGCCAGAGGTTCCCCCCGCCCCAGCTCACTGGGCATTTCGAGGTTTTGCTACCAGCATCTGAGGGCTCGGTTGCTGGGCAAGGGCTCCACTTCTTGCACCTGGTTCTTGTCACCAAAAAAGGGCAGCTGGGTCCTGGGTGCATATTGGTGCACCTCCTTGGGGGGCTCAGAGGCAGGGGATAGGTTCCTTTGCTTGGCATATAGTAGATGCTCCAGAAAGAGCTGCTGAATGGAATTGAAGGCTGCAGACCCTGCAACGCAAGTCGGTGTGCCTTGGCCTCATCCTCTCCGTAGACTTGAAGGTGACCTTCCAGCATCCCCAGTTGGGCCTTGGGCAAGCTCCTGCACCTCCCTGCGTCTCAGTTTCCTCCCTGGGAAAGGCAGGTGATAAGATCTGACTTGGAGGATGGGCACGGGGTTTGTGATGTACTAAACGTCAAGTCCTGGCAGAGCCAGGCACTGGCCCCACACGCACATCCCATTGAGTCCTCCCCACTACTGTGGGAGGTGGGCTACCTTGACAGTCCATAGTTCACAGAAAGGACTCCGAGGCTTGTGGGGGGCCAATAAACTTGGCTCATCAAAAGAGCCCGTGCAACAGAGCAGGGTCTGGCACCGAGTTGGTTTCCCTGTTCTCTGAACCATCCACCAGAGAGGACCTGCGTACAGCTCCATTTCTTGGCACAAACGGTCATTCGGATGGAGAGAAACCGACCTCCGGGGCTCAGGTTTGGGGTGTGTCCGAGGGCAAGGGTCAGAGGAGGGCCTCCCTTGCTGTTGGGATTTTCCTGAGCCTTCAGCAGAAAGAGAGGGAGAGGAGGGAGGAGGGAGGGGAGGGAGGAGGGAGGGGGAGGAGGGAGGGGGAGGGGAGGGAGGAGGGAGGGGGAGGGGAGGGAGGAGGGAGGGGGAGGGGAGGGAGGAGGGAGGGGGAGGGGAGGGAGGAGGGAGGGGGAGGGGAGGGAGGAGGGAGGGGGAGGGGAGGGAGGAGGGAGGGGGAGGGGAGGGAGGAGGGAGGGGGAGGGGAGGGAGGAGGGAGGGGGAGGGGAGGGAGGAGGGAGGGGGAGGAGAACTCCTCCTATGGAGGGACTCTTAAGAAACCCAGCGGAAGCACCTCTGCTAATTGCTACGCCTCAGCCTGGATTTACCAGCTTTTCTCTTTGTGTCTTCATCACAGAGAAACTGAAATCATACCATCTTCTTTGAAGCCCCATGATAGAACCCAGTGACCCCTCCAGCTCTGTAAACGCTGCCATTTCAAATTAAGAGTCGCCATTGCACAACAGGGCCATTTCACCACTCCAGCCATGGCTGCGTCCCTGTGGAGAGAGAAGACTGGGGCTAGTTTGTGTGTATAGGCAGGTTTCTCCACCCCTGGGGCCTGGCTGGGCCCCTTGAGCCTTCCCCTAAAACTCTGCCTCAAGTCTCTGTGACAACCTGTGACAGTGAAACTGTTACTTTCAACCCTTTCTGATATAGGAGGAAATCATGACTCAAATAAGGGAAGTCAGTTGCCCCAAACCACACTCTACCTGCCTCCGTAGCCCATGATGGGACCACGTCACTGTATTGCTTTCTTTCAGGCCAAGAGGGCCTTGAACTTGCTCCAGGGGTGGGGGTGGGGAGGAGTTAGGGTGTCTTTTTTCTTTCTTTTCTTTGTATTGGGATTGTACCCAGGGGCCCTCTACCACTGGGTCACATCCCCAGTCCTTTTTATTTAATTTTGAGACAGATGCTCATGAACTTGCCGAGGCTGGCCTTGAACTGGTGATCCTCCAGTCTCAGCCTCCAGAGTCGTAGGGATTACAGGCATGTGCCACTGCATTTGGCTTTTTTTTTTTTTTTTAATAGACTTCCTTTCTAAAAACATAAAATAAAGAACAGTAGTTTTTTATTTCTTACAGAAAAAATCTGTTGCAATTTTGTAGTACAGAGATATGCCCACACCCAGTTTCCTCTATAATACCATCTCATATCGGTATGGTACTTGGTCACAACAAATGAACCAATATCGGTGCATTATTATTTACTAAAAACCCATACGTTATTATTATTCGGGCTCCCCCAGTCGATCCCTCCAGGGCAGCTCATCACACTGACTCATCCTCTGTCTGTGGGTTCCTCTTCAGGCCGTTTTTCAAACTCTCCTGGGTTTTGGTGGCCCCGACACTTTTGAGGAATACTAGTCAGCTCTTTCATTGGATGCTCCTCTCTTGGGGTTTGCCTGACGTTTTGCTCATGGTTAGATCAGGGTTATGTGTTTTGGAGAGGAGGATTCAGGGGAAACGCCGTTCTTACCACATCACATCAAGGAGTCACCTGATGCACAGGACTTAACCTCCATCGACGTAGATCTGATCCCCCGGCTAGGTTATGCCTATCAGGTTTCTCCACTGAGTTCCCCCCGCCCTTTTTTTCTGGGGATTCTTTTTTTATCACTTTAATCAATTTCCTTTTTTTTAGCTAGGGAATATTTACTTGTTCGCCCAATATGTCACCTGATGTAGAATCTCAGCTGACAAGCCGGGCACCTTGGTGCACACCTGTAATCCCTGCAACTGGAGAGGTCAAGGCTGGAGGATCACAAGTCCAAGGCCAGCCTGGGCAACTTAGCGAGACTCTGTCTCAAAATACAGTAAAACGGGCTGAGGGTGTAGCTCCATGGCAGAGTCCCTCGGGGTTCAATCCCAGGTACTTCAAACAAAATAAAACAAGAGCTGTCACTAACAAGACCCCAATCCAGGGTAGGCTTCCTGGGCCAATTAGACAGGACAGTCACCAGGGGCCTCAAACTTGGGGTTTAATGCTATGTTGTCGTTATCTTAAAATCCTCAGTCATTTTATCTTTAAATTTGTTTTGCTGAGGGAGGGCGCTGGACAGGGGCAGCCTGCACAGGGGTCTTGGTGCTGCGGTTCACCCAGGGTCTGCTGCTGCCTCCCTTCTCCCTACTGGACGCTGCTGCCACCCTCTATTTCTGCAGCACCCAGAGGTGGCACAGAGATGGTTGAGAGGGCATGTGTGCTGTGCTGCATTTCAGGGTGAGCTTGGCAGAAGCTACTGGTACCCCAGGCTGGCAGTGGCCTGGTAGGTTCAGAGTGCAACTTGGAGCACAAAAGCATCTTACCTACCCTCAAGTCAGGTACCTAGAGCACTCTGGCATGGAGGCGCAATACTGGATCACTCATCCCCCAAGAGTTGGGTCAGTGGGTTGGTAGCAAAGACAGATATCTGACCCAATTTCCCCTCCCCTCCCCACGGCATGCATGTTGGTACAGTGGCTAACAGGAAGGGGATCCCAGCAGCCAGTGGGCCGAGTCACAGGCAGCTCTCTGGACACCATGAGGGTCTGCACCCACCCTCTGCATTTCCCCAAACTTTTGTTTTTCTTTTTGTTACCAAGGGTTGAACTCAGGGGTGCTTAACCACTGAGCCACATCCCCAGCCCTTTTTATTTTTTATTTTGAGTCAGGGTCTCACTAAGTTGATCAGGGCCTCAACAAATTGCTGATGCTGTCCTTGAGCTTGAGTTCCTCCTGCCTCAGCCTCCTGAGCCACTGGAAGTATAGGCATGTGCCACCACACCCAACAGAAAAAGATTTTTCTGTGTATTACTTTTTTTTTTTTTTTTTTTTTGGTACTGAGAATTTAACTCAGGGGCACTCGACCACTGAGCCACGTCCCCAGCCCTATTGTGCATTTTATTCAGAGACAAGGTCTCACTGAGTTGCTTAGCACCTCTATGTTGTGGAGGCTGGCTTTGAACCTGAGATCCTCCTGCCTCAGCCTCCCAAGCCACTGGGATGACAGGTATGCACTTTTCCTCCTTTTGGAACAAGGGCCCTACATTTTCATTTTGCACTGGGCACTGCCTTTCCTTCTCCCGTCCCCACCCAACACAGCACCAGGGCTTAATCTGAGTAACCGCAGATCTCCATGGGAAGGGGACTGTGAGCCCAGCTGGCTCTGATGTCCACGATTGGTACATGTCTTCTGGGCCATTCCAACTCCAAAGGAATGCTGGAGAAACAGGCCTGGTGAAGAAGAATGACCTCACTCCTCATGGAGTAAAAGCTAAGATTGACTAAAGATTTCTTCAGGCTCAATCCAAAGTTGGCAAAACAGTTGGCTGTGAAACCGAGTACACCATTAAGTTAGTGGGGACTCTGTGCTCTGAGTTAAACCGAACCAGGTTCAGGGCTCAACTTGGCTAACTGAAGCACATCCACTTTGCTCTCTGAGCCTTGTGCTCACCTTTTGAATGGCAGCGGAATCTGAGGAATTGTGTTAGTCAGCTTTTCATCGCTATGACAAAATACCAGAGTGAATCAACTTGTAAAGAGGAAAGGTTTATTTGGGCTCACAGTTTTGGAGGTTCTAGTCTAGTCCATGACTGCTTGGTCCCCTTGCTTTGGGCCTGTGACAGAGCAACACAACATGACAAGAGTATGTGGTGGAGCAAAAGCGCTCAACTCATGGCCAGGAAATAAAAGAGAAAGGAAGAGCCTGGGTTCCATATGCCCCTGTAAGGGCAGCCCCCCCACACCTCAATGACTTCCAGACCTCCCACTGGGCTCCGACTCTTAATAGTCCCACTGTCTCCCAATCTCACCACCTTGGGGGCCAAGCCTTTACTATACAGGGGAGACTGAAGAGTCAGACTATACCAGGTTCCTAAGACTAAGCTTAATTAACCAAGATAATGTCCGTGGGACTCTTAGGTGCTGAAATGCCCCGGCCCAGATAGGAGGTTCTGTGGCTGTGAGGGGAAATGTGAGTGTGGCTTCAGGATCCGCCCACTTCAGGTTCATGGCTGGGTGCATTTCAGCGAGTCCACACTGCCCTTAGGGGCCCAAGTCAGCCGACCCTGACTTAATAGGAACCTTGAACAGGGTGGGAGGTGGGGGTGCCCGGCCTCACCTGGAGCAAGCTCCCCGGTTTCAACTCCATAAACTGTGAAGGCGACAAAGCCCTTGCTGTATTTTGCAAGAGACACCCATTTGCAATGATCTCATTACTCCCACAGCCCTGAGTGGGCTCCGCGGGCTTTCTAACAAGTGGCAGTAAAACACTTTATAGGTCGCGCTGCCCCTCCTCTCCCCGCCTGTCCTTCTCCCTGTTTGGGGTTGGACTTGGTGTTTCCCTCCTTCCCTTCTCTTTCTCCTTGCACTTTCTCTCATGTTAATTATATCAGTTGCCATGGAAACAGTGATGTCATTGGCACTGGAGTGCTCAATGACATCCAAAAGCACAGTTTATAGCATGGCTTGAAATACAGTCCATGGCTCGCAGCCTCCAGGAGGGTTATATGGCGATCATAGCTCGGGCACCATCTGGGCTCGAGGGTGGGGAGTGGTAGAAAAGGAGCTGGGCTCAGGGTGGTGATGGGGGGGACGGTGCTTGCAGACTTCCCGGAACCCGGACCCTGGGGGACATTGACATCCGGAGAGGAGCAGGACACCTTGGATACTATGAAGAAGTATCTCTGGGCTGTTTAACGGCCCCGCATTTGCCCCAATTTAGGATTTGGGGCTCCTGCGTGGAGCGAGGCTCCCAAGCAGTGGGCTCCCGGCGGCCTGTGCCGCGCGGTCAGTGTCAAGTGCGATCTGCAGCGCGGGGCAGGTGGGTTCGCACGCAGGATGGCGCACGCAGGCGCACAGTGGCGTGCCCATCTGGACTTGGGTTTGCAAGGTGGTGTCGCAGTCACATGAGTGTGTTCGCCATCTTCCAATCTTCCCCGCCACAGCCCACTTTGTAGGAACCTGCCTCTGACCGAGCCCCAGGGGCAGGGGGCAGAGCTGGGTACAGGGACAGCTGGATGATTGGGCCGCCCCTGGAGTCCTGCCGCCCCGTGCACCTCCTGGCAGGGAGATCTGCAGGTGTGGGCCCCGTGAGCCCGCGTGGCACCAGGCTCTCTGCTGTGCTGTGTGCCAGGGCACCCAGCCCCAAGGTGACAGCCACTGGGCAGTCCCCTCTTCCTCCCCGGGACCCCACCGATGGGTCTTCACTTCCTGCGCGGTCACCCTGGGTTAGCTGGCCAGAAACTGCAAACCCAGCCTGAGAGCTAAGCCGGGCCAGGTGTTCTCATCCACTCTGGAGCCTTTGTGACCAGGATTGGGAAGAGGAAGAGCTCTTTGGGAAGGAGGGCTTGGGAGGGCAAGGGCACTCCGAGACAGAGGGCACTGGTTTGGGACTTCAGGGGGTGTGACCGAGAGGGACAGAGATCTGACTCCAAACAGTTCCACTGAAATAGACAAATGATAGGCCCCGGAAGGGGGTGGGGGTGTCCCAGGTGGAATTTCAGGATGGCCAGCCCACGGGCCTCAAATAGTGACAGGTGGCCTCTAACCTCAAATAGCTAGAGGTGGCCTCCAGCCTCCAATAGTGATAGTTTGGCCTCCAGCTCCATTTCTCAGCCCGGCCTTTCTCGGTTTTGATTCCCCAGGTGCAGCCAGGTTTCTGCCAAGACCACCTGGTTCCAACCGGTCTTACGACCAAGTCGGGTTACACATCCATCCAGTTACTATGAAGGGGTGTGGCTTCCTCTGATTGGCCAGCACGGTCTCATGGCTCTTTCTGGAGGCAGTGGAAAAGGATGATTGGACCCCTGGGACCCAGATAGGGGTGATGGGCATGGGCCTTGGCCAGGTGGAATCCAGACCTGGCCAGGGCAGGGCCACCAGGCTTCCTTCTGCCCCTATGGAACTGGGGCTTCTCACCCAAGGTACTTGCGCTTTGCTCTTATCAGAACTTTCAGGGGCCACCAAGCCCCATTCCCCAGCTGTCTGGGAACTGGGGGGCCTGCGCAGGGCTGCTGAACCAGAGAAGGACCTAAAGTGGAGGGAGGAGCCCCGGGATGCTCTGGGTCCCAAGGAAAGTCATTGGAGAGCGCGGGTCTGGTGGGTCAGGAGGAGGATTCCAAGTGAAGATGCGGGTCCAGGCGGGTCCAGGCGGAGGGAAGGGCTGGTGACAATTCAGGGAGACATGAAAGGGCGTAGCCTAGGGAGGGACAGGAAGACCCACAGGTGCGCAGACTCGAGGACAGATGGTCAAATGGTTTAGTGCTGGATTAAGTCACTTTGTCAACTTTACAACTGTCCCAGGATAGATGCTCGGAAGTTGCCTAATAAGTACACAAAGCATGAGCCGCTGGCACCAAGAGAGTCCTAGGGTGATGCACGCTGCGATAGTAATAGTAATAATAATAATGATGATAATGATGGGAGCTATGGGATAGCAATAGAGAAAATGACAGTAACAGGGAGAAATGCAGGCGTCAGGAAAAGCAGAGAAGGTTTAGACCAGTGATTCCCAACCAAGGATGATTTTACTCTCCCCTGGGGGACATTTGGCCATGTCTAGAGACACTTTGGTTGTCGCTATTGGTGGGGAGGCATGATACTTTGTTACTAGAATCTGCTAAGTGCCACATGTTTTAGTTGGCTTTTTCACTGTTGTGACTTAAAGATCCAAGCAGCACAATTGTAGAGGAGGAAAAGTGTATTGGAGGGCTCACATTCCCGAGGTCTTACTCCTTAGAAGGCCGGCTCCATTCTTCAGAGCTCGAGGTGAGGCTGTGCCAACCCCTTCAGTCCTTCGGGGTTTGAAATGTTAATTTGTTTCATGACGGGAGAGTCTAGTGGAGGGAAGCAGCTCATGTCAGGATGATCAAGGAGCAGAGAGAAGGGACCACTCTCCAGATGCAAATAGAGACCCCAAAACCACATCCTACTTCCCACTCCCCCAGCCACACCCCACCACTTCAGTTACCCCTCACTTAACCCTTGTCGGGGATGAAATCACTGCTTGGGTCCAGACTCTCACAACCCAGTCACTTTCCCTCTGAACCTTCTTGCCTCCTCTCACACAGTGAGCTTTTGGGGGACACCTCACGTCCAAACCCTAACACGACAACACACAGAACAACCCTCTAAAGCAAAAATGATCCAGCCCCCAAAGCCGATACATCTGAGGATGAGAGATCCAGGCTTAGATTTAATACGAGGGCTCTTGCAGAATATGCTACAGGCTGGCAAAGGAGGCTCTGGGCAGGACAAGGGCCCTGGGGTAGCCAAAGACCACATCCAATGAGCATCCTCCTCTCCCAGCCGCAAGGTGGTAGAGGGCTGGTGACACAGGAGGTCCTGACAGGGGCTGGCTGGGAGAGATGCATGTCACCAGAAGATCTGCAGGCCTGGCAGACAGTGGTCAGTAGTGACCACCTCTCTGGCTTCTGGATCGGAGGCCTAACATGTTCCCCGGGTGGGTGCACGCATCTGAGTCACTGTGCGACTCACCACGTGGAGCCCCCACCCTGGAAATATCCTCTCCCCGAGGCCACGAAGCCCAAGGGTCCCAAAGCCTGGCAGTGGAGGGCCAAGCCCTTCAGTCCTTGGGAGTTTGAAATGTTAATTTGTTTCAGTAACTGAGTCCAGAGGGAAGGAGAGGAGGAGGAGTGGGAAAGAGGGATGGGGACTAAGTCAGAGTCTGAGAGCGAGGGACACATTTAGCAGCAAGAGGGAGGCAGGAGAGGGGAGGACACAGAGGCTGGGGCGGAGAAGGAGAGATGGAGGCCGAGGGCGGAGGAGAGAGCAGAGAGTAGGAGAGACACAGAGAGAAGTCCAACCGAAAGAGCCGGATGGAGCGAGTCACAAAAAGCAAACCAGAGAAAGCAAACCCAGGAGGACCGAGGGCAGTGCCAGGGGCGGGCGGGCGGCTGCAGCGGGAGGAACTCTTGTCTGGGCAGCTCAACTCAGAGCCCAGCCTCTCCAAGGCTTTGCGGGATCTCGGCCCCATGGCCAGGGAGTGGGGCCCGGGTTCTTGTCGCAGGTCTGGGATGATCGAGTCGTGTTCCCATCCTCGCCAGCATCCCCAGCTCGCTGGCTAGGAGCCAACAGGAAATTCCTGGGACAAGTCTTTCCATTCAAAGTCTTTTAAAACTTTTATTTATTTATTTTAGTTGGGTTTTTTTTTTTCATGGATGAAAAAACAACAATGGGGGAAATTTTTAAAAGAAAAAAAGAAACCACCTGGTATAAAATATCATATCCAGCCACAGCCCCCGCCGGGCCAGGGAAGGTCCCCAGCCATTGTGTCCAGGGCGGCTCCTTCTCCCCCTGGAAGGATTTATGACCTCATACTCCCATGACATCACAAGGGGTTGCCATGGGCCCGGCTTTATTATCATAAACAAAGGACTGTTCCCTGGGACCCGGGGTTGGCTGAGCAGGAGGGAATGGCTCTGGGTAATATGTTTTCTTGGGAAGGCAGCTTGATCGGAAGTCTGAAAAGCTGCGAAAATAGTTGTACATGCAGTTCCCTCTACGTGGCCTGTGGCCTCTGGACAAGGTTCGGGAGGAGAACAAGAAGGATGAGGTCAGCTCCTCGCAGTGGGACCTCCAGCTCAGCACGTTCCCTCTGCCAAAAACAGCTTCCCCAGGCCTCCCTCGCTGCTGCTCCGGGCAAGGTTTCCATTCGTTTACTGAAAACGCCTTGAGCACCTACTATGTGCTAGGCACAGATGGAGCTGGATTGGAGACTGATGAAAAACATGGGCACCAGTCCTGCCCCTGCAGGATCTGCAAACTCACAGCCACACAGACACCAACACAAATATTAATAAAGGTGAAGTTGTCACTTGGTCAGGTGTCCTGAGGAAAGCAAACAGGAAGCTAGGGTAGGAAGAGTGGAGGGAGGGGGTTACTAAGATGAGCAACTAAGGCATGGACTGTCATACCAGGCAGAGCCACAACTGGGGTCTTAAGTCTGTTTTCTGTTGCTATATCAGAATACCCCAGGCTGGGAAACTTATAAAGAAGGGAGGTTTATTTGCCTGTGGTTCTGGAGACCAGGAAGTCCAAGAGCATCAGCTTAGCATCAGGTGGCATGGTAACATAAATGGGGGCATCGCAGGTGGAGACAGCTGCCTCAGTCTTCCTCTTACAAAGCCACTGAGGCCACCATGGGGCCTGACCCTCATGACCTCATCTAACCCTAATCACTCCCAAAGCCCCACCTCCAAGTACCACCAACCCATGACTTTGGGGATCAAGTTTCCAACCCTTGAACTTCAGGGGACACAGTCAGACTGCAGCAGGATCTGAATTCCCCCAGGCACCTGGTCCCTGGGTGCTGCAGAACCCAGGACAACGGACACAGTGAAATGGCTCGAGGTGCAGCCATTGGTGCAAGAGTCGGAGCTGAGTCAGGACTTCCAGACCCTGCCACAGCGATGCCAGGAACCCCCTTCCCACTCCCAGGGCCTGCAGAATGGCCAGGTGGACACTGGTGAGACCAATCATGTCAAGAGCAGAAACACCACGGGGCCAGAGCTGTCCCCCTGTCGTGGCTCATCTGATGCTCTTAAGGGCAGGGGGAGGGGGAAGGGAGAGAGAGAAGCTTGCAGCCAAGCAGGGGGACACTGCTCGCTGGTCAGGAGGCCAAGAGAAGGGCAGCCAGGCAGGCCATCTCACCCCTCCCAAGAGAGACCCCAAGGAAGCCCAGCCACAGGCATAGCATAGGACGGGGGCTTCCAGATATCAGATGTCCAGGGATGGGGACAGACAGGGACACGGAGGCCCTGAGGGAGGAAGGGCTGGTCTGAGGTAGTCCTTGCTGTGTGCCCTTGGGGAACTCACTCCACATCTCTGAGCCCCTTTCCTCATGGCAAAATGGGAAGAATGCAAAGAGTAGTTTGCACAGAGTCTGGCTTTTCTGAGGTGGCACTTACTGAGCCAGGCCAGGCAGTGCGCTCCGCTGGTCCCACACGGTAGCTCACTGGATGCTCCCAGGGGCCGCAGGGTACGTGCTGGTCATGCTTTACAGATAAGGAAACGGAGACCAAGAGAGGTTGAGTAAGCTCAAGGTTCTGCAGCCAGGTGTCCGCCCTGCCTGCCTGGAGTCTGGCCAGTAGTGTGTGTGAGGGAGGGGGGAGGGAGGGGGAGAGGTGGAGAGAGGGAGGGGGAGAGAGAGAGAGGGAGAGGGAGAGGTGGAGAGAGGGAGAGGGAGAGGGTTGAGCTGACCCTCTAACAAGGGCTAGGAGGGACTGGAGTCTGACCTAGGAGCCGGCTTGCTGGATGGTGGAAGAGACCAGAGGACGGGGTGGGGGGGGACCTCGTTCTGCACGCAGTGGTCCATAGGTGCACGTCTCAGGCTTCTCTAGATCAGAAGGGAGCCCGGGCACTGGCACCGGTGACCCAGCAGCCTCCTCTGGCAGACAGGAAAGGCCTGTGCACAGGGTGCAGGGAGATGGGACTGCACCCGGTGCCCGGTGTCCCCATGCTAGAGACAGTTCAGGTTGAAGGAGCATCCGCTGAGCCCTTCACTGCCTGTGTCTTAGGCATCCCTGGCCACATCTTCTAAGGATGGAGCCCCATTTTACAGACATGCTCAGGAGGCCCAGAAAGATTCCAGTCCTGCCTATGTGTCTCCAGGGGGAGGCCGGATCTTGCCTGACCTCACTTTCCTTGGATAAGAAATAAGAGAACTGGTCTGAACAGAGGCCCGTAGACTCCTTCTGTAAAGAACAAGATAATAGCCCAGCTCGGTGGCACACGCCTGTCATCCCAGCACTCGGGAGGCTGAGGCAGGAGGATCACGAGTTCAAAGCCAGCCTCAGCAATTCAGTGAGGCACTAAGCAACTCAGTGAGACCCTGTTTCTAAATGAAATAAAGAATTGGGCTGGGGATGTGGCTCAGGGGTCCAGTGCCTCTGAGTTCAATCCCTAGTAACCCCCCCCCAAAAAAAAAGAGCAATATGTATGTGCATGTTTGAAGATGGTATCCGGAGTCTGCTGTTATAATGCATCAATAAAAAAATAAAAACAAATCTTAAAAAATGAGTGAGTGTTTTGGGCTTGGCAGGCCACGTCAGCTTTATAGCAACTCCTCAGCTGTGTCACTGGAGTGTAAAAAGCAGAAGTTGATGTCAATGACAAGTGACATGAGTATTCAGATAAAACTTTATGGACAAACAGAGGCAGTCATCCCCCACCAGGCGGCTGCCATCTAAAACCCCTCATAACAGGTGCTGCTGAGGATGTGGAGGAACCAGAGCCACCGCCCTGCGAGGGACCACATGGATGCTTTGGAAAAGAGCCTGGCAGGTCCCCAGGTGGGTAAGCATAGAGCCACCCGGTGGCCTAGTGGTCCCACCCCTGAGTTACCTACTTGACAGAACTGAAAACATATATCCCCAACGAAACCTGTGGACAAATGGCTGTATGACTCAGAGTCGCCAAAACAGGAAACAGCCCAAATGCCCATCAACCCATGACCGACAAGCAAGCCGTGGTGTATTCACAGACGGAGTACTACTTGGCCATGAAAAGGAAGGAGGCAGGAGGGATGAACCTGAGATGAGGTTACACCAGACCCAGCGCCGTGGACAGTGTGAATCCACTTCCACAAAAGGCCTCGATGGACAAATCCATAGAGATGGGGGAGATGGAGAGTGGCCAGTGGCCAGAAGCAGGGGCTTGTAGGACAGGGAGTTCCAACTACAGGCTACAGGGTTCCTTTTGAAGGGATGACAATACTCTAAAATCACCACGATGATGGTTGCATGTATCTTAAACATACTAAAAAACAAACAAAAAAACACCTAAATTGTACATTTTAATGAATTGTGGGGTGTGTGAATCACATCTCAATAAAGCTGTTAAAAAAAATAATTCATTTACTTCCCAGCAGCTCAGGAGGCTGAGGCAGGAGGATCGCAAGTTCAAAGCCAGCCTCAGCAATGGTGAGGCCCTAAGCAAGTCAGTGAGGCCCTGTCTCTAAATAAAATGAAAAATGGGGCTGGGGATGTGGCTCAGTGGTGGGTGGCACCTGAGTTCAATCCCTGGTGCCAAAAAAAAAAAAAAAAAAGAAAAAAAAAGAAAGAAAGAAATTACTTATAAAGTTAAAAAGCATATGAGGGGCTGGGGGTGGGGCTCAGAGGCAGAGCGCTTGCCTAGCATGAGCAAGGCCCTTGGTTCTCTCCCTGGCAGCGGGTGGGGAGGACATGAGGGAAACTTGGAGGGTGGATAGAAGTTTTTTAAAAATTGATTTGGGGGCTGGTCTCATGTCTGTATGCATTTCCTAAAATGTATCCAATTATACCATCTAGAGGGATGAATTTCATATGATACACACTATACATCAATAAAGAGCTTCAAGCAAAAACAAAAGGCAAAGACAGGCAGTGGACCGGGTCTGGCCCACAGGCCCTGGCTGGCTGACCCCTCCTCTCAATGATGAGCTTGTCACTCCTCTTTAGATTCCCAGTAGGCCAGAATAAGATGCAAGTCGGTTTGGGCCGAATCCGGACATGGCTGGGCACCTGTAACTGAAGAGCCCACAGGAGTGGCTGAGCGTTACTCGGGATTCTCCAGAGAAGCAGAGCCATGGGGTGCACATGTGTAAATGTATTTTGAAGTTGGCTCACACGATTGCAGACGCTGGGAAGGGCCATCAGGTGCCACCGGCAAGCTGGAGGAGACCCCATCACAGCCCCTGGTGTGGTTCAGCAGGTCTGAAGGCCGAGAACCTAGAGGGTCACTGGTGTAAGTCCCAGTCCAATAGCAGAAGAGGAGAGGAGATCTCAGCTCAGAGTGAAGCCAGGGGTGGGGGGGTGTGGCTCAGAGGTAGAGCACTGGCCTGGGGTCCTCAGTCCCATCCCCAGCACCGTGAAAACAGACAGCCAGGAAGAGGACAGATTCATCCTCTACCTCTGTTCTATTCAGACCCTAATCAGATTGGGCATCGCCCAGGTACACACAGAGGGCCATCTACTTAACTGAGTCCACCAATTCAAAGGCCAGCCTTATTCAGAAACCCTCCGCAGACACACTCAGAAACCCTGTTTTCTCTGGGCACCTCTAATCCACTCGAATTGACACGTAAAATTAACCTGAAGGTGGGCTTCTGGCACTGTTGGGTCTAGGGGTGCAAAGAGCACCAGCACCTGGCCACTCCACCAGAGTGCTTCTCTCTTCTTACTCCATGAAATGAATGGCTCCTAGCAGGTCCTGTCACATTCTCTCAAGTTCAAAAGCAGCAGCAGCAAAGATTGGAGTCTTCTTTTCCAAAGGTTGTTGCAAAAATCACCCCATCCCATTGGTTCCAGCTGGACCACATGCCCATCTCTGACCCAATCCCTGTGGCCAGGAGAATGCCACGCTGTGATTGGCCAATCCTGAGTCACATGACACTACTGGGCCCTGAAGGGTGCATTTAATATTACCCAGAGCCCAGGGACTGGACGCTGGGGTAGAGGGAGAGAAGGGGACTCCCTAGAAGAAAACGGAGGCTCTAGTCCAGGGAGACCCAAAAACAGATTCAGGAAGCATTTCTTAGGCCAATTATTTTTGCTTAACCAGTTCCAAACACCAAAGGAGTTAAATCAACACTGCTAGTCAGGCTCCGTTGCCAAAAAACGGACAGGGGGCCCCAATGCTCCGGGGCCCCAAACCACAAATATACGGAGCACTGGAGGAACCCAGCAACCCCAGCAACCCCATCAGGGTAGTGCCCAGGGCATCAGATCCCTCGTCAGACAGACTAGAGGGAGCGCAGGGTTGGACATCTGCGCCTCCGCCAAATCAGTACTAACTCCAGAGATGGGAGTTCAAATCATTCCCACAGGGGTGAAAGGACCTCTTCCCAAAGGAACAGTAGGCTTATTATTGGGACGAGGTTCTTCTACTCTAAAAGGACTTTTGATAAGTCCTGGGGTAATTGATCCAGATTATGAAGGTGAAATAAAAATTATAGCCAGTTCTCCAAAAGGTATATCAGTAATTTCACCAGGAGATAGAATAGCACAGTTACTAATAATACCATGCCTACATGATAAATTTTCCAGTCATGCTGTAGAAAGAGGTTCCAAGGGATTAGGCTCCACAGGTGTAGATTGGGCTATGCTTTCTTTAAATTTAGATTCTCGCCCAATGCTAAAACTAAATATTCAAGGACATGAATTTAATGGGTTACTGGATACAGGTGCAGACCTTAGCATTATCTCTCGTCAAGAATGGCCAAAACAATTCCTGTATATCAGTGACAAATCCTCTGAAACGGAAATGAGGACAACTACTCCATTCACAATATCCCCCCAAAAAATAAAATACTTGGGAATCAACCTAACAAAAGAGGTGAAAGATTTATACAATGAAAATTACAGAACCCTAAAGAAAGACATAGAAGAAGACCTTAGAAGATGGAAAAATATACCCTGCTCATGGATAGGCAGAACTAACATCATCAAAATGGCGATATTACCAAAAGTCCTATATAAGTTCAATGCAATGCCAATCAAAATCCCAACAGCATATCTTGTAGAAATCGATAAAAGAATCATGAAATTCATATGGAACAATAAAAGACCCAGAATAGCAAAAACAATACTAAGCAGGAAGTGTGAATCAGGCGGTATAGCGATACCAGACTTCAAACTATACTACAGAGCAATAGTAACAAAAACAGCATGGTACTGGTACCAAAACAGGCGGGTGGACCAATGGTACAGAATAGAGGACTCAGTAACCAATCCACAAAACTACAACTATCTTATTTTTGATAAAGGGGCTAAAAGCATGCAATGGAGGAAGGATAGCATCTTCAACAAATGGTGCTGGGAAAACTGGAAATCCATTTGCACCAAAATGAATCTGAATCCCTATCTCTCGCCGCGCACAAAAGTTAACTCAAAATGGATCAAGGAGCTTGATATTAAATCAGAGACATGGCATCTGATAGAAGAAAAAGTTGGTTATGATCTACACGCTGTGGGATCGGGCTCCAAATTCCTCAATAGGACACCCATAGCGCTAGAGTTAACAAATAGAATCAACAAATGGGACTTACTCAAACTAAAAAGTTTTTTCTCAGCAAAAGAAACAATAAGAGAGATAAACAGGGAACCTACATCCTGGGAACAAATCTTTACTCCACACACTTCAGATAGAGCCCTAATAACCAGAATATACAAAGAACTCAAAAAATTAGACAATAAGATAACAAATAACCCAATCAATAAATGGGCCAAGGACCTGAACAGACACTTCTCAGAGGAGGACATACAATCAATCAACAAGTACATGAAAAAATGCTCACCATCGCTAGCAGTCAGAGAAATGCAAATCAAAACTACCCTAAGATACCATCTCACTCCAGTAAGACTGGCAGCCATTAGGAAGTCAAACAACAATAAGTGCTGGAGAGGATGCGGGGAAAAGGGCACTCTTGTTCATTGCTGGTGGGACTGCAAATTAGTGCAGCCAATTTGGAAAGCAGTATGGAGATTTCTCGGAAAGCTGGGAATGGAACCACCATTCGACCCAGCTATTCCCCTTCTCGGTCTATTCCCTAAAGCCCTAACAAGAGCATGCTACAGGGACACTGCAACATCGATGTTCATAGCAGCTCAATTCACGATAGCAAGACTGTGGAACCAGCCTAGATGCCCTTCAATAGATGAATGGATAAAAAAAATGTGGCATTTATATACTATGGAGTATTATTCTGCATTAAAAAATGACAAAATCATAGAATTTGGAGGGAAATGGATGGCATTAGAGCAGATTATGCTAAGTGAAGCTAGTCAATCTTTAAAAAACAAATACCAAATGACTCCTTTGATATAAGGGGAGTAAACAAGGACAGGGTAGGGACGAAGAGCTTGAGAAGAAGATTTACATTAAACAGGGATGAGAGGTGGGAGGGAAAGGGAGTGAGAAGGGAAATCGCATGGTAATGGAAGGCGATCCTCAGGGTTATACAAAAATGACATATAAGAGGAAAGGAGGGGTAAGACAAGATAATACAAATGGAAGAAATGATCTACAGTAGAAGGGGTAGAGAGAGAAAAGGGGAAGGGAGGGGAGGGGAGGGGGGATAGTAGAGAATAGGACAGACAGCAGAATACATCAGACAAGAGAAAGGCAATATGTCAATCAATGGAAGGGTAACTGATGTGATACAGCAATCTGTATACGGGGTAAAATTGGGAGTTCATAACCCACTTGAATCAAACTGTGAAATATGATGTATTAAGAACTATGTAATGTTTTGAATGACCAACAATAAAAAAAAAAAAAAAAAAAAAAAGAATGGCCAAAACATTGGCCATTACAACAAGCCACTCAAATGCTTCGAGGCCTAGGAGTGGCGAATAATCCCGATAAAAGTGCAATGGTATTAGATTGGAAGGATCCTGAAGGATGTGAAGGAACTATACAGCCATATGTATTGGATCATCTTCCTGTAAATTTATGGGGACGAGATGTCTTAGATCAATTAGGTTTAACATTAACAAATAATATCAATCAAAATGCACCCACTATTATGGCTAGACAAGGTTTTAGGAAAGGAAAAAGATTAGAAAAACAAGAACAAGGTATAGCAGCACCAATACAAATAAATCAAGGAACAGACAGACATGGGTTGGATTTTCACAAAGGGCCACTGAGACAATAAAAATTACCTGGAAATCAGAAAGACCAGTATGGGTTCCTCAGTGGCCCCTGACTAAAGAAAAGATACAAGTAGCCCATGATCTGGTCAAACAACAATTAGTGGAAGGACATATACAACCTTCTGTATCTCCCCATAATACTCCCATTTTTGTCATCAAAAAGAAATCTGGTAAATGGAGATTATTGCAAGATTTAAGAGCCATTAATAGTGAAATGGTCATTATGGGACCTGCTCAATCGGGGATTCCTCAGTTGTCTGCTTTGCCAAAAACTTGGTATGTTTTAGTTATAGATATTAAAGATTGTTTTTTTTCAATTCCAATTCATCCTGAGGATAGTCCACGTTTTGCATTTACTATCCCTGCACTAAATCATGAAGGTCCTGATCAGAGATATGTATGGAAAGTACTCCCTCAAGGGATGGCTAACAGCCCAACTATGTGTCAAATTTATGTTAACAAAGTAATCCAGCCACTTAGAAATCAAAATCCTGAGCTACAAATATTTCACTATATGGATGACATATTATTAGCACACAAAGCTAAAAACACATTGCTAGAATGTTATGCCACACTTACAAACTTATTAAAAAATTATAATCTAGAGATAGCAATAGATAAAGTACAATTAAATTTTCCAATTAATTATTTGGGAGTTCTATTATCCTCAACCATGGTCCGTCCACCAAAAATTCAAATACGAGTAGATCAACTCAAATCACTTAATGACTTTCAAAAGTTATTAGGAGACATAAATTGGATAAGGCCTTATCTAGGTATTCCAACAGGAGAATTGGGACCTTTATTTGATATCCTAAAAGGTCCATCAGATCCAAATTCACCCCGAATGTTAACGCCTGAAGCAAGAAAGGCATTAAAAATCATTGAAACATATATGGAAAATATGCATTTGGATAGAATTGATATAAGTTTGCCTTTATTATTTATTGTACTATCAACAAAAAATATTCCTACAGGAGTATTTTGGCAAGAAGGTCCATTATTATGGATACATTTATCTTATTCTCCTAACACTATTCTTACTAGGTATCCTGAGGCTGTAGGACAATTAATACTCAAAGGAATAAAAACAGCAAAGGCAGTGTTTGGAATTTCTCCTAATAAAATTATTACTCCATATACTATGAATCAAATTGATGAATTAGCTAATGAGTTAAATACTTGGGCAATAATCATGTGCAAATCTAATGTTTCATTTGATAACCACTTACCATCTAATCCTTTATTGTCTTTTTGGTCATTGCATCCTGTAATTTTTCCAAAAATGACAAGAAAAACACCTATCATGAATGCTCCAAATATATTCACTGATGGGTCAAATAATGGTACAGCAGCAATAGTTACACCTGATCGAACTTTTACATTTTTAGTACCCAAACAATCAGCTCAAAAGGTAGAGCTTAATGCAGTATTACAAACTTTTGTGATGTTTAAAGATTCTGTATTTAATTTTATTTTCTGATAGTCAGTATATAGTTAATGCTATAGTGTCCCTTGAAGATGCTGGTAGGATTTCCCCTTCTTCTACTGTTTTCTCTTTGTTTTCCACTATACAAAGTTTAATCTGGGACAGAAAAGATCCATTCTTTATAGGACATATCAGGGCACATACAGGATTGCCTGGAGCCCTTAGTTTGGGCAATGATTTAGCAGATAAAACTACACATGACGTACATATTTTCTCTATACTAGAAGAAGCTATAAATTTTCATAAAAGGTTCCATGTCAATGCTAATACTTTACAAAAGCGTTTTAAAATAACTAAGGAGCAAGCTAGACAAATAATAAAACAATGTCAAAATTGTGTGACCTTTTTACCACAAGTTAATCTTGGAGTCAATCCTAGAGGATTGATACCTAACCATATTTGGCAGATGGACGTCACACACTTGCCAGAATTTGGAAAATTAAAATATTTGCATGTTACAGTTGATACTTCTTCTGGATTTTTGATGGGCTCCCTTCATGCCGGAGAAAAAACTAAAGATGTTATAGCTCATTGCTTACAAAATTTTGCCACTGTGGGCATTCCAAAACAGTTAAAAACAGATAATGCCCCTGGTTATACGTCTACTTCTTTTAAACAATTTTGTTCATCATTTGGCATTACTCATATAACAGGAATCCCATACAATCCACAGGGACAAGGCATAGTTGAAAGAGCTCATCAAACTATTAAAATGTACTTATTAAAGCCAAAAGACGGAATTGGGAAGGGGTATATATTCCCCAAAGATAAACTTAAAATAACCCTTTTTACTCTAAACTTTTTAAATTTGGATTCATCAGGACTTAGTGCTGCAGAAAGGCATATGTGTCCAAAAAATGTACATAAGCCCAAGGTACTTTGGAAAGATATTCTAACAGGACAATGGAAAGGTCCTGACCCAGTAATTGTCTGGAGTCGGGGGTCTGTTTGTGTGTTTCCACAGGAAGAACAGCATCCGATTTGGATTCCAGAGAGATTAACTAAAGCGAATTCTACAGACCAAAAAGAAGATGATTTGGCTCAAATCAATAATAGCTGATATCCAAAACTCCAATTTGGCTATCCTTACATCTGCGACAGAACCAGGATGCTTTTTTCAATATCTGTTTTATTATTGCCCTTTCCCATATCATGAAGTTCTATTTTGTTTTTTGAGCTCATACAGACCTAGGTTAATGTTTTGCTGATCAATTCTATTTGTTTTCTTTTTTGACTATTGAGTTTTTAAACATTGCAATGGAGATTTCACCTGTAAAAAGTTATAAGGCCTTTACTATTATGTTATGTGTTGTATGTATTATATTATGTGTGCACACTTGTGTTTTGTGTTATATGTTTGAATGTACATATGTCCATATATCATATATGATTGAGCGCTCATAAAAAAAAATGGATCCAAAATTTTTTTTTATTCACGTGATTTAAATGGTTTAATTTAAATTGGGTAAATAACTGTTAAGAATTATTTTAATATGTAAACAAAAAAGAAGGTTAACAGATCTGTTTGTTTACTTTCACCTATTCTTTTCATTATATTTAATAATTCTTTTCAAAATAATGTAAATTGTTAAGAAAATTGTTTTCTTTTAGTGCCTTCTAGAATGTTACACAATTATTAATATTAACCATTATTGCCAAAATTCCTATCTTCATCCCAGTGCCGGTGAAGATAATGTAAATTGTTAAGAAAATTGTTTTCTTTTAGTGCCTTCTGGAATGTTACACAATGTTTTCTTTAGCCATTATTGCCAGAATTTCTATCTTCATCCCAGTGCCAGTGAAGAATTGTTAAGAAAATTGTTTTCTTTTAGTACCTTCTAGAATGTTATATAATTTTTTCTTTAGCCATTATTGCCAGAATTCCTATCTTCATCCCTGTGCCGGTGAAGATAAAGATAAAACTAATCTACAGTTTCTGCAAAGGCCATCACTGAACCGCTTACAGAACTTGCCTAAACTATGTGTCACTTGTATGCATTGTAAACTCACTTGTATGCATTGTGAACTATCTGTTGGTGCAGCGACTTGTGGTAGTGTTGGAGTATTGATTTGGTATATCTTCCTCCCTTCTGCTTGTAATGATCGTTCAGCTATTTGGGGGCCAACAGAGGTGAGGCAAAGAACCTCACCCCCCCGCTGGTACCTCTCCACAGGTGTGGCTGTATACTGGACCGGTAGTCAATGACGGGTAAGATCCAATTACAATGGTACCAACCTAAGACAGGAGGCTGACGCCCTGAGGTCAGCTCATCCGAAGACGGGTAAGGACCATATGTAGTATTGGACAACCTAAGGCAGGCACGGTCCCTAAGCCACGTGCTTGTTGTTTAAACAGAGAGGGGGAGATGTTGAGAGCCACAGCCAAAAGGGCCCCAGCAAACTTCCAGGTGCCAGCAAACTTCCAGCTGCCGGCTGATGATTGGCTCACAGTGGCCCCAGCAACATCTAGCTGATTGGCTCCTCTGCGGTGATGTTCATTGGGCTGTTTCCCTGCCCTTCAAGCTGCCAGCTGATGATTGGCTCACAGTGGCCCCAGCAACATCTAGCTGATTGGCTCCTCTGCAGTCATGTTCATTGGGCTGTTTCCCTGCCCTTCAGACTACGGAACTGCTCATTGGGGGACTTCTTTGGCTCCGCCCACACGACCTAGCCAATCGGCCTCAAGAGCAGGAGGATTGTGGGAGGTGGTGGTTGGTGTGTGGGAGAGGCGTGTGGAAGCCGGTGGTGGCAGTTGGGCTCTGAGGGTTTTTTCCTGAGGAGCTGTTTTGTTTGGCGTTTGTAGTTTTAAAAATAAAGTTTGTTTCTTTTGACAAGTGGCTCCTGAATTGTGCCCAGCCAGACTGCGGCAGAGAGAAGGGGACTACCTAGAAGAAAACGGAGGCTCTAGTCCAGGGAGACCCAAAAACAGATTCAGGAAGCATTTCTTAGACCAATTATTTTTGCTTAACCAGTTCCAAACACCAAAGGAGTTAAATCAACACTGCTAGTCAGGTTCTGTCAGGGGAACCGAAGCCCCGAGAGTGGGGACAGCCCACAGGTCACGAGCACAGCAGCCCCCACCCCCTCCGCCCAGGCATTTCACCTTTGCTCTCAGCATGACGCTAAACCACCTGCAAGTCCAACAGAAAGGGTCTTTTATTCGACAGACGGTTGTTACAGCCAGCCACGCAGGCCACGTCTGTAAAATTCTCTTGGATCAGGAAATTGAAAGTCCTGGAAATTCAGGGGGCAGACAGAAGGACTCGCAGAGCACGGGTGGCCCCCGAGGGCTGGGAGTGCCCCATTGCCGGGACCAGCCAAGCCTTCAGGGCGGCAAGAGAACCTGGAAATGTCCTCTCCAGGGCCTTCCTCAGAAAAGGAAGCAGGGTTCAGCTGAAAGAAAAACAGAAAGTCCAAGGTCGTGGCTCCTAAGCTGTGTTACAACAGGCAGGTGGCTGGGCTGCTCGGTGCCATGGCATCCAATGAGAATGAGACAACTTTGCTCACCCTTCAGCTCTGCCAGGCTCTGCATGATGGGACCCTGACCCAACCCAGTTGCCTTCCCATCCCGTCCACTCTCCCACCCCATCCTACCTGGCACCTTTCCGTTCCTTGCACATAAGTTACCTGCTCCCACCTCTGTTCTCTGTGCCTGGTGGGATCCACTTCCTCCCCTCCACCTACCCTAGCCTAATAAAGTGATGGATAGGATGGATGCACAGATGGGTGGATGGATAGATAGATGGGTAGATGGGTGGGTGGATGGATGAATGATGAATGGAAAAATGGATGAATGGGTGAATAGATGGATGGATGGATGGAGAAATGGATGGAGAAATTGATGGATGGATGGATGGATGGATGGATGGATGGATGGATGGATGGGTGGATGGATGAATGGATGGATAGATGGATGGGTGGATGGATGGGTGGGTGGGTGGATGGATGGATGGATGGGTACATGGATGGATGGATGGGTGGATGAATGGATGGATGGATGGGTGAGTGGATGGATGGGATGGATGAATGAATGGATAGCTGGGTGGGATGGATGGGTGGGTGGATGAATGGATGGATGGATGGATGGATGGGTGGATGGATGGATGGGTGGATATATGGAGAAATGGATGAATGGGTGAATGGATGGATGAATGAATCGAAGGATGAAGAAATGGATGAATGAAAGGATGGAGAAATGGATGGATGGATGAGTGTATGGATGGGTGGATGGATGGATGGAGAAATGGATGGATGGCTGATGGATGGCTGATGGGTGGGTGGGTGACCCCTTCAGTTCCTAGGTGAAGCTGCCTCTTGGATGCAGGGGAGTCAGCACTCTAGTTTTCCCAGGACACGGACCTTCCAGTCCTAAACCCAGGTAAATCCCAGGCAGACAGGGACACCCTATCCTCCCTCCCTCCATTCTTGGGATCAGCTGGGTTGGATCACATCCTGGTCACTTGCTCACACTGTGCAGTTTATGATTTCCTTGTCATTTCATGCTTCATAGCCAGTCTCCTAACTTTGCTGAAAAGCACAGATCATCTTTCTTTGACAGGTCCTTTAGCAGGTACAAGACTCCAAGCAAGGTGACTGGGGACAAACTCCTGTGCTCAGGGCCCCCCTTCATCAGCTCCGCTGAGATGCTTTAAGAAGGGCAAGACCCTCATAGGAAAGCAACCGACATTGTGAAATTAGAAGTCAACACCCAGTCGCATCCAGGCCCTCACCTGCCAAACTCCAGGTACTGATTCCCAGAAACAGCCAATGCAAGGGTGGAAATGACCCTTAGAGTTTTAGGGTATGTGTTAGTTTCCTAGGTGACCATCACCAATCACCCCAACCAGGTGGCTGAAAACCAGAGAGGTTTGTTCTGGTACATTCTGCAGCCTCACCGGCCAGGATCAAGGTGCCATCAGGGCCACGTTCTCTCTGAAGGTTCCGGGTGCTTCTTTGCTTCTCTGAGCTGGGTTGCTGCATCCTTGGTCACCTCGGTCAGCCTCCACGGTCACCTGGCCTCCCTCTCCTTTTATCTGCCTTCTTCTAAGGATACCCGCCCGGCGTGGGAGGTAGAGCCCACCCTGAGCCCAGGGGGACGGCAGTGGAAGGTCCTGACTTCGTCACCTCTGCAAAAATCACTTCTGCAGAAGGTCACACTCTGAGGTCCCCGTGGACGTCAATTTGGGGAGACACCATGCGGCCCACTCCAGAGGTCCATTGCCTTGGAGTCCCCCAGCGTCTGCTAAAAACATTCCCGGCTTGCCCAGCGCCCCCCTTCCACAGGACACCCTGCGGCCGCTGTAGAGGGGAGGCAGCCCCCATGGCCCCCTCGTGTGGCCACTCTGTCCCCAGGCTCCCTGGAAGTCTGATGGCTCCGTGACAAGCCCCGTGTGCCGGTGGGAGCAGTGGGAGGGGAAACCACAGCTGCAGAATCTGAGAAGAAAAGTGCTGACTTCAACACCGAGACCCTGACAGACGCAGCGCTCTTTAACTCTGCGAAGGGCCTATTGGCGCCTGTCACATCCTCACGCGCCGCTGATGTGCATCTCCATCAAAGGGCTGGGCCTGCTCTGCTCCCGCTCCCCTGGCTCCTGGCTCCTCTCGGATCGCGTCCTCCCAACTCCGAGGCCTGTGGTCCTCCCTGCCCCTCCCCTGTCTACAGCCTCCCCTCAGCACCCCTCTGGATGGAGTCTCAGGCCCGTCTGCCCCGTTCTGTCCCTCATCCCCCACCCCCTCTTCCTTCTGTCTCCTTCCCCCTCCATGCCGCCTCCCCCCTTCCATTTCTTTGCATTCAGCAAGATGAACATTCTGGAGCCACCACAGAATTCCAGGGACTCGATGAGCGGCAGTTGTGTCTCGGTCCATTCAGGAGCTGGGACAAACTTCCCAAGACAGGGACGTGGTCACCAGCAGAAGCGTGCTGCTCCGGGGTCTGGGGCCCGGGAGGCCCAAGGTCAAGGCACCGGCAGGTTTGGTGTGTGTGTGGGGAGGGCCTGTCCCTGGTCACGGGTGGCACGTTCTTGCGGTGCCTTCACTCTGCCCTGGTGACCTGGTCACCTCCCGAAGGCCTGGCCTCCTAAGACCAGCACGCTGGGGATGCGATTTCAACATCTGATTTGGGAGGGACCACGGCCGCCCCTTCTTGTCCTCCTCGGTGTCTCTCCTCCGCCGCGCTCCTCCCCCCTCCTAGGAAGGTCTCCGTTGCTCCTTTTCCAGGTCAGTCCAACCCACTCTGCCCTGCTCTGTACCAGGTGCTGCCCCCAGAACCAGAACTGCAGGCAGGATCAGAAGATGAGGCCCCCCTGCTCTGTCCGGCTTCCTTGTGGACCCCCCCACCACTTCCTCTCTCTTCTTTCTCATCCTTCCGCCTCCTTCCTCCAAAATCCTCACTACCCTCGCTGCTTGCCCACCACAGTGTCTCAGGACCCCCCTCCTGTGCGAGGATGGTGGTGTGCTGCTCATCGTGTGGCCCCCTCCGTCTTCCTCTGATGGTGGGGCCAGGCCTAGGAGCAGCTGATGCCCATGGACAGGCAGCAGAGCCCAGAAGCCCTGGCCCTACAGGCCCCGGGCCCAGAACTGCTGATTAGCCGGATAGGTCAGTCTGAACAGGAGCAGCTCTGAGAGGCCTGAGCCCCGCGGGCAGCGGGGGAGGCTAATGCGAGTGGACACATGACCGGCAGCAGGGGAGGGGCTCCCTGCCTTGGCTCTGAGCCAGGCTGCCTGATTGGAATGGACGTGCGGGACCACCGGTCAGCTGGACCAGAGGTGCCCAGCTCAGATCCAAGTTGGAGGATGTCCTCCTTGGGTAAAAGGAAATTGGAAGCCTGGGGTGTCCCTTGGTGGTAGACTTTAGCAGATGTGAGGCCCTGGGTTCCATCCCACGCACCACCAGGAAAGAAAAAAAGAATTTTTTTTCCCAAGCCTGGCATGGTGGCACACACATGACCAGCAGCAGAGGAGGGGGCTCGGGAGGCTGAGGCAGGAAGATGGCTTGAGCCCAGGAATTCAAGGCCACTGAGCAACATGGTGAGACCCCCATCTCAAATATAAATAAATAAATGAATAAAGTCAGGTGGGGCAGGGCTGAATGTCAACCTTTGCTTGAGCTACACAATCCTGAGCCTTCAGAAGATCAAGAAGTGGGCACTTGGGCTGGGGATGTGGCTCAAGCGGTAGCGCACTCGCCTGGCATGCGTGCGGCCCGGGTTCGATCCTCAGCACCACATACCAACAAAGATGTTGTGTCCACCGAAAACTAAAAAATAAATATTAAAAATTCTCTCTCTCTCTCTCTCTCTCTCTCTCTCTCTCTCTCTCTCTCTCCTCTCTCACTCTCTTTAAAAAAAAAAAAAAGAAGAAGAGGGCACCACTTTTGGTTCAGCAGGATAAACTTTCGAGCCCCTATGGTTGACCTTGACCCTATGCCGTGTCCCCAGCATTTATTCTACCCAAATGACGAGGCCCAGCCTGGGATTTCCATTTCCCTCTCCTGTGATGGGTTCCCTGGCAGTCACGTGATCGAGGGATGGGAAAACCTGTTGGGGCTTCTGGGAACACTTCCTTCCTCCTGGGAACCCCCGCAGCTAGAGAGAGTCAAGCCCCAGGATGTCAGATCCGAGCTGGCAAGATGGACAGCCCGCGGGACTGCGCAGCTGCAGGCTGCGGCCCCTGGAGCGGGCCCTCGCTGGGACATCTGAGGAAGTGAGATACTGACTTTCTTATTGTTGAAGCCCACAAAGCCCGATAAAACGGGGACCGTAACTTGCAGCCGAGAGCATCCTCCTCGTCAGACTAACAGCCTTGCCCTTCCCTGAGCATCACAGAGATCATCACGGCTACGCCCCGAGGGTCCTGGCGCAAATTCGTGAAGTGGTGCATTCGCACTGCGCCTGGCACACAGGACGCACCCCATAAACTCCTGGGATTGCTGCTTAGGGTCAAAGCATGAGGCCACACTGCGGTCCCAGCTGGTGTTTTTGGTAGTTGTTAGTGCTCTTGCAACGATGACAGGATTGACAGGATCGTGTTCCCAGGTCCCTTTAGAAATAGAAGAAGCCACACACGTGCCTGTGCCCTCTTCAGCCACTTTCTGATACCTGGACCCAGCCTGGCCCCTGCCCGTTCCAGTAGGTCTTCAGTGGCCTGGCTGGGGAGGCCAAAGGCTCGGGTGATGCTCGGGCAGAGGTGTTCATGCCCAAGAGGCCTAGGCTGTCAGGACCCAGCTCTGTCTTGACTCCCCCACAGCCACTTCCCCCTCCAGGGCACCCATACGCCAGGATCACGGTCAGGCCCTTCGGATCCCGTCAGCTGGGAGCAGGGCCCTGGCAGACTCCTCTTTCCAGAATGAGTTTTTCCTGGGGGCCTCAAATGGCTCTGCCTCGGGTCTGGTTTTTATATGATTTTCCTGCAAGTCTGGAAGACATGGTTGTGTGTGTCAGCCCCAGTGACAGACAAGGACTTCCAGGGGCCCCCTTGAAAAATGGGTGATTACAAAGCAAACCAGCAAAGACCAGATGATAACCAAGGTCACAGTGGGTGGAGGGGCGGGTGTCAGAGGGTGCGGCTGCTGTAGGAGGCAGTTTGGGGGCTCTGGAGAGGGTTCCGTGTGGAATCCCTAGCTGACCCAGCAGGCCCAGTCCTGGTGTGGACCCGCAAAGGCTGGAAACACATGCCCACGCCGAAACGCGGACACTCCTCAAGGCCCTGAAGTTGAAATAACCCAGATGCCTAGCCACAGATGGGAAGATAGACAAAGGGTGAGGAATCTGCACAATCGAACGTGGTTCAGCAGAGAAAAGAACCAGGCGCCGATCCACGCCAAAATACGGAGGAGCTAGAGACCTCATGTGAGTGAAGGAAGCCAGACCCGAGAGGTCACAGGAAATGAACTATCCAAAACAGGCCAACCCACGGAGAGAGAGAGCAGATTCGTCATCACCTGGGGCCAAGGCAGGGGAGAACAGAGGTGAGTGAGTGACAGGTGATGAAATCATTTTAGAACTTTTTTTTTTGGTACCAGAGATTGTCCAAAATAATAATAATAATAATAATAATAATAATAATAATAAACCAATGAGCCACATCCCCAGCCCTTTTCTGTATTTTATTTATTTAGAGACTGGATCTCACTAATTGCTTAGGGCCTCGCTAAGTTGCTGAGGCTGGCCTTTTGAACACGCGATCCTCCTGCCTCAGCCTCCCAAGCCACTGGGATGATAGGCCGTGAGCCCCTGCTTAACAGAAGCCTGTCTGCCCAGCACTGGGGATGAACTAAACGCCACCACATTGTACACGCAAACATGGTTAATTTCATGGGCATTTATTTCATCTCAATTTTTTTTTAAAGTAGCAAATACAAATGGAAAAAATAAGAGTCGGGAGCATAGTGAGTGCTGGACAAATGTGCCCTGCCTTCCCCACATTGCCAGCTCCCTAGACAAAGAAGTGTTGAGAGCCACAACCGGGTCAAGAGGGTGCCTGGCATTTTGCCAGAAGGAGTGGTGGAGGGATAGCGCCAGCAAGCCATTAAGATGATGATGATTAAGTTAAGCTGTGTATAATTATTAAGATAATGACTGATTGCTGTAACTGGATGATGCTAAATTGAAACAAGCTGTGTATTCAGTTGTGTATATAAACCTCTGCTGTCCGGCAATAAGGCGGCTCCTGCTACCTCGGGTGCCCGCTACTTTTGAGTTCTGGCGGAGTTCCTGTTGAGTTCTGGTTGAGTTCCCGTGGAGTTCGGGCAATAAAGTAGTTCCTGTTTGAACCTACAAGTTGTGACCTCCCAGTTATTTGTGCCCAGCCAGACTGCGGCAAAGAAGGGCACTCTCTCACCCGTGTGCACTTGAGCCTTTGGACTGAATCACATCTGCCACCAAGGAGGGTCTTAGGTCTTATTTACCTTGCAAGGAGCACAAGACTACACTTGGGATCGGCATCCCCTCCAGCACCTGCAGCTGGAGAAGCTGCCCAGCCCCAGGACCAACGGGTGTGATCTCACATGGTGCTGGGTCTCCCTGGTGCTGGTTACAGAGCCACCATCTTTTTTTGTTTTTGGAACTAGGGATTGAACCCAAGGGTGTCAATTATTCAGCCACATCCCCACCCCACCCCACCCTTTTTTTTTTTTTTTTTTTTTTTTGGAGACAGGGTCTCGCTGAGTTGCTCATGCCCTCCCTAAATTGCTGAGGCTGGCCTTGAACTCATGATCCTCCTCCCTCAGCCTCCTGAGCTCCTGGGATTATAGGCGTGTGCCATCACCCCCCCACCCCCCCCAGCTCAGAGCTGGCATCTTGATGAACTGTGTATTAGGTCTTTCAGGCTTGGCTGGGATTTGCCAGGTGCAGGGGCTCCGGGGGTCTGTGATGCCATCCTTCTCCCTGCCACTCTGAAAAGACCTGAGTCTGTGGCCACCAGCCAGAATCCCTGCACACTCAGAAAGGCCTCCTTCTCAGGCAGCTCCTGAGGCTCTCCAGGCTGGAAGCCATCATTTGAGGGGTTGAGGGAAAGGGGGGGGGCAACTGCTGAAGCCCTGGTTACCTCTGTCTGTCCCATCCAGGTGAACCCCTGCCATGCGCCGGTCGTGAGCCAGGTGGACATAGAGACTGAACCTTAGATCCCAGGGAGCTCAAAATCCAGGGGGGAAGAGAGGAGAAACAGGCACTTGTCCCAATAAGATACTCATCAGGACCCGCTGTATGACCTGCCAGACCAGGGCAAAATAAAAATAAGGGTAGCCACTTGTTGAAAGATCATTAAGAATCCAAGATGGCGACCATGGAGGAGAGTGGCAGCCTCAACTGCTGGGAAGTGGCCAATGTGACTGCCCTGGGCTCCTGCCCACAGAGGCAGGCCTGGATAGGAATACTGGGAATAGCCGACACAAATTGAGTACATCTGTCTACCCCGAGCTGTAGAAGCTCCAGGTTTAGGAACACAGAGTCGGAACCCAGACTCCTGGGCCTCAGGGATTCCAACTCTGAGCCTGAGTCTCTGTGATCTTTGGAAAATCCCCCAGACTCTTTGCCTCGCCTCCCTCCTCATCAACTGGGGTGGGGGTGGGGGCGGGGCTGGCTGCACCGGCTCCTGCTAGGTGCTCACTAAACCTGGGTGGAAGTGGAGAATGGGGCTCTGTGTGAAGCTACTCTGTGCTGGGCCTTTCTCTCCTTTCCTCTGCCTCTCATGTCGGGTCTCCGTGTTGTCCATGGTCATTTTAACCCATGAAGTCCTCAGTTTTCGATTCTACCTAGGACAAGGGGACACCATGGGTTAAGCTCAGCCCCAGAAGAAGTCTCCAGGCTCCTGTCACCCAGCCAGGAAGGGGCTGCCCACAGGGCTCCCTAGGAGGATCACAAACCTCAGAAGCTCAGCCCAGAAACACGCAGCAGAGGCATTGGGTGGCCGGGTCCCAGGATTGGGCCTGCACAGCGGTCGTACAGGAAGAACGAGGAGGGGAGGTGGAGATTTCATCACACAGCCTGCGGGGACTCCAGGGTCCCCACAGGGCACACCACCCTTCCCTCTCTCCCCTGGCCCTGCCCCGGGCAGAAAAGGGGCTCCACGGCCCAGCCGGGCTCAGCAAGGCTGCTTGACCAGGAGGGCTACCAAGCCTCACCTCCGCTGCCCTGTGCGTGGTGGCTTGGGGACAGGAGTCCCCAAATTTCAGATGTGCCAGGCTGCGGTGGAGGCCTTGGCAGAGTGCTTTCCGAGAGCACCCCGTGGGCTCTTCCCACCGTCCCCTTGAAGAAGAGCCTTCATAACATCCACAGCCCGAAGAGACTCCCGGAGAAGGCTGGGGTGGAGGGCCCTGGGCCTCCGGGCCTCTCGGGCAGCCCAGGCAGCTTGTGGTTCCTTGTCATAGGCATGCCACAGGGGGACAGGATAAAGGGATTTCAGGGACACTCTGAATAGCTCTGCCCCACACAGTTTGTGCTTTCTTCTTCGGAGTCAACCACGCACATATCACTACTTAATTTGGGGGGAGGTGGGTACTGGGGATTGAACCCAGGGGCACTCGACCACTGAGCCCCATCCCCAGCCCTATTTTGTATTTTATTTAGAGACGGGGTCTCACTGAGGTGCTTAGGGCTTTGCTGTGGCTGAGGCTGGCTTTGAACTCGTGATCCTCCTGTCTCAGACTCCTGAACCCCTGGGATTAGAGGCTGGAGCCACTGCACCCAACTCTGTTTCTTTTTCTCTCTCCAAAGACACAGAGAGGACAACGACACATATTCTTCAGAGACATTTAAGAATAAGTTGCAGGGCTGGGCTGTGGCTCAGTGGTAGAGCGGTCACCTAGCCTGCCTGAGGCAATGCGTGGTCCGCCCTCCATACGGGGCAGAGGCAGCTGCTGTGGCTCCCAGTGAGCCCCTGTGATCATGCAGGGCAACCAGCCAACCCTCCATTGTGCGCTGTGCTGCTAAACTATGCTGACTGACAGTTTTACCTATGGCCCTGTCCACTTACCATGAGCCTATGGGTCGTAACCCCATTGCTAGTCAACGATCATCTCTGTCAGTTATCTATTGCTGCATAACAAACAGCCCCATATCACAAGGGCATAATCACAATATCAGCTTTCCATGGTTCATGGTTCTGGGAGCCTGAGGCTCAGACAGGGCTCAACTGGAAGCCCTTCTGCTTCACACAGAATCATCCAAGTTTCCTCCTGGGGCTGGGGCCGCAGTGGAAGCTCCAAGATGCCCTCACTTACCCAGCTGGTGTGGACCATCACGGGGTGGGGGTGGGGGGGTGTCTGGGTCTCTCCCTGAGGCCTTTCCACCAGGTTGGCTCAGGCTTCTGCACATGGTGGCTGGTTCCAAGAAGGTGAAAATCAAAGCCACAAGACCTCCTGAAAGCCTCAAAGTCTCCTGACTCTAATTCTGTGCATCCTGTCGCTAAAAGCCAGGCAGAGGGCAGCCCAGATTCGCCCAGAGTGCAAAGAGCCTTCCTCTGGATGAGCTGCGGGGCCAGGTCCCTGGCAGAAGAGCATGTGAGATGGGATCTTAGAAAACAACCCACCTCTGGAAATAGGCTACCCTGTCGGCTACGGAGCACCCAGGGCTCTCTGCTCCCGCCCAGAACGTGCCAGAGCGCCTCAAACCAACAACTGGGCACTCAGCTTTGGCTGCGGTGCCCTTCCCAGGGGAGCACATCAGCCACCAGGCCCCATAGATTTCCCCTCTCGCTCCTTTTCAAAGTGGATTCTTAGGTGCCTGTCACACTTTGCCATTATATATTATATATATATATATATATATATATATATATATATATATATATATATATATATTACAAGGACACAGGGAGAAAGTGGGGCAGTCCTCTGGGAATCCTGGAGTTGGGAAGCGGGGGAGGAGGGAGGGCACGGCTTGTATGCAGGTAGATGCAGGGTTTGGACTCCACCAGGCGCAGATTTAATCACTATTTGAGAGCCAGACTCCATTTCTTTGAATGCAACTAAACCCATAGAAGAAGCCCCGTGGGAATGGATGACTTGATGGTGTAACATCTTTTTACACTCACACACGTGCACAGTCATGGGGAGGGTGCATTAAAATGTGCCCTAACTAAGGGAGGCCTTCTTGAAGGTCTTTACATCATTAGAACCTTCATCCAGGTGATGGCTCTGCCCGTAATCCCAGGGACTTGGAGGCTGGGGCAGGAGGATAGCAAATTGGAGGCCAAGCTTAGGAGATCCTGTCTCGAAATAAAATTTTAAAAGGGTAGGGGTGGGCTGGGGGTGTCGCACAGTTGTAAAACACCCCTGGGAAGGGAGGGGGAGGGCAGCGCCAGCGCTTTCTGGGGCCGCAGTGGTCAATGGTTTCCCTGAATCCCTGAGGCCCTGGGTTCCATTTCCAGGGGACTCCACCTGGTAAGCCCTGGGTGACAGGTGACAGGTGACGATCAGATGACGACAGCACCTGATCCTTCCCTCTGGCTTATCTGTTGGCGACTGCACCTCCCCTGCGGGCAGCGAGGAGTCTCCAACGTCCTGCCCCACCCGCGGGCACCAGGCAGCCTCCCTGGAGGACCCCTTTGAGGACCCTGCGCGACACCCGGCCCTTGGGTGCCCTTTTCCTCCTTCCTCGGATTCCATCCCTGGGGCTCCCTTGCCCTGCCTGGGGGTGAACCAGGGAGTTCAGTCCCCAACTGCCAGGGGCCAGACCCCAGCTGCCTGCACCCCCTACCCCCACCCCCCAGGGTAGATGTGAAACCGCTGATAGAACTAGTTTACCCCAGGCCCTGGGCACTCTGCGAGGCAGATTTGCATTTTTAAAGACTGCTGTGGAGCTAGGGCCCTGCTAACCTCACTAAAGCTAAGGAGAATGTGGCCACTGGGCCCCAAAGCTAGAGAGAGAGTTCCCGAATCCAGGGTAGACGCAGGCTCCTGGTCCCATGGAGGCCAGTACTGTCCCCCCTTGTTATTGATTTCTGCATAAAAGCCAGGTGAGACGGTCCTCGCTTTTACTCTCCGCTGATGCTGGGGGAGGCTGAGGCATGAGGATCAAGTTCGAGGCTGGCTTCAGTAACTTTGCAATGACCCTATCTCCAAATAAAAAATAAAAAGGACTGAGGATGTAGCTCAGTGGTAGAGCACCCCTGGGTTCAACTCCTATTACTTCAGTAAATAAATACATCTGCAGAGCTCTTCTCTGCACAGAGCTTGACAGAGACCCAGGCTCAGAGAGGAAAGCAAATAACTTTCACAATACCCATGATGTCACCAAGCCCCAGGAGAAGGCATCCCAGTGACCTCTATTTTGCAAATAGGGAAACCCCAGCTCAGAGAAGTTAAGTGAGTTGCAGGAGAACACAAAGCCACCACAGGATGCAGAGCTGGGATCCAGACCTGGTCCGTGCCACTCCAAAGCCAGTGTTCTTTCTGGAATCTTCTCCTCTGAATCTTTCCCTCCAGCAGAGGTTGTGAGGCGCGTTCAGAGGAAAGGAATGTCTGACATTCCAAGCTCTCCCTAAACTCCCCCAGAAGCCCCTGAGGGATCTTGACTCAGCCTCATGGCCCCCAGCCTGTCTCCCTCCTCCCCGTAGTTAAACCAGCTCTCAGCCTTCACTGAATTTACCTAGCTCACCCTTCTCAGCACTTCAGTATTCACTGGAAATCCCTCTGTATTCCCTCTGTCTTGAAAACAAAAATTCCCTTCATTTCCATCACGATCTAGATCAGATGTTTGCCTGACCCTAAGAGTCTTATTTCCTACATGTTTTCCCCCATAAAGTGAGGTTGCCATGAATCCTTGAACAGGTTGGGTACTGCACAACTCCAGGGGCACCATTCTCATAGACCACACTGACCTGGTCTAGTTGCTCCTTGATCAGAATTGTGCTAATACCAACTTATGGCTGCAAACCAAGGAGCAGGTCCTAACCATCACCACATCCAGTGCCTCACATAGGTGAGAGCTGGGGATGTAGCTCCGTAGTACTGCACTGGCCCAGTGTGCACAGGGTCATGGGTTCAATCCCCAGCTGCAGAAAACAAATGAATAAAAAAAAAATTAATAAATATCTGATAAATGAAGGAATGAATCCTACTAAGTCTGATCAGAATGTACAGAAACTGCAACACCCCTTCCCCCAAGTGGAGTCAGCCCTGCAGGGGTTTCATCCCTTTTCCAGCAGAGCTCCCCAGGGCAAAAGCCCGTCTGGAGTTCCCCTCTGGGGATTTCCTTTGGAGCCAGGTTCCAACCCACACAAGGACCCTTACTAGTTATTTCCTAACCACAGATAGTTTCTCACCTCAAGTGTTCGAGCTGCCTCCCTCTCTCACTGTATTCACCTTACCAAGGTCTGTTTCACCTTCCGGTCCGTTCAAAAATCGAGTTTGCTCTCCAAGCCAGGTGCGGTGGTGCTCACCTGTAATCCTAGTGGCTCAGGAGGCTGAGGCAAGAGGATCAAAAGGTTAAGGCCAGCCTCAACAACTTAGGTCCTGACCAACCCCTTCAAGACCAGGGCTGGGGTTGTGGCTCAGTGGTTAAGCTCTGGAGACAAAAAAATAAAAAATAAAAACATTTTGTTCTCCAAAAAAAGGACCTGCCACACGGAGGAAGAGTTAAGCAGAGCCACCAAAGGCTGATCCCACAGACTCCAGAACACGCTTTTGCAATGACAGCTGGGCTGGCCAAGAACCTGGCCTCCTGGGGAGCTGCTGGAAGGACCCCGGTCACTTGGCTATATGTATCCGGATGGTAGGTTTTACTCTCAATCCCAGGGTCACCCTTGGAAGGCACTGACATCAACTGAGCTTTGGAGAGCTGCTATGTTTGTTTTTAAGTTGTCATTGAGCTGGGTGCTGGGTGCTGGGTGCTGAGTGCTGAGTGCTGGGGGTGAAACCAGGGCCTCTACCACTGAGATGCACCCCTGCTAACCATCAGACAGGATGGGTCCAACTGTCCCCATCTCCCAGATAAGGCTACTGAGGCGGGAGAGCCAAGCCTCTGGGGAGCTGAGATATGGACTCAGGTCTGGGAGCCTTGGGCGCTGATGTGTTTTTCACCCAAGCGCACCCTGGATTTGCCCTCGGGACACTATCTCTTGCCCTGTTTTGCAATCCTGGAAGCTGAGAATCTGGATCTCATGAGATTCCCCCTTCAGGGTAATGGTGGCTGTTCCTGAGGCCAGCAGGATGGCCCGGCATCAGCCCCACCCCCACCCCCACCCCCACTGGACCCTCTTCTAACGAGGCTCCTGTGCATCAGTCTCTCCAAGGTGTTGGTTCCTCCTGGTAACCAGGGGTGCCCAGGTCTCAGGCAGGGTCAGGGGAGCTGTCACTAATCACAAACCAAGGATCAAAATTTGGGCCACATTAGCCCTGGGCTCTAAACAGGTAAGTTTTTGTTTTTTTTCCTGATAGAGCCCATAATTCTTCACCCTTGTATAGTTTATTCAAGAGTATGGGCCACCATGGAACCCCTTATTCTGAATAATAGGCCTAATGAATTAATATGTACTCATAAAAATATAAAGGGTAAAAGAGTATTGGCCACACCACGTTAGAGATGAGCCTTCATTTTTGATTGATTTCTGCCCTAGTTTGGTCCTTGTTATGATTTCACTGTGACCCCCAAATCACCAAGGCAACGGTGTTCTAAGGTGACAAGTGTCAACGGTCGTGAGGGTTCTGCCATTTGGAAGGGGTTAGTGCAGGATGTAAAAAGGCTTGCGGCCGAGCTTGAGTTCTCTCCCTCTCTCTCCTTCCTTCTCTCTTTTTCTGTCTCCCCCCACATGGGTGTCTAAACACGTGCCCTTCTGCCTTCCACCATGTAATGATGCAGCAAGAAGTCCCTCGCCAGATGCAGGGCTCTTGACGTTGGACTCCCAAAGTGTAAGAAATAAGTTTTCTGTTTTTATAAACTACTCCATCTATGGCATTTTGTTACAGTAACGCAAAAGGGGCTAAGACAGTCCTCCAAGTCCAGTACGCTTTGAAGACACCAAAGATTGAAGACTCAGACCACATTTTAGCACTATGACAAGCTGGGCTCCTTCACAGTTTGGAAACGGGGTCAGCAATCTACAGCCCGTGGGCCAAATCTGGACAGCCATTTGTTTTTGTAAAGAGAGTTTTATTGGAATACAGCCCATTCGGGGACATATCATCTATGGCTGCTTTCATGACCCTCTGACCCTTGACAGAAAAACATGCACCACCTCCAATCTACAGACACTGGATATTCTTTCCAACCACCCCAGCCTGGGAGCCCCCTTCTTTTAACAGAGGAATCTCCTGTCTAATAAAGCAGGGCTCACTGCCCACTCTAGAAGCTAACATGCAGATATTCACCACAGTTTATTGAATTCTGGCCCAAAAGATGGCTACCCGCCACCTGCCAGTAACTGGAACCTGAGAATGGGGCCTTATTTGAAAACAGGGGGCATCTGTAGATGTAAGGAGGTTTAGGATTTCAAGATGAAATTGTCCCTGATCTTCCCTGTGGACTCTAACCCTAAAGACAAGTGTCCTTAGAAGAGACACACAAAAGACAGACCAGAGGGAAGAGGGGAAGGCCACAGGAAGATAAGAGCAGAGATTGGTTTGCTGCAGCTCCAGACACGGGCATCCACCAAAAGGTGGAAGAGGAAGGAAAATCCTTCTCCAAAGACTCTAGGAATGCAGCCCGGCTGCACCTTGATTTTGCACTTTTGGCTTCCAGGACTGTGAGAGTCAAAGAAACTGCCTTTAGACCACTGCCTGGGGGTTGTTCGTTATAGCAGCTACAGGAAACACACACACACTCCCAGCTTCCCTTGCCGCTAGGGCACCAACAGAGCTCTACCAAACAGATGCCCCTTCCTGGGTTAAGTGGAAGCCAATGATGGGAAGGATGCGGTGGCACATGCCAGTAATCCCAGCAGCTCCAGCGGCTGAGGCAGGATAAATGCAATTTGGAGGCCAGCCTCAGCAACTTAGCGAGGCCATGTGCAACTTATCAAGACCCTGTCTCAAAATAAAGTTAAAAAAAATTAAAAAGGGCTGGGGATGTGGCTCAGGGGTTAAATGCCCTTGGACTCAATCCCCAGTGCCAAAAAAAAGAGCTAATGGTGGGTGGGAGCAGGAGCCACGTGGCCCCAGCTCTTCTCCATGCTGGGGGTGGAGTGGCGGCAACAGGTCCACAGATGTCAGTGGCTGCAGCATTACTGGCATCAACCAGTGTCCAGAATCCTTGGTGACGAGGGAGCATGTGCCAGAGGCACCAGCAGTGGCATCTTCCCTTGGGGGTGACTTGGGGGTTGCTCCTGGCTGCCCTTCTCCTAGTGCGATGGGCCGGCTGGAAACTCGGCCAGCTGCTGTCCACCCTCTGGGCACCGCTCCCTTGAGCAACCAGCCCCACGGGCATGTTTTGTCTTCAGGGAGCACTGGAGGGAAGAGCCTTGGGTCGGCGTCTCTTCCCAACACCTCGATTTTTACTTCCATTTGGAGGCGATGGGTGTGTTTTCACCAAGAAAATTGGCATCTGCTGCAAATCAGGGCCGTTTGTGTCCGAAGAGCCGATCCTGCAGCACTCCACAGGTGGCTTACAATTAAAAACTGGTGGATAGCGACGGAGATCTCACTTCTTCCTCGATAAGGAAGCTTTCAGACTCCTCTTTCTACAGATGAGGAAACTAAAAGAGATGAAGCGATTGCTCAGAGTCGTAAATCCAGGAGGTGATAAGTCAGGGAACCGAACTCCATGCACAGCCTCTCAATCAAAAATAAGGCGAATGACACTCTCTCTCTCTCTCTCTCTCTCTCTCTCTCTCTCTCTCTCTCTTCTCTCTTTCTTCTCTCTCTCTCTCTCTCTCTCTCTCTCTCTCTCTCTCTCTTTCTCTCTTTCTTCTCTCTCTCTCTCTCTCTCTCTCTCTCTCTCTCTCTCTCTCTCTCTCTCTCTGAAAGCAAAGATTCAGGGACACACTGTGCCCAAAAGACAAAAGAACAAAAACCATGCAGGTGCCAAGGGACACTGTCCCACTCAGAGTGTCTCCTGCAGAAAATTGGCAGGGCAGAGCCTGAGAACAGAGGCATTTAGTGGAGATGCGGAAGCCTCCTCTGCTTTAGAGCTAAAAGCGCCCCCCCCATGCTTTCACCTCCACATCAGAGGGATGAGGTCACAGGTGCAAAGGACAGTTTCACCTTGACGCCCGCCGAGTCCGGGGCTCGTGCTGAGGGCTGACAGATCGGCCATCAGCAGGACAGCCTCTGCGCCTCGTGTGGAGGCAGCCCAGCTGTGGAGCTCAGCTCTGGCTGGGCCTCTCCCTCGTCCTGGGGAGTGAGACTTCCAGCCTGGAAACACAGCCCGGGATCAAGGGCCTTGAGAACCCCACGGGGAACCCCATGAATGTCACTCTGCTGACACCACACTGCTCTGTCCCTGTCCCTTCTTGGGAGCATGTGTGCACTTCCCTCTTTGTAGGGATGTGATTTATTTCCCTGCCTTCCCAAGAGGCGTGGGGGGGTGTCTCTGGGACACGTCTGGGGTGGACACATCCTGGAGTCCAGGGCTGGATAGATCCTAAGCAGCTCCTTGAAATAATACAGGCAGCGACTCTTCCACTTTGTAAGACCTACTGTGTGTTCTGCGCACAGAGTCCGAATCCTTACGGCCATAATTCCCATTTTTTCTGATGAGGAAGCAGAGGCCTGGAGGAGTTCAGAGGTGTACCCCACGTCGACCATTTGTGAGTGACATCGTGGGAATTGGAACCCAGGACCTGCGGCTCCGTGCTTTGGGTACTCCCCAGAGCTGAACGGACATGTTCAGTTCCATTCCCACCCCGTGACGGGGAACTTGTTTGGGAAGAGGGTCTTTGCAGATGGGATTAGTTAAGATGAGGTCATACTGGATGAAGGTCGGCCCTGACTCAATCTGGTGTCTTTACAGGAGGGAGAGATGGACAGAGACCAGACACACCTGGGAAGGCGGCCCTGCAGACCAGGGAACTTCAGGCATGGCCAGCAAACTCTGAGGGTCCTCCCTAGAGACAGTGGCCCGGCTGACCCTGCCTTCAGACTCCCCCGCTCCACAACTGTGAGACAGCTTCTTCTTGTCCATCCCCACCCCGCCCATTTGGGGTCCTTGAGAAAACTCTAGGAGACTAGCAGATGCTTTGGTGAGATGGATTCTCATGCCAGGATCTCAGACCAGGGAAGCCGGGGAGGTACGGGAGGCCGGGGAGGCCCGGGAGGCCAAGGAGGCCACTCACCCACCTCTTGTCCCCCACGGTGGTAACTTCACCCGCCTCCTCTCCTCTCTGCCAGCACCACTACCCTGGAAGCTGCAGGACCACTCTGTAAACTTGCCCTGACCAGAGAGAAACCAAAGACACAACTCGGCCCAAGACACAAGGCTACAGTGACCCGTCCGTCCCCTTTTTTCCTCAGCCACCTGTCCCAAGTAACCCCTACTGACCCTGCAGATGCAGGACCAGAGCAGGAAAAAAGAAATGGCCCCTTCCTGTCGGTCCATGGCCCTCCCTCGGGCTTCCTGGCTGGTACCTGGTCCACCTGGCAGGGTGCCAGATGGTCAGTTGACTTCAGAGAGGCAGGTGACCCCTGTGCGGCACTTCCCTGTTCTACCGCACGGCTCTATTTCGGGGACACCCGTCCAACGGACACTTAGCAATGTTTCTTTCTTCCTGTTGTTTTGTGTCTGGGATTAGAAAGCCCACACTGTCATCCTGTGTCTCTAGGGACCCAGGGACCACCGCCACAGCAGGCCCCGCCAGACTCTGTGGTTAGACCCATCCTCCCAGGAGGCCTGGCTGCCAGGGGAGCACCACAAAGGAGCCTGTCACCCTCTACTTGTCCCCAGAGGGAATGTCTCTCAGGAGACGCCTTAGCTTTCCAGATACATCTCCAAATTCACTGCTGTCCTTCTTTTCCCACTAGATGTGCCTCCCAGGACCTGGCACACAGTAGGTTTGTTACAAATGTTTGTGAACTGAACAACCCCTCCCCCACTCTTGAAAACCACTTCTGTTGTCTCAAACCAGTTTACCAGGGAGGGAGGGTTAAACCAACAAAGCCACCATACTGAACATCCTACTATGTGCCTGCAGTCCAATGCTACCCAAGGAGTCAATGACTGTGGCCACGTGCACAGATGACCAAGGCTCAAAGTGGGGGTCACTCTCTCGCAGCATTCAACCCTCCTGGCGACCTGCAAGCAAGCTCTCCTGCATCTGGCGCTGAGCAGAGAAACATCTTCTAGAACATTCCACCATTAGCCAGCGTTTTGCTCCCACAGAAGACAAAGGTTTTGCCCTGGGGACATCAACAAGAGATTCAATTTACTTCTGCTCAGAAACCAGCAGGATCTTTTCAGGCCGTGACCCCCAGGTAAGTGCATCCCAGCGAGAGGCCAGGATTTCCTGTGACCCCTGGGGTCACCTTGGCAGGGAGGCCACAGCCTCCCTTTGACCTGTCAGCAGAATTCCTTCAAGTTACCCCAGTTCTCCCGCCTCTAAAAGAAGACTAATCACAGCAGAGCAGTGTGAGTCCCCGTCTGAAAGGCTCCAGGGTCTTGGCATCTCAGGCTTCAAGGAGAAAAACAACAACAAAAAAGAAACTCACATTGATTTCTAATGCAAATTGGGTTTGGAGAGGCTGGCTGGGCTCTCTGGGGCTCTGGGTCACCCACCGTGGAGGGCGCACCCCAGGGGATAGCTGTTGCCTTGGGCAAGGAATTCCTTCCCACCAAGACAAAACCCAGATGCGCTGCCCCCCTTCAGCCCCCAGCGCTGCCCCGCCCCCAGCAGCCCCCAGGAATGTGCAGCTCCTGGTCCCAGCAGAGGTCCCACATCTGTGACCCCTCGGATCTCCTCTCCTCCTCCTCCCCCTTCCCCGCTTCCACCGCCGGCCCACCATGCAGACAAGCAGGTGCACACACAACCACACACGGCCATGCACAACACACCGCACACACACACACAATCCTCACATGTGTGCACAATGCACATTTCCATCGCTGTCTCCTTTATGCCTCTGCCTGCTCCAGACACGCAGTCCTCCGCCCTGGTGTGGCCAGCCCAGGACACTGCGCATGCGCCCCTAGGGTTTGCTGGAGACTCTGCTCCTGGTGCTGGACGTTGCTTTCTTCTCCTCGAAACCACCCTGGGAGATGCAGATCATTTTATTCCTATATCTCGGATGAGGAAACCAAAGCAGAGAAGCTCCGTGACTTCTTTCAGCTTTATAAATTCCTTCAACAATATTTATTGAGCAACTGCTACATGCAGGCAGCCGGGCAGGCCTCTTCAGGACGAGGGCGGGAATTGGGACTTACAGGCACACGCTAGTATTTCTCCAAGGCCTGAGTGTCTTGGTCCCTGCAGGGTCACTTTCGTGGTCCCCGGAAACCCGCCTTTGTGGACACCTTCCTCCACAATCACCTTTTATTGTTGTGTTGGTATAAAGATAAATATAATCCAGGCCAAATTAAAGCATTGCCTTGGACTCTAGAAGTTTTTTTCTGATTTTTTTTTTTTATTATTATGTACCAGGGATTGAACCCGGGGCTTCACACATGCTAAGCATACACCTTACCACTGAGCTACACCCCCAGACCCCTTTCCTTCTGATTTTAAAAGAAATTGAAGATATTTTATAGGCATTTGGCTCTGTCCCTCCTGTGTCTTTTTTGGGGGGAGGGTGGGGAGGGTACTGGAGATCAAACCCAGGGGTGCTTAGCCACTAAGCCACATCCCCAGCCCTTTTTAAATATTTTTATTGAGACAAGGTCTCTCGCTAAGTTGCTGAGACTGGCTTTGAACTCACGATCCTCCTGCCTCAGCCTCCCCAACCGCTGGGATGACAGGCCTGCACCACTGCGCCTGGCTCCTACTGTCTCTAAATAGACCCGTAGGGCTTGACATCCTTGAAGGACAGATTACCTCCCCTCCCAAAACCAAAAGGTAGAAACAACCCGAACAGCCATCCCCGGATGGGTAAATAAAATGAGGTCTCTCACCTATGGAGCTTCACCCAGGTGTTAAAAAGAATGAGCACCAACGCTCTCTTCCATGTGGACCGAACCTGGATATCTTGGGCCACACGCAATGGCCACATAATGTCTGATACCACTTATAGGAAGTGTCCAGAAGAGCGAATCCATAGAGACTGAAAGCGGATTCGAGGCTCCCAAGGCTGGGGAGGCCAAAAGGGCAGTGAGCTCTAATGTGCACGGGGTTTCCTTCAGGGGTGAGAAAAAAGCCCTGGGAGCAGAAAACGGGGAAGTTCCCTATGCAGGTTCACCTTAACTTGAAAATAAACAAAGAAACATAACGTGGGCTTCCCCCTCTGGCTCCCCGGGGACACTCTGGACCTTGTCCCACATTCCCATCCCCCTCCTCTGGCGCCTCCTTCATTCCCCTCCTCCCGGGTCCAGTTTCTTCTCTTGTCCCCTATTGGCAAGAGACACTGACCCCTTGGCCATGGGACCCTGTCAGTGCTTCCCACATGCTGTGAAGCTCCAGGCCAGAGACTGCACACGGGTGACCCAAGGGCCAAGTCTGGCCCCTGACATATTTTCCTTGGCTCCTAGAGGGTTCTTAAGAATTTCCAATTAGTTGCCAACATTTCAAACATTGAAATTTCCCATGCAAAACACACACGGAGAGAGACTTCCAGCTTCCCTGGAGAATCTGGAAGAACCGACTGAGGGAAACAGCCTTCCGCAGCCTCAACCACGGAACCGTCCTCTCCAGCCTGCCACAGTCCCCACCCCTCCTTACAGTCTTCCCCAGCATCGGTCTCTCTTCTTAGCTGTTGAGGAACTGACACCCACCTTAAGCACACAACTGAAGCTCTCTGGGCCTCCCAGGCAATATCAGGAGGGTGGGTTAGGAGGTCTGTGATTCTCAGCTGCAGACTCCATTTCCCCGCCTGCAACCAGGTTGGGCCTGAGTGACGGCCTGATGTCCCAGCTTGGGGTGGAGAATGAGAATACTATCCCAGGAGGCCCAGCAATGGGAAGTCGTTTGCCCAAAGCCACACAGCTGGAGAGACACCAAGTGGGGATTCAAAGCCACTCTGACCCTGAGACTCTGGGTGGCTCTGTCACCGCAGGGCCATAGACTGAGACTCCATCCCTGATGCATGGTGTCGTGTCATCTCTCCACGTGAGACTCCGTCCTGCGTCACGTGATGCGATTGTCCCTTCATCCCCCCCTCTCTCCTCTGTAGCTGCCACTCTGAGACCTGCATCATTTATTCAGCATGCCCTTCCCGTCCTTCTGACCACGTCAGAGACACTCACCACGTGTTTATGTACCTACAGTAAGTGAACTTCCAGATGCGTGCTGTTGGTGTGAATCTCATATACATAAACTTGATTGAGCAAGAAACCCCTCCTTGTTGCTTGTTCCCTTCAACACCATGCTTTGGAGAGGGGTCCTTCAGAACCATCGCAGTGACCCTTCCAGTGTTACAGCTTTAGCAAAACTAAAAAGCAAGAAGAAAACACAGAGAGGAAGGAAGGAAGCAAGGGAGGGAGAGAAGGAGGGAAAAGAAAAAGCAACGGGCCCCTCCGTTCAATTGGAATATCAGAAAAATAATGGGAAGATATTTTTTTTAGTATAAGTATATCCCATGCAACGATTGGGGTATACTTATACTATCTAATGACTCTCCTGCTTTCTGAAATGTAAGCATAACTGGGCGCCTGGGTGGTGGTATCTGGCAACACTCCCTTTTAGAGATGAGGGAAAAGAGGTTCAAAAGGGAGAGCCATTTGCTCCTGGCAGATTGGGGAGCCCCAGCTGAGTGGGTGTGACATCCAAAGTCATTTCTCCATCCTGCAGCCTCTGGGCTCCCGTGGGAATCTGAGGAGGGCCTTTCTGGTGTTCTGTGGGCCACACTCTGACGTTTGCTCTTGCCAGTGGCTTCCAGCACCAGGCCTGGCGCACAGTGGGCGATCACAAGGTGTCACAGTCAAGGAAGTGGGCCATCAGTCTGCGGGCCCTGGCACCGGCACAGCGCCGACCCACGGCGGGAGCTGGGGTGAGTTTGATGAATGCCTGATCATTCTTACAAGGACAATCGCCCTGAGAAGCGCGCACGGCGCCTCCCTCTCGGACCACGTGTCAGAGACCAGCACGCGGCAGGAAGCCCACGGTGGCCACCCGCTGCAGCCCATAAATCACGGCGCCCCTTAATGACTGCACCACGGCCAACATCTGTCTCCCTCACCTGAGAGCCGTCTTTGAAACGCGCTCCTAATCAGGACTGAAAGCAACATGTCCCCGATTTCCATATTATTAGGAAGAGGTGGAGCTCGCCATAAATGATTCAAGAAGTGTCAATCAAATGACAATACAAATGACGCGTTTATTTATTTTCGCCTCTCCTCCTCGGCTTGCTTTGTTCCAGCTTTCTCCTTCTGGGGGGTTCTCGCGCCCTCCTTTTCTCTTTGAAGCGCACCGGTTGATATTTTATTCATGGTAGATTTTAACAAAGCCTGCACCGTGGAAGAATCCAGGTTGGCTCTCTGCTGCAGTGGTTGGCAGAACTGTTCGTGTCTCAGGAAATTCTGGCTTTGCTAAGTTCATTCAAGTCACGGGGAGATGGGGGGACACAGCTGGGGACAGGAGAGACACAGTCTCTGAACTCACGGAGCTGACATCATCATGACAGTTATGTGCTCCAGCAAGAGGCCTCACCTCTGGGCCTCCCCTGTCTGAAGGCTGCTTGTGGGACTAATTCCTTCTTCCACAGAGGCCCAGCCTCCCTGTTCTGATCAGTTTTCTCACCTGGCAAGTAATGTGGTTCGGATATGGTTGAGCATGTCTCCCACCATTTTATGTGCTAGAAATTTGTCGTCCGTTTGGTGGTGTTGAAGTTGTGGCACCTTTAAGAGGTGGGACCTAATGAGAGAAGGTTAGATCATTGGGGGCGTCGCCCTCTGAAGGGAATGATGTAGTTCTCTTGAGATCCTCAGTCTGTTCCCATGAAAACAAGTTGTTATTATAAAAAAAAAAAAAAAAAAAAAAAAAAACGCAAGTCTGGCCCCCTAATCCTTCTGGCCTCCGGCTCCATGCACTCCCATCACTGTGACATCATGGGCCACAAGGCCTTCATCAGGCTAAAAAGATGGGATTGCTCAATCTGGAACTCTCATCCTCCAAAACTGTAAGCAAAATAAACCTCTTTTCTTTATAAAGAACCCAGTACTGAGCATTTTGTTATAACAACAATAAATAGACTAATACAAAAAATGAACAAAGTCATCAAAATGTGTGTCCTCTAATGACACTATGGTAGCACCCCCAGCAACTGATGCTCAAGAAATAATTAAGAATGTGCACAGGGCTGGGGTTGTGGCTCAGTGGTAGAGCACTTGCCTAGCACATGTGAGGCACTGGGTTTGATTCTCAGCACCATATAAAAAAGACATTTATGAAATAAAGGCATTGTGTCCATCTACGACTAAAAGTATTTTTTAAAAAAAAGAATGTGCACAAAAACGGATGTGCAAACCTCTTCCTTTTGATCAGAAAAACCCTCATCCTGCAGCACCCTTATAAAGGGCTACAATTGCTAACTCACTTTGCTGAAAGGAAAACCAAGCAAGAGACATTAAGCCACCTAAGAGGTGAATCCAAGTGGGTAGCACTAAAGTCTGTGATCTGAAGCTCTGCACCACACACATTTGGTAGGTAGCTTCCAGAAAATTCTGAAGCTAACAGCAGTGCTCTTTGGGTGGTTGACTTATGGGTGGTTCCAATTATTTACTTTTGGCCTAAGTATATTCTGAAGTTTTTGTTGTTGTTGTTGTTGTTTTTTGCCAATTATTTATGATTCACATACTTTGCCAAAAACTGAAACGGAAAAAGAAATATCATGTATTTAAATCAGTTGATTGTATTTAAACCAATCAATCAATCAGCTGAACCATCTCTGTGTCTCTTCTGTGGTGAATGAGCGGTGCTGTGTCACAGCCAAAGGCACTGTGTACACTCATTGCAGCCAGAGGGGTCCCTGGCCCATGGGGTCAGCCAGGGTGTGCATCTCAGTCTGTCTCCTTATGGTGCCAGGTGGGGCTTGCAAAATTGAGGCAGGTTGCATAACAGCCTTGCCCTGGGGACATGGGGCTCTTTATCGCCCCTGAGTTATTTTTATGGGTTTGTAAACTGAGCTCCTCTCCTTGGGAACTTCCCCAGGGCTGTAGAGAATCCTGGCCTCTGCAGAGGGAAGACGGTGTTGGCCAACGTGGGGGTGGGGAGACCTCGGCCTGGGACTTGACAGGGACCCCTTTGCCCAGAGTCAGAAAAGTTGTCTCTCCCTTATATTAAATGGAAGGAGACCCTCAGGGTTATACAAAATTACATACAAGAGGAAGTGAGGGGAAAGGGAAAAAAAAAACAAGGGGGAGAAATGAATTACAGTAGATGGGATAGAGAGAGAAGATGGGAGGGGAGGGAAGGGAAAGGGGGATAGTAGAGGATAGGAAAGGCAGCAGAATACAACAGACACTAGTATGGCAATATGTAAAACAGTGGATGTGTAACCGATGTGATTCTGCAATCTGTATACGGGGTAAAAATGGGAGTTCATAACCCACTTGAATCAAAGTGTGAAATATGATATGTCAAGAGCTATGTAATGTTTTGAACAACCAACAATAAAAATTTTAAAAATTAAAAAAAAATTATTTCTACCAAAAAAAAGAAAAGTTGTCAAGAGGAGCTTGAACATCCTGAGGAGAGTTAGCCGGACCTGCCTGGTGGGGGTGTGTGGATGATACCAATAACACCTCCGCCCCCGGCTGCAGACTGTGAGACTATCCACACAGGCAGAAATTGTGCAAAACAAACCTGACTATGAATGAGATACAATGAGATTATGCTGTGACCTTTAAAAGTTGAAGGCCCTATTAAAAATTCTTAAGAAATGAAAAAATAGTAATGATGACATTTTTTTAAAAATTAATTTGGAACTTTAGAAACAATGAGAATTGTTGTATTTCTGTGTAGAACAACTATCTAGAATAGCTCCGCTATTGCTAATCAGCTCTGTCTCGTTCACCACACAGAGAGGACAGGGTTTCCTATGCCCTGGCAAATCGTCATATTCTTTTCTAAGACTGGATCAGTTTCTTGCACTTTCGATGCTGTGAAATGTCTCGAGAGTTCCTTCCCGTGGCTTCATCTGGGATGTCATCCTTTCTGCCACCATGTCCCTCATCTCTTGCTTCTACATCTCTGTGATGGTTAACTTTATGGGTCAACTTGGCTGGGCCATGGTACCCAGATATTTGGTCAAACATTATTCTGGATACCTTCTATGCAGGGATAAGAGTGACAATTAAATAAGTAGACTGTGAGTGAAACCAAGAGGTGCTCCAGGATGTGGTGGGCCTCATCTAATTGGCTGAAGGTTTTAATGCCAAACAAACACAACTGGCCCCTCTAAGAAACAGAGAAAATTAATTTAAAGTTTTAACAAGGTTTTCAATGAAGAAGACAAGGAGGAAGAGGGGAAAGAAAAATAAAAGAAAGAAAGAAACAAAAAGTAAAACCTCTCCTGAAGAATGAATCTTGACTCCATGCCTTTGGACTTCAACTGCAATGGAAATTCCACCCTGAGTCTCCAGCCTGCACGCCTATCTTGTAGATTTTGGATTGGCCAGCCTCCATAATGCTATGGGCCATTTTTAATAAATCTACCCATCATCTGTCTATCTAGCTAGCCATCCATCCATCATCTGCCATCTCCTACTGGTTCTGTTTCTCTGGAGAATTCGAACACAGACCCCACTGACCACTCAATTCCAGCAGTAGCCCTTTGCATTTCTTCTCCACACTCCACTTCCATCTTTGCTGACCAGTTTCTTCCTTTCACTCTCCACGCGAGGAAAGCACCACGTGGCTTATCCCCTAAGGACATGGGCATCCCAGCGACACTCTTGGCTGTGCAAACTCAAGAACAGATACGCAGCGACCAATCAGCAACTGCCTCTGGAAGAAGCGATGTGGTTGGTCCCTGATGGCGTGACGTAACTCTTGAATTTGCATAGTAATTGGTGTGCCAGGGAGTGCCAGCAAACTCCGCCCTGGACACTAGGTGGAGATGAAATTTGAACCTTGCTCTGCGGGGCTTGTGTTATTTTTTTAAACAAGGTACCTGAAATTCATGCCTATCCAAACCAAGCAAAAGGGAGGACTGATTTAATAGCAAATAACAGCTGGATCTGTGACACACTTAAACCCGAACCCAAACTGAACCCCAAACCTCAACCCAGTGCTTCACATAGGTAAGCCCATCTGATATGTGTCAAGTGATTAAATCAACTAGATACGAGGCTAGAACTTGTGAGTCAGCTCTTTGCAGGCTCTTGGTAGCACCGCTCAGAGGCACAAGCGCCCTGCCAGGGGCCCGTGGCTGATGGTACCCTGTGAATCATCCATTCCAGCTTCTTGTGATCTCTGACACCTCCAAGCATTCTTCTCTACCCCAAAATGAAAACCCAGATTGGCACCCGTCGGGCTGAGACATGAGCTTTCTGAGTCTTCAGACCTTTGGTTTCCCTGTCTTTAAAACGGAAACCCCATCCCAACTTGTGAGGATCAAATGAGATAATGATCCCTACAAAGCCCTTTATAACTGGCACATAGCAAGTACTTAAAAAGTGTTCACAATTATCATTGTTACCAAGTGGGCATTACCGCGGCTTTTGTAGAATTGGAATTGTTGGCATTTCTGCCTCTCCTCTAGATCAGGAACTACTTAAGGAAAATGAACTCTTAAATCTCTGGCCTCAGTTCCCAAGTGCAGTGCCTGGCACCGAGTAGATGCTCATTAAACACTTGCTCAATGAGTGAATAAAAGCCAAGAAGGGTTTTACTCCCAGTTTGCCCATGTTGAATGCAGCTGTAGATAATAGCCAATAACATTTGCTGAGAATGTACATGTGCCAGGATCGAATGGCACCTGGCCCTTGGTGTGCTTTATTCAGCTCAGGATCCAAGCAACCCCCTGTAGGGTGGCTGGGGGGAGGGGGGAGGTGTTGCTATCCACTTTATTTAAGCTGCAGAGAGGAAAGGTTGCAATGTGCATCCTATCATATAGCCTCTGCCAGTAGATGCCAAGGCCAGCAAGTGGCATGGAGATTGAAGGGGGTGAGGAAGGCAGAAATGGGGGGTCCTAACAGGGGGTGATTCTCATCCCCCAGGTGCAGACTGGCGGCCACCTTGGAGCCACACCTGGCTTTGGTGCTGCCCTGTCTTGGGCTTGTTGCTGTGTGGTACTGCACCTAACCCGGCCTCACCGCCTCCCACCAAGTCCCTTCCTGAGTGCCTTCTCTCTGTCAAAACTTGCCTGGCCCAGGTTTCATCGCTCCGGGCTTGTGTTCCCTGCTGCTCCTCCAAGGGTGTTTCTGGCTACCCCGCTTAGCAGGTCTGGGTTCTGCCTTGACCACCCAAGTCACTGCTGAAGCAATTAATTAGGGAACCAGATATGGCCAGGGGAGAGCTCTTCTGTTGCCATATGGAGCTGGGATTTAATTTTTGATCATTCAAGTTTTCACACGTGGGTTGTTTTGCAAGCTCGTCTTTTGCTGCTGGGAGCAGCCCTCCCATCCCCGGCTCCAGGCTGGGTGCGCAAGAGGCAGTCAACAAATTCTTGTTGGTTTTTACTGCGCTGTTATCTCCCCTGGCACATCGAATACTTCGTACCTCTAAAGACAGAAGAGGAGAGCCGGCCAAGATATGGGAGGAGCCCCACATCCAGGGCCACCCACTCTCAAATCCCAGCGCCCACAGGACCCTGGAGCAACAGAGAACCAAGTTCGAAAAGCCCTTGGCCATTTTCTTGGCCAACTTTCCTGCTGGCTGTAAACTTCTAGAGAGAGACTGGGGTGATCCAGAAAACGCCAAGCACTTGGAACCAGACTGATTTGCTTTCCAGCTCTGCCGCTCACTACCTGCTTGACCCTCAGGACGCTCCTTAGCCTCTCTGAGCCTCAGTTTCTTCCTCTGAAAAATGGGAGCAACCATAATGCCTACCTCATAGCATTGCTGGGATGATCCAATCAGCTATGTTAAGGCACCTGAAAAGTATAATACGCATTGTGTGGCTGTCCCCCCCTACCATGGAGTACGGAACACGGGCTCCCAGTTAGACGTGAGTGGAGTTTTAGCAAATTGACATCACTTTTCCAGAAGGACCTTCAGAAGCTGCCTGAATGGTAGGAATACCAGGCACTCTGATGGGCCTTGGGTGAGTGGGGTCAGGGGTCCTCCTGTGTGCCCCTCCAGCTATCGCAAAGACTGAGCGACTTCCGAGGGCCCACCATGTCCACGGACTCTGTATCCACAGATTCAACCAGTCACAGATTGAAAATCCTAGGGAAGATGTGCCCAGGTTGTATGGAAATGTTCAGAAGCATCTGGACACAAGGGACTTGAGCAGCTTTGGTTGTGGGTGTCTGCGGTGGGGGTTGTGCCCTGGAACCCATCTCCGTGGATACCGAGGGCAGCTGTTCTCTGTTTGCGTGTCACAATAGTCCCTGTGACATGGGTCACCGTTCTTGCCAAGAAAAAGAGTTAACCCAATCAACAAATGGACCAAGGAACGGAACAGACACGTCTCAGAAGGTGATATACAATCAATCAACAAATATCTGAAAAGATGTTCATCATCTCTAGCTATTAGAGAAATGAACATCAAAACTACTCTGAGATTTCATCTCACTTCAGTCAGAATGGCTGCCATTAATAATACAAACAATAATAAGTGTTGGCCAGGATGTGGGGGAAAAGGCACACTCATCCACTGCTGGTAGAACTGTAAATTGGTGCAGCCAATTTGGAAAGCAGTATGGAGATTCCTTGGAAATCTGGGAATGGAACCACCATTTGATCCAGCTATCCCTCTCCTCAGATTATACCCAAAGGACTTAAAAACATCATACTACAGGGACACAGCCACATCAATGTTTATCGCAGCACAATTCACAATAGCTAAACTGTGGAACCAACCTAGATGCCCTTCAGTGGATGAATGGATAAAGAAAATGTGGCATATAGACACAATGGAATATTACTCAGCAATAAAAGAAAATAAAATCATGGCATTTGCAGGTAAATGGATGGAGTTGGAGGAGATAATGCTAAGTGAAGTTAGCTGATCCCAAAAAAAAACAAAGGCCGAATGTTTTCTCTGATGTAAGGAGGCTGATTCATAGTGGGGTTGGGGGCAGAACATGGGAGGAACAGACGAACTCTAGATAAGGCAGAGAGGAAGGGAGGGAGCATGGGGGTAGGAAAGATGGTGGAATGCGATAGACATCATTACCCTGAGTACATGTAGGAAGTCACCAATGGTGTGTCTCTACTCTGTGTACAACCAGAGATATGAAAAACTGCACTCTATATGTGTAATATGAATTGTCATGCATTCTGCTGTCATATGTAACAAATTAGAATTAAAACATTAAATTTAAAAAAAAGAGGCTTAGCGCTGCCTCCTTCTGCCCAGCCCCCACCCCAGTCTGGGCCTCCCTCTGGCTGGTGTTGGGTAGAACCAGATTCCTGTGGTCCCAGGAAGGGAAAATCAGACCACAGCCCCTGAGCAGAGCTGCTGAAGCCTCCTGAACCTACGTGGGGCGGATCTTTCCAAATGTGGTTTAGCGGGAAGCAGAACAGAGGGGTTTGCAGTCCTGCAAGATAAAAGCCATTATGGACTCCGTGGCAAAGAAGAGAAACCGAGGTCGAGCGACAAAAGGGAGTGTGGGGGACATCAAGTCAGGCTCTTAGACCAGCCCTGAGGAGCTTTGGCACCCTTGCTCTAACCACTGCTCCACACTGCCTCTAGCACCTAAGCCTCCCTGGGGACCCAGCACACACCCTCACACCCTGGGTCCTGGTGCCATGGTGTGGCAATGCCCTCAGGCTCTCCTGGTGGCCTTCCTAAGAAGAGACAAAATGGGCTACTCCTGCCCCAGCCTCTGATCTGGCTCCCCAGGAGCGGCCGGCCTGGCTCCTGTAGCCCAGCTGGGTTTCCTCTGCCCTCTGAGGCACCCTGGCCCCACTCATCCACTTAGCATTCAGGGATGGCTCACCCAGGCTGCGTCACCCACCATGCAGGGCCCAGAGTATTCCCACCTGCTTCAAGACCCCAAACACACACTTAACCTGACACATTTATATGTATTTCTCACACTTTGGGTTCCTTTACAGCTTCTGGGGACCAGGAGCCAGGAACAGTTCCTCCTGTCCCCTACTCGGGTTTCTCGGAAGGCTCCCAACAGCGGGTCAGCTGGGGTTGCAGAAGGAACGGGCCAGAGGCACCCAGCAGGTCTGGCCTCAGAAGGAAGAGCCAAAGTGTACCTTTCCCATTGAGAATATTAACCTCCTGCTGGCTTTCGGCACCTTCCCGGCAAAAACAGTATCCATGTCTGTGCTAGCCTTGATTACAAAATATTTGTCATTCAAATGCAAATTCAGAAAAAAAAGGAAAAACCATTTCCTACCCATTAGATTATCCAAAATGAACAAGATCTGGGGCCGGGGGTTGTAGCTCAGTTGTAGAGAGTAGAGCATTGTCGTTAGCCTGTGTGAGGCCCTGGGTTCAATCTCTAGCACCACACACAAAAAAAGTAAAATACAATCTGATCATAACAAATGTTCACAGGAATTCAAAGACATTAGGAATCGTAATCACTGGTGGAGACCGACCCAGCCACTCTAGAAACTGGAAAACACCAATAAAACTAAAGGTCCACATCGTGTCTGATGTCTCACTGAACGCATTCCTAGATGCATGCCTGGATGAAACTCTCATGCATGGACACAGAGACTGGCACACAGGAGTTCACTGTAGCATTAGGGACAAGAACCAAAAAAATTAGGAAAAAACAATGGGTTTGTACAAAGACAGGCTAATAAACTATGGTTTACTTACAAATTATAATATCAGGGCTGGGGGTGCTGCTCAGTGGCAGAGGCTTGCCCAGCATGCCCAAGGCCCTGGTTTATCCCCAGCACCACACACACACACACACACAAAAAAAAAAAAAAAAAATCTTAGAATACTATTCAACTGTTAATAGGAATAAACTAGGTATCCAGATATCAATATGGAGATAAATAGGCAATTCTGAGAGAACAAAGCAAGTTGCAGAATGATCATTAAGTTCCAAAATAGTATCTTTCTATATAGAAGCACTTTCAGAATGGGAGAAAGGATCTCTGAAATTTTGCTCCTCCAAGCAGCAAGAATAGTATCAAAAATGGCCCAAATGAACTCTTTGGAAACTCTGGAAATTAACTAAAGGTTTGCAACAAACCAAGGGTAATTTTTTTTTAAGTGGCTGATCTGAGAAGGGCAGATTTGGGTGTTTTCACATGCTCTGATCTCGTCCTCCTCCCGTGGTTTTGCAAAGGTCTGGAAACCCAGCACCTTGCAACCATGGCTGTACGCCACTAGGGACCAGATGGAAGTAGAGTTCCACTTGCAGAGAATTGTCCCTCTTGACCTGGCTGGCAGCTGCTGGCAAGCCCCATTCTGTGAGCTTGCTATTATCTGACCTGACTCAGAGCTCACCCAGATCTAGCCCCAGGGCGTTTGTCAAGAACAATCATCAGCAACTCTTTAACATCGCAGCTGCCTAAGACACTTTTACCAGTTGGGGCTAAAGGAAACTGGCCAAAAAGCTAAAAAGGAAAACTGGTCTACCCACTGTCCACAAAGCTCTTATATATACCTAGACATCTAGAAGGCCAGGAAGTCAAGCAGGGCTGCATGTGGGGCCGAGAAATACATGCAAAGGCCCTAAATCCCTCAGCTCTGGGTGACCTTGAGGATCTGCACAGGAGAAGCAGAGGCTGAGGCATCTGTTCACAGCTTCTCAGGGCAGGGAAGGGACATCCCAGTGCACACCAGAGCCCTTCAGGAAAGGCTGGAAGACTAATGGATTTGAGGCATTTAAGTCTTTGTCCAATAAATAGCTTACTGCTAAGGTAATCAATCAAGGGCTTGAGTGGCAAACACAGCAAAGAATATAAATTTTACAAAATGAGGCCAGGAAATCACCAAGCAAACAAATAGCAACAACAAACAAACAAACAAGTGCTCTGAAGAAGGAAAATTTGATCTCCAGAGTTGCCACGTTGTATTGCTGAGGATGTGACTCAGTGGTTAAGTGCCCCTGGGTTCAATTCTCAGCACAAAAAAAAATAATAATAATAATAAAATAAAACAAAACTCCAGTACTCAACAGAAAAATGACACATGCAAAGAAACATGAATATATAATCCATACTATTGAGGGCCACAGCCGAGTTGGGATGACACATGGAGTGGTTGAGAGGGATTTCCGGTTGGTGTGTGGTGTGTCCAGGGAGAAGGCCGTGTGCAAGGCGTTCACGGGAGTGCAGAGAATAAAGGAGTTCCTGTTTTGAACCTACAAGGCTGTGTGGTGGCTCGGTTATTTTGTGCCCAGCCACACTGAGGCACCATACACAGGAACTTGCCCCTTGGAAAGCCAAGAGGTTGCACTTACTAGACAAAGACTTTAAACGTACTCTACAAAGTAGGTAAACATAAGAAAAGTTATAAATGTGTGTTTCTTCTTTCCGATTTAAAGACAACTGCATAAAGTTATAACCAAAAACCTGCACTTATGTGAAAGATGTAATTTTTATGAAAATAGCATACGGGGAGGGATCATGCTAGGCTGAGGCCAAGTTTTTGTGCAATGCTGTAATTAAGTCAGTATTAATGTGAGGTTAAAAAAAAGAAAACCAGCCCCCAAAATATAGTAAAAGAAGCAACAAGGGAATTTAAATGGTACACTGGAAACATTTGTTTAATACCAAAGGAGGCAGAAATGGAGGAATAATGTAAAAAGAAGAAAGAGTTGAACATGGTGGCACAGACCTGTAATCCCAGCAATTTGGGAGGCTGAGGCAGGAGGATAGCAAGTTCCCAACCAGCATCAGTAATGGGCTAAGCAACTCGGCAGGCAATACCTTAGCTCAAAATAAATTTTAAAAAAATTTTAAAAGGGCTGGCATGAAAGTCAGTGGTAGATTGCCACCGAGTTCAATCCCCAGTACCACAAAAATAAATAAATAAGAAAAAGAAGAACAAACTAAGCCCAAAGCAAGCCACGGGAAGGAAATAATAAAGACTAGAGAAGAAGTAAATAAAATATTGAATAGAAAAACAGTAGGGAAACATCAACAAAACCCAAAGTTGTTACTTTGGGAATAATTAACACAATTGACTAGACCCATAGAAGAAGAAAAGAACTGAAGTTACCAAGGAGGAGACAAAAACAGTGTTCTTCCAGAAATAATCAAGGACTCTAAGGGAATCATGTGAACCACACGATGCCAAAAAAATTTATATGATCTAAATGTAATGGGGAAATTCCTAGAGAGACACAGGTGACCAAAACTGACTCAAGAAGAAATAGAAAATCTGAATAAACATAGAACAATTAAAGAATTGGATTTGTAATTTAAAAAAAAAAAAAAGCCCAGGGATGATGGATTCACTGAGAAACTACCTAATATTTGAAAGAGGATTCACCCGATCTTTACACACTCTCCCAAAAATAGAATAAGGAACACTGCCCCATCATTCTATGAGGTCAATATTGCCACAGTATCAAAACAGACAAAAGACATCACAAGAAAGAAAACCAAAGAGAAGTATCTGTTATCAATAGAGATGCAAAAATTCTCAACAAAATGCTAGGAAGTGATATCTGGCAACATATGAGAAGGATCACCCACTGGGAACAAGTGGAGTTAGTCTCAGGAACACAGGATTGGTTCAACACCAAAAAGAAGTCCTTCGGTGTGATCTGCCATCTTACTAGATTAACAAAGGAAAACCACAGGATGGTTTCCTAGGTGCAGACAGGGTATTTTGCAGAATCCAACATCTTTTCATGATTGAAAAAAAAAAAAAAAAAGTTCAAATAGTAGGAATGGTGGGAGCTTCCTCAGTCTGATACAGAGGATCTGTGAAAGGCCCACAGTGAACACTATACTGAGTGATGAAATGCTGGAGCTTTCCCTCTGAGACTGGGAACAAAATCAGAATGTCCACTTTGGTTCAACATGTTACTGGAGGTTCTAGCCATAGCAATTGGGCAAGAAAAAATAAATAAAAGACAATCAGAGAGGAAAGGAAAATATGAAACTATTTCAATTCACAGATGCCATTGTCTTGTAGAAAATTCTAAGGGAATCACACATGAGGGGTATGAAACTGTGCAGAATGAAAAGTGACTTTGGTAAGGTGGCAGAATGAAAGATCCATATACAAATATCCATGTATTTCTATTAGATTGTAGCCATAAGCAATCCAAAAATGAAATGAAAAATGTATAACAGCATCGAAAAAGAACAAAATACTGAGGAATAAGTTTAACAAGGGGGCTGGGGTGGTGACTCAGTGGTAGAGCGCTCACCTAGCACGTGAGAGGCCCTGGGTTCGATCCTCAGCACCACATAAAAATAAAATATTATGTCCACCTAAAACTAAAAAAATAAACATTTTTTTAAAATATTACCCAATGGATTTGCAGATTCCAGGCAATCCCTATTAAAATTCCGACTGCCTTTGTTTCCCAAGATGGATAGAGTAGTCCTGCCATTAGCGTGGAAAAGGCAAGGGACCCCGAAGGGTGAAAACCATGCAGAGAAAGAAGAACCAAGTTAGAGAACCCAGGCCCCCGGGGTATCTCAGCCTCCTGCAGAGCCACAGCCGTGGAGACAGAGCCAGCAGAGCCGCCGTCACACAGACCCGCCTATGCACCCCTGGAACAGAACTGAGACTCAGAAGTCAACTCTGTGGCCAGCAGATTTCCAGGAAGGAGGCCAAGTCCATTCCGTGGGGAGAGAACAGTCCTTTCCACAAGTGGTGCTGGACACCTGGATGGCCACGGGCAGGGGCTGACCTTCCAAAGAACATGGCTGCAGAAATTAGAGGCCAAGAGCTCTAAAATCAGGCAACTCTTATTAGAGAAGAACACAGGCGTGCACCCTCACCACCTTGGATTAGGCCATGGTTTGCTAGAAATTACCCCAAAACAAAGATGAATTAGACATAATACAAATTAGAAATTTGTACTCTTTCTCACAGAGAAAGGGAAAAAAACATTTGCAAATAATAATCTGATAAAATACTTATATCCAGAATATTATGTAATGTGTTATAGATAAATATGTGTATATTTATATTTTTTTCAAACTCTTAAAACACAAAATATAAATTTATCCAAAGAATATATGCAAATAGCCGGGCATGGTGGCACACGTTTGTAATCCCAGCAGCTTGGGAGGCTGAGGCAGGAAGATCGAGAGTTCAAAGTCAGCCTCAGCAACTTACTGAAGCCCTAAGCAACTCAGGGAGACTGTCCCAGTCTTTAAATAAAATATAATAAAGGGCTAGGGATGTGACTCAGTGGTTAAGTGCCCCTCAATTCAATCCCCAGTATATATATTAAAAAAAAAACAGAAAATACACAATACACAAATGACCAATAAGCACTGAAAATAGAGTCAATATTATTAGTTATCAGAAAAATGAAAATCAGCTGGATATAGTGATGCTTGCCTGTAATCCCAGCAAATCAAAAGGCTGAGGCAGGAGGATCTCAAATTCAAGGCCAGTCTCTAGAACATAGTGAGACCCTATCTCAAAATAAAATTTTACAAAGGTCTGGGGGTGGAGAACTCTCTCAGTGGTAGAGTGACCCTGACTTCAATCCCCAGTACTGGAAAAAGAGAGAGAGAGAGAGAGAGAGAGAGAGAGAGAGAGAGAGAGAGAGAGAGAGAGAGAGAGAAGGAGGAGGAGAATGAGGAGGAAAGGGAAGAGAAAAAAGAAGGAAGAAAAATGAAAATCAAACCTTAATGAGATACCACTTCACACCCATTAGCATGGTTTTAATCAAAAAGAAGAAGCAGTATTGGAGAGAATGGGGGGAGGTTGGAGCCCTCACACTGAGTTGGTGGAAAAGTAGAAGACCGTAGCCACTTTGGAAAACAGTTTAGAAATACCTCAGAAAGTTCGTGGGAGTTCCCATGTGACACAGCAGTTCCACTCCCAAGTGTGTACCCAAGAATTGAAACACAACTGGTACATGAATGTTTTCAGAAGGTTTGTTCATAACAGCCAAAAAACAAACCAAGTGCCCATCAATTGATGAATGAAAAATTAAAATGGGGCATAGTTGCACAATGGAATATTATTTAGCCATAAAAAGGAATGAAGTCCTGATATTTTTTACAATGTGAATGAACCTTGAAAAAAATGCTCAATTTAAAAACTAGTCCCAGAGGCTAGGGCTGTGGCTCAGTGGTAGAGCACTTGTCTCCCACGTGCAAGACCCTGGGTTTGATCCCCAGCACCATATAAAAATAAATAAGTGAAATAAAGGTATTGTGTCCAACTACAACTAAAAAATAAATATTTTAAAAAACAGTCCCCAAAGACCACATAGTATATGATTTCATTTATATGAGGTGTCCAGAACTGGTAAATCCATAGATGCAGAAAATCCATAGATTCATGGTTGCTAGGGGCCAAGGGAGGAGGGAATGGGGAGTGACTGCTAATAGGTATGGACTTTTTTAGGAGGTGGGGGTGATGAAAACATTCTGGAATTGCATAGCCACGATAGTTGCAGAATTCTGTGAATATAATTTTTTTAAAAAAACCACTGAATTGCACACTCTAAAGGGGTGAATTTCATTATATGTGAATTATATCTCTGTAAAGCGGTTAATTTTTAAAAGGATAAATAGAGTGTGATCCCATTTGTTGAAAAAGTTTAAGAACAAACAAATACTATAAATTATTTAAAATAGATACACATAGAAGCAATTAGAGTCTAACTACATGCATGAAAATGGAAGGGCGGTTTCAGGACTGCGATGGTCTCCTCAGAGAGAAGTAAAAAGAGGACTGTGCCTAGAATGTTTTATTCTCCCCCCTCCCCCAATCCCTTTTCCAAGACAGAGATCAAAGATATTCTGGAAAAATGCTGCAGTCTGTCAGATTGGAGTTCTGGGCACATGGATTTTTGTCACTCTATATTCTATTTCAAATAATAAATTTAGGAGGCAAACCTGTAGTGGTTTGAGAAGTGCCCCCCCCCTCCCCAGCAAATGGCTACTGGATATTGTGAATGTGATGGGGGTGGGTGGGCACAAGGTACTGAACCCACAGATGTTTAACCACGGAGCCACGTCCCCAGCCCTAGTTTGTATTTGATTTAGAGACAGGGGCTCAGTGAGTTGCTTAGCGCCTCGCTTTTGCTGAGGCTGACTTTGAATTCCTTATCCTCCTGCCTCAGCCTCCTGAGGTGCTGGGATTACTGGCCTGCGTCACAGCGCCCGGCTGTAAAGGTGATTTGATTTGCAAAAAAGGGTCTCAATTTAAGGACCTCAATCGGAGACTATATTGGATAAGGGTGGCCCTAAAGCCAATGACAAGTGTCCTTTTAAGAGAGAAGGGGACAGGACACATCTAGGAGGCCACGTGGGAGTGGAGAGGGGAGCGGTGTGGCAGCAGCTGAAGGCCGGGAGGAAGGAAGGAAGGACAAGCCCCTGAGAACCTGCGGAGTGTGTGCGCCAGGGCTCCTCCTGGACTGCAGACTTCCAGCCTCCAGAACCCTGAAAACTTTTCTGTTGTTTCAAAGTCCAAGTTCAGGGCAATTTGCTACAGCAGCCCCCAGAAATGAACTCTCCGCCTTTCTGTTTTTTCCTGCGTTTCCCTCTCCAAGGCTCTACCCCACCCACCTTTCCTCTCCCTGCTTCTCAGAGAAGCCAAATCAATCATCTTGCTGGGAGAAAGAGGGCTGCCTCTCCCAGTGGTGGGGCCACTCGCCCAGAGCCATGGCAGCCTGTATCTACCTGTTCACTGGTTTTGCATACCTGTATTTGAAGGTCCCCTGCTGATCTTGTCCTCTTTAGCCCAATGCCCATCTCTGCCTGCTGGCTCACCTCCTCCTGCTGGTGCCCAGGCTCTCAGCCCCCATCCGCTGGGCTGCTTCCTGGCCACAGTCCCTGCAGTCTCTGATCCACCTGGACACAGGCACATGGCAGAGTTCTGCTTCCAGCCACCACCAGGCAGGAATCATGCCCCACAAATGAAACAACCCCAGAATGAAGAGCCATGAGCCCACATGGACCCAGTAGGTACTTTTGCACACAACATCTTATTTACTTTCACAAAATAGCTCTTGTTACTTTTCTTATCTTCTGATGAGGAAACCGATGCTCTGGGAAGTTAAATAATTCACCCAAGATCTCAGAGCTGGCTGTGCTGGGCTTTGAACCCGCATAAAATCCTGGTTCGGCTATGAGATTGACCTTGTTTCTTAACCTCTCTGCATCTCTACTTTGGCATCTGTAAAAGATGAATAATAATAATTTCTGTCCCAGAAGCTTGTTGAAGATGGAAACCCGTGGGGTTTCCCCGCCTGAAGCCCTCATTTGGCACATAGTAAGTGCTCAATAAATGCCAGCCAAGATTCTCCATGTCAGTGCTGGGTCTAGCAAAATTTTACTCAGAGAACACCACATTCAGTTTACCATTCCACAGGGAAAGAGATTCTTTTGGTTGGTTAAGTTTTTAAAAAACAATTGCTCATTCTTTACTTTATTTTGAGTCCATATTCTCCAAGTGGACTTAGACATGCATTCCGGGGCTGCTTCTATTTGCAGTCTGAAGTCAGGCCTGTTTGTACCATCTGGGCTGGGACCAAAGGGCATTTCTGCAAGGTCTCTGGTTGTGGCTGGCGCGGGGGGTCCCTGCGAAGCCTGCCATTTGTGGCAGGCTGGTTTCATCGAAAAGCCGAAGATCTCCAGGCTCTGAATGCTCCATCGCAGGGAAAATGCTTCTTCTCCAGCTTATTTGCTCAGGGTTTAAAAGGTATTTCTGGGCTTTGGCTAAGAGGAAATTTAGCTTTCGAGCAAATCCTTGCACACGGACTTTCTGTAAACATCTGAATGTAGTGCATGAAGCTCGGGGCCACGCTGTGGGTTTTCACGGATTTTCGAGCCAGTTGGGATGGACCATAGTCAGTGTGGTATTTGCATAGTGATGACTGGCTTGATGGGGCGGGGGTGGCTCCTGATGTTACTGCTGGGGCTGTCTCCCCAGAACATATGGGAGACATGCAGCCAGGAGGGGGAGGGAGAGATGGGGTGAGCCTCAGAGAAAAGGCCAGGACCTTCTTCCCATCGCCTTCCAGAAGATTCCCTGTGAGCCACAGGCTGCTAAGATGATAAGTTCATTCCGTCGCTACCACAGAGACCTACAGAAGTTCTCCCGCATGCCCTCCCAGGTGGGAGGCTCTACCTTCATGATGCGTGAATTCTCACAGAGGTGAGTCCTTTCCCTGGGAATTCCCAGACTGGCAGGTCATTATGTCAAAGAACACATCTGCATGGCCGGGTGCGGTGGCACACGCCTATAAACCAGCAGCTCGGGGGAGGCTGAGGCAGAGGATCTGGAGTTCAAAGCCAGCCTCAGCAACAGAGAGGCACTAAGCAACTCAGTGAGACCCTGTCTCTAAAGAAAATAGAAAATAGGGCTGGAGTTGGCTCAGTGGTTGAGTGTCCTTAAGTTCAATCCCTGGTACTACCTCCCTCGCAAGAAAAACTATCTGCATGAATGAAGGAATGCTAATTGCTATAAAATCCACCCAATAAAAGTTGAGGTCCACATCATAGCTCGGTACAGCGCAGTGGGGTAATTAAGAAGCACTCAGCTGGGCTGGGGTTGTGGCTCGGTGGTAGAACACTCGCCTAGCACGTTTGAGGCCCTGGGTTCGATCCTCAGCACCACATAAAAACAAATAAATAAAATAAATATATTGTGCCCAACTACAACTAAAAAATAAATATAGAAAGAAGGAAGCACTCAGCTCCAGGTGGTCACTCGGGGATCTAGGTAGCTTTCACACAGGGTTTCACTGTCTCACGGCATCTCAGAGTCTTTCTGGGGTCCTCCTCTGCATCCAATCCAGCAGGTAGAGGATCACAGGATTTCTTTGGGCTCATTCTGGAAGTGACTGTCATCCCTTTTTCCTACATTTCACTGGTCAGGATTGAGTCACCACCAGGGTCCACTTGTCTGTCTCAGAGAATGAGACATTTGGTGGATACAGCATCGTTTCTTCCACAGGACCCATTGCTGGGGACCATGTATGCAACCAAGAGCCTCTACAGTGTTGATGGCAAGCATGGCCAACAAGAATGACCCATCTCTGTCCTCTGTCCAGCACGGCTGTTGCTCACAGTAAAGACAGGGCAGTAAAGACATCTTCCAAGCCCAGAATGCTGCCTCTCCCTGTAGCTCTTCTGAGTCCACTGAGCTTCCTTGAGCAAGTGGCTTCTTCGACCAGAAAGAAGAGATGCTAATTGTCGTACCTGCAGCACAGGTGCCCTGTGTGAGCCAGAATCGGAGAAGCAAGTTCTAAGTCTAGCACTGGCCAGCACCTTGTAGAAATGGGCCAGGATTAGAGGAAGGCGTAGATGCTCCGGAACCCAGACTTAAGGCTGGGCTCAACTTTCTGCTACCACTTCTGAACTGTGTTAATGACCGTGACCAGGTCACCTTGACCTCTGTGAGCCTCAGTTGCTGAGTCTCTAAAATGAAGATAATAATCATCCCTTCCCCACAGAGCAGCGTTCAGATTAAAGGCAGGAAATAAAGCGGGTTCAATGTCTGCTCTGCAGCTCGACATGTAATACGTGCTCAATCAGGATGAGCTATCATTATTAGATAAGCATTTTACGTACCACCTCATTGAAGCTCCACATCTTCCTCCCGGAGCTGGAAAACAATAGGTGGAATTGCCCACATGTGAATCTTAAAGAAATAATCACATGTTCTGAGGGTGAATGAAGGCAGAGGAATGAATGGATCACACAGCCATTTGTGTCTTGTGAGGCAGGAGGGGCCACACTCTCTGTTTCTCGGAGCAATGGTGATGTCTGCCAAAATAAATTAACTTTCCCACATCAATGACTCATTTGGCAGGAATAACAGCCTTGCACACTGAATAGAGAATGGGGAGGGAGGAGGCCTCCGGCAGGGGGGAGGGACGGAGAGGAGTTTTGAAATGACTCAAGATAGAAGAACTAGCTCTTCCCACCCCGGCTCTTTCTTGAAACCAAAAATGCAGCTCTGATGTAAGGCACGTCACCTGTTGCAGTGGGACGGGTGGCAGCTTCACGCTATGAAGTGGCCTTGCCTATCAGAACCACCAAAAGGAGCTTAGAGACAGCGGCATCAGCCCCTGGCTGGCTGGCTGGGGCTCCAGGACACACGGTGGCCCCACGGTGAGTGGCAGGGTCAGGCCCAGGCCCCAGGCTACCTCGCTTATAGCCAATGTTCCTTCCGTGTCCCGCAGGTTGTAGGTCAGTCCTGGGTCCCCTCGGAAGTCCCCTCACACTCTGCTCATTCCCACACTCTGTTCAGCCTCCTCCAGAGGCTGGGGATGCTTCGGGGCAGAGCAAGCAAAGATCAAAGACGGAGACCACAGGTCCTCCAGAGGAAGAATAAAGGGATGGGGAGGAGACGGCTGAGATGGACTTAATTACTTGCTCCTCACGAGGCAGCCTCTAGGAGGGACCTGTCTGGAGGAAGCCAGGCTGGAGGGGGTGAGCCCAGAATGAAAGAGACTGATGTCAGACAGGAAGAGACACTTTTTTGACCTTTAAAATGATGGGGTTCCACCAGAACCCTGCTTCTGATGGTTGTACCCTCCTTTCCCAAGCTTCTCTAGCTCCCCATCACCAGCAGGATTCACTCCATGTGAGAGCTGTAGGCATGGTTTGGGGGTCACAGAGACCTGCACTGGAATCATTGCTGGGCGATCTGGGAAATGAACTTTGCCAAATGGTGTATGGCCGCCCCATGGTACCTGGGGGGATGTCCCAGGACCCGTCCCTGGGATATGGAGATGCACCGATGTTCAAGGGTCTTGTAGACAATGGCCTGGGATTTGTATACAACCCACGAACATCATCCTGTAAACTTTCAATCATTTCTAGATGACCTGCGATACCTGTCACATGTGAATTGTAGGTGAATACTTGTGCACTATGTTGCTTAGGGAATAATGGAGTGGGAAAAGTCTGAACATGCTCATTACAGACATTTTTTTTCTTTTTCGAAAGTTTTCTATCTGCCGTTGGTGGAATCCACGGATGCGGAACCTCTGGGTATGGAGGGGTGACAGTACCCCATTCCTTGCAGGGCTTCAGATCCTCTCTGACTGCTGCCTTTGACTGGCGGCTGTCAGTAGTTCCTTCCAGGGATTTCTTCATGATCTCAAACATGCAAACTGAGAACAAGAAAGAGTCTGCTAGCCAGACACAGGTCTTTGGGAAATGAACTTTGCAGTCATTTGCAGCTTAATCCCACAAGTGACAGTCTGTTGTCTTTACGATATTCAATTAACTAGAAGCCAATCACTACGCTCACTGAAGATTGGGGATCCTCGGTCCATCTTGAAGCCTGGCTCCCACACACCTGCATCTCCTCCAGAACTAGGTGGGTGGGAAGTACAGTGAGCAGTCTCCCCGAGGAACATCAGTGCCGGGATTCTGTTCTCTCCACTAAAAGGCTCAGGGGTCACTCCAGGTAAACTGGGCTAACTGGGCTGTGCAAAATAACCACACAAGAGACACAAATACCTTTTTCTTTGGGGTTGCTGTGAGGGCTCCTCTGACCTTAAGGGTCCGCAGAAAGAGAGCGAGAGAGAGAGAGAGAGAGAGAGAGAGAGAGAGAGAGAGAGCACGTGCTGACCCCTTTTATTGAGGAGAAGCTATTCAAATGAGGCAAGGGGTCAGGTTTCAGGGGGCTGAGTCTGTCTTCATGATGTCCACTGTCAGCAGGTTGACACCTGGGTAGGCCACACCCAAGGGCACAGTAAGAGGAGGGGACACACACAAGGCACTTCCATGGAAGATTCTATCCTAAACAGGGCAAGGGGTTAGATTACAAAGGAACAGGTGAGCATAGCTTCACCCATGGGGCTGTAGCAAGACACACCCATTTCTGTGACTGAGCACCTCAGCACCCAGCCGGGGAGTGTGACTCAGCCACGTGCAAGGTTGTTCTCCCACATATCAGGATACTTTCACCAAAATAAGGAGGAGGAGGTCCAAAATAGACAAATAGTGAAGTCCTTGAAATGACACCTCCCCCCCAATTTCTGTGTGGAAATCCTATGAGGAAATGGATCCTTGCCGGGAGGATTAGGTCAAGAGGGCGCTGCCCTCGTTGAAGAAATTAGTGTCCTTATAAAATGGACCCCAGAGAACTCTAGTGTCTCTCTTGGCCACAGAGGATACAATAAGACAGCCACCTGCAACCAGGAGGGGGCCATCAAGAGCAACTGACCATGGACTTCCAGCCTCCAGAACAGTAAGCAATAAACTCTTTTTGTTGTTTCTAAGCCACCCAGTGTTTGGCACTTTGTGATAGCAACCCAAACAGATGGAAAAGTCCCTTACACTACCATTGAGGGGATGTGTAGGGGACATCAAATGGGGAGAGGCTTTGTCCCCTGCCTGTTTCTAAAGGTTGCGCTATTTCTCCTGAATGGAAACATCTGGCTCACCCAATTCTCATCAGCACTGAACATTATTGAGGTCTTTCTTTGCCCTCTCCTTTGCTGGTTTGAAAGTTTATAAAAATTAGCCCGGCGCAGTGGCGCATGCCTGTAATCCCAGCGGCTCAGGAGGCTGAGGCAGGAGGATTGCAAGTTCAAACCAGCCTCAGCAACTTAGGGAAGCCCTAGCCACTTAGTGAGACCTTGTCTCAAAATTAATAATAATAATAATAATAATAATAATAATAATAATAATAATTTTTTTTAATAAGGGGGGGCGGTTGGGGATATGGCTCAGTGGTTAAGCTCCCCTGGGGTCAATCCCTGGTATCAAAAGAAAGAAAGAAAGTTTATAAAAATCATTCCTAATCATTATGGGTTTTATTATTATTATTATTATTATTATTTTGCATCTTCTAATAATAGTAGCCAGTCCTCCATAGTTTTTGAATAGCTGCATTTCTTCTCTAACCATGAAGCATATGCTTGCCTTTGAATCTCCACCAGGATCTGAAAATCCCCAGGAACGAGGATCGTGTCCCTCTAGGGCACCCTGGCCAAATTCTCTGTCCTCCTAAACACTGCACAAATCATATTTACCGACCGATGAGTCTCAGGCTCCTCCGATATCTGCCTAGCTCATGATTCTTCCACAGGAGGGACTTTGAATCATGAAAAACACCTGTGTGACGGAAAGGAGCAGCCGGGCGCACTGGGTCTCCGGAGCAGCTCCCGTCTGGGGTGAATGAGGTTAACTAGACACTCCACCTCATCGTTTTGAAAATAAGTGGTTCTGTGTGAGGGGGAGGCAGGCATGTTGTTTTATTCTTGGGATAAATGAAAGATTAATTTTTAAGTCTTATTTAAATAACTCTCAAAGAGACGCTAGAGATGAAATTGCTTTTAATTGGTCAACTATCTCTTGAACACTCAAGTGGCATGAGATCTCGGGTCTGTGGAAAACTTGAACTTGTCATCTCCTTGTCTTGCCTTCCCTCCTCTCTGAATCACAGGAGGTCTGCGTGGCTGGGGACTCCTTTGCTTGCAATCACCAGACACAGGGCGGTTGCTCAGGTGCAAACAGGTTGTGAGGGACAGGAATTCTGGATATATATATTTTTTTCTTTTTCAGCCGACAGGAAGGTCCTTGTGGTGGAAACGACATGAGCTGGGATCAAGTTCTGGCTCCGCAGCTTCCTAGCAGTTGACCTTGGGCAAATCACTTAACCTTCCCTGAGTCTCAATTGCTCCATCTGTTAAAAGGGAATTCTAAGGGCTGGGATGTAGCTTAATGAGGCACCAGTGTTGGGTTCCATCCCGGGCACTGCCAAAAAATTAAAAGGGAGATGACTTGGACCTGCCACAAAGGTTATGACCAGTGGTGTGATGGTGACTATTCAGTAACTGGCTCTCTGGAGGAAACTCCCAATGTGTAGCATTCACCCATTCCCATAATGGAAATCCTCTGGCCACGCCTGTGGTCACCAAGCACTGAATTGGGAAGAGGCGTGCTGTCACACTCTATTTGGCAATATTTTTGCCATATATGTAGGATAGACATCAGCAGTCTCAAGAGCCATGGATCATAGAAACATGTAATGAATTCAGTGAGGAATTTTAAGTAGGGCTACCTTCGTATAAAAATAAAATCTATTAAGTTGTACATTTGTATGATTTATTTAAAAAAAAAATAATTGCCAGGCCTCCCTGCTCTCCCTGGTCTGACACCCTGCAGGACATGAGGACCCCAGGTTGGACAGGTTTGCAGGTGACTGAAGCACAGTAGAGTTGACTGGGAGGTTCAAGTGACCTTGGCAGGCCGCCGGGGCTTCCTGTGCTTCTGGGTGGTGTGCGCATCCAGAGAAGAGTCATCTCCCCTTCGGGTTCTTGCCAGGTCTAAATGAGATGCTGTGGGGAAAGCTTTTAGCGCGGCGCCTAGCACATAGTAACAGCTCAATAAATGGTAGTGGCTCTCATTAGCAAGGTGTTAATTGCGCTAATGGAGGAGTGTGAACATTGTCACATCGAGCCTGGCGGAGGCACAGATGAAGGTGCTGGGTTCGAGCCAAAGACAGGGAAGCAGGGGAGGGGCTGGAGTTTAGAGTTTGAAAATGAGGAGGGACTGCCTTAGGCAGAGGATAGCCCAGTCCAGAAAGGAAAGGGAAAGAGAAGAAGAGAAGAGTATAGAACAGAAGGACATTAGACGTCAGCCCCCGTGGACAAGGGTCAAGAGAGCAAACTGATGGGTTTAACCAATGAAAGCCGGTGAACAAGGAAGGAACTGTCTGTCCTCTTCACCTATCGTGGGGACCACCCACTACTGGCCTGAAGACCCGTGAACTCACAGAGGTGAGGTTGGGACCCGCCGTGTGGCCAGGTCGTCAGACCAGGGCTGGACCCCAGAAAAAAAAAAAATGTATTGCTTGGATAAGGAATGAAATCGGCTGCTCCACCCAGACTGTCCTTATCACCAAAGACCAGCCCAGCATCCTCTCTGGCTTGGATGGAAATAACTAGGACACAGGGAGGTGACCAGCTCATTGGGCGGCTCCTGACCAGACCCGAGGAAGCGGCTGGCAGTGCAGCTCCCTACGGCTCCCCGTCCCTGCCTTACCTTCCAGCCTGATTCTGGGTTGATCTGCAGGGAGAAATCACCAGCCCCTGGGAACAGGGCAGAGACACCCAACAGCCACTCCGTGTAGCTGGCCACCTTTGATCTGCCCCCCCAGGTGCAGCTAGTATTCACTTTGCCACCTCCTAACTTCCTCTTTCTGAGCTTCAAAAAAGAAAAAAAAAATCAGATAATATAATAGCTCCCATGACCAAGCGCCCGACACTTGTGTGCAGACTCTTTGTCCCCACGACAATCTACAGTCTAATTTTTCCCTACTATCCCTATTTTATAGATGAGAGAACAGAGCTGGCACAAGGGGAAAGTCACCGTCACTGAGCTACTAAGGGACTAAAATCAGGATTCGCACCCAGGTCTGGGGACTCTGCGACCCTGCAGCTGCCCGTAGGCCAAGATTGTCCTCTGTTCCTTTGATAAATGACTCCCAGGCAGGGCCAGGAATCAGGCCAGGCAAGGCAGGTGCGATGAGAGGGAGACACTCCTTCTCAGGGTCACACGATTCTCAGGGTGGGCAGCTGAGGACCCTGAGACTCAGAGCCTCTTTGAATGTGGCCGCCCAGTCCTGCCTGAGTGAACGCTCAGCTCTCGGTCCCAGGGTGGGGGGCAGCGGCTCTTTGTCCACACGGAGGTCAGTGTAGCTCCTGCAAAGGAAGAAGTTTCTGGTCAGCTGTCAGCAGACCTTCTGCGTCCCACACCTTCCCCTGGCCCTCCTCAGCTCTGGAGATGTGACAGACAGGCTTGGGGGTGGAACGAGGTGGGGCTGGGAGTGAGGCAGTGGGGTCCTCCCCATCCCCCTGGATACTCAGCCTAGGAAAGGACACCTGAGATGGCGCATGAGGACCCCGGGTTGGACAGGTTGGCAGGTAACTGAAGCACAGGACAATTTACTGGGAGGTTCAAGTGACCCAGCTCTGCCTCGGCTAGCTTCCTTCCCATCTCCACGACTTCCGCACAACCCCCTCTTCTTGGGGAGCCTGGGGGTTCGAGGTCCAGCCAGACCTGGGTCGGAATGCTGCTTAAACTTCCAAGCAACGGTGTGATCTTAGGATTTCAGGGGGAAGACTTTCCTTCCTGGGTCTCGGTTTCCCCATCTGTAAAATGACACCATGGGTTTGCAAGGTCTGTTAGTTTTCTCAGGCACAAAACCTCTAAGGAGAGGGCTTTCTTGCCTCTTTCAGCCTCGGGTGGCTCCTGGAGGCTTCTGGCCACATCCCAGCAACCTCTGGCTCTGTGTCCCATGTCCGTCCCTGTCTTTTGTTAGGACACTAGTATTGAATGCAACCCCCCCCCTCTCAATTCAGTATGATCTTATCTTGATTCTTACCTTAATTACATCTGCAATGACCCCATTTCCAAATAAGGTCACATCCTGAGGTTCCTGGTGGATATGCATGGGGGACACTCTTCAGTCCACTCCACCAGAAAGAAGCCTGACCTGGGTCGCTGTGGGCCCAGGCTGGTCGTATGTTTGCCCTGGGCTGCTCATCAGGCTCCTGCATCCCGTGCCCTTCTCTCTGGCTTCTGAGTCAGTGTGGGGGAGGGGTGAGTCAGCCGGGATTCCCCACTCATCTCAACTGCACTTTCCTTGGAAATCCACTTTTCCATGCAAGCTGCTCGCCCTGAAGCTGACAGCCGCCCTAGTCAACAGGAGGACAGTCACTGCCTGCAGGAGCCTGGCCCAGCCCCCCTGTGCAGGCAGCGGCTCATCCGCCCTCTCAGGCCAGTTTGTGGGTGAAGAGCAGAGTCAGAGGGTCTAGCAAGAGCCCAGGGGCACAGGGAATCTGAGGAGTGGGCCTGTTGCCCTGGGCACACCCTGCAGACCCTTCTTGGTAAACTGGTGCCTGGCTGTGTCCTTTGATGTGCATTAGGTCACTTGATCCTCAGGTCCACCTGCAAGGCCACTGTCCCTGACCACAAATGAAGCTCACAGCACCTTCAGGAAAGCCACCCTGACCTCAGGAAGGCTGGCCCCCCACGCCTGCACTCTCCCGGCTCCCAGGCTGCCTCTGACCTCAGCTTCTCCTCCCTTCTGATCCTTCCCCTCTGAGGGGCAGGGGGTGGGGAAAAGATGTCCCAGGGGGTGGGCTGGGGCAGGGAGGCCTCAGCTGGGCTTGCTTCTTCAAAGAAGGGCAAAGAGCCTGCGTGTGGAGGGCGGGAAGGCTTGTGCCTGGGTGTTCATGCGTGTGTGCAAGCATGCTTACTATGGGTCCGCTCGTGTGTCTCTGCCCATGAGTGGGTGGTTCTGTGTGTGCGTGAGCCAGACTGTAAATGTGTGGCTGCTTGCGAGTGTGCAAATGTCCATGAGCGTGTGCCTGGGAGTGTCAGCATGAGTGTGAATGTGCTTTTGCAGGGGGCAGGGGCGGCAGCTGAGGTTCCCCCGAGGTTGTAGGGGGCACCCCCTCCCCCTTCCCCCTCCCCCCACCTCCCCTCCTGCCCAGTGGATTCTATTAAGCAGCCCACACAATCCTAGGGAGTGAGAGGCTGGGGGCGCCTGGCAGGGGGCTGGGCCGGGGTAGGCGGTCAGGGCAGCGGGCCCTGCTTCCCAGGATCCCCAACGCCCGAGGATTACAGCCCGGCTCTGCTGTTTAATCAGCTGGTAGCAATTTAACCATTACACCCCAGCGAGAGAATCCAAGACATTTCCTACAGGAGGGGAAAGGGGCCGGCTAAGAGGGCAGGAATGCAGAGGGGAGGGGCGGGCGGAGGCGCAGCAGCTTTATTAAAAAGGCAAAAGAAAAAGGGACCGAATCTGTAATTGTATCTCGGTTTGAAATGAAGCTCCCAGTGCTGGGCCGGAGGAGGCAGCCCCTGGAGGCCCAGGGGAGAGGCCCGCTGGGCACCCACAGAGGGGACGGACGGTGGGTGGGGTGAGGGGCCCTCAGGGGCGCCGGGATGTGGGTGTGGGAGGGAGTTCTGCCTGCACACCGAGGGGCGGTCCCAGGACCCGCCGACGGGCCTGCCCTGGGCAAGCCTCGCCTGAGATGGCCCCTCCACCTCGGGACACAGCAGAGCGGTTAAGCCAGGAACGACCTGCTCTGCGCCACTGGTTCGTTGGTAAGCGCTTGGCCAACAGACCTGCATTTTCATTCTTGAAAAAGCAGGGGCGCAGCTCGGTGATAGAGTTCTTGCCTAGCATGCGTGAGGCTGGGTTCAGTCCCCAGCGCCACCAAGCAAACCAACCAAGCAACCCAAAACAACCTCCCCAGATCACTCCCTTAAGACACCACCTCAAGTCCTGGAGATCTGCAGCCAACTGCTGCCCAGCCAGGGGGGAGCAGACTCTGGGCATGAGCCAGAGCACTCGGGGGAACCCAGTGGATGGGGGAGCCCAGAAGAAAGCAAGAATAAGGTTCTGGGTACAGAAAAAGCATCTACCTTGTAGTCTGGGATTCCAGGATCAAAGCCTAGTCAAGGCTATCCTTGACTTGCTGAGTTTCCTGAAGCAAGTTGCTAAGCTTCTCTGAACCTCAGCTTTTTATCTTGACTCACAGGATCCTTTTTCTGTAGAGGACCAGGTAGTAAAAATCATAGGGAGTCTATAGTCTCTATGGCAACCATTCAACCATTTCTGTAGCATAAACCATCCATGAATGAATGAACAGTGACTGTGTCGATAAAACTTTATCTACACAGACAGCCAGCTGGCTCACAAGATATAGTGTACTTACTCCTAATCTAGAAAATAGGAATGAGAACGCCCAACTCCCAGTGTCCTGGCTGAGAATGAAACCCAGTGCTGTGCAGTTCCACATCTCCTCTAAGACATATCATCGGCTGATTGTTACTCAGGAAGGGTGAGCCAGGCAACAGAAACTTTTCTGACCATCAAACTTTTTACCAATTTCTTATTTTCTAGTGTGGGGTTCTAGGAAGACACAATGGTTAAGTAAGTTACGTCTTTGTCCATTTTCTATTGCTATAATAAAATACCTGAGAATGATTAATTTATAGAGAAAAAAAGGTTCATTTGCTTATAGTTCCAGAGACTGGGAAGTCCAAGATTGGGCAGCTGCATTTGGTGAGGTCCACCTTGTGCTTACATCATGACATGGTAGAAAAGCAGAAGGTCCAGTTGGGCACCCGTGGAAGAGACAAAGCAAAGGGATGTCCTCTCTTTATAACAAGAACACTCTCTCAAGAAAGACACCAACCTCTCTTAACAACCTAACTGCTTCTTCAAGACCCCACGTCCAACACTGTCACACCAGGGGCCAAAGGTCAACATGAACGTGGGAGGCAACGAACTCATCCCACACATCCCGACCATAGGGGTCAGCAAAGAAGCCCCTAGCAGGGTTCTCAGCGGGGAATTAGGGCCTGGACACTGGAGAGCTGGGGTTTGTAGAGTGAATAGGAGGTTTTCAGAGAGAGACCATGGTGGGTAAAGGGGAAGAAATGGCATTCCCACCAAGACACAGAGTAGAAGGGCCCCGACGGTGCGGTGGGTATGGGGGAGAAAGGGGAAAGAGGCAGAGGTCAAAGGTCAGGCCCCACCCCGTTTGCCACCTTGAGGAGTTGGGAACAGAGGGTCACCGAGGCAGCATCCAATGCCTGCTTACTGTTTGGCTTTCAGTAAACGTCTCCACCTCTCTGAGGCCCCAGCTCTTCCTGTGCCAGATGGGGGTCTAATCTGGGGGTCTACTCTCATCTATCCACATGGTGACCTGGGGCCACTCAATGGGATGGTGGAGGGCGGTGTTGAACACAGAGTCGCTCTGACTCAGGTCACGCTCAGGCAGAGGCAACTCTATGGCTGGTGCGCGTGAATAACCCTTATCTGAAATGCTTTTTTTTTAAGATTTTGGACTATCTGCATATACATAATGAGATATCGGGCAATAGGACCCAAGACTAAACATGAAGTTCATTTCTGTTTCATAGGCACCTTAAGCAGAGAGTTTAAAGGTAATTTTATTTTTTATTTATTCTTTTTAGATATGCATGGCGATAGAATGTATTTTGACATATTCTACATACATGGAGTATAATTTTGCATTCTTGCAGTTATGCATGGGGTGGAGTTACACTGGTCATGTATTCATAGGTGAGCATAGGAAAGTTCTGTCTGATTCACTTACTGTCTTTCCTATTCCCATCCCTTCTCCCTTCCCTTCATTCCCCTTTGTCTAATCCAATGAACTTCTGTTCTCCTACCTCTTATTGTGAGTCAGCATCTGCATATCAGAGAGAACATTCAACCTTTGGTTTTTGGAGGACTGGCTTATTTCACTTAGCATGATAGTCTCCAGTTCCATCCGTTTAGTGACAAAGACCATAATTTAGTTCTTTTTTGTGTGTGTGGCTGAGTAATATTCCGTTGTGTGTATATACACCACATTTTCTTTATCCTGTTGAAGGGCCCCTGGGTTGGTTCCATAGTTTAGCTGTTGTGAATTGAGTTGCTATAAATGTTGATGTGGCTGGATCACTATAGTATGCTGACAGTAAATCCTCTGGATATAAACCAAGGAGTGGAATAACTGGGTGAAATGGTGGTTCCATTCCAAGTTTTCTGAGGACTCTCCATACTGCTTTCCAGAGTGGCTGCACCAGTCTGCAGTCCCACCGGCAGTGTATGAGTGCACCTTTCCCCACATCCTCACCAACACTTATTGTTGCCTGTATCCTTGATGATCGCCATTTGAAGGTGATTTTTAGTGCACGGGACTTCAGACTGTGACTCATCATCTTAGAGGTCAGGTGTGGAATTTTCCATTTGTGACCTCACATTGGTGCTGAAACGTTTTTGGATTTTGAAGTTTTACATCAGGGAGGCTCAGCCTATGTTGTCCCTCTCGGCCACCACTGCCAAAGGGTGGAAATGGGCTGTGGGGAACCCCAGTGCTCAGGAATGGGGGCTCTGAGGAGTGGCCTCAGATCTTCAGCGTGTCCCAGAACAGGGGCTTTGTTACTTCAAAAGCATCCAGTCCCACTTCCTTATTATCTGCTTGGAGAACAAGGATAGCAAAAGAGGAGGGGGATGCTCAGGCCAAGACCCTCACAGCTGCTCGGTGGCTGCCCAGCCACCTCCCTGCCCTTCCCACGCACAGGCACTGGACGTGAACTGCTTCTGCTCTCCTTTGTAGCCGTCCTGCAAGAGACACTTCATCAGCCCCATTTTCCAGATGAGGAAACTGAGGCTCAGAATGGGTTTAAGTGAACTTCCTCAGATTCAAATGACTGTAACATTACTGGTGGAGCTGGGGTTTGAAACCAAGAAGAGGGAACTCCAAGCCCCAGCTCTTTCTATGGCACACGGAGACACAGACCAGACCTCCTAAGAACCCTGCACATGTCAAACCTGCCGTCTCGCACACCCATCCCAGCTTGTTCAGAACGGAGGGAGCTGTGGAACAGACCTTCAGGGCTAACACTGGGCTGCCTTTGTCCATTTCCTGTTGCTATAACTTTGGGGGCGAAGCTTCCAACGCATGGATTGGAGGCTTACATTGAGGCCAAAGCACACACACTCAGACCTTGGGCCAACTCAGCCCCTTGGTGCTGTGAAGCCCTCAACCACCGTCCCCTCTGGCCTTCCCTCTGTGCTGCCCGTGGGTAGAGCTCTGGATGGCCACGGCCCTGAATCCCCCTCCCGTGGTTTTCCCAAGCCAGTCCCGTCAAGTCACCTTGGGGCCCAATGTACTCAAATTAAAGCATTAGTTAAAATACATAAAGCAGGAAACAGCGAAGGCAATGAAAACAGCTGAAATAGGAGAATAAAACATGTCATTACAGCAGATTAGGATGAAAAATAGTTCTCGCATTATGCCCCGAAGGTTGGCAAACTGGGGCTTCGTCAATATGTCAAGAAATGTATACACAAACGCACACGCACGGATATTTATACACGCACCCTCAGAAGCAGGGGGAACCGCTCAAGTGGTAGAATTCTGTGCATTTCCAGGGCTCACCGCCTTCCCCTGGCTTCTAGAACAGGCTCGGGCTTGAGTGGAGAAGGGCAGAGAGACTCTGGAACCACCGTGCGTCTTCGCGGGGCTCTGAGGGTCTCTGCTGAGGGGTCTTGGATGCTGAAAGCGCTCTGTGCAGGATCAGCTTTGGGACCCCCGGTGCTGGCCGATCGCAGGCCCTTCTGGACTTTTCCCGGGGTTTGTGCACCTCCTGCTCAGGCCCCACGGGACACCACGGGACACTGCACTCCTGACTTTAAGGAGTCCACCCTCTGTCTGGCCCTATGGGGGCAGGTAGGGCTACTTCACTGGGAGCCCAAGCCAACTCTCCCCTCCCATTCCTCCGGCTGGGGGTGACTGACAGGCTCTGGAGGAAGCCTGGAGGGGAGGGGGCATCTGTAGGGCCACCAACCATCACCACTTGCCTTCAAGTGGAATTGTCCCAATTCTAGCAAAAAAAAAAAAAAGAAAAAAGAAATCTACATCCCAGAAAACTCCTCCGTCCTCACCAAGCAGGGCTGGTTGGCCCCCCACCATAAATAAAGTCCCTACAAAGCGTTTGACTTGCTTCTGTGACATTTTCGAGTCACAGTCGGACATGACCTCCAACTGGAGAGACTCAGGGAGCAGACAGGACTGTGCATGTGCTGCCCAAGCCCCCGACCCGGGAGGGCCCAGCCTCAGCAGCGAAGTACCCAATTGCCCCCCGGGGGCTGCTCTTTGGGGTGCCTTGAGAGTGAGAGCTGACTGTCCATCTTTACTCCTTTTTTTTAAAGCTAATTGTTGGGGAGTTGGGTTTTAAATACCTTTTTTTGATGTGCTAAAGAGCTTCCCACCAGGTAAATAAATAGCCTCTAGGTTTGGCCAGAGGTGGCTGAAGGTGGTGGTTCCCTCCATTCCCTCCCCAGCTTCCCCCCCCCCACACACACTCACACTGTGTCCTGGAACCATCGTGATGACTTATAACAACATTCTACACTTGGAGGTCAGCTTTCCTTCCTAAGTGCTCTGAGTCTTGCCTAATGAGTAGCTTTTGAATCGAAATAATGAGCTCCTTGCCCTACTCAGGCTCCCAGGTCTAGTGGGGAGGCGGCTTCTCCCTGGACCTCGGGTTCAAGTGCGCTCACAAGCACCCCGGCGCACACGCAAGCACACACACCCCCTGCCAGGTGCAAACGCAACTGATATCTTTCTCTTCCAGATGCAAAATAATCATGGACGGATGTTCCTATTTGGGAAGCACTTAAAATCTGCCTGCTTACTGGGTGGGAGGCGCTCACCGCCCGTTTGGGCTCCACCACAGCCCTGTCGCTCTTGGAAGGAGACAATGGGTTCATTTGATAGACAGGGGAACTGGGGAGTCAGAGAGGCGCTGTCACTTTATCAGAGTCACACAGCCAGAGAGTTACGAAGCACTATTCCAATGCACCACTCTCACCAGGGCCCACAGGGTTTGGCACCACCGAATACCCTGGCCCACTGACCTTGGGCCAACCCCAAGGAGACCATAGATGTCACAGGACCCCCTTTGGGTGGGTAGCATTTTGCAGCACAGTGCCCCAGAGACAGGTCGTTCCACTGTCGATGCCAGATGTGGCACTGTCCCCACTGGGCCTGGCACAGTGTCCAGGCCGTCTGGACCCAAAGCGGCCATCTCTTGGGGAGTGGCCTGGCTGTCCACCCCCTGGCTGCAGCCTGCCATACCTCCAGGGCCTGATTCGCCCCTCGGGGGTCTGTCCCCTCTCTGACGGCTGCAGAATCTTCCCTCTTCCCAGTCAAGATGGGGAGGAATGTCGCCCAGGTTTCCAGCTGCCCTGCCAGGGGAGGACCTCCATCCTTCCAGCCCTCTGGAGGCAAGACTGGCACGGAGAGGGGGAGCCGGTCCCCTCGGCGTCCTCCCTGCTGGTGGCTTGAAGCTATTGGAGGCGTCCAGCCTCCCCATGACGGGCTTCAAGGCCAACGCCACTGGGTGTGTGTGGTGGGACCTTCTCAGCAAAGTATCTTGAGACCCAAATCCCAGGGCCTCCCCCTCACAGCCGAAAAAGCCACCTCCCGGGGGTTCGCCCACGTAGAACTCAAGAAGCGGCTGCAAACTGCCAACCCCGCTGATGGTCCTCCCTCCACCCCAGGATCTTTGTCTGAAGCCACGGTTGTTGAAGATCGCAGTGTCGCCTGCATGGGACGGGCTGGCTCTGACCCCTCCTTCAGGGGACACTGCCTGGTGGAGGAGCCTGCGAACCCTGGCAGCTCTGGTCTGCATCCAGAGTTCTGTATCTCTCTGTGTTTCTTTGTCCTTTTCAAGAACACAGACACACGGAGCCACCTGCTCCGTTGGAGTCTCAGACTCGGAGAACAGTGCTCAGTGTCTCAGAGGCTCTGAGGAGGACTCACTTGCCTGGGGACCAGGGTGGGGTGGCCGCTGCAATGCCCAGAGTGCGCAGCCTCCACCCATATGGGCAGGCAGCCGCAAGGCTGGACTCGGGGCCCTCCTGCAGACTCCTAGCCCCCTTATGGGCTCTTTGCAAGGTCAAGCCCCAAGCCTCGCGTCACAGTTTCTGTTACCCAGGAACACGGTCACTCAGGGATTGGCAGTTCTTCACATGACCTCACTTCCTGAACCCAGGCAGGAGGGAAGTCTCCAGAATCAGGTCTGGTTTCAAATATCAACCACCATACTCACTTGGCTGTGTGACCTTGAGCAAGTTGCAGAACCTCTCTGGGTCTCCTTTTTCTCCCTGATGAAATGGAGTATGAACTCCGTAGTGCCTACCTTGTAGTTTGTGAGGATTAAAGGATTACAAGTGCCTGCTGGCGGTACTCAGGACTGGCTTCTGAGTTTTGTACACCGAACATGGGCCTGTGGTTGTGAGACTTGTAGGACCCCCAAAATTGGTGAACTCCCCCCCCCATGTTGGGGATTAAACTCAGGGCTCTTGCAAGTGTTCTACCCCTGAGTTCCATCCCCAGCCCTGACTCTTTGAGATCACAAGTACGTTGCATGCCTGACTTTGGTATACAAGAGAATGTACTAGAAGCTGGGTCACCTTCATCTTGATGGCCACACAGTCATAAAATATAAATTTTAGTGTTTGTCTGAGGAAAGGGACCCATAAAGGCCAAAGTATCCCCAGAGCTCAAAAGACACGATGTGGCCCTGCTAATCCCCGCTCGACACGTTTTATGGACGCCCTTGGACCTCAAGGTCCTCCCGCTGGTGTTGGATCCCCATCCTAGAGAGAAGAGGGGTCTGGTGACTGTCAAGGTCACACTCCTGTGGTCTTCAGGTCAGAAGTGGCCAGCCTCCAGCAAGGAGAAGAAGGGGACGTGTCCTGGCCCCTGTCTTTGGTGGGGTCACAGGCCAGACTTTGCCTCAACATCACCCCCGCCCCCGAGGTCTTGTCCACATCCACATCTCCCTCCCCCTGATAATCAGTCCCTGTTTTTCTTTAAATGAACTTGGTTCTTAATGTATTTTAAAAGAAAAATGTAACATTCCTGCCGCAAATGGAAAGCTAGACTCTCTTGTTTAATAATCATAATAAAACCTGTTAAAATTAGCAACATTTCCCCATGAGCCCTTGACATCCCCCTGCATCCAAGCTAAGACCTCAGCTTTTGATGAAATGAGGGTCAGGGCTTTGAGAGTGAGGGCCAAGGTCATGACAAAAGAGGTCAAGGTCAAGCAAAAGAATGTGGAAGCCAAGTGCTTGATGGATAAGGTCCTTCTTTTTATTATAAGTTTTGCTCTTTTAGCTGGGCACCGTGGTGCAGACGGAGAGCCCCAGTGCCTCGGGAGGCTGAGGCAGGAGGATCAGGAACCTCCAGGAGTTGGGGACCAGCCTGGGCAACACCGTGAGATCCTATGTCTTAAAAAATAAATCCTGTTTGTTCATCGTGGTGCTTTTCAATGATGTTGTGTTAAATATTTTCTCTTGATTGCTGAGATCTTTGGAACCCTCTTAAATTCTGGGCCAGAGACAAGAGCTCTGCTTGCCTCGCCCTATTTAGGGCCCCAAGTTGCAACCAGAGGAATGTGTTCCCCACCTTGAGAGCCCAGCCCCGGGGCGGGTGACCTCGTGGACCAGCGTCCTGGAGTGAATCAGACCAAGAGAACATCGAGTAGGCTGTGCCAGGCCGGGTGCAGAGAGCCTGGGGGCCCCGGGAATCGGCACATGGATTTTGAGAATTATTTTCAAGGCCAAATTAACCTCCAGGCCTGGAGGGACCATTACCTCCTGCTCCCACCTCCCCTTAATGGACTGGGCCTCGGCCCCCTCCCTGGGTAAGCCGGGCACCTCCACCTCCCCCCCTCGCCCTGGCCTGGTGTTTACAAAGCCTTCTGTGCTCCCCAGAGGACGGAGGCGGTCTGGGGTTGATCTGTCGCTACGTTAACTGTGCAACATCTCAGGCAGCACCAGGGCGTCCCCACGCCTGTCCCCCCACTGACCCACCAATGTCCACTGTGGGGTAAACATCACCCAGTGCCCGAACAAATGGGAGCCCAGGGCCGCCCTGGAATGTGGAACTGCACCTCCCGTTTGGAAGGTCCTCGGGCCACAGAGTTCCAGACGTTGCACCGGCCCTTTCCAGCAAAGCTAATTAACTCCCCACTCCCTCGGGCACCAGTGTAAAGCAAGGCAGAGGAATAATTGATGTGACCGAGTTTCCTAACAGCTGGTGGGTCAGGGCAGCTTCCTGCTCCGATCAAGAAGGCGCCGGTAACACACATGCATGTGAACACAGGTACCCGTGGGCCTGAGTCCCACCTCTGACATCATGAAGCCTCAGGGAACCTTCTAGAACGTACTCTGAAAGAGGACCCTGAGCTTTTGTGAGCTGACAACCCCACAGGGTTGAGATGCATCTTCAGAGCTCACAGGCGGGATGAAGGGGCCTCAGGGAGAAATGGGGGAGGAAAAGGGGTCTCCAGAAACACGGAGGGAAGGGACCGGAGTGGAGGAGGGTGGTGACACTTTCCTTCATTCACTCATTCATTCGTGCAGCCCAGGTTACTAAGCACCTGCCAGATGCCAAGAACTAGAGTCGAGTCTAGGGTTACAGAGCTTGTGTCAGTCGGCTTGCTGACACTGTGACAAACGACCTGAGAAAACCAACTTAAAGGAGGAAAGACTTATTTTGGCTCATGGGTTCAGAGCTTTCAGTCCACAGGTAGCCTGTGGCAGATGAGGCTGCTTCTCACAGTGGCTGAGAAGCAGAGAGGTAGAGGGCAGGGGGAAGGGACATGGGAAGAGTCCAGAGGCAAAATGCACCCTTCAAATTCACACCCCCAATGACTCCCCTTTCCAACCAGGCCCTGCCTCCTAGAATTTCCACTACCTCCTGATAGCACCACCAACTGGGAACCAAACCTTCAGAACAGGAGCCTTTTGGGGACACACCAGATCCAAACTGTAACAGTGCATAAGTCAAGCCAGGTCATTGTCTCCAGGGAGTGCCCAGACTAGTTGGAAGATAACCTACAACAATGAACTGACTCCTTAGCTCAGCCTCGAAGGCATTATGTAATGTGGTCCCTGACCTTGTCTCATTTCTTGCCTGTCTGTCTCATCTCCTGGACCACCGTGCTCCAGCCACTGGGCTTTCCTTCTATCCCATCAACACCACCAACTCATCTGTACCCCAGGACCTTTGCATATGCTCTTCCTTCTGCCTGGAGTCCCCTTTCCTTGGGTTTTTATGGAACTCTTCCTCCTCAACTCTCAGATGTCATGGAAAACATCCCCTCCCAGGCAGGCAGGCCCTCCTGACCATCCGGCCTCCCCAACCCTTCCCTTCCTCCGACTGTCACTTTCTCGCCCATTTCCGTGTTCGATTTTCTTCTCAGCACTTACGGCCACCCTGGATGACTATTTGTTTCTGACATCAGTGTCTTTCTTCTCCACTGAAATGGGAGCTCTTTGAAAAAGGAGAGCTCTTGTCCAGATAAAGGGAGCCAACAGAAGGGAATAAGCGATTGCGACTCGCAACAGCAGCAAGTAACTAGAAGAGCGGGAAATGACGCTGAGGGGGGGGGGTCGGGAAGCCTCCCGAGGGTGACAAGGTGACAAGGGTGACATTAAAGCAGGTTCTGCAGGACAGGAAGGGCCAGCGGGGATGCAGAGAAGGTTGCAGGCTGGGGAGTGGCGCATGGAGCAAGTGCCTGGCGTTTTTTAAGGAACTGAAGAGAGACCTCTATGGACAGGAAGCCGTGGATCTGAACTCTGGCCCTGCAGACTCTGCCCCGAGCCAGCCACCTCCTCCTCTGCTTCGGTTTCAACGTTGAGTAGCCCCCAGAGGCCGGGGTGTTGAAGGCTCTGTGGACAGGGCAGTGCTCTGGGGAGGTGGAGGAACCTCTAGGAGGTAGGGGGCCTGTTGGGAGGTCTTTAGGTCACTGGAGCTGCACCCTGGAGGGAACTGTAGGACCCCAACCCTCCCTCTTCCTTTTTGCTTCATCCCCTGCTCCCCACACTTACCAGCTGGGACAGCTGCCAGGGACCAAAGAACAACGGGTCCTTCCAATCATGGATAGGGATCTTGAAAACTTTAGGCCAGAAACAACCTTTTTTCTTTATAAGTTAATTGCCTCGGGGACTTTGCTACAGTGACAGAAAGCTGACGGATGCAAGGCTTTAGTATTCTCCTCTATAAAATGGGAATAAAATCCCTTCTTGGGCTGGGTCGTGGCTCAGTGGTAGAGCACTTGCCTAGCATGCGTGTGGCACTGGGTTCCATTCTCAGCACCACATACAAATAAATAAAATAAAGATCAGTTAACAACAAATATATATATATTTGTAAGATGATGGCAACTTCCAGCTACCAAGCTCAGTCAAGTTCACCACATTGGTCCCCACAGAGGTTGTCTGACTTACCCTCTCAGGGACCTGGGGAGGTTAGTGCTCCATTCCCATTTTACACATGAGCCCTTTAAAACCCTGAGGACAGTGGCTTACCCATGACCACCCAACTGCTGAGACCCAGAGCTTGTAGCCCAAACAAGGAAGATGTTAAAAATCTCCAATAACCAGGGGCCCATCATAATCGACACCAGGGGGATGGCCGCAGGGCTGCCCATGCCCCACCCGAGCAGTGGCCGCTAAGGCCGGCTCAGCCCTGCCTGCCCTGGGGATGCCCAACCAGCTTGGGCGTCAACCAAGGAGCTGGCTCCAGTGCCAGGGTGTCCAATGGTGAGTGGACAAGAGGCCACCCCCAGGAGGCCAGCTAGCACACCACAAGGGGCCATCGAGTCCTAGATGCACCGCCCGAGTCGGGGTGCAGTCACGTTGGTGGGGCGAGTGTGAGCAGGTTGGCGGGGCTTGGTGTTTGCAGACCCGCGGGGCCGGAGCACTGGAGCAAGGGCCACCTGAACATCCGGGCCATCCGGGCCATCAGGGCCTAGGGGCAGGGGTCCGAAGCCTCTGCAAATTCCTTCTCCCAGCTCTTGGGTTGGAGACAGCAGCCCTTTGGTGGAACAACCTGAACTGCAGCCCCAGATCCACCACCTCCTGTTAACTCTGCAAACTTCACCAAGTTGCTCACCCTCCCCGGGCCTCAGTTTTCTCATCTGTAAAATGTTACGGCAATGATGGGTTGCATGGATTCTGATCCGACTGCCAACAGTGTTCAACAGGTAAACAAGACCCGGATCGTTTCCCAGGATGCTCATCAGATGCGCCACATGTCAGACTATTTGCTCCTCTTCTGAGGTTTCGTGGCTCCTGTAGGTTAAGACCTATGCTTGGCTCAACAGAGACTTGAAATAACCAGGGTTCAGACTAATCAGAGGTTCTTTTTCTTTTTTTGCGTTTTTTTCCAGAGATTCATATTTTCCTTTCTTTCTTTCTTTCTTTCTTTCTTTCTTTCTTTCTTTCTTTCTTTCTTTCTTTCCTTCCTTCCTTCTTTCACCTTCCTTTCTTTTCTAGAGAGTGAATTCAGAGGTGCTTAGACACTGAACCACATCTCCAGCCCTTTTTTTGGTTTTCATTTAGAGACAGGGTCTCCCTAAGTTGCTTAGGGCCTGGCCTGCTAGGTTGCAGAGAGGCTGGCTTTGAACTCAGGATCCTCCTGCCTCAGCCTCCTGAGCCGCTGGGATGACAGGCGTGCACCATCACACCCAGCTTAGAGATTCATATTTTCTTCTCATTTGAAAAGAAGCCTAAGTCTAGCACTCTATGTCCCCCCAAATCATTGACGTTGGTTGCAGATTTACTCAGTCTTGCTGCTCCGCTCTCCTTAGAGTGTGGTTTCCATCATCAAGATCACAGAATCGCTGCTGCCACTCCAACCATCACGTCTTCATTTCAGGCAAGAAGAAAGAGAAAGAGAGGAGGGCACCCTAGTGTCTCAGCTGAGTGAGTCTCATTTAAGTTGCTTTCCTTGGAAGCCCCACCCAATGACTTACCCATTGATAAGAAGGGGCTTGTCAACAGTAACTGCAAAGGAAACTGGGAAATGTTGGTTTTAGTTGGCCTGCTGCCACTCCTGATAAAAATTAAAGTTTAGTTGCTAAGGAAAAGGGAGGAAGGCTGTTGGGTGGCAGTCGGCAGGATCTGACTCGTTTTGTCCAGGAGGGTCCGTGTGTTTGACATATATTCCCTCCCTGTTAAAATCACACGGATCCTTGGAGGACTGGCTCAGATGCCTCCACTCCCCTAAAGACTGCTCTGGAAACTTCTGTCGAGCAAGCGCCAGCGTCTCCCTGCCTCGCTCAGCACAATTAGTCAAATGTGGCTGCTGAGCTCAGGAATGTGGCTTGTGGGACTGAATTTTAAATTTTATTTAAATTTTAAAAAACAACAACAAATACTGCATTCGATTATTGGAAAACTTTTAGTATGTTTGAGACGACTTGGTGCACAAGTCGGCTTTTTCAACCATAACTTTGAAGAGATTTAAATACAGATCAAGTCTTTTCAATAAACATTTGCCATCTGAATGGAGATGTGCTATGTCAGGGATTTCAAACGTAGTACAGGAGCAACCACAAGTGTGAAATGTCATACTGACACTTGTTTTATAGGGATTATATGTCGAAATGATAATATTTGGGGTGTTCTGGGTAAAGTAGCTTGTTAAAATTAATTCCACCTGTTCCCTTTACCTTATTTTTTTTGGGGGGAGGGGGAACCAGGGATTGAACTCAGGGGCACTCAAGCACTAAGCCATATCCCCAGCCCTATTTTGTATTTTATTTAGAGACAGGGTCTCACTGAGTTGCTTAGCACCTCGCCATTGCTGAGGCTGGCTTTGAACTGGCGATCCTCCTGCCTCAGCCTCCTGAGCTGCTGGGATGACAGGCATGTGCCACCGCCCCCAGCTTCCTTTACCTTTTTTTTTTAATATATATATATATATATATTTTTTTTTTAAAGAGAGAGAGAGAATTTTTAATATTTATTTTTTAGTTTTTGGCAAACACAACATCTTTGTTTATATGTGGTGCTGAGGATCGAACCCCGGGCCGCACGCATGCCAGGCGAGCGCGCTACCACTTGAGCCACATCCCCAGCCCTCCTTTACCTTTTTTAATGTGACTACCAAAAAGTTTTAATTACATCTGTGACTCTGAGTATGTTTCTACTGCACAGTTCTGTAATACCTTCCGTATTTGGATCAGTTGTTAATACACCTGCCTCCCTCATCCAGGTACCATGCTACCTGACAGCGGGAATCATGGTGGAATTTCTAGCTACTATTTACTGAGCACTTACCAAGTGCTAGGTGATACGTTGTTGCTGTTACTCAAAGCATTTTGGGGAATGGTTATGGATTCACAAAAATTTTCATATAAAAAGGTAGAGGTGTCCTGGGTAGATCAGTGGTAGAACAACCCTGGGCTCCATCCCCAGTACCACCACCCACCCAGCCCCACACACCAACAGAATAGAGAACTGTTCCATGGCCACACAGACCCCTCTTGCTACCCTTTAATAATACAACTGCCCTCCCCCAACCCCTGTCAACCATTAATCAATTCTCCAGTTTATTTTCAAAATGTTACAGAAATGGAATTATCCCAGATGTGATCTTTTGAGATTGGCTTTTCAGCATGGTGCCCTTGAGATACATCCAAGTTGTTGCTTAGATCAATAGGTCACTTCTTTCTGCTGCATAATATTCTACGGTGTAGACATGTGGTTGACCCATCTTCCAACAGAGGGATTTGTGGATTATTTGGCAATGATGAACAAAGCCAACCAACTGCCCATGTATGTTATTTGTTTATTTATTTTGTGCAAACATAGCTTTTTCTTTCTCTGGGATAAAATGTGAAGAGTGCAGCTGTGCATTGTGTCTGTAAATGTATCATTACTTCACTAAAAGCAACACATTAGAGGAAATAATACCCGCTTTGAAGAACACACCAGGATTGGGATCTGACCTTGAGTGGCCGCCACTCTCAGCTCACTCCCCTGTAACATGGGTGTGTTTCAAACAATCCTCAGGGTTGGCGAGGCTGAGAGGTAAGCAGACCCGGTGTGGTGCAGGACTAGCACTGAACAGCCCGAGGTGAACCCCCTAGTGCAAGCATTTCCTTTGTGTCCCTGTGGGGTTCCTAGGACAGTGTGGGGGGTCACAGAAGGCACCAGATCAACCGTTGCTCCAGGAAGGAAGTTGGGGGTGGGAGGTGGGACAGGCAGAGGCTGGAGCTCAGCTGGGGTTTCAGAACAGGTGGGTGAGCTCACAGGCTCTGCACTCAGCCAGGATCTGGCCTAGAATAGAAGCCACCTGCTCTGGCTGGCTTGGCACTCCTTCTTGGAGTGACGGGTGGCAGGTGCAGGCTGCTCGCTCGGCAGGTGCCTGTGGCTAGCAGTGACAACAGGGGCCCAGAGCTCTTGGCGATCTTTTCCTGCACGGGAGGCCTGGAGCAAACCCTGTCTCTTGTACCACAAAGACCTAGGACTGGCTAATGGCCGCTATTTCTTAAGCATATATTATGTGCTAGACACTGCACAAAACCTCCACCCAACCCAAAGAGGGAGGGACTGTCATTCTCCCCGTGGTATAGATGAGGAGACTGGGGCTCAGAAAGGGACACGGTTGCTTATGTCCATTTGACCCCAGTCGGCTTCATTTGATCCACAAGCCATCTCCTGCCACACATAAGCTCCACACCAACCTTCCCCTTGCCCACCATTAAAGGAGCAGAAGAAACCAGTAAATGCAACAGAGGGAGGGGCCCAGGAGAGCCTTCACTCTCTCCTCCAGACTAAAGTTTGGCCCCAGGTGAAATGTACAAGTGAGGACTATTTTACTGACTTAACAGAAACCCATCTCAACCAGATTTATAGCAAAATGGAGATTTATTGGTCCTATCAACTAAAATGTGCCAGGGTTCTGGTTTCAGGTCCCGATGGATCCAGGTGCTCTCTATTAGCTCAGCTTTCCCCTGTGGACTTTCCGCTTTGACTTCCTTGTTGGGCAGCCTCTTTGTAGAGGCAAAGAGAGTCGTCACCCTTAACCCTGTGGTGACTTCCCAGCAACGAAGCCGTTCCAGTGAGAAATGAAAGTATCTGTTTTCAAAGAACTGTCTTCAAAAGCCCAGGGCTGACTGTCATTGGACCATTATGTATGACGTGTCCAGTCCTGATCCACCCACTGAGTAGCCAGGAGGATGGGATACACCAACTGGCTGCACCTGAGACACATGCCTTCCTCTAGAGTTGGGGTCAGGGGGTCCCTCTCCAAACCAAGACTCAAAATGAGAGTGGGGTCACTCAGATGATGCACACCTGTCATCCCAGCGGCTCAGGAGGCTGAGGCAGGAGGATCCCAAGTTCAAAGCCAGCCTCAGCAACTTAGTGAGGCGCTAAGCAACTCAGTGAGACCCTGTCTCTAAATAAAATACAAAATAGGGCTGGGATGTGGCTCTGTGGTTAAGTGCCCCTGGGTTCAATCCCCAGTACAAAAAAAAAGTGGGACAATTTTGCCCAAAGGAAAAATGGGATGGTATTCATAGGAGGTAAACTGGAACAACGAAGAACGATCCCCACTCATCAGTGCTTCAGGCCGCACACATCTCTGTCTGGGGAGAAGAGATTCCCTGTGGCGAGAGATATTAGGAAAAAAATCCCAGTGGCTTTCAGAGGCCACATGGGCTGTGTCATGGAGTTTCCAGACACTTCCTGAGCAACTGTGTGGGAAAGACAAGCTTTCAGGGTGTGTTTAGCTCGAGGTTCTCTGTATTGTTATCTCCAGAGCTTGCTCTCTGAGCTCTAACCCACTCCAACTCTTCAGAAATATCAAAACTGGACTTTGTGTGGTGGGGGCATGGTCTGTCTTGAACCAGGCCAAGGGAAAATCCCAAGCCTGCATTTCTTTAGGTTGGTGGCTCTGCATCACAGTCCCAAAGACACCCCCGCCACACAGACACACACACACACACACACACACACACACACACACCAGCTGAATCACAGAGTTTGGGTCAGCCTAGGAGGGAGGGGGGGTTCCTGGAAACTACTAAGCTGAAGAGGTCCGGGAGGTCCCCACAGGGTTCCCTTGGAATTCACGACTTCCCTTTGTGTCATTTTTGTTTAAAGCATTGGTTAACTCTAAGAAAAGGGACAGGGCCACCATACAGAACGGAATCCTCCCCCGCCTTGAGTTAGTCAGGGCTCCTGCGCAGGGACACTTTTTTTTTTTTCCCCTAACACAGGAAATGCAGGAAACCAGCACCAGCTGATTAAAACAACACACACACACACACACACACACACACACACACACACACACGCACACGCACACACGCTTTTTCAACTTGTGCAGAAACTTGCCCCTACACTCCTGGCAGCGATCGGGGGCTGGGCCATTGTGACGTCAGGCCGGCAGCCAGCCAATGGGCGCGCGGTTCCGACTTCCTCATCTGCATACTGCGGTCTCGCTGGTTCAAATTTCAGGGCCATCTGTACCGTGGCGCTTTCTTTATGTTCAAGGTTACCCACGGCGGGCAGAGGACAAGCTCCACTTCTGGCCTTCCTGCCCGGCTAGATTGAAGGAGAGGAGTGGGGCAGCCAGTTCCTGCCGGGAAAGGGGCCTCGTGGAGGTTGCGAAATCCAGCCGGGCATGGGAGAGGAAAGCGTTGGCCAGGCAGAAAGGGCGGAAGGCAGGGATGGGTCCCTGACCCCATTTTTCCTGTCTTGACCTTTCTGGCACACCCCTGCACTTCCCAAGTGATTTAATGACCTATGCTTTAACTCAGACTCAACTCTGAAATTTGAGTAAAGAGAAATGAGGCCCAGGTTACTTGAATTATTATGCTTGATTTTTATCTCGTCGAGGACTGAGAGCTCAGGCATATGAATTGAACATGCAAATGTGTGCAAAACAACATGCATAATTTAAGATCCTCCAGTTAGCAGGGGGAAACAATTGAGTAACCTCACTGCTTTCTCTGAAGCAGTTTTGCAAGAATATCCTAACGTTTTTCGTTTGTTTGTTTTTTAGCTGATAGGAGGGATTGGAAAATCAAACTTGAAGCAAAGGGGTAAGTGTAGTTATTACAAGCAAGAAAAGCACAAGGAGATTATGATATTAGAATACCATAGAGTCAAATTTCACTTATTTAGTGGGGGTTTTGGTGTGAATCCCCACAACCAAGCTTCCCTTTACCTTGGTGCTAACTGTAAATATGGCCTCTAGCTCTATTAGAGCTCTGGTCTCACAAGATTTGATTAAACAGATTTGGGCAGAAATAGAGAAATCATGACAGATATCCCACACATTTCTGCCCAAAGGGGACTACCCTTGAGAAACTCTGCCTTAGAAAACATACTTTATCTCTTCAGTTGCCTCCCTGACCCAAAAGCTGTACAGAAAGCCCTCATCTGTATGTGCAGGAATTTGACCAGAAACTGGAGCGGCCCTTAGTAGGAAGAGAGCTGACCCACTGGGACAAGGTGGGCCTCCTACTGCAGTGCGGGTGTGTGGTTGAAATTTTTGTCTGTTTGTTTGGTACCAGGGATTGAACCCACGGGTGCTTAATCACTGAGCCATATCCCCAGCCCTTTTTAATATTTTATTAGAGACAGGGTCTCACTGAGTTGCTTAGGACATCGATCCGTGGCTAAGGCTGCGTTTGAACTTGAGAAGTGCCTTAGCCTCCGGAATCACTGGGATTACAGGGATACGCCACCACACCCTACGTAAATCCCTTTTTACACACCTACATATATATAAAATTGTTGAGGGCCACAGCCGAGTCGGGATGACACATGGCATTTTTGCCAGAAGTAGTGGTTGAGAGGTGACGCCAGCGAGCCACTAAGATGATGACCTTTGAGTTCTTGCGGAGATCCCGTTGAGTTCCGGTTGAATTCCAGTTGAGCTCTGGGGGGGGGGGGGGATTCCTGAAGAGTTCGAATTGGTTGGGGAAGTGCTGGAGGAGGGATTTCCGGTTGGTGGTTCCTGGAGGAGCCTCGCTCGTGGCCTTCGGGAGAGTTCCCGGGGAGCGTGTGTGGAATGTGCTGGTGGAGTTCAGAAATAAAGTTTGTTCCTGCTTCAGTGGCTCCTGATTTGTGCCCAGCCAGACTGCGGCATAAAATAGTTTCTCCTTCTCCCATCCATAGTTTTACTTTCTGAAGTTTCAGTGACCCACAGTTGATGTGTAATTTTCAATAGAAAATTCCAGAAACTTGTAAGTTTTGATAACTTTTATTATGGTATATTGCTGTAATTGTTCTGTTTCATTGTAAGTCTTAACCTCTTACTGTGCCTAATTCATGAATGAAACTTTTTCATAGGTACATTTGCATAGAAAAAAAAAAACAAACTCATGGAAGACATAGAGTTTAGTGCTACCCGTGGTTTCAGGCACCTATGGAGAGAGAGGCTTGGGAAGTATCTCCTGCAGATAAAGGGGGGTGGGGTTACTGTATCGAATTGAATCTTTTTCTGGAGAATTCTAATACAACATGTAACTGACCAAGGGCTCCAGGTGCTATCTCCCCTGGTCTGTGCTCTCAGCCTGTGACTGAGCCCTACAGGGACAACAAGGTAGGAAATGTGACAGGGCTTGGAAGACGGGGGTCTGCTCTGATCAGGGGTCTGGAGCCTGAGGACTCTCCCAGGGACACTCCTACCCAACCTTTCTCCCCTGTCCCCTTCACGTGGGGTCCCATGACCCCCTGGCCTTCCCCTGCCTCTTGCTTAGACCTTCCCCCAGCAAACCCTTCTGCGTTAAATCCCATTTTAGCCCCTGCTCCCAGAACCAGGCCAAACACAAAAGGTTTTCACCAGGAAATGAAGACTGTGACAAGCGTAACAAGCCCCGTGTGACAAGAACAGTGTAACGAGAGTGTAACAACAAGGTCTGCGCCTCTGGACCTTCCTTTAATGATAAGCCCGTTTCTCTCCTGGCTCCGGGGGCGGAAGAGGCCAGTAAATGCCATCTTCAGGAAAGACAGCAGCTGAGGGGAGGCCCAGGCAGGGAGAGGCTGGAAGCCCTTTCTGGAGGACTTCAGGCTCCATCTGCATGAAGCAATGAAGTCCCGTTACCCCAGGAACCTTCTGGATTCATCCACCAGACCCCTCCACCACTTCCCAACCTGGCTTCCTTGGCTGTGATCCCTTTCCCCGGGTGATTAAATAACTCCTTTCTGAATGAATTCTATCATTTGAACCACTTACCCCAGTCGACTCCCTGTCCACCAGGGTTCACAGGAGTTCATGCTTCTGGAACGTTCTGAGTGGCAGCTGAGAACAGGTGTGTGGGGGGGGGGGCAAGCTTTATTTTATTTCGTTTATTTTTCTCTTCCTCTTTCCTCGGGCGCTGCCTCCACCCTGGCTTCTTTAGTCTCGGTGTCCCCGTTGGTCACCTTATCTCATGGACACAACAACTTCCTTCTGGGTTTTTCTGTTGTTTCTGTTTTTTTGTTTGGTTTTGTTTGCATGAGGCAGGTCTTGGGCAGTCCTTCCCACGTGGGCAGCATCCGCAGCACAGATTTCACCCCTCCGTCCAGCTCTCCTTCTGGGCAGAAGCACTCTGCTTCCCGTGGAGCGACAGTTCCAGGTTGGTGTGGTGGTGATCAGCCCTGCTCACGTGGCCGAGTGGTTGGTAAAGGCGGGGGAGGCATCCTGGGCCCTCCTCACTTCTTCCCACCCCCAAAGAGGAAGGGGATCCGGTTTCCCAAGTAAGGAACTCTGGGGAGAAAGTTCCCTGGGTACCTACTTGGTGCCCGTTGGCACCGAGCAGATCCCCAGGTAGAGAAATCCTGCTCTAGTTCCCAAGGGACGAGAGAGAGAGCGCTACGAGATGCTCTGGCTAGAGGTCCTAGACCAGGTCAGGTGTTAACCCAGGTGAGCCGAGGGTGGGAGCTCAGCAACACAGGGCAAGTTAGGAAGTCAAGTGGCCCTGACGTCCTGGAGGGGACTATGAGGTCACAGCCAAGGGTGTGCAATCATGAAATCAAGCTGGGGGTTAACATGGGGGTCCGAGCCAAGACTTGTAGCAGGTGTTAGGACCAATGCCAGGCCAGCGAGGTCAGAGTGGATGGTCCAGGACAAAGGCTGTGGAGGAATTGCCAGTGTCGGTGGCTCATTTGCATTGAATGACGGCCATGTGGCTGGGGTGAGGCCTGCCAGTTTAAAGGCACGTGGCCAGGCCAGGCCCCATCCATGTCTAAACACTGGAGCGAGACCAGGAAGCAGCTATCCCGGGCCCACGCCCAGAGGGCCAGGAATCCCCAACTGGATTAGGAGCTTGGGATCCTTTCCAGGGGGAAATAGAGCCCACTAGTGGGGTCCAATTGAACCCCAGACCCAAACCAAACAGAAAGGCCAATCCGTGCAGATCAGGTGTGTGAATGGAATCCGAGTCAATAGATAGCAATGGGGAGGTGGGTGTGGCCCAGTAGTAGGGCACTTGCCTAGTGGGCAAGAGGCCCTGGATAGGGTCCCCAGTGATGCAAAAAATCCCCAAACACACAAACAGTCGTTATTTCTAGAGAACTGAGATTCAAGACTAGGAACCTATTATAAGAAGCATTTTTTCATCCATCCAATCATTCATTCATTCATTCATTTATCTGTTCACTCACTCATCCATCCATCCATTCATTCATTCAGCCAATCATTCATTCATTCATCCATCTATTCATCCATCCAGTGATTCATTTTCATCCATCCATCATCCATCCATTCATTCATTCATCCAATGATTCATTCATTCATCCATCCATCATCCATCCATTCATTCATTCATTCATCCAATGATTCATTCATTCATCCATCCATCATCCATCCATTCATTCATTCATTCATTCATCCTTATATGCATGGAAGAAGCAGGAGGGTAATGCTATATCCCATATCTGGGATACTAGCCTAAGAGTCTGGGCCCCAGCACTGAAGTTCTGCCGTCTGAGCAGGGCCTGGTATAACTCATGGTCGAGTCTATGAAGCCACAAACTATGGCTGTCTAAACAGAAGCAAGGCAGGTTGGAACATCTAGACCAAGAGAGGAAGGTAGATGAGGGTCTTTATCAGAACTAGTTTCATGGATTGACTAATGATGAATCCAGATACCAGGGGAGCTCACACACACACACACAGCCTTCAATAATCAGTCTAGTTGGCCCTCCCCGTATAGACAGCTCTTGATTACCAATATGTGGATTATCTGCCGGGTGATCCCACCGCCTAGCAAACCTCCCCCATCCTCCGTCATTCAGATAGTGCAAATTAATTTTCTGTGTTAGTCAAAGAAGAACAGATTTAGGAAGGTAAATTTGCAGAATCCAAATTACAGAATGAATTCCAAAGTCAAATAGGAATTATTCGGGATTAGCACAGATGGGAAGGGAGGGGTGGTAGGGGTAGGACTCACTCTCTCGGCCACTTGCTCGGCAAATGGTTCTTCATGGAGCGGGTGGGCAGCAAGAAAGGGGGTACAGCTTTGGGGGTTTCACTTCTCCTGACCTGTTACCGTTTGACCTCATCCTGAGCAGCTGGTAGACAAAGGAGAAGTTGTAAAAATTAAGATCTTGTGTGAAATAATCAGAGGAACACGGTGTCACAACCTGTTGAGGAAGCAGAGGGACAGGGCAGGCGGCACCGGGGGAACCCCATATCTGAGCCAGGGGCAGGGAGTCTGAGCCCTCAGCTGGAGAATCAGGCCTCCGACCCACATGCCCCAGCCTGCCAGGGCACATGGGGGCACAGCGCCCTCCGACACACTCATCCACTGCTGTGTTTCTGGCTCAGCATGGGGGTCTCGGATCTCCTGTGTTCCAACCCCTGCCTCAGTGCCCGGACTTGGGATCTAAATTGCCGAAGCTGCCTGATAACCGGAGCCCAGGCCCCCGATGCCCATGGCGTGGTGCTTTGGCTTGGCGCTCTTGCCTCTGAGCTACCTGTGACTGGCCATGCTCAACTCCAAGATGACATTTGCCAGTCTGTAAACAAAACCATTCCACCTCTTTCCAAGTTCAAGGCATGAGAATCATGGCAGAGGAAAAGACCGATGTGATCTCATTGCAGAAGAAAGCTGAAGCCCTCTGCTTAGGTCTCATGGCCAAATTTGCTTAGATCCATCATGTTCTAAACACATGAAGGTCTATCTTTTCACCAGACATTGGCTGGGAAGCTCAGTCGTCTCAGGATCACTATCTCTGAGATTCTTTGGACAACTTGCTCATGATCTCACAGTGGCTGCCATGGCTCCAGCCACCACTTTCCTAATTCAAGGCATGAGGAACATGGCAGAGGAAATGCCAGCTGTGATCTCATTCCGTGTGTGTGTGTGTGTGTGTGTGTGTGTGTGTGTGTATGTGTGTGTGTGTGTGTGTGTGTGTGTGTTTACCCAGGTGGCATCCCTGTGAGTTTTCTCTTTGCCATCTCTGTTTTTTGGATGCTGAAGCTGAAGCCCAGAAAGCTCCAATGAACCCATGTTTCGCAGCCCCCGTGGCTCAGAGGCTCCTGGGAGTCAGCTTTGTGGGTTTCGGACAAAAGCTGAGAGCCCAGCGAGCCTTTCAAATTACATTTAAGAATGAGCTGCTGGTGTAGGGGCACCTTAAAGGATCATCTGCGTTGTCCCTTGGTAGGAGAATGTGGCTGCCCTGTCCCTGCTGAGCCTCAGGGCCGCTCCCTTTGCCCTTCCAGGGAACATAAGCTGTTCCCTGCTTGGGAACCTTTGGGGCTGCGCCTCTCCCCTGGAAAGACTCAGCTTTCTGCAAGCCCCCTGTGTTGGTGCCTGGCTGCTCTCCGCTGCAAGTTCTCTGAGGACGGTTCTCTGTCATTCTTGTGCCCTGTGTCATCCCCACTGTGGAGAACAGCGCTTGGACCCCTCTGGTGCTTCTGCGAGTCCATTCTTTCTTATTGTTTGAAACGTCAACGCCTCCAATGCCTGCAGACGAGCTCAGATTAGTGAGCTCGGTTCAGAAGGCCCTCGCTGGCGGCTGAATGGATGGATCATGGACCCTTTAGCAGGGCGAGCCCCTTGTTGCATTTTGAGTGTTAAAATTTGACCTAGAGAGGGTCTGAGCGCCCAGGAACAAGGACATGCCTGCAAATTCTGGGCCCCGCTATCTAACACATCTACTGATGGGACAGTGACAGCCACCAAGCATCCTCATTGGGTCCACACCCAAGTCAGGTCCTTGGGGTACTTTATCTCATCCAATCCCCCCCCAAACCCTCTGATGGAGGCGTTTGACCTTTTTTTTTTTTTTTTTTTTTTTTGAGAGAGTGAGAGGGGAGAGAGAGAGAGAGAGAGAGAGAGAGAGAGAGAGAGAGAATTTTTTAATATTTATTTTTTAGTTCTCGGCGGACACAACATCTTTGTTGGTATGTGGTGCTGAGGATCGAACCCGGGCCGCACGCATGCCAGGCGAGCGCGCTACCACTTGAGCCACATCCCCAGCCCGGCGTTTGACCTTTTTAAAGGCATCTGACACCACAGATCAGAGCAGGAGAATTGGGGGGCGCCGTGAAAGACTGGGCCAGAGAGGCGGGGGTTGGAGAGAAAGGGGTTTCCAGGGTGAGGCTGAATGGAGACCCGGAGGCTAATGGTGGGGGGTGGAGGGAACACGATCCTGGGGATTTCAGGTCAGCAGAGAGCCCAGCCACCAGGCTCTCGTTGAGTCAGGGGCTCTGGGTCACCTCGGAGGCCTGGGCTGGCCACTATCTGTTTGTATGTGCCCGCATGGTTAATGATGGCAGCTGGGGTCTGATAAGGCGGGGCCTCCTGTCCGGAGGGTCCGGTTATCTGCAGTTCTACAGCCCTGTCCCGAGGTAATGAAGCAGATAAGCTGATGGATGGTGGCTGCCTGGGCCCTCTGCTGAGAACTGGGAGCAAGAAGCGGGGAACAGCCCCGGAGATGGGACAGAAGTGGGGTCGCCGAGTGCCATGGAGCCCATCCTCAGAAACACAGGCACCCCCAGGTGAGCCTCTGTGCTGGGAGCTGAGCTCACACTTCCTCCAAACACCCCAAGCTTGGCTGGGACTTGGGATCTAAGTGGCTGAAGCTGCCTGATAAGCTCCCTGCAGGCCCCAGATACCCAGGGCCCCACCAGGGGAGAGGGCTTCAGAGAGGCCAGTTGACTCCTTCAACTTGACCCTGTTCTAGCAGGGCCCATGTTCAGTATCTCCGTGATTCAACTCAGGTCAGCTGAATTGACGTAATTGTCATCCAGTAAAAATGTTGTTCTTGCCAGGCCCAGAGGCTCAGGAGGCTGAGGCAGGAGGATCGCGGGTTCAAAGCCAGCCTCAGCAACAGTGAGGCCCTAAGCCACTCAGTGAGACCCTGTCTCTAAATAAAATACAAAATAGGGCTGGGGATGGGGCTGTGTGGTCGAGTGCCCCTGAGTTCATTCCCCAGTACCCCTGCCCCCCAAAAGGCAAAAGCCCATGATGAACAAAATATCAACATTTTAAGTTGAGAGAGGACCAGGATGGCGGCTCAGGGGTAGGACACTTCTCTTGCATATGCTGGGCCCTGGGGTTCAACCCCCACCCTGCCAAAGGAAAAAAAAAGTTCCGGGGGGAAAAGAGGGTGGGGAGAGTCAGTAACGGGGCCAGTCCATCCTGGAGACTGGGGAGAAAGAAAGAAAAACCAGTTAACACTGACCCTGTCTTTATTTAAAAATTGAATATTTTGCTCATCATGGATCCCCCCCCCCGATTAATGTTGAATTTTTAAAAAAAATATGGCACGAATATATTTATCGTGATTACTGAATTTTTGACACCACCTTAAATTTGGTACCCAAAACAAATGTCTCCTTCCTCTTTTTCTTTTCTTTTTTTTTTTTTCTTTAACTTTTAAATTTGGTTACTTGTATTATGTTAAGCTAGGTTTGGGGAGCACTTACTATGAGCCAGACACTGGTCTCTAAGGCTTATTTAAAAAAAGAAAAAAATGATACTATGTCTCAACTTCTCATGGCACAGATTATGGGACCGGCCTGAGTCTTCTTATCCTAGACCCAGGCCTTGGATTGAGAGTCGGAGCTGGTGAACTAGCACGGAAGGTGCAGGCAGTGGGAAAAGTCAGGCCAGTGGCCACGGGGGGACAGCGAAGCCTCAGAACTTGGCCGCCTTCTAAATGACACATTTTCTTCAATATTATTTAAAAAAAAAATGTTTAATGATATCACAAAAGTTTTTTTTTTTTTTTTAATGAAAACGCTTTTTTCTTTTTTCTGATTCTAATAACAACAGGCTAGGGGTGAAGCTCGATGGTCGAGTGCTTGCCTCACATGGGCAAGGTCCCAGGTTCCATTCCCAGCACTGCCAAAAGTAAATAAATACATAAACAAATGTAATACTTGGAAAAATAAAAAGCATCAAAAAAGAAACAGAAAATAAAATTCACCCAAATCCTATCACCCAAAGATAATCACTGTGGAGGAACTTGGTATCGGCCCTTCTCAGATGTTCTCCATGTGGATGGAGCAGTGTTCAGTTTATATAAGGTGATCGTGACGGCTGTGCTGCTCTGTCCAGTGTCTTTTCCCTGGGCAATGTCAAGGGCATCTTTCCATCTCAGTAAATACAGACCCTCAGCATCATTTTTAATGACTGCATAGTATTCCATCCAGAGGATACCACATTTATATCATAAACTCCCTGCCTATGAGCATCTAGGCTATTTTTGAAAAAGGAAGGAATTCTGGGTTTTTTTTTTTTGTTGTTGTTTTTTTCTTTGAAGTGCTGGGGATAAAACTGAGGGCCTCATGCATGCCACTGAACTATACCCCCAGCCCAAGAAAAAGTTCTTTTAAAGAAAATAAATCATTTCAAATCAATCCCAAACAACAGTTTCATTTTGGCCTTCTCTTCCTGTCCGTGGGCCTAAGACAGAGTTTTCCATGGTTGAGATCACAGGGACTGCTCACCGCCGTGTTCTCTAAACGCAGTGGACTGTAACATAGCCCTGTGTTGTTTTATGCTCTTCATTGAGTTTCCTCTTACTGGGGGTGAGTGGGGGGGATTGACACAATTCACATGCTTTTGTTTATTTTAATGATCTTTTAAAAAATTTTCTTAGCTTTCTGGCCATCCCAAAACCAGGCATCTGGCTACATTGGTTCTGGGCATTTGCCGGGAGAGGGGTCATCTTGGCTGCAGGGAAGGCCCTCATATATACAGCTTTTTCTTTCTTTTGAGCAATTTCCTTTGGATAATTTCCCAGGAATGAGATGGCTGGATCAATGAGCAGCAACGTTGTTAATGACCCTACATATCGACACGCACATAGCTATATTATAAAATCACACCCACCAGCCCCTGCTGAACCACCGGTGGCTTACGGTCTCACCAGCACTTGGTGGAACCAGTTTAAATTCTATGCTAATTTAGCAGGTACAAAAACGATATCTTGTTCTCATTTTCATCTCTGATCTCAAAGCAGGGGATTTTTTTTTTTTTTTTTTTTTTTTTTTTTGCGCATTTGACTGCTTTTTGTTGAATAATTCTTGAGAATCTTCCTGTTAGAAATGGCTGAAAAATGGGCTGGGGTGGTGGCTCAGTGGTAGACCGCTTGCCTAGCATGTGTGACGCCCTAGTTCGATTCTCAGCACCATATACAATAAATTTTTTAAAAAATTCATCAACAACTCATAAAAATATTTTTAAAAAATAAGAATTGGCGGGGCTGGGGATGTGGCTCAAGCGGTAGTGCGCTCGCCTGGTGTGTGTGCAGCCCGGGTTCCATCCTCAGCACCACATACAGACAAAGATGTCGTGTCCAGCGAGAATTTAAAAAAAAAAAAAAAATATATATATATATATATAAATTCTCTCTCTCTTTTAAAAAAATAAAAATAAAAATAAATAAGAATTGGCTGATAAGAAGCCAACCTGAACCCCTTCCCCAGGTGCAAAGGAGAGGGGCCCCCTTGGTTCAAGTGCAGGTTTGCACATCACCCTCGGAGTTCTGCTACCTCGGTTTGACAGAGAGAAGCCCAGTGAGGCCTTATCACTCTGCGGCAGCAAAAAGGACTGGAAAGTAGGTCGAGGAATGAACCCTGCGGGCTCCAGGAATGAGAGAGGACGATGCAGCTGGAAGTCGGGGCTGAGCTGGGGACGGCCGCCCCAGGGTCTCGGGCAAGGTCTGGACACGTGGCCCCTGCCCTGGGCACTGCTGGGGGAAGAGCCTTCCCCACCCCAAAGCACCCCAGCGCGCCGTCTTCCACCTTCTTCTGTTCAGCCAGACTCTTTGGGTCGTCTGCCCTGGGAAGTCAGATGGTTCCAAGAGGTGACAGTGATCTCACCCAGAGAACGTTCCCTTCTAAAAACACCTCCGGGATTCATCTTCTCCCTCGACTCCAGCATCAGGTGAGAGGCGTGAGCTTCCCGTCCCTGGATGAGTCCGTCCGACGCCACATGAGACCTTGCTTTTACTCCCAGTTTGCGCAGAACTTTGTGTTTGGCACGTTCGATGCGCTAAGATGACACACAGAAGCTGACGCCTCAGAGCTAAGGAGACAGGGCTTGGCCGAAGGACGGCAAGGGGGAGATCCAGTTTGAACTGAAGGATGCAGCCTTTCTAACTCAGTCGCACCCAGGTGTTCACATCCCACAGATGACAGACTCCAGTGGCTACAGGGTTAGAGTATCAGAAAGTGACTACCTAGAGGAAGCCATTGGGTGCACAATAGGGAGTGGGGGGGAGCATGGTAAACAGAAAAGTGCCTGCATCCTTACTCTTGCCCCGAGCCTTGACCCTCAAATTAAATAATAATAATAATAATAATCGTGGTTGCGGCCTATCAGAACGTGTAGGCAAGGCTGAGCAGGGACCCCAGGATCCTGGCTTGGAGTTCTGGAAGAGCCAGCTGCCTCCAACATCTCTGTCAGCCTCCAGTACCAAGTCTCGGGCTCCACTCCGCCAGCCTTCCTTAGCTCCCCTCCACCTGGACCCCACTGTGAAAAGAGCCAAACATTCTCCCGAAAGACCGGTTTGGGACGGGTGGGCAGCTCTTGTCCAGGTGACAGCATGCCTATGGTCTCCACCGCCTGACGCAGATATGGAGACAGATGCTCCAGTTTGAACGTCTCGGGTTGCAAGGTACAGGAGTCCACGGAGGCTCGCCCAGGCGGAATGATGAAGACCGAACCTCTCAGAACCAAGGCCAAGAAGAAGATGAAGCACCAAGATGCATCCCAGAAATGACAAGAACTGGGAGTGAGAAACGAGAGGTGTCCCAGGGCTGGAGGGAGACAGGCTCTTGGAGACTGTGGGTGGGCAGCTGTCCCCGCTGCTGGATGGCACTTTGGAGCAGATGTGTCATCTGGCTTACGAAGCATGGGACACTGACTGTTTTAGACCAACATCTATCCAGGGCCCACCTCTCCTTCCATCCCACAGGAATGAGCCCTTGACCCAAATGAACCAGAGGTAGGACAAGGCTGGCTTTGATACACCCTGTCCATGAGACATTCAAGACACTCGGCTCATTCACCCTCCGAGGCCCATAGATATGCCCTGGTTCCCGTCCTTCCTTCACCTTGACCAGTCTTTCCCCTGCTTCTGCACATGGAGATCATCTCCTAAGTCTCCGGCCTCGTTTTCTGTTGCTTACGACCCCAGGACCCTGGCTGGTCCCTCTTCTCTGACCACTGTGCTAACACAGGGCCTCTCCGGCTCCTCACTCCCTCACGGCCTTGCCGATCTTTTTGAGCACCTAGAATTTTATGGGTGCTTTGCTGTTGACTTCTGTGATGTCTTTCTCTGACACCAGGTTGTAAGCTCCGTGCAGATGGGAGCAGGAGAGTCTCCGTGACTGCTGAATGTCCCAGGTCCCACTTGTGCCTGATAATCCGTGAGTCCTAGGAAGGTTTACCTAGTGAAGCTCGGGCCTTGGGAGGGCAGCGCTGGAATCTTCCTGTTCCTCAGGTACCTGAGTGGTCTGTAGGGTGCCCTGTGGGCCACTCAGAGTCAGGACGGACAAATAGCAGCAGTTGGAAAAACCGCAGGGATACTGAGCCGGCATCAAAGTACCCCAGAGAGAAAATTCTGGAATTTTCAAGTCCTAGAAGAGTGGCTCTTGAGTGCTTTGGACCTTCAGCTTCTTAGGCAAGGTCAAAGGCCCTCCCCTCCACCGACAGCCACCAGTTCCCATTTCCTGACGGTAGGTCACAGTTGAGGAGTTTTATAGTGAGTGCTGGCAAATGTCACCGGGAGCCAGGCTTCCAGGAACGCGGCCGACGGGTGCTTGGTAAACCCTAGTAACGTACTAATTTTAGTGATGACTAGTAGATTGTAGTAACTCGCTTAGTAGGTTCCTAGAAAGTGGCACTTAGTCATGCAGAAAGCAGGAAATCCACGGATCCGTGTGTCACTCGTTCCTAAGCACCAGAGGAAGAGGGTGGCCTTCGGGGATCCTGCTGTGGTCTGTGGAAGGGAGCTCAGGCCAGCCCGGTGGGCTGCAGGACACCTCCCGAGAGCCACTCCAGAGACCATCGAGCTGCCGAGGTGCTGGGGAGGGGACTCGGGCTCAGGGAGCGTGGCAGGAGCCTGCGTCGTCAAAGCACAACTGGAATCGCCCATAGATTGAATAAACAAGACTCCCACGCAGAGACGTATGACTAACTTTTTAGCACTGGTGCAATTTATAAGAACCAAATGGTTTTTTTAGAAAAACGTGGAAGAACCCAGAGTGGCTTTTCACTGTCTGTATAGGTCGATGCGCTGGAGGGGTTCATAAGGGCCTCCTGGTCCTGAGCCTGGGGTAAGCCTGGGAACCCTCCCTGCAGAGAAGGGAGGCTGGGTGTGCTGCCCGCCCCAGCTACGGGAGCCCCCGAGGGACAAGTTCAGTCTCTCTCTTTGGGCTGGCCCCTCATGCCTTCTGCCTGACCCTTGGCTCCTGCCTCAGAGGGCACTCATTCCTCCTTTCTAGAGGCTCGGCAATAGAGATGGATCTGCATACGTTCAACGTGCCTCTGGTGCCACGCCAGGGTAGGAAGTTTTTAATTGCAATTAAAAATAATAATAAAAGCACCCGGAGTCCCTCCCTGTCCACCTCCACTTTGCCTCTCTGGGCTGCCTGCCTTCCAGGCAGGGTCTCCCGCAGATGACAGCTCCGCACTCACATTCTAGCAGCTTAGCTTTCCTACCGAGAAAAGAAGGCCTCTCTCCCCAGGGTTGCAGCCAAAAAAATAGCTGCCATTCACGAGTGCTTCTGCAGAGGCCAGCCCACCTGCCGGCACGGTCCAGGACTCGCTCACTTCTTTCTCACAGTGGTTCTCTGATGTCATTGCTATTATTATTCCACTTGAAAGCCAGGGGGCTGAGGTTACATAAACTGGCCCAAGGTCACGGGGCTACCAAATGACAGAGCTGGGGCCCAGGCTCTTGTCCTGGACCACCTACTGCCACCTCGGACTTGCCTGCAGTGAGTGCCCTTTCAAATCTCTGGAATCGGGCAGGGCCCGTATTTAATGCCAGTTACGGAGAAGCAGCTCTGTTCTTTCTGCCTGCTTTATGGGTATTGTCTCATCTGTATCCCCATTTCTCCGATGGGAAGCCCAGGCTCAGAGAGGTTGAGTCACTTTCCCAAACTCACACAGACAGAAGGCAGAGAACTAAGAGATTAGGATCTATGTTTGTGGAATTCCAAAACCCCCAGGAGGGCCTTGGCATTTTGACAGTCTCCATGCTGGGATCAAGAGTTCTCCGCCTAGCTATGTGACATGCCCTCTGCTCACCCAGGTCTTTCCTCCAATCTGCCCCCATTAACTGACAGTTGCACACTGCTCTCTCCTCTTCACTCTCATCTTCTGCCTGGCTCTTTTCTTTTTCCAGTCTCCTCACGCAGTGATCATTTCCTGGTTGCTTTTGCTTTGTGACTTATAGTTGATCTCCACTTGCATGACCATTGAGCATGGTGTGGCCAGGGATGTGATGTATCCCAGCTTTCTAGAACAGAGCCATGCACGTAGTAGGTGCTCAGTAAATATTTAAGTCAGGAATCCTGACAGATGGCAGGTAAAGAAACCATCCCCGGGGCTATGGCTGGCTTAAATCCAGCAGCGTGTCCAAAATAAACGAGAACTGCTAAGGGATAAAGGAAATTAGACCCAGAGCATCAGATGGCTTTTGATAGAGCTGTGGGAGCCAGGAAGAATCTAGCACTCCTGGGAGGTCAGGTTGTCAAAAAGGGAGTGGGGGATTTGAAAATAGAAGAAGCGGAAGGGCTTCCTCTTGTTCTGAGCCGGCTGTCCATCAGACTAGCTCAGTAAGAACTCAGGCAAAGTCCTCCAGGGTGATGCTGGGGCTGGGGCACAGGCAGGTCCCTGTCTCAGTTTCCTCCTCTGCAAATGAGCAGATGAGTGATTCCTGATGATCAGGATCTCCTTGGGGTCCTGTGAAGGCAAGGAGCAGGAACAGATTCATTTAGACAGGGGAAGGATTTGTTAGGAGATTGTCAGGGTAGCTGTAGAATTAAAGAAGAGGTAAGCCGGTTGTAGGGGCACACGCCTGTCATCCCAGCGGCTCGGGAGGCTGAGGCAGGAGGATTGCGAGGTCAAAGCCAGCCTCAGCATCCGTGAGGTGCTAAGTAGCTCAGTGAGCCCCTGTCTCTAAATAAAGTACAAAATAGGGCTGGGGATGTGGCTCAATGGTCGAGGGCCCCTGAGTTCAATCCTCAGTACCAATAAAAAAATAAAAATAAAAAAACAACAAGAGGTGAGCTGGTAAAGCCGGCAACAATAACACACCTGCAACTCTTGACTCTTCACCTGGGGTGGGTGACTCAGCCTGTGACCGCCACTCCAAAGTCAAACTCAGGTGGAATCCTTCCCTTGCCCTGTTCAGGGGACACTCCACGGCTTTGGTCAGTCCACACAAGTTCTCCCAGTGCCCATCATGTCTCTTAACGGTCAGGCTCAGTTCTAGGGCCTGAGGATGCAGCCATGACCCAGAAAGACAGGGTCCTCTGGGGACCCTCATGGCAAGGAGGAGGGACTGTGCCACATAACCAAGCCAGGGAGGGAACCCTAGTCCTGACCAAGACTCTGAAGAAACCCACATAGGAAGGTGCTGGAGAAGGCTCCCGGGAGGGAGAGGCGGCACTGAGGGTTGTAGGATGGCCCCGGGGAGGAGCCGGGAGGAGGACCCTGGGTGGGAGAACTGGTGCCATCGATCAAGGACAGGCACGTCCGGTCCTGGGGCAAGGAGCAGCAGAGCAGGACGTCAGGGCCTGGTGGACACTCTGGGGCTGGAGGCTCTGTGCACCCGGGGCAGATCCCCTGATCCCTCCTGCTAGAGGACATTTTAGGATCACAGCCAGAATGGCCCCGGGTAGAATCCTGTCCTCGGCAGGTGCGTGAAGGAACGGGAGCTGCCTCCAGGAGACACCTGGACAGAGGAGGACGGCGAGGTCCTCTGCCGTGACATCTGTTCATTCAACAGATCCGCAGGAACGAGGACTACGGGCCAAACCCGAGCTCCACACGGAGCCCCGGGACCGGGGACTCCAGGGTCCCCTGAGGCTCCCCTTCCCACCCACAGGCTCTGCTCCCTGCCCTCCTTCCCCTGCTCCAGCTCTTCAAGGTCCAATTCCTAAAGAGGCCTGATTCTCTTGGGGTGTGAGTCTGATTATGTCACAGGCCATAGGCCCATCCCATCGGGGCCCACCTGGCTCCTGAAGCAGCTGACGGTGGGTCCCCAAAGCAGGGACTGTAGGCAGGGTGGTTGCTATACCTAGGGAGGCGGGCGTGGCAAGCGCCATGTCAACATAGCCACTTGGAGTCATAGGTGAGGCCAGCTGTGTCATCGTTCTCACTAAAGTGAACACGTCTCTCCCGCTAGCCCTGGACAGTCGCCAGTGATGTTGACTGTGCGGCTCTCCTCCAATACCTGGGTCATCGATTCTAGCTCCTAGGGAGGGGGACATGCTGACAAACCCTCCTAATCATGATGGTGACAAGGGTCAAGATGTAAATTATTACTGAGCAAATGTTTTTGACCACTGCATTTGTATTAAACCGTTTGGATTCTACTAAATGGTTTATATTTTGAAAGGGTCGCCATGCCCCCATTGCAGGGGGAAGGAGGTACAATTAGCTCATGAGCAGCAATCTCTGACCAAGAGGCCTCATGGGAAAGAAAGGGGAAGTGGAAATCCGGACATTGCTATAGGATTACACAGGTCCCTTCTGAAGGACAATTTGGCAATAGATGTGAAACACACACACACACACACACACACACACACACACCCTCAGGCCCTTTGATCCAGCAGTTCTGGGTAGGAATTCATATACTAAGGCCATAAATAGAGATATATGGAAAAGGTTCCCCCCAGGTGAGTCACCGTAGTGTTAATACAATACTGAAAAACCAGAAACAACCTAGATGTCCAACAATTGGGGATGAGCTCAGTACATAATGACATATCCATATGATTCAGTACAGTTACCACCCCCCAAAAAAACTTAGAAACATATTAAGTGATGTGAGAAAATAGAACCTATTAAAAGGCAGGTATTAAACATTATGTATCCTACACATCTTTGGAAAATTAATTTTGGAAATCTTTAAATTATAAGGTTGAATAGAGGACTAGTAAGGCTACTGAGAGAGAGGGCCTTGAGACCAGAGACACTCAAGTTCAATTCCTAGCTCCAGTACCTATTGGCTTGAATGTTACAAGCCTCAGCTTCCCCCTCTGTGAAATGGGGCTAGGACAGCATCTGGACAGCATCTAAGGCATGACTGTCACTAAGTGGACGTTCCTAGCTCTCCCGGCAGGCAACGCTCTTGTACATACATGTGTGTGCTCTTTGTATGCACTTTCTCCATGCATTCAATTCTTTGTGAATGAGGCAGGTATTGCTTTTGTAATTAGGAACAAAGTCATTACCATAAAAAAGAAAAGGCATAATAGGTTAGAGAGGAACCCTGAGAATATTATTCAACATCAGAAATGTCACCAGGACAGAAGGAATGTCAACCGGGTGCTAATTTGCCATCTCCGTCTGCTCACAGAGTCATCTGTCTGTTTCAAATCATTTTGTGGCATTTCTCTTCCTCTTTTCTTAAGAATTTGTTCCAAGAAGTTCAAAAAAAATTTTTTTTAATAAAAGAAAGAAAGAAAAAAAAAAACACACCAAAAAACTTAAAGCCATGTGGGTAAACACAATTTGCAGAAAATATTTCCAAAATGTTGTAGCCAGAACAGGCCATGTTTTAAACCTCAGATATCTAAGCAAACATCTGAGTTATGCTTGTCAACCACCCGAGATCCCTCTATTAGTAACACCTTGCTTTCTGGAAATAGTTTAGAGGGAAATTTCAGGAACAGTCATTGGGTTTGTCTGCCTAGCATCTCTGCCCCGGCTCCGTCTTCCCCATCACCTGGCACCAGAACCTAGATTTTTCTCTGGAAAACTGCCCCCTCCCCATGGGTCAAGTAGGTCAAGTGCCCAGGCCTGGGTCTCAAAGGTCCATGTGATGCGTGCCCCTATTGGTAGCAGCACAGTTCACAATAACCAAACTATGGAGCCAGCCTAGGTGTCCCTCCATCGATGAATGGATTAAAAAAATGCCTGGTCTACACACAATGGAATTTTGTTTTGCCATAAAGAAAAATGAAATCTTGTCATTTGCAGCGAAATAGACGGCACTTGAAAACATTTTGTTAAGCCAGATAACCTAACTCAGAAGGTCGAGGGTCATAGACTTTCTTTCATGTGGAAGCCAGAGAGGAAAAGAAGAAAAGTGTGGGGGGGTGCAGGGGGGGTTAGGGGGTGAATAGTGGGGAATGATATTGGCCAAATTATATTGTTCAGTTACGGGCATGGGCGCACACGTGACAACAACTCCCACCAACTGTAATTTACCCATAAAAAAATGTGGGAAAATAAAAAAGTAGATGTGACCCTGTGTCGACTGATCAGAGTCCTGCATTATTTTGTCCACCAGATTTGGCTCAGGAGTGGACATATGACCCACACTAAGCCAATGAGAGGCCGAGAATCTTAACCCCGGGGATTTTTGCAGCAACTATTGAGAAGTAGGTAGTCTTTTTTTTTTTTTTTCTGAGCTTCTGGCGGATAGAGTGTAAGGTGACCGTCACTAGAAACAGCTTTTACCGAGTCTGGGGAAAGCCTGCCTGAGGATGCACAGACACAAAGGATAAAGAGCCAAGAAATGGACAAAGTCAGACACCTGCTGACATTGTTTTAGCACAGGGAGGCCCAATGCCAGCAATCCTTTTGAGTCAATTTTAGTGGGTCAATTTCTGGTTTGTTTGGATGAGTGGGTTTGTTTGTTTGGGGTTCTGGGGATTGAACCCAGAAGTCTTTTACCACTTAGCTACATCCTCAGCCCTTTTTATTTTTTGAGACTAGGTCTCACTATATTCCTGAGGCTGGCCTCAAAATTGTGATCCTCCTGCCTCAGCCTCCCGAGTTGCCGGGATTACAGGCATACGCTACAGTGCCCACGGCCCAGCTACATGGATTTTCTGTTGCTTACAACTGAAGAAGTCCTGGGAGATGGGTCTGAAGTGGCAGAAGCATTAATTCCATGGTTTGTTCTCAGAGTCAATAGTGTTTATAGTATTTCAGGTGTTAAAGTGTTTCTTAAGTAGAACTCCTCCAAGACTGAACTTGGAGAACACCTAAAGGGGCCTTTTGTAATGAGCTTGTTAAAGCAACCCTAACAAAGCGGTTGTCAGCTTTGCTTGAAAACAGTCACCTTGAGGAAGTAGGCCGAGCCTTGCCCGGGCCTTGTCAGGATTAGGGCAAAGATGACCCTGCACCCTGCCCCTGGTCCCGTGGATAGAATTCTCAATAAAATCTTTAACTCATTATGTGTTCCTTCTTTCACCCCAACAGAAACAGTGACCACGCTTTGCAAAGCGACACTATGTTTAAAAGGGATCAGATACTGTTATGCTTCGTGCATAGTGTGCTCGGCAGATTTCACATCATCGCCCTGAATCTACCCTTTGGGGTGTGCTGACCAAGCTGTAGATGGCCTCTAAATGCTGGACTTGGGGCAGTCGCTCTTTTCCCTTTGTCACAGTGTGTGACGGATAGGCCTCCATGGACAGCTGGATTCAAGTTGAAATGAACCCAGGTAGTTGACACGACCAAGCCACGTTTATGGAAGATGGAAAAGGAGCAACCCTACTCCAAGTCGGCTTGGGTCACTCTCTGGTTGGTGAGATAGAAATGAGCCTTAGCGTCGGGGACCCCGTCTAGCTGGGTTCAAATCCAGGTCTGGTCACTTTCTAGCCAGGTTTCCCAGCAAGTCCCTGGATCTCTCTGTGTCTCGGTTTCTTCATCTGTGGAATGGGAATGATCCTGCTAGTACCTACCTACCTGCTAGGTGTGTCATGATGATGAAACGCATTCGCTTATGTGAACCTTCCAGAACAATTTGTCTAACACTCAAAAAAAAAAAAAAAAATCCAAGTTGTCTTAATTTTATGCAGTTTGGATCGGGCTTTATAATTTCTGGCTTTGATGTTCCTCCAGTACCTTTCATGTTTAGCTTGCGATAAAAAAAATCAGCGTGTTTGGTGATGGTCGCATACTCCAGATTACTCTGGGAATCCCTCAGGAAGCAAACCGCAGCCCTCATCCTCAGACCATCCCTCAGTGCCGTCGGCCCTACCCCATCCGCTATCCCATATTCTTCTCTGGTTGAGAATATTATGAAGCTGTTTCCTTGGTTTTAGGGGTAAAATTATCAGAGAAAGCCCAACCTTTAAGCATTTAAAAGTATTTCTAAATAATGGACTTCTGTTCAGGGCAGCAAAGGACCACACATGCAAAGAGACCCGGGGCCTCCCCAGTTCCTCGCCCTGGGGGGACACGCTCCCCGGCCTCCAATGGGAGCTGCCTGCCCTCATGACATGGCAAAGGCCATTTGTCCACATTTCATTCTGCTGAACGTGAAAACAGTATAGAGATGGCAGACACCAAGGTCAAGTCTCCTCCTGAGATTCCCAGCCCACTTTCCCCCGGGGGAAGCCCTTGGTGGAAAAGCCTGAGATCTGGGGTTCGAAGTAGGAGCCTGGCCTCAGGGATAACTAGGAGGTGACCTTGGACCAGTCATTTCAACTCCCTTCGTTTCGGTCTCTTCCCATAAAAAAAGAGGTTCCAAAGTGCTCACCATCCACAGTGGCTGAGAAAATGGAACTTAAGTTGGCATCAGTGTTGGGTTGAAAAAAAATGCATTCACCCACTCCACAAATGCGGCACATTCCCGAGGTCTCGTGACCACGGATCAAGTCCTGACCTCAAGGGGCTCGGTGGCAAACGCACCATGACACCACCACGCAGCACGTGGGACCGTGATTGTTTTAGGGTTCCTGCCAGCCCTCCCGTCTCTTTTGTCAGCCTGAATAAAAATCATCGCTTTGTGTTGACAAGTTAGTTCACGCACGTTTCGGCAGCTCCTGTTTCGTACTTGGGAAGAGAAACACAATTCAGCTTTATGTACACCCCGGGTGTCTGTGTCCTTCCTGGCCGTGGTGTGGAAAGATTGGCGGATACCGTCGTCTTTTATGGTCCAGAGCAGTAGTTCTGAATAACGGCTCCTGACCACATGAGACAGATTTGTTTCCCACTAGTAAATAGTAGCTCATGGCTATCGAGTGCTTGCTGGACCTGCTTTCTGTTCAGGAGAGGTAACACGTGGCCTCTGGTGGGCACTACCACTTACGAGCTGTGTGGCGGAAGGCAAGTTATCTAACCTCGGTGAGGCTCAGAATCTCCCTGTGAAATGGGACAATAATGGCACAGTGGGAGGGTCCAGTGGAATGGCTTGATCAATAAGGGCAGTGATTACCATTGGCCTCGGAAGAAAAGGTTGGGCACAAGAAATTTTGTGCAGGCGAGATGTCGGTGACCGCCGACGACTCTTTAAGGAAGCCACTGGGATTAAATTCAAGGAGAGGCAGGGTTCTCAGGACAGCGGGTAAGACAAAACCGGACAGGATCAAATTCCCTTAAAAATTCCCTGTCTGGATCCAGGTGTGATGGGACATGTCTGTAATCCCAGCTACTTGGGAGGCTGAGGTAGGAGGATCGCAAGTTGGAGGCCAGCCTGGGCCATTTAGGAAGACACTCCCTCAAAAATAAAAAATTAAAAAATCAATAAAGGGCTGGGAGTATAGCTCATTGGTGGAGTGCTTGCCTAGCACACATGAGACCCTGAGTTCAGTCCCCAGTACTGTAAAAAGAGAAGCTTGCCTGCTCATCAAGCAAGGTATGTATGGTATTGTATACAGAACACGAGATTCAATAAACTTTGAGTCAGACAGTAGGAGGGAACCAGAGGAATGTTTAGCCATAGCTGCCTGGTCATGCAAATATTTTTTTTTTCCCTCTAAAGAAGTGAGTTTCAGTTTGGCATGATGGTGCACACCTGTAATCCCAGTGACTCAGGAGGCTGAGGCAGGAGGATCATAAGTTAGAGGCCTGCCCCAGCAATTTAGCAAGGCCCTAAGCAACTTAGTAAGACCCTGTCTCAAAATAAAACATAAAAAGGGCTGGGGATAGGGCTCAGTGGTTAAGTGCCTCTGGGTTCAACCCACAGTAGCCCCCCACCCCAAAAGAAAAGAAAAAGAAATAAGTTTCAACAGGGGGCCATCCCACTCCCCTCTCCCACCCCAGAGGACATTTAGCAATGTCTAGACACAGTTTGGTTGTAACGTGTGCAACTGGTATCTAGTGATCCGTTAAATAAGCTACCATGCACAATACAGGACCCAAGAGCAAAGAATCATCCAGCCTAAAGCACAGAGGGCGGAGGTCAGGAAACCCTGCTCTAAGGTGACTATCAAATCCACATTTGGGGATGAGAGATAGTGCTGGGACATTTCAGGTTGTCACCAGGTTTCATGAGATGTGTGTAAGAGCCCTCAGCTCAGGGCACACTTCTTAGATATTTGTAGGTTTGAGGTTACATCTTGCATGATGGGGCCCCGCCACATACACTTTGTTTTTGAAAGACGGTGGAGAAGATGTGGGCCACCTGTTTCCTGTGTCTCCAGGCCAGCACTTCCTGTCTCACTGACTCATCTTCCATGGGTCTCCCAGGGGTATCTTAAGGGAGCTGGAAGGAGGTCTGAAACCAGCACCAAGTTCAGATGTGGTCTGCTGTGTCACTCGTACCCAAACTTTCTTTCTTTCTTTCTTTCTTTCTTTCTTTCTTTCTTTCTTTCTTTCTTTCTTTCTTTAAATATTTATTTTTTTAGTTGTAGCTGGACACAATACCTTTTATTTTATTTATTTATTTTTTTTTTATGTGGTGCTGAGGATCGAACCCAGGGCCTCACAAGTGCTAGGCAAATCCTCTACTGCGGAGTCACAACCCCAGCCCTTGTACCCAAACTCTCTAATTGGAGTTTAAAATTCATGACTTTTCAACTCTCTGGAAAACCTTCCCTAGCAGCTACTCGATGTTGACAAAGGAACTCTCCAGAACACAGACTCTATTTGTCCCCCAACCAAACAGGCTGGATCTGAAATAGGAGTTCATGAGACCCAAGCCCGGGGAGGGGGCGCGATCGGCACTTACTCGGAAACTCTCGAGGACCACAAAGGCAAGAAAATTGCTTGTAGATGAAAGAAGTGTTTCTATTCCATTTCAGCCCTTCCTGTGTCACGTCACCGTCATGTCATTCCTGGTCCAACTGAAATACTTGAATCCAAATAAGTCTTAAGTCATTTGGATTCTATTCAAATGGGAATTTGTCTCTTTCATCATTCTTCCCCTTCGTTTGGTAATAGAGACGAATACTGAATGTTAAGAGTCGATTTGTGAAATGTTCTTTTTTTTCAGTTAAGGGCGTTTCTTGCAGAGCCACAGTGGCACACGCCTGTCATTCCAGCGACTAGGGAGGCTGAAGCAGGAGGATCACAAATTTGAGGCCAGCCTGGGCAACATAGGGAGACCCTCAGCACCTTAGTGAGTCTCAAAACAAAAAAATTAAAAAGGTTTGGGGATATAGCTGTGTGGCAGAGTGCTTGCCTAGCCTGTGGAAGACCCTGAATTCAACTATCTCACACACACACACACACCCTAAATTTTTTTTCAGAGTTGGCCACTGTTATTTTCTTCTTCATTGTTAATCTTTCATCAGTGTCTTGAAGATCCTAAACTTGACTTTTTTTTCTATTTTTGAATTCCCATTTATTTAAATACTATAGGCAGCAAGCAGATTGAACCATGATGACTATTTGTACTGAATAAGTCTTATGGGGAAAAAAAAAAAACACTTTTATTCCTTGGGAGGGGGAGGTGTTGTCTTGGCCACATCTGGTGTCACCAAAACTCTACTCAAAGTGGATCAAGGGCCTGGGCATTACACCAGAGACCCCGTGCGCATACTAGAAGAAAAAGTAGGCTCAACTCCCCAGCATGTCAGCTGAGGATCTGACTCCCTCAACGAGACTCCTAAAGCAGAAGAAGTAAAATCAAGAATCAATAAATGGGATGGCATCAAACCAAAACACTTCTTCACTGCAAAGAAAACAATCAAGAACATGAAGAGAGAGCCCACAGAATGGGAGGAAAATCTTTACCACCTGCACCTCCGGTAGAGCATGAATCTCCGGGATGTGAAAAGAACTCTGAAAACTCAACATCACAAAAACAAATAACCCAGTCAACAAATGGGCTAAGCAGCCGAACGGACACTTAGAAATACAACCGATCGACAAAAATATGAAAATATGTTCAACACCTCTAGTAATTACGGAAATGCAAATGAAAACTGTACTGAGATTCCATCTCACTCCAGTCAGAATGGCAACTATCAAGAATACAAGTAACAACAAGAGTTGGCGAGGATGTGGGGAGAAAGGCACACTCATACACTGCTGGTGGGACTGCAGATTGGTGCAACCATTCTGGAAAGCAGTGTGGAGATTCCTCAGAAAACTAGGAACAGAACCACCCTTTGACTCAGTTGTCCCACTCCTCATCATATAACCAATAGACTTAAAATCAGCATACTACAGTGGTACAGCTATATATCAATGTTTATAGCAGCTCAACTCACAGTAGCCAAGCTATGGAACCAACCTAGGTGCCCTTCAACGAGGAATTGGATAAAGAAAATGTGGCACATATACACAACGGAGTATTACTCAACCGTAAAGAAGAATAAAATTATGGCATTTCCTACTAAGTGAAGGGAACTTGAAACTATCATGCTAAGTGAAATGAGCGAATCCCCAAAACCCAAAGGCCCAATGTTCTCTCTGATATGCACATGCTGACACACAACAAGAGAAGGTTGGGAACAGTAGAAGTTCACTGGATTAGGCAAAGGGAAAGGGAAGGGAGGGGGAAATAGGAAAGACAGTAGAATGAGTCAGACATTACTTTCCTATGCTCATATATGAATCCACATCACGTACAACCACAAGAATGGGAAGTGATACTCCCTGTATGCATGATATTTCAAAACATATGCTACAGTCATGTATAACTAAAAAGGACAAATGAAAAAATTAAAAATAAATCTGTTGTCACAGAAACAAAGTCAAATGTAGTGTCACCTGATGCAAGGACATAGCGGGTTCCAGCCATATGGACCCTGAGAGGGAGTCACCCTGCATCCTATTCAGATATGTCCAGAGAAGAAAGGGAAATTTCTCCTTAATCATGTGCTTCTGTTCTACATCTGTTTGGGGAGCCTTTTTTTGAAATGCCAATTTGTCTATATGAAATGGAGTGAGACATTCTATGTTCAGGTGTGAATAGTCTCCTTGGCATTCTTTTGCTAGGACACCTTTAATAGAGAAGATTTCCCAAGTTTCAGAAACCATAAACCCACGGCCCTTCTCCTCTCTCCACTCCCCTGTTGCTGGCAGACATAACCAGTCAATTGCAGCATTCGGCCCTTCCCACACAGAGCTCAGACTTGGATTCACAGTCTTTCCCCCAAATTGTGCATACAGCCACTGCCAACTAATTGCAAAGTAGGCACACAAAATAAACATGATTTGCTACCTCTATTAGGCAAAAAAGGAATGCTTAGAGGAGCATCAGAAGGTCATTATCTCTATCCTTTTGCACAAATGGCCTCAGTGTTCCAAATGCCAATCAATTGCCCCAGTAACTGAGACTTCAACCTGCCCATTTACCCAAATATTTGAAAGAGAAGAGGAAGAAGTCAGTTTGCTTTCTACTCGGCAATTTGGAAATTTGCCTCTGAGTTGCTGAAGTTTGCTTGTTTGTATAGAAATAAGCAAATCCAGTGAATTGGCCTTCTTTTAAAGAGAACCCAAGTCCATGATTTTTCAGCAAGGTGGGGATTTTATGTTCATCTATTTGTGATTTTTCTCATTGAAACTATGTAAGATACTTCCTGTCTGAGTCTGTTTTCTGTTTTCTGAATACTTGAGGCTAGGTAATTCATAGAGAACAGAGATTTCCTTTTTACAGTCTGGAGGCTTGGAAGTCCAAGAATAGGGCAACAGTATCTTGCTAGGGCCTCTGTGTCATAGCATGTCACCGTGCATCACAGGGTGAGGAGACAGGGTTCTGTTTAATAAAAAAAGACCACTGTGGCAATAAATAAACTACTTTTGAGATAATAGCATTAATGCATTTGTGAAAGCAAATCTCTTACAATCCCACCTGCCAGTCCTGTCACAGTGGCAAATAAATTTCTTTTTTTTTTTTTAATTTGGCAATTAAATTGCAACATGAGTTTTGGAGGAGACATTAAAACAATAAGACCCCTTCGCAAGCAAAACAAACCAAAAGCCCTACAGCGGCTGGTTTTCCTCCTTGAATGAATTTCCAATTTTATTACTTACGAACTTTCCCCCCCAGTAGGTCCCCCACGTCATTTTGCCTCTGAGGTCTCTGTTGGAGGCGGAGTTGTGACAATCCAGGACCAAAATTAATTCTACCATTTTATCATTTTCCCAGTAAGGTGGGGGTAGAAGGATGTATATGATTTTCAAGTCCTTTCTATACTTGAGACTAAAAACAGCAGGTTTTTCTTTCTTTCTTTCTTTTTCTTTAAGCAAAAGCAATTCTCTGGGCACTTACTGTAAGACAATTTTAGTCATTGGAGACATTTAAAAAAAAAAAAAAAAGATCTCAAGTGAGAATCTTTCTTCACTCCCCCTCCCCACCCCCAGGGATATTTACTCTGAAAAATGCTACATTTAGAAAAATTTTGTCTTGGGTGACAACAAGCCCCCTAAGTTTTGCTGTTTATTTTTTTGTGTGTGTTGGCGGGGGGGAGTGGGGCAGAGGGGCTGTGTGGAGGGAATTCTACTCACCCACCAGCCAGACTGGTTTTGGAATTCACTGTCACTCATTTTCATTCATTCATTCACTCATTCATTTATTCAGTCAATCCACAAGCACAGGCGGAGGCGGTTCTGCCAAACGCAGAGAACTGTGCTTGTTAATGGGTTTACAGTCATGAACAAGACACTTTCCTTGAGGCTCCCAACCCTTCTCAAGCCAGTCCTGCCAGAGACATTCCTGAGGCAGTGATTCTTACCAGGGGACAATGTTGTGCCCCCAGGGGACTGGGACAAGGTCTGCAGACATTCTTGGTTGTCACAACTAGGGGATGTCGTCCTGGCATCTAGTTGATGAAGGGAGGACCAGGATGGGTACACATCCTATAATGCACAGGACCATCCCCTACCTCAAAGAATGACCCAGGTGGATTGTGAGCCGTGGGGGCGGTTGAGAGAGCCTGTCCTAAAGCAGACAAGGTGTAGAACGGATGAACTTCCAGTTCATGGTTCCCGGGGAGCGCACTCCTTAGGAGAGCTGAGAAAACAGTAGCTCAACACATTTCCCGATTGTTCTTCCACAAAACCCTGACGGAGAAAGGTCTGTGCTGTGGCTCCTCAGAGGGTGGCCCGTGGACCAGCGGCATCAGCGTCACCGGGGAACTTGTTTGAGAAATGCAGCGTCTCGGGCCCTGATCTGAACTTGCATCTTAACACGGGCTCCCCCCGGGACTCACGGGCACATTACAGTGTGAGAAGTGCCGGTCGCATCTGACATGAAACACAAGTTGTAAGTGACAATTTTGATAAATGCTACCATGGAAGCCAGTCCCCGGGGTCAGCCAAGGCTTCTATGAAAAATCTGCCTGTAAATCGAATGCCAGATAGGAAGGTAGCCGGGGAAGGGAGATCCTGGCAGAGGAAGAGTAGGACTCAGACGCAGGAGTGAGCGTGGTCCATCGGAGGATCTCAGAGACCCAGTGAGAAACACCCAGAGGCCCTCGGCCGGCCACGTGGGACTTGATCCTAGCAGCAGATGGAAATGGTACGGCTGGGTTGGATCCCTAAGCTCTCATCTGGCATGGCCCAGGTAGGAAGGCCATCTGTGGCCACGGGACAGGGTGACGCTGCTTCTTTGGCCCTTTAACATCATGTTCTAAGCAGCTAAGCAAACTGGTCCAACCGGGGTTGGAATCCCACACACGATAATTGTCCCAGGTCACCCAAGAGAATGACGCTGATGGGGACAATCTGCTCTCCCAACCCTCTGACTTAAGGCTACAGAGTCATTATGTCAATATATTTCTGTACAAATTTTTGTAGTTTATGACACTTTCTGGCAACATTTAGATGCACTTTCAGTGAGCCAGAATGTAGTACTGTAAACCTAAAACTGGATCTCCCTAAAGCTGTTCGGATCTGGCAGGAGGACCTGCTCCCAATTACAAGCACAGTTTCCAACTTCGCCGTTCCAGTCCTTAAAGCACTGAAAACAAAAATCCATTTTTAATGAGGGGACGACCAAACCCTTTGCCTTCTATTAACATCTCCTTTGGGCCTGCGCGCTCCAGTGTACCTCACCAGCAAGGAATGACCTCCGCTGACGGATGACCAGGGCAAGGGGTCTCCCGTAGCTTTCTTTGCCAGCGCAAGTGAAGCCACCGAACGGAAGAGAATTAAGTCATCTTGTTCTCACCTGCCTGATTCCCATCGGCACGCGGAGGGCCCCGTCGGGGCTGTGCAGGGAAATCAGGACCAAGGGAAGTCATTTTACGCCAGAGTCCATGCCTGGCTGCCTTCTCCTCATCCCTGGCCCATTACTAATCTCACAAATCATCCATTATCCAGCCGGCAACTGGCAAATGTGAACTTGGCCCACGTCAAGGCAGAACTACGAGATCCAAGTTAGAAGAAGTGGGAGAGAGAGAGAAAGTACAAAGATGAGCCAGACGGTTTCCCAACCTGTAAGAACATGTTGTATTTACCAGGCCCCGTGGGGAAGCCAAAGCCGGCCTCGTTGTTTGTCTTCTGCTCTGGGCCTGGGTTATGTTTGGTGCAAACAGGACAGTGCACCCCCCCCCCACCCACCCACCCACTTCCATCTGATGATTGGCGTATTGTTTAGAGACCATGAAGGATGATCTTGCGCTCTGGAGGAAGTTGGCAAGAAAGTCGGATTCTATAAAAAGAACCGCGCGGTCAGGATACGGTTTCCTATTCTGAGTCAAGGCGAAGTAGAGAGTCAGAAATTCCAACCCAGAGGGTCAGGACGGGCTCCAGGACCTCCTGAATCACATGTGAAGCCTGTTCCTCGTGCTCCTTCCTCCTCCCTGTTCCTACCACGGGCCAACTGGGATTATACAATTCCCACTCCATTCATTCCACCCGGCGGCTGGTCCTCATGAGGGGTCCTGTGCCCTGTGCCATCCCTTCGGATGCAGGTGAGTAACTGCACTTCTGAGCAGGCAGATTCTGTCTGTGCCGCTGGCTGGATTCAAGAAAGGTGCACTCAACTTTTTCTTAAAGTGTGAAACTTTCATTTTGCGGGGAGGGGAAGGGTACCTGGGATGGAACTCAGGGGTGCTTAACCAATGAGCCACATCCAGTCTTTTTTTTTTTTTTCTTAATTGTAGTTGGACACAATCCCTTTATTTTATTTATTTATTTGTATGTGGTGCTGAGGATGGAACCCAGGGCCTCACACAGGCTAGGCAAGCGCTCTACACTTGAGCCCCAGCGCCAGCCCCTCCCCGCCCTTTATTATATTTGATTTAGAGACAGGGTCTCTGTGAGTCACTTAGGGCCCTGCTAAGTTGCTGAGGCTGGCTTTGAACTCACGATCCTCCTGCTTAAACCTCCCGAGGTGTGGGCCACCATACCCAGCTGAACCTTTCCATCTTTAACCCCGTCATCTTCCTTTCTCTAACGGCCCCATCCTGCAGATCTCTACTCAACCAGGAGCCCTGTTTCCGACACCCAATACCCACCAACAGTTTCTAGAGGGTTCTGTTTTCTTCCCTCCTGGACTAGTGCATTTTTTTTTTTTTAACTGAATTCACCAGATGTTTTGGCAGGGCATAAAACCTGGCCTTCCTGTCTTCCAAGTGGATGAAATTGGATCCAAGTCCCAGCACGTTGCCTCGGCTCCACCGACCAAGCCCTTAATGGTTCTTGAGACGAATGTGAAGATGGTGTTCGGTTTTCCTGGAGGGCGCTGGGACCATCCGATCCAGGTGTGGGCATTCAAGGCCTTGGAATGTTTCCGGGCCCACCTCAGATTCGTGAGCCTACGTTTTCCTAATGTTTCTGGATGCATATCAGAAATCTGTACCCCAAAATATCTCTGGGCCAAATGAAATGCACACGTGACCCAGCCGCATCTGGAAAAAAAAAAAATGCAGTACAAGTCCCCCTGGGGTCTTTGCAACTCCAGGTCCCCGGAGCCAAAGGCAAGCAGGACTCCTTCCTCTGTCCAGCCCCCTCCGCCCCCCCCAGCGCTCTGCCCCAGGTCCCCTCTGGCCTAGAACAGGCCTGAGCACGCCATGCCACCTTGCCAGGCCCTGCCAGAATTCACGAATGGCACAGAGAGCACGTTAAACAGATGGAATGTAACATACATGTAAAGAAATAAGAGCCCTGCCAGGAAAGTTGGCAGCAGCTCCGGAATGCTTTAAACAGTGTGTGTGTGGGTAGAGAGACGGAGCCCAGAGTCGGCGAGCCTGCCTCACTCCCAAGAGCTGTTTCTTTTACAGCCATGACCTGTTTTGCCAGTCAAAATAAATACGGTGTTAAATGCCCCCTTTTACTGGCTCCTGATACCTTTGGCAATGCAGGTTTGAAATATGACCTGCTCTCATTGGAAGAATGTCCTTTTAACTGAGTGGAAAGGATGTGCCCCTTCTAGCCAGTCGGCAGGAGGGTCCTGGGTGGCGGAGGCCACGGTGCTCTCTCGGGCTCAGGAAGCGGGAGAAGGAGCCGCTGTGGGCTCGGCCCTGCTGGTCCCTAAGTCGCTGCCTCGTGTGAAGTTCGAAGCAGACGACACAGGATGCCTTGGGAGCGTGGGGCTGAGTTTCAAGATTTTCTGTCCCCTTTGGCTTCCCGAGGAACAATAAGGTGCCAGCCCAGATGGCGGACGATTTCACAAAGCACTCAGGAGAGCCAGGACTTTCCTTCAAAGGAAAAGAACCGTGCTAATCAGGCCATGGCCACGGATTTTTAGTTTGAGGGGTGGGCAGGGATCCGGGATTGAATCAGGGTTGCTCTACCATGGAGCTATAAAATCCCCAGCCCTTTTTTGATGATATTTTGAGGTGGAGTCTTGCTGAGTTGCTGAGGCTGGCCTTGAACTTGGGATCCTCCTGCCTCAGCCTCGCCAGTCGCTGGAATTACAGGCATGTGCCACCACACCCGGCCACAGCCGCCCATTCAACCTACTCAGGCCATTTGACTTTTTGGCTCCCCAGATCCAGGGATATGCCACAAGCCCACGGTAGCAGCTTACCACGTGGCATGAGGTGCTGGGTGGATTTGCCCCAAAGATTTGGCCACCTTGGCAGCCATCACTTAAGCAATTCCTGCAAACTGGGCCCAGCAAATGTCCTCTGAATCATCCCACTGTCTCCCGAGGGAAGTATGGTTTACTGTTTTTCATACAGAGAAACCGAAGCTCAAAGAGGTTGAGTCATGGACCCAAGATCTCACAGCTATTGAAGAGGAAGTTGCAATGTGAACCCCAGTTTGTCTGCTCTTCATGAATCCATCCTGCCCTCTACCAAACTAGCTTCAGGCAGGAATCTTGTAGAATGATCTCCTCCTCATCCTCAGAGCTTCCCAGGGTCGGCCGGTTGTTATATTCCTCATCAAAAATGCCACAGGTTGTGGGAGTTTTTCTGGGGCTGCTACAAACAAACCATCACACCCTGGGTGGCTTAAAACCACAGAAATGTGCTCTGTCACAGTTTCTGAGGGCAGAGGTCTGAAGCCAAGGCATCAGCGTTGAAGACTCTCAGAAGGACCCTCGCTTGCCTCTTTCAATTTCTGGTGGTCACTGGCTTCTTGCACGTGTGGCTACACTCTTCTCCCCACGGCCTCCATCTTCCTGTGGCCTTCTGTGTGTGTGTCCCCTGTCCTTCTCTTAGAAGGACTCTTGATATTGGATTAAGGGCCCACCCTGATCCAACGCGATCCCCTCCCCAGATTCTAACTTAACTTGATTAGCTTTGCAAAGTTCGTTTTTTCCGGATAAGATCACATGCCCGGGTTCTAGGTCTTAGACCCTGGATCTCTGGGGAGGGGGCAGGAGACCCTTTTCTGCCGGCCAATCCAGATGATGTTGGTGACACATCCAACCAGGGTCTTCCCAGTTTTGCAGGTCTGTAGGGCCCACTGTCTCATGGCCTCACGACTTTCATCACCCTACTTCCTCTTCTGAAAACTAGGAGTAAAATAGCACCCAACACCTAATGAACTCACCACCAACTTCTGCCACTTAGAAACTGTCACATATGTCCTCACAGATACCCTTCACCATGGACACTGCTCTTATTTTTCTTGCTATTTGATTTTTTTTGGGGGGGGGAGGGTACTGGGAATTGAACGCTGAGGCACTTTACTACTGAGCAATATCCCCAGCTATTTTTAGAATTTTTATTTAGAGACAGGGTCTCACGAAGTTGCTTAGGGCCTCCATAAATTGCTGAGGCTGGCCTTGAACTTGTGGTCCTCGTGCCTCAGCCTCCCGAGTCGCTGGGATTATAGGCGTGTGCCACCAAGCGCCAGCAACACTCTTCTTTCTTCTCTGGACAGGAGAGGAAATGAAAACTCTGGGTAGTTCCCAATCTTGTCCAAGATCTCACAGCCAGGAACTAACAGGTAGGATTAGAACGACAACCTGTCTGCTTCTGGAGTCGGAGTTGTTAGGCAGGATGTAAAATTGCCCTTGCTGGGAAATTTCAGACTTGGTTGGGAAGCCATGGCTTAGAGGGAGGTGGACGGAGGAGGCCGTGGGACCCACTTACGCCAGGGTTAGCCAAGAATTATTCTTGGGCAGATCATCCAGGAAGGCTGAACCCAGACTTTTTGGTTGGGAAGACAATCAACAAATTGTTTTGCCTGCTGAGCTAGAGGACCACCTCCCCCTTGGGTCCTCTCTCTGTCTGATGGATATAACTGGTGTCCTCCTGTATGGAGACCAGAAGTTGGAGGCCAATGAGAAAAATGGCCATTTTCATTGTCTTCCAGAGTTTGGTTCAGTACCATCTTCCAAGGGTGGTATTCCTGACTGGGGGACATTTTGACTTGTGTTGTGCCATCATCTGACCCAGGAGACTGGGTAGATCACAGGAGGTAAAACCAGAGGTGCCTATGTGAGGGTAGCTGTCAATGGCCAGTGACTTCTTTCCTTTTTCATCTGGTGACCACTGTTGCTGAGAGCCATAGCCGAGTCCGAATGACGCATGGCATTTTTGCCAGAACGGAGTGGTTGAGAGGTGATGCCAGCAAGCCATGGAGATGATAATGGTTATGTTAAACTGTGTATATTAGACCATGCTGTCCTCCTCGGCCTGCTACTTTGGAGTTCTCGCGCTACTTTGGAGTTCTCGCGGGGATTCCTGGAGAGTTCCCATTGGTTGGGGAAATGCGGGAGGAGGGATTTTCCAGTTGGTGGTTCCTGGAGGAGCCGCGTGGCAGGCGGGAGAGTCCCCGGGGAGCGTGTGTGGAGTGTGCTGGTGGAGTTCAGAAATAAAGTCTGTTCCTGCTTCAGTGGCTCGTGATCTGTGCCCAGCCAGACTGCGGCACACTGTCACTGATTCAGGCTCCACGGTGAACGTGATTCAATTTTGCTTCCGTCAGAGCTGCCAGAAGCTAAGTACTCCACAGGCCGTGTCTCCTTTGAGCTTCTCAGCAACCCCATCAGGCAGGTCCATGACCACCTGGTCGGATGCTGGGGGGAGGTCAAGTCACAGGCACAAACCTGACCACAGGCAAGAGCTTGGGTTCCTGCAGCTTGCCCGAGTCCAGAGTCTCCCATCTTCGTGGCTGCCATGTTCTCTCTCCACACCCAGATGCCAAGAATTCCCAGTGCCATACAAATAAGGCAAAGAGGAAATGCATGCGTCACCCATCTGCCCCTGCATCCAGCCACACCTGCGCATCTGCGCCTGTGCTCGGTGCCGGAAAGACGATGGAGAAGTCCCTTCATGCATGTGTTGCATCTGGGCTTGTGTGTGCCAGGCACCCTGCTGGACTCGGAGGACAGAAAGTGAAGGTCCCCGCCCTCAGGAGACCACATCCATTCACCTAGGAGAGTGTGTCAAATGCTATTACAGAGGTACGGCCAGGAGACCAAGCAGGTCAGCAAGGTTTGCTGGAGAAGACCTTTGAGTTGAGATGTCAAGACAGAAGGCGTTGGTCAGGGAGGCCCTCCTGGGAGGCAGTGGGGCCCTGCTCAGCAGGTGTGTGCCCATGCGGCTGTCTGTGCCAGGGAAACTACTGGATGGCTTCCGTAGGGAGGGGTACGTAGTGCTCAGAACCCACCGAGCTGCCCCCTGCCCACCCCTCTCCCCCTGGACTCTGTCCATGTCCTCCCCAGCGCCATCCTGAACATCCCCTATTCCCCAAGGCTGGACAGTAGGGAGCCACAGAAGTATTGGGAGGGAGGCTGGAAAACACAAAGCAGGGCCCCAGGGAAGGACCTCGTGTGGTGTGGGACCGACCAGCCTTTATTTTGAGGATAAGGCAGAGATGCTGTTTTTTGTTGTTGTTGTTTAATTTGGTTGGTTGGTTGGTTTTTTCGTTGGTGATGCCTGGATTTATTTTTATTGTTGTTGTTGTTTTGGTTTGGTTTGGTTTTGGGGGTACTGGGGATGGAACCCACGGCCTCACACATGCTAGACCAGCCCTCTACCACTGAGCTATATCCCCAGTCCAATGTTGGGATTTTTAGGCATTTTTTAACTTGATGTGTAATGATACAATTTAATGCTTTCTTCTTAAGCCCATAGTTGGATGGATTTTGGCAAATGCGCTACCACCCTCCACGGGTGTAGAGAGTTGCATGGCTCACGCTTGGCGTCTTCCAAGTTAGCATTTGAAAAGTTCTTCGGGTCACTCCTGGAGCTCTACTTTCTTCGCTGAGGACTGGAGTTTTTTTGTTTTGTGATACTGGGGACTGAATGCAGGGCCACTCTACCACCAAGCTACACCCCCACATCCTTTTTAAAATTTTTTGGACAAGATCTTGCTAAGTTGCTGAAACTCATCTCAAACTTGCAATCCTCCTGCCTCAGCCTCCCAAGTGGCCGGGATTATAAGCGTGCGCTACCACGCCTGGCGGCTAGGCACTCTTCAAGCTGTAGAAGATGGATGAGGCACCTTCTGGGGCAGGGGGTGTTCTCTTCGTGGGGGCGGGGAGGACAAAAGCGATCCATGGCATTCAGGACCAGCTTCAGGGTCGTAAACCTGAGCAGCCACAGAGGTCCCCGAGCTTGGCTCCAAGTCCCGCAGTTCCACGCTGAAATGTATCAAGGTTGTTTTTTGAGTGAGGGGTCCTGTGTTTATTTGGTGCTGGGTCCCGTGGACAAGGAGGCCAGGCCTGGTGGTACAAAAGTTGTCAGGAGCCATGAGAGAGAGAGATGGAGGGTTTCATAGAAAAGAGCCTGTAGGGAAGAGAGAAGCCGGGTCAAGAGAGAAGGTTGAGGACGGACCTGTCCACCCAAAGTCCTCTTTTTAGGGATACACGCAGGGTGGTGGGGACCTTCCTGTCACTCTACCTCTGGCGCCAGTAAATGTCCCTGGGCTCAATTAATTACAATGACTAACAAACACATGTGACAAGCCAAGTATCAGCTCGCGAGAACAGAGTAAGTGTTCAGTACAGATACAGATAATTTGCCGTAAGCTTGCTGGTGTTATTATCTTCTGATTAACTCTAAAAAAAATCATATCAAAACTTAATCCAGAGCAAAACAAGACAAAAAGAGAGTGAGCCCTCTGTCGGGCCTAGGAAAAGCGAGGTGGTGGGGTGGATTTCCATTAGTACTGATGACTGATTTCATCAGGGCTTCCCTTTGCTGACGTCAAAACCAAGATCAGGGCCTGGGTCTCCATCTCTCCCTGCTGAGGCCAGATGTCTGATGGGAAGAGCTCGGCAGCAGGCTCCAGGGAGGCCCGGTGGCGGGGGAGGGAGGAGCAAAGCTGGCATTCCCTTGGAAAAATCCATCGCTAGCATTCTCAGGCTGACCTCTTTCCTGTCTCTGGAGTTGGGAGCGAAGAGAAGGTGAATTGAAAGAAATCCAACTGTCTGTTGGCCACGGCTGCTTCCTCCTGAAAGGGATTCTGGAGTTGGCAGTTCAGTTCGAAAACCCCCACATATCAATACCTGGGCTGTGATGGCATTGCCAGCAAACACTTCCAAAGCCAGGGACTCTGGACAGCAGCGTTTTCCTGACTCTGGATGCTTTCTGTACAGGTATCTGAAAAACTTGGTCCTGAAGTCTCTCCTCTTTGGGTCTAAATGATGTGGCTCGGGTGGTTTGGTGCTTTGTGGCCTTTGGTGGCCTTGAAGGACTCCTGGTGAACCACACGGGAGCCTCGGTGGCTTCCTGGAGCCCACTTTCCTTACAGGCTCCAGATCAAACCTTCTGGGGACCCTCTCCAGCCACCATGATGATCACATCTGCCATTATCCTGTCCTACCGACCTACGCACTCTGTGCCTAGAGCTTTGCCTTCAGTATCTTATTTAAGCCTCCTGATTGGATACTGGGTGGTCTCTACCTGCAGAGTGTACTCCCGACCATTTCCCCACCCCCACCCCATGCACGGCCATTGACCTCACTGGTCCAAGCCCAGTACTCAGGGGCACTCAGCCACTGAGCCACACCCCCAGCCCTCCTTGGTATTTTATTTAGAGACAGGGTCTCACTAGGTTGCTTAGGGCCTCGCTTTTGCTGAGGCTGGCTTTGAACTCCTGATCCTCCTGCCTCCTGATGGAATTACAATTGTGTGCTACTGTGCTCAGCTCTGGACTATTTTCCACACAGCAGGCTGAATAAGGCTTTTGATACTTAAATCAGCTGAGGGCCAAACTTCCAAGGGCTTCCCATCTCACTACAAGGAAACTCCAAAATCCTCACTGTGGCCCACGGGATTAGCTCCTTTTACTTTGGGCCACTGTTCCTCTAGTCCAGTCACACTGGTCTCCTTGCTGTACCACAGATCCAGCACAATGTCCTGATTCAGGGCCGTGGCACTACCTGTTCCTCTTCCCCCCAGGTATCCACGTGCCTTGTCCCTCAGTCTGTTCAAATGTGACCTCCCTAGAGGATCTTCTGCGGCCCACACCATTTAGAATCCGGTCCTCCAGAGTCAGCTGCCGTGGTGCACACTTATAAATCCCAGGGACTGAGGCCAAAGCAGGAGGATCACAAATTTGGAGGCCAGCCTCAACCACTCAGCAAGAACCTGTCTCTAAATGTATCAATAAGTAAATAGGGCTGGGGACGGGGCTCAGTGGGAAAGTGGGTTCAGTTTACCCCTGGGTTCAATCCTCAGTACCAAGTAAATCAATAAAAATAAAACTAGGTCCTTCCCTCAGCCCTCTTGTTATCGCTGTTCTCAGAGATCTCCACCATTTAACTATCTTGTGATTATTTGTGATGGTTACTGTTCCTCTCTCTTCACAAGGTCAGGGGTTCAGATCTGTCCTGGTCAGCACAGAGAACAGTCCTTGGCATACCATAGGTGTACAATAAATGTTTCCTGAATGTATGAACCAACCACCAGGTATGTACTACAACAGGTCGTTCGTTCGGAAGGGCCATGTACCTTTCTCAAGGTGAGAGAAACGGTGCACAACTGGGACTTCAACCCAGGTCCCAAGGAAATTCAATGACGGTTTGTGAGACGGTAAATGTCATGGTTTAGCTATGAGGTGTCCCCCAGAAGCTCAGGTGTGAGATAACGCAAGAAGGTTTAGAGGAGGAAGGGTTGGGTTCTGAGAGTCTTAACCCAATCAGTAAATCAGTCCCCTGATGGGGTCAACTGGGTGGGGGCTGAGGGCAGGTGAGGTGTGGCTGGAGGAGGTGGGCGCTGGGGACGTGGCTTGGGGATCTATATTTTGTGTCTGGCGAATAGAGTCAGTCTCTCTCTCCCTCTCCCTCTCTCCCTCTCCCTCTCTCCCTCTCCCTCTCCCTCTCCCCCTCCCCCCATCTCCCTACCTCCTGCACATCATGGGAGCTGCTTCTCTCTGCCACACTCTTCGGCCATGATGCTCTGCCTCCTGGTAAGTGCTGAGGAATGGAGCCGGCTGTCTATGGGCTAAGACCTCTGAAACCCGGAGCCCCCAAATAAGCTCTTCTTTCTCGCCAATGGTTCTGGTCAGATCTTCAGCAATGAATACAGTAAGTTGAGCCCACCTTAAAAAGTGCTGCTTGTTCTCGGCTCTCATTCAACAAAAGTCCACGTCAGAACCCAGCTCACCTGGTCTGACCTTGGCCGATTCAGTATCGATGCTCATTGTGCCAGGATTAGTCACAACAGTGGGATTTCCACAAGTGCAACAGACAGAGAAACCTCCATGAGAAATCCTGAATGAATCACTTAATTAATGTATTTTGAATAACAAGTTCCCCAAAGTGCTCACGTCATATAGAAATATTTGGAATATTCTAAAAGAAGTGAAATCTTAGGAGATGATTTTTTGAAATCATCATCTATATAAGTAAATTATATAACAACCACCTGCATCTGTATATTAACTCACTGCCTAAACTCAGGGGACAAAATAGAGACACTCCGGGAAAGATCTTCCCTACTTGTGGAATGTCCTCTTGGTCAGGAGTTTAGACTTCTGGGGTTTCAAAAGTAAATTCCGAACTAGGATGTAGCTCAGCGGTAGAGCGCTTGCCTCGCACGCACAAGGCCCTGGGGTCCACCCCTAGCACATAAAATTACCTGTTGTTTCGCTCCTACATTTTTACCCCAAAGAATTGAAAGCAGGTGTTCAAACAAAAATAATGTGTTCAGGAATATTCATAGAAGCATTATTCATAATATCTAAAAGATAAAAACATCCAACACTTTCACCACCTGATGAATGAATAAACAATTTGCGGGTGTACCCACACCTTAGAATATTATTCAGTCATAAAATAGAATGAAGCACTAATAGGTGCTACAACATGAGATTTTTTTTATTTGTTTGGGTTTTTTTGTTTGTTTGTTTTGTTTTTTGAACTCAGGGGCACTCGACCACTGAGCCCCATCCCCAGCCCTATTTTGTAGTTTATTTAGAGACAGGGTCTCACTGAGTTGCCTAGGGCCTTGCTTTTGCTGAGGCTGGTTTGAATTCATGATCCTCCTGCCTCAACCTCCTGAGCTGCTGGGATTACGGGCATGTGCCACTACACCCGGCTTGTGCTACAACATGGTTGAACCTTGAAGACATTACACTCAGTAAAAGAAAACAGTGGTAAGAGGTGACGCCTAAGAGATTCCATTTACATGTAGACATGTCTGCAATAGGCAAACCCATACAGATGGAAAGCAGATTAGTGATTTCCAGGGGCTACAGGAAGAAAGGACTGAAGAGTAACTAGTTAATTGGTATAAGGTTTCCATTTAGGGCAACTGAGAATGTTCTGGAATGTTCTGGAGACAGTGGTTTAGCATTGTCAACATACTCAATACCAGGGAAACATACACTTTACAATGGTACATTTTATGTTTTGTGTATTATCTCCAAATGTTCAAAAGAAAAAAAAATTAAAGTTAATCATAAACTCTGGCCTTGGCAACAGGATGTTTTGGTTTGGTAGGTAGTTAGCTAAGTATTAAGTCCCTTTGTGGCAACTGTTGATTAGAAAGAGCAATAATGGATCACTGAGGCTGTGTAACAGACATGCATCTGTGGCTAGATTGGATTTTCGGCGCCATGGAGTTGAGTCCTGATCCTTAATATCCAAAAAAAATGGTGTTGTGTCTAGCACAGTGCTAGCTGGCTAAACCAAAAAGCTAATTTATTTTCCATTACCTACGTCATTGTAATAACAACAAAAAGATATCAACAACAACAGAAAAACACCATAACAACAAAAAGATCTAAATATAGAAGGGAAATCTTCCCAATTATCTGTATAGTTCCTTCCCTTGGGTTTAGCTACCACCATCTACAACCTGGTGTATACCCTGTGAGACCTTTCTCTATTCATGTACAAACCTCTACATATGAATGTGCCCATCACGAATGAAGTTTTTCTTATTGCTTCTTTACAAAAATGAACTCATACTATATATATATATATATATATATATATATATATATATATATATGTCTACAACTTGCTTTTTCCCTCTCAATACCATATCAAAAAATCTTTCCATCTGAATACCCACAGCCTTATCTCTTTTCTTAATGTCTACAGAACATGGATAGATCGCCATTGGTTTAACCAGCCCCTTCTTGTCAGATAATTATATTCCCTCCAATTTTTCTCCATCATAAACCAGGCTACAAGGAACACCCTGTTCATATATTGTTGCATGATCGTGGGAATTTTTCTGCGGCAGAGATTCCTAGAAGTGAGATTGTTGGGTTGAAGTAGAAATTCCTTCTGTTCTGTGACTTTTTAGTAGCGCATCAGTTGGGGACACAAACGTATATTGCCTCTGGGCTCGGGCCAAAACAGCCAGAACTCAGAGCTTGCGATCGGGCTTTGCTTAGCTCGGCACCCCCCTGGCCCCAGGCCCCCAGCAACCTGCAACCGTAGCTATTTTCATTCATTTTATAGGCTCAGTGTCTCCAGATTGACTCCGGCAGAGGGAAAAGAAATCAGGTCCCTTCTGTGTCATTCTTCAAACATTTAGAGGAAATTGATTTTCCACATGGGCTCTAGCCAAGGGAGGGATGCTCGGGCCCAGAAGTCGCTGCTACAGGCTATGACGACCGGCACTTGCCACAATGAGACTCAACCCAACTTGAGATATTTTATTAGCAAGTGTAATTCCTCATCAGGCTAATATTGCAAATTGCCAAAAGCAGCAGCAATTCTAAAATAGGATTTCCTTCCTAATCCCTTTTAAAGGGAAGACCTTGTGGAGCCTGGAAATGTCTGAAGAAAGAAAGACTTTATTCTCTAAGCAAGGATAAAAGGCAGTTGGTCCAGGAAGCTGAGGCTTGCTTGCCTTACTCTCTGCGATGACCTCTCCTTTTTCTCTCTACAGTCTGGGGATTAAACCCAAGTCCTTGAGCATGCCAGGCAAGTGCTCTACCACTGAGTCATGTTCCCAGTCCCCTCCTCTTATGTTGTTGGTATTTTTTTTTTTTTTCCTTTTGTGTCCTGGGGATTGAATGCAGGGCCTCGCTCATGGGCACTCTACTACTAAGCTATATCTCAGCCCTTTTTATTTTTTATTTTGAGAGAAGCTCTGGGTAAATTGCCCAGACTGGCCTCAAACTTACAATCCTCCCACTTCGGCCTCCCAAGGTGCTGGGATTATCGGCACAGCCACCACAGCCAGCTGCTCTTATCTTTTTAATGTGTTTCCTTGTGACATCAGCTAGGATGCTTTTACCTGCAAAGAACAGAAATGCAGTCTCAAAGTGGCTTCTACAGGGCCAGGGTTGTGGCTCAGTGGTACCATGTTAAAAAAAAATACACAAATAAAATAAAGGTATTGTGTCCAACTACAACTAGGAAAAGAAAAAATATGTCTCTTTCTAAAAAAAAAAAAGGGGGGGGCTTTAATAATGATAATGTCATGGAAGCCTAAAGGTGAGGCACATTTAGGGCTGGTTGACTCAAGAGCTCTACACAAGAATTGGGAATCCAGGGTCTTTTCCAAAATAGTTAACATAACTCACTGGCTCCAGAGCCAGATCCTTTGATATTAAATCTCAAGTCCACTGCTTTAGCTGTGTAACTTTGGCCAAATTACTTGCCTTCTCTGAGTCTCCATTTCTCATCTATCAAAAACAGGATCATAACAGTACATAACCTGCAAGTTTGTGAATGCCAAAGCAAAGGTGAGCAAACTTTCTTCATTAAGAGCCAGATAGTAAATATTTGAGGCTTTGAGGGCCATGTGTTCTCTGCCCCACAGCTTCACCTTGCCTTTTAACAGTATGAAAGCAGTCATGGGCAGTAGGTAAATGAAAGAGCATGGCTGTATTCCAATAAAACTGTATTTTAGACATTGGAAGTTGATTTTCATACAGATTTTCCTATATCATAAAATATTATTCTTTTGAGTTTTATTCAAGCATTTAAAAATGGATAAACATTCTGAGTTCATGGGCCACGAAAGCTGGGAGGGCCATGGTCCTGACTAAAGCAAAAGCAAAGGATCCCAGCCTAAGATGGTTCAACTTACCTATTTTTGTTATGGTTGTTTTTTTATTCTTATTTGGACTTATGATTTTTTTTAACCTGCTGATGGTGTGAAAGTATACCCATATCACCTTTCTGGTTTTTACTTTCAGTATTCAATTAATGACAGGAGCTATTCCGCCCTTAATTATAATACAAGACTTGGTGGGAGATGGCTGTGCCCAGCTGTAGACTAATTTAAGCATTCCACGGGTGTTTAAGACAGGCTGGTCTAAGCTATGCTCTTTGGTAGGTTGGGGTATCAAATACATTTTCAAGTCATCAATATATTTTTTTAATTTTCATTTTTTTTAGTTGTAGATGGACACAATACCTTTATTTTATTTATTCGGTTTTGTTTTGTTTTTTTATATGGTGCTGAGTATCAAACCCAGTGCCTCATGCGTGCTAGGCAAGCGCTCCACCACTGAGCCACAAACCCAGGCCTCAAGTCATCGATATCTTTAATGCACGATGGGTGTATCTGAGGAGCATCTGTAATACACTTGGAAGAGTCAGTACCTAGCAAGCCTAAATAAATGTTCAACAGATGCTTGTTGCTATTATTGTTATGATTAATACCATCTCCTTCCTCCTCTCTGCTTTTCCGCTCTCCATTTAGGCTTCTTCCCTGATCTGGTAGCAAGGGGGCTGCAGCACTCTAAGGAACTACATTCAGAGCGAGAAGTCACACCACCTTGATTTGCAACCTGGAGTTCTTCCCCATCTGTCCGACACGCCCCACGCGTCTCATTGGCCAGAACAAGTCACATGACCTCTGATTAACCAATCACAAGGAGGGGTGGGATCACCCATGGACCAATAGAGACCCGCCGCTGGGGCTGAGCGAGCTGGTTGCCTGGAGTCCCAGAGTGAACCGGTACTGGGCCGAACGGCTGCCCACGTGCGGGTTCTGTTGGAAGGGAAGCTGGGTGTCGACACGCATCTGCGGGGCGGGTCGTGCCCACTCTGTCAGGTGCTCTTGAATTCGTCACAGGCAGGTCTGCTAATCCAGAGTCTGTGTTGTCTTATAATGAGAGCAAGCCACGAAGCCTCGGGCTGGAGCACCTGGGCCGTGCTGCCCCTCGGTCAACCTCGTGACGGTCCTTGGAGGGTGAGGACATCTTTACAGCACTTCCGGCCTTCACTGGACTTTCACAGTTGCTGAGACGAGAAGCGGCTGGTCCAAGGGCACAGAGTGGAGCCCCTGAACCTCGAAGTCTGACCTCCACCCACCTCCTGGTTGCATTGGAAGCCACAGTGGCTGCAGCTGCACCCTGGGAAGAGTCGGTGGCCCAGAAGGTGGAGGTGAAAGGACAACCACGAAGATGCTGCCCAGAGTAAACACCCACAGCCTTCGAACCTGTGCTGTGGATGAAAACATCTAGGCACGTTCACGATTTGCATTGGAATATCCAAAGTTTTCACATAGAGTCGTGTACTCCGCCTTGAGGCTGGGTCCACCAGGGACCAGATGACGTCCAACAGCCACCTAGTAGGCTACACCATCGACGTTTGTTGAAGAACAGTGTTTGGCGTCCACACAGTGACTGTCACTTAACCATACGTTTCTCAGAACATATGCCCATCATTAAGTGACATGAAATCTCAAGAATGATAAAATAATAGCAATAATTATTCTGATGAAATACAGATGTGCCTTTCATTCTGATGAAAGAGAAACTTAACTGCCCACGAATCTCTTGATATTTAAGTCGTGGTAGTATGGGTGTCTCTGCATTTAATGCCTTTTTTTTTTTTTTTTTTTTGCCTTCCTGACTTGCGAGATGAGAAAAGGGGATTCCCAAACTAAAGAAATTTGGTTGAGTAAACTGGGTGTACTCATGGGAGAAAATATTAAGCAACCATTAGCTTCAACGCTTATGAAGAATGTTTAGTACCATGAGAACACTCTTAGAAATAATGCCAAGGGATAAAAGGAGAATGGATGATTATATACAAAGATCATTCCAACGCTGTGCTTAGAGACGATGGGAAGAAAGATTGGCAGTAAGAGACCAAAATGCTGTGTTGTTGCCTCTGGATAGTGAGGTCAGAAGGGGTCCCCCTCCCTATACTTTTTGGGCTTTCTACAATACTCATTTTTATAATCAAAGCAAAACACAAGATAAAAGCCAGGGAGAAATTGGGGAATGTTGCAAGCCATAGAGTCCATTAGTCACATAGTAGGCTACACCATCGACATTTGTTGAAGAATAGTTTTTGCAAGCCAGGGTTTTGTTTTGTTTTTAGACATTGATGGACCTTTATTTTATTCATTTATTTATATGTGGTGCTGAGTATCGAACCCAGGGCCTCACACATGCTAGGCAAGTGCTCTACCACTGAGCCACCACCCTAGCCCACCAGGGTTTCTTATTAAAAAGACAGATTCTGGCATTAAAGGACTCAGTGATGCAAATTTGTGCTGTTTGCAAAGCAAAAGGGTGGAAACTCCACCTCCTCCTACATGGGTGGCTGAATAGCATCAGTATAGTTGACAAGGAGCAACTGGACAGGTCCTTTGGAGTTATACTGAGAAACTCATAGGCTTTGGGCAAAATTAACCACTCTGGCCTTCAGTTTCTTCATCTGTTACATGAGGATGATAATGCCTACTACATAGAGTAGAAATTCCTTCAATCAGGTGACAGTATCTACTGTTCTAGGGGCTGGGGATGCAACAGTGATCAAGAAACAAGATCCTTGTTCTCTGGAGCTTTTCACTCTGGTAGAAGGGTTAAGGTTTGGAGTTGGTTGTTCAGTGGAGGAACAAGTGCAAAGGCCCTGGGGCAGACAAAGGCGAGGCATGTACACTGGAAAGGGGTCTTATGGGGCTGGAACCCAGTGAGTAGGTGGAGAGTGGAAGCAGATCAGGAGGGCCAGGCAGGGCCAGGCCTTGCATGCCACAGCAAGACTCTTTGATTTCATTCTAACTATAGTGCAAAACCACTTAAGGGGTTTCAGCTACAGACTAGCATGATCTGATTTAGAGTTTATGTCTTAAAAAGGCCACTCTGGCTGCCGTGCAGAGAATGGATTGTAGAATTGTGTGAGACGATCAATACACAAAAGCACTTAACACTGAGGCCGGCACAAAGTAAGTATCTTAATAAGTGGTTACTGCTTTTCATTATTATTCTCATTATCCTTATTATTATTACCACTCTTTTGTCTGCCTGAAGCTGGTTCACAGTTCTTAGACATATGGCTTCCTGTGATGTTGACAAAGCATTCCAATGAGCCAGTGAATTTTCCAAATTTGTTCTCCAGGTATTTTCACATCCTCAGAGAGGTGATGGGGAAAAGCCAAACCCAAGCTGCCTGCAGCCAAAATGAACAGTGGGCACATTCCTGAATCCAGCACTATTTAATCCTTCGGGGGTGAGCTCAAAGAGGACTGTGGGTCTTGATTAAAGGTTTCAGTCTCCACCAAAGTACAGGGCCTGTTGTGAAATCCAGCATATTTGTACATATTTAAAAATACCTCTCCTCCTGCCAACCCCTCCTTCCCTAAGACTCGGCTCCGAGAGGACTTTCTCTGGAAAGCCTCTCACCACCCCGTCCAGGCCACAGCCCACCCTAAGACTGGGTTCTTCTCCCTGTGTTCCTGGGCCCTGGGCAGAGTCACAGCACAACACCCGAGTTCCTAGGGCTGACGTTCAGGGCAGTAGCACTCGTCCTGTGTGGCAATTTGAATCTGTACTGAAATTAATGCGGATGTGACACATGCTCGCCACACTTTGAGTCCTCAGTAGCCACCAGTGGGTATCATGGTGGGCGGCACAGATCTGTGCTATTTGTCATTACAGAACCTTCTATGGGACAGGGCTGCCCTAGCAGGGCGGAAGCATGTTCTTTCTTAGTTTGGGACTCGCAGGGGGCTGAAGACACAGCCTTGAGAAGCAGGCGGATCCCAGTTCGAATCCCAGTTGCTGATCTTACGAGCTGTGTGACTTAGCCACGTTCAACTTCTCTGTTCCTGTCTCACTCTGTGGGGTCTTGAGGGCCATTTAAGTTAATGCATACAAAGGGCTTCAGAGAAGCAAGGGTAACACACAGTGAGCACCATGCAGGAGTTGGCTTCTGACATCTGCCTGCCCTTGGAAAGCAGCCAGCGCACAGTAGGCCCTGTTAAATGTTTGCTGTTGCCTGAGCAAATGAATGAAAGAATGATTGGCACACAGACTTTATTCTTGGCTCTGGTGAAAGCAGAATACTTCTTTTGAAACCAAATATGATTGCTATTAACACTAGCTCCCACTTACTCAGCACTTACGGGTACCAGGTGCTGCGCCCAGTGTGGTGTGCACCTCCTCCCAGGGAGGCACCCAAGGGCTTCCTATTCCCAAGCCCCCTTTCACAGATGAGAAACTGAGGCTCAGAGACATGAAGCCATTGCGCAGGGAGAAGCTGTGCAGCTTCAGTGGAGGTATTATTATTATGGAAATAGTGATGGAAATGTTTCCATTTATTATGATTATTAATAATTGTCATTATTGCTTTTAGGTCATGAGTGACTGGGTTTATTCTTCTAGCAATGATTTTTTTAAAATACATTTTTTAAAATTGTTGATGGATCTTTATTTTATTTATTTATATGTGGTGCTGAAAATCGGACCCAGTGCCTCACATGCGTACCAGGGATTGAACCCAGGGTGCTTAACCGCTGAGCCACACCCTCATCCCTTTTATATGTTTTATTTAGAGACAGGGTCTCCCTGAGTTGCTTAGGGCCTGGCTAAATTGCTGAGGCTGGCCTTGAACTCCGGATCCTCCTGCCTCAGCCTCCGGAGCTACTGGGATGACAGGCTTGCACCACCACGCCAGGCTCTAGAAGTGACCTGAGCCTCCTGGCTCTCTCTGGATCTTCTCTCTTGGAGGAGGAGGCTGGGGGCACTCCAGGCAGGGGCTGTGGTGGGCGACCCTCGGGAAGGGCCATTGTGATCATCCACCTGCAGGCAGGGAGCAGCCTTCTCAGCTTTCTTTCCTGTGCACAGAAAGGCTTTTGACCCCGACTTCTCTTCTCGGATTCTTTTCTCCCCGCCTGCGTCCCCAGGGCACTGGCCCCTCTCGCGTGCCCGCCCTTCCCCACCTCCCCACGCGCCACAGAGCCATGGCGCGGCCCCAGACAAGGGCGCTTTTCTTCAAAGTGGTTCCCCTTCATCTCGTAAATTCTCAGGCCCGGCTTGATTGGCGGCGGGGAAAGCGAGCCAGGCCCCCGCTCGGCTCCCCAGATACAAAGTGAGTTGTGTGCAGCCTGCCCACGTGAGGTCGGTCACAGGGGCCGGGCCTCTCAGAAATCCCAAAGGACCAAATACCAGAGCACTGGCCACAGGATCCAAATTATCTATGGCAAGACAGAGGAAAGAGCGGACCGAGACAATGGAGAGGCCCTGGGAGCAGATCATTTCTAACCTGAGGTCTGCAGGGACATTTAACTCTTTCCCCCCAGATCTGGTGGCTTCTAGCTGCGCAGTCTGTAGCTTGGAGGGTCCCAGATCCAACCAGTCCGCCGGTTCCTTTTGCCACTTTCAAGAACCTGCGTTTCTCATGCAGCATGATTCCAATGTTTCCCATTTTTAGGCACCAAAATTAGTCCAACTGTGCCTTCTAATTCTGTAGACACAACCCAGCTTGTGCAAATGTCCCTCTCTTCCATTTCTGGGTGGATTTTTGCATATTACAGACTGCCAACTCTGTCGAATGTTCTTAGGGAAAGAGAGAAGTTTAAAAATCATCTAGCTGCTTACCATGAAACAAATGCTGTGGGGCCCAAAGTTCTGATTTAGAGCAAACGCTGCATATGGCACCCTCCTGGAAAGAAAGCCACCAGCCGCGAGCAGGAATTTATTGAGCATGTACTATGGACCACAGTGTTTCCCAGGCTGCTCTCTGTTTGACAGAGCTTATTCTCATAGCAACCCCTTCATCTTCCTCATTTTACAGATGAGGAGACTCAGGTTCTCACAAGATTAAATAACAGCTAAAAATGGGCTAAAGTCAGTTTTGAATGGTCCCTCTAAGTGCAAAGGCCCAAACCTCCACATTTACTAAGTGGGGGTCCATATTGTTATTATCATAAGTACAATGTAACATCTGCAAAAAAAGTAAAAATGCTGTCATCTCTAAGTATAAATTCAGAAAACAAAACTGCATGTAGTCTGTGCTACATTTTAGAAAGATATATTGATGATAGAGAGAAAGGAGGAAAATACTAGAACCATCTTTGCCCAGAGATTGGGTGATTCTTCACTCTCTGCTCCCTTTCCAAATGCTCTCTCTTGCCTTCCAAGTGTTCGTCATGAAGCTTGTGTACCTTTTGCTATTAAGAAAGAAGCGAGCATATGTATGTGTGGTGTGTTGGTGGTGCCCGTGTTGTGTATGCACGTGTGTCGTGCGTGGTAGGTATTGTGTGTTGTGTCAGTCGTGGGTGTGTGTTTTGTATGTGACATGTACGTGGTGTGTGTGTTGTGTCCGTTGTGTGTGAGGCTGTGTGCTCTAAAAGTCAGTGGGAATAGAGAATCTGGTAAACAAGGCCAAACGCCATTGGAATCCCAGTTATTTAAACCTTGCCCAAAATTGCATTGGGGGAGTTCAAAGTCATCCCAGGCCCTGCTGAATCAAAAGTCTTCTGCCCCCTACTCCACGTGCAGCCAAGTGACCGTGCCAGGAGAAAGCCCTTAGACAATGTCCAGGAGGGTGTGCTAACAGGGCTCAGGGGAGTGGGAAAGCTCACCTAACAGAGATAAAGGTTTCCTTCATGCCCGGCCCTCCCTGGCTCTTTGGCCTGCTGCTCACACTTGGCCCTCCCAGGGTTTATCAAGAGCTACCCCAGCAGTCAGGGGAACAGGGACAGGAAAATTCAGCCTGGCCCCCAGGGGGACAAACCCCTGTGTATCTGGCAAGAGACAGCCACACTGATTCCAGGTCTATATTTTTCATTTCTTGTTTTAACAGTCATAAACGCCTTCCGATGCCAAAGCAGAACATGACTTTAATCCAGATAAAATAAAATTCCTAAACCCTGAAAACTATACGGAGATTTACAGGCCAATTTGAAAAAAGCGAGAGCCTCCATGGATTCCAAGAGTGGCACATTCCACCCAGCGGGCGCTGGGTGCTGCCCCAAGGCCCTGCCTCCTGGGGATGAGGTCCCGGGACGCGGTGCTCAGCCCTGCAAATCCACAATCCCTTGGCAGAGCGTGCAGGCAAACGCTGTCCTCTGTGCCGGAGTGTCTCAGATTCCTGGGCTCTGGGGTCTCTTGGCTTTCAGGAGTCCTAATATGTTCCAGCTCCTTTCTCCCCGCCTCCCCCCCCACCCCCAGCTGTTGTAGGAAACCACAGTCAACCTCTTCTTGCTCTCAGCAGCCAAGTTTTCTCTAAGTAAACACAGAATGGAGGAGATCAGCTCTGTTCTGTTCCCAGCACTGAGAGGCGGGGCGAGGCTGGCCTGGTACCAACCCTGAGAACCAGTCTGGGGTGGGTTCCTGGGTAACCACGGGCTGCTGCTTACAGCAGCCTTGCTAGGTGCTGAATGCTGATCCACGCGGCTCCGCAGTTGCTGGGTCACTACTGAACCCAGGAGGTTGGGCCTGTAGGTAGTGGAGTTCGTCTCTTTGCCCCTTCTGGTCCTCTGTCCCCTGCCAGGTCCCAGCCCTGACCCTGCTCCCCCTGCCCCCGGCCAGGAGGCTCACCTGGGTGGACTGTAGCAGTGACTCTCCTGTCCTCTGACTTCCTGTAGGTTTGGACAAGAAGAGAAGGGCCACAGAGGAAGACAAGGAGCTGGGACGTTTGTCCCTGGGCTCGTCTTTACTGCATTGTCCTGGAAGCTGTGCTGCTCCTCGACCCCACAGCTCCTGCTGCTCACGGTCTCCTTACTCCCTGCTTCTAGAGTTTTAGAATCCACCCGACCCTTCCAGCCCCTGCAGCCCCACCCTTTGCTGGCCCCCACCCCATCTCCCTCGGTCCTCCCCAAACCTGGACAAGTCATCTCTGCACCAAACTCTCTGATCACCTGATTTGGGTAGGCCCCGCCTCCTGCCTGGCTTCCCACCAATGCACTTGCATCCTCTCCAGATTGTAGAAGCTCCTAGAAATCGTGAACTTGCTCAGGGTTAACTGCCTGGGATTTGAATTTGGGTTGGTCTGCCTCCAGAGCCCAAGTTTTTAACCTCTAACTACTGTGCAAAAAAATAAACTTTATTCAGCACCCAGTGTGTACCTCCGAGTGGGTTAAGTACTTGGTGCCTTTATTTCACGAATCCTCGCAAAGGCTATTGTAGGTGATACTTACTATCCCCATTTTTATGGGTGAGAAAACTGAGTCACAGAAAGAGGAATTTGCTTACTTGAGGCCACAGTGTTAAAAAGGATCAGAGCTGAGATATGAGTTTCAGACTATCCTCTTCTTAATTACTTCAGTCAAGCTCACTCAGCGTCATGAATCTTCTATCACTGCATGTTATGTATATTGATGTTTCTTTCCTTTTCATTGCTGAGTAGTATTCTATTGGAATACTGAGTAGTATTCTATTCTATAGAACATATATATATATATATAGATAGATAGATAGATAGATATAACACAATGTATCCATCTATCCACCTGTCTATCTGTCCTTCCTTCTTTCCATCTATCTTTCATTCTTCTACCTATCTACTCATTTCCTTTAGAAGAGAACCTGTTGAGGGCAAATGGGAATAGGAAAGACAGTAGCATGAATTGGGTATAACTTTCCTATGTTCATATATGAATATATGACCAGGATAATTCCACATTATGAACAACCACAAGAATGGGATCCTAATTAGAATAACTCATACTTCGTGTATGTATAATATGTCAAAATACATCTACTGTCATGTATATGTTAAAAGAACAATAGAGATGTATTATATATATAAATATAAATATGTATATATATATAAATGATTGACTTTGAAGAAGAAGAAGAAGAAGAAGAAGAAGAAGAAGAAGAAGAAGAAGAAGAAGAAGAAGAAGAAGAAGAAGAGGAGGAGAAGCTGTTGAGTCTGGTGGGGTGGTGCATACCTGCAATCCCAGCAGCTCTGGAGGCTGAGGCAGGAGGATCATGAGTTAAAGGCAGCCTCAGCAACTTAGTGAGACCCTAAGCAACTCAGCAAGACCCTGTCTCAAAATAAGAAATAAACTGGGTGAGGTAGCATATGCCTCTAATCCCAGCAGCTCTAGCGGCTGAGACAAGAGAATTGCAAGTTCAAAGCCAGCCTCAGCAATTTATCGAGGTCCTAAGCAACTCAGTGAGACTCTGTCTCTGAGTAAAATACAAAATAGGGCTGGGGATGTGGCTCAGTGATTGAGTGCCCCTGAGTTCAATGCCCAGTATCTAAATAAATAAATAAATATTTTAAAAGGCTGGGGATTTAGTTCAGTGGTAAAATGCCTCTGGTTTAATCCCTGATAACGAAGGAGGAGGAGGAGGAGGAGGAGGAGGAGGAGGAGGAGGAGGAGGAGACGACCTGTGGGTAAGGGCGTTCACCTTAACATTCAAATTTTAGTAAAGGCACTTCTAACAACCGACATCTAAAGGGAAAGGACTGAGTTTGGAAACCCACACAGCGGTACATTGTAAAGCCACCCCCAAAGAATGCAGTAGTTCTACCTGGTTATCAGTCTGTAACTGGCCAAATTATGGCCGGGCGCCCCAGAGCGTCACATTCTAAAGAGTCACCAGTCCTGAAACCACAGAACCCTGGAAAAAAGGAAGCTGCTGTGTTCCCTGGAGTCTCCAGCACTTCCCACTTCCTCCCCACCTTGGCTGGGCTACTTTCCCCTCCTCAGCCACTCCTTGATCCTTCCACCCCTTTTTAACCCTCTCTGCTGCACCCAGATGCCTGCAGGCCCTTCCGGATGCAAATCAGGGCTGTCACTCCTCGCTTTCTCCAGTCTTGGAAGAGCCCGCCCAGGCCTTAGGCAGTCAAAGACAGTGAGAGAATGAGGAGTATTTACTGATATTTTTATCACTGGGACATACAGGGGCAAGCCCGCGCACCACACACACACACACACACGCACACACACACACACACACACACACACACACACTTTGTGACTTGCAAAGACCAAGTCACAAAGCACTCACTGCACGTGTAATAACCCATTTAATTTGTTTCCTCCAGTAGATTACAAATTCCCTCAGGACAGAGGATGAGCCTGATACACTGTAGGTCTTAGGTACCTCCCTTTTATTGCTTTTTTTTTTTTTTTGTACCAGGGATTGAACTCAGGGACACTCAACAACTGAGCCCCATCCCCAGCCCTATTTTGTATTTTATTTAGAGACAGGGTCTCACTGAATTGCTTAGGGCCTAAGCTAAGTTGCTGAGGCTGGCATTGAACTCGAGATCCTCCTGCTTCAGTGTCCCAAGCCTCTGGGATGACAGGCCTGGCCCTTTATTGCTTGTTGAGATATTTACCAATGTGGTAGCAGTGGACATTGATGCATGGTGGGATGGTCAGTCATTTTCATTTTAATGGTCTTCTATATTGTGTGAACTTTTATGGAGAATTTATGTTTCTGTCTCATTTTGGCTTCTTAACTTTTGGTATTACTTTTATCATCTGGCAAAATAAAAAGCTTTATAAATTAAAAAAAATAAAATAAACAGAATGATAGGAATTTGAAGCATTTCCTCCTGGTAGGGAGGAGAGATTTGGGGACTTGGGGCACCCATAAGATCACATTCATTCAATGACCCTGTGGTGGGAAAACCAAGCTCAAGCATCACAGAGTCAAACCAATCTATGAAGTCAGCTGTGTTTTCCAGGCAGCCTAGCTGCCAGTCATTTTCCCAGCCTCCAGACTGAGTGCCTTAGACCAACTGGGTGGAGTCTGCATGGGCTCCTCCCTCCAGCCCCGATGGATTGGATACTGCTTGAGCTCCTCCCTTTAGTCCCTCACAGCCTAGAGAGCTCCCAAGAGAAGCACCCCATAGAGCATTGCTGCCACCACTTCCTCAGAGCTGTCTTTCAAGATGCCCTGTCACTATCCATGATTGGATGGAACTTCAGAAATGGAGAAAAAAATCACTTACAGACACCTGCATAACATGTCCACAGTTTCTTGGCTTTGGATACTTCTATCTGCCCATCCATCCTCCGTGTTTATTTTCATTTATTCAGCCATACTCCATCTATCCATTTCTCCATCCATCCATTTCTCCATCCATCATCTATCCATTTCTCCATCCATCCATCCATTTATCCATCCATCCTTCCTTCCATCCATTTATCCATCCATCCATCCATCCATCCATTTCTCAATCATCCATCCATCCATTTCTCCATCCATCTATGCATGCATCCATCCATTCATCCACCCATCTCTATTATCCATCAATCCATCCATCTATCCATCCATTTATCCATCCATCCATCCATCCATTCATCCATCCATCTTTATTATCTATTCGCCCATCCACCCATTTATCCATCTGTCATCCATTTATTTACACATATTTCCCCCTTTCCTTTGACCACCTTTAACTTGCCCATTGATGCCAATGAGGCCATGTCTTCCTAAAGCAAAAATGACCATCTCCCAAGAACCTACTGATTACCAGCACAGTGAAAAGGAATCAGAACATTGCTTAACAGACACCTGCCACACGCAAGTGGAGGGAAAAACATCATTTGGAGTTCATTCCTTTGTTAGTGGTTGTAATTACAGAATCTTTGCTTCTGCTTCAATAAAACCTCATTCATTCATAACAATTGGTATGAAGGGCGGGTTGAGAGGTCTGCCTGCATTAAAGGCGCTGTTTAGAATCCTTCAACAAAACCAACTTTTATTTCTTTGGAGTACGCAGGAGAACTTGACAAAGGAAGGATTTCCAAGTAGTAGTAGTATTTATTTCCCTTCTGCTCTAATCAACATTTAAAACTCATCTGGATTGGGCAGGAATTTATTTAGGTAAGAGTGAGGTGTAAAAGCTTTCAGGCAATTTATTCTCTGAAAGACACGAAGCGTGCCCTGCACAATCTTCTGACACGGATACTCTGGTAAACTTGACTTCCCAGGTAATCCAAAGGTAAACTGTAGCTTAGGCCAGGCTGAATTATAACAAATTCCATTATTAGCACAGTTCAAATTAATGAGATTTTCCTTTACTTCAGTTTCAAGAGGCTAAAAGCCATTTAGTAACTCGATACCTCTTGTGAGTCTCATTACTTGAACAGTTTTTAAAACACAGTTTGGTCTTTGGTTACCATAGGAAATTGAAAAGGCCTAATGACTCTGTTCCATTTTGGATTGGAGTTTTATGTCAGGCAATTCATTTAGGCTTTGACGATTTTTTAATTTAAAAAATTCCCCACCAATGCTTGCAAGAGGCATCTGTTAGCACACGGTGAACATGTGAAAAAGGACACTGACCAACCGAGTCAGTTATAAGACAAGGGACAAGGACCGGTTATGCGTCTGAGTTCTGTGAGAAAAGAAAAGAAAAGAAAAGGAAAGGAAAGAAAGAAAGAGAAAGAAAAGAAAAGAAAAGTAAACAAAACTTTCAGACTTTATAATATTTCTCTCTAAGCCACAAATGCAAAAGTTTTTTCCCCTTGTATTCTGTGTCTGGCAACCTCTTAAATTAAGTTGGATTTGTCCCAAGGACCAAATAACAAAATTAATTCATGAACTAGGGCCTTCTAGAAAGTTTATTCCTTTCATTTTGTTTAGTCACTTTTATAGGTCCTTTCCTTCTTCGAAGTAATTTGGATTTGATTGCTTCTTCGTGAAATTCTAATGTCAAGACTGTGTCTAATTTCTGTTTTATGAAGAAATCTGGAAACTATACGAAGGAATGAATTGAGATGCAGAGTCAAATAAAATCTGTAATGTGATAACTCTATCAACTCTGCCTGGAAAGATCCTGTATTTCAATTAGATCCTGAGACATGTTCTTACATAAACTGACAGCCTCTGATTGACAGTGTTCATCTTCCTGGAAAACACAATTTACAAGGACAAGGTGGTGAGCCGGCTTCCGTGTTCCAAAGGTACATTGGGTTTCTGGCTTCATCCAAGTACGACTGGCAGCAGGCTCGCTTCCACATGAAACGCGAATTGCAAACCCATTAAAAATTCCCACCAAAAAAAAAAAAAAAAAGGTATTTAAAATTTAAAGTAATAATAATACTACTTAGCATTTAAACAGTACTTTACATCTTCAAAGCACTCCGTAAACAGTGGTTCCAATTCTCCAGGCGTGCAGGGGTCTTTGATGTAGAGAAGCGCTGGGAGCGCAGTGGGGGAGACGGAGCTACATCTAGAATAACTGGGCCCAATTAGCTAATTGTAACACTTCCATTTCTTCCCCCTGTTCAGTTTCACTTTTTTTTCCCCCCAACTACCTTTTGTTCTCATTTACAGCCCTCACAGGGTCACCTAGGCAGGTCTGCTGATAGTAACCAGGCTCCCATCTAAACCTGTCCACGAGACCCCCTACCCCCTTCCCCCCAGCTCATGATGGAAAAAGCAAAACAAGAAATTGGTGATCCTGGGCCAGTCTCTGGAGATGGCCCCCATGGATAATATCTAAAGATCCAGGAGGGCTAATCTCACAGACCCTGAGACCCGCAGCATGTAGAGTTGATAGTTCTCCCCGTAGGCCATGCTCAGCATGGGCAGGGCTGTGGGGAAGCAGGGATCTTGTGAAGCAAGAATCTTCTCCACGCTCAGTGGAATAATAAATTGGCATCACTTTTTGCAAAAATCTATTGAAATTGCAATCTTTCTGGGCTGGGGCTTTGGCTCAGGGGTAGTGCACTTGCCTGGCATGTGTGAGGCACTGGGTTCGATTCTCAGCACCACATATAAATTAAAAATAAATAAATAAAGGTCTATAAACAACTAAAAAATAAAAATTAAAAAAAAGTGCAATCTTTTAGCCTGGTGCAGTGCTGCACGCCTATTAATCCTAGCGGATAGGGAGGCTGAGGCAGGAGGATTGCGAGTTCAAAGCCAGCCTCGGCAAAAGTGAAGTGCTAAGCAACTCAGTGAGTCCCTGTCTCTAAATAAAACACAAAATAGGGCTGGGGATGTGACTAGTGGTTGAGTGCCCCTGAATTCAATCCCCAGTACCCCCCCCCCAAAAAAAAATTCTTTCATATCTTTTGATTCTGTTGTTCTATTGGTGGGAATTTGTTTTAATGACAAACTCACACAAGTGTGCAAATAAATATGCAAGCACTTCGGTAAGCCACAACTGTAGTAGTGAAAAACTGTGGAGCACTGAGGACCCACCAATACAGGGGAGGTAAAGCAGAACACATCCCAGCTGTAGCTCACCCAGCACTGTCACTTGCAGGCTAACAACATGGATCTACATGCTCGTCCATGGGGAGGGTTATGGGCTCAATCATCCAACACACCTCCAGAACACACAGAGGATCCACTGGGGAACAAGAGGTGGTTTCCATACATTCTGTCCTTCTCTTGGGAAAGTATTTCATGAATAAGCACATTTTGAGTAATTACAGATTTCTTAGGTTATAAATTAAAAAAAAAGCAAGTTGCATGGAAAATCCACTTTTGGCAGTTTCTAAAAAATATACACTTATCATCTTTACCCAGCATTCCAATCTTGGCTAATTACCCAGGAGAATTGAAAACTTTTATTTACACCAATGTGAATGTGAAGTTTACACCAATGTGAATGTGTAAACTTTTATTTACACCAACGTGAATGTTTGCCGCAGTCCAGCTGCAGCAAAATAGCCGGGGGGTGACGAATAACTTGTGTACGTTGATACAGCAGGAATAGGAGCCATTTATTGTAGGGCAACAGAGCTATTAATACCTTTTGCACAGCTTATCTTAATTAGCATAAACTAGATACATCAGTCAACCAATAAGGAATCTCCACACTTAATGGCTCACTTTTGTTACTTTTCAAACCACTCCCTCTGACATTTTGCCAGGCACCATCCAGACTTGTTTACGAACTCTAACATTTCTCTGGCAAAATACCAGGTGTTATTTTTGACTTATTTACAGACCTTAACAAATGTTTATTTGTAAATGCCTCCAAAGTGGAAACAACCCTATTCTTCAACTGGTGAATGGAAAAACAAACTGTGGTATGTCTACCAATGGAATACTATAGAGCTCTAAAAAGGATCAAAGCACTGATTCATGGTAACAATGTGAATGAACCTCAAATGCATTATGCTAAGTGAAAGAAACTAGATTCAGATGGATATGTACCTTATGATTCCATTGGTATGACATTATGGAAAAGTCAAATTATAGAAACAGAGAATAGATTAGTCATTGATAGGAGCTGGGGGTGGAAGAAGGAATTGATTACAAGAGGGGCAAGGAGGGATGTTTGAGGGTCAAGATGATGCTGAATGGAATTGTTGTGGACCTCAGTTGGTTATATCAGTTATAATTCTGATATAACCATAGATATTTTTTCAAAAGTTATAGAACTCAACACTAAAAATGGAAGATTTTACTATATGTAAATTATACCTCAATAAGGAAAAACAGTGACATACAAAAGATTTATAAAGTATATGACCATTTTTGTAAATAATAATAGTAATGACATATGCTAAAGTACACTTAGGAAAAAAAAAAAAAAACATCTAGCTGAATATCCAGGGTGCCAGATGGCTAACAAGGAGTTATCTAGGTTGGGGAAAGCGATGTTTCATTTTCTCAATTACACATTTCTTTGATGTTTGAATATTTAATAGGGCATGTATTACTTTCAAATTTAGAGGGGAAAATCAGATTATTATACAAAATTTAATCCCCAGTGCTGGCCAGTTTGCTGAGGAGGAGCTCAGAGCTGGCTAGAGATGCTCAGGCTAGGATTTGGCCAGGATTTGGGCCCTGGCCAGCCCTGGCCCTTTGCGCTGTTGAAGATGCAACTTGACTTCTCAGATTCCCGCACCTGGGAAACTCCCTTCTCTCTGGCCTGGGATGCCCCTACCCACCCCAGGCCCCTCTGGGCTGCTGCTGTGAGGAACTGGCCCTCCAGGTCCCATAAGACTGATTTTTCTGGACAGGTTAGAGTGACCCTCGGAGCCTTGTGGTCCGAGGTGATTTAGATGTGAATAGCTGACACTTATGGACACTTGCTTTGTGCCAATCCCTGGTTGGGGCTTACTGCGGAGTATTTGCCTTTTATTCCTTTTTTTGACAAATGTCTGTTAAACACTGACCATGTTCTAGGCCCTAGGGATATTGGAGGGACCGTACAGAGAGAGAGAGAGAGAGAGAGAGAGAGAGAAACCAACACCCCAAATCCTGCCCTGAGGGGACTCACATTCTAATGGGTGAGGACAGGCAAAAATACAGACCACCAAATGTATGCCATGTCAGGTGACTAATGTTTTTTTTTTTTTTCTCTCTCTCTCTCTTTTTGATATTGGGGAATGCTTTATCACTGCATTACTGAACTACAGGTAGGCACCACCCTCCCTAGCCCCAGAGGGCCTTTCTGATATGCTGTCATTTGACCCGAGGGAAGTGAGGAAGGGAGCAGAACAGAGGGAGGGGCCCAGCAAGGGCGAGGCTTGGAGAAGGGTATGTGACCAGGACCACTGAAGGTCGGTGAGGTCGAAGATTAAATGCTTGGCCTAAAATGAACCCAATACACACATTCAGAAATGGCTGGCCAGAAAGGGGACCTGGGGCCAGAGGGGAAAGTCAGCCTACACAGCCACCTTCAGGCCATAGAAAAGTGTTTTTCTGAGTAAGGTGGGCGCCATGGCAGAGTTTAGAGCAGAGGAGCCACACGGTCAACTTAGGTTTGATCTCTGCCAAGCATAGACTGTCTGGAACAGGAGTCCAAGCTACAGAGGAACAGGGGCCACTTGACCCATGTGCAAAGGAGGATAATAATAGCATCTCCCTCCTAGGGGTCTTTGGAGGATTTAACAAGATGGTCGCACAGAATGCCTGGTCTGGTGCCTGGTGCAAGGGAATAATAGCTCAATAAATATGCCCATTCTATTTTTTTTTTTTTTTTTGGTTCCAGGGATTGAACCCAGGGACCTTTAACCACTGAGCCATGTCCCCAGCCCTTTTTATATTTTATTTAGAGACAGGGTCTCACTAAGTTGCTAAGTGCTTACACCACTGTGTCCAGCATAAATATGTCCATTCTTACTGGGCACATGGCTCACGCCTGTAACCCCAGAGACAGGGAGGCTGAGTCAGGAGGATCATGAGTTCAAAGCCAGCCTTAGCAACTTAGCAAGACTCTGTCTCTAAATAATATTAAAAATTTGGGCTGGGGTTGTGGCTCGGCGGTAGAGTGTTTACCTAGTATGTGCAGGGCCCTGGGTTCGATTCTCAGCACCACATAAAAATGAATGAGTGGAATAAAGGTATTGTGTCCAACTACAACTAAAAAATAAATTTTAAAAAAATATTAAAAATTTGCTGAGAATGTGGCTCAGTGGTTAAGTGCCCCCCGTATCAAAAATTTAAAATAAATAAATAAATTAAAAGGGCTGGGGATGTGGCTCAGTGGTAGGGCACCCTTGGATTCCAACCCCAGGACCACACGCATTCAAAAAAAAAAAAAAAGCTCATGCTTGTTACTGACTTCTCTGTGGGTCAAGGTAATTATGCTCACATTATGGATGAAAAGACTGAGGTTCTGAGAGGTAAGGTCACCATCAATTCAGGTGGCTAGTAAGTGGCAGGACCGTATGGCACTAGGCCATCATAGGACTTGGGAGGAGTCACACCAACCCATGAAAAGGTGGGAAACTCAGAACAAGGTGGTCTGATTCTTTGGGAGCTTTTAGAGTCTTATCTTAAGCAGTAGTGGCTGGAGTTCAAATCCTGCCTTGCACTTGCAAGCTGTGTGACCTTGGGCCAATCACTTCACCTCTCTGAAGTTGTCTCCTTTGTAAAATGGAACTGGGAGAGGATCCACCTGATGAGATAGTGTGAAGATTAAATGCTTGGCCTAAAATGAGCCCAATATACACATTCAGAGGGCAAAAAGGAAATATTGTAAGAGAGGCATGGTTGTGTGGTTGGGCTGTATCTTGCCAGGTTAGATCTGCTAGGAGATGGGAGAAGAAAGCCTTTCTTCTGTTGGAGTTTTGAGAAGTGACTGAGAAGTGACTACTAGATTAAAATGAGCAGGCTCGTCAGGGATGCAGGTAAACAGTGACCCCATCATATAACCACAAAGAGGGAACAAAGCTCAAGGTGCTTTGAGTTTGTGCGTGGTTGACGAGACACAATGTCTGCTCACGGGAAAATCATTTTCAGAATCTACTATTTTTCAAGCGAAGGGGAATATTTACTGAGGACTTTTTTTTTTTTTTTTTGATTCAAGAAAGGCTTCTATATTCAGTAACCATTGTGAAACGCTAGTAGCAAATCCCTATCACAAACTCGCTAACATTTACAGAAGCCGTTGTGATTAAGTGGGAGTCAAGCTACCGAAAAATCTACAAGAAGTCAGCAAAGTAAGATCAAGAGACTATAAAGTAAACAATATCTAGAGAATGAAATGTAATTTATTTCCTGGGGGAAGCCATCTGAACCGACAGCAGCCACGGTGACTCAGTTCACACACTCCGTCTCCATCCACCCTAGACTATTGCAGTCAGCGTATTTGAAAATGGAGAAATTGTGCACGCAATGGACAAAACCCATCCATGAGAGCCCGCCCCTGTCCTCGGAGATGGGCATCCATTTTAGAAAGGGAAAACTGAGACCCAGGTGGGAGGCAGGAGCCGCTTGCCTCCTGCCTCCGCCCGGCTCAGAACTCCTGTAACCCAGGTGACTGGGGAAATCCAATGAACCTGTCATCAGGGCCAAGTGAAGACCAAAGGATGACTTAAATTTCACATGTGGCATTTTTTTATTGTCTACAAATTGTTTCCCGGGTAAGGATCTGTGCTTCTTTCAAGGGCTGCTTTTTAAATAAAATGATCTGTTGCAGAAAAAAACTGCAGAGACACAGCACACCTGGGCTTGGGACCAGGAAATGTTGACACAGTCCTGGGCACTTAAAGTGCCACAGCGTTTGGAGGGCCCAGATAGGGTCCCTGGAGGAGGTAGGCATTTGTCCAATATGCAGGGATCTGGCTGTCAGCTCTCAAAGGGCAGTGTCACCCAGGTGAGGTGGCTAAGATCAGTTACCTTCTCACCTATTCAGACCTGGGCTGAAGTCCTTGCTTTAGGTCACTGGAGAAAAGACATTTGTCTTCCCTGTAAAACCTTTCCAGGAGCTGGAGTGTTTCTGTTTGGGCCTGGCCCAGAGCACACAAAGGAGAAGCGTGTTGGCAACATGGTCACAGAAGCCAGCATCTCCCCTTCTAGGGAGCAGCCTGGCTCTAGGCCACCTGGGGAGGCCCTTCTTTTCATGAGCCTTGGATTCACACTCCCAAACCCCATGGAGGAAAAGTTTCAGACCATCGTGTGAACTCTCTTATTTTATTTACTTATTCTTATTAAAAACACATGCTTTAACCACTGAACTACGCCCCCACCCTGCCCGGTCCTCATTCTCTCCTTTTAAAAATGATCTTGTTGAGCACACCTGGAATCCCAGTAGCTCAGGAGGCTGAGGCAGGAGGACTGTGATTTCATAGCCAGCCTCAGCAATTTAGCGAGGCCCTAAGCACCTCAGTTGAGATTTTGTTCACAGTAAAGCTCAGGTTGGCCATTACCTACCTACTGAGGCCAGTTAGGTTTCTGGTGTGTGTCTGTTCAGAGGGAAACAGTTTGTTTTCAAGTGACACATTTGCCATCTTCTGTAGCTGTAACTTGTAATACCAATAGGAAACTCAGTGGAAGCTGGAAAAAGTTATGCATATAGTCACCTTTCTTTGGTCAAGCAGCCGTGGAGTCAAAGAAGAACATCAGAGGACACTGCCCATGCCCTTCTTTATTCCTTCTTATGGGTTTTGGGAAAGCAATCTACCGTGGCCTACTAAAATCAGCATTGCCTGGGAGCTGGGGGCATAGCTCAGCATGCACGAGGCTCTGGGTTCAATTCCCCAGCACAAAAATCAAATCAAAATCAAATCAAATCAGCGTTAACTGAAGCAAAAGTGTCCCTTGTGGGTACAAAAGGTGTAGAGAAAACGCCACTGAATTCAGTTAATTTAAGCTCAATGGAACTTTCAATGACTCAACTTGTGGCTTAGATTATTTCTTTGGTGGGGTTTCTTGGGTTCTGTCTCCTCTTATATTTTATAAAAAAGGAGACTTGGGTCTTTTTTTTTCCTTAAAGATTTATTTTTTAGTTGTAGTTGGATATAATACTTTTATTTTATTTCTTTGTTTTTATGTGGTGCTGAGGATCGAATCCAGGGCCTCACACATGCTGGGGGAGCACTCTACTGCTGAGGCACAACTCCAGCCCTGAGACTTGGGTCTTAGTAGTGACAATAAGAATGATACTACCTGACCTTTACTGAGCACCTACTATGTGTTAGGCAGGTGTTGAATGCTTTGTGTGCACTAACTCAATGAATGCTCACAGGAGCTCTAGAAGGGCATATGAGAATATGTCCTTGTGGTAGGGATAAGAAAACAGAGGCACAGAGGTTAAATCAAAGCCCAAGTTAGTAGGTAGGTGGCAGAGCTGAGATTCGAACCAGGCCTTGTTGGATTCTGAAGTTACTTCCCCGTCCCCCACCTCACCCACGCAAGGTCTGCGCTCCAAGCCAGCAATGCTCCTGTTGTTTTTACTGCAACCTCTCTACAGTCTTAGTGGAGAGGCTGGAACGATTAGGAAATCCTTAGTGGTTATGAATAAAGCTGTTATTGCCCAAGGCAGGGTAGCTTGATGGGTATAAGACCATTCTCTCAGAGGGAACTCGAAATATCACTTAAAAATGGAATTACAAAAGGAAGGAATGAAAAGTAGAAATTTGCATCATGGGATGTATCCAGAAAGTCTTCATGGAATTCTGGGATGAATTACCTTCTCCGGGCCAGAGGAGAGTGGCTGAGGACCAGAGGACGTCATCGTTAGAAGCCCCTTACTGGTCTCCTTGGAACTGTGCTGGCTTCTCTTTTGTCCTAAACTAGCTGGCCACCCTAGAGGAAATGCCAACGGTCAAGATATCCAAGGGAAGAGCCAAGTCACTGGAGATCCAGGAAAACACTTTCAAACAACAGTGATGACATTTTTCACCCATCAGGTTGGCAAAAAACTAAAAGAAATTGGCATCGTCCAGACACTGGCAAGAAGAGGAGGAAGAGGTATTCTTTCCCATGTTGCTCCAGGGCGTGGGAATTTCTCTAACCTTTGGGGAAAGTCTTCTAGCTGTGTTTTTGTTTTTCTTCTTTCTTGTTTTGCGGTGCTAGGGATGAAACCTGGGACCTGGCACAGGCTAGGCCACGGCTCTCCTGCTAAACCACACCCCCCAGCCCCTGGCTATATTTATTAACAATAAAAATACACATTTATTAACAGTAAAAAGGCAATCTTATTTTGGGGACTTTATTCTATGGAAATAAAAATGTCAGTATATAAGGATATATGGATAAAGATATTTACTGCACTCTTATTGAGAGGAAAAAAAAACCTGGAAACCACCTGAATATGTAGGAATAGGGGAATAACTGGATAAATTATGGCACAGGTGTTCTGTGAAACATTACACAACTAATAAAACAATGAGTTGCATGCAGATATATAGACCTGGAGGTATACTTGTGATAAATGGTTAAGTGAAAAATGTGGAATGCAAAGCAATATATGTAATGTGATCCCGTTTTTCTAAAAAGTAAAAAAAAAAAAATTCTTTAGAAACCTGTCAAGTTGTGTTGGCCAGTCTGAGTACAGAGGAGGCACCCGAATCCCCCGTAAAACATGTTGACTTTGGTTATCTCAGTTGGATAAAGAGATTATCATTCTTTGGGAGGGGTATGCTTCTGTATTGTTGGGCTTCCCAGGACTGCCATTCTATATTGGTTGTTGGCACTAAAATAAATCTACTTAAAGATATGCTAAAGGGAAAACATTTCCAAATGCTGTGACTGGGTGACACTTTCCCTCTTATGAGGCTGGATGGGTGACTTGTGATTGTGTAATTTACTGATCACTACTTTTGGGGCCGGCACTGTACTGAGGACTTTCTCCGAGTTACCACTCTGGGAGGTCCATGTATAGGAAGAAATGCGGGTCATTCGGGTTAAATGACCTGCTCCAGGCTGCACAGTCAGGAGACTACAGAGTAGAGATTGGAGCCCAGGTGGGTTTTACTCAGAAGCAATATTCTTAAATCCTACAAAATGTTCCCACCCTGCAGCTGTGGCAGTTTCCTGTGGTCTTTCTAATAGACAGTTCCTCCTCTGGTCATATTTTCTGCTTCCATTTTCTCTCTGCCATTACATTTGGTAACTGTGAAAGGGAACTAACCCGTCATCATCAGAATAAGACCTGAGACCTGTGCAGAATGGAGCCTCTGTTTCCTGCCTAGACAGTAAGTAGGCTTTCTCTTAAATGGGGAAACTAAGTCATGCGGATGCGTAGGAGGTGCCTCCACATAGGGAACTGGGCCCAGAAGTCCTTATGCTTGGTTCCTTGCTACTTCCTATCAGTCAGTTGATGGCTTTTGTTTGGTGTTCATCTTATCTCCTGAGGTTTCCCTGACTCCCTCCTGTTGGTTTGTCTATTAAGTAAGAACTCTGTGGATCTTTATCAGTAATCTCAACTGTGCAGAGAGTCAAAGAATGTTCTTGCTAGAAATGACCTGAAGGATCACCGGGGTGGCAGCTTTCACACACAAGGAAAGTGAAGCCCAGAGAGGTCCAGTGGCTTGTCAGACAATAGGTTGCTCAGTGGTGTATCTGACACTGGAACCCAGGTCCCCTGGGTTCTCATTCTGCACTCTTGTTGCCAGGGCAATCACCTGCAAGCACTTCTAGTTACTTCTCTTCCACTTTGGGGCCTTGGCTTTGACAAGGAAATTTCCTTGGAGGAGGGTATTTATTTATTTATTTATTGGGGTTTTGTTTTATTTGCTTTTTAATTTACTTTTTATGGTGTCATTTGATTGCTTGTTCTCAATTTTATTGATTTTTGTTGTTCATCACTTATGCATCGAATAGGTAATATATGCATTTGGTGTAAAAACAAAAAGGAAAAAAGAAAATGCAAACAATACAGTGAAAAGTAATTCCTCTTTCTACCCCAATTCCCAGTCCTCCAGCTCCCCTCCCTAGAGGCAACTAGTGTTACCAGCAGCTCTTGTTAACCTTCCAGAGATAGTTCAATTAATAATCTACATTGGAAGTTATTCTGTATTAGGACACATAGCTCTAACTCATTATTTTTAATTTAATGCATGGGATTAAATTATTTTGTTAGCTAGTCCTCAAATGATGTGCAGTTTTTGTTTTTGTTTTGTTTCCAGTTTTTGTCCTCAAACAATGCTACAGTTCATACCCTTATGCCACATGACTTTATACATCTGTATAAGGATCTCAGTAGGTTAAACTTCTTGAAGTAGGATTACTGGGTCAAAGGGTATGTGCATTATAATGTTAACATGACAGTCTTCAAACGGACATCCAAAGGTAGAGTGCTAATTTATATTTCCACTGACAGTATATGAAGGCTCTATTTCTCTTCACATTTTTCTAAACTTTATATTTTTAATTTTTTTGTAGTTCTGGGGATTGAAGCCAGGGGCTCTCTATCACTGAGCTACATCTCCATCCTTCTTAACTTTTTATTTAGAGACAGGGTCTGGTTAAGCTGTCCAGGCTGACTTTGAACTTGGGAACCTTCTGCCTTAGCCACAGAGTGATCACAGGCATGCACCACATTTGTCTGAAGTTTTAAAATATTGTCAAATATTGTGTTTTTCTCAAGATGAATATCTTAGTTGGCTTTGGCCGTTCTAACAAATCCCCACAGAATGTGTGGCTGAAACAACAGAAATTTATTTTACGAATTTTTAAAGGTGGAAGTTCAAGATCAAGGTGCTGGCCCATTTGGTTCCTGGTGAGGCCCTCTTCTTAGTGATGCTTTCATGTGGCAGGGAGAGAGAGAAGCAAGCTTTCTCAAGTCCCCTCTTATAAGAGCATCAGTCCCATCCTAAGATCCCCACCCCTATGCTAATTACCACCCCAAATCAGCATCTCTAAATACCATTACAATAGCTATTAGGATTTCTTTCTTTCTTTCCTCCTCTTCTTCTGTACTGGGGATTGGACCCCCAGGGTGCTCTAACTCTGAGCTGCATCCTCAACCCTTTTTAGTTTTTGAGACAGGGTGTCCCTGAGTTGTCCAAGCTGGCTTTGGACCTGTGATCCTCCTGCCTCAGCCTCTTGAGTTGCTGGGATTACAGGTGTGTGCTGCTGTGCCCAGTGATGATTAGGGTTCCAACATGGGACACAAACCTTAAGTGAGGTTGAACATCTTTTTAAAGCCAGTCTGGCCTATTTTTATACACTGTCCAAGTCCTTTGTTTTTTTTGCTCTGGAGGCCTTTAAAATTTTTTCTTCTATTCCAGCTTCCTGAAAAATGACAACTTGGTGAACACTGTGTAGGATGAAGTTCTCCTGGGATGTAAATAAATGAAATCTGGATATGATGGGCCATCACACCATCTAATCGCTCAGCCCAAGTAACATCACATATGTTGATGAAGTGTTTCAGCTTTTTTTTTTCCCCCTAAACACTTTCATCAATGGTATCTTAATAAAAATTCATGACATTGGCCTGAGGTCAGCAGGTCAGCAATTAGGATCCCTTTTTTGACAGATTAGGAAATGAAGCTCAGAAAGTTAAACCCTGTTGGTCAGATTAACATGACCAGAGATGGCAAAGCCAGCTAGTGGCATCTTTCCTGAAGCCTTCTGAATTCATGTTTGGGCTTGAGCCACACCATAGTTGTGAGAGCTTGGGGATGTCATTGCACACCTCTGAGTTTCCTTTAGGACAGTCTAAGGATAATAACAGTATTGAGGTGGTTGTTTTGAGGATTATATTAAATGATGTATGTATATTCCTCCTAACATTGTCCCAGTGGGTGATGACAGTGTCAGCCATGGTAACACATACTTTAACCAGCTCTTGTGTCTTGCTTTAGCAGTGTTTGAGGCAGTTCCAAAGCTCAATTTATGTCTCAAGATTTCTCTCCTTTTGTTACACTCCTTGATTTCTCCCCTTCCTCTCTGTAAGTGGAAGTTTTCTCCTCCTCATCTTGAGGGTTGGGAGAGAGCCACCTCATACCAGCACTCCTTCGGATTCCCAGGCCATATACTTTCAGGAAATGTTGGTTATTGAATGAACGGAGCCAAGAGGGAGGGTCTGCTCTCAAGTAAGTCTGAGCACAGTACCTGGCAGTTACAGTAGATTCTGGCACACAGCAAGATCTCAGGAAACGTTTATGTGCAATGAATGAATGCACACACTAAGAGTAAAGGGCTCCAAAAAGCATTTCGGGATCAAATGCACAGCACCTCGTACCCATTGAGAGATCCGTGGGTGAGGCATATAAACCCAGCACAAGAGCTTGGCTTCGCTGTGCATGTAATGTGTTAGTAGGTTCGAATCCCGCGACCTCGGGCAAGTGACTTAATCTCTTTGTGTTTCAGTTTTCTCTTTGGTAAACGGCGGACGGCGGCGTGAGGTTTTGATAAGACACTCCCCAAAGCTCGCAGACCTGCTAGCCACAGGGAGCCCCTGCCACGCCGGCCAGCTTCAGCCAGGGCCCTGCGGTCGCAACGGGCGTGCCCAGGGTTTGCGGTCCTCGGCCCCCAAGGATCCGTGCCCCACAAGGGGCCGGGCGCCCAGGCAGGGCCCCCGCAGCAGCCCCCGGCCGGCAGTCCCCCGCCCGCGGAGAGCCCGGCCGCCCGCACTTCTTTCTCTCCCTGCCGTCTCCCTCCCTCTTCCCGGCCTGAGGATCCGCCGCGCTCGGCTCAGCAGCGCCTCCCGCGAGGAGCTGATGCCGCCGCCGCCGCCGCCGCCGCCGCCGCTCCCGGCCCCTCCCCCGCCCTCCCCGCCCCCCCCGCGCGGCCGGCGCCCGTCACGTGACGCAGCCCCAGCCAATGGCGGGCCGAGCCGCGGTCGGCGGCCGCCATTGCTGTCAGAGCGAGCGAGCCCGGGGAGGGAGGAGAAGCGAGGCTGACTGGGGAGGAGGGGGGGGTGGGGGAGGAAGAGGAAGGAGGGGACGTCGCTCGGCTGCCGGGGTCGCCCGCTGGCTTCGTCCGCACCCCCCCCTTCGCGAGTTCGCGCTCCGCGGCGGCGGCGGCTCTGAGGCGGCGGCGGCGGCTCCGGGGCTCGCCTCCCCTCACGCGCCGGCGGGGGCCGAGGGGGAGTCGGTGGCTGGAGATAAACAAGGCGGCGGCAGCGGCGGCGGCTGAGGAACAGGGAAGGCGGAGGCGGCGGCCGGCCCGCAGCGCCGGCCCGGCAGGCAGCGGCGGCCCTGAGAGGCGGGGAGGGCGCCGGGCCGCGCGGACAGCGCCCCCCGCCGCCGCCGCCGCCCGAACAGGAAGGAGCCGCGCGGCCGCCGCGGACCCCCCCGCCGGCCCGGGCCCGCCGTCCCCGGCGCGGCGTCGCCGCGGCGCCTCCCGCCCGCCCGCCGGCCCTCCCGCCCTTCTCCGGCGGCGGCGGCGGCCCGGCCGCCCGGCGCTCCTCCGCGAGGCGCCGCCGCCCGGCCCGGCCTCGCCTCGGACGCCTCGCTCCGACATGCCCCGCTCTGGCGGCCGGGCTCGCGGAGGATCATGACTGCGGCAGCGAACTGGGTGGCGAACGGGGCGAGCTTGGAGGATTGTCACTCCAACCTCTTCTCGCTGGTGAGTAGCCGGGCTGCGGGGAGGGGGCTGTGCCGGGGGGGGGGTCCCCGACCTCCGCCGCCGACCAACTTTCTCCTCCCGCCGCCGGGACTTCGCCCCTCCCTCGCCTCTCCCCGCCGTTCGCCTCTCGCCGATTCTCCCCCTTTTGGATCGTCTCTCCCTCGCCTTGGATCCCATCCAGTGTTTATTTGGCTCTTTAAAAATCATTTGTGAGCGCGGCGCTCGGCGTGGAATTTGCATGTGGAAGTCTCAAAGCTGCGGATTCTGGGTCGCACTTCGAACGCCCACCCTCTGTTGCCATCACACCCCCCTTCTCCTCCCATTCCCCCCCCTTTTTTCCCCCTAAATGTGGAAGGCTTTGCCTTGTGCTGCCCGCGCCTGCGATCAGCAGCCTCGTCCCCCCTTGTCGGATCGGCCGGCCGGCCGGCCGCTCGCCCGCCTGCTTTTTGAATTTTTTTTTTTAAATTCCATAATGACACCTGCAATTTCGCTCGAAAACAGTTGATTGAATGCGATTGTGTCAGTAAAGGACTCTTGCACCCGAAGCTCCCGCGATTGTAAACATGGACAGCCGCCTGCCTCTCGGGTCTTACTACACTGGAGAGCCGTAAAGCCATTGCACCGAGCCGACGGAAGGTGGAGAAAGCTTTTTCTTCTTTCTCTCCTCCTGTGTCTTTTAAAAACTGTTTTCTCTATCCTTACAAATCCACACACACACAAAAAAGCAACAAGCTGGGCGGTTTGATAACATCGCTTTTATCTGCCTTCGCCTCTCGTGCTCTCTTCTCTCTGATCATTGACAACTTTTCCTTCGGATTTGCATCGCCTGCCTTAATCTTGAAGCAGTTAGGGTGTCAATTGTTCTCCTGGAAGCCTGGCACCCGACGACGGCGTCTAGATTCATCGAAATTAAAAATGTATAGGGCTCCAGCAACTCTTTCCTGGCGGTGGCAGTGACATTTGGTGGTAAATGCCATCTTTGCTTTTTATTGGGTCGTATTACCTAGCTCTGAAAACATTCACGTTGTTAAACCTGGCGTTTAGACTAATAATTGCAGTGCGTGGTCTTTAAATATGTGCTTTGTGCATGAGTTACTGTATGTATAGCTATGTGCCTGGGAGAGTACGAATTTGTTTAAATATTGAGCAAAGATTTGTAAACAGATGTAAGGCAATTATGTTTCAAGCGTAGAATATAATTGGAAAATTGGCTGAATGGTTTATTTAATTTAGCCTTAAAAAAACTCTACTTATTTTAAGTTGTGTACCCTGTTTTTTTTTTTTTTTTTGGTGGGGGCCTGTCTTTTGGAGATCAAGCATTTTGGAAGTTATTTTCAGTAACCCCTGCTGTAGATAGAAGCATTATTTCCTCTTAATCCTTGTTTACACTGGATAAATAATTTAGTGTTCAAATTGTAATTAGTTACATTTAATTATGGGTGGCATAAGATGGCTTTTTTTTCCCCAAGTCTAGAGGAGAAATACAAATTCTTGCCAACTTTTCAAGTGGAAGCGTTATTTTATTAAACGTGTTAGTTTTTATGCACATAAAAAAACCCCTTGATTTTTACCTACAAACACTGAATAGACATAAGTATCATTGCTTCCACTGGAGTAATATCAGGCTAATTTTTTAATCAAACATTTTTATTTAAAAATGTAATCTTAAAATTTGATAATAAAATTTGATTCTTCCTCGAAGTTTTGTAGTAATTGTCCCTTGATTTTTTTTTTTTTTCCCTATGTGGGCATAAAACTCTTTGCCTCTTTTTTCCTCCCCCAGTCTATCATTTAGTATTAGGCTCAGGGACTTTCACAGATCAGCAAATGTATTGATTAAGGGGTATTTAAAATGGTTTTTGTTTGGTGGCCAGTGACTACATTGACACTTTTACAGGTAATTAAAATAACCAAGTAGACCTGTAATAGTGAGGAGAGACTCCCAAATTGCCATATATCATGCTGACTAGTAATGGCTTGTATATATGTGGCTAATTTGTATACAGTAAATTTTATAGACAAAGTAGCCAATCTTTAGGATCATTTTTTTAAGCTTAAATAAGGATGATAATGTTATAGAGCTGATAATGTTATAGAGCTGATAATGTTATAGAGCTGATAATATTATAGATAATATTATAGATACTTGAGATTCTTATGGAGGAACAGTTTGTAGAAGAGGATTCTGTACTTGGACTTTGACAGGAAACAAAGGTTTATGCTTTGGATATTTCTCCTCTAAACCTCTTTAAATCAAGAAATTGATTTTTGAATATACTTTAAAAAGACAATTACTTTTTAGATAACAACTTTGATATGCAGAACCACAGAAGTGCTTAGGTTTTTTTTAAAGGACTATAGAATGTTTATATTTCCTTGTATGTGGAAGGTGAGTTGGTGCTATTTAAAATTTATTTTTGAATCAGTTAAAGATCTGACTATTGTAAATTTTTCTGATTCAAAACTGAGGATTTTTCCTATTATACAGCAACAACCTAGACTATTAAAAATACGTTGCATAGAATTGTCAATTCCAAAGGAGATATTATAATCACTTGTTATATAAGAACTCTTAACGTAAAAAAATTATGTATATATATGTATATATAATATATGTGTGTGTGTATGTATTTGACCTGCAGTTTGTTAAATTCTCAAGAAACAATACTTTCCCAAAAAATTATCTAGAAATTCACCTTAGTGTAGATTGAAATATAAGCTAGAGATTAAAGTTCTGTATGGCAGTAATGACCCACCCACTTTCTATTACCTCAAGGTGGTCATTATGGCTTAGCAAAAGTTGATTGTGCAATCAGGTGCCTTAAGATTTTTGCTAGTCTTCTGCTTTGTTTTCAGATTTTCTACTGCATGGCATCAAATTTCCTGAATTCTCTTTTCAACCTCCATTCCCCTTTGCTAAGCTGTGAAAAATGCCATGGGTATATATGATTAGGTCATTGTAGGTGTTTCTCATTTTTACTGCTGTGAGATGTATAGCTACTGCGTTAAATACATGCCTGGCTGTGCCTTTGTGACTTAAAACTGTTTTCTCATGCTGTTCATCACATTTCTGGATGACTTTTGTTATATATTCACTCGGTTATAATTCAGTTTAAGTGTGTTAAATCTACCTTTTGGAAAGTGTAACAGTGCACCCTGTGGTATGTGAACTCACCCTTATGGGAAGACATAATTTCCAGATGTTAAGTGTATATTTATTTTTGTTTCTCTATTGAGATAGCATGGAGAAAGTGATTTTGTGCCCTTTAGCTAGATTAAGTATGCACTCTTGGACTTGAGGAGAGTGATCTCTGATTCTTAGATGTTTGCTCCTCATTCATATTGTTTTATTTGCTTATAGTCTTCCTTACTGTGATTAGTTGAGTGATGAGCCCAAGTTCTTACAGAATTAAAATACATGCACATACATTAGTATAGCTTTTTTATTGAGCAGCATTCATTTTATATTTGAAGCTTTTAAGATAATCAGATGATCTAATTTCTCTTAAGAGATTTTTTTTTTCCCTTTCAGAAAGGAAAGATAGTTGTAAGCATAGAAACTTTGAAATCTGTACTCTTGAGTGGGAGTCAAGTGGGGAGGACTGTCCAATGAAAGTAAGGAAAAGTGAATAATTTCTCTGATCTTTTAAAGTGCCAAAATACTATATACAGTATTTTTCATCCCACTTTGCAATTTTTTTATTTCTACATTAAGCATCTTTTTTTAGGACCATGCATTTTCTTTAGTGAAAATATTTGTAATTTGCTAATATGTGTTTTCTGTTCAGCATTTGTTGTTAGCACATGGTGTTACAGTATTTATATAATTTTAATAGCAATAATTGCCACCCGGTAATAGTTGCCATATTAACCTTCAATTGCTAGTAAATATTTTTAAGTACATAATAGACAGCAATTTAAGGGAGAGTGTAGCAGTTTACTGGACCATTTTAAAGAGCCATTTGTACGTGTGATGAGTTCATAATTTTAAAGAGAAAATAATGTACCTAGGACCTGTATGCTACAAATATTTTGTTGTGCTATTGCTTGAAGTGCTCCTTGGGAAGAAGTTAGGTTGGGCCTGTTTCTTTTTCTTTGTGAGAATAATTGGCATTGGAGTATGTTTAGGACAATAGTGTTTGTTGAGTTTATGCCAGGCGCTTATGTAGCTTATCATTTTCTTTGGAATGCTCAGGTCATTTTTTCATGAATGTATTAGGTATTCATTTGGAAGAAAAGCTCTTAAGGAATTCCTTCAAATAACATTAAGTTATAGTTTTGGATTATATTAATTAGTTAAGGAAAAAATTGATTGATCTTTTTTGTTCATTGGCTAATTTAGCTTAGTTAATTGTGAGCTAATTGTATTCATCAAATACCTTCAGAGATCTCTGCTGTCCTGAGATTAATAAAGATAAAATTGAGGTGAAACTCTTTTATCTCAGTGTAAATAGTATTGAGATTGTTTATCTGGATTTTTTTAAATGAATAGTTCATTTAGCTATCAAAGTTTGATTCAAAGATAAATTAGATGTTTTTTGAAATATTTATTTTAGATAATAACGATAACAACAGTGTTGTCTTTCTTTAATTGTAGAAGTTCTGATTTTATTTTTTTTTGAAAGAGGATGATTTATTTATTTCACAGGAGCTAGCCATTGAGAGAAATTAGACAAAGCTTATGAAAATAGTAATATAGTTGAATGTTAGGCATTGTTAGTGATCTGTGCATTGCAGCCATTTATTACAAACATGAGGAAAAGATTTCTTCAATATTGCTGTTAGTGCCATTATTAAGATATTTTTATGTACAAATCTGTTTTACAAACTGTGTGTTGTAAAACTGTAGTGTGGTTTACCAGGTTTTCTATTTTATCATTTTATAAACATTTCTATTTCAAGAAATTACATTTAATGCATTGCAAAGTGAGGTAATTAGGAAACCTAAAATGTGCCTGTGTGGTATAGTTAAAAAATCTACAAATAAACACATCTACACATTGTTTTATAGGACTTGCTTAGAGTTCTAGAATTAGCCAATCAATATTTATAATGTATTCTTGGAGTTTAGGCCTTTTTTCCCCTCTTGAGTTGTTTTTACTTCTTTCTGATTCTGTTCAGATAATTTCCTTTTATAGTAAATTCTTTCATTGTTTATTTGAAAGATTTGAAGGTGTTAGCTTTGTTCTGTTGGGGGAATTCACTTCATTACATAGGGGAAATGATATTCTATTAATCTTGGTAAATATTAACATAAATGAGGAATAGTAAATTCATACTCGTTTGCATGTATGAAATATGCATGCTTGCCCAATTTTTGTTTAGTGTACTCACTGTGTACATCAGCATAGTTTTCTATCCATGTTTTAGTTGATATAAAATAGTTCTAAATTCTGTTAAAATGTTGTGATTGATGTTTATTTCAGTGACTGTTCCCCTACGCTACTACATTGTATTGTTATTTTCCTTTTTTGAAGACTGTCATTTAGAACAGATTTTTAATCCTCATAAATTTGCTGTAATAGTTCACCTTTAGGAAATTTTGTTTTACTTGTATTTATTTTAGCATGTTTTAGTTATTTTTGTAGAAGTAGAGTTTTCCTTTTTTTTAATATTTATTTTTTAGTTTTAGGTGGACACAATATATTTATTTTACATTTATGTGGTGCTGAGGATTGAACCCAGTGCCTCGTGCATGCTAGATGAGCACTCTATCACCGAGCCCCAGCCCCAGCCCCGAGTTTCCCTTTTTTAAGCTAATAAAATATCTGGATCTAGTCTTAAAAACTGACTTTTTTTCCCTTAGATGAAAATTAGGAGAATCAATTATTTTATTGGCATGTCTGTACTCTGTTTCATTGTGTATGTTTCTGAATGTTTATTTTCTCACTCTAGATGAACTGTGGTAGATTACTGGAACTATATTTCTCTCCAGGGGCAGTGGTGCCTGTCTGTAGTGCTAAGTGACTCTGGAGGCTGAGGAAGGAGGATCACAAGTTATACGTCAGCCTAGGCTAAGATTTCAGGCTAGTGAGACCCTCTCAAAGTAAAGAATTTAAATGTAGCTCACTGGCCAAGTGCTCCTAGGTTCAATTCCCAGTACCGCAAAGGGGAAAAAAAAATCATGTATTTCACAGTATTTCTGCTACTGTGAAGTAGCACAGTGCTGGTGACAGCTTTCTACACTTTTTACTTTTTTCAGTACAGTAAAATTCTACTACTGTTAAAGGAACCTTGTAGGTTAATATTAAAATTTCATTTATTTAAAGTAAAATTTAATTTTAGTTTAAATTTGTAGCTCTAACTTAAAAACTGGAAGGGTAAAGAATCTTGCAGGTGAATTTTCTTTTTTTTAAAGGGTAAAGTAAAGAATCTTACAGGTGACTTTCTTTTTTTCTTGTAATTGGTTATATTTGACATTTATTTGATATTAAAATTAAATTTAAGAAAAATATTTGTTTAAAATAAACTATGGATAGAATTTTTAAAATATTGAGTGGAAATTTAAAAAAAGGTCTCTTAAACTTTATGAAAATTACTGTGCTCTTGGGCTGGGGATGTGGCTCAAGCGGTAGCGCGCTCGCCTGGCATGCGTGCGGCCCGGGTTCGATCCTCAGCACCACATACCAACAAAGATGTTGTGTCCGCCGAGAACTAAAAAATAAATATTAAAAATTCTCTCTCTCTCTCCCCCCTCTCTCTAAAAAAAAAAAAAAGAAAAAAAAAAAAGAAAATTACTGTGCTCTTTTCCCCTCCTCCAGAGACCATTGATCAATTTTATGAGGAAATATTTTTTGAGGATGCATGAAGCTTCTTCATATTTCCAGATTATTTCATTAGATAAGGAAGACGCTTAAGTACCTCTGAGTTTAAGAGCTAAAATAGGTATACAAATAGGTATGACAGAGTGTTGGCCATTCTCATGATTGAATCTTAGTGTCCTGAAGACAAAGAAGGGAAGAACAGAACAGTGGGGCATTTGGGACAGTTTTGTGCATGCATGTATGTCTGGCACAGTTCCACTCATTTTTTAAAATAGTTCAGATGTTGCCTCCTCTGTGAAGCTCTCCCCCAGGCAGAGCTACTCACTCAGGCTCCTGTTTTGTACCCTGACAGGTAGAGGAACTTCCTAAGGGCAGAGGCCCTTTCAGTATTTGGTGTTCATTAACTCTTTGCCAAATGAATGACTATTATCTTCTCCATTCTGTAAGGGAGTTTTCAGTGCCCATTTGGGTTCTGATCATAAAATGCTGTTTTTATTTTTACTTATTATTTTTTTTTTAAGAGAGAGAGTGAGAGAGAGGGACAGAGAGAGAGAATTTTAACATTTATTTATTTTCTTAGTTCTTGGCAGACACAACATCTTTTTGTTGGTATGTGGTGCTGCTGAGGATCGAACCCGGGCCGCACGCATGCTAGGCGAGCGCGCTACCGCTTGAGCCACATCCCCAGCCCCTTATTTTTACTTATTGATATTTAGTTCTGTCTTCTGAATATGTATTATCTAGGCTGAATGTGCTGCAGCTTGGCAATATTTTAGATTAGTTCTTAAATATCTGCATTAGGGAGAATGCCAATTGATCATGAGATGTGTTCTTATCATACCTCAAAGGAATAGGAGTTGAGTTTGTGTTGGATTTTCTGTAGTAGGCAAACTATAGATTTTGGAGTCTGTTGGAATTTTGTTTGGGTCTTAATCCAGAATTCCTTCCCTTTCATTCTTTAGCTGGATAGGGGGACTATCATTCAACTTTTACTTATAAGATTACTTTTTCTGAGCCCTGTAAAATGGGCAATGGACTGGTAATAGGGAAATTGAATTGTCTTCTAAATTTTACTAGTAACTAGCCAAGTCAGGTTGGCTATGTAATGATTCTGTGCCTCAGTTTCTCAAACATATTGGAAATATGGAGGGCAAGAGGTATGAAAAAAATCACCTCGAGTACCTTTTAAGGATGACTAGATAATGTTCTTTCATAAAAAAAGATGTCAAGGGAAGTTATAGAAAAGCCCCAGGCTGTTAACCAGGTAGTTGGAATGAATTAACTTGTTTTAAGTATAGCAATTGTGTTGTAATTGTACTTTTTGTATTTTTGTACCTTTTTTTGAGATAGCTGAGGATTAAATTGAAGAACTTCTTGTCTTTTTCCTTATAAATAAGCCGTGTTTGAGAAGAAAAACTTGAACTTCATCTTTAGATGTTACAACTTTTCTTTTGTGTGTATGATCTTTAAGGTGTTGGGAGATGTTGCCGCACCAACTCTGAGCTATAATTGACCGAGACTAGGAATTGAACTGTGGCTCTTATTTGGTAGTTTAAGCTACTAATTCCTTGGCAGCTTTGGAGTGCTCTTTGAACTTTAAATAGCAGTTCTATTAACATTTTGAGATTTGTCTCAGGGAATGTCAGAAATAGTACTTAATAAATATATTTGTCTTCTAAAGACCAAATCATGTTTTAGTCTGACACGAATGTCACAACCCTTACTATGTTTTGAACAGAGAGAAGTCAACTACTGGCTAATTTTTCTTTTCCGTTTAATAATGTGGCAGTATCTAAAAATATTTAGCCCTTGTTGAAGGAAGGAAAGCCCTCCCACAAATCTGTAGTTTTTTTCTATTAGTCATGTTGACTATGAATAGTGGCGTTTCAGTTTTATCCAGAAGTTTAGAATTTTATGTATAGAGTATCTCCAGATTCCAAAATATTTGAAAAAGTTAATTTGTAAGTTTGTTTTCACAAAGAATGCTCCTTGACTTCTGTTAGACAAATGATGGTCTCATTACCTTTACTTAATTATGTATGTTACAGAACTCAAATGCTGTTTTTGGCAGCATTTTTGTGGGAATGAACTCCAAGTATCAGGAGCACTTTTGCTCAGCCTCTAGCCTGGGCAGTGGGAGTAGGCACTTCCTAACTCCTCCTCTGCTCTGGGCAGTGGGTGGGAGCCTTCACTAGCTCCCGACCCTCTTCTAGGCCTTTGAAAGAGAGGGTTGGAGACTGTGTTGAGAGGAGAGTATGGCTCCCAGTGGGATGAACACATTTTCCCATCTTTTTGTGTAGGGGTCTGTGCTGCTTTCTCTTTATTGATACCCTTTTATTATAATGTTGAGAACAGTGACGGGTCCTGTGGTGTCATCAGGAAAGAGTTAGTCTTTCTTTGTCTTAGCTTTTCCTTTCCCTTCACACATCCCTAGAAACAAACTGTCCACTTGCTATTTTAAGTGGTAAATGAGAACTTTTGAGACTCAGTGAAATGAAAAAGGGTGAGATTGGTTAGGGTAGCCAGTAAAATAATATTTAGAAATGTTAATATTTTGTATGCTATGCTTGAGAAATATAAGACAAGTATAATTCATTTAGGAATGGAGTACATAAGAAATGATTAAAATATAGCTTGGCCTTAAAAAAGAGTAAGCGTCTGATAGGTACAGAAAAGTTCTACATTTAGGATTTGATTTCTAAGATTTTATATGTCAAGTATAAAGAGAGAGCTAAATGGATTGGATTACATGACATGTTATAGCCAGAAAGACCCAGAAGGGGACTCTTAAATAGGATCTTGAAGGAATGAATGGACATGACTTGTTAGAGAGAAGTGAGAGGGCATTCTTTGGAAGCTTTGTCAACAACTCCGTATATCTGAGGATTTAACCCAGGGTTACTTTACCATTGAACCCCCCCCTCTCCTTTTTTTTTTTTTTTTTAAATTTTGAGACAGTATCGCTAAGTGGCTGAGGGTCTTGCTAAACTGCTGAGGGTGGCCTCGAACTTGTGATCCTCCTGCTTCAGCCTCCTGAGTCTCTGGGATTATAGGCGTGGGCCATGGTGCTGGGCTGAATCTCAATTCTTAATATATCATTACTGAGATGTGGGAGAGCACTTCTAATTTATTTATGGTCCTGGTTCTTGACTTCCTTTTAAAAAACAGTACAAAAAGCTTATTGAAATTGAATTTTTATTAGGTGGAAAATTTGAAGTGTGGGCAGACTAATATAGACTAAGAAATAGTGATGTTAAAATAATACTCAGTTTTCTAAAATAATTCAGTTCTGAACTTTAAAAAAAACAGTGCTATATTACGCAAAATGCTAATGACTAAAGTGACAAATATTTCAGAAACTGGACAGACGTGAATCTTAAATGAGCAGATGGGATATGAAACTAAAATGGGAGATAATCCAAGACGATACAGAAACTATTATGAGAAATGAATTGAGGAAAAACAAGTGTGTTAAATGGTATTACATTTAATAATGTGTTTAAAAGCCTTTCTAGGATTGCTCTCTTACACAGACAAATTAGAATTCTTGAACCTTGTAACCTACCATTCTTCAAATTCTGTGCATTTAAAATGAATTAAATTTTGGTTCAGGGTTACTTCTCATGAAGCCTAGACTTTTAAGTCATGAATGTATGTGTTAATGTGTACTTTAGTTGGACAATATAATTCGCTTTCTCTGACATAAAAATAAAGAAAGGGAATATAAATCGTGGTATTTCAAAGACAGTTGTGGTGGACCTTGAAGAGGAAAGGTAGGGAGTGACAGATAAGGTTTGCTATTTGGGCAGCTTGGCAGCTAGTAGAAATCATTCCATTTGACAGTTGAGGGTAGAATCTGGGTTCTGTTGGGTTGAGGAATGAATGCATGGCAAGATGAGCAGGTGTAGACATTTCTCAGTTGGAGGTTGCTAGTGAAGCAAACAGGGATGGAGGAAGTGGGGGAGGGTGGGTAAGGACCTCAAAAGTAGATTTGTTTATAGACTAAGGAGCAACCGTAGTGGAGACACAGAGAGAAAGACAGAAGATATAAGAAAAGTTGTTAATCGGGGAAACAAGTTGGGCTGTTTATCAAAAATTGAGGTGATAAGGGCTAGTGAAATACTGCTTAGAAATAAAGGATGTGAGGATATAAGAAAGAAGCTTGCTTTTTGACGTTTGAGCCTGAGTAAACAAAATAATTTTTGAAGAGTTTTGCATTTTCTTTTATGATAGTTGATTGCAACAAGCACTTTAATTTTAATTTGTCTTTAATAAGTGATTTGGGCTTCTGATGGGGTGTTACTGACGATGAGCAAAAACCCCCAGAAAGAGCTCTGCTTTGGGTACATTGGCATGCATGTGATGTAGACCTATCCCAAGAATCCCAGCCTGCCTTCAGGGACCCTGGCCTTCTCAGGTCTTGAGTCTAGTGGTTCAGTGTCCTTTGTTTTCATATCCCTTTCAATAGAGGTGGATTTAGCCATGTACTGATTGGTAAGACAACTAAGGGGACCAGTTAAATGGGGGTTGTTAGTTTTGCTTTCTCAAAATCAAGGCAAATTATCATAAAAAGAGAGTAGAATTGTAAGTTGTGCCCCTGTCTAGCAAAACTCAGCTACCATCTAGACACCCATTTTTGGTGAGGCAAAATCATTAAGAGCCTTGGGATAAACAAATGTATCCAGTTGAGATAATTTCTTAAGGCTTTAACTAAAAGTTTGGCTTATATGATACCAGAGTTTTTACCTTTGGCCACTTAGTGTGCTCCTTGACTCATTTGCTGGCCCAGTGAGCCATCTAGTACCTCACACATGTTCTTTCAGTAATTTCTTCCACAGTTGAAGTAGATTAGCTCAATAACGCATAGACATATTTGGGTTGCCTGCCTGAATAGTTAAGTGTGTAGGGTGGAGCAGAGGATGCCGTGCTTGAAGCAGGGATGCCTGCACTGGTTTTTAGATAACAAGTTGCAGTGGCAAGTATTATTTTCTGTTTTTGGATTTGATTTCAAAACAGAAATGAGATCTGTGATTTTTATTTTAATTAATTAATTATTTTATTTTATTTATTTTTTTCAAAACATTACAAAGATTGCAGAATCACATCGGTTACACATCCACATTTTTACATAATGCCATAATAGTAACTGTTGTATTCTGCTACCTTTCCTATCCTCTACTATCCCCCCTCCCCTCCCCTCCCATCTTCTCTCTCTACCCCATCTACTGTAATTCATTTCTCTCATTTTTTTCCCATTCCCCGAGATCTGAGATTTTTAAATATTTTCTTGGCTTTACTAAACCTGTGGTCTTCACATCACATAGATGGTTTTTATTAATAGTTCTCTTTTTAAGTACTTTTCACATTAAAAATAGGGAATAAGAATCTTATAGAAATGGTTGTGCTATAATCCTAGAGGTATAGATTTTTTTTCAGAAAATTTAGTTATGTGATGATTATTCTAAACAAATAAGAGAAGTATTTAAAAAAAAAAATTCAGATTTATATAACACCTGAGCAGTTTAGCATTTAGAATTTATGCCAGAGCATGAATCTACATCTCATCTACTAAAGAGCATAATTTTATTCTCTGGTATTCAAATTCTTAACTAAGTTTAAATTACTCAAAATTCAATTTTCAAAGAATATTTGTTTATATACAAAGTATAATCATCTGCACAGATTGAATCAAGAGTAGAAATTCCAGGGGGCTGGGGATATGGCTCAAGCGGTGGCGCGCTCTACTGGCATGCGTGCGGCCCGGGTTCGATCCTCAACACCACATACAAAGATGTTATGTCCACCGAAAACTAAAATAAATAAATATTTAAAAAAAAAAAAAAAAAAAAAGAGTAGAAATTCCAGAAAGACTCAGTTCATTAATTGTATATTACTTGGGGGAGATATATGTATATGTGTGTGTGTACACACACACACACACACACACACACACACACACACACATTTATTTATTTATTTATTTTTGTTGCTGCTATTTGGTGATGTGGTGAAACTTTTGAGTTTTGCAACCCAGACAGATGGTACTATTTTTGAATCTGTCTACAAAATCCTACTTAATTAAACAGTGGAATGATTCTCATGAGAACCCATACATGATATGTGTAATAAGCTGGCTTCTTTAGTAAATTTTCTAAATTTGATTTTCAGTGGAATCATTGTATTTAGGAAACTTTTCTAATGAATCTATAAAGAACAGTTAGTGTTGGTAATTTATATAGTAAACTCAAGGAATATTCCAGTTGGAAAAATGAGTGGGACTTTTAACTAAGGTAGGCACTTATCTTTTAAAGTATCTGATTTTGTTGCCAATCTTTCTCATATGGTACGTGTGATACACTGTTAAGAATCCAAAGAACTGACTCTGACAATTTTTAGAAAGCTGTGAGAGATTTAGTGATTATATGTTAATACCCATTTTAGAAAATAGCTATTGGTTTAGATTCTTTGTAATCCACCTTTTATTTAATGTTACAATTGAAAATAGAAATATTTTAAATATCCCAGTTGTTTTAATGTTATATGGATATAACTTGATTTAGTTTTTTTTTTTCAAAAATTTGAGTTTGGTGACAATATTTTACAGTTGAGATGAATAAACTTGTGAATTATGTTAATAATACACTAATAGGATATAAAGCAGAATTTCTCAACCTCATTGGAAATAATTTACTTAGGTTTTATTTAATATTTACTTTATACCAGATGGGAGACAAAACTAAAAGGGGCAATTGATGACAGATTGGATGGCATGAAGGAGGTGGAAGTTAATTCTGTGTATAGACAGGGAGCCTGAAGGCTTTCAAGGAGGATAACAACATGATCACACTTAGGTTTTGGATAGAAAATTTCTGTGAGCTCTGTGGAGAATGGGTGGTAGTAGGGGAGAACCAAAGGCAGAGAGAGGGTTCATAGGGGTCTAGATGTGAGAAATAATGCAGGGCCAGTAGGAAAGAAGAGAAGGAAATGATTAAAGTAAATATTTTTGGAGCTAGAATTGACAGGACTTGATGACCAATTATATAGGAATCAAATGGTAAACAGATGTTCTTGGTTTTGTGGTGTTTGCATTCTTCTGTATGCAAAACAAGGAGAAACAGTTGACAACCTCTATGAGCTGCAGTTGTTAAACAAGAGTTTTGCTTTGATCACAGGTGTGTATGCAGGGAAGTATTCCCTGAGCTTGGGTTCTTGCTGTTAAATTAAGCCTCACAGAACTCAAAATTTTAAGGCAGGGGATAGTGAAAAGAAAGCAAAGGCAAATATTAGTGCTTAGAACCTACCAATTTCCATGAGAGATTTGGGGGCAGTAAGAATACAATTTATAAGGGACGGGAAGGGGCAGAGCAAAAAGGTGGGAAGAAAGGAGAATGCCAGACTGGTGAGGTGGAAAGAACAGGGCCTTGAGCAGATGGTGGTGGTGGTGGTTGGAAGTGTGAGTCAGACTATTTTTTAAGGGAAACAGTTTATGAAATTTAGATGATTAGAAAGGGGCATGGAGAAACCCTAATAGAAAAAGAGAGGGAGAGAGGAAGACAAGAAGGGGCAGGGGAGCAAGGGAGAGAGGGAGGGGAAGAGAAGAAAAGAAGAAATTAAGGGAGGGGTAACCTCTCTCTCAGCCTTTTTATATAGAACCTCTGCTTTACTAGTGGTAAGCTCAGAAAACAGATACATTTTTTCTCTATTAAATCTGCTTTGGGAAGTTTATATTAGTGGTTTTTATACAATTTAGATTTAAATTTAATTTTTTTTTAGTTGTTGATAGACCTTTATTTTATTTATTTGTGTGCAATGCTGAGAATTGAACCCAGTGCCTCACACATGCCAGGCAAGTGCACTACTGCTGAGCCCCAGCCCTATTTATTAGTTTTTATTTATAAAGGTTTTGTTTATATTAGTTTCAGGTCAGAGATAGTTTGGTTGGAGGATGAGATAGACTTCCCTCCTGTTTCTTGCATGCCTTTGTGGAAATGCTGAAATTTTTGGAAACTGTGAAAACTAGTGGCATTTGCAAAAGACCACAGTACGGTGTTTATTGTGGACGCCTGTTGCTCATTCTGATTTTGGGTTCTTTGACATTTACATTCCTATTATTCTACTCTTTGTTCCCTCAGCACTTAGCTTTCTGGTTGTACAATATTTTTATAGTTACTCAGAATGTAATTATGATGCCTTGTCATTTTTGCCTCCCATATTGGAGAAATTTTCCCTTCCATTCTTTCTCTCTCCACCTTTTCCCTTTTCCAACACATTTGTGGGCTCCTGTACTATGGAGTGTTCCCTGCCACTGCTTCACTTTTACTTGGCAGCACCACTTCTCACTTAAGCACTAAAATGTACATATGCACTTCAGAACCTTTTGATGTAATCTCCTTGGTGTGGTGGGGACCCTCTCCAGTTGTTTTGAGTGCACTTACTGGCACAGCGTGTACTATCCATTGTCAATTGGCTGTAAATTCATTCAGCCTTCCCATGTGGGGAGATTTTTTTAACTTGGCTACCCTGAAACTAGAGAGTTGGCTTTCCTGCAGTTGTCATTTTTCTTTTATTTCTCTCCAAGTGAGGTAGTATTAATGAAATACAAAATATTTTCATGAAATGAAATTTTCAAGAAATTGAAACTATACAAAAATTACCCATGTTTCAGCCACTCCATTAGATCAAATTTAGCCCAGTAACTCTCTTCTGTTCTTGTTAATATGCTCGTTTTTGTATGTGGATGTATTTACAGTGTAAATTGAATTCTTTATTCAGCTGTACTTACTAACATTTTCCATGTGGTTATAATTTCATAATTATAATTTTAATGGAAAAGTAATTTCTTTTATAAATTTAATAAAAAAAATTACATAATTAGTTGCAGATTCAGGCAATACCAAAGTGTCTAACTTAAACTGGGAAGGTTCTTCTCCCCCCCACAGGAAGGTAGCTACCAGTAGTTTAATTTTTGTCACTCCAAAGTTTCTTTTTCTTGCTTTTACATGACTGCATGTGTGGACACATATGCAGTTTCAAAATTGTTTTCTTAGATATTAAATAGGTAGAAATAGTATTTAATGAATCATGATACATTGAACACCTATGTACCTAGTCCCCAGAACATTTTATTGTTTATAGATTCCTATCACTAATCTTCCCTCCCATTCTCTTTGTACTCCTGTCAGCGGTAACTTTTGTTTTGAATTTTATATTTATCATTCCCTAATTTCTAGACAGTCTTAATCATATACATATAGCTTTTATGTTTTTGAACTTTTTATAAATGGAATCATACTGTCGTCTTTTGCAACTTGCCTTCTTTTGTATGATATTCCAACAGTTTGTGGTTGTAATTCACTCTTACGTACATGTTTTGTATTGAAGCATGGTATTGATGGACAGTTTTGTATTTTAAAAAATTTCAGATAATGATAATTCCCCACTTTTTCTTGCTACATGGTTTTTTATGCTAAACATTGGCTTAAAATATTATTGTCACTGAATTGAAATAGACCTTATCCTTTTAAAAAAATATTGGATCCCATTTCTTTTTGTTTTGATACTGGGATTGAACCCAAGGCACTTAACCATTGAGTTTCACCTCAGTTGCTTTTATTTCTTATTTTGAGATAGGGTCTCACTAAGTTGCTTAGGGGTTGAACTTGAGATTCCCCTTGCCTCATTCTCCCAAATTGCTAGGATTATAGGTTTGTGCCACCATGCCTGGCTGTATTCTACTTCTTAAGATGGATGTACTATTATTTGTTTAGCTATCAACTATGAGGAACATTAAGATTCTTTCAAAAAAATTTTGCTGTAATAGTAGTTGTGTGAGAAATTTTGATAGTGGTAGCTTTAAAAAAAGTGTCAGCAATACATAATACTCTTTTCCTCTATCCTTGTCTACAATGAATCTTACTCTAATGTTTTTGTTACTCTGCAAATAATTCTCAATCATTTAATTTTCAATTTTTTGATGTCAAGTGAAATGATGAGCATCTTTTCATATATATAAATGTAGAGATTTCTTCTGTGAATTTTCTTGTTTTTCAGAAGTGCTTGATCTCTAAAAATCCTTTTTCTTTTTTAAATTCAGTCACTGATTAGGAATAGCTAGGAATCTATCAAGACAAAACTTTACATGCTGTGCATATTCTCCCCAAAGAGCTTTGGCTGTGTCTAACAGTACTGTAGTCCTGGCATAGCTTAAGTGCTTGCCAGTTACGTGCATTTCTCACAAGGTTTGTATAAGGTGGATATTTCTATTCCCACTTGTAGATGAAAAAATTGAAGCAGGAAATTTAAGTAAGTTGCCCAAGGTCATATAGGAGCTAGATCTCTTGATTTAGAGCCCAGATTTTAGCCTGTATTGTGTTGTATGCTTTTCTTCTATGTAAATCCTTCTAGACTTCTCTGAAGCCCCTCCTAGCTATCCCAGACAGCATTGGTCTCTTTCTTTTCTCAGCCTTTTAAAAATTAACAGTGTAGACCATATAATTTAGTGCAAGCATGAAGGCAGAAATCACTGGAGCAGATAGATTTGTCTGAGATTAATGGAGTGATAATATGGTTTACATTTTTAAAAAAAGTTTCATCAGAGATTAATGGGGTAATAATGCAGCTTAAAATTTCTTCCCACAGATAGGGCAATAGATTTTTTTTTCTCTTATTGGGAAGTGAAAAATCAAGATAGCTTATTGTTTTAGTTGATGACTAGAGCAATGCAGGAACCCATGTAACTATAATCTTAAAATCACTTCACTAAAAAGTCTTTTTTTTAAAATAAAAGGCCAGTTACTCAAATACTACTATCAAAATGACTTATTTTAGCAATAAATAAATGTGCTTAGTTAAAAATGGACAAATATCTTAAATGCAATTGAAATTAATTTCTTTTTATATATAAGAAACTTGGAGGCAGGCATTTTTCTGGTGTGGTTGTCCAGGGACCTGGGCTTACTCAGTTTTGTTAATCCATCAACCTTAGGTTATCCCCAGTAGCATATAGTCCAAGATGGCTTTTCAAACTCCCGTCTTACCGTGGCATTCTAGGTAGGCAAGAGGAGGAAATTTGTGAAAAATGTTTCTTTTAAGGAAAGTTCCAAAGTGTTCCTTAAATACTTTTGCCTATACTTAACCTCAAGGCAACACATACTTCAGGGAGACTGGAAAATATAATTTTTTTTAGTGGGCATGTTGTTACTTCTAGCAATTCAGAGTATGTGTTCCTATGGAGGAAGGAGACATTAATGTTTGTGTAGACAATGTCTGTTACACAGAGAAAATAATATATACTTCTGTTTATGGTTTACTACTGTGGTTAGAAATAAACCATCCTAATGTCATTAATAGACTTCACTGAAAGTTTACTTCCTAGAAATTTCACAAGAATTCTCTTTTAGTTAAGTTTAATAAATATAAATCATTAACTAGTATTCTGGTTAATATACTTAGACATGAAAATAATGTTTTTGAAAAAATTGTATACTTTCTAAAAGGTTCACAGGAGCCAAGATCTAACTTTAAGATGTAACTTTGCTTAGTAGTTTTTTCTTTGAGTGATTGTTTATATGGATTCCCATTAATACATACTACTACTTTTTTTTTTTTGATGGTCCTAAGGATTGAACCCAGGGCATTCTGTCACTGAGCTACATCTCAGCCCCTTTTTTATTTTGAGAAAGGGTCTCACTAAGTTGCTGAGATTGGCCTTGAATTGGAATCCTCTGGTCTCAGCCTTCTGAATTTCTGGGTTTATAGGTTTGTGTCACCATGCCCAGCTTTTATTTATATATATATATATATTGTATTTATTAAGATATAACTTATATACAATAAAATATACCTATTTTAAGTGAGTATTTTCATGAGTTTTGACAAATGTATACATCTATGAAACCACCACATGGTTTCAAATGTACGCTACCTGAAATTAGAGAATGTTTCTATAATGCAAAAAAGTTCTCACAGGCCTCGGGCGTTGTTGTCAGGCATCTCCCTTTCCCCCCAGTCTTTTCTTGCCTTCAAATGAACTTTGATTTTCTGTTACTGTAGAATTATTTTGCCTCTTTTAGAAATTTTGGTAAACTGAATCACAGTTATATAGTCTTTGTGTTTGATTTCATATTATTGTTTTTTTTTTTTTCTTTGTTGTTGTTGTTGTTCTGGAGTGAACCCATCCCCAGTCCTCTGGTTTTATTTTCTTTAGAGACAGGGTCTCACTGAGTTGCTTAGGGCCTCACTAAGTTGCTGAGGCTGGCGTTGAACTCATGATCCTTTTGCCTCAGCCTGCCAAGCTGCTGTAATTACAGGTGTGTGCCACTGTGCCTGGCTTCATATTGTTTGATTGAGTAGGTCATTTCTTTTTAATGTTAAATAGTAGTTCCTTGTATGAATGTTACAGTTTGCTTATTTATTTGTTTATGGTTATGAAACTTAATATATGGTTTTATAAAATTAATATAAATTAATATATTAATATTTTTGTCTGCACATTTTTGTTTCTATAAATAATTAGAAGTTTTACTTTAAACATTTTAGGAATGGTGATGGAGCTTGATGGTAGAATGCTTGCCTAACATGTTCAAACCCTTTGGTTCACTTCCCAGAACTATTTAAAAAAAAGAGAAACAATCAGCAAAAATTTTTAGCTGTTCCAGAGGTGTGTAACTGATTTTTATTTATAATTGATAACTAATGAATTAATAGTTTCATGTATATTTATATATCTTTCATGAGTTGTCTGTTCATAACTTTTGCCCAATTTAAAAATTAGATTCTCTCTTTGTTGGACCTGTAGGAAAGAATTATTGAAATATCCTGGACACAAGTCCATGGGCAGATAAATGTAGTATAAATAATTCCTCCCAACTCCTGTTTGGCATTTTATGTTCTCAATTGCATTCTTTGAAGAACAGTTTTAAATTTTAATGAAGTACAATTTATTCCTCCTTCCCTCCCTCCCTCCCTCACAGGGATTGAACCCAGGGGTGCTCTAACAGTAAGTTTCATCTCCAGCTAGATCTTTTTTTTTTTCTTAATATTTTTTAGTTGTTGATGTACTTTTATTTATTTATATGTGGCATTGAGGATCGAACCCAGTGCCTCATACATGCTAGGCAAGCGCTTTACTACTGAGCCACAACCCCAGTCCCCAGCTAGCTCTTTTTTTTTTTAAACAAAATTTTGTTTGTTTTAGTTATATATAACTAAAACATACATACATGGAGTAAAACTTCTCATTTTTGTAGTTGTACCTGATGTGGAGTTGGTTTGTGTATTCATGTGTGAATATAGGAAAGTAATGTGTGATTCATTCTACTGTCTTTCCTATTTCTACCACCCTTCCCTTCATTCTCCATTATGTAATCCAACATATGATTGTTTGTTTAAGCATCTTTTTGCTGAAGACTAATTCTTTCCCGCTGAATATCTTTGTTATAAAATGAATGGAATGTGTGTATGTTTATGCTTGGATTTATTCCTGTACTCAATCTGTTTCTTTGATTATGTTGATTCTACACTATGATGATTATTGAAATTTTGTAGTGTATCTTGAAGTTGGTGTAAATTCTCCAACTTTATTCTCTTTGGGAGTTGCTTTGACTTTTCTTGGGTGCCTTGCATTTCAATATAAGTTTTTTATTCTACTTTTTAAATGAAAAAATTGTGATGCTTAGAATCAAACCCAGGGCTTTGTGCCTCCTAGGCAAGTGCTCTACCAGTAATCAACACTCCTATGCAGTGTAAGTTTTAGAATCTTGTCAGTATGTTAAAAACTGGTGGGTATTGTTTTGAGATTATGTTGAATCTATAGGTCAAATTGAGAAAATTGCTGTTAATTTTGAGTCTTCCAGTCCATGAACATGGCCTAACTATTTCTGTAGTTCTTTTGTGTGTGTGTGTGTGTGTTGCTGAGGATCAAACTTAGGGCCTCTTAGAGGGCTAGTCAAGTTCTTTACCACTGGGCTGCCCTCCAGCTCTCTGTTTCTTTAGATCTTTAATTTTTCTCTCAATATTGTTTTCTCGTTGTTGGTTTATAGATCCTGGAAAACACACACACACACATACACACACACACATTAAATCAGATGTATCCTAAAGTTGTATAAGTTGTTCAGTACTGTTTTAAATATTGTTTATAATGTTTCCCATTGTGACTGCTAGTTTATAGAAATGCAGTTATTTTTTGATCCTGTGTACTATGACTCTGTTAGTTGTTGAGACTTTTTGGTGGAGTCCTTCGATTTTTGCAAAAGTACATGATGATGTCATTTTCAAATAAAGATCATTTTAAATCTTCTTTCCCAGTTTGTATTTTTGTTCTTTGTCTTGCTTTATTCCATTGGTTGGAACCTACAGTGTAGTAGTGAATAGAAGTACTAGGAGTGTACATACTTGTTTTGTCATTGTGATGTTAGCTGTAGATATTGTAACATCTCTATAATCAGGTTGAAGAAGTTTCTTTTAATTCTTTGTTTTAAAAAGCTATGAATGGGTGTTGAATTTTGTTAAAAATTTTTTTATTGATTTGTTGAGATGATGTTAGGTTTTGTTTTATTAATATAGTTAATTACATTGATGAGTTTTCAGATGTTCAATAGACTTGAATTCCTAAGAAGAATTTTAGATTCATGATGTTATCATTTTTATGTGTGATTAGACTTTATTTGCTAATGTTTTGTTAATGATTTTCACATCTTTGTTCATGAAAGATAATTGCCATATAGATTTCTTGTAATGTCTTTGTCTGATCTTGATATAATAGTAATGTTGGTCTCAAAATGATTTGGGAAGTAGTCCTTTTGTTTTCTGAGTGAGTTTTCCTACCAGTGGTATTTCTTCTTAGATGTTTGATAGAATTTACTAGTGATGCCATGTTTTCTTGGAGGTTTTTTCCAGTAAGTTTTTAAACTATGACTTTCATGTCTTTAATAGATACAGGGCTGTTTCATTTTTTTCTTCTTCTTTTTTTATTTTTGTGTATGAGTTTGGCAGTTTTTTCTAGAAATTTATTTAACCTAAGTTGTATTTACTGGCATTAAGGTTATAATAATCCTCCTCTCTCTTCAGTGGTTTTAGGATGTGTAGTAATAACCTCCTCTTTTATTCCTGACATTGCTAGTTTGTGTTTCTGTGTGTGTGTGTGTGTGTGTGTGTGTGTGTGTGTGTGTGTTTGGTACTGAGGTGAACCCAGGGTCACATAATCACTGAACCATATCCCCAGCCCTTTTTATTTTGAAAAAGGGCCTCCCTAAATTGCTAGGGCATCCCTAAATTGCTGAGACTGGCTTTGAACTTGCAATCCTCCTGCCTCACTCTCCTGCTGGGATTACAGGTGTGGTCTACTGTGCCTGGCTTTTTTCTCTCTTGATTAGTGAGAATTTGTCAATTTTATTGATCTTTTTAAAGAACATTTTAAAAAATATTTAATATTGTTTTAGTTATATAGACCAATACCTTTATTTTATTTGTTTATTTTTATGTGGTGCCGGGGATTGAATCCAGTGTCTCACGCATGCTAGGCAAGCACTCTACAACTGAGCCACAACCCCAGTCCAAGAACATTTTTATTTTATTGTTCTCTCTGTTGGTAGTCTGTTTATATTTCATTTATTCTCTTTTCTATATTCTTCTTTCTCTACTTTTGGCTTAATATACTCATTATAACTTTTTTTGATTTTTAGATTTTATTCATTCATTTTAGTTGTTGATGAGCTTTTATTTTTTGTTTATTTGCAGTACTGAGAGTCAAATCCGGTGCCTCACATATTTGAGGCAAGCACTCCATCACTGAGCCACACCGCAGCTCTAATTATAACTTCTGATGGTAGAAGTCTATATCAATGATTTTATAACTTTCTAATCTTAATAAGTCTACAGGTTCTCTTTCTCTTTTTTTTTAAAATATATTTTTTAGTTGTAGTTGGACACAATACCTTTATTTTATTTATTTATTTTTATGTGGTGCTGAGGATCTAACCCAGTGCCTCGCACATGCTAGGCGCATGCTGTACTGCTGAGCTACAACCCCAGCCCCTATAGATTCTCTTTGAATACTGTTTTAATTTTATTCTACATATTTTGGTATGTTGTATTTTTGTTATTGGTAAACTCAAAAATATTTTGTAATTTCCTTTGTGATTTGTTTGTTGCCCCCTGTGATATTGGAAATATTGTTTAATTCCATATTTTGTGGGGAGTAGAGAAGGTCCAGATTTTTTTGTTAATTTCTAACTTAATTTTGTTCAGAAATTTCAGTTCTTAAAAATATATTTGTTTGTTTTATGGCTTAGCATATGATTTTTCTTAGTGAATGTTCCATATGCATTTGAAAAAAGCATATGTTCTTGTTGATATATTTTTTAAAAAAATTATTTGTTCTTTTTAGACATACATGACAGTATATTTTGAGATATACATACATGGAATATAACTAATTCTAATTAGGATCCTTTTTTTGCAGTTTTACAAAATGTGGAGTTTCACTGGTTGTGTATTATGTTATAAATAAAAAAAAGTCAGTTTGGCTTTATTGGTTGACAGAGTTGTTCTTGTTTTCTGTATCCTATTGATTTTCTGACTACTTGTTCTACTGCTGAGAGGAGGCCTGTTGAAATCTACAATTATAATTCTGGGTTTGTCTGTTTTTCCTTTTAGATACATTAGTTTCGAGGTCATATATTTTGAAACTCTTTTATGAGGTGCCTACCCATTTGAAATTTTTTGTCTCATCTTGAAGAATTGACATTTTTATCATTACAAAATTTCCCCCTTTATTCCTATTAATGGTCCTCTTGGAGTCAACTTTGATGTTAATCTAGGTACTTCACTTTTTATAGTATTTTCATGATGTACTTTTTAAAATCATTTTTACTTTTAACCTAAGTGTTATATAAAGTGTATTTAAGTGTGTAACCTGAGTATATGTAAAGTGTATTATTGATATCATAGTTGGGCCTTTTTGTTTTTCTTTGTTCTGAGTACTTTGCCTTTTAATTGCAATAGTTAGGCTATTTATATTTAATATAATTGTAGCAAAATGGTTAGGTTTAAGTCCACTATCCACTGTCTTGTTTTTTTCTCCCTATCTGTCCCATCTATTCTTTATCCCCCCCCACCCCCCCTTTCCTACTTTCTTTTTGATTGATTTTTTTTTCTTTTTTTTTTGGTTGGTGGGGTGGGGGCAGTGGTGCTTGGAATTGAAACCAGGGCTTCAGATGCATGGATTCTACCACTGAGCTACATCCCCAACCTGAATATTTTTTTTGGAGATTCTGTTGTTCCTGATGGGCTTGAACTCAAGATCTTTCTGTGCCTTTGCTTGCCTATGCCTCCCCAGTAGCTGGGATTACCAGCAGGGCCAAGGTGTTTTTTTTCCCTTTCTTTTCCTTTTTTTTTTTTTTCCTCTAAGATACTATTTTATGTTTTATCTCTACTGCCCTCTTGGTAGTTACACCTCTTTGCATTGCTTTTAAAGACTGGTCCAGGATTTGTAATATGCATCTCTAATTTATCATGGTTTAGCCCCCTACTCCTTTAGTTATAATGCAAAAACCTTAGAATAATATACTTCCATTTTCCCTTTGTAGTCTTGGTGCTGTTGTCAACATACATTTTTCTTCTGTATCTAGTATATGATCCACAATGCATTACTATTATAGCTCTAACGAGATTTAAAAATGACAAAAATATTTTCCATTTATCCATATATCAACTATTTCAGTCTTGTTATTCTTTTGTGTAGCTCCACATTTGAATCTGGTATAATTTTCCTTGCACCTGAAGAACACACAAAAAAAGTTATTTCAGTTACATTTATTTTAGTGCAGGTATATTGGCTTCTGTTCATCTTAAGTCTGTGTTTTGTCTTCATTTTGAAGAATCTTTTTCTTAATGTAGAATTCTAGATTTAGAGATCCTCTTTTTTTTTTTTTTTTTTTAGAATGTTGTTTTGGCTTGAAAATTTCTTTTTTTAAAATTTTTTAATTTTAATTTTTTTTTTTGAGAGAGAGAGAGAGAGAGAATCTTTTAATATTTATTTTTTAGTTATCGGTGGACACAACATCCTTGTTTGTATGTGGTGCCGAGGATCGAACCCGGGCCGCACGCATACCAGGCGAGCGCGCTACCGCTTGAGCCACATCCCCAGCCCAATTTCTTTGTTTTTTATGTGTGATAGGCACAAGTGTTCTACCACTGAGCTACAACCCCAGGCCCCTCCCCCCACTTTTGAAAAATTTTTAATTCTTATTTTGGTGATGCTGGGGACTGAGCCCAGGGCTTTAGGCTTCTTGGACAAGCGCTGTACTTCTGAACTACCTCACCAGCACTGCTTTGCATTTTTTCTGATTAGAAGTCTGTAGTTAATTTTAATTTTTGTTTCCCCTTGTGCAACAAGGGGAATTTTTTATTTGACCACTTTTAAGACTTTATTTATTTTGATGTATTTTGATGTAGTTTTCTTTGTTTATGCCCATGGGGTTTGTTGATCTTGGATCAGAGATTTATTGTTTTCATGAATTTGGAGATAGATTGACTGTTACTTAGAGATTACCTGATATTAGTTTCACTACAAAAATTACTTTGGGGGTTGGGGCTGTAGCTCAGTGGCAGAGCACTTGCATAGCATGTGTGAGGTACTGGGTTCCATCCTTTGCACCACATAAAAAAAATCAATAAAATAAAATAAAGGCATGCTGTCCATCTACAACTATAAGAAATTAAGAATAAAGTTAACCTTGGCTTTGCTTATTAATTTTCAGTTTTTATAGATTTCATGTTCTTTAGCTTAGATAGTTATGTTGTATGTTTTCTAGTCTCCTGACTATTTATTTCTCTTCCTCTCTCCCTCTCTGCCTCCTTCCTTTCTTCTCTCCCTTCTCCTCTTCCTCTCCTCTCCCTCCTACTTTTCTTTGTCTTCCTCCTTTTCTGTGCCTCATCTATTTTTAAACCCATTCGTTTCAGATTTTGCATATTTAAATCCTAGACCTTTTATTTTATATTCTTCACTTCTAACTGTGTTATGTTTGATTTTTCCTGTAAGTTCTTGAACATATTTAGAATAGTTTTAAAGTGATTGTTAATTCTGTTATTGCTCTCATTTTGGGCTCTTTCTATTCACTGATTTTCCTACTAGTGATGGGTCCCATTATTAAAAAAAATTTCTTTGAATGTCTAGTATTCAGTTGTTGGACATTGTGAATGTTATGTATTGCAACTCTGGATTTTGCTTCTTTCCTTTAGAGAGTATAATTTGGATACTGGCAGTTAATTAGATCAACTTATTATCACATTTTTTTCAGGCTTCAATATTTGGGTGTTAGTATAGTCTTTATGCTAGGGCTGGTTTCCTACTTATGAGGCATGACCCATCTAAAGTCTCTTTGGTGTCCAAGGTATTTAGCACCCCCTACCCCACCCCTGCCAGATGTTTAGGATTTGACTACATCCCAGCTCTTGGAATGATATCTTTCTAGTAATTCTTTGCCTGGCCTTGTTGAATTTTACTGTTTTAATGTACAGAACCAAATGGTATTTAGGAAAAGTCTCAAAAAAGAACCCCTATCAGACCTTTGGGGCTATTTTCTTCCCAGGTATCTTATTTCTGGTGATCTACTCTCCACAAATTCCAGCTGCCTCAGAGTTTGTTAGAGCCACCTCATTTGTTTTCTTTCTCTTAGGGATCCTGGTTCTGCACTGATGGTTGTCCAATGCCCCCAAATAGTAATTTCATAATTTTTGGTTCAGTTTTTTGTTTATGGTGGTTGGACAATTGGTGCTTTGTTTGTTTTCTTTTAGTTGTATATGGACACAATATCTTTACTTCATTTATTTATATGTGGTGCTGAGGATTGAACACAGTGCCTCACATGAACTAGGCTGAGCTACTACCCCAGCCTTGGTGCTTCTTATTTATATTCTAAATGTCACATTTGTCTGTGTAAATTGTCCTACTTGAGATGTCAGCAAAACCAGAGTATAATTATTTCAGGCAAATCATGCCCAACTAGCTCTTGATGTTTGAAGCTATCTTGTAGTAAGTATGCTTATCTAGTATTGAGCTGCCTCTCCTTAACCTCCATATCCATCCATGATAAACTCTCAGGGATTTTTTTCCCCTTGAGGTGGGGGGCGTCACTGTTGTTTTAATCAGTTTTTCCATTTGGTTCTGTTGCTACCACTTGGGACTCTGCTGAGCAAATATAATCGTCTACAAATCAGTCTTTCATATAGTAGAAAACTTAATAACTTAGGATCTTTTAAACTGCTTGCTAAGTTCATTGAACTTTTTAAAAAAAATCCTTCTATATTCTGTTTTATTTTTGCTGCCCTATTAATATGTTTGACGGGATTGAATTTGAGGCCAGATAGGTTCTAGCCCCATGTAATGTTTAGATTTCCGTGCTAACCTAGCCTTTCATCTGTTAGTTTGTATCATCTTGTTTTGATTCCTCTCACAGTATGGAGCTAGGAGCCTAGAGTATTAGTGAGACTAGTGACTTAACTAATAAGTTAGATCTATTGCATAATAGGTACTTTTTACTAATGTAACTTAAGATGGCAACTTTTTAAGGTAGCTGCTTCATATTAATTGCCCTAAACTTACTGTCAAATAACATCTCTGGTCTCTTTTTACTTATACACCAAATTTCTATTTTTTATCTTTGTATTTTGAACTAACATTGGTAAACTGAGGGGTAAAAAGAAAAATTACACTTGAAGAAAACACTATAAATCAACAAATATGTATGTTAGGAGCATCTTTTATATCCAGTATCATTGTATGGAGGGATATCATATTATATATCTCATGACATGGAAATAATCAGTCAGATGGGAGGCTCAAAGTCTTGTTAATAGTCTCTCTTCAGAGAGCATTCCTGGCCAGCTGGAATCTGCCCAGCTGAAGTTTTTTTTTTATTTTTTTACTTTTATTTTTTGAGAGGTGAAATTTGAATTTTATTTTACTTTATTTTTTTTCCCAGCTGGAGTTTTAATAAGACAACATCAACAACAAGACAAAAGACAACATCACATTATTTTAATACAGAATAAATAACCTTTTGGGTTTTGCAACACAATTTATGGGACATTAAATTGTTCTTAAGTTTAGCAATTTGTCTAGAATAAGTTTGTAACACAAAGTATGTGAATTCTCAATATTAGTAACTTTGCATTAAATACAATTTGTTACCATATTTTGATTAGTTTTGTTTGAATTTCATTTTTTTTTTGTTCTAGCAGAGTTAACTTTTACATAGCTAAAGAATCAAATAACTCTACAAGGCTTATAAGAATAACATTTTACCTTTTTCATAGGCAAACAGTGCCACTCTCTTTTGTTATCTTGGTTCTTACTTAAATGTTTCTAATACTAAGCTAGTAGTCACTTTTAGGTTTTTAATTCTAGATCTTCCACTGTTGAAGCTGAGGATTTATTCTTTCTGCCTCCCACAAAGCAAAATGTACCTTTTCCATCTCTCTATTTTACAAAAATAGTTGTATAGTAATTTTAGGTCACTCAGTACTCAGGGTTAGCATGAATTTCATCATGTTAATGTATGGCTGAGACATCTAGTAAACTCTGCTTTTCCTTTTCTGTATAACTTGAAGGGTTATAGTAATATTTTTTTAAAAAAGGTTACTTTTCTATCTGATTTAACCAACTCTTCCCCAAACCTTTGTTCCTGTCTGAAACCCTTTTGAGGCTCTCCTGTGTATTCCAGGTGTTTATCAGTTCCATCTTCTTAAGGAGTCTTTCCTGGAGCCAGTTGAGATGTTATAATCTAGATTGGTTCATACTTGACAACTTTAAATCATCATTCATTGTAATTTTAGAAATTTCTTTTGTTCTCTCCCATGTTGGCTTCGTTTCCCAAATCTCAAAATTTCTTATTTGATTTATACCCTCCTTTTTTGTGGGTACACATCCAGTATCCACCTGAAAAGGGGTTTATTGTTGGATTTGAGAAAAATTACATGATTAAAGTTTATTTATTCTTCTATAGTTGATAGTTTAAGCTAGTAAAAGTATCTGATTTGGAAATAAATCTTTAGAATTTTGGAGTTATTGCCCCTTTGCCTACTTGGTTCTGATATTTCTGTTGAGAAATTACAAGTCCTTTTGGTTCCTGATTGTTTATATGTGACCTGGATAAATGAAGCCAGGATAATCTTTTTGTCTGCAAGTATGCTAATAGTTTATAATGATATTCCTTTTACGAGTTTCAATTGTTTTTGATACCAGAGAGCCCTTTCAGGTTAGAAATTCACTTTTTTTTTCTGGGCAATTTTTATTAATTATTTTATTGGTCATATCATCATCATTTTCTGTTTCTGAAAGTTCTTCTTCTTCTTTTTTTTTTTTTTTTTTTTAAATTTTTGGACATGCTGGTGGTCAAATCCAGGGCCTTGCACATGCTACTATTAAACTATACCCCCAGTAACTTCCTGGGTTGATTCTTTAATATTCATCCTCATCTCCCAATCTTAATTTTTATTTGCTTTAGTTTCTGGGAGGTTTTCTAAACTATCTTCACATTTTACAGAGTTTCATTATTTCTAGTGTCTTTAAAAATTTCTGAGGGTCTTCTCTAAATTCTCTTAACTTCTCTGGCACAGTGTCCTGTTTTTTTTTTTTTTTTTTAATGGTTGAATGATTTTATCTCTTGGTAGGTTTTTTAAAAGTTTTCTTTTTTCTTTTTTTAAAGAGAGAGTCAGAGAGAGAGAGAGAGAGAGAGAGAGAGAGAGAGAGAGAGAGAGAGAGAGAGAGAGAGAAGAGAGAGAGAATTTTTTAGTTTTCGGCGGACACGACATCTTTGTTTGTATGTGGTGCTGAGGATCAAACTCGGGCCACATCCCCAGCCCCTTTAAAAGTTTTCTATGTTGTCTATTTTCTGTTTGTTTTGTCTCTATAATTGCTCAGTGGTTTTCCTTAACTGTTTAGTGTTCTTGATTGTTCATGTTTAGGAATGGTGGACTAAAATAATGTTTGGGGAGTTTTACGTGAGTGATGCTTATTTACTGTGCACTTCGCTGATCTGTGGGAGCTCTTTTTTTGGAGACCCTCTGATGTTGGTATCTTGGTCTTTCTTTAACTGGTAAGATTTTCCAGACTCATTTATAGCTGGTTACTGGCTACTAACTTTTTTGGTGCTTAGACAACAGTGGTGGTGAAATGGTGGTTCTTGGCCTTCTTTCTGTAGGAGTGCACCTAATTCTGTTTTCACTGTGGTTATCTGCTTTGAGTTTCCCTGTTTTTCCACAGTTCACATAACCTCTGTTTTTTTTTTTTGTCTTTAGAGAATACCCTTCCCCATTATTTACTGAGGTGCAGATTGGGCAGTAACTCAGCTTTGTGAATTGGGAAAATATCTTAGCATTTCAGTGCTTGCTAAACAGGTTTTCAATCAGTTTTCCTTATTTTATCTCCTCTCTGCCTTTGACCCCTACTACAAAGGTACTTGTATCAAAAATTCCTGAGGCTGAGGGGACTCTGTGTCAATTGGGTTGAAAGATTTCTACTTTCTCCATGTCTAGAATTCATTTGTCTTAGGGATTATAAGCCTCTTTAGCTTTTGAGCGTCTGTCTGCTTCTTAGCTTTGAAAATTTTGATCCTATCCTTTCTCCTGTTCTACCCATCATTATGGTTTTTATAACTAAAGGAAAAACAAAACAAAGAAACAAAACTTCTTCACTGATGTTTTAGAGGGATTTAAGAGAAAGCAAAAGCAGATGTGTATGTTTAATCTGTCATCTTTACCTGGAGTTGATTAGTTAGTGTTTTAACACAAGCTTTCAGTTATATGTAACACTTTTTTCCTTCCCATGATTTGAGTTGAGAGGTGTCCTATTATGTTTATTGTATTTCCCTGTTCTTGTAAAGTAGCAACCCTATCATAAAAGGAAGTGAGATTGGGCTGACTTGGCATTTCTTAGAGCATTCCTGTTAGCCCCAAATGATCACAGGTGTCTTTTCTACACACCCTCCTAGAATCCTGTCCAGAATTGATGTTGGGTACAATTGTTCTGTAGTTCGAGGAATTTTTCAATTTCTTGAAATTTTGAATATCTTCTGGCAGCTCTTGCCACTGGTCATTCTAAGACATCTAAAGGGTTCTATCTCATTTATAAGTTTCTTTTATGAGTGTTTGTAATTAACTTGGGCCAGGAGACTTGAACTCATTTATAGTATCTAGGTCAACCCTATTACTTTACAGCTCCTGAAGCTGAGGTGCCCTGTGATGGTGTAGGTTTCCTAATATCATATAGGTAAATTGTTGAAAAACCAGCCTTGAACCTTTATCTCCTGATCTCCATTCAATATTCTTTTCATGACGTTGCATCTTGGGTTCCTTCTTAACAGCATGTCTGTTAGTTTTACTCTATTCCATGACCATTGAATACAGTTTTAAATCTGGGGAGCCATATTTTAAGTATACATTGTTGGTCATGAGAGATCTGGCTTTGATAAGTCACTACAAATAAGTGATAAATAAATCCTCCTTTGGGATTTATCATCCTCCCATATCCATTGGGAGGATTTATCAGCTTATTTCCTACTTATTGTATCTAAAGAACAGGACACTAAGAATCAATATAAAATTTCTTTAAATTGCATTTGTTGTTAGGAAGCACACTTATCCTTATTCTGTTATGATCTGTTTAACTGTAACCATGCTGAATTGACTAGTGGTCTTTTGTTTATGCCATCAGTCTCTGTCCATTCAGTTCAATTTTCCTAGAAACTTGACTGCCAGTATAACAGATTTCAGCCATTGCTGAGTAGATTTACCTTCATCTTCTCTTGCTGTTAGAATAGTTATTTCTTGGTTTGTATACATATCTTCTAAGAATTAATTTGTGTAGGTATTCTTTTATAGTGACAGTATGTAAAAGAAGGTATATAATTACATGAATGAAATAAAAAAGTCTTTTCATGGGATGTTGTATGGGCACTCATACTGATTTTCTTAATACCCCAGGAAGACTAAAGAAAGAGTCGTAAAAACGTTCTTAAAGTAGAAACTATGTACATGAGCTCAAGTCATTGCTAAATTGAGTTGATGATAGTATTTTTTTTTGTATTTTATAATCCTGTTTAATTCTTGCCATTTGTCTTAAAAAGCAGCATGACAGAATGGAAAGAATTTATGCTTTAAATTCAGTTGTGGCTGAAATCCAGTTATTTTGGGGATCTTCCATTTTCTACCTTTATGGTAGTGGAAGAGTTACTTAATCTTTTTGAGTCTAATTTCTTCAGCTACTTGGTAATGAGAACTATGTCTGGTTATGAGAAATTACATATGAAGACCCTAGTATGGTGCCTGGCATTAGAAATTAAATATGCAGACCCTAGTATGGTGCTTGGTATTTGTAGGTCTTTAAACCATGGTGGAGGTTAATATTATGCATACATGTATGCTACTTCTGTTCCTTGTGTCTTTTTGTTTCATTTGTTGATTCTCTATTTTTCAAGTGCCTCCCCCCCTTTCAGTGCTAGAGATTGAACCCAGGGCTGCTCTACCACTGAGCTATCTCCCAAGCCCTTCTTGTTTTTGAGAGAGAGTCTCACAAAGTTACTGAGGCTTGCCTCAAACTTGGGATTCTCCTGCCTCAGCCTCCTGAGTTGCTGGGATTAGAGGTGTGTACTATCACACCTGGAAAACCATGTAATTAAAAAATTTCTTTTTGGTACCCGCGATTAAACCCAATGGCACTTATCTCTGAGCTACATCCCCAGCTCTTTTTATGTTTTATTTAGAGACAGGGTCTTGCTAAATTGCTTAGGGCCTCGCTAAGATGCTGAGGCTGGCTTTGAACTAAAGATCTTCCAGCCTCAGCTTCCTGAGCCGCTGGGATTACAGGTGTGCATCACCATGCCCAGCTGAAAAAAACATGTGATTTTAAACTTGTATATAATTATGGATTATTCATCTTTACTTGACATAAGTAATCTTGTTTTTGGGATAATTTCTCGTGCTGGGGATCAAGCCCAGGGCCTCTCACACACCAGTCAAGTGCTTTTTATGCTACATCCTCAGTCCTGGGATAATTTGAATCTAGAAATATTTTAAAGTTTTGCTTAAAATTATTGAAAGCATTAAATGCATTTGAATCTTGAAGAGATACATTTGTCAGGAATTGGGATAAGAGAACGTGAAGTGTAATTGATTTTTAATTATGATTATGGTATATGAAGATATTTTAATGTAATTGAATATGCATCCATGATGGGATTTTTTCTTGGACAAATGATTTTAGTAACATTAAGTTTTTTTTTTATCAAATAGTATTTCAAAATTTAAAGCTAAGTCTTTAAACATCCATTTTATACTTAGTTATCTCTGTTAGCCTTGATTGGTACATCATTGTTAAATTTTCCAATGAAGACTAGTATAATGATATTTAATTTTAGCTTTAAAGTAAAGGAGCTAAATTATTTTAAAATAATTGGGCATTTTTTATTTCTTTTGACTGAATTGCTTATGAAGTTATTAAGTGTGTAGCCTTGCGTTATGTCATTTGAATTTATAATCTATCACTTGCTAGAACAGATTTGTAAAGAACACAGAGAAGGTGGCAGGCAGCAGCTTCCCTTTGCCACTGAGAGCATAGAAGCACTGATAGGAAGTTAGGGGAAGTGCCAGGATTAGGAAACCATTCTGAATCAAAGCCAAATAAATATTTTGTCTGCTGAACTGTACCTAATGTTACAGGTGAAAGTGTTCTTGTGAGTAAATTGCTGTGCATAAATTTTGTTTGGAGACCTACTCATTTCATGTTTAAGTATCTGGTATGTCTTAATTTTCTAAGCTTTTAAGTATAGTTAATGTCATTACTTGTTATTCATATTTATTGTTGGTATTTGCTCCCTCTTCTCTCTCTGCCTAAGATGCTTAGGTCTTTAGTTTAAGTGATAATCTTCTCTAGCTTTTCTGGTTTCAGGTACCACTTTTCATTCTTTTTATTTGGCTTTCTTTGACATTTATTTAGAAATTGAGGTTAAACTTTCTGATTAAAACTACAGACATTGCTTTTATTTGAAGAAACAAAGGAACTTGTATGATTAAAAATGGACAGATATGAACAGATAAGTCAAAGAAATAGTATTATTACTATTTGATGATAATATTATGTATGTTCTTGCCATGTGTCAGACACCGTCTGAAGGGCTTTTTTTAAAAAAAAATATTTTTCTAGTTGTTTTTGGACACATACCTTTATTTTACTTACTTTTTTTTTGTGGTGCTGAGGATCGAACCTAGCGCCTCGCACATGCTAAGCAAGTGCTCTACCGCTGAGCCACAACCCTAGCCTCCGCCCTGCAAAGGATTTTAGGTATACAGTCTTCACTGGGTATCTAAAACATTGGTTATAGGACCTTTCTGCAGACACCTAAATCTTCAGATGCTCAAGTCTTTTATATAAATGTAGGATTTACACATAACCTATTCATATACTCCTGTGTAAGTCATCTCTACACTACTTATGCCTAATGCAGTTTAAATAGTTGTGGTACTATATTGTTTAGGGAATAATGACAAGAAAAAAATGTCTGTACATGTTGAGTATAGATACATTTTCCCCCAGTATTTTCGATTTGCAGTTGGTCAACTGTGGGGATGTAGCACTCACAGATATGGAAGACCAACTATATACTAACTCATTTAATCAACAACCCTCTGAGTAAGTACAGCTTAGATGACAGAAGGGTCAAAGTTAAGTAACTTGCTTGGTTCTTGCTACTTAGGGCAAGTAAGAGAAGAGCTGAAATTCAAACCCATAAGGTCTGGCCTTAAATTATACCTCTGATCAAATATGTGATAATGGTGTTCTTCAAGCAGAACAAGGACTATAGATTAATTCAGAGATACCCTTCTATAAAATTGGCAAATATTTTAAATAACATACAATTTGGGAGATTATTTGTTTTGTGGGGCCTATCAGTGGAAAACAGTTTGGTAGTGCTCATCATGAATCTTGTAGTATTCTTATTTTTCTGTTAACTGTTCTAAATCATGCAGTAGTATCTCCTAAGGAAATAAATCAGGAAAACAAAGATGTTCATGAATTTTATTACTAATAATAGTGGGAAAAAAAGAGATCATTCAGTTATTATGGGATAGTTAACTTAAATTTTCTCCTAGCAGTGAAGAGAATATTATACAACATTAAAATTAATTTTGAAGAATAATTAGAAATATGAAAACACTTACAAGTGACAAAAAAGGACATAAAACCATTCAATATGGTTTTAACTTTAAAAGTATATATGCAGAAAAACAAGAAGACTGTAAAGTAAGATGTTAATAAATATTTCTGATACAGTTATGATGTATATTGTAAAAAATTTTTTTTTGTGTGCTATTAGGGATTGAACCCAAGCCTTCCAAACATGCTAGAATGCACTGTATCACTGAGCTACACCCCCAGGCCTAGAACTTTTTTTTGTTACTGGAGATTGAACCCGGGGCCCTTAACCATTGAGCTACATTACACTCCGTCTCCTTTTTAAATGTTTTATTTAGAGACAGGATCTTGCTGACTTGCTTAGGGCCTAAGTGCTGAGGCTGGCTTTGAACTCATGATCCTTCTGCACAGCTCCTCAGTTGCTGGGATTATAGGCATGTGTCTTAGAATTTTTTTGTTATGTAGTACTTTTATTCTCAGAGGAAACCAAGTAGTGTACAATGAAAGCCTAAATGATGCCAATACCAACTTTTACAAGTTGGGATTAGATTAGATTTGTGTGTCTCAGAGTAGAGTATATGTTACTGAATTTCAGACAATGTTAGTTTGGATATTATTTTTGTGACCATTCTTTTGAAGTGCAGCTCTTTAAACTTGGATTAAAGAAAAATGGTTTTTTTCTTAAATATGATCATTATAGTTATTGACGGTTGTGGCACTTTAAATTTCTTTAAGTCATGTTGGTAGAAGATATGACTTTTTCTGCTCATTGGTACTTGTTTTTTGAAAAGCAATTTGTTGACAAAAAAGTGATTTTGTAGGGGAAGAAATGAAGAAAGATTGGATGTAAGGGTCACAATGGATTGTTGGAAACAGAATTACATTATGAATTAGTTTTATTCTCAGTTTTGAGTGTATTGTTTATTGTTACCTAAGTAAGGAGTTCACCTCTTTTTTTTTTTTGTTTGTTTTTAAAGTTTAATTCTTTAAGCTTTCGGAAATCTTAAAATGTAATGCATATGATGGAACAGAGTTACGATTTCTATTCTCTGCTTGTTTTGAGTTCCCATGTTTTAAAATGTGTTTGAAAAACAAAAGACCAAACTAGTTAGGGAATTGTTATAGAATCAGAGCTTTTCTGTGTGCTGCCTGCTAAGTAGCACAGATAAATTGCTGATAACTAAATCAGTTTTGTTAGCATCTTCTTCTTAAATAGCCTTTTGGTGTTCACGATGAAGCATTGTGCTGTTGCATGCTAACGCTTCCCTGATTAAAAAGGATTTAAACTGTAGCTTCTGAATGAGAAGAAATTGAGGAAACTATGAAAGAAATTATTTTACTTCTATAGGTAGAGTATTCCTTATCTGAAATGCTTGGGACCAGTGTGTTTCAGATTTTGCAGTTTTTCAGATTCATTGGTTGAGCATCCCTAATCTGATAGCCTTTCTTGATTTTAGAGGGGGCAAAGGAAGTAATTTCTATCAAGATTTCTACTCTTTTTTTTTAACAAGCTGATAATCTTTATTTGTTGTTGAACCATTTTATTTGCCTAAATATTTACTACAAAATCCTAGTTCTCCTTGGGAGAAATCATGATGTGGAGTTGAGTGTAAATATTTATCTTAGCAAATTTGCTTTTCTCTGTGGAAGCTTGTTTTTAGTGGTCTATAAGTAAAAAGAAACATCAAAATGATTGAAATTTTCTTGTCTTTTTTGCAGGCTGAACTCACAGGAATCAAATGGCGTAGGTACAATTTTGGAGGGCATGGGGACTGTGGACCCATAATTTCAGCCCCAGCCCAAGATGATCCAATCTTGTTAAGTTTCATCCGCTGCCTGCAAGCCAACCTGTTGTGTGTATGGCGTCGTGATGTCAAACCAGATTGCAAAGAATTATGGATATTCTGGTGGGGAGATGAACCCAACCTTGTGGGTGTAATACATCATGAACTGCAGGGTAAGGATTATGTTTTTTTCTTAAAAATTATTTGAACAGTGGTAAATTCTGAAAAGGTTAAGATTGATTAAGGAAGATTCCAGGTGTTTAATAATGGGTTTGTCTATAATCCTCACTCTCACCCGTCTTCCTAACCCATATTTTACCCAAGTTCTCATGTTCTTTCCCAATCACACTGAGAATTAGAATCTTGTAAAACGATTATATTGTTAAAGAAAAGTAAGTGTTCCCTGGGTGTGTTGGGGTGGAAATAAGGCTAAGAATCCACTGTTCTTAAATAATAGGAAATTTTGAGTAATTAGCATGATAGTAAAATGAACAGAATTGCTTTTTCTTAGACTGGGCTCTTATGATTCATTGCCAGCTGAACTCTTTGGTGGAAAATTTGAAAAGTAACACAGGAACTTAAGTGTAAGCCTTATTGGGCAAAATTATGATATTGGACAGAATTTTGAAAAAAAGATTATTATAAAGGATCTGGTTTGATTTCTGTAAAAGATCTTAGCAAAATTTCCCTTGCTTTGTTACTGCATTTTATGTAATTCAATGATTTCAAGAAGATTGGCTTTGGTGTTAACTAATTTTCACATCAAATTGCATCTGATATCTAGAAACTGAACTAATGTAAGGGTTTTATTGTTCTAAGTTGCTCTTCATATTTACCATCAAATTATAACCAGAGGAAATTTTATTAGTTCGAGTTTCTGGTAAGAGGCATTTTGCCTAACTACTTTATGTTTTGTTAATTAGTGGTTGAAAAGTTTCAGGTAGTGTTTGAAATGTTTTGTTAGTTAACATTATTTTTTAAAGGAAGTAGTAAAACCAACTTTAGTGCATATTTGTGAGTCTGCTCAAAAGGTTCAAAAATTTGCCAAAACTCCTTGACACTTTTCCAACTTTTCTTGGCAGCCATTTTTAATCTCCGATATCTGCTGCCACAACAGCTAGGGGGCAGTAAACCACAGTGGACTAATTGAATTGTTTACCTTATTTATTAAACTCAAATCTTCTGATATTTTTTAGGGTATTTGTTTTGTAAATACAAAAATTCATTCTGGGTGAGATTGCTTACTTAGCTAGTTAATCAGCAAAATCTCAGAATTTATGATCATCATTAAGTCCATTTCATGTAGTTAGTTGTTAATTTAGATAATATTGTTAGAACACCCAAATTCTGTTGATCAGAATTTTAAAATTAAGATAGTTTGAGATACTCATAGCATTTATGTTTGTCCTCTTCAATATCAAAACATATACATATTTTACTGTTAAATGTTTTTGTAACATGTAAAGGATCAGAACTTTTCTTTTTCCCTCCTCCTCTTTTTTGTTTTAAATTGATTTCTTATTTCTCATAATGTGTTCTGCCTCGTCCTCTTTCATTTTGCTGTTCCATATTGATCCCCTCATGATTAAACATTTTTGTGTTAGCAGTACAAATTGTTTGGTAATGATGAGGAAACCAAACCGAATTGTTTAATTTATTTAATTGAAGTATTAAGTTACTCATTCATAGCAACAAAAAAAAATTTCACTGTTAGAAGAAAATCAGGTTGTTATTTTTTTATGGGCTTTGGTACTGAGCAAACACAAAGGTGTATGCTATTTACATTTCTTATAGTAGTTTTAGATTGAATAGGTGCATTAATGTTTTAAGTTTTTTTTTGACAAAAAATTAAGCAAAAATTGACTGATGTTTGAAATTATTTTTTAAAATTACAGAAGTACTATATATTTAACTAAAAAGTTAGGAAAACAGAACCACAAAATGAAGCAAACAAAGAAATGAAAATCCTGGAGGCTAATGCAGAGTTTTAATAGTTGATGTTTTTATGTATAAACGAAATTGGTATCATGCTGTTTTGTAGCTCAGTCTTCCCTAACAAATAGGTTGTGAACATTTTCCCATGGGAATGAGTTTTTTTCTTTTGAGTTTAGGACTATGTAAATTGTTTATCCTTTGTGTGCTACCAGCAAAGTATTATAGTGATAGAACAATTGTAACTTTGTTGGATATGCCTCTTCCCTTTAATAAATGTTGAATTTTAAGAAAGTTATTAGATGTACTCATATGAAGTGTCTACTTTTCCATAAAGTAGAGGTTGAAAAGGGTAGTATTATGTGGTTCAACCTAATAGTAAGAAATGTTTGAAACTTAGTTAGAAAAATGGCATAAAGACAACTTTATTTCAAGTGATGGGAACTATGACACATAGAGGAAACATGAAAAATGAAGGATACAAAAAGACTATTAGTCATGTAAATTAAGGATATGTAGGAATCTGTTTCATTCTCTAATATATTTAAAAGTCATTTCATTTTGGTTAGAATAAATTTTGGCAGAATCCTGTTACTAAACTTCAACATTAAATTCAACTGTACTATTACTTGCATCATCTCCTTTTTTTTTTAAATAGGGACATTTCACTGTTCCTTAACATTATTTTTTAGTTATGTTATTGGCATTTCCCTTTGTCTTTATGGTGGTCCCAAAAGAGCTTACTACTTAGAAACGCCACAGTAAAATATAATACCAAAACCAACATCTTGCATTTAAATGTTATAAAACATCCCCATAAATGATAAAGGGTTTTATAATATTATACTTTTAAAAAATGCTTGAAATAGCTATGAAATAGTGTAAGAGAAAACAATAATACATGTATAGTTTGTCCCTGTCACTTGGAGAAACACTTGTGGGCTCTCGTCTTGGAATTGTTTGTGGCATAGTGGTTTAGAGCTTGGGCTGTGGATTGCTTGGGTTTGAATGTCTGCATGATCATTTAAAAGTTATGTATCTTTTGTCAGTATATTTAACTTATTGTCTCAGTTTCATCACTCTAAATTGGATTATGAAGCTGAAGTTTATAAAGTGCTTAAAATAGCACACATAGCAGTCAAACTATAATTGTGACTACTACTGCTGCTGCTAGTAGGATGACGGCAACCCGTACATCAAAATTAAATCATTTTGGCAATATTTAAACAATTTGGTTCTGTTCTGTATAACATTTAATGCTTGCTAGTATCTGTCAAATACTATTTTTAAGTGTGTACTTTTAAGTCGAAGTAAGTACATTTTCTAATTTTAATGTTTAGCAATATAAAATACCAGAGTAGTGAAGATAACCCCTGCTCATAGGATCTTTATCAGGACTTACTTCCATGGCAAAACCTAAATGACATTATGGAGAGATCAGTATTTGAAGATTTGACATTGTTGTGTCCCTGTAGAGTTGAGTTGCAACTTTGCTGACCTCTGCCCATAATGGTATCAAAGAAGGGCACATGCCGGATGGGTGTATTTTTCCATCCTTATGGCCATATCCTCTGTCTGTGGGTTCAATTTTAGGGATTGGAATGGATCCCTACCCTTGATAAGCTCATAATCAAAAAAGGTATAATATAAGCATAGAAATTTGTCTATGTTAGAAACACCATAAGAATGTAAGAAAAGGTGACATTAGAGGTAAATCTTATAGAATATATAAAACTTATCTAGGTTGAGGTGGAGCTTGTTCTAGTCACAGGAAGGAGCTCACACAAAGATTTATGGAGTACAGTGAAGTAAGGATGAGGAATTTGTCTTACTTGATAGGTTTTGAGGAATTGCTGTATATTTCTGATCAGGAAAGCTATAATTAGGAAGATTAACACCTAATGTACAAGATGAATATGAATGGGAAGAACATAATTTTACAATAATTAATTTTATTCTAAATTAGGATATGAACTTAAATGTCCTACTAGTTTAGGATACAGATTAATTTAAATTACAAAATATGATCAGGTACTAACCTTGATATTAATAATTAATAACCTTGATATTAATAATCTTTGATAATTATATACACCTGTGCTCTTTTCTTTTGATTAAATTCTTTCCCATAGTTTGAATTTTAGAGATTGATACAGTATGCTAAACTGACCCCCTATACTAACAAAATCGTTTTAACAACAGAGTCTTCTGTCTACTTCACTGCCTAGTGGTAGGGAAAGACATGCAGTCTAAAACCCCCAATAATAAAGAGAGCAAGCACGGGCTTCCAGGGATTGGAGATTGCTGTGTAGAGCATTAAGAGCGTTTGTTGCAGAAATGACAGATACAGACTAGTATGTGCTCAAGAATGTTTGTTTAATCAGTGAATGAGACTTATTTTATGTGATTCTAATTAAGCATAGTATCAATTTTGCAGAGAGGGTTGACATATAGTAAATTCTTGAAAAATTTTAGATGATCTGATAATGTGAGGAGATTGAAATAGTTAAAATTTGGCATTATTGTTTTTTTGGATTTTAATTCCCAAGAGGTGGAAATATCTAATTTTCTTTATATGTTTTACCAAAAACTTACCACTAAATTTTCACTGTCTATAATTTTAAAATTTAATGTTGTGTTTTCCCTTTCCCTTTTGATTATTACATAGACAAATACATATTGTAACAATAATACAACTTTAGATCTTTAAAAACATTTGATCCAATATCAGTATCAGAAGTCTTAGGAATTGACTTAAAAAGCATTGGGGCAAATTGGCAGTTCCTTGTATATTTAGGGAGAGAAATATTGCCTATTGCCTTTTTTTTTTTTCCCCTTTTTAAAGGGTGCTGCCGCCTATGCCAGGAGGCATGGGCCATTGTAAAAACAACATTAGGAAACACAGATCAGGTTTTCTGACAGTGACAAGTGTGAGACAACAATTTAAAACACTAATATTGTGGTTTATACTGTTGAACTCTTTGTAAGCCTCTGGAAAAAGAAGTAGGCATTTTGTAGGGGTATAGGAAGGCTGAGAGAAGAGAATGAACTAGTTTGTTAATATAATATAATCAGTATAGAGTATGATCTATATAATCAGTGTAGAGTATGATCATATTCTCAAATGATGGGATTGATGTAACCTGTGTTTATCTCCAAGGAAGAACCCAACTTCCCCAGTCCCTTCCTCCTTTGATTTAGAAAAATGTTTACACGTGTATATTCATATACCTTTCCCCCTGATAATTAAACCATTTGAAAGTGGTTTTCAGACATTATGAACCTTTATCCTTGTAAATCCTATAAGAACATGGGATATTTTCCGACATGACTATAAAACTGTTGTCATACTGAAGAACTTCAACATCCACATAAGAATGGACATCCACATTAGAATATTTAATATTCAGTTCATATTTTAATTTCCATGGTTGTCCCAATAATACTTATTATAGCTTTTCTTCCCTCTGATCCAGGCAGGGTTTAGTCAGGTTCATACAATGCACTTATGTGTTTTGTCTCTTTAGTTTCTCGTAAGGTACCACTTTGCCTAAGTTTTCTTTCTTTATCCTTGTTTGGTTTTTTTGAAGATATTGATGTCATTGGAAGGGACAAGTTCAGTTATCCTATAAAATTTTTGATATTTTGAAATTGTCAATAGTTTCCCCATGATGAAAGTCAAACATTTTTGGCCATACATAGGGTAGATAATGTTGTATATTTCCCATGTGTCACATCAGAGGTACAGTATGTCAGTTTGTGCCAGAATTAATGGTACTAAGTTTAATCACTTTGTCAAGGTAAGTTGGTGTCTGCCAGATATCTCCAATGTATGTTCTTTCCTTTTGTAATTATTAAGTGGATTTGAGGTGAAGCTTTGAGATTTTATAAATAGCCTTTTCCTTAAAAGAGCCTCATTTTTAGCCTGTTTAAATAAACAGAATACTTCCTTGAACCATCTCCTTCTTTTTTTTGAAATTGTGATCCTCCTGCCTCAGCCTCCCCAGCTGCTTGGGATTATAGGCGTGAGCCACTGTGCCAGAAACCATCTGCTTTTTAAATGATCAAATAAATACTGCTCCTTAAGTCACAGCCAAGGTCAAGAGGAAAATGGAAGAAAAACAATGAAGTTCTAGCAAAGGCAAATTAAGATGGCAAAGTCAACCTCTGAAAATTTTTCCTTATAGAATTAATCTTTGAGTGTCGATTGAGGAGTAGGATGACTGGGTCAAATGGTGGTTCCATTCCAAGTTTTCTAAGGAATCTCCATACTGCCACCAGCAATGTATGAGTGTACCTTTCCCCCACATCCTTGCCAACACTTATTATTGCTTGTATTTTTGATAACTTCCATTCTGACTGACATGAAATGAAATCTTAGAGTAGTTTTGATTTGCATTTCTCTGATTACCAGAGATGTTCAATATTTTTTCATATATTTGTTGATTGATTGTACATCCTCTTCTGAGAAGTGTCTGTTCAGCTCCTTAGCCCCATTTATTGATTGGGTTGTTTGGTTTTTTTTTGGTGTTAAGTTTTTTGAGTTCTTTTTATACCCTGTAGATTGGTGCTTTATCTGTTGTGTAGCAAAAATTTGCTCCCCAAATGTAGGCTTTCTCTTCACCTCATTGATTAATCTTTGAATTTAAAAAAAAATTAAAATTATTTGAACTTACTTTTCAAGTGTAGAATAGTGGTTTTGAAAAAAAGATGAATTATATGGTTCTGCAGCATTGTAGTTATGTAAAAGTATTTAATGTATCAGCATTTCTTTTTACAATTGGAATTTTTGAGATTGATTATACAGTGTACCTGAAAAATAAATTTTCCTTTACCTTTCATTTTTATAATTTTTATGGATGATAATAGAAAAATACATTTGTATTTTATGAGAAACAAAGTACTTGCAGGGAGGATATATATTCAGAGGTAAATAGTTCTAAGTAGTTTATAAGGTATCTTGGTTTTAACTGGAATCTAATCCAAGTCTTAATATATATTTTTTGATTTCTTTAATCATTATTATAATTCTGTTTTCCAGTGTTTTGTTCTGAAAGTTTGCTAAAGCTTTCACATAGTAATAATTTTCATTGTACGATGATTATCTAGATGATTCTAGTGCATACATACTTTTGTATTAGACTACTAAATAATTATATTCTTAAAACATATAATTAAGACTTCAGTAATAGATTCATATTGTAACATTATGGCATGATTATATTGACTTAAGGATTTTTTCATATGAAGAATAGAAAAAGATCCATTGAATTCAAATTATTAAGCTAAATGTGCTTGAAATTGAGAGGACAAGTTGAAGTCAACTTTAAAAAAAAAAAAACAAAAACCTTTATTTTGTTTATTTAGTTTTTTATTTATGTAGTACTGAGTGCCAGGATGAGCCCAGTGCCTCACGTCCTGAGCCACAACCCCAGCCCTGAAGTCTAACTTTTGAAAGTAAATAAAATTGATGTGTTACCATGGGTAACTTACTGACCCATGTAATTAGTTTTTTTTTTTAATGAAAAAATGAGACATTTATGTTGAGATTATAGTGATATAGTATGTGAAGAAAGGACTTTTATGTTCTAATGATGTGAAAATTAAGTAGTTGATAAAAAATTATAATTTAAAGATGATTGCTTTAGGGAAAAGTTTAATTGTTTGATGGGGGGGTTAAGTACTGGTAAGTATAGGGATCATGGTCTAATCTTTTTGCATTGATATAAAGCCCCCTATGGATGTAAAGTAAATCTGGGTAAAATCTCTTTCTTAATGAGATGTGACAGTCACCATTGGAACAAATTGAGAATTGACTATACTATGTAAACTGTATAACAGTCTTTAAGTTTTTTTTTTATTTTTATATTAGATGAACACAATACCATTATTTGATTTTTATGTGGTGCTGAGGATCCAACCTAGTGCCTCACACGTGCTGAGCAAGTGCTCTACCAACTGAACTATAACCCCAGCCCTCTTTTTTCTTCTTCTTCTTTTTTATTTTTTTATGGTACCAGGGATTAAACTCGGGGGCACTTGACCACTGAGCAACATTCTCAGCCCTTTTTTTGTATTTTATGTAGAGACAGGGTCTCACTTAGTTGACTCTCCTCAGCTTAGTGCCAGCTGAGGCTGGCTTTGAACTCATAACTCTCGTGCCTCAGCACCCTGAGTTGCTGAGAATTACAAGCCCATTGCCTCTTTTTTCTTTTTAATGCAAATAATTTTGGTGATGAATACATTGTTACTTACGAATAAATATTTAGTCCAGGAATTTTATGGATAGATGTTTGGAACCTCTCCTCTGCCTCCTTATTTGTCTATATTTTATTTCAAAAGTTTGTCCTTTAATAGAAAACTTTATTTAGATGAAATTGTTGTACATTAAGGTGGTTACTTAAATATTTCTTTGTCCAGTAAAATAGTTTGTTTTATCTCTTGTTCAGGGAGACTGATTTAAGAGTCTCAATATGAAAAATTGGAGGAAATATTTAAGTGTTAATAGGATTAAAGTCCTAAATAATTAATGAAAAAATTATGTATTTCTGACTATTAAATTTGAATGGGGTAGAGATGTGAAATCACATTTATAGAGAGCAACACCTTTGTTTTATAAGCAAACACTTTGCCAACATATTTATTTGGCATTAAGTTGATCTTGCTGTTGAAGTATTTTGTGTAAAAGATGAAAATTAAAAAGTCCCTAAATGTAACTGGGATTTTCTTAAGAAGAAAGAAAGGGGAATGGTTCTTGATGATCAGCAGAAATGAACGTCCTCTTCCATTTTTGTGTTGAACTTAGCACACCCAAAAGGAAATTGAAGCTTAGAGAAGTCTGTGATTAGTCATGTCACTAACAGAGGTGGAACCCAAACCCGTATTTTGTAACTTTTAAAGCATATTTTGTAAACTTTTAACTTTGAAACTGTTGTCTTCTGGGAGGATGTACATGACCAGCTGTGTGATTATGCCATATTAAGTGAGTAAATTCACTTTATCTGACAAGTTTAAATAAAACCTGCATTACTGTTAGAATTTAATTTATATCAAATCAAATCTATTTCCTGTACTTATAGAAACAGCCTTGGCCTGTGCTCTTCTTGACCAGGGACTTTCTGATTTTAACTTACATCTATGACACTGGCAAGTGTTGATTCCGATAGCATCATCTCATGCATTTAGTCTTTGATCTACTGAACCCTGCTCATGCCAAATTGATAACAGAGGAAGTAAAAATAAAATAGTTTTGGGCTTATAAAAACTTGACATGAATGTAGCACATTTGAATATTCTTGAATATATTTGAGTACCTGACAGGAGTTAGCACGTGTTTTTATAAAATATCTTATTGAAGTAATTGAAAATGTAGAGTTATACATTTGCTGTCATTAGAGGTTTTTTTCCCCTCTTCTCTTTTTCTTTTATAAATCTATTATCATATGCCCAGATACTGAAAAGTCAGAGTTACTTAGAAAGAAAGGGGATAGCTACTGGGTGAAGCAGGATTGGATGCTGAGGCTATGCCACAGGAGTCTTGGGCCTGGTTAAAGAAGAGTGGACTAACCTGATTTATTTATAGATCCCTGTGCTGAACTTTCTGTCAATGATTGTCAGAAAAAGTACCTACATATGGTTTCCATTTGATTTTGTTTTATGATTCTTAAGCAAACAGAAATTAAAACTTGGTATATACTAAGGAGGTAAGGTTTTAAAAGTTCTTCTAGAAAATAATGTAGAAATAACAAATAGCACCCCCCCCCCAAAAAAAAAGATGCAAACAGTATACAGTATAGAAATCTGTTTTAAATACTAGGGAAGCATGAAATTGAACTCGGTTGCTTAAGTATTTCATCTCTGAGCTGCCATCCTGATGCTACCTGAAGAGGTTCTTCTCATCGAATATCATTATGGCTAGTAAGTGTTCAATAATTTTCTTTAAAGCTCCATCTATGTAAATATTTTTGAATAATTTTACACAAGTACTAGGCCACATACCTATTTCTTATAAACCCGACATTGATAAAATGCACTCTTTGTATAATTGGGTCTTGTTTTGATCCTGGCTCTTTCATATTGTGATTTGGCAGTGAGTTCAACAGAATAAGCATTATCCTCTTGAGGCCCATCTAGGATTGAACTAAAGGGCTTCTACAATAACCACATGATCATACAATTGGTTGTTCTTTTTTTATTTTTTATAAATGCCTGATAGTGTGACTGAATATGAGCTAGTTGCCAGGGTATTGTGGTGGAATAATAATCTGCAGTTTGTATTTAATCATGCAGCAGAACTGTCTTGATTAAAAAACAAAACAAAAACAAAAAACAATCCACAAAATAAAACCCAGAAGATAAAAATTGGATAAAGGTGAAGAGCCTTTGTGTTGAAAAAGATGGTACGCATAGAGTGATAAAGTGAAAATGAAGGTTAGCTGCCCACAGTTTATTTTGTCATTAGTAGCCTCTTCATATTTAACAAAAATATGGCAAAATACACCCCCTCCGCCCCTGCCCTTGGGTGCAGGGGCTGGAACCCAGGGCTTCCTGTGTGCTAGGCAAGTACTTTCCTGCTGAGCTGCATCTCCAGCCAAAAAATACCAACCTTAAAATACTACTTATTTCTGACTTTGCTAAAGTTGGGGGAGGTGAGCCTTTTTGTTACTCTTGGGGCTTACTTTTTGAAACCAATAAGTAAGTATTTTTAAAGGACTGCCTGAGTAAGGGAAGTGTAAACCTCTTCAAGTTCTCTTCATTAAGGTTATTTTATTTTTCAAAGGTAATCTTGGACCTGTTTTTAAATGTAAGCTATTTTGGTGTTTACTATTTATACGCAAGTGTGTTCCTCACATTTAAACATATTTAGTCTAAAGGAGAAAAATTTAGATACTTGCAGTTGAATTTTAGGCACTATATTTTTAGCTTATTTTAAAAGTAGCCTAGTACATATTTATAATGAAAAAGCTTCTGCCTTGGCATCCTTGTACAAATTAACCTACAGTTGATTGTTTAGGGAAGAAATAGCATGTGTTGACAATGATTCTTATTTTGGAACATTTGTCATACCATTTATTCAGTTCATGGATAGTGTAACAAAGAGGGGCTCTTAACTGCTTCAGTCACCTTTGCTACTCAAATTATCTTCATTGCTGCAGGAAAGGCTCTATTAACTAGAACTCAGCCAGAGCTCTCAAATGGATTAAACATGTCTTGTACCTTTCCACCCCCCAAAATTAAATGACTTAAATATAACAGTGTCAAGTGATTAGTATAGCTAGGGCAGATTTATTTGATTTCCAGTATGATTGGGGCATTATGCTTGAGAGGATACTCTGGGGGACAGAAGCACTCTCATGGGCTAAGTGCTGATTTAGTTTAGTTGCCCACACTTTTAAAATTATAGTATTGTATAATAATAATGATCAAGTAATAATGATATATGAGAGAATGCTTTAAAAAGCATTTAAAAGAAGGCTCACTTTCTTTTTTTACGTATTTCCTTTTATATTCTATAGTTTTTTTAAATTTTTTTTTTTTTAGTTATAGGTGGACACAATATATTTTATTTTTATGTGGTGCTGAGGATTGAACCCAGTGTCTCACGCATGCTAGACGAGTGCTCTACCTCTGAGCCACAACCCCAGCCCCTATTCTATAGTTTCTAAAATGGAAATTTAAATTTTTTTTAAAAAATTAATTGAATAATTTTCCATAAATTGTTCTTATTAATGTTGTAGATAATAAGTACTTTGGAAGCTTGGCAAAAAGCATGAGTTGTATGTAATTGTCCTGTAGAACAGGTGACTGTGGAAGAGTACTATTTTTGGGGTCAAAGTGCTTAATGATTTTTATGTGTCAGAATTCTTGTTAATTTATAAATTCATTAAGGATAGAATGACTTGGCTGACCTACAAATGTTATGAGTTGCCAGTCCAACACTGAAGTTGATATTTGATATATGGAAGTGGTTATCCAAGATTGTCAAGAAAGTCTTAATTGAATCATAGCATTTGATGTTTAAAAAAGGCAGTTACAACTGTTTACTGACTTTGGTGTATAATTCGAACACCTAGGCTTGTTCCTGAAAGGATTTAAGAATAGTGAATTGAAATTTTTAAATTTTAATTAAATTTTATTAAAAATAATTTAATTAAATGTTATTCATATTATTTTAAATAAGAATTATGATCTAATGCCTTGAAAATCAGTGTGTTGTATCTTGATTATCAATTGACCAGAGTATTTTTAAATTTTTCATTAGTATCATACATATAGAATTAATAAGATTATTTGGTTTATAAGGATTACCACTCCAAATTCATGCTATGTGTCATAATAAATCTGTTTCCTCTTCTGCATTTTTTTGTATAATAATTTTTGTGTTTGTTGTGATTATTAATTTTATAATAATAATAAACTAGGAGGGAATCATGGATGATTTGAAAGTAATAAGTTGGAAATTAGAAAGCAGATAGTAGTCAGATATTTATATTTCACTCCTTATATGTTAGGCATTATACTAGATGCTTGATCATCAGTCTTAGAGTAGAAAGTAGTTTTGGATTTATTTTTGAATCTTAACTTGAATGACATAGGGAAAAATTCAAAAGTTTGCTGATTTTTTTTTACCTTTTATATTTATTAAATTTGTTTTTGTTGAATACATGAGGTAAATTTAGTAGTTATGAAATAGGTGTCAGCTTTTGCTATATTGAGACTGTAAATCTGATACAACTCTTTGAATGTTAGGAAGATTGCAAACTAATCACTGACTTTTTAAAAAGTTCAGTGGCACATCAGTTGAGGTGTTTTCTTTAAATAGTAGAACGACACATCTGTTTAATTACTACAGAATGAAGTATTGTGTCCAAAATTGTAATGGCTTGCTAAGATAAGTGGGAATCTAGAAGTCAGCTATGTAAATAATCATTTTCTTCTGGAAATTTCTGCATAGAAGGCATTTGAGTTGGAAGAAGTAAACATTCATTGAAACTGTAATTCTGATTATTATTTTATGATTTAAATTAATTCCATGATTATTTCATGTGTATTCTGTGAAAAGAGTAATCAGTGTATAATGGCACCTACAGAGCTAATAATTTATTATTAACTTTAGATCCTAGAGGTAATGTTACAGATAGTTTTGCTATATTATTCTAAAAACTGGCAGTTTTACTTAATTTTGTAGAAACCTTCTGGAATTCAATCTTTTAAGCATTTAAAAGTTTGAACATTTCCTAAAAAAGAAGTTTGTTTCAATTATGGCATTAACATTTTACCCTTAAAGTAATTTGCCTTGGAAATACTGTATATTTTATATTTCAAAAATTTAAATTAATATTAAATTAATATGCATACATGAATGAATGCTTCTGGAAGTTTGGTTTGATGGACATCCAGGGATTTTAATTGAGGGTACACTATGAATATAAAAAGTGAATTAATCTTTATATTTGTTAAATCTGTTTGTAATTTTTTTTTTTTTGGTGCTGGGTATTAGACCAGGGCCTCATACGTGCTAAGCACTCTGTCACTGAACTACATTCCTAACTTGTAAGTTCTTAAAGTACATATTTATTTATATTTTTTAAAATATATGTACATATAAAATGTATAGCCAATTGATTTGTGTTCCTGTTATAACAGAAAAAAATGTCTAAAGTATCCTTTGGGAAATTTGGATTTCTGAAAATAATGAAGAAAATTTAAATTAAAAATTTTGTTTTTGGGTTATATGTAGGAGAAATTTGAAACTGGAAAGTCTTTTACAACGTATTTATCCATTTCTCTGACTCTTATGTCATTAAAAAATACTGGTGAATTAAGCATGAAACTTTTTTCTGACAACTGAATTTCTTTAAGATGCCAGAAAGTACACAGAGTACTAAAGTATTAATTTCACAGGTAGAGTAAAGGCATGTGGATATAAAAAGCAAATTTTTTTTTTTTTTTGGCCATAGTTGGCTGGTTGACAAATTATAATTGTTGGACTTGCAGGAGTCTTCAAGTGCCTGTTTTTTCTTTTTTTTTTCTTTTGGTCACAAGAAGTTTTATTATAACTGAGAAGAGAATCTTATATCAGAATGTAAGATTTCACAAATAGTTTTTTCCCCTCCACTAACTAGATCAAGTGTTCTCATATTTTAGCATACATAATATCACCTGGGAAGATTCTTACTCAGTTCATCTGCAGAGGGTCCCAAGTCTGCATTTTTAATATGCATCTCTGATAGAGGCACACAGAGCTGTCATGGGGATTCAGCAATTGTTGAAATCTAGCTCACATGTACTCTGGTATGGGCTAATGTATTTTTTCTTTGCAGAATGATACTATCAACTCACAAGAGTTCATACCCGAAGGACTGTTCAAGTGCTTGTTGTATTTAGGAGGACTGGTGTAATAATTGCAAGAGTATTAAATATTAGCTTTAAAGAGACTTTTTTTTAAAACTAATAGCACTAGAGGTAGATTATTGTTAAGAAACAAAAAATAAAAATCCCATTTTACTAATTTACATTTTTATTTGGTATTTTGACTTTTTCAAAGAGTATAACTTGAAGTAAATTTGATTTTGGGTAAATCTAATGTAGAGTAAATATCTCTAGGCTAACATAAATATCTAAAATGACCTGGCAAAGGTTTAATTAGGAAAAGACTGATTAGATAGTTTAGCCATTGAATCTGTTTATGCTATTGAATCTCTTATCCTTGGAGGAGGAAGTAAAGTATAGAATTCAGTTCAACCAGCATTTGCTGAGTGCTGGGCATTGGGCTATTTTCTGGGAAAGACATAGTCACTGCCTATAGGAGGCTGAAGTATATAATTAGTTGCTTATTTTTTCCTAGAAAGTTAATGAATTTTGAATTTAGAGCACCTTTTTAAATATGAGTATGAGAATGTTTGGAAGTTTTTAGTGGGTTCTGTTGCTTTTTTTGTTGTTGTGTTTAGTTTTGTTTATTTTGTCTTTAGGCGTTATCATACTTCAAATATGGGCCAGATAATGTGCTAGATATTTGGCATTCACTGGTGAACTGGGTAATTCAGTTCTGGATCTGTCATTTTATCCTTTAATGGGATAATTAAGTAAACAAGGAGGCACAAAACTGTATGATAAATGTTGAGTTGGGGAATGTGCTTTTCATTTCTTTGCCTCTTCCAAGTTCATGATCCTGCTGTAATATTAGGGATTTGTTTCTCTAATTCAAAATGTTTAGCTAACTAATTTTTTTTGAGTTTTGTTTTGTAAGATGTCATCACTTGGGATGAAGTAATCGTGTGTGTGTGTGTGTGTGTGTGTGTGTGTGTGTGTGTGTAAAAAAGATGATAGAACTTTACTAATCTTATGCTTGAAACTTGGGATGTGGCTGTAGTTCAAGACAACTAAATTGGCAGGTCCAAAATAGAAATTTTTAAAGTGTCTAATCATTTATTGCTTCCATTTTCCCAAGATTAAGTTTTTTCATGTTGCATCCATAATATACCATCAGACAGCTGCTTAGAAAGACTTAGTTTCTCTCACTGGGCTTCTGTTTCATTCCCATCTAGGTTATCTTCAGTCAGGTAAGTAGGTGTCCAAACAGCTTCTTAGTTATGCTCTTGTGTCATGTCATGCTCTCTTCCTGGACAGTGATAAGCTTCACAGGGGAGAGCACACATTTCAACACCAATTGACTTAGAGTCTTCCATCAACCTTCTGTAAAGCTAAGGAAAAAAGACTTCTCCAATTATCATTAGATTGTCAAAAATGTCAAAGTATTAAAGTTTCTTTAGAGTGGAAGACTATGGCTTTTGCCCAGAGTTCTCTATTATTATTAACTTTGTTGCCATATATTGTTATCATTGGATGCTTTTATGCACTGACATTTCCTTTTTAGTTAGCCACATCTTTGTCAGGTTAAATCAATGTCAATGTATGATAGCATATTGACCTTCACTGTGATAACCATTTGTCAAATCATCAAATTTCTCTTGACCAGCTGAACCCCCTATATGAAATAGGATATCTGTGAGTATGGAACTCCAGAGGATGGACTTAATACCCAGCATGCCTGCATGCTTTATATGTTGACCAGTAAAGTGATCTTTCACAATCCCCCGACTGCAGTCAGTGTGTGTTTAAATTAAACTTGGTTTTCTCTTTGAGCAGCCATTGGTTTTCACTTTATCCATTCATGTTAAGACCTTTGTGGGGTGTCCTTCCATTAGTATCTCAGTCCCTTTATTGAGCCAGACATTAATTCTTGAAGGTTTAGGTGCTAGTAAGAATGAGGACTACCAATACTCCTTATGTTAGTATGTAGTCGGAGCCATGTTGGAGGTGCACATAAAATGCTTTGGGAATTTTGAAGAGTAGAAATGATCTGTTGTTACTGGGATTAAGTTTTCTGAAGGAACTGACTTATCAAATGATGCTTCAGAGAGTGCATGGGAAGCTGTAGATTTCAGGGGTGGGAGGGAAGAAAGACAAACTGGTAAAAGTGACTAATAAAAGGCTCACTGGAGAATTGCAGGCCATAGCCATCATTTCTTCTTGACTGTTGAGAAGGATGTGATAAGGAGAAAATAAGGAAATAAGTTTTTAAAGGTACTTTAAATCAGATCACGGAAATTCTTGACAAATACAGGTTTAATGCATTATCACCATTCAGTAAACCATTAGAAAAATCTCTGGAGAATCTTAAGCAGAGAATTAAGTGAACAGTTTGGAGGAATATCTGGGCTGCAGTGTGTTAAGTGCATTGGGGCAGGGAGGCTGGGAGTATTATCCTTTTTCATCATTCTTGGTGAGAAACAATGAGGGTCATGAAATTACCTTTTTGTATACTTTTACCACATCTGATTTTTGATCCTAAAATATTGAACGGAATATCATACGGAAGCAGAGTTTTAATTTATTGGTATTAATCAACTGAAGTGTAGAGAAAGGGGCTTAGATCTATTTTATCCATTAAATGTACACTGAACAATGTACATCTTCCTAAATACTGTGCTAGGCATTGTGGAATTGAAAGTAAGAAAAAAAAAAAAAATCCCAGCAGGTCTGGAGGCTGAGGCAGGAGGATTGTGAGTTCAAAGCCAGCCCCAGCAACAGCGAGGCCCTAAGCAACTCAGTGAGACCCTGTCTCTAAATACAAGATAGTGCTGGGGATGTGGCTCAGAGGTTGAGTGCCCCTGAGTTCAATCCCCAGTAACCCCCACGCCCTAAAAAAAAAAAAAAAAAGAAGATTCCTTGTCTGGCTGGTAGCAGCACATCCTTGTAATCCCAGTGATTTGAGAGGCAGAGGCAGGTGGATTATCAGTTTTGGGCAATTTAGTGTAACCCTATCTCAAAATAAGAAGGGCTGTGGGTGTGTACCTCTGTATGGTAGAGTGCCCCTGGATTCAGTCCCCAGTATTGGAAAACAAAGAACGACAGATAGACAACACCCCGCCACCTGCCCAGATATGAGTCTGCACTTTAAGTTTTTGTACTTTGGCCAGATAGGGGAAATTGAATTGAATTACAGTCTGAGCAACTCCATGTATTTAGGGCTTCCAGTGTGTGAGGTGGGGGAAGAGATAGGATAGGGGACTGCTGCCTGAGGCTGGAAGTTGGGTAGATGGGAACACGACTTCCTTGGCTTTATCCCGTAGACAATGGACAAAGCCTTCGAAAGTTATATGGAATGAACAGATTTCTCCAAGGCTGCTGAGGGTGTAGCTTGCCAAGTTCTTTTATCATTTCTGAAGGAAAGCTATTAGGGAATATTCAATTAAAGGAAGTGTTGATTATCTTTTATATACTTCATTTTTTTAGGAAAAAGCACCAAGATCATATTATAGTATGCTAGATGAATGAGCATACCTAAAACAAAAGCTAAATATTTTAAACTTTTTTTATACCTTTTTAACAGAACATTTAAAAGGAATTAACCTATTATTCATTCAATTTTTGCATATACAGTGATATCCTTGGAAATTTTTATATAGATTTTGATAATTTAAAAAATTCAAGATGCCCTGCAAATATTAATTAGGATATATATTTGATACTGGTCGTATGGGGCCAAATTTTTTAAATAAGGTGTTCTGAATTTATCTGAAAGGAGAACATATACCTGTGGGGGAGCAAAGATGATTGTGGTGGAGGGTTTATTTTCCTTCTGTTGGTGAAGCAATGTAGAGCTAACCAAGCTAACATCTATTGACACATCTGTCTATTGGCCATTTGAAATCACAATGAGTTAGATAAAAGGCTTTTAGTTAAAATATATTCTGGGCTATTTTGTTTGCCTTTTTTTTTTTCTTCCCTTCCTTTCTGGTACTGGGGATTGAACCCATAGGCACTATTCTACTGAGCCACACCTCTAGCCCCTTTTTATTTTTTGATGGCATCTAACTAAAGATGCCCAGGCTGCTGCTTCAAACTTGTGATCCTTCTACCTTAGCCCTCTGAGTTTCTAGGATTATAGGTGTATGACTCCACACTTCTGTTTGCTTTTGAGCATATTGAATGAAGTGATATTGAACCAATATTATTATTATTATTATTATTATTATTTGTTACTGGGGTTTGAACCCTGGTTTTACCACAGTGCTAGATAAATGCTCTATCACTGAGCTATATTCCCCAGTCCTTTTTCCCCCCAACTCTTGGTACTGGTGATTTAACCCAAGGGCATTCTACCACTGAACTACATTCCCAGCCCTTTTATTTTTTTTTAATTTTGAGACAGGAGCTTGCTAAGTTACCCAGGCTGGCCTTGAATTTAATCTTCCTGCCTTACCTTCAAGTAGCAGGGAATTATAGGTGGGTGCCACAATCATTTTTACTTATTCATATCTAAATTGTTTGAAGGCAATCAAGAGAAACATAAATTGTATTTTCTTTAGACATTCATTGCTGCTGCCCAAATTGGGAAGAATTTTGGTGTTTTATATATTTCATCAACTTTGGGATGAATAAAAATACAGTATTGAAATTTTTACTTTGTGCTTATTAGATTTTGGCTCAGAAAATATTTGGCCTCGCCTCACTTTTGAAATAGGTATTCTGTGTTCTCTATAGGCTTTTTTTTTTAAACATTTTTTAGCTGTAGGTTGACACAATACCTTTATTTTATTTTTTTTTATGTGGTACTGAGGATTCAACCTAGTGCCTCATCCATGCTAGGCAAGCGCTCTACCACTGAGCTACAGCCTCAGCCCAGGCCTTTGTGTGTTTTTTTTTTTTTAAAGGGACTGGACAGTTCCATGATACCAGTTTTATTAAATGACTGTTGACTCAGTAATTGTAGTGTTGCATAATTAGATGAGTCAGGTGGTCCAAGAAAGCTTTTGTTACCATTACTACAATGTATGGACAGGATATTATTGTATTATAGTTTTTATTTAACCTGACCTCTTTAAAAAAGAAGAAGTTTTAGGACTTTGTATCCAGTGGAGTTGTTTACATCACTGAGAAACACTATACTTATTGACTGTGATTTAAATATACTTTTAGAAATACTCAGGACCTCCTAACCCCTATGCCCCAAAGTGTGGGGGTATATTTTAAAGGGAATCTATACAAGATGGATGTAATCCTATGTTTACCATATATGAATTTTAAATTATGGCTTGATAAACAGATTTCAGAAAATATTTCTTGATTTTTTTTCAAACTGGTTAGCTAAATAGTACTCTACCAGAAATATGCCCCTTGAAGTAAAAAAAAATCTCTTATTTGATAGTGACCATTATGCATAGATAAATGAGAAGCACAGGTTTAGGAATTTAGAAGACTAGTTTACAAAATGGTTAATAAAGGAAATTTTGCATTGGAGAAGAATTGCAAGTAATTTTAGTGTTACTATTTTCTTCTACTTAAAATTGTTTGCCTCTCCTTACTTGCCTTTGTTTTTGATTCAGTTCAGAGAGGTTAAAAACTCCTGGCTGGTTTTATATGGCTGGGAGGTCCTTTATTAGTGTCCTTTTACCTTCCTTCTCTCCCTCCTTGTCTGGTGTGGTGGCATATTCCTGTAATTCCAGTGACTTGGGAGGCTGACTGGGCAACTTAGTGAGACCCTGTCTCAAAATAAGAAGGGCTGTGGGTGTAGCTCAGTGTGGTAGAGTGCCCCTGGTTCAGTCCCCAGTATTGGAAAACAAAGAAAAGAAACACAACACCCTGCCACCTTTCCTCCCTTCACACCTCCTTCACATTTACCTACCCTTTCTTCCGTCCCTCTGTCCACCATCCATCTGTGCATCTCTCCATGCATCCTGTAAAAAGGTAAGAAATCCTGCTTGTTTTATTGGAGAGAAGAACTAAATTCTAAACCATTAAGTTAATCAGATCATGTAAATTGTAAAAGAGGAGGCTTTTCCTTCATTTATAAGTGGCTTTTCTTCCAGCACCAGATTTTTAGATGCTAGTATTGAGACTATAATTGACAATAGTAGTTTTTTCCCCCCTCTTTTAGAATAGCCATCTCTGTTCACCATGGCAACATCCCAGAAGATAGTCTGCTTGATCTAATGACAGGAAGCATGTCAAGGAGTTGTCTTGAGCATAGAAGTTTCTGAGATTGTGTTGGGATTATCTGTTTCAGAGGGAAAGTGATAATGTATTTTACAGTTCTCTGTGTTCTTTCTGCTGTAGTTTTGTTGTCTGTAAAGAGACTGTGAGTTTAGGAATCACTTGTGATTCCTGATGAACTGGTTGTGTGCTTTATTAGGGCTGAACATGCTTGATTTTGCTTTTCATCCAAGTGTTTTGCTGAGACTATAGGGTTAAAGTTGTTTTGTTTTTTAAAAATTTTGGTTATGTGAGTTAAGAAGATTAACTTTGAATACCATATTATGTTAGAAGAAACACATCTTCTTTAACTTGTTCCATATGTGCTGTACTTTTTAGCTATGTGTAATTGGACTGTAAAAAATGTCTTTCTAGAAGAAAGGGCCAACTTATAAGACATACTGTCATAGTATATACTCAGATGAAAAGAAAATTGTAGGATTGAATTCTCTGAGTTTGAATTCTCAAAAAGTTTTGGTGATTTTGTATGAGAAAATCCAGTCTTGATTTATTTTTATTCTAGAAGGAAAATAATAGCATCAATTCTTAATGATTTATAAAACAAAGTTTCATTAAACGGTTAAAAACTTGATCTATCATAGGGTTCTAAAAGAATGTTATTATTTTTTTGGGGGGTACCAGGCATTGAATTCAGGGGGACTTGACCACTGAGACACATACCCAGTACTATTTTGTATTTTATTTAGAGACAGGATCTCACTGAGTTGCTTAGTGCCTCGATGTTGCTGAGACTGGCTTTGAACTCTTGATCCTCCTGTCGCAGTCTCCTGAGCCTCTGGGATTACAGGGGTGTGCTACCACACCTGGCCCAAAAGGATATTATTTGTAAACTAACTTTAAATTCTTTCTTTTTTTTTTTTAAACTGTTGGAAATTCTGTAAAATTAACAGTAGTTTACAATTATGTATATCAGTTTACAACTTACAAACTTATTAAATATACATTCTTTTTGATGCCCTGAAATAGAGATTTAACTTTTTGGCCCTCCCATTCCCTTCCATTAATAGTAGTTCTAAGGAGTTGGGCACTGTGGTGCACACCTGTAATCCCAGCACCCTGGGAAGCTGAGGCAGGATTGCAAATTCAAGGCCAGCCTCAGCAACTTAGCAAAACCTTATCTCAAAAACTAAAAAGGACAGGAAATGTAGCCCAGAGGTAAAGTGTCCCCCGGTTCAACCCCCCACCTACAACAAAAGGGAATAGTTCTAAGGAACAAAGGAATACTTAATCAGCAAAAGTAATATTAATACATCAATCCGTATGGTGCCACAAAGAATCAAGGGGAGGAAGGCAGGCCCTTGAAGGAGAAAAATTATGTTAAATATGAAGAAAGACAAAGGTTCACAAAGAATGAGGCAACTGGAGGGGCAGGTCATGTTTACTACAGCAAAGGGGGACACAGAGCACATATTCCACACTCTAAACCCACAGGAAAAGACCCTAACTGAAGAGATGGGTTGGACTTTTTAGTTCTCAGAGCACAAGAAGCTAACCACCAAGCATGGTTTCTAAATGAACTTGGTTCAAAAATCCACCTGTTTGCAAAGAAAGGGCTTCTTTTGCCCTTTATATTAGAAATTTAAGAAAGCTCATTTGAAGAACTGCAATTTTACATAGTGATGGCATTCCGGGAAGCATCTAATCCAATTAATCAAGTTTATTATCTTATAGTCATGGAAAAGGAGTTTCTGAGCAGGGTGGGCACTACCTATGGAAATGTGATACTTGGGCCACTGTCTCTTGGAGATTCCTGCTGTAAGAATTGCAAGTTTCTCCAGAGAAAGCACTTGCCTGGGTGTGACTCAGGGCCTGGCAGGAATTCACACAATGAATCCCAGTGGTGGGAAGGCGAAGAAGTATGCCCAGTGAGACCACATTGTTCTCTAACATCGCTTCTCTGTAGAGGTCCCTCTGAACAAGGTCCAGGCATCCCCATTCCTCTCGAGTAAGGTGCACAGACACGTCCTCGAATGTCTCAAACTCCTGGTACCTGGCTGTCCGCAGCACAGCTGCCTGGTCTCATGTTCTTCCCTCTTGGGGAAGAGCAGGTACCTGGGGAGCAGGTGGAGCCTCAGTGAGTCCCTGTTCCACGTCAGTGTCCTGCAGGAACTGAGGTTCTGGGGAAAAACTCTCAGGCTGGGTCTCCAAAGACTGAAACTGGACCCTTGGTGATCCTGCTGCTTCCTGGGCCGATATTTCCTCCATCCCTGTTCTGGAGGACAATGACCATCACCGAGCAGAGAGTCGGGCCTAATGACAGTCCCGTCACGAACACCTTCGGTCGCTTAGCCACGCTAGCCTTTCCCGGACCGCTCTAGCTAAACTAACTTTAAATCCTAATTACGGAGATAATAGTGTTTTCTGGTAGGTTTGACTTCTTAAAAAATTATTTTTATATACACATATGTATATGTTTATACACATAAATGATTTAATAAATATTTCAGAATATTTTTGCATAATTTCATCTTGCTTCAGTACAATATTTTCTATTTTCAAATTGCTTTGCAATCTTTTTAGGAGTATGTCACTTTACTATTGGAAAATACTGCTTAGCAGAGCTATATATATAATACATTTTTAAATTGAATATAATCAAAGATTAAAATGTAAAACAGGCAATATTATAATTGAGAAGGGAATGTTTTAAAAATAGGTATGTAGACAGAAGCAGTTTGGGACTAGTGATAAATAATTGCTTTTAGTTTTAGAAAACTTTAAGTAGAATCATACAACTTTCTAGATTTATTTTCTGTTCTATGCTTTTGTTGCTTAGTTTTACCTTATATATATCATAAAAATTACTTCTGATTCCTAAATCCAGCTGCTCTAAAAGTATAAGGCAGTTTCAGGATAGTCTTTTATTATTTAGGCAATTTGTAGGCTGAGAGAGATACTATAAGATCTCTGTTTTGTTTTTGTTTTTGGTCTCTTGAGTTCATGCCTCTTTAAGGCAGAATTAGCCACCCTTCTATCTAAAAGGTACAATTTCTCAATAAAATTGTCCTTAACAATAGAATAGGAACACTTAGACTTTCGATTAATTCAATATGGTAGCCAAATAGTCAAATGTGACTATTTAAATTTAAGTTAATTAAAATTTAAAAATTTAGCTCGCTGTCCCATGGCACATTTCAGGTGTTTACCGACCACCTTGTTGGACAGTGCAGATACAAAACATTTTCATCACAGAAATTCTATTGGACAGTACTGGTCTAATTTCTAACAATGGTTAGAAATGGCTTTGGGCTTCATTTTAAGGAAGAGGCATTTAAGGTGTTTTAATATATATCCTTTCTTGTCTTCTCCTTCTTCCTTTCTTCCTTTTTGAAATAGTGGTGAATTTTTTATTATAATGTAGAATTAGTTTTCTTAGTGATTTTCCTAAGCTTTTATGGTTGACAGCTTCAGGTGCCATGAGAACTTTGCAATGTGTCTTTTTTTTTTTTTTTCTTTCTTGTTTTTGGAATTGAACAATTGTGCAAGGCACTGGGTTTGATCCTCAGCACCATATAAAAATAACTAAATTAATAAATAAAGCCACATGCTCAACTTTTTTCATTTTTTTTAAGAGAGAGAGAGAATTTTAATATATATATATATTTTTTAAGTTATCGTCGGACACAACATCTTTGTTTGTATGTGGTGCTGAGGATCGAACCCGGGCCGCACGCATGCCAGGCGAGTGCGCTACTGCTTGAGCTACATCCGCAGCCCACTTTTTTTATTTCTTATTTTGAGACAGGGTCTTACTACATTGCCCAGGCTGGCCTTGACCTTGCTGTCCTCCTGCCATAACTTCCCAAGTAGCTGGGATTATAGGTGTGTACCATTGCACCTGGCCTTTTCAGTCTCTTTTGATGAACTTTCATTTATAAATGCCTTTCCACTTCCATTAACTTTATTGAGAGAGGTTTGTTTCTTCACTGTCATGCTAGCTTACTAAAATTTTTTGTAAACCCTGGGCAAGATTTTTGGAAGACTTATTTTGGTATGGTTCTGCTGGTATGCTAAAAATAAGTGTGATAGATGAATTATGCCAGTTTTGGACTTTATCATCCTTAGTTGCTTCTGTGTAGTATGTTTATACAATTAATGTTTGGTGCTATATAGAACATATGCATTTTTCCTGCAGGACATATGGTTATATTTTATGGCTCTGTGATATCACTGTGGAAATAGATGTTGGTTACCTTTAAAAATCTTTTTTTTTTTTTGTTTTGGTTGGACACAATACCTTTATTTTATTTAGTTATTTTTATATGGTGCTGAGGATCGAACCCAAGTGCCTTGCACAAGCTGGGCGAGTGCTCTAGGACTGAGCCACAACCCCACCCCTATTGGTTGCCTTTTGAGGTTGTTTTGGTCTGTTTTTATTTTGGGAAAGAGAAAAAAAGAAATTTTAGGAAATATTGTATGTATTCCATGAAATAAGGCAATTTGTTCAACAAACATTTATTAAATGCTCTCAGAGCTTTGGGAGAAGAGTTTCATTAATGCCATTTCCTTAGTGGGTTTTCTGATTTTCTTTAGGAATGCAAATGGGGCAGCATTTCAAAACAGTGGATGTTTCTTGAATGTGGCTGGAGATCCAGATGTGCAATCCAGTTGACACACTATCTTGGAATTATTTCACTGAAGATTCTAATTCTTTGAACTTAGTCTAGAGAATGTGTGCTGTTGTGGTGACTGAAAATTATTTTGAGGTACCCCTGCCAACTAACTATACGTTTGAGACTCACTTATGAAGAGTAATCCTCCCTGCCCTCCTGCCCATAGGGCCATATTTCATGTAATGTGTGAGTTGCAAGGGGAAGAGAAGCCAGCTGAATTTGTCTTGAATTGTTTTTACTTAAGTTGGCTTAGTCTAGCTTGTGGCAATTGACTGCTTAAAAACATTAGAAAAATTTAGGGGGGGAAATGGTTAACTTTTTCAGAATCCTTAGAAGAGTATTTCAGGAAGAAATCTGATTTTGGTTAAGCCATGGTTAAATCTTATTAGAAAGAAGAACCTGGATTAGAGTATGACTACTTGGAAATCTTCTGGGTTTACCACAGTATATCATTCCAGGAAATACTATCTTGGTTTTCTTTTGGCCTTGGGACATTTTATGCAGGTCTGGAACAAATCTCACTGGTAGGAGGTTGGGCTCTAATCTGACCACTCCCTCAGCAATGGAAGAGGAAGCCATGAGCAATAACAAGGATGATACCTACCTAGAGAGGAAAGCACAGTAGAACAGATTGGGTAGAGGAGGTAAACTGGGTTCAGAGCTGTGACTTTTGAGATGTTGCTTCTGAAAAGGTGTGGGACGGTAATCAGAAAGGGACAGAAACTAATCAAGTGGCACAATTGTAGTTAGTATCTTTATAATTTTTTTTAATAAAGCCATGAAGGATAACCTTTAGCACATGTGGTTTTTCTGAGGACAATTTAAAAGAATTTCCTCAGTGTGGCGTTAGGGTTCTCATTTAATCCAAAATAGAAATTATTTTTTTCCCCAATAAAAAGTAGAAGTTCTTAAAGGATGTTTTACACTGAAGTATATCTCCTTGGTTTGTAGTTTTTCCCAAGAATCAAAGTCTGTAACATTCTTACAGTATGTCACTGATAATGGATACCTAAAATGTTGACAATTTAAAAACCATTAGGCCTGAGCACTTCTTAAAATTATTAATAATTATTTGTAGGTATGTTTTATTTTGCCAAGACATGTATGTACACACGTAATAATTGGAATGCATAAAGTACATTACATATGATGAGTCTTGGAGGGGGCTTTAATGTTTCCTTTGTTCATATTTTTTTTGGGGGGTGGGTACTGGGGATTGAACTCAGGGGCACTCAACCCCTGAGCCATATCCCCAGCCCTGTGTTGTATCTTGTTTAGAGACGGGGTCTCACTGAGTTGCTTAGCGCCTTACTTTTGCTGAGGCTGGCTTTGAACCTGAAGCTGCTAGGATTACAGGTGTGCACCACCATGCCTGGCCGTATTATATTTTTGACTAGGTAACACTTTATTTTTTTTCTTATGCTTTGTTTTTCACACATAATATTCGAGTTAGTTTTAGCCCCTTTTCCTTATTATTACAACTGCTATATTTGTATTTTTTAAAAGACAGGTGTAATATAAAGAAAGATTTCCAAGGAAATATATCTACGTTAACTTTACCTTGTAGAATGATAATCACCTGTGCTTTAAAGATGATTTGTGTGTTTTGAATACTGTGATGAATTCATGTATTCTAACATAGTATGTTTTGGTCCACTACAGTTAATATTCTCAGTGTTTCAATTGTCCCATCTTTGGCTACAGAAGCCTGTTCAGGTGGCTTCTGAGTCCTATTGATGTGATGATAGTAGTCATCGATACCATCTTGCTTTTTGGTATGACAAGGGCTCTTGAATAAAATTGCTCCAGATATGGAATCAGTCTCTTTGCCAAGGAATTCTAGATTGTTGTTGGTACTTAGTCATTGTTTCTAGGCCTTTTCAGAAAAGAGACCTAGAGGGGTGTGTGTGTGTGTGTGTGTGTGTGTGTGTGTGTGTGTGTGTGTTTCTTTTTTTCTTTTTAAAGAAAAAGTGCATAGTAATTCATTCATTGGCAGTTCAAGTGCAGAACTATAGGGTTTTTAACTTAGTATCATCATTCTTAGGCCTGTGTGTATCTTCTTTTTCCTGTGCTAAAACTACAGGTTCTCAGCATATTTTATTTGCTTTAATCCCATAATATAAATGCATTTGTCATGGAATAACAGCACTGCCATCAACAACATCATTGCTGGAAATGGTATTATTTGTTGTTGTCTGTGATTGACATATATGTATTTTTTATAGATTTTCTTTGTTCTTTTAAAATGTAGTCCCATAGTCAGATCTATAAAACAAAGCATATTCTAAGAAATGTGGCAGAAATACACATTTTCTTTTTTAACTTGGTAAACAGCAAGCTGCTTAGAGGGTTTAAGTAGGAACAGATGCATAGTTGCAAATTAGTGCTTCGGTAACTTCCTTATGCCCTGGATAAGGGCCTGTAGGTGCTAATTGCCAGATAACTTTAATAGTTTTGCATATCATTATGGTTTTTTCTTCGGACTTTTTTTGTCCTTCACTGATAGGTGTTCATTCTTGAGACTAATATCTCAAATGCATTGGTGTAAGATAGCTTCACTTCTGTCTGTGCCTAGTGCTTAAGGAAAGATTTTTAGATAGTCTCATACTTTGGTAACTTTTTTGTTTTCTTTAAGCAAATGAAGTGTAATACAATTTTATTTTCCCAGCCCATTTAGGTGAAGTACTCCTCTCTACGTAACATAGGTACTTCCATCATGCCAAGAGAAACAGTTTTACTTCAATCACAAAAGAAGAAAGTTCTCTGTGTTGCTTAGCTTTTTACAAACCTAACTTGTCTTCTAGGTCCATCCATGTTCTGCCAAATGACAGGAGCATCTCTTCTGAGGCTGAATTATATAACATTAATGAATGGATGGATGGACAGACAGACATGACAATTTCTCTTTGTCCATTCATCCACCAGTGGACAATTCACTTGTTTTCATGTCTTCACTATGGTGAAAATGCCACAGTGAACAGGGGAGTACAGTTATCTTTATGAGGCTATGATTTTATCTCCTTTAGACATGTACCCAGGAAGAAGAGTAACTGGCCAGATGGTGGTTCTGTTTTTAATTTTGTTAGGGGGCTCCGTATGGTCACATGGCTACATTCTCACCAGCAGTGTACAATAGTTCCCTTTTTTCACAAACTTTCCAATACTTACTATTTGTCATCTTGTTGATAAACACCATCCTAAGTGGTGTAAGGTAATGTCTATTGTAGTCTTGAATTGCGTATTCCTGTTGATAAGTGATATCTAGTAATTTTGCAAATATGGCATTGGCAGCTTTTGAAATACAGTAATACCTAAGTGTTTCTATATCTGCTGAATGTAATTTCCCAAAGTTTTGGTAGTTTTCTTAATTTTGTTCAACTTTTCATTATTGTTCTAAGTTTCATGTTTCTTTAAATAAGACAAAAATATTGAGTTTTTATTCAGTGTATTTTAAAATTTTGAAAGAAGAAAATATTTTTTTTCATATTAAATGTATTTTTAATTGAGGATTTAATGTGTGTGAGTGTATCCCAGTAGTGAGATTTTCATTTCCTCAAAATAGGACTTGTTATTGCTTCTCACACTCAGGAGTGGTAGGAGATGGACTTGAAGAGTAGGAAAATAATTGAGGTTAATTTAAAATGGCAGATTCGTGTTCATTTATGAAAACACACCTGCTTTTATCAAGTCTGTCTGAAGCCTGTTCTTACAGGTAGCACAAGGCTTCTCTTTTTCTCTGGCCTGGTAGAATGGGGAGAAGATGCCTGGAGTAGGAAAGTCTAGGAAAAGAAGTTTTTTTTTCTTTTTTTAAGATTCTGTTTTCAAGGAACTTGGTAATGAAGAACCCTTATCTTTGGTCCCAAGTAGCTTATAAGAACAGGACTAATTCTGTTGAGTGCTACTGAGTGAAAATTAGGAAAAAAGAACTTAAAAAATAGGCTAGAAAAACATTTTTATAGTATATCTTTTTGAAGTATTAATTCATTTTTCATAGATTATTATAGTACTTGTTTAGTTGGTGTTTTGAGGTTTTCTGGTGTTGAGAACTCAAGAACACTGTATCTTTGATGTTTCCATTACTATTTTCTGAGTTCACAGGCTTCCGCAGCCCTGTGAAGATAAACCTGTGTCCCAGAAGGCAAACTACATGAGAAATTGAGAAATTAATTTTAGAAGGCCATGTGTGGTTGGAAAAAAGTGTCGTACACTTCCACTCATTGATTAATGTCCTAGGTAATCATGAGAGGAGGCAGGAAGGAGGTGTTATTTGTAAATACCAACTGTGGTCACCACTAATGAAAATAGTAATCTGTTGCTATTTCTTGATAGTGATGTTATCCTACTATTTTCTCATCTCTTTTTTTGCGACTTCTGAACTCTGGTTGGGTTAGCTTATGAAAGTAATTGTGTAAACTGGGATTTATAAACCATGCAAGGCAGTTTAGAATTAAGGACAGAAGCTGGGTCTGAGGAATACAGTGAGTCAGAATAAGGAGAGAGTAGACCAGAGGAAGACACGTAGAATAAAGAAGAGATGTCAACTAAAGATGCTGATGGTGGGGAATGAGGCCAGGTACTATATTAAAAAAGGGGGGGGGGCAGCAATTAAACACCAGAACACATACTAGATACAAGACAGTTGATCAGAAGTTAATAATTTAGGAATCAGAACATCTTTGCACACTAAAAAGGAGATTGTCAGGAGAAGCAGCATAAATCACCTACCGCATGTGTATGAGACAGCATCTTCTCTTAGACAGGGAAGTTCTTACATGATCTTGAGAGACAGTAACTACTCCTACATGATAGTGATCACAGAATATAGCATTGGCAATCCAGGACACCTGAGTGGCTGCTCCAAATCACTGGAGTGTTATAGTATGTTAGGTTTTGTTAAGTTCTCTTATCTCTGAAAGTAGACAGATGTTTAGATTGTGGTTCATAAGATCTCTGAAAGTAGACAGATGTTTAGATTGTGGTTCATAAGATCTAAATCTGTTTGTGGGCAGAACTTTAGAGTTAGGTTGACTTTTATAGCATACCACTGACATTTGGAGAGATGTGTCTTGAAGCCTTCCAAAAGTCCCACTTCTGTAGATACCATTATGATATAGAGTTTTCTTCCATAAGATAAAATTTTTGGCCTGGCTGGCATTCACCAAAAATATTTGTCCAGATGGCTGTTTCTTGTTTCTGACTAAGCATATGGTTGACTGGTTTAGTTCATAAATCTGAGTGATCCCTAATGACTTTTGTTTTTGGCTAACACTAGTTATCTTTCAAAATCTTCACTTTTACTACCAGCTCTAGTAGGTAGATTTAAAAAAAATTATGTCCATTTCCATTAAAAAGAATTTAAAATAATAGCTTTAGGAAAGTTACTATGTTTCTGGCATCAAGTGAAGAAAAAAATAAATCACCCAAAATCATAAGGCTCACTGGCAATTGAAGTGATTGCTCCCTCTCATTAGGCTTATTGTGCCAGCAATTCAGTTTCAAGCCTGTGCAAAATCGTAGGTGACTACATTTTAGTATTATTTTTTTTGGTGGGTCTTGAATAGCTGAAACTGAAAATACCAAATCCATAAATGTCAAGGACCTTCCTTCCTCCCTCCCTCCCTTCCTTCCTTCCTTCCTTCCTTCCTTCCTTCCTTCCTTCCTTCCTTCCTTCCTTCTTTCCTTCCCTCCCTCCCTCCCTCCCATTTTTTTGGGGGGTTCTGGGGATTGAACCCAAGGGTGCTTAACCACTGAGCTACATTCTCAGCCCTTTTTGTATTTTATTTAGAAACAGGGTCTTGCTAAGTTGGTTAGGGTCTCACTAAATTGCTGAGGCTGGCCTTGAACTCACATTCTCCTGCCTCAGTTTCCCAAGACTGGGATTATAGGCATGGTACCTGGCAGGAGCTTCCTTTTATATGTGGATTTTCTGGGAAAACGTTTAAGGCAGTTCATTTGTAAATTAATACAGGTTAAATATCCTTTATCTGAAATCTTGGGACTGGTGTTTTGGATTTTGGAGTTTTTCAGAATTTGGAATAAATGCATAAACTTTACTGGTCAAGCATGCCATGTGCTCAAAAAAGTTGGATTTCAGGGCATTTTAGATTTCAGAGGATTTTGGATTTCAGATTATGGATGCTCAGCCTATGCTAACTTTTAGTAATAATTTGGTTACGGGGCTGTGATTCTAAGCATATTAAATACAATTCTGATAAGCATACAAGAATTAAACAATAGATGTTTCTTTGTCTCACTTGTCAGTTCTGTTATAACTTCCCTCTAGAACTTCATGAAGGTTAACGTTTTCTTGGTTAAAGGTGGGTGTTTAGTTCTGGGCATAAATTTAGTGTTATAGTTCTCTGACATCTTGTTTGTATGATTTTGGGTTATTGCTCAAATATTTTTTCTTACAAGTTTCACTAGTTTTTAAGTAATGATAGCTGTTGTTATTGTTGATGCGATATTTCCCTGTTTTCTATTCCCATCATACTACCACTATTTTTTCACAATGTCAATTAGTAATATGAATTTAATTTCCTGCCCATAAGAAGTAAGAAAGCATAGTTCAAACTACTACTAAGGAATAGTTAGGTGTATTTTGGGTTTCCTTACACACCTTTTAAAGGATGATGAATCATTTCTGTTATTTATCTTTGAGGTCATGTAGATAGATTTTAATACTACAATTGAAAACCATGGTTTTATATTTAGTATTTTTCACCTGTCTGATTAAGATCTTCATGTAGAAAAACATTTGAAATCTAGAGTTTATTATATATTTTGTTGATCATTCAATCTGTATTCAGAAAATATTTAAGTGCCAAGAATATTGTTAATGAAAACTCAGTTCTTTTTTTTTTTTTTTTAAAGAGAGAGTGAGAGAGAGAGAGAGAGAGAGAGAGAGAGAGAGAATTTTTTAATATTTATTTTTTAGTTCTCGGCTGACACAACATTTTTGTTGGTATGTGGTGCTGAGGATCGAACCCGGGTCGCACGCATGCGAGACGAGCGCGCTACCGCTTGAGCCACATCCCCAGCCCGAAAACTCAGTTCTTGTCCCCAATGCCAAGCCAGTAATAAGGACAAGGTTTTGAGAAAAAGGAACAAGAAGTTTTATTGCTTTACTAGCAAAGGAGAAGCACAGGGAACTCCTGTCCTAGAGGCTGTGATTTTTGCCCATCAAGGGGAACAGGGAGTTTTAAAAGAGGTGATTCAAAGGCTACATTTCATATGTTCTCCAAGTAATTCACTTGGGAGATCATCATTTCTGAGATCTTCTGGTGCCATCTTCAAGTCTGAATTACTTCGTTCTTGTGGTGGGTGTATGGTTAAGGACAGAGAACTCTGCCTAGATTGGGGAAAAAAGTTAATCCTGTTTCTCCAAGATTAGGGATGGGGAGAGATTATGGAGGAGTAGGGAGAGAGGAAGAGAAAGAAACATGTCCTTTTTAAAAATAAGTCACAGTGACAGAGCAGCAAGGGCAATATTCAAATCATGAAATGTACTGCTGTTACCACTGCTCTCCCATTTTGATGTTTGCTGTCTAATGCTTTCCTATGGTTTTAAAATTATAAAGTTTCAAAGTTTTATTTTAAATGTGACATGCCATAATGCCTAGTGTCTTGATGCTGTAGCTATTGTAGCTTACTATTTAACTATCCATCTATTCATCCGTATTTCCATCCTTTTATCATTGTCTGTGTTGTTTGTTGAGGTTAGGAAGAAATAACATCTCTGTGCTATACATTTATAATTTAGTGGGGTCTGTTTAGTCAGTAATGTGAGGCTTTCAGATTTCTGGCATTTTTGACTTTATTTTTGTCAGTTCTGAAGAAAAGAATTGATGAATTTCAATAAGAGTTTAACATTTTGTAGAGAAATGCATCTTTATTTTATCCTTTCTTTGAATTGTGTTGAGGCTTTTAATTTTGCTTTTATGAAATAATCTGAAAAATAATGCTAGGAATCTCTCTCTGTATTGCAGTACTAGGGATTGAACCCAAGGGTGCAGTACCACTGAGCTCCATGCCCAGTCCTTTTTTATTTTTTATTTTGAGTCAGGGTCTCACCAAGTTGCCCAAGCTGACCTTGAACTTGTGATCCTCCTGCTTAAATCATCTGAGTAGCTCAGATTGGAGGTGTGCACCACTATGTCTGGCTAAGTATCTTTTAAAGTAGCAAACAGTTACAGGCTACTATTGTATGGATTTTAAAGCAACTTCCTGTAAAACAATTCTCAACTTGCTGTTAAATTCTATTATAAAGTATTACCTTTACATTTACAGAATGTTACAGCTTTAAGGATTATTTTATGCATCATTTGAAGATATTTTAAAGCAGAATTTGTGAAAATAAATCTTTCATGGAACCCTAAAATATAAAGCCTTTTAAAATAAAAACCTTTACTGTTCCTGTTTAAAGATGGTGTGAAGGCAGTTTGTTCTGAGGTGTCTGAGGCACGTTCAGAGAATTTTAAGAGTTCAGAGAAATAATTTGATGGCCACTGATTTTATCCAGTCTTTCTATTTTTGCAAGAGAGGAGATGGTTTCTATAAAGAGCAATGATGAATGAAATAAATTTGAAAAAAATTTAGCAAAGCCTGTTCATCTACTATACATTGGGTCATGGCAAGAACGGGGTGCTTTTGTAAAACTTTGTAATTTCCCTTTCATCTTTCTTTTGGGCTAGATTTTCTTAAATTTTGGAGAACTTTCTAACTCTGCATTTTGCTCCCAAGCCTTCTGTTAGAGAGAACGTTTAATTTTCCTGAAGTATTTCAGCGACCTTAATTGAGGTGGACTGGAATGAATCTGTGGTAAGATGCTGACCAGGAGGGGAATGCAGGAGGCTGAAAGTTGGGTGGAGAAGGGAGGTTAAGGATTGATGGTTATTGGGGAGATGAGGTGATTTTGTGCATCATAGCTATACATTATTAGAAATGATAAGCCACACACATATCACTGAGTGGTAGAAGAACTTGTTCAGTGTCATACAGCTTATTAGTGGCAGAGTAAGAATTGCAGCCTCTAATGTGTAATAAGGCTGTGTGTTTTCAGACTTTTCCATTGTAACTCTTTTGCATTTAATGTTGTCTGGGTAGCTATACTATTGGAGGTAGTAAAGTGTTATATATCTCAAACAAATGATAATTTCATCCTTAAATTCAAGTCCTAGATTCTGTAAATTGATGTTTATCTTTTACAAAATCTTAAGCTCTGTAACATAATTCTGCTTTGAATGAAGGGCACTTATATCTGCCAAAATCGTTATCAAGCTTCTCTAGTCATTTATTTTCTTGAAATTGAAATAAAACTTTTTGAACACAGCTTTACTGAATATGGATTTCAGAGCCATAATAATGCTCCTTGCCTCTGCAGATTCTGAATTGATCTGAGTTTGGCAGTGCATTATGCGTGTGTTATTTCAGGAATTTTGCACATGCCCTACTTTAAACCACTGATTATTTTTGTAAAATGCTGTTGTGTGGATTTGGCTCATTCCATTGACATTGAACTCATCAGATGGCTATATTGTCTTCTAGGAATGTGACTTGAATTGATTAAATGGCATAGGCAGCAACATCTGTTTTGTAAAGCTAGTTTAGTTTCCCAAAACTTTGAATTTTCAAATTTACAGCTTACAAATAGCATAAACTATATTTTTTATGTCATAAAAAGATTTTCATGGAGTTTAGATGATAGATTTTCCTTACTTTGTTATTCTTAGCCTAATTATTTTTGTAACTCCTTTTCTTACTGTAGTGTTCATTTTTCAAAGAAAAGTCACACTGGCAACGTTGGAAGCTTACAGTCTTAGATAAGTGCCCTTTACTAGGTAACTCTCAGAAAATAAGGGGGTTTATCCTTCCTACCAGTGGCCATGTATCATGTTCCGGTTGATCTAGGAGTCCTTGTATAATCAGTTTTAGTTTACAGTCTGGAATCTTGCCTATGGCTTCAAGGCTAGCATTGCTACTTACTAAGTAACCCTGAAAATGGCTGTTCTTCTTTTGTAACCCTCTTTTCAAATCAGATCTGTATCTGTTTTAGATGCAGAAGATGGATCTGTTTGCCTTCTCATGGCCTTTAAATGATAACAATAGCCAACACATCTACCACGATAGGAACTTTTATGATATTCTCTACCTCCCTAGCCTTTTATTAAAAAAAAATTAACTTGCTGACTAGTATTTTCTTATTTCAGCAATTATCTGTCCTCATTAAAACAATTCAAATTATGACAGAGACACTGTTTTTGAAGTGTGCTTCACCTAGATTTAGTTACGTTTATTATAGAGTTGTGCTTACTGTAATTTTTTTCTCTCCAAATGGCTGGAGGCTCATTGAGGACAGACTCTGTACACACACTCTGCCATTAGCACTGTTAACACAGGGATTGCTTAGGAATTCAACAATAGCTGAACAAGTGGTAGTTGAATGAATTCTCAAGCATTTTAGAATTTAGACCTGGCAGGAAAAATCATTTTTCTTTACCGGTTTTTCCTGATGCTTCAGACTGTTTTGAACTATATAAAATGGTATTGTTATTAGCAAATATGTTAATTTATTCTAAATATAATTGATATTTCTATTTAACACTATTAATGCACTGTGTGATGAGAAAGGTGGCTATAGCATACTAAGTTGTTAACGTTGTAAAAAGTATAAAAGTGCTTTGGAAATATTGAATGTCTACCAGGTGGCCATTATTGCCTTTTTCCTGTTCTAAGAAGGAAATGAGATGCTAAAAATGGTGTCATTTTATTAAATAAATCTTATGTTGGTAAGTGAATTTAATCAAATTTTCTTTCTTTCTTTTTTTTTTTTTTAAGTAGGCTACTTAAAATTGTGAGTGTGTACACACCCTTTTCCTCTTTTATTTTGACCAGGATGAAGTATTTTGGCCCTGCTGATAAAAATATTACCTGGGAAATAGTCTACCTATGACCTTGAACTCAAAATTATATTTTCTGGGAAAATTTTCTCTCTAATTGATTTTGTTTTAATTGTATGTAGGTATTAGTTTTGGTTTATTAGCTCTTAAATGTTGGAAGTAGAAATATTTATCTGCTAGGACAGATATATATTTTAATATTTTGTGGGATGAACAGAAAAGAGTGGTTTTTGATGCTGGACCAAAAGATTATTTCTCCTGGTACAGATTTGAATTAAAAACAAAACAAAGCACAGAAGTATTTAGTAAAGTATGGAGTCCCAGTCTTAAAATTTGATGACAATTTAACCAAATGGGAACTGTTTTTGTCAAACTGCTTTAGGGCTATCAGTACTAATGCTTTTTACATTCTTGTGAAAGTAGAAACTTAGGTATTTGATGAAGGTATATTCTAACAGAATTTTTTTTAAAGTCAGATGATAAACTTCTGTAAGGCTCAAGTGTGACACAGTTAGTACTTCTAAGTAAGACCTTAGTTTTTTTTTTGCAGAGGAGGATACTGCTGTAGGAAGCTATTTGACATAAAAATAAAGTGTGTGTGAAGCCTGTATCACTTTTGTGTAAACTTTCTTGTTGATTTTCTTAAGCAGAAATGGCCAGGCTTGCTTTACTTCATAGAATAAAGTGTGTTTCTCTGACTGACTCGTACTGTATAAAGTGGGCCAGCCCTCTCTGTAAAAGTGATGTAGGACAGAAAAGAGAGAGGAGTTGAGGGAAGGGAATCACCCAGGTGGCCAGTATCAGACCCTTGCAGCAGTGAGAAGGAGCACAGAGATAAGAAGATGGCCACTTTCTCTGAATGGACCAGATAGTAACCTCTACTTTATGTTCCTAATTAGTACGTCAAACTGTATGTATAAATTTTAGTAGTATCTAGGAAGAATAAGAGGGTGGAAGTTAGGCAGTAGGAGACATTAACTCTGTGTAGTTATACTATGACACACTAAGGCTTAATGTCTCAAATCCTTTATCTTAGTTTTTATTGTTCACAAAACAGTTTTTTTGTGTGCTTGCCATGTAGAGGGCAAGTGGTAAGAGCTATGACTAGAAGAGGATTTTCTTGAGTCCGTTCCTTTAAGGAGAGGTTCTAGGAGAGATGTTGGACATACAATGTAGACATTAAGGAAGAGATAACCATAAAACCCTAAGTCATGGCATCAATAACTGATATTCGGATGCTTCCATTTGAAATATTCTGTGCCCTGCGCCCAGTGAGTCTTCTCAGTGTGAGAAGTATTATCTTTGGCATTGATGGGAACTCTGCAAAAGTACGTAAAACTAACATCTTCAAAGATGGGTTGGATTTCACTGGGAGGGAAGGAATGAAAAGGAACTCTGAGTAGACTATACAATATAAGAAAGATGAGGATTTTTTGGATCATGTGACATGTATGGAATATACTGAATACTCTTGGGTCATTTGAACATACAATTTTATGTCAGTGGGGACAAAAAGATGGGTTGAGGAAACCTAAGTTGGAGGACAAGATAAAATATTTTGTTTTAAAAATTTATTATTATTATTATTTTTATTATTGGTACTGGGGACTGAACCCAGGGGTGCTTTCCCACTGAGTGACATTCCTAGCCCTATTTATTTATTTTGAGACAGGGTCTTGATAAGTCGCTAAGGGTCTCACTAAATTGAGATTCTTGCTAAGTTGCTTAAACTGCTAGACTGGACTCTCTAACTTGAAAAGAAAGATCCTCCTGTTTCAGCCTCCTGAACTACTGGGATTATGGGTGTGTGCCACCACACTTGGCAATAATTTTTGTTTTTTAAATATTGTAGTTCTCTGGTCCTTTTTTTTTTTTAAACATTCAGTAAAAAAGTTGTTAGGTTCTTGGGAAGGAAAATGACACATAACAGGTCATAGTTTCATTATCTGCTATACTAAATAAACACTATTGATGGTATTTCTTATTGTTAATGAGTTTATGCTTTCATAGGCATTTTCTAAGTAAATGTTCTATATAAAAATTTCTTATCAAAGGGATTGCTTTATGTTAACATGTTAATATTTTTGGCTTTCTATAAAAGAGGGTGGATTGCTGGGTGGAAATGCCAATTTAAAATGTTATACTCCTTTGATTAAAAAATCATAAAGTGTTGCTTTCTAATTTTCATGATTCTAGCAGCAGCTGGTGAGTAACTGCTTTTGAAGCAGTCAGAGCTCCCATTTTTGTCCCAGAAGAACATCTTACTGATGAAAATAGAGTAGCGGTTGTGCTAAATGACTGGAGAATGGACAAAGAGATAAAGCAGAGAACAGAGATAGAGTTCCTTATGGCAGTGAGCCAAAGGCCTACTGACATTTACAGATAACTGAAGAAAGCACATGGTGCGTTTCTTGTACTGTCAGCTAGATTCTGCCTGAACTATGCTAGTTAGCAAGGCCAGTTCTTCTGTGTACACAAGTTCATTTTTGCAGTTAGGCTACATGTGTGTACTGCTGGATTTTTACCCACTGGAACTCAGTGTAATTTTATGGATGATGTGGATGAAGATTTAGACTAAAATAGAGTGACTATTCGGTTTATCAGTAGCTAAAAATATACTTTTTATTGACATGGTCACTGAACTTATGTTCTGTCTTATAGTTTATGTTCTAGACTTAGGTAGTTATTATTCAAAATCTTTGAAAGATTCCTATTGATATGTATTCCTATCAAATTGAAATATTATGATAGAAATGACTTTAAATTTTAAGCCATGTTTGCATAAGTGTAAATTAATGCACTTCTTTAATCCAGACACACAGACTTAATCAGTTCTGTGCTCCAGTGAGTTTAGGTCAAATTATCAGATTTTAAATAATATAGACAGAGGTGAACCACCACAGAGATTTAAGATTTTGTAATGGAAATACAACCTAAATTGTAGGCATTTTTACTCTTCTGATTACTTGCTTTAAAAAAATTTTTTTTTGAGAGAGAGAGAGAGAGAGAGAGAGAGAGAGAGAGAGAGAGAGAATGATTTTTTTAATATTTATTTTTTAGTTTTTGGTGGACACAACATCTTTGTTTGTATGTGGTGCTGAGGATTGAACCCGGGCCTCATGCATGCCAGGCGAGCGCGCTACCGCTTGAGCCACATCCCCAGCCCCACTTGCTTTAAATTTAAAGAAAGAGTAATAAATATTTTTTTTTGGAATAATTTGTTGTTGTTGGCACCAGATTTGCTTTTTGTTTAAAGTTTGTTTTTAGTTAAAAAGAAGTTTTATTTCTTGCTGGAAATTCTATTCCTCAGCTCTATAATATACTACTATTCCATTACCCCTTTACTGTAGTCACAATTTTATTCCCACAGTTTTGGAAAGAAGAGCACTCTTATTTCATGCCTCCTCTCTCTGGGAGTAAAAGCTGCATTTTAAGGACTATCGAGTTGCACTGAAGACTGAGTCCTCCAGATCTTCTTTGTTAATTGCACTATATTTCTTGGCCCTCTATTTCAGTTTGCCTTTGTGGAATCACCCAGAGGACCTCTGTGGTTATCTTGGCTAGCATGCAGGCTATACATATTTTGGTCCTCCGAGGCAAGATCACCTTCAAAAAAACATTTAAATATATAATTTAAAAGTTGATTTGATGAGTTAAGCTAATACTTCTTTTCCTTGCAACTCAAAAGTTAGATTATACTTGAGGTTAGAATTTTCTTTTTGTGTAAAATTTCTTGTACTATTTATCTCTCTGTTTATGCATGACCAAGTGTAATTTTTCTGTTTTCGGATACAAGGTTAATCTCTTTCCATTGTTGCTTTGCTTGTTTTGAAGCTGCTGTTAAATATATCTTGGAACCTCCTTTTCTGGTCCACATGGTATGTATTTTAAAGAACCCTGCAACATCCTGGTTAAATTCTTCATTGTTATTTTCCAGTTCATTAATTCCTTTTTAACTTTCCAGTTTAAACTGTATGTGAGTTTATGGGAGTGGGGTGGTGGTGGTACTGGGGATTTAACCCAGGGGCACTTTACCATTGAGATATATCCCTAGCTCTGTTTAATTTTATTTTGAGACAGGGTCTCAGTAAGTTGCTGAGGGACTCAATAAATTGCCCAGGGTATTCTCAGACTTGTAATCCTCTCTGGGATTAACAGGCGTGCACCACTTCAACTGGCTTCCAGTTTAAACTTCACCCTGCTATTTACTATTTTCACTGACATTACTTGTTTTATAAATTATTTAAAACTTAATTTAAATTAAAAAATTACTTTTATGCTTTTCAGTTAATCTTTTTCATTCCCACCTACTCTTGTTTTACTTCTGATTTTTCATAACATTTTCCCTTAAATAAAATGAACTTTATGGATTTAATGAATTTTCTTAATTTTATCTTTTAGGAACTGTTAACCATACTGGTTCTCAGGTATTTTCCAGCTTTTCTGTTTGTAGTTTGTTTGAAAGAATTTCTTACTTGAAAGAATTTATTTCAACTGCTGTGTTTGTGGACTGTATGTCTTTGTAATTTTCTTTGTGTGTCATGGTGCAGCCTGACTAGGAAGTCCTACCACCTCAACAGTTCCTCTTTATTTGGTGGTTTAGGAGGTGCTCTTAACTGGCTGTACCTGCTGGGGCTGTGCCCCCAATCCTAAATCAGGTGGTAGATTGGCAGCTCAGGGCAATTGGGCCGTGTGGTTCAGCCCTGCTTAGTAGTAGTCTCACTTTCCTAGGCATAAAGCTTTTGGAAGCCACTCTTCTTGGTAGCACAGACAGCTAACAGCAGTTCCTTTTCAGCCTAATCTAAGGCTTAGTCCCTCATTTAGGAGTAGCCATTTTTATTCTGGTTCCAGAGGTGTTGAAACCTCGGCCTCCACTGGCATCCTTGAGACACCAGAGCCCAGGAGGCGCTCAGCTTCATTTTTGTTTGTTTTCCAGTGTGGCCAGGTCTTTTAAATTCCTCTTCTGTATTTGCTATGTATTTGGAGCACTGTGGATTTTCAAAGCCATTTATGATGCCAACTTGATTAGAAGTCCTGAAGTTTATATATTTAATTATAAGTAATTAATTAAAAATAGAATTATTTCTAGCTTAATAGATTTCCTGTCAATTTATAGTTACCATTCCTTTGATTGTGTTATGGTTTTTTTTTTTTTTTCAAAGAGAGAGTGAGAGAGGAGAGAGAGAGAGAGAGAGAGAGAGAGAGAGAGAGAGAGAGAGAATTTTTAATATTTATTTTTTAGTTCTCAGCGGACACAACATCTTTGTTGGTATGTGGTGCTGAGGATCGAACCCGGGCCGCACGCATGCCAGGCGAGCGTGCTACCGCTTGAGCCACATCCCCAGCCCGTGTTATGGTTTTGTGTATTTTGTAGGACATGCAAATTTTTCCTCTGTACAATTCACCCAAAATTTGTTTATCTTTGTGGGCTTTAGTTTTGAAGGGACCTTTGAATGTGTTAAGGTGCATTTCATCAGATGGACTGAAATTTTTCAAATGGGGTAGGCCTGTGAATGCTTTCTACCATCCCTGTAATAATTAGAAGTGCCCTGTCCATAAAACGCAGTGAGGGTACAGATGAAGTTTCTTCTTTTCTTCATGTTCCTTCTGCTTGCTCTTCTTTTTCTCTTTATTATTTCTATCTTATCTTTTAAAAGATGGAGATAGAAAAATTCTGATTTAGTTTTCTTATTTAGATTATGGTTATTTGGAGCTTTATAAATTATTCAAAGGCTAGAAAAGTAATTGGAGATTTTTAATAGTGAAATTGAACTATGTTAATATCTATTCGCTAATTATTCCAAGTGATCATCCTTAAGCTTTAAGTGGCCTCTCATTGAGTTTGCTATTTAAGGTCTTGCTTTTGAGACACTTGTCAAGTAATCAGTTTACTTATGAATTGCATTTCTCCTGTGGACTGGAGGCTAATTTCCTTCTCTTGAGAGGTAGAGTTGTAGTTTTTATTTCCTTGTGTTTTTCCCTGTAATTTGGAGCTACTCTGATTATCAGGAATTAGGGATTCTTAACTGTCTTTTTTGAGGAGTAGTTGGGTAGGAGATTGTGAGGAATTCATTTTTCTTGAGAGATTTCTACTTTATACTAAATCGTTTTTTCCAAATATTTATTTTTTAGTTATAGGTGGACACATATCTTTTTTTTTTTTTTTGATTTTTATGTTGTGCTGAGGATAGAACCCAATGCCTCATGCATGCATGGCAAGTGTTGGACATCTGAGCCACACTCCCAGCCTTAAATCTTTATCTTGACTAGGTTTGATAATACATTTATATAAAGTGCTTGAGAATTTTTTTGGTATAAATATTGAAAAATAGTTAGATGGCTCACATTTCTAGTTATTCTAAAATAATAAAGTAATATATAGACCTAGTTCAAATGACATATATATGCTTATTTAAAGTTTTTAAGATTTTCAGTTTCTAGGACAAAATATACACTATTTTATTACATTGAAAAAATATGATTTTTTAAAAATAAAAACGTTTATTTAACACTGTAGCATAGAAATAAGAGTTTTTCTTACTTCCTTAAATTGTTCTTGTCATTGTCCTTAAAATGGGAGAGTCTTAAACTCTCCAACTTCCTGAGTTAGCTTTAACACTTTGAGGTTTTCATATCCCTAGAATATTTAATGTGACTTGAGGAAGAATAGTCTTCTTTCTTGAATATGTCCTTATTTTCCTGTTTTTTTTTTAATATTTATTTTTTGGTGTGGATGGACACAATACAGTGCATTTTATTTTTATGTGGTCCTGAGGATCGAACCCTGGTCCCACCCGAGCTAGGTGAGCGCTCTACCGCTGAGTCACAATCCCAGCCCCTCCTGTTTTAAAAATATGTGTAAGTGAGATTAGTTTCTAATTTTCATTTGTTAGTTTTTATTTTTGCATTTATAGTTATATTTCTATTTTTCAATGGTTACTATTTTTTAAATTAAGTAGCTAGAAGTCCTGTTTATCTTAGTCATTTTAAAGCAAACATAACTGACATAAAAGAGAAAATTTTCTCTAGCTACATTGACAGCTTTCAAATTTTGGCACACTTGGTTTAAACCCTGCTCCGTCCACCCCCCAGCACACCCCAGTGTTGCGGATTGAATCCAGGGTTTTGCACATGCTAAGCAAGTACTCCTACCATTTAGCTATGTTGCCAGACCCCCACCATTTAAAATTTTTATTTTTAAAAATTTTGATATAGGATCTCATTGAGTTGCCCAGACCGGCCTTTGTCTTGGGATCCTTCTGCCTTAGCTCCCTTGTAGCTGAGATTACAGGTGTGCGCCACTGTGCCCAGCAGCACGCTTGATTTTTAAATTACTTATTATGCTCTATCATGCGGGAGGTGAGAGAGTGCCAGGCTAAGTAAGGTGAGGGTTGGGAATCAGTTTCTAGAAAGGGAGATATGGAGGCACTCACTGGTTACACAAAGACAATTGCCCTTACTCTTTTGCAGCCCTGTGAGTTGACTACGGTTGTTTATTGTTTTATTAGTCCTTTTAGTGGATATTAAACCTTAAAAAAATCATCTTAACCATTTTATCTGATTTTTTTTAGCTTTTTGAACTTAGAACTATGTTAACATATCCATAACATGCCCATTTAAGTTACTTTTCCTGTTTATTCTTATTAGCTAAGAAAATGAATACCATTTTAGGTAGAATAAAAATTATTAATAGTTTAGGTATGCTTTTCTTTCCTTGGTTTTCTTTGATAGTCTCTTGGTGACTGGAAATAATTTGCCCTTTTACTTTTGTTACTTTTAAATTGAATGTAGATTTTATGCCTTAATTTTTTTAATATTTTGAGAATTGAAAATAGATATGTTTAAATTGAGAGTTTAATTGGTGTTTCACTGTTGATTCTTGAGCACCAACATAGATAAGGAACAGTTAGAGGATGGAATTTGTTTGAGGTGTTTGATATTTAATGACTTTCTTGACTAGAGCAAGCTGTGATTTTCCAGGTAGGTAGCAACAGAAACGTCCCAGGGGAGGAAAGTCTTCTCATATTTTCATTGACAAGGTAGAGTTGTATTGTTATATTTAAAATAGTATGGTACGTCACAGTTTATGCAGTAATTAAAATGTGTACTTTAAAAAGCACGGGACATAAAGGAGTTCTGAGAAATTGGTTTAACAAAGTTTCAGACTGTTTGACAAGTTGCCTAAATGATTGTGTTTTGGATTGCTTCCTGACAAAAACAGAACTTGAAATTGTTGAGGTAACACCCACGTTGTATAAAAAAGAAGAAGGTACTTTAATTCAGATTTAGTGCAGTGAACAGTTTTTTTTTTAAAATATATTTTTAGTTGTTGATGGACCTTTATTTTATTCACTTATTTATATGTGGTGCTGAGAATTGAAACCAGTGCCCCATACATGCTAGGCAAGCGCTTTTACCACTGAGCCCCAGCCCCAGTGAACAGTTTTTAATATATAAATCATACTTAAAATGAACAGAGTTGAAAACTATTTTAAAGCAATACTTCATGAATTTCTTTCACAAATTGTAACAGAGACCAAACATAAGTGTACTCTTTTCATTATAAACACTCTCAAAAAATAGCAATGGGGAAGTTTCCCCAAACTGGTCAAGAGAATCTGCAAAAATCTTATACTTAAAGGTGAAAGATTGAATACTGCTGTTAAGGTCTGGAACAGACAAGGATGTCTCCTTTTACCATTCTTACTCAGTATAATGCTAGAGTTCTAAACAGTATAGTAAGACAAGAGAGACAAATAAAAGACATACAGGTCAGAAAGAAACAAAACTCTTCCAACTTGCAGGTAACATGATTGTTTACGTAGAAAATCCTAAGGAATCCGTTTAACAAAAACCAACCAACCAATCAACCCCAAACTCCCTAGAACTAATAAGTAAGTTTAGCAAGGTCATAGTATACAAGATAATCATACAAAAATTAATAGAATTTCTATATGATAGCAATGACCCACATGGATGCTGTAATTAAGAATACAATGCCATTTATAATTATTCAAAAAATATATAATTAGGTGCACATCTAAAAAAACACATATGGTCTCATGGAGAACTGCACACTCTTTTCCCCATTGGCACTAGAGTAATTGGTTATCCATGCACCAGAAATGTTATTGACCGAAGTCTCATGGTGTGTACAAAAATTAATTCTTAATAAACCACAGGCTGGGTGCAGTGGCACACATCTGTAATCTCAGCAGTTTAGGAGTCTGAGGTAGGAGGATCACAAGTTCAAAGCCAGCCTTAGCAATTTAGTGAGGGCCTATCTCAAAATAAAAAATAAAACAGGCTGGGGAGGTGGTAGGTGGTTCACTGATTAAGTGCCTCTGCGTTCAATCCCTGTAACAAAACAAAACAAACAAATAATATTTCACAGTGTGCAAAATGTAAGACTTAAAATTTTGTCCCCACAAAAAAGAAAATTGTCAGGATTGAGGATTACGAAAAGCATTCTTAGACAAGAGAATTCATGAATTCTTACAGCACAGTTCATGAAAAGATAAATGGGACTGTATCAAAATTAAAATTTTTGCTCTCCAAAACAAACAAACAAAAAAAGACCAAAACGTTTAAGAGGCTGTAAAGACAGTTTATGAAATGGGAGAACACATTGCAGACCACATATTTGAAAAGAATTGGAATCTAGAGTATATAAATTTTTAAAAATCTCAGTTAAACAACAGCCCCGAATAATTCAGTTAGAAAATGGGTAAAAGACACGAAGAGATAATGTATATCTGGCAAATAAGCATATAGAAAGTTGTTCAACATCATTAGCCATTAGGGAAATACAATTTAAAATTACAGTGAGCTGTCATTGCATACTAGTCAGATAGCTAAAATAAAAAAAATTAGTGACAACACCAAATGCTGGGTAGGATGTGGGGAAGCTGGATCACTACTTATATGTTGCTGGAGGGATTGTAACATCGTATAGTCACTTCTGAAAACACTTTGGTGTGGTTTCTTAAATTAAATATGCTACTATTGTGCAGTCTAGCAATTGTCCTACTGGACCTTTATCCCAGAAAAAATTAAAACATTTTTCTCACAAAACCTGTACATCAGTGTGTATACAAGCTTTATTTGTAAGAGCTCTAAACGGAAATAGCCTAGATATCCTTCAGCAGGTAAAAGGTTAAACAAACTGTTTATCCACACATGGGCTATTAGTGGTTAATGAAGAGGAGCCAGTTCTTTTTTTGGGGTGCCAGGAATTGAATCCAAGGACATGTAATCACTGAACCATATCCCTAACCTTTATGTTTTACTTAGAGACAGGGTCTCACTAAGTTGCTTAGGGCTTTGCTAAATTGCTAAGGCCTCATTTTGAACTTTCAGTCTTCCTGCCTTAGCTCAGGAGCTGTTGGGGTCATAGGTGAGTACCCAACTCTTTTTTTTTTTTTTTTGAATTTTTTTTAATATTTATTTCTTAGTTCTCGGCGGACACAACATCCTTGTTGGTATGTGGTGCTGAGGATCGAACCCGGGCCCGCACGCACACCAGGCGAGCGCTCTACCGCTTGAGCCACATCCCCAGCCCCCCAACTCTTGATATGTGCAGTAACTGGCATAAATCTCCAGGGAGTCATGCCAAGTGGGAAAGCAAATCTCAAAAGTTATACACTTAATTATTCCCTTTATATGACATTCCTGAAATGACAAGTAATGGGCAAATGGGTTTAGGAGAGGGTGGGAATGGAAGGAAAGTTGGAGTAACTAAAGGAAAGGAACCCAAGGGATCCTTGTGGTGAAGGAAATGTTCTGTATCAGTGTCGGTGTCCTGATTGTGGTATTGTGTCACAATTTTGCATGCAGTTAGCATTAGGGCAACTGGGTGAAGGGTGTATGACATCTTTTGGTATTATTTCTTACAGTTGCATATGTGACAGTTGTTAATGTGAATCAATTATCACAAAATAAAGCTTAATTAAAATTAATGTCAATGAATTACTTTCTTTTCTAGATAGGGACTCATTATCTATAGCTTCTTGGCATCAGCATATTTTGAGCTCAGATCAATATCTGTTTCTGTGACAAGTTGTTGAAATTTGAGGATCTTTGAACAATGTATGTTTTAATCTGAGCATAGATTTCTTTCCTAGTGCCTTTATACATGAATACTTAGCTATCTTCAAACTACTCAAAAAGCACAGTTATAGAAATGTGAATTGGTCTTTTTGGTCATAATATAATTAATTACTTCATGATTAGAATTTCTTTTGGGACTAGTAATAGCAGCATTGATTTGACAGTGATTTTATAATTTGTTAAGTATATTCGATAAATATAATACTGGTGAGTAGCCAGTAATGTTGCAGAGACTATTATAGTCCTGAAAAAACATGACTAAATTAATTGAATGAGTAAGAAAAGTGACACTATTGTTGGCACTCTGAAATTCTGCAGGGACTTACATTGTAGCTAAAAATCAACCCTATCTTCTTGCTGTGTTCAAGAGGCTTTTCATTGATTTCTGTTGAGAGGAAAAGCCTTTTTTAACTTAAAAAAGAAAGAAAAAAGGCAGAACTCTCCAGGCCCTGTGGATTATTAAGATCTTTCAGCAGCAAGTTGCTCTTTCTCTGGGAAATTGACTGTTAAAGGCAGAAGGAGTTCTAAATAGTTTGTGTGGTGTTTCATTAAATGGAGCAGCTGGATCTACAGATTCCAGATTTAATGGGGGCAGATATTCACCTGTATATATCCTCTATGATTAGCATAGTTATTTTTCTATATTGTAGAAATATAATTTCAGGATATTCTGTTTTGTATTATAAAATAAAAGAAGCATGTTAGAGAAAACCTGATGCACTTTTTTTTTTTGTAAAGTCCTAAAAGCAGATGACTAAAATGGAACTTATAAATTAAGCAGTGAGCCTAACATTGTAGGGTAGTTTATAATTCTGAGATCAAACTAACAATGATATTAGAAGAAATGACAATGATAGCCACTAACATGGGGTTGTTATTTATGTGCCAGGCATTGTTCAAAGCACTTTTAATGTATTAACTCATTTTATCATTCTGTCCTTCCTCTGAGAGAGGGAGACTATGGTTTCCTGTTTGCAGATGAAACATGGAGCACACATTAGGGGCTGCTCTCTGGCACCATTGTCTTTCGTCTTACCTACTACTTGATACTGACTTCCAAGAGAAATAAGACGACGTATGTAATAAAAGGTGAAAGTTTACTTCGTAGATAAATAGGCCAGAATCTCTGAGCTGGAGGCATCAACACAGTATGCCTGAAGAGAAGAAATAAGGAGTGGGCGGGACAGTGAAAGCTACCTGAGCACCAAGCACTGGATATTAATAAACATTCATTAGAAGACAGACTACAACAGATTTAAAGATCTTAATTAATTGGTTTTTACTTGGAATTCTAGAATTGGGCAACAACTCATTCTATAAAACAACATAAAGGTAGAATGAGTATTTGAATGAGCTGAGCCAAGGAGATTGTCTTTATAGGCAGAAGAGGGCTGAGGAACAAAAAATTGTATGGTTTTACGGCTTCAGGGCCTGCTCACCGGAACTGGAAACCTGGTGGTTGATTTCTGTGACTATTCTGAAAAAATATGTACATATATATATATATATATATATATATATATATTTTTTTTTTTTTAAATTAAAGATTGTCTTGTTTCACAGTTAAGTTTGATTAGTGGCATCTAGCATGAGGAACTCCGATTGTGGTTAGATGTGGCCTGCTAGAGTCTAGTGCAGGGCACTAGTCCCAAACAGTAGCTTCCTGTGAATTTTTTTTTAAAAAAATATTTATTTATTTTTAGTTATAATTGGACACAATACCTTTATTTATTTATTTTATGTGGTGCTGAGGATCAAACCCAGGGCCTTGCACGTGCTAGGCGAGCGCTCTACTGCTGAGCCACAACCCCAGCCCTCTTCTGTGAATTTTATTTAACTCATGCCTGCTTAGGGCATAGAGTGAGCAGCTGTTTGGGAGAGCAGTAGAAAAGATAGGTTAAATTAGGGAGAGAATTTTGAAAAGTGTGGACTTGGGAACATATTTTCTAGGTAGTTTGTAGAGGAATGGCAAAGATCTGCTACAGATGTGTTAGATGTGGAATTTTTAGAACTAGAGGAGATTATAAAGGTTATCATTTTATCATTGCCTTTTAGTCTGTCTGTCTCATCTTGAGTTTTGTATTTTAGATTTTGATCTTTTGCTACTGATGTAGTGAAACAGAAACAATAAAACCAAGGTATCTTAAAACTCGGACTGTTGCGCCAGGCTTTTCTGCTTTCCTGTTGTAGTGGATACCTTAATCATTTGAGATTTAATTTCCTCAGCTCTATAATGGACTTAATATCATATACTTAACTCAAGATTTCTATGACAGTTAAATATAACATTTGAAGGCTTTTAATTTTTTAGATCCATAAAATCATTCCTGGAAAAAAAGAACATTTTGCTATGTAATAAAGCTCTTAAGCAGGAATGAATGTGAAGGTATAGGAATTGAAGTGTATTATCATTCTCATCTCCCCTGCCTCCCATGGATAGGTGGGAAGATTTTGCTGCTTTCTTTAAATGGGATCTCTTTTCTGGCTTTAGGCTTTGTGTCTCACTGTTCATTTTGATTCAAGAGGTGCAATCAGATCACAGGGCACTCAGTCAAGTAGGGAAAAGAAAACTTTAAGATATGCAACTAAATACAATGTTATATACATAGTGATGTTTCATAAAATAATTACAGTTGTACTTTGGTAATTCATAAAAGATTATTGCTGCTTGGAGGAAATAGAAAGGTTTTGTGAAGAAGGTGAAAATGATGAGAGTTGGAAGAAGGGTACAATGACATTCTGGAATTGATAAGGTATTTGCTTCAGGGAAGGGGATAGAATGAATAAAGGCACGGAGGAAGAAAAGCCTGTGATGAAAAATAATTGATATTTTTGTAATATGCATGACTGACTCAGAGTAATAAGAAATAGAGCAGGAAGGTAGGATGGGACTGGATTATTGAGGGCCTCGATTGGTGTGCTGAGGAATTTTGGATTCTGCGTTTTGTTAAATGTCATGACCAGTAAGCTTTTTTAAAAGGATTACGTATTAGCATTCATACACTTATGAAGTACCTTGTAAAATTTGTGTGGGAAATTATACTTCAGTGCAAATTCACACAATTATACTTCACCATAAGGAGTAAACTTGGACAAGTGAGTTTTTTATTCATATTTCAAAAGTTCATGAGTATCTTGTATTTTTAAAATGAAGAAAGGTATTTTGGTTCTTTTTGTTTGTACAATAGTATTACATTCTACTAATCACTTTGCAGATTAATAAAAATTGTATACTTTTTTCATAGCTTGATTAAATTGATGCATCTTAATCTTTACATTAGAAGTTTTTAACCAATGAGATACTTCAAAAATAAAGATGTTTGTATGCTAAAACTTCCTGGCATACTGTTTTTTTTTTTTTTTTTTTGGTGCTGGGGATTGAACCCAAGACTTTGTGCATGCAAGACAAACATTCTACTAACTAAGCTACATCCCCAGCCCCCATTTTTTTAAAAGAAAAATTTATATGAGTTTCTGTCTTAATACTGGACCCTTGTAAAAAATCCCACCACCATGCCCAGTACTATTTCTGATAGGCATGGGTCATCAATACTTGGTAACAGTTCTCAAATAAGCCTTACCTACTATTGAAACTTTAATAGAATGACTTTTGGTTCTCTTGTAAAATTTAGAATGCCAATTCAAGTGATAAATAGTTAATGGTTTTTTTTAGGTATGTGATTTAAAGCAAAATAATGGTTTTCATTGATTTTTTTGGTGAATATTTGATATAAGCAAAATAGTTTAGATCAGTAATTTAAATAAAGGTCTTGTATACTTGACATCTCCAGAAATTGTTCAGATTCCAAGTTGGATAAATGATTTATTGTTACTTTACTAATATTTTGATTTTTGTCAACTCTATGTGTTGTAATAACCCTATGTTTCCTGAAAGTAGACAGTTTCCATTTATGCACTTATAAAAACTTTGTATTACATAACATCCATGTTCAGAAACTGCTAACTTTGGTTAGTTTTTACTTAAAATTGTAATGGCATATCATCCACCAAATTTACTGCAGATTGATTGTAATTATCCTAAAAGTTTAAGGTTTAGAGATCGTGGCAACCTTACCAGAGGGCTTTAGACATTGAGTAAGCCTTCTTCAGCATGTTTTCTGTAGTTAATGAAGACTACATTTGTTGAAACCCTGTGTTTGTTGAATCAGTTCATTGGACTCACCACTGAAAGCAGCACACAGTGAGGTTAGAGCGTAGGTGGTAATCCTCCTTAAATGAGGCTGAAGGGGAGTTGGCATGGTGATTTGTTAGTTGTATGTGGAGCTTTGCTGGCTTCCACACAGTGTGTTTAAAGATCTCGTGATTTCATCCTAACTAAGTTATCTCGGTTACCTTATTTATTTGTCAAGGAAACCACTATCTGTTGTTTTCATTTTCTTCGTTATGTCACACACACACACACACACACACACACACACACACACACACACACACCTTTTTTCCACACAAGGAGAACTTATGGGGTTGGGGATGTGGCTCAAGCGGTGGCTCGCTCGCCTGGCATGCGTGCGGCCCGGGTTTGATCCTCAGCACCACATACAAACAAAGATGTTGTGTCCCCCGAAAACTAAAAAATAAATAATAAAAAAATTCTGTCTCTGTCTGTCTCTCTCTCTCTTTAAAAAAAAAAAAAAAAAAAAGGAAATGATCTAATGCTGCCTCACCCCCCACCATTTTCCTTGCCTTTGAATGCTGCAGTCCGGCTGCAGCAAAATAACTGGGGGGTGACGAACAACTTGTGTACATTGATACAGCAGGAGTGGGAGCCGTTTATTATAGGACAACAGAGGTATTTATACATTACACACAGCTTATCTTAATTAACATAAACTAGATACAGCAGTCAACCAATAAGAAATCTCCACACTTAATGGCTCGCTGGCCTTTACTTCACAAACCACTCCCCCTGGAAAAATGCCAGGCGCCATCCAGACTTGTTTACAGACTCTAACATTTGAAAATGTGTTGCTGTTTTATTTTATTGAATCCTAAAAAGTGTAAAAATAAAACTTTAAGAAATAATGAAATATTGTAATATTTGCTTTATACTTAAAAATGTCATTTCACTTAATGGGTGTTTTGCTCGTGTTTACAAAATTGACTTAGAAGTATCAGTTCCAAAGTAGGTTTGTTTATAAATATTAGGAATGAATAATTCAGGAATTTATAGGAGAAAGATAGAAGATAGAAAGATAGAAATTTAAAATTTGGTATTTTAAAATCAAACATAGTACTCCATGATGCTTAATCATTTTACTTTGAGCTCGCGCTTGCGCGCTCTCTCTCTCTCTCTCTCTCTCTCTCTCTCTCTCTCTCTCTCCCTCTCCCTCTCCCTCTCCCTCTCCCTCTCCCCCTCTCTCTCTCTCTCTCTCCCCCTCTCTCTCTCTCTCCCCCCTCCCCCTCCCCCTTCCTCTTCCCTCCCTCCCCCTCCCACATTCCTAGCCCCCCTTTTATGTTTTAGTTTTAAGATAGGGTTTTGCTAAGTTGCTAAGGACCTCCCTAAATTGCTGAGGCTGGCCTTGAACTTTTGATCCTCCTAAACTGGTGAGATTACAGGCATGGACCACCATGCCTGGCCACTTTGGTATATTTTGTAATAACAATTTCATACCTTAAGTCAGTTTTGCAAATTGATATTACAGAATTTGCCTTCTAAAACATAGCTTACAAGTCTGATGTTGAAGTATCACTAAACTAAAGAAATATAACAGTTCTATTTGCCCACAACATGGTTTGTGCAAAAAACTCAAGACATTTTAGCACATGTCTAATCTGTAGAGTGGCTTTAACAACTATGAATTTATTTCCCAATATTTTAAATCCAAGCAAAGAGCTGTTATGAACTTTATTGGTCCTAGACTTCCTGATGTTTCTGATCCTTTTAAAATTTTAAATCAGCTTTTCTTTCAACAGATTTTAAATCAGATTTTTTCCCTTCAAATTTGTAAACTTGAGGAAATACATGCAAAAATACATTTGTTCCTTAATTTGATGAACATTCACTATTTATTGCTTGCTTGCCCAGTGTCAAGGAAGTGTGTTTAATGCACCATCTTCAAGAACTGAAGTAACTTAAAATGCAAGCGAAGTGATAAACATGCTTACTTTTGTGTAGTGTGTGGAGAGGGGCATATGAGCAGGGTGATCAGAGTGTTGTGAAGGGTACTGTGTGAACTTTGGAGTTGGAGGAATAAGAGAAAACTATTTTGGAGAATGATCCTTAAACAGTGACTGGGATTTTGGGATGGGTTGGGTAAATATGTGGTATGTGTTGGAATCCATTGGTTTCCAAATTGTGTTTTGTGGGTCATATGCTTTTGCACATGTTTTATGTTGGAAATATTGCAGTAGAGGATAAGAAATTTACAGTGTCACAGAAAGAAAGAATAATTTGCTGGAGCAGTGTTCTTGGAAGTGAATGGCAAAAAGTCTCAAGTGAGGAGATGACCTTAGATAAGAGAAAGGACATACCATCTTTAAGACAAGGGGGAAGGCAGAGTCTATGTGCACAGGTGCAGGGAGGGGGTAGATACGGAATGCTGAATTTTCCTTTCAATGGTTTTTGTCTTTGAAAAAAGAAGCAAGGTCATCAGAGTAGAGATAGAGGAAGAGGTGTCAGAGGTTTGTGGAGAGTGCATTAGAAATGGATTAATCCTATAGGAGAGTGGTTAAAGTGAATGGTCCAGGAAAATGTGATTTGATTCTCTGCACAAGGGCAAGGGCCTATTTAAGTTGTGGTTTTGAATTTAAGGCCAGTTTGCTTGGGTTTGTGTTTTGTTGTTGTCTCTGTCCATGTCTCCCCTCTTTCACCCCCATTATTTTCTGCTGCCCAGACTCAGGCACAGATTAAGTGGGGAATTGGATTTAACTAGTGTTTTTAGTGTATTTATTATACTTCATAATGAAAGGGCCAACAGAGATGGGAATGAGCATGGGAGTGAGCTTAATGACTGGTAGTGGAATTCAGGTTGGGAGGAGGCATGAAGTGAAGAGAGTGAAAACCCATGAGGAGTTTTTCAGTTCCCCAAAGTTCACTGTGGTGATAGGGGTATGCAACATGATTTTAGGTCTTAGCATTGAAGGTGGAATATGTTTAAACTAAAAGCCAAAGAAATTTTTGTTATGAAATTCTTCTAGTGCTCCAATTTAAAAGAATTATAATCTTAAAAAGTACAATTTTAAGATATTTCCCATTTTGTTCTAAGTTACAAACATTATTATAGTTGAACTTTGTTCATAAAGAAATGATTGCTTTATAGTGTAATTTGTGATAATACCAGAGAGTGTTTTGTAATCTGGTTAAGTTGCCAGTACCAGGTTCCCCTTGGCTGAGGAAATTTAGGTGTGGTTGAAGTACTGTGTTTGTAAACAGAAGACCAAATGATTGAATAAGAATAGTTTTATTTTTTATATATAAAAGTTGGATTGGGGGCTGGAGTTGTAGCTCAGTGGTAGAACACTTGCCTTGCACGTGTGAGGCCCTGGGTTTTATCCTTAGCATCATATTAAAAATAAGTAAATAAAAATAAAACTATTGTATCCATCTACAACTTAAAAAAAAGTTGGATTGGCAGCCTTTTTAAAATTTTATTTTATTTTAAATGAGGGCATTTTTTAAAGAAATTTTTTATTTTTATTTTCTTTTTATGTGGTGCTGAGGATCAAACCAAGGGCCTCACATGTACGAGGCAAGTGCTCAGTCACTGAGCCACAATCCCAGCCCCAACTTTTTTTTTTTTAAAGTAAGATTATAAATGATGTGCTGATAAGATTTCAAGGGGAATGTTTGTTATTTAAGAGAGAACCCATTTTCAGTTTATTGAGAAAATTCTTCCACATAAAAACAGTGTAATTATATAGTAAGGAAAAACTGTTTCAACTTTGTTTAGCCCTGTAGAATTGACTAGTACTTTAGATATCTTAAAATATATATTATTTTAAATTCCATTGAACCTATTCAATTAAGGTAACTACCTTATTTGCACATAGATTGATCTAATAGCGAGAAATGAGATTTGCTGGATCTGTGTTCTTTTGCATGTGTAGGGAATGAGGTCTTGTGCATATGTAGGGGAGCTTGATTTAGATAGGAGCATTGATATTTTATCTGTACCACAGTTTCTTAATCCTGATACTATTGATGATGGAGCAGGAGAGTTCTTTGTGGAGCTATCCTGGGCAGTGTAGGATGGCCAGCAGCGTCCCTGACTCCTGCCACTAGATACCAGTCGTATACACTCCCATTCCTCTCCTCTACCCTCCAGGTCTTGCCAATGAAAAATGTCTCCATAGTTTGCCAGGTGACGCCTAGCAGTCAGGATTGTCCAGGTTGAGTACAGTGATGTATGGTAATAATGAGAGACTCAGGTCTGGCTTCAGAAGCTGGTATTTGGGTTCGTGGGGAGTTGGCAATTTGAAGAAATTATTTTCCACTTAATTTTCTTAGTTAAGTTGGAAATGAGATCACCAGAGAATGAGGAATAGGCAAGCAAGTGAATATTTCTTTAGTTTTGGTAAGGATAAGGTTTTATCCTTAGCATTGTTTGTATTAGTTGAGACTGTGAAACATTGCCACTTTATAAATTTATATTGTTTGGTAAAGGGCCCCTGCTCCTTTATAGTACTTCACCCTGACTAAGGACGTTGTCATCTTCAAAGACTTACTCAACAAATAACATCACTCTCTTTAGATCCAGTTATCTTATTTAAGAGCAAAACCATGTTCTCATTCTTTTAGACTTAACTTTGGACACATCTAGTCATTGTTCTTCCTAGAAAATGATTCCCCATTTCCTTGTATTAAGTCTTACTTTCTTGGCGTTGGGTCCCTTCTTTCTTGACTTCCAGTGCACAGGTAGCATAGTAACACTCCTATGTTGAAAACTACACCAGACTTGTGGTTCTGCAACCAAGGTAGTGAGGCCAATACACAGAGTGAGGTGGAATCCTTTTAATTGGTCCTGTTATCTCATTCAGTTGCAACAATTTAGAATGAAAAAAGCTACAAGTGAGTCCATCATTTGAATTATAGAGAAACTCAAAAGAAATTCACATCCATGAGACTGGATACCATTTGTCATTGGAATATTTTATAACCATTTCAGATGGTTAGTTACACTTTTTAATAGATATGGCCACAATTCAGAATATAGCTGGCTTTAGCTGAAACTACTAATTATCTCAGTGGAGAATGGCCATATACAGTTACCATTGTACTTTACGACTTTGCCTTGATCTCTTTTGTTCCTCTCCCTTTTCTCATTTATTTCCTTCCTTTCTTTTCATATTCTTTCTATTTGGGGAGGGGGGAGGTACTGGGGTTGAACTAGGGGCACTTTACCACTAAGCTATATCCCTAATACTTTTTAATTTTTTTGAGATAGGACCTCACTGAGTTGCTCAGGCTGATCTAGATCTTGTTAATCCTCTTGCCTCAACTTCCCAAGTTGCTGGCATTACAGGTGTGCACCACCATGCCTAGCTCTCTTGTTGCATTTTAAAAATAAGCTGTTCTGTGCTTATGTACCTGAATGTTCCCATTACCTGATCATTGTTTGACATGACATAATGCTTACCCATTTTTTATTGTATGCACAATTTCACTGAGTTTATGTATAGCCAGGATCAGTTTCTCTATTTAAATTCCATATTGTAGCATGAGTTAGGGGAAAAATTACTCTTTAGTATTTGACACCAATATATTATCTTTTTAAAAAATTGTATGCATACACACAGATAAATTTTAGATTTATATATCTTCTATTGGAACTGGAAGAACTTTGACTAGGCTTAAGAAGCAAAATCATAGTTACTCAGTGCCTTTAACTGTTCTGCTTTCAGAATCCCTGCCCCCCCCCCTTTTTTTGTTTTATGGATTTTGTATTTGTGTATATATTTTAAAATGCACTTTCTAAGGAGAAATTTAGAATAGACTTTTCACAATGGGTATTGGAGCACACTGATTCATGGCACAGGAACTCATTCTGATACAGATTGATTTGCTAATAGCAAAATAATATAGTCTCTAGTAAATTCATGACGAATTTGGAGCCCACTTAACAAAAAGATGAGTTAAATTAATTTCCTGTTTCAAGCTATCTTCCAAACCCTTAAGCAATTAAAATATTTTAAGTTTGAATATTCAATTTGATTTAGTAAGAAATCTGAATTCCTACTATGTGCTGGGTACTCTGAGTTGATTAGGACACTCTCCTTTGTCAGGAGGCTAGTGGAAGGAAAATAAGGCAGGAAACTATTTTTTTTTTTTTTATTGTAACATGAGGACAAGGTTAGTGGGTTGTAAAAACAGTATACCTGTATCACAGGACTAAAGTGTCTATTTTGCTAATAAAAAAGATACGCTCACATTTTCCCATTTATTAGGTATTTTTTTGACATCGGTAGGGAAATTGGTAGTTTTCATTTTAAATGACTAAATAGTTTTTCATAGTTGCATATTTGAAGTTAGCTCTAAATCTGACTTGACTTTTCAGAATTACTAGTATATAACTGTGCAACTCAGTCTTAAAGAAGAATTTTCTTTTGCAAGCCATTTAGACTCTAGTTTCTCTTAAATATGCAAAAGCTGGATCATTTGTGAAACTGTATAAACATAGTTTTCTGTAAATCTTTCAGGTGGTAAAATGTACTGTTAACAACAGTCTTTGGTTAAGTACCAAAGAGTACTGTAATAGTGGACCATCATCGATATAACATCAATATATGAAACTAACTGAAAAATTTACAACCTAATTAAAGGTTCTGTCTTGAAACTCCAATGAAGATATAATGAGGATTTAAGATTGGTGTTAGTACATATTTTTCCTGTTACCGACTTTTTTTCTGAATATAATAGGGAATTCTTTTGATGTATTATTTTTTCTCACGAGACAGATTTACCTTTTTGCACATTTTTTTTTAATAACAGAAAATTATGCAGGGAGATAGTTGGTAGTAAAATAGACCTCTTAAAAATAGTAAGAATAATTGGGCATGGTGTTGAGTGCCTATAATCCAGAGACTTGGGAGGCCGAGGCTGGAGGATTGCAAGTTTGAGACCAGCCCCAGTAACTTGGTGAGACCTTCAGCAATTTAGGAAGATCTCATTTCAAAATAAAAAATAAAAAGGAGGGGACATGTAGCTCAGTGGTTAACTCCTTGGTTTCAATCCCTACTTCCTCCTTCCCCTATACTCCCACCCCCTGCCAAAAATGCAAGAATGGTTTGGTTAAGTATTCAGTAAATAATATCATCATAAAGTGCAATTTAACAATTATGCTAAGTATCATCATTATTTGAGAAACTTCCATGTGAAGTGACCGAGTTTGAAGCAGAATAATATTTCTAGGTCCACCTAGGGACACGAGAGAACAAGAATTACATTTGGATGATATAGATGTATAATTAAAAATGGGCATAAATTACATAAAGATTTGTGTTTACCTGAAAATTTATCTGAGAGTGTTTGAGCTGATAGTGATGACAGCCTTAGTGTGAGCCAGCCGCTGTTTTACATTGGAGCTTTAAATCCCATGGTGTTGAACGTATGTTATGTGAAGACAGAATGACTTACCAGTGTAAAGGATGGCCTGATGGGATTCCCGTTTTACAGGTGAGAAGACGGGAGCACCAAAAGCTTAAGGAACTTGAGCTGAGTTGGCACAGGTTAAGTGATAGAGCTGGGATTGCATTCCAGATAGTCTGGTGCCCTTTCATCTTCTACTTTCCTCTTGTTACAGACAGTGAGTGCTTCCAGTTTTTATTGTTCTGGTTTCTTCCCCTTCCTGCACTTATTCCCCTTGGGTTTTTCACTAGATTCTTCTATCCCTGTAGTTTATCTGGTTGCCTTTCTGGGGTTGAGATAATAGCTGTATGTGAACTAGTTCCGTTCTTCTGTTTCTAGTATTGGAAGAGTTCATCAGAACCTTAGACTTGGATGATTTTATTAGTTGTATGCATTTATTAGCAGCCCTCCTTCAGTGTTTCCCTGCAGTGCTGCATGTTTCTTGCCAAGGCTTAATGGTAAAATTTCTCAGTGATTTACCCATATTCAAATCTCTGGAATGATTTTCTATCTTTCCTTTATTTGTACTTTTAGTCACTGAAGTTCTGCCACTTATACTTCCCTATCTAATGTAGTATATTGTTCTATTTCCTTTTCATTACTTTTCTAGGTCCTCATCAAGGACTTCCTCACTTGTCTCTGTTTTATCTCTCTATCTCTAATTTGCATCTTCCAGGTAGCCCTAATAGCCATGTTTTTTAGAAGTTATGGTCTTAAAATTTTTTGGGTTTATTGTTCCCTGTTAATATATAGAAGAAGTTCAAGCTCCTTAGCATACTGTATAATTTTCTTTTTTTTTTTTAATTTAGATACGTCAATATCTTTCTGTTGTTTAGTTCTGTTTCAAATATCCTTTTCAGAATTAATTTCCTTGAGATTTTATTGTTTGGTGTGTGTTTTTCCCTTGCAGAATGATTCTGCTTTTATTAAAAATTTTACATAATTGAGTACTCAGGAAACATTCGTTAATTTTACTGAAATAATTGAAAATATTTAATCATGAGTCACATCCTGTTTGATATGTCTTAACTCTGTGTGTGTGTGTGTGTGTGTGTGTGTGTGTGTGTGTGTGTGTTTGGGGCATAGGGTTTTGGTAGCAAACAGATTGACTCTTTAGAGTCTTCATATTCTTTTTTATTTTCTGGCAGATGCAATAGGTAGCATTTTTCTCTGTGGAAATATTTGTGTATTTTCATATGTGTAAGTTTTCACTTGCTCTTGCTCTTGTTGATAGACTTCCACATTCGCTTTGAAAACTAGTAGAAATAGTCTGATGTGGTGGCGCATGCCTATGATCCCAGTTATTTGAGAGGCTGAGGCAGGAGGGATTGCAAGTTTAAGGCCAGTCTCTACAACTTAGCAAGACTCTGTCTCAAAATAATAATTAACAACAACAAAAAAGGGCTGGGATCTAGATCAGTGGTAGAGTACCCCTGGTTTCTATCCCCAGTACTGCCGAAGTCTGGCTGGGCACAAAATCACGAGCCACCACACACCTTGTAGATTCAAACAGCAACTCTTTATTCTCGAACTGTCACCAGCACTTTACACACACGTTTCTGGGCAAAATCCACGCTCTCCTCCGGGCTCTGAATCCCAAATACTCTCTGAATCCCGAGAGAACTCAACGGGAACTCAAGGAGCGGGTGCCCCGGGAGGCAGCAGGATTCGCCCTATTCCCAGCAGGATACACCTTAAACCTGGAACTGCCCTAAACCCAAGGAGCGCCCTAAACCCAGATCTGCCCTGGTCCTTGAGCAAGGTCACCTTACATGCAATGTCACTGCAAATGACCTGGGTCATGCCTTGCGTCATTCCTACTTGGCAATGGCTCTCAGCACAGTACAAAAACAATAGCAAAAAGAGAAAAAAGAACTGTAGTTGCTAAATCTGAAATTTGTTCAGATAGGCATCGGCAACGAGTAACAGCTAGTTCTTATAGAGATGACTATATTAAACCAAACCTAGATTGGAGGGACTGACATAGTCACGATTAGACCCATCTGTTAGTAGCAAAACTGATGACTTTGTGTTACTTACTTTGAGTCATACCCTTTGGTCTCCCCAACCTCAGTAAAGAAATAATGAGTTTGTAAATACTGTATCTGGAGTTCTCTTAGAGCTCTAGCTTCACATAGAAAAGGAACAACTTTAATAAAATTTAAACAAATTGATGTCTTTACCTTGTTCCTTTTGCTGGAGTTTATGTTTCAGAATAACCATCCACTCTTAGTCATTTAAGGAGAATTTCTTTTAATTCATTCACCTTAACTATCAAAAAGTGACCTTCCAACTTCTATTATGTAATGGGTTTTTCTCTTGGTGGTACTGGGTTTGAAGCCAGGGCTATGCAGTGCTGGGCTGTACCTGAGCTGACTTCCCAGTCCTGTAATAACTTCTTCCTAATGCAAGAATGTTTTTTTCAACTTCTTCTTTTTTTTTTTTAATATTTATTTTTTAGTTCTCGGCGGACACAACATCTTTGTTGGTATGTGGTGCTGAGGATCGAACCCGGGCCGCACGCATGCCAGGCGAGCGCGCTACCGCTTGAGCCACATCCCCAGGCCAAGAATGTTTTTTTCTCTGCTGGCATTTTCTCTGCTTAACCACTAAGAAACTTTCATTTCTTTAGATGGTTGGTTTTTAAATTTATATTATGTAGTGCTTCTGTTAACCTCTGCTTACAATTTGGAGTTATGGAGTTATGTTTCCAAGTTTAATTTTATTTATTTATACACACACACACACACACACACACACACACACACACACACACGTTTGCATTGGTTTATCCTGGCTTTCCCAGTCTTTCTGTTTCTCTCATGGTGAACGATGAGTGTTCACTTGGTTGATCCTTTATGTGGATAGCGCTTTTCCCTCCTTTTTCCATGTGGTTAAGGCGATGTGTGTGGTGGTGGGTTTTCTTAATTTTAGTGAAGTGGAAATGAAAATAGAATTAGTTGAATGTGTAATATTTGTCAATCACCTTTGTAAGGGAGTAAGGAAATAAGCTTAATAAGAAGACTATGAAATAGGACCATATGATTCTTTTTCATTATAGTATATATTTTTATTATACTTTATTTAGAATACCTGATCTGCATAGAGTACTACCATGTTAAAGTAGAATAATCTTACTAAAATAACAAGTCCTTTCTATGTTCTTGTGTTTGTTGTAGGATCACTGCAACATAATTCTTGAGTTTGCCTCTCTGGGGTGGTTTTATTGATACATGTGAAAGGTACATTTGAAGAACATTTAGAGTGCTGACCTGGCCATGTTATTTAGCTACTGAAGTTTTTATTTTAAGGTCTTAGTCATTTTTGAAAAGCAAAAGAAAGGAATTTTTGACTGAAAAAATTTTACTCTTGAAACTGTGTTTCTTTTTCCCTTGGGCAATAGTTTTTTTTTTTTTTTAAAGTTGAAGATGTAGAATCAACAATTTAGCAGGCCTTTTAAAAAGTGCTCCTAGTGTGTCATGCAACTGTGTCCAAAGGTGGGCAAGCTGTGTCTGATCTTACTTATTTCACAGTCTGTAACATCTTCTGTGAAAACTCAGAATAGTCCTTGGATTTTGTTTTACATGGGCTGGAAGGAAGGATAATATGGCCGTGGGAATGCTTACTCCCTGGAAGACACTCTTGTGATAAGGAAGGGAACTAATGAATATTGAGGAATTTATTTTGTGCCAGTTTATGAGGCATTTTCATATGCATGATCTTAGTTATTAGTCGCAGTAATGCTGTGATTTATGCAGTTTTCTGAATCTCGTGAAATTCCAGCAAATTGACAAATTCAGGGTTACACCAATGCAAAGTGATGGCTTAAGCTGACTTTAAATTTGTTCTGACTTGGTTTTAAGTGTTAAAAACATAGGACTTTAGACCTTGTTGACCTCAGAGTTTTCCAGTACAAGCTGTTGCTTGGAGGTAGATGCTTTTAGCATTTCAGGTAAGTAAATAAAGGGGAGTAAAAAGAGGCCTAAATTCTGTAAAATCTAACCATTTATAGGAAACGGGAAGTTTGTCATTTATAAAGCGTGAAACTCAGAAAAGGCTGTCCTTTCAGATATGTGGGATGAGTGTATGGCCGAAAGGATCTTTGTGGCAGGGCCATAACGCAATAGCAGTTTGCCATGACCTTTCTCAGTGTGGTGGGCAGGAGGGAAATCACAGGCCAATACAGCTGGCAACATGTGATTCTTTCATTTTCAAAAAAAGAACTGTTGGGTTCTTTTCTCAAGTCACTGCCTAGAGATAAGCAGTTAAACAAACTCAAGTTCTGAGAAGCACAGCATGTGTGTTAGGAGCACTTACACCCAAGTGGATCTAGATTGAATTGTTTGACCCAGAAGGGAGGACCACAGTATTCTGTTAGGTCGCTGGCCTTAACTGTGTATTTTTTTTCATATTCAGCATTTACTGATTTAGAAACAATCAGCAACAGCAGTAGTCTTTGATAATGAGAAAGAAAGGATATTTATACAATCTTCACAAAGTTGATTAAAAAAGAAAAAAGCCTAGAGGGACAGCCAGTATCTATATGGTAGAACCAAGTGTCCAAAAGATTGTCTTTATTCCACATATCTACTAATGGGACAAATGTAATAGGAATAAATATGAAGCCCTGCCTTGAGATTAAAAAAAAAATAGATTGGTAGATATTGAGAGGGGAGAGGGGAGGGCTTGGCAGTACTGTGACTGAAAAAGAGCTGGATATTTTGGTGTAATAAAGTTAGTATGGTGTCTAGGCTGACTTGCAGAAGCCTTGTGCCCAGATTAGGATAATTAACATTTTTCACTGTTCTCTACCTTCACCAGAGATGTGTGAAGGTAGAGATAGAATTTCACCAAGTTGCCCAGGCTGGTCTTGAACTTAGGGATCATCCTGCTTTAGCCTCCCAACAACCTGGGCAATGCATTTTTAGAAAGCTCAAGAACTGAAAACACTGAAGCTATTACAGAGTGGGTAGCTGGATGGGGCTAAATGTGGACATCATGCTGTACTGGTAATGGCTTGAACAACTGGGTATATTTAGTCTAGAGAGAAAAAAAAAATAATATGTTGGATTTTTGGAGATCTACAAAATGATCTCCACTGTAGGCAGAACTTACGTTATTTCACAAGAAGTGTATGTACATTACAGGGGTAATATATTTAGTTCTACATAAGGCTTTTCAGACATTTTATAAATCCATTACATTTCCAAATAGGGAGCCCCATCTCTAGAGCTAAAAGCAATCTCTCAGATTAGAGCCACATGACTTCTCCAGGCAACACTTTCCAGTGGGCAAGTTTTAAAATTTTTTTGTCTTGACAAACCTTAGATCAAAAGTTTTCAAAAGTGTGGTCTACAATCCACCATGGAATGGGGGTGGGAATGAGTCCTGTAGACCCTTTCAGGTGGGCTCAGTGAGGTAAAAAAATCTGTTATCAGGACTTAATTCGTCCTTTCCTCTCTGCATTGACATTTGAACTGATGGTAAAAAGCCAAGGTGAGTGATCAGTGACTTATGATCAAGGCAGGGGCTATTTCATTTTTAGAAAATCAAACCTTAACTTTTTTTTTTTTTTTAAAGAGAGAGAGAGAGAGAGAGAGAGAGAGAGAGAGAGAGAGAGATTTTTTAATATTTATTTTTTAGTTCTCGGCGGACACAACATCTTTGTTGGTATGTGGTGCTGAGGATCGAACCCAGGCCGCACGCATGCCAGGCGAGCGCGCTACCGCTTGAGCCACATCCCCAGCCCCAAACCTTAACTTTTACTCATGTTCTTGATGAAAGAGTAAAAATTACTGATTTTGTAAAATCTTGATCCTTCCATACATGGCCTTTTAATATGCTGTGAGAGAAAATGGCAGGTAAAGCACTTCTGCCACATAAGATGGTTGTCTCAAGGGAAAGTCTGTGTGTGGTTACTTGAGTGATGTGCTGAACTGTCCACTTTTTGGGGGGTGAAATAGCATTTGTACTTGAGAATAAGTGATGAACGATAGATATTGAGACTATTAATTTGGCAGATACGTCTTCCAAAGTGGGCAGAGTGAGCTTGTCAAAGAAAACTGTGACAGTGTCTCTCCAGTGTTTGTCTTTCTGGTGTTTAGAACCTATCAATTAATTTATTTATGGTACTGGGAATCAAACCTGGAGCACTCTACTACTGAGCTGATTCTTAGCCCCTTTTTATTTTGAGATAGGATTTTACTGAGTTGCGCAGGCTGGTCTTGAACTTAGGGATCCTCTTACTTCAGCCTCCCAACATCCTGGGCATATGGGTGTGTGCCACTGTGCCTGGTCTGTGTTGTCCAATTTTAATGCTTTTGACAAACTTGTCTTAAATTCTGAAAAAAAAAAAACAAGTCACCCAGAGTCCCATTGTCATAGAATTGATTTAGTATTGTAAAAGTTGTATAGAATACTTATGTGTTATTTATGTTTGTCCACTTTGATTGACTTCACTAGACATCTTAGTTCTGTCACACTTTGGAGATTCCTTTAGTCTTTTGTCTTTTGAGTTTATGGCTTTTATTTCTTAGAGGGTGTTTGTTTTCTCTAACCTTGTGTTTAACATATGAGGGATTTCCATTTTGGATCGTCTTCTTTCAACAAATATTTGAGAGCTGTGTTAGATGTCTAGCAACACCCCTGCCCCCCACTCCCTGCCTTTCTCAAACAGCCATTGTTGAAATTATTTGAACAGAGAACTATCTTTTCAGGGATGTTAAAAAAAAATTCTTTTCTAGTTTGTATCTTATAATGGATCACCCCTGCGTTCTACCTAAGAGCATAAGAGTTTATGATATGGGAAAACTTCCAAGAAGTATCTGGCAGAATCAAATGATTTTACTTTTAGAATTGTAGGATTTTGCAGGCTTATTGGTCACTCAAATTGAAGATAGTCACATTCAGGTTTTTCACCCTACTTTCTGATTGGAGCCTTGGGAGTAAGTAGGCAAGAAACCTGTTAGTTTCTCAGCACAAAGGTTTGTGCCATTTGTTAGTTCATTCAGTTAGAAAAACGTTTATTAAACATGATGCTACTCTAAGGAGTTAAAAGAGCGATGTTGCTTCTATTTAGTGCCTATTTATTCGCGTGGTTAATATGGTCAAATCTTTATGACGTTTATGATTTTATACTCATAAAATTTCTTAATTTGGAGCCTCAAGAGTTGCATTCACATATTGTTTGTTTTATATTTCCACCAGTAGAGTGAGCACAGGTTTAGGTAGGTTCAGTAGACAATGGTGATAGAATTGGTACATGGTACCAATTGGTACAGCTTAGATGATCTATCAGTTATGAAAATTGCACGTGATGAGTTATGATAAAGTCTTAAAATTATTTATATAAGTTTTTCTCTAAAAAAATCAACATTTTATCTTGAATATTTAAAATGTGAAAAGTGCTATATAGAAATGTCTTCCTTTCAATAAACATTATTAAATAAATTTGTTAATTCACATAGATTTTTATAAACTATAGTTCATCAGTTCCTGGAACAAAAGACAGTATTATAGATATTAACATGATCAATGCATAGGGAAAAAAAAGAAATGTTAGCAGTGAAACAATAATGATAAAGTGAAGAAAATAGAAATTGAAGCCAGCAAAGACTGCACTGGAATATCCACATGGCAGTAGCACAGTCTTTTTCAGCATAGTTAAGTTTAAATGGTTACCATTTGATATTGTACCTTTAGGTCTTTCTATGATAATAATGTGAGGCCTGAGTGATCTCCCTACAAAATAAATTACTTTTAAGTGATGACTCTTATTTAAACAAGATTTTTAAAAAAGTATAAAGATTATGAGAAAAATTAAAACTCCAAATATGTAAGTCAGCATAACTCTAAAAGGCAAAATGAATGTTATACAATATCTGCTGGCTTTTGATTGTGAATTTTTAAAAAAATATTTCTAAAGCCGTTGATATTTATTTATTTATTTATTTATTTAGCTAGCTAGCTAAGAATCGAACCCAGTGCCTCACACATGCCAGGCAAGTGCTATATCGCTGAGCTCCAGCCCCAGCCCATGATTTTTTTTTTATAAGAAGATCATATATATCCTTAATAGACTGCATCTAATATATTGACCCTTGTGCTCAAATTCTTTTTGACCCGACAGTTGTTTAAAGTGTCTTTGTCTGAGGGATTCTTTCCATATGTAAAAACAATATCAATCATTTCTTGCTAGCAATTCCATGCCCTAGTATCTTTCTCATTTTTATTCTAAAAATAAATTAAAATACACTCTTATATATAAAATATTATTCATTTCAAGGAGTTTCTTTATTTTCTGAATTTTTGTCTTCAATCCATTTCTTTATAAACTCATCTTTAAACTTTTGTGTCTTTAAAGCACAGTCTGGTTTTTCAAGGTTCAAGTCTGGAATAGAATCTTATTTCATGATATAAACTTATTGGTCATGTGCGAAGAATTTAATCTTTATGCATCAAGTCAAAGGATGAAAAGTTTGATCACTAAAGAGCTTTTTTCACGTTTCCAATTCAGCGAAAAATAAGGAATATTTTGCAGGTTTGCAGCTGTAAAACACCATAGTAGATTTTCCTACTGTATGGTGCATACGAATTTTAGTAAGCCCTTATTCACTCATTCTTTAGTCAGATATTAAATGTTCAATTTGTGCCAATTACTACATTTAGCCCTATAATATATACAGTTATATATTATATATAATATGTTATATATAATATATATTATATATAATATAGTTGTGAATGAAAACAAACTTGGTTTGTGCAATTATTGAATTTAGGTTATTGATAGGGCAAAGAAAGACAATAAAATCATACAAATAAAAAAATAGCAACTAAGCACAAATGCAAGTCGTATAGTGCTATGTAAACATAGAGATACAACATAAGAGGAGGTCAGGGAAGTAGTTTATTTGAGGAAGTGCTCTACCTACTGATACAGTGTGTGTGTGTGTGTGTGTGTGTGTGTGTGTCTGTCTGTCTGTCTGGAAATTAAACCAAGGACTCACTCATCTAAATATGTTCTTCACTGAGCTCCAGATCCAGACCTGAACTGAGATTCGGAAAATAGAATAAACTTAAATCAAATGAAAAGAAGGCTAACAACATTGACAGAAAGGAGTGTAGTCCTTGGCTGCTGTAGATCTATCTCAGGATGTCTCATGGAAGCTTTGGTAGAATATTTGGAAGTGTGGTATCAGGTGAGATTGATCTGGGGAGAGATAAGGGTAGATCAGGCAGAGTCACGCTGCAGATAGGTTTCTAGTCCATAATAAATATTTGAAGATTTGGGTCTTTATCTTACAAACAGGTAGAGTCTATTTTACATATTTTAATCAGGAGCCGTGTAGAAGTGTTTGGATGGGGTTGAGACAAAAATGGTATGTATTTGGTACAATGGTACCAATGATATGTATCTGGCATTGTACCGTGTGTTCAAGTTAGGCAAAAGTGGGTATAACCAAAAGTAGACATAGGCATTCTGGTTAGAAAGCTCTTCCAGTTCGCCAAAGAGATCATGAGACCGTTTTCATTGTCTTATGTCCTCATTCTTGTGAAGATCCTTGGGACAGGGTCTCAGTCCTTTCTTGAGGATGGATTCTAGCATGGTTTCATGTCAGGAGTCTGAAGCTTGTTTCTTCCAAAGGTTTACTGTAACATTAGTTCAGAGGATTGGATTTCTTTGGATGATTAATACTGACTCATAATCTAAAAGCAGGTATATGAAGGTTAATATTCTTAACTGTGTATTGTGATATGCTTTTGGAAGACTGGTTAAAAATGTATATGAATTTAACATGATCCTTAATTTTCTATAGCTGCACTTTGTGCAAGTTATTACTTTGTCAATGAAAACTTCTGACATGAACAAATGACTAAAAGTAAATATAATTTGAAATATTTGTTAGTGCTGAGTAGTTCTTGATGTGCATATTAGGTATAGCTTATCTTTCAGATGTTTAAAATTAATTCTATACTTCAGCTTAAATTCTGCTTCTTAATCATTGTAACTAACAATACCCTTAAAAATGCAGTTTATGATAAGCAAAGTAACCTTGGTCAGCAGTTATTTATCAGCAATCTATGATCCTATGTGTATTTGGCATTTATTTGTACTGAAGCTATTGCAGAAAACTAGTGCCCTCTTTGGCCAGTGTTACTGAGTGTGAGAGATGATGCCTGCAGCCTTTAGCTGAATAGCCACCTGTTTAGATTGTCTGTTCTTAAATGTAGCAGTTCATGTCACATCACTCAAAAGCAGCCTTTGTAGCTGTAGCGGACTCTGCTTTGGTTCAGTAAACAAACAAAAGTGTTTCTTTTTCATATTTGATCGCTGTATTCCTAAATTTCCTTTTGTTGACATTTTCCGCTTTCCCTTTTCTTTTTTGGTACTGTGTATTGGACCCAGGGGGCACTTATCCACTGAGCCCCATCCTCAGCCCTTTTAATTTTTTATTTTGAAACAGGGTCTCACTAAATTGCTGAGGCTGGCTTTGAACCCTCATTCCTACCTCAGCTTCCTGAGCCACTGGGATTATAGGTGTGCACCCCATAGCCACCCTTTGTGTGTAGGATTTTGGTTGAGGAAAATGAATCCATTGTGGGCAAGTGAATGATCTGAGTTGTTAAATACATAGTTATGCCTCTCTCTGAAATATAAAAGTAAAACTATGTAGGAGGGGATTATTCAGTTTATTTATTTATTTTTTTTGATGCACACTTTCACGTAGTGCTGATGGGAAAAGAATGAAGTGGATATGATCAAAGATTACGAGCTGGAGGAGCAGGAATTAAGTGGCTGGGGTTAGCAAATCCAAAGTATTTGAACCCAGTCATAGCTCATGAATCTGTGATAGTACCTGTTTCTTTTTAAATATATAAGAATTCTGAGCTGGGCACCATGGTGCATGCCTATAATCCCAGCAGCTCCTCAGCTAAGACAGGAGAATCCTGAGTTCAAAGCCAGCCTCAGCAACGGTGAGGTGCTAAGCAACTCAGTGAGACCCTGTCTCTAAATAAAAGACGAAATAGGATGGGGATGTGGATCAGTGGTTGAGTACCCCTGAGTTCAATCCCTGGTATCCTCTACCCCGCACCCCAAAGAATTTCTGATGACTATTCTGATAAATTTATAAAGTTCAACTCTTGTCATTGCACTTTTTCTCCTATGAAAAACATTTTCATTTTTACTTCTTTCATTATACCATATCTTAATTGATTGAAAAAATATTTTATTCTTTGGATGTTATAGGATTAATTAATATTGTTAGTGTGAATTTGATTTCCTTAATCTAGTCAAGACTTAGCAGTTTGAAGGTATTACTGGAAGATCAGTTTATACTAGGGAAGAATGTATTTCATAAAAATTTTAAGAATACAGTGTTGGGTACCGTAGCACATGTCTGTAATCCCAGAGGCTCAGGAGGCTGATGCAGGAGAATCATGAGTTCAAAGCCAGCCTCAGCAATGGTGAGGTGCTAAACAACTCAGTGAGACCCTGTCTCTACATAAAATACAAAATAGGGCTGGGGATGTGTTTCAGTGGTCGAGTGCCCCTGAGTTCAATCCCAGTACCCCCACCTCCCAATTTTAAGAATACAGTATGAGTTTAATACATATAAAAGCAAAAATTGTCCTCAGTGTACTTTCCTATTTAGAAGACCTTTTGTAAATACTTCTTTCTATATTCTTTAAAATTACTCACTTTATAAACAGTGCAGTTATTTGTGAATTTTTATTATGTGAAGAGAGATAAGTAATGAGTCTTAGATTTTATGGCTTTTTTAATTCATAAAGATGATATCATAATTAGCTAATTGATTTATAAATACATGCTTTTAGTATCCTCTGTTACATGTAAGCCTATTTTTGTTTTTGTTTTTGCAAGCATACTAGGCAGTTTTGTTTATATTCAGTTACTATTTGAGAAGAAACAGTTAAGCAAAGGTAATCTTCAGTCTTGGTATTGTCCTGCAAGTCACAAAAAATACTGAAATACTGTATTTTGCAGTAAAAAAAAAATGTCTGGATTTAATAAGACTGAACTTGACCTTTTATCAATTATAATGTTGAGATATACAGTTAAGGAGAAAAATAGTTGGGGGGAGGGGGGACACCTGGTCCTAAAGTACAATTTATAAAGAATTGCATATAAAAATTAAGTTAATCAAATTATGCTTGAGGTATAGCCTAGTGGTAGAGCATGTGCTTAGCATGTGCAAGGCCCTGGTTTCAACCTTTAGCACCAGTGGAGTGGGAATCATCAAATTTTATTATTTCTGTAATTAATGAGAAGATACATGAAATTTTATTGCTTCTGAAACAATCTTAGAGTTACTGTCTAGTACTGATGCAGTTCTTTTCAGATCATTGATTAAAAAATATCTAGGTTAAGTTGAAGACATGACAATATTGAAAAATTCAAAATATATTTGGGCCTGAAAGACATTGAGCATGAAATGGCCCTTACCCGCAAGAGGAAATCCATAGATGGAGTTTACATGAATAACCATGCAGCCTTACCCATACCCAATCCTGTAGTATTAACTTACACCTGTGTGGATACTCTTGTGTCAAAAGACAAAATTACAACAAATTTAATTATAGAGCTAATTGGCTTTTATTCATGATTCATGAATTGGGTCGGCCTCCATTCTATAAAATAGAATGAGAACTTCCAATTGGCAGCCGCAGACCAGTGTGCTTTTTTTAGGTGGGAACAAGGAAACAGAACAGAAGGAAAAAAGCTGTTGGGTTGGCATCAGGTTACTTGAGGTTACTTTTTTTTTTTTTTGATAAGGGTCAAAGAAGAGGAGATTTCTTGTTCTGACTCAGATTGGAATCTCTTGTTTTCAGAAAAGACAGGTCTGTTTGTGATCGTCTGCTCCTTTAAAGGTTGTTTGATTTTGTGGCATTTAGCATGAGTGACTCCATTTTGTTTAACACTTGAAAGATTGTTTTTCTTTTCATATGAACCATTCACAAGAACATAGTCATTGACTGAGAACAGTAGGTTAGAATATGGTATGGAGAGGAAGGGAGAGACAGCATATGGATAAATAGTGAAGAAGCTTGTTGAGGGAAAGGACTAGGAAAAAAAGAGTGGATTCACTCAGGTTATTTATAACATAAGCATAATGAGGCCATTTAATATTCAAGCTGCATCTCTTTGGTTTGTTAGTTTAGATATGGTTTTTCTGGGAAGGCTTTCCTGGCCCTCCAGTTTGAGCAGGTGCCCTGACCATTGTTTGGCATCTTATGCTTAACCCACAATGACTTTGCCTGTTTATGTTGTTGTTGGTTGAATCTAGCTCCCCTGTAGATGGTAAGCTTCTTTTGAGGGAGGGGTTTTGTATTACTCATCTTTTAATCCTCAGGGTCCAGCAGTTAGTAGGCACTCAGTAAACGTTTGTTGAATTTAATTGCTTTATTTAGTTTCCAGATATTTTTGGGAGCAGCTATGTGGGATTATTTAAATGTTAATCAGAAGATTTGGGGGTTAGTACTGGGAATTTCCTGAGAATTGTATCAAACTCCAAGATTTTCAAACTGTGTTCTACCAAGACCTTACATGCTCCCAGAACTGCTTCAGGAGTTGACACTACAAGTAGAAAGTCTTTATCCACTTTTATCCATTTTATATTAGAGGCCATATTGTAGCCAACATGCTGCTAAAAAGTCTGCGAAATGAAGGTCTCTTCTCTTTCTGCAGATGGGAGCTGGTATCCAAAGGGCCTAAATGACTTGTTCCCTTTCACACAACTAAGTAGAAAGAGAAGCAGATCCAGCTTCTTCTTGCTTTACTTCGCACTGTTTCCTGCCAGGCCATGCAGCGCAAGGCCAGAACAATTGCAGTGCTCTCCAGCCTGTTTTGATGAGAATTTATCACTATTGTGATGTTTCTGGCCCACACAAATGGTTTCATTTTGACCTATTTTTTCATTCTATAGCATTAAAATGTATGTTGATAAAAAGAATAACAGTTTTTAAAAAAAAGCTTGGGGCTTAAAAGTTAGTTACTATTTTTTAAAGATTTATTTGAGCCTTCTAAATTCCTTTTGAAATTTCTGTCTATTTGTAATGGAACTTGACCTGACAATGTGTTGGTGATTTGAATCATAGGGTTATTGGAAAACTCAGTATAAACATGACATAATTATTTCTGAGTTTATATTATTTTTGTTCTTGTGCAACTAGTACATTAATGTTCATGGAAAGGAAATCACAGAATCTGCATAACTGATTCCATGTGGCCAGAGGCAGGCAGTGGGTCCTTAAATGAGACAGAGATGAAATTTTAATGAAATGTACAGTATTTGTCAGGGCCACATCAACTCTTTATTTTTTCACACTGCTGCTTTGAAATAAAGAACAGGATGTGGTGCATTTGTAATTCTTTCCTTGTGAGAATCATTTTTAAGTTGAAGATTTAATTTAGAAAGCAAGAGAAGATGCTATTTTGAAATTAAATATAGATGCTGCTAAGATGATCTATAAACTTTATTCACATAGTACCACTTTTCTAAGACATTTGAATGAATACACTTTATGTTCTTTTAATATTAGATCCTTTCCACAGATGTCATCTCATAAAAAAAGATATCAATGTTGACAGTTTAGTGCTTAAAATCTCCACAATTCAATTAAATTATAAGTTGTAAATGTATAGGAATGCGAACTTTAGTTTAAAGTGATAAGAAATTAATATGGTTTTTTAAAAAAGATTATGTGCTCATCTTCCTAAGTCTAATTATATATAAAAATAATGAGAGGAAATTGTATTTTGGTGTTATTTAGGCCATAGTAGATTTAAGATGGAACTCAAATCCATCCTGCAGCTTTTTCTGTCCATTTGGTTAAAATGTATTGTGGCATTCTCTGGGCAGACAGCCAGGTCTAAAATAAGCACTTCTATTGAAACAGTTTTTGTGATGTCTATATAAACTCTGAGATTGGGATCTTTATTTGTTGAACATAATAATCTTAGGGTCTCTTCTGTGATATTTGGTTACACAGAAGAGAGAATTTATTTGTTTATTTTATTTTAATAAGTCTCTAAATATAGTATGTTGCCTTTTTTTTTATAACTTAGAAAAAGCTCAATACAGAAAACCTTCTCGTAGAAAATTATTGAAGTTGGTGATTTTTTGAAACTGATGTTGTTGTTGAACAATGGTAGAATCCAGTGTGATTTTTTTTTTCCCCTAAAGAATAAGATGTTAAGAACTTGTTTGTTGAAGTGAAACATTTCTTTTGAAATTTCTGGGTTTGTTACAAAATAGAAAAATACTTAAATACAAATTAATCACTCTCCAGCTATATGATGTTATGTCAGCTTAATATGCCTCAGTATCCTCATCTATATAATATGGTATCTATCTTTACAGGGTTATAGAATTATTGAATAAAATAATGTTTTTAGAGTGATATAGTAAATTCTAGGGTTTGTTAATTTTTATTAACATTATCAGAATGCTAGCCATTGAGCATTACTTTTGATTCCTCATCTACTGACACCATTTTATCCCTAATTTATTTTTGACCTGTTGTTGGTGTTAGGTGTTACTTCTTATTTGCAAATCATGAGTCTTTTTGTGAATGGATCCTCATATATTATTTCTCTTTTCCTTTCAGGTTATCAGAGTTCATATCATGTAACACCAAAGCTGACTTATGCCTGTTGCTCCTGCAGATATACACATATGCCCCTTTCCTCTCACTAAAAAAAAGTGGGACCATGCTGAAATGAGCTCCAAATTTAAATAGCACAGTTTCTTCATTCTGAAGAACTAATCTCCAGTCAGAATTCTACTAGTTAGTTAATACTTGCAATATTAAATTCCAAATGTTCAGATGTTAGTTCTTCCATCCCATGGCCTTCATCTCCCCCTTTGTTTCATGTTTCGGTTGGCATGGGTTTTGAGATAAGTTCTTGCTTTGAGAGTATGTAGAATAATAGATGACATCATCTCTTTTCTGGATTTCTTCCTTGAGTTTTGCTTTATCAGTGTCTTGCTTGGTTCTGGATCCCTACAGCTTGCATCCTTAGACTCCTCATTCCCTTTATCCTTTACTATCTAACTTAATTATCGTTTACTCTGGACTGTCTTCTCATCAGTGAGTTCTGAAAACCAACATTCTGCCTCTGTCATCTCCATCCCATGTGTAATACCCAGATGCCTCTTTCCTTCTACTCCCTTGGTGCAGAGTACTTGCCTCACACTGACTTCGTGCCAAGGGCTAAGAGTTGACATTTTATCTTTTAGAACATGATGGGTGTCTCACCTTTTTTTCTGGAAGCACATTTTGAAATTTGATGAGAATAAAAGGTTATCTTTGTGGGAACCACAAATGTACTGTAATAATCTGCACTGTAGGGTTAGTATTGTGGGGCAACATTGGTTTATTCATCTTTGTGGGAGTTGATATCCTGCTTTAACCTATGTTTGCATGCTAATTTTAACAGTGGCACTAGGAAGCATGTACTCTTGCTCTCAAGGAGTTCAGGTATGTTGACAAAAGCAGAATTAGATAAAACATTTGAAAAAGCAAAGAATTGTATACTCCTGATAGACTTGGTTATGGGATAAAGCACAGGTCCTTCAGGAGTTCAAGAAATAGGGAGACAATAAGGGTTGGAGTACTGAAGGATTCATATCACTTTGTCCTTTTTCTCAGATATATAGTAGGCACTGTGCCAGTGTTGAAGATGTGTCTGTGAAGAGAGACATGGTCCCTGTCCTCAGGTAGCTTATCTTTGGGAATAAATTTAGTAAAGTCCATAATTACTAGTGTAGTGAGTATTATGAAAGGCATAACACTGGTGCTTAATAAAGGGAAGAAAGTGGAGGTGTGCCGAAGTATATGAAGGTAACGATGAAGAAAAGCTTTATTTGATTTATGTTTTGGTGGCAAGTACTAAGACTTTGCAATCTGAATTTTTAAGGATATAGCTTGACTACTATAATACAAGCCCTAAACCAGTAGAACTTAAATAAGATAAAAAAAAAAAGTGTCTGTATGTGTCTTTGTGTTTTTCTCAATAGAGAAATCCGACAACCCAGTTTTCCTGTAGTGGTTTCATGGTGTCAGGGATCCAGGTCTTCCTGTCTCACTGCTCTTTCATCCTCAGCGTATAGCTACCATCCTGTGCTGTGGTACTGCAGCTGTGTTGTAGGTTCCCTTTGCAGTGAAAGGAAAAGGAGAGGCTAGTTGAAGGCATATTGCTTCTATTTGTGCCCTATTAGAATTTAGGCACAATGGCTCCCTCTGCCTCTGGGGAGAAGGCTGGTAATTCAGTACCTGCTGGTCTTATATTCTCTGGAAGGGAACACTTGAGATAAAATATGAATCATAATTTCAAAAATCTAAGCTTAAATGCTTCTACAAAATACGTATTCAAATCTCTTCTGGGACTAGGGAAACAGCTCAGTGGTAGAGCGCTTGTTTAATATACATAAGGCCCTGGATTGATCCTTAGTACTTCCAGAATATAAACACAAACACCTCCCACCCCACCCCACCCCACTCTTAGCTTAAGCATTTCCTCTTAAACTTCATTTAATTATTTCACTTGGATGCTTTGATATTTAGAAATCTGGCTTGCAGTTTGTAGCATCCTTTTCTTAAAGTGGACACTAACGTTTGACTTTGGAATGAACTCTATTTTCTTCATTTTAGATAACTGAACTTCATTTTGGGCTATTAAAAGTTTTTTTTCCCCTTCCCCCTGAGGTATTGAAGACTTAACAGTTATACTATGCTGCCTTTGACTCCAAATTCCTTTATTACTTGATTTGGAGTTTTAAAAATGGCATCTTGATGGATGTGTTCATGTCTTTTATATATTATAGATATAAATGTTTCAAAGAAAAGTTACAAATTATAATTTATTTTTGCTAGAGACATTCATCATATAGTTGGAGATATATTTAGGTCTCATTGCAAAAGTTAAAAAAAAATGAACTGGAGTCTTAACATTGTCAATAACAATGCAAACTAAAATAATGTCACATTTTTGGAAAATAAAATCACAATACTTGAAAAAAATGAGGAAATTCTTTTTCTGAAAAATAAAAGTTTTAAGAAAAACGATTCTAGAGTGAATTGTTTTAGACACATGGAAATGTGTACAAATTGTTTTAAATAATAAACTAATTTAAATATAAATTTACATATATGGTTACGGAAATGGTATTTTATTTATTCTTCCCCACCTTAGTGTTCTAATCATCAAAATAGGTACTGATCCTATAATTCATGTCTTTAGTGATTTTCATTAATTTGAAAGAATGGATACTCAGAGCCTGCACTTGTTGGCTCTCCATATTTATGGGTTCATATTCAGGGATTCAGCCATATGCAGATTAGAAATATAAAAAAATTGTATATGTACTGAGTATGTACAGATTTTGTTCCCTTGTCATTATTCCCTATAACTGTTACAGTTGTTTACATAACATTTACATTGTACTAGGTAATATATGTAATCTAGAAATGATTTAGAGAGTATAGGAGAATGTATGTGGGCTATATGAAAATACTGTGTTATTTTATAAAGAGGACTTGAGCATCCTTGGACTTTAATATCCATTCTGAGCAATGTCTGTATTTAGGTTTTGTTTTGAAGGAAAAAATATTTCATGAGTAGAAGCTGCAAAGAATACTTCATATACCAAAAGTTCAAAGTTGTTTTAAAAAAATATGGAGTTTAGATGCGTGTGAAGCAGACACTTGTTTAAGACATCATGTGGTAAAATTTAATTCCAGCAGTAAAACTAGCATTGCCCATTATGCTATCAGGCTGGGATCAAAAAATGTTCTGATTCAGTGCAGTGAGCATTTTTTGAGCAAACATGAAATGCACATTCTGTGATTGAACTGTGTTTATGTTTGTTTTAGTAAATCTATTAACCCCTTTCCATTAAATCTAATTAAAGGAAATGGGATTTTGAAGTATTCAGAACTCTCCAAGAGGCATTTTTACCCCAAAATATTATTTATGAAAATTTGATTACTTATTTTCTATGGTTGGAAAAAGTAAAAGTTAAGGGTATGTGTCTTTTATGCAGTTTTGATACTTTATTTAATATTTTTACCAAGTTACTAGCACTACTGCTAAAAAATGATCTGGGATCCTCTGAGAACTGTTAGAGTCATTCTGAACAGAAAGGTTTCTATGTAAGGTGAATTTGAACTCTCAACACATGGAAAATATTTTACATGACACTATTTAAAAAAAGTAGAATTTTTCTTTCTTAAAAACAACTGTTATAGTTTTTTATTGGTTGGCAGGATGTCAAATCTGATTTATCATTATTAATGCCACTAATTTGCTTTGGTAATAATGGAGTCATAGCTCCAGGCTTGTTGTAGGTGTGAGGATCCATTGGAGAGAGGCTGTATAATTCAGTCATTAACAGCATGGGCTTTAGAGTCAGTCTTGGGTTACAGTCCTCTCTCTCCTGGGCACTAGCTGTATGACTTTTGCTTTGTCAAACCACTACATTTCATTTTCTTCATTTTCCAAGTGGGGAATTAGAGTCACAATACTACATTGATGTGAGGATTATGTGAGTTAACATGGAAATCACTTAGCACAGCACTGAGCTGATAGAAAATTTCTATAAGTATAAGCTGTTGTTAATGGTATCCTCTCTGTTTCTGCCATAGCTACAAGAACAATGCTCTGACGGCTGTGAGTTTTGTTGTTTTATCTACTATTCAGTATTTCTTTTTCTCATTGACAGTGACTGACATATATATATATATATATATATATATATTAGGACCTTCTTTATTTCAATGAAAGGGTTATTTGTTGCTTCTTTTTATTTAAATGTTGTCAACTTGTGGATGAGAAGAACCTGTAAGTCCATAGCACAATACAAGCAAACCTTCATTGTGCTTATGGGAAAATATATCCTAAGCAGAGAAAGAAGAATGAAACCAGTTATACTCCTTGTTCATTAAATTAGAAGGATTTTCTGCTTGATTACAAAATATTCTACATTAAAGGGAAGGGATTAATATAGAAGCAGAAATGTATATACTTTTGTCTAGACTCTCTTTCAAGAGAAATTATTTGCTTTCTGTTTGAAGGTTCAATCGGATTAGTGGCGTCATTTCTTCTAGAATGGACGTAGCTTGCTTTTTTTTTTTTTGGTTCCAGGGATTGAAACCAGGGGTGCCTAACCACTGAGCCACATTTCCAGCCCTTTTTATTTTGAGACAGAGTTTTGCTAAGTTGCTTAGGGCCTCACTAAGTTGCTGAGATTGCATTTGAATTTGTGATCCTCCTGCCTCAGCCTCATGAGCTTCTAGGATTACAGGCATGTGCTACTGCACCTGCTGTAACCTGCTTTTGATCTTCAAGGTTATACAACTTTTACCTTTAAGACTTTATTGAATATGGTAATAGTGGATTTTTGTTGTTAATGACATATAGGATTATTGGTATTTCAGAAATTGCTTTCCATTTTCTTCTCTGTAGTTCTTTGTTTTACTGTTGGTGGTGGGGAATTGATGTGACTACCTATTAGTGCTCGGTATCTGTTGTGCTCTGGCTTCCTTTTTCTTGGTTCTATGTTGCAATTTTTTAACTATCATGATATTATCTGGGAAAATGCTAGATTATAGAAAGGCAAGTAATTTTTCTTCCAGGTAAGCCCTCACCCTTCCAGTAAGCTCTGGGTATAGAAGAAAGTAAGACTGTTCAATCAAATCATTCTATCTTCCAGCAGCAGTATTAATAATACCAGCTAACATTTATCATGTAATTATTATACGTTATGTCACTTTCCTAATTATGTTACATACTAATTTAATCTTTAAAAACTCTGTGAGCCTTGTATTATTGTTAGCATTTAACAAATGAAGAACATGGAGAAGTCTAGTAATTTACCTGTGCCTACATAGTCCATATCCTAGTTATGACTGAAGTAGAAGTCTCATGGACCCAAAATTTATTTTCATTTTTTACAACTTCTATTTATGAAAAATTTCAAATATATGAAAAACTATGTAGGTTATTATAGTGGACACTCCACATACATTTTACCTACACTTAATAGTTAACAATACTTCGCTATGTTTTCTTCATTTATTTTTTTCTTGCAAGTTTTAAAGCAAGTTGCAGTGTGCATCTTTGAAAAAAAAAGTACGTCAATTTCATATTTCATGCTGAAATAAGGTCATTTTCTTGTTGACCATACTATGGTGCTCACACATTTAATTTAGTTATTTTTTCCTAAGTTTGCAGATTTTGAACAACCCTTCCCTTCTCTGTTTTTCCAATTTCATTGGGTTTTTGAAAAGACTAAATACTGTGACTTCAGATTCTTGCCCATGATGCCCTTCTGCTTTGAGGGACCGGTACAGGGAGGTGGTAAGCAGAGCTGAGTGTGAAAGCCCTAGGTGCTGTATGAAATATACCAAACTGTAGTTTACATTCTTCAGTGGTACACATGTACTTTAAATTGGGGGAGGGGGACTTCCTGAAGACTAAATTTGACACTATAATTACCTATCTCCATGCAAAGCAAAAAACCAAATAATATCTTATTATCTCTTGTTAGCAGGATATGAAACATTGCTGCTGTTAAAAGCTTGTTTAGAAATGGAAACAATAATATAATTCTGCTATACAATAATTATGTTAATAATTATCAGACTTTGCAAAAATTACTTTATATTCTTCTTTTATTCAGTAGAGAGTTACTGAGAATTTGCTCTTATTATTATTATTTTTTTTACAACTTTTGGGGACACTTCATATTGTGATTCTGTCCACAGGGAATTTTTGATCCAGTGGGATAGAGAACCTGCATGAAACAATTTCCACATAAGGTGGAGCTTGCGTATGTGTATGTGGCCAGTATTGGTAGTTAAGGAGCCAGATGAAATGGGTATTTGAAAGTTTAAATAGGTAGGATTTGGCTTCAGAAGTTGTTGGCATTTGGGTACCTTCAACAAACTGAAAAAGATACACACAAGTATAAAAATGAGAAAGAATTGAAAATAGTAGAGTGTTACTGAGTTTGAATACTTTTAAATTTAGGAAATGTACTTCCACTTTACCTTTTGCTTCCTGACGCCCCCTGCCCGCCCCCCATTGACTTTTGTCCTTGGAAATGTTAATAAGTGAGCAATACATTGGTGTGTATGGTTCCCGTAGTCTGTATAGGCAGATGATTATTATTTTACTTTCTGAAAATGACAGTTAAATCTGATTTTCCAAAACTTGCTGTAGATTTATTCCTGCAGTTAGGTCAGTTATAATGTGACTTCTTGTTGCTCTTTCTCAGCCACGCCATGGCATTCATCATAGCCACATTTTTTTCCTTAAAGGCCATACATAATATAGTTGGCACTGTTTTATTTCAAAATCAATGTAACAAAGAAGTTCCATTATATACATTTATTGTTAAATTTTAGTCCTAACCCCTTGCTAATGGAATTTCTTCATGATACCTTTTAAAATACTTTTTCATTGAATAAGCAATTTAAAGATAGGATGTGAAGAAGTGCTTTTCACTTAAGGCATTTAACAGTTCTGACATTTCTGTAGTAACTTAAGACATCTTTGATCTTGTAACCAATTATATATGAAAATTGACTTCTTTATGAAGACCTCTTAAACATTTCTTTTCAGTGACAGAAAATGTTATAATTAAATACACTCCCCCCACTTGATTTTTGGTTGCTGCAACCTAGTTAAAATGAAATTTAAATATGGGCCTAATTTATTCTCTAACTTTAGTTTTCTCTTGATAACAAGGTGATGTGGTAGACCTGTGGGGCAGTAGGATAGAGAGGGAACAACATGGAATGATATTAATAACCACTATGTGTTGGCTTCCTATTATGTGCCTATTGGAGTGAAAGGTGCTTTATATACCTTAGATCTAATTGTCAGAACAGCTGGTAGAGAAACTCTGTAGATTGCATTTATAAAAGAAGAAACTTAGCTTGAGAGAATTAAACGGCTAGCCTAAGACCATACACAGACAGGAAGACACAGATTTGCTTTTCAAATCTAGATTTACCTAATTCCAATGATTATATCTTTCCATAATTCTAAAGGGCCCATCAATAAAAACACATTTTCACTATTTTCTGGCTTAGAGTCCTGCAAACAAATATTGATAAAGGTTAGGAAATGCCATGTATAAAGCAGCAGACGATTCTGAGCAGGAGTTAGAGGAGGTGAAATCAACTGGAGAACGGAGGTGCGCTTGAAGTGCAGTGGGAGGCAGACCAGAATGGAAGCCCAGATCTGTTTATGGGAGGTTTGCAATGCCAGACGGGGAAATTGAAGGCTTTCCTGTTTTACTTTTTTTTTTTTTAAACAGAAATTTGGCTTACTAATTATAACAAGGTCTAGATGTTAACTAGAAGGAAAGGTGGAGATGACTTCTTTTTCTTCCTTCTTGGATTTGCTTTCCAAACTTTGTTATAATAAAATTTGAGTGTGTTGGCATGCTGACTCTACTGTAAGGGAAGGTAGATGCTAGCCTTAGGCTGACAGAAGAGGCTAGACACTTTGTGGCTTGTTGCATGTTGTATGAAGTTAATGTCCAGTGACCCAGCCTGCATGGTCAGCCAGAAAAAAGATTTGGCTTAGGGCCATATTGGTATCACAGCGATTTCAACGTCAGCTCTGATTCCAATTAAGTTTCAACAGAGATTCTTGCAGTTAGAGCCTTTCTTTTGACAGCTAAATCTCCATGTGTGCATTTTAAAACATGTATATACTTGAATTTTTTTGTATTTGATGCAATTCAAGGCAAACAGAGTTCATTTATTTTACTACCATAGCCAGTAAAATTAAAAAGTGTAATTATCAGAGACCAAATTCAAAGCAATGTCATTTTCTTTCTGTCTTCCTCTCCTTCAGCCTCTTCTTTCCCTCCTCCTAACCCTTTTTTCCTTGAACATTTATTTTATCATTGACCTGTCCAGTATGATTGCTAGCCAACTCCCGACACAATGGGGACATAAACAAGAAGCCTTCCATTTCCCACGCACTCATCTCTAGCCAGATCATTCTCAGTGCCTAATATTATTTTCTTGATGCCTTTATTCCTGTTGTTTATTCTGCCTAGAGTTACCTGTATTCCTCATCTCTCCTCAAGTTCTCATTTTCTTATTCTAAACACCATTTACCTTTCAGGGTCTGACTTCATATTGTTGGGACATTTGGCATTTAGACTAAATGTCTAGCACAAATGCCAAATACCATTTTTTTTCTTGCTTGTTAAGACACATACTGGCTTTTTGAATATAGCCTGGGTTGCTCTTTATAAAGCCAGTCCTCTTCATCAAATGAGAATTAAAAAATATGTGGAGCATACTTCATGGATGGGTGATGAGGTGAATGAATCAAATATATTTTCTGACTATATGAAACATAGAATTATAGGGTTTTGGGAGGATATATTTAACAATAAGGCATGTTTGCTGAACATTAGGTAGTTCCTTCTGATAAGCCTATAATTTAGTGTACATAGGTAACTATATGACAAGATGTGAGAAGATTTTTAATATAAATGTGCTCAAGAATGCCTTTAGTCAGGAAAGAGTGGAGGAGGTCAGTCCTCTTGTAGGGGAAGGATATGGGTAAATTTTTATAGAAAACATGGTGTTAGTAGCCTCTACTGATGGAGTAGGGCAGCCTATTCCAGGTGCAATATGTGGCGCATGAGCAAAGGTCTGAATATAGGATGTGTTCAAAGCATCTCAAATGGTGGGTTGTTAGTGGGAAGAAACAGGCAGAGAAAACTGAACAAATAGGTGTGTGTGTGGGGATGTATAGTTCTAAGATCATTAAACAATTTTTAGACAGTGAAAAATTTAAAACATCAGAAATGTAAGCTAACTTGAGAAGTGGTGAGAAGAATAGCTCAAAGGCAGTACTGAGGGACAAATCTACATGGGAAGCTGAAGACAGAAGTTTTAAAGTATAGATATTGATTGGTTAGACGAATAAGGTCTCCATTTCCCTGCTGAAAGGCAAGTCCTGCTTTCTCCAGAGATGACCTAAACCTGAGTACTAACCCTTCTTTTAACTTTTCTCTTCCCCAAAATAACAAAAACAAAACAAACTACTTTTATTTATTTTTTTCAGATGCAAACAAGCTAACAGGTTTTCAGTATAGACTGTTGGAACTTTTAACATCATTTCCTTGATTTTTTTTTCTTTAGGTGGTTATTATAGAAATCATTTCTTTGTCATTGACATAAAAGTTTTTCAGACTTTATTTTCTCTTTATTTTTGAGCCACTTGCATTAATTAGCTGGTGTCATTTTGTAGAATAAAATTATAATCTACTAGCATCAATTATATAATAATAATTACAAGTCACTAGCATCAGTCATACAAATAATTTTAACATGTGGTTTTGTGCAATTTCATACAGATATATCTAGTATTTGCTCTTTTTAAGAACCAAAATATAATTGTAACTGGATAGGGTTCGTAGTTATTTGCACACTGAGAAATTCTAGAAGTACTTGGATTCTATTAAAACTTTCTTCTTCTGAACCTTCATATGAGTGTGTGTGTGTGTGTGTGTGTGTGTGTGTGTGTGTGTGTGTATGTATGTGTGTGTGTATGAATGAATGAAAATCAATGACAAAGTTTCCAACTGCTTGGGGGAAAGATCCATCTTTTGGCAGTATGTTTAATAATTTAATATTTTCATATTCTATTACTATGATAATTTCTTAGATGAAGGAATCATCTTTATTGTGTATTTTTATGACTACAAAATTATAACACATGCTCACTATATAATAACATTTGAATAGAGCCAGAATGAATGTTGTAAAAAGTGTAAGTCCCCTATTATTCCTTCTGTAAGGTAACAAATTCCAGTTTGGTATATTAAGTAGAGGTTCTTTTAAAGCCTAGAAATAAATATTTAGCATTCTCATATCATACTATTACGATTTCTGTAGCAGAGTTGTTAATGCAAGGTTGCCTTCTTCAGGTTGCCTTAAAGCCAAAGACTTATTTGTCTTAGAGACATAATTATAGGTTTGGATATATTTCACTATACGTTTTACAATAGTTGATTTTTGGCAAAGATAATAGAAACAGTGAAACAATTGTTTTACTTCTTAGTGCTACTGATAAAAATTACTCATGATATGAAGAATCTGATAAGTTAGTACCATCTGGTTATTTTTTTAAGTTTCAAACTCAGCAGTATACCTATGCATGAAAAATGTGAGATTCTCAGATTGTTGCTAAATCTGAGTATAGTGAAACCAAGTGCTATTTGTTCAGTATGTAAAATGATAAATGATATCAGTGTTTCAGATTGTGGCTATTTTTAAAATTTGCAATGGGAAAAGCAAAGAGGCTGTTTGGATAAGTTTAATGTTGGCTATGTTTTCTTAGTTTTAGCTTAGCTATAGTACTTTGGATTAGGAACTCTCATGAGCACCGAGTTTGCACAGTAAAAATTTGTTGAATATTGGTTAAATGAATATATAGTCATTCCTTGGTATCTGCAGGGTATTGGTTTCAGAATACCCTGTAGATACCAGAACCTGAAGATGCTCCAGACCCTTGTTTAAATTTTTGTAGTGTTTGCATAGAACCTTTGCTCATCCTCCTAAGTACTTCAAATCATTTCAAATTATTATAATACCTTCTATAATGTAAATGCTAAATAGTTGCTATACTGTATTATTTAGGAAATAATGATAAGAAAGAAAATTTTTCCCTAGTATTTTCAATCTGTGGTTGTTTGAATGCTTGGATGCAGAGATGTGTCTTCTCTGAGGCCATAGGTCCCAGGCTATAATTATCATTCTTAGGTCTGCAATAGTACCTTCTTGAATATACTAGCCCCAGCATAAATATTTGAATCATAGTTGTTTTAATAGACAAATATTTAATATTTTTGTCTTTATTAGACCTACCCACTCTTGAGCCTATTTAGAGAATTTTGTGAATTTATTTATTTATTGCATGCCAGTTTTTTATTTTATGAGAATGTGTGAAAGTTTTTATTTGTTCTAATTAGTTGAACATGATGATAGAATGTATTTTGACATATTATACATAGATGGAGTATAACTTCTCATTCTTCTGATTGTACATGATGTAGAATTACATTGGTTGTGTAATCATGTATGCACATAGGATAGTAATGTCCTATTCATTCTACTGTCTTTCCTATTTCCATTCCCCCCCTTCCCTGTGTTCCCCTTGCCTAATCCAAAGTAATTCTGTTCTTCCCTAGTCCCCCTCCCTGCCTGCTTATTGTGAATTATAGAGGAAACATTGGCCTTTGGTGTTTTTGGGATTGGCTTATTCACTGAGCATGATATTCTCCAGTTCTATTCCTTTACCCGCAAATACCATTATTTCGTTCTTCTTTATGGCTGAGTAATATTCTACTGGGTGTATATACACCACCTTTTCTTTATCCATTCATCTGTTGAAGGGCATCTAGGTTGGTTCCATAATTTACCTATTGTGAATTGAGCTGCTGTAAGTATTGATGTGGCTGCTTCACTCTAGTATGCTGATTTTAAGTCTTTTGGGTATAAACCAAGGAGTGGGATAACTGGGTCAAATGCTGGTTCCATTCCAAGTTTCCTGAGGAATCTCCATACTGCCTTCCACTATGGTTGTACCAATTTTTCAGCCCCACAGCAATGTATGAATGTAACTTTCCCCCCACATATGTAACTTTCCCCCCACATCCTCACCAAAATCTGTTGTTGCTTGTATTCTTGATAGTTGCCATTCTGACGGAGTGAGATAAAATCTTGGCTAATTTTGATTTGCATTTCTAGAGATGGTGAGCATTTTTTCATATATTTGTTGATTGATTGTATTTCTTCTTCTGTGAAGTGTCTGTTCAGTTCCTTAGCCTATTTATTGATTGGTCGGTGTTAAGTTTTTTGTGTTATTTATATATCCTGGGGATTCATGCTCTATCTGAGGTGCGTGTGGTCAAGATTTTTCTCCCATTCCATAGGCTCTCTCTTCACGTTGTTTCCTTTGCTGTGAAGAAACTTTTTAGTTTGATTGCATCTCATTAATTGATCCTTGATTTTATTTCTTTTGCTTTAGGAGTCTGTATTATTAAGGAAGTCAGTTCCTGAGCCAACATTATGTAGATTTTGGCCTGCATTCTTTTCTATTAGGTGCAGGTTCTCTGTTCTAATGCCTAAGTTCTTGATCTACTTCAAGTTGAGTTTTGTGCAGGGTTGGGGAGAGAGGTTTAATTTCAATTTGCTACATTCAGATTTCTAGTTTCTCAGCACCATTTGTTAAAGAGGCTATCTTTTCTCCAATGTGTGTTTTTGGTGCCTTTGTCTAGTAGTATGAGATAGCTGTATTTATGTGGGGGTTGTCTCTCTGTTTTCTATTATGTACCATTGGTCTACTTGTCTGTTTAAGTGCCAATGCCCTTCCGTTTTTGTTAGTATAATTTAAGGCTCTGTAGTATAATTTAAGGTCTGGTACTGGGATGCCTCCTGCTTCACTTTTCTTGCTAAGGATTGCTTTGGCTATTCTGGGTCTCTTATTTTTCCAAATTAATTTCATGACTGCCTTTTCTATCTCTATGAAGAATGTCATTGGGATTTTAATAGGAATTGCCTTAAATCTGTGTAGCACTTTTGGTAGTATGGTCATTTTGACAATGTTAATTCTGCCTATCCAAGAGCATGGAAGATCTTTCCATCTTTTAAGGTCTTCTTCATTTTCTTCAGTGTTCTATAGTTTTCATCGTAGAGGTCTTTCACCTCTTTTGTTAGATTGATTCTCAAATATTCTATTTATTTGTCTGCTTGCTTATCTATTTATTTATTTATTGTTATTTGGGATAGTTTTTCTAATTTCTCTTTCAGTAGATTTATCACTGATGTATAGGAGCACATTTGATATATGGGTGTTAATTTTATATCCTGTGCTAGCCAATTAACCTTGTCAGAAATAGGAAAGAATTAGATTTTTCTTGTTTGATTTATTTATTTATTACAGAGAATATGGAACATGCTGCTAAAACATGCCACTTCGTTTGCAATTTTTAATTAATTTATTATTTTATTCATTTATTTTTTGTGGGGACCTCAGTAAGTTTAGACTTATAAAGTATGTAGAACTACTATATGCCTTTGCCTTTGACAGCCATATAATAGCAGCAGGAGAGAGCATAGAATCTTAGGACTGGGAGAGACCTTTAAAGATGAGGTAGGCCAAACATCCATTTCTCTGACTCAGTTCTAGAGAATCTGTTCTAGACTGTTTTCAGCCTGTGATGAGAACATCTTTGCATGCACACGTAGGAGTCCCTTTCTTGAATATATAGTGAGGCCAGGGATGGTGTGCATACCTGTAATCTCATTGACTTGGGCACCTGAGGCAAGAGGATCTTGAGTTTGAAGCCAGCTGAGTGAGGCCCCATCTCTAAATAAAATATTATTATTATTTTAAAAGGACTGGGGATGTGACTCAGTGGTTAGGTGCCTCTGGGTTCAATCACTGGTACAAAAAAAAAAAAAGGAATATATAGTGAGGTACCTGGAGGTTAAGTATTAACCTCCAGGTACCTCACTATATATATTTCTTGTTGAAGGTTTCCATCTACCATTTAGAACTGTTTTTGATTTGGTGGATGTTAGCATTGTAGCATTGCCTTGTCAAACCATAGATGTAGAAAACTAAACTCTCCATCCACTCCAAAAGCAACTTGTCTTTCAGAATTTTAATTATCTCATTTGATGGTAGGGCAGATACTGATTTGTTGATCTGAAGGAGATGATGTTGCTAAGTCAGTTTTATTTAAATGGCCATAGGAAGAAAATAGGATCATGTTATGAAGTTAGTGTACTAGCTACCAAGTCTTGTACTCAATGCTATTTTGGTAGATGCTTAGACATATGTAATTACGTTAGTAAGTGGTATGGGATGAAGTAAGTGGAGCAGTCACAGCATAGAAACGCTACAGTAATGCCATGAAGTATAACTGGCAGTGGTGTAGCATAGACACTTGATTGTTTGATAGGAAATTATCAAATCCCTTAGATGTGTCAACACACAGCAGTCAGAGAGAGGGTGCTTCATATTGCTTAATGCCTGTCAAGCTCAGTGCACAGACTACTTGTGTTTAGGGAAAACATAACCCATAAACATTTATGTAACATTTGTCTCTGCCAGAGACACTGTTTTAAGAGCCTTTACTTATTATCTAAGTTAATCCTTGAAAGTGTCTCATATAATATTTGGAGCTTCAGAGGACATATAGTAGTCCTCTTTTCTCTGTGGTTTCGATTTCAGATACCTTGGCCAGCCACAGTCTGAAAATATTAAATGCAAAAAATTCAGAAGTAAACAATACATATATCTTAAATTATATACTGTTTTTTGAGTAGTGTGACAAAAATCTCATCTCATCCTGCTTCATCCTGCCCATCCCTTTGTCCATCATATCCACACTGTATGTACCACCTGCCCATGATTTGCTTAGTAGCCATCTCATTTGTTGTATTGACTGTTCAGATATCAAAGTGCTTGTGTTTAAGTAGCCCTTGTTTTGCTTAACAGTGACCCCAAAGGTGTTGTAATTGTTCTGTTGCATATGAATTCATAGTAAAAAGCATAGTAGATGAGCTATTAATTATATTAGCCAAATCAATTACCTATTGACATGGAGAATTTATATTGAGAATACTCTGAACAGATTCCTTTTTTTTAATATATGCTCTTTGGTTCCAGGATTCTTTATATGAAGAAATAGATTTGGCACAAAGATCAGCAGTCTAAATTTGATGTTGGAATCACCCAGAATTTCAGAAAGGGAATCTGAAGTCATTTTCTGGTTTGGACTTTGTCAGGAGATAGGGAAAATTTGAGGACTATTTGGTCACCAACTTTCCCTCTCACCTAAATGAGGATGTGGCCTTCCTTGGTGATCATTGCCTTTGGTGTAGGAATCAGGATGCTTATTGTCAGACATTCCTTTAAATGCAATTATATGGATTAATGGTGTTAGTATGTCTGAATTGGGAATGAATCCTTCAGGGAAATAGAATAGCAAGAGTTTTTCAGCACAGTCAGGATTCTTCTCATTGTATGGATTCCTGCAGCAAAGGAAAAGCCAAGCAAACGTGTGCTGTACATTGTGTGTTCTGTGGCTCTGTGTAGCCACCTGGCTTCTGTTCATTTCTGTATCATTGACTCAATAATTGGGAATTTAAAGGAGGTGTATGTATATAGTCTCTGAGCCAATATATAACCTATTTTTATAAAGGTGTAAATCAGTTTGATTTTCATCCTGCTTAGATATAATCTTTGTAGACTCATTTTACATGCTTTAGGATTTGTAACTTTAATATACCACTTGAGAATGTGCACAACTCAGGAGGGCCCAGCTCTCTAGAGACATGAATACCTAAAAAAGTACTTTTGCTTATTCTTCTTTCCCTGTCTTGCCCTAAAGTTTCTCTGCTTATTTTCATAGCAACATATGGAAAGTATGATGGTTCTGTATCAGTTTAGGCCACAGAAATCAATTAACACCCAATTTATTTAAAACTTTTTAGAAGGGAGTCCCAGAAAACGACGGCCACAAGTCACCTACAAGAGACAGTTGATAAGTCAGTTTCAGCTGCTATAACAACCCTCTGGGAACCTACCTGATGTACTTATTGTTGTTTTTGTAGGAAAGCACATGTTGAGTTCCAAATCAGTGACTTAAAAATGAAATTTTGTTGAGTAACCCATTCATAGTCGGCATCTTTCTAAGTACACTTTAAAAAAGCAAGGAGAAGCCTAAATTTTTTTTTGTGATTCTGGTAATCATTATTTCATTTTTATTCATTTGTGACTAAAAATTATTCTGTATTTCATTTGTTATATGCAAAAATATAGCATGATATAGAATATAGATTTTCTTTCTGTATACATTGAGGTGGTAGTGTAGCACATAGCCTCATTCAGTTTGACATCAAAGGTAGGGAGAAAATTTTTGAACATTTGTTAAACTCTACATTTTTCATCCATTTACCTCTCCACTTTTACCCCAAAGATGAAACAAAAAACAAACAAACAAACAAAAAAAAAACCAAGAATCTTTTTCAAGGAATTCTGTAGCTTTTTCTTTGGACTATGTACAAGTATACTATGAGAAAAAAATTCTCTCACCACATACTACAATTAAGAAGTGACAGTGATGGTTTTCTCACATATGTGTTTAGTTTAAATGCTTTCTGAGTCATTTTTTAGTAACTATAATACTAATTATCCTGTCAAAAGACTTGTGAAAATTTTAGAGGTGTACTTTATTTTGAAAACTTCTTGAGATTCTTTAGTATCCATCTCTTGCCTGAGTGTTTATTTTCCAGTATGTAAACAGTCAAGAAAATAGACTAAATTTTTGCATTTTATAATCAGTATTTAGCTACTGATGTAGTTAAGAATTAAGTAATCAACACCGATTATAGAGTCGTTTGGCTGAGAACAAACCTGTAATTCTTTCCTTTTCTGAAGCCAACAGAGCTTGAACCCCCAGAAGCCTGCCAATACATAAGATAAAAGATAACAGGCAATTTTGAATTCACCTGAGTGCAAGAAAAGCTTGTTTGCTTATAATTCTAATAGGACACTGTGAAAATAGTTCTTATCTTAAAAACAGAATATTCCTGTATATTATGTTGGTCACTTTAATATTTATGATTTAAATTAACATTGGTTTAAAATGTATGTATTATAAAGTGTTACTTTGTTTTTATATTCACATATATGAATTGTTCATATTAAAGTACTAAGTATATCTGTTTGAAGAGGAATAATTTTCTCATACATATATGAGTGTTCCTGTTTACTGGACACTGGTTGAGGCACTAGGAATAAGCAAAAAGGAAAACAGACCGAATCTTGTTTTTTTTTTATTTTTTTTTTTATTTTAAGCTCTAATAGGGGAGATAGTAAAGAAGTAAACCCTTGAAAGACAAAGTTTTTCAGAGGCTGATTAGTGACATGGAGAAAAAAATGGAGCAATTAAGGAGAATGGTTGCTATTTTAAATGTGGGAGTAGCCAGTAAACCAGTAGCCTGAAGAGACGTGGGGCTGGTATAATTAGTTAAAAGACCATTTCAGAAAGAGAAAATGCAAAGGATGTTAGGTGGAGAGTGATCTGATGAAGGGCTAGTGTGACTGGAGTGGAATAAGCAAGGGGAAGAGTAGTGGAGGTGAAGTTGGGGTAGTGTGCCTGGGGGACTGTTCATGAAGGGTGTTGAAGAGCACAGTACAACCTTTCTCTGAGGTGGGAAGGCATGTTCTGGGAACCCTGTTCTGAGCAGAGGAACGAGGTGAGCTAACTTAACTGTTTTAAAGAATCCCTCTAGTTACCACTTGGACATAGATGGGCTAGGGAGGGTCCCTACTGAAGCAGGGAGAATAGGCACAAGGCCATCATAATGATTCAGGTGAATGATAGGGGTGCCTTCCCCCAGGGTGCATTATGGTGAGGAAGTGAAAAGTAGTTATATTCCAGATATCATTCTGAAGGAGGAGCTGGTGACTCAGATGTAGAATGTGAATGAATAAAGATGAAGTGAAGATTTAGACAAATTTGATCATTGATATTATTCATTCATTGATATTATTCAGTTTTTAAATAGAAGACAAAACAAGTTTGAAAAGTCTGGGTACAAAGAAAGAATTTTATTTGTGTGTTTTGCTCTTGCATCTTTGTATATTGTATGTGTGGAGCTTTTTGTGTAGCCCTATTTATGAGTCAGATTTCTATATGTAAAAAAAAAATCAGTTGCAGGATTATAATACAATGTGTTGCTGCCACCTAATGTTTATAGCCTTTCATTTAAGTAATTACAATAACTAGTTATACATAGCTTTAATTTTGGTTTGAATACAGAGTTTTAACAGATTAATTGAGGTTTATTTGATAGTGTTCATATTAGGTTCCTGGCATGGATATTTAATATAATAATTGAATTGTCTAAAAAATAAGATTGTAGATCGAAGATTAATTTTACTGGCATTTTGATCTCTGTGTTAAGTTCAGTTAAACAAATATTTATTTGTTGTAGCCTTTCCTCCATTTGTTCTCATGATTATTATGTAGAGAACAGATTTAAAACAACAATACATAGTAAACGAATAATGAAATAATTAGCAGTTAACAGGGTAATCCACATGGGTGTCCTTGTAGAAAAGGGAATTTATAATCTTAACAAAGTAGATAAACATTTAAAAGGTAATTAAAGTGTGATGACTATATCACTTCAGGTACTTTTTCTGATGAATAGAAAGACGTCTGTTAGAAACATCCCTGAAATAACTTCATTGTTGTAGCGCATGATGCTAGAGCTTGTGATAGTTTCAGTCAGTGCTCAGTTTGGTTCTGTGTTGCTTAGTGAGAGATAATTTAGCTTTAGCAATGACCAGTTACTATTGAAAGTTGGTTTTAGACCAGTTTTAGTAACTGTCTACGTTTCTGGGTCCTTTTTGTGATTAGAATTTAATGTGATGATTTGCTTTCTCAAACATATCCCTTTCCAGGTACCTGTTATATTACACCTCAAAGAGCAATATTTCCTGAGAGATTAAAAACAATTTACATCAGTCAACCTTTCCTTCTCCTTCCCCCTCCCCTCCCTTCCCCTCCCCTCCTTTTCCCTTCTTTTTCTTTTCTCCCTTTCTCTTTTTCTTTCTTTTCAAACTTACTCATTTGTTAATATACAACCAGAGCCCTTAACTTGCTGCCAGAAAAAACAGGAATGCCAATACTGAATCCTAATGGATTTTACAGATATTCATTGAATGTTTAATGTGTCCCGGGTGTGGTCTGGGCTCTGGGATACAGCATTGAAACAAGTAAGAAAATCTTGGCTTCATTAAACTTGCATGCTTATAGGGGATTGGGTAAGGAGGTAGACAAGGAGCACACGTAGATATACAGTCTGTTGGATGGTGGTGGATACTGTGGAGGAAAATAAAGCAGGCTGGCGAGAACAGGGCATGCTAGGAAAGGGCAAGGAGTATATTTTTGCTCACTTGGTGCAGATTTTCCTTTTCATGATAATTTTGTTTCTAGTGAAAAACGAAGTATACTTAAATTTGTTTTAGTTCTGTCTGCTTTTTAAAAGTATAATTTAATTCACATCTACATATTTATTTAGCAAATGGTTAGAATATACTCTTAAGCATATTACCTTTTTCTGGATACTGTGAACTAAAAAAGACAGAAGACGTGTTCTTTACCCTTATAGAGTTTAAAATGAGAATGAGAAAATATTTTTTAAAGAACATTTAATGGTAACCAGGAGAGTCATTCCTCTTAAAAAAAAAAAAGAAACCTGAGATGTTAGGTAACAAACTATTTTCTGGGACCTCAAGTGGGATTATAATACTGATCTCTGAAAGGCTGCATTTTCTCTAGAGATTTTGATACTCTTTTTGGAAAAAAGAATCTGCATTATGATGCATTATTTCCTGCTGAGTATAATGTGGCAAACCTACCAAGTTTTTAATCAGTCATTATGGAATCAGCTTGTGATTTCTTTTAGTACATGTAATCAGGAAGATGTAAGATACTATATATAGTTTTTATTTTTTTTTCCAATTTGAGATGTTGTCACAGTTAAGAGAAATACACTCTGATGTGCTTGATACAGTGTTTTCATAATGAAAGCTCAGTGTCTCATCTACAGCCTTCCCTATATGACCTCTTTTGTTACAAAAGGTGCTAATCATTGTAGATTTAGAGCATCCAGAAATATGTCTCAACAATGTTATGGTTTTGTAGTGTCCATCATTAGCCAAATGTGTTAATCTCTTTGAACTTCATCAGTTACTGGTAAAATAGGCACTTAAAGGTGATTCAATTTGAAAACATTTTCTTTTCTTTGTAAATACTAAATAAAAACATCCTAAGTAAGAGATTTTAGTTACCTTAAAATATGTTGAACTCCATTGACTTAGAATCATGGTAAAATAAAGAAAGAAATACTACAGAACAAAACATTCATACCTTTCACTGCCACTTTGTAACCTTTACCTGAAAATTTTTGGTAGATCACAATATGGCAGATGTTTTTGGAGGAATTATGATTTGACCAAGGTCAGAGATGTTAATTGAGCCTCCCCAGATTTGTCCTGATGGCCACAAACAAATGCCTGTGGGAAGTCATCAGCTTAACTCACCACCCAGTTCACTGAGTCATAAAACTCCAGAGCTAGAAATTAAGCAGCAAAAGGACTGTAACTTTGTGAGCATTCTAGCTTGGCCTTTGCTTTTTCTTGAGTCTTGAGAGGGAATTACAGGGACCACCCAAGAGGTCTTTGGTTCTTTCATTTTCTCTGTAGCCTTCTACTCTATCCTGTACTCCAAAATCTATAAAAAATTCTGGTATGTAAAAAGTTCTTGAAAACCATTGAAATTGTATTTTTTCCCTAAGGTTAGGCTGTAATTACCTAGAGATTACATTTTATTAAATTTATATTATGAAATAATTAGACTTTTCTGGATTTTAGCAAATATGGAATTTAACCAATAACTTTCATTTCTGTCATTAAAAAGGTATAATATCCAGTATTTATCAAACGATTACTGTTTTCAAGGTACAACACAATATTTTTTAGACAAGGGAGACCCCCATATAAGTTATTCATATTTTTCAGAATACTACAATCCAGATGAAGGCTAATCTGCACTGGGTACAGTCTATTTCTTAGTCTTCAGAGTATATAAGAACATGTTTGGGGAGATTGTAACTAAATTTTCAGGCCCATCTCCCTGGGTGATTTTTCTTTTTCTTTTTCTTTTTCTAATTAGTACATCATAGTTATCCATGATAGTTGGGTTCATTTTGACATATTCATAAATATGTGACAGTTTTTTCCGTTTAATCTGTAGTACTATCTCCTTTCCTCTCTCCTCCCTTTCCTTGACCCTTTTTCTTTATTTTGTTGGTCATTCATTCATTCATTTTTAGTTGGTGCATTATAATTAAAATAAAATTGGAATGCAATGCAATATATCCATACATGCATAATTTGGTCGACGTTTCTCCCTAGTTCTTTCCCTTTGCCTCCCATCTCTTTGACCACTTGTCCTACTTCTGCTTTACTGCTTTCCCTTCTCTTTCGCCAAGATCCCCTTTTATATCCTTTTTTTCTCTCTTGAGTTTCCATGTATGAGAGAAAGCATTGGACCCTTGACTTTCTCTGAGTCTGGCGTATTCACTTAACGTGATATTCTCTTCCCTCAGGTTTTAATGTCACTTGAGGTTCCTGTGAATACCTAGCTTTCATATACTGTGTGATTTTGATGTGAGTTGTCAAAGGCCCATACTCTTTTTTTTTTTTTTTGAGAGAGAGAGAATATATGAATTTTTTAATATTTATTTTTTAGTTTTCGGCGGCACAACATCTTTGTTTGTATGTGGTGCTGAGGATCGAACCCAGGCCGCACGCATGCCAGGCGAGCGCGCTACCGCTTGGGCCACATCCTCAGCCCAGGCCCATACTCTTGATTAACACTCAAGTCACACAACAGACCAGAGTTTCCCAGTTCTAGCTCATTCATTTGTTACCTTTGTGGCCTTGAGGAAAATACATAATTTCTATTACCTCTATTTTCTTTTCTTAAAGTGAAGATTATATTTATCTGCTTTGCAAGACTGTTATGGAGAGTGAATTTTATGATTGGAACATAAATTATCCCTAAGTAAATGATAGCTGTTAACCATTGTTGTCCTCATGTTTATCGAAGCACTACCACTGGTACCATAATCATCTCATCATCATGCATCTTAGTGACACTGCAGAGGCCAAAATAGCTAACATAGGCAGTATGTATAAGAGGGGTGTGGACAATATCTGAGTGTTCAGAGATGCTTAAAAGAGTTTGGGCTGGAATGGTTTGCAATGTCCATAGAGGAAAATGGTGCTTGAATTAGATTTTTCAGAGTGAAAAGGATTTAGCCAAGTAAAGACAAAGTTGGAAGGAGAAAATACAGAGTTATTTCAAAATGACTTTAATTACTGAATTTTTTAGTGATGATTTACCTCAATTGTCTTCTTCTAACTTAAATAATTGGAATGGGTCACCATATTTTAAGTTTATTCAGGAAGATCAAAAGTTCATAAAAATGTGCATTTAATGTGTTAAGTAATATTGTAATGGGCACTAATTTCTATTCACTGTTAATAGTGAAAACACTATTATATCTTTAGAGGCTTGAAAACCAGTAATTTGAAATGAATGCTATGTGTTTATAGCTATTATATAATTATAAAACAAGAAATTATGTTATGGGTTAAATATAATCAAAGTTATTTAACTGATAAAAATATAGATTAGCAACAATAATATGCCATCTAATATTTAGTTGAATGTAAGTTTCTGCTTCCAGTAGGGATTTGGTGCTGTTTCCCTAGAAACAGATCTGTTTAAATTTGGTCTCCTTGTTCTATGGTGGATGGGATGGCGGCTCAATTCTTTTCACTATTTCTTCTTGTTTAAATTGCTATAACACTTTAGCACAGCATACTGTTCCTTCATGTAGCCCTCATGAGTGTGAATATCCCCATCCCTGTCCCAGCGTCTGTGTTCTTTTCTCATTAGACTTTCAGTGGGAACCACACTTGTAAGCACAGGCACTGGAAGTGTGTGGTGGTATTTATTTATGAGCAGTCATTCTAATGAACTCAAATAAACATTTATTTTAAAAGATCATTTAATTTTGTGGAAATACAAAAAAAATTGTTTTGTGGAGGGCTTATGGACTTTCTGATGCTTCAATTAATTGGAGAAACACTTATTTTCGTGGTTGATCCTAAAGAATCATAGCACATTTAGTTCAGTTTCCTCATTTAACAACAACAACAACAACAACAACAACAACAAAAAACAGCAAAAGGAATCTTTGAAAAACTTAGAGCAATACAGTGAATTTTTTATACTGAAACTAATTTCTGAGTGACTCTAAGGTTTATGTATCTATCTGTACATCATCCAGCCTTTGTGCATCAATTGACTTATCTCCTACTGCCGAGTTTCTCCGTGCTTTAGGAAACTGCAATTGATATTCTCCCTTTTTGGACAGTCTTTTCCTTGCACCCTCAGGAACCTGCTTTTTGATAGAATTACATCTTAGAATCAGTGCTAACTCTGTTAGTAATTTTCCCTTACCACTTTTGCCCATAGTCCATTGCTGTATAACAAACCACCCTAAACTTAGTGGTGTAAAACCACAACCATTTATTATGGTAACAGTTTCTTTAGGTCAGGAATGTGGAAAAGGTGTAGTGGATATGGTTTTTCCTCTCTATCATGATGACTGAGACCTCAGCTGGGAAAACTAGGACACTTGAGTGGCTGGTGCTAATGTCATCTTGAGTCCTCTTATATGTCTGACTCATGTAAGGCCTGGGATGAGCTAGGACTGTTAATCACAGTCCCTGCAAGTAGCCTTTCCATGTAGTTTGTGGCCTTCCTTTCAGAGTAGTCAGACTTCCAGAGAAAGATGTGGAAACTGCATGGCCTTTAAAACCTAGCCTTAGAGATTACATGATGTCATTCTCACTTTACTGCTTGTTTGAAGCAATCATAAGCCATCCTGTTTTTAAGGAAGAAGATACAGGGCCTGCCTCTCAATAAGAAGAATGGCAAAGAATTTGGGGTCCTATTTTAAAACTGCTGTATCATCTAAAATAGCATTCCAATCCTTCTCCCATTGTTCTTCTATTCTGTAGACTTGATAGCATTTATGGGTTGGAATATTTTTGTATAAATGAAATTGTTATTGTTTATTTTCCTCTTTCAACTAAAATGTAAGTTTTGTGGAAAGCCTGCTTCTTTTGTTCACTGCTTAATTTTTAGTCCCTAGAGTAAACCCTTTACTTTATGGGCACTCAGCTACTTAATGAACAAATATATGACTTAAAAGCCACACAAGCCCGTTTGTGTCAGAGTTAGCAAGTATCCTACTAAGCTCTATTTTATCATAATATTTCTCATAAAAATTTCCCACATTAAATATATAATGTTGCAAATTATAAATTTAGTATATATTTCACTGAATCGCTATCTTTAATTACAATCTGTTTAGTAGTGAAATCATGTACCTTTAAAATTCAGTTATTCTGCTGTCATTATACTACTTCTACCCTAATGATTTGTAACCCAGCAATTATCATCCCAGATTGTTATTGCAAAAATTAGTGTGAAGTATTATAATGGTTTTGTTTTCGTGAATGAAGTACTGAATCTACTCCGAGACATAGGCTGCCCTGGATGTAGGTTATCTAATATGGAAACTCACTGGCAAAAAAAAAGCTTTTTTTATTATGTCCAAGAACATTTTGGGTCAGAACTGCAGATGAGGCACAGCAGGAATCAGTAGTTGACAGCAAACCACTCAGACATTCTGGAATACCAAGATCCTGCAGCTGGAATCTGACCTCCTCTGGAGGTGTCTTTACTTCTATAGCTGTTACTTGATGCTGGCTGTTGGCTGGATGTCATCTGAGACAATTGCTCAGAACAATCACACTGGCTGCTCCATTTGGTCTAGGTTTCCTTACAGCATGATGGCATGATTCCCAAGGATGAGCCTCTCTAAGAGGCGGGTCTTGCAACCTAGGTGTCCCTCAGTAGATGAATGGATAAAGAAAATGTGGTATATACACTTAATGGAATATTATTCAGCTTTAAAGAAGAGTAAAATTATGGAATTTGCCAGTAAATGGTTGGAGTTGGAGAGTATAATACTAAGGGAAATAAGCCAATCCCACAAAATCAAAGGCCAAATGGTTTCAGTATGCAGATGCTAATTCACAATAAGGCGGGGGTGGGTACTAGGGAAGAATAGCATTATGTTGGGTTAGGTAGAGGGAAATGATGGGAGTGAAGGGGAGGGAATGTGGGGATAGGAAAGATAGTAGAATGAAAAAGACATTATGTATATATGTGACTGCATGACCAATATGATTCTGCAACATGTATATTCAGAAAAATGAGAAATTACATTCCATCTATGTATGATATATTAAAAGAGCATAAATGCATTCTACTGTCATGTATAACTAATTAAAACAAATAAAAAAATAAAAAAAGAGGCAGGTTGTGGAAAGTTTTTTTTTCTTTTTTTTTTTTTAAAGCTTTAGACTCAGAGTCTTGCATAGTGTCACTTTGGTTGTATTTTATTTGATGAGGCAATCACAGAGAGTCACCCAGATTCAGGAGTTGGGACATAGATCCTACCACCTTTAAGGAGAGTGATAATGTCATACTGTAAGAAAGGGTATATGGGATGGGATATATTTTGATAGCCGACTTTGGAAAATGTTGTGTTTCAAACTAGATGAACTGTAGCCTAATTGTTGCCTTGTGGGCTTGTCTGTCTGTATCCAGAGGGCTCAGATCAGTCACTGTTGATCCCATAGGCTGTCTAAGACAGTTTTGGAGCAGATCAGGAGTTGTAGCACCATTTTCGCCTGTAGTCATGCTGTATCTCACTCTCTCCTCCATGCATAAGCCATTCCTAGATTGTTGCTATTTCTACTGTGATTTTAATTGAGTCCTTGCCTTAGGAGTCTGATAGGCAAGAGTGGGAAGCTCAATACTGGACATTTTTCGGCAGTGTTTCATTTCTGGGACAAAGTGCTGTGTTTTATGGATGTGCCTCAAAAATTTGAAAACATAGGCTGCTCACTTACTGAAAAAGAGACAGAAATCTAGAAAGGAAAAGACAAACTGTGGAGCCCACCAGAAATTCGTTATGGTTTTGTTTGGTACTGCTTGGGGCTTCTGTTATTTGCGGGGGTGGGGTGAGGTGGGGTGGGGATTGTGTGCCTTCATTCATGTTCCTTTTATCTAATTATGATCCTTTTTAAAAATTCTTGCATTATCAGTGTAAATCAAGCTTCCTTAGGGTTTTCAAGCTTTTCTAGTTTTAGTTTTCCCTAACAAAAGAATTGCAACCATGCAGCAAGTCATGTTGAGTGTGTTTCTTCCAGTTGGTCTTATTTCCCTCCCTTTCTTTTCACTTTGCAGCTCAGGATTGGCAAATAGTGAAATTGCAAACAAAGCAGGCTGAAAGAAATGAGGAGAAACCACATTTCCATGTGCAAATAGCGTATTTAGTTTGATTACCTATAATCAAATTTACTACAAATACTAATATTGTGCGATATCCTAAAACAATATTTTTAAAGAGATTTTTGTGCTTTAGAATTTGAGAGTGGCATTATATTAGAGTTGCTGCAAAAAATGACAAACTAATCCTCTCACCAATAACATGAGTAAATTTGGCAGGTTCTAGAGATGTCCCAAAAAGTAGCATTTCTCTACTTAATTAGGTACTTTCTAAAATGTGATTGAATTATCTCCTTCCTCCCCTCCACCAACCTCTCCCTATATGCATAGAAGTGAAGATCCTTTTTGAACCAGAACCTGAAACCTAGAGAGTTTTATTTCTAAGCATCTGCTAAAGTGGACAATTCTCTAAATTAGTGCCCAGCATAAAGCATTTTAATCTCATGAGGATTTGTAATGAAAGTGTCATCAATATCAATTGTATATGATGTTGTGGCAGAGCAGTGACTTTTTTTTTTTTCTTGTTTGGCAAAGAGTTAAGCTTATTTCCTATTCTGTTAGTGGAAGTTGACTTTCCAATTCTCTATGCAACCTGGAACTTTTCCCACTGAATCCTTTAGATACAGCCCCCTCCCTCTTTTTCTTAGCAATATGTACTTACCTGGTACATACAGTATATATTATGTTTGATTATTTTAGGCATAATTTCCATAAATGTACTCTCCTTTCCTAATAATCTGTCTCTACTCTCCAAAAATTAGAATTGAAAGGATGGAACTTTAGACTGTCTTCTCCAGTGGTTTTTGAGCTGGGTGATTTTTGTCCCCTAGGGAATATTAGGCAATGCCTGGAAACATTTTTTGGTTGTTACAGTGGTGGGTATGATGCTATTGGTATTTAACGGGTAGAGTGCAGAGATATTTGTAAACATTCTATATTTTGTAAGACATGCCCCTCTTACATACAGGTATTTGATTCTAACTTTCAGAATTACCTAGGTCATGAAAGTTGAAAACTAAGCCCATAATGACTACTTTTAAAATATGCATGCATTTCATTAGTAAACCTAGTCATGAAAATCTAAAAAGACCTTTGTGTAATATGTTTTTCATGTGTTTTCAAGTAGAAAATGCCACTTTGAATAGGAAATATATTTGTTCTTGCATTATTTTCCTTGTTAATTAGTTTGCCCAAATTTAAGTTTTTTTAAAAAATGGTTTAGCTACTTGTAGAAAGCTTATATATTGTACAATAAACCACACATATTCAACATCTACAGCTCGTCAAAGAACTGCATGTAGCTGCTTACAGAGTGCTAGCTAGCATTGCTTGCATTGTCTGTTGTAGAACTTCTGTAGTCACTAAATTATCAGTCCCCATACAGTACATCACAGGAAGTTGGCAGATACAATGATCCATCTGTTATCACACCCATCAAGTGCATTGGCTCAGAGGGAAAAGGCTGCAGATTGGAACTCAGTGTGTGAGAGAAGTAGTAAGATTCCAAGATGCTTATCATTCTTTCCAGAAAGTCCTTTCTGGCCTTCTGACAAACTTGACTTGCTCATTTCTAAAATGGCCTTTCAGTTTATGATATAATTATCTTTACATTAATATTTTCAGAAAAATTAGACATGTTATCAAAAGTCCTTGCTATACCCCTACCTCTTTTCTTTTTCTTTTTCTTTTTGAAAATGAGTTTTCAGGGTATCAACATCCCTCTCCCTCCCTGAAAAATTCTTGGTCAGATTGTTGTAGAAAATGAGCAGTGGAAAATTGAAACTGCACAATCTGGAGAGTTTTATTTTTAAAATAGTAATTCTTAACCTGAACTAAAGTAAAAAGCAAGTATAAAGCGCTTTTATGTTGTTATTCAAGTGTGACCAAGTTCTTTTTTTTTTCCCTTAAATTCATACAAGTATGATCACTCACAGAGAAGGAGATTGTGATTTTTATAGTTAATGAGAAAGATTTAGGCAGTTTCTTGTGAGTTTAAGAAACTTGTTTCTTGCCTGAAAAATCATAGGAAACCAAGGTTCCTTACAGAAGTCTCAGCTTTTTAGACAAAAGTGTTGATGCTACACTTAATGGTGCTTTGAACTTTTGGTGACTGCCCTGGAGGTAAATAGGGTATGTACCCATCCTTCCTATCTTGTGAATAGTCTTATTTATACAGAGTTTCTTCCTTGGCAAGGCATGATGTCTGGTTTGGGTAGGCAAAAATTCACTTCCAAATTGCTGTCTGTATATTGTTTGTATGTCTTTGACTTAAGTTCACCTTCAAAAGGGCAAAATGGTTAGAAAAAAATTAGGACAGAGTATGACTAATTGAAACTTAGAAAGGGCTTTGCCTTTTCCAGACTGGAAGATATAAAATGAATATGAATAGTGAATAGCTGTCCCATTCACTTAAAGGAGCCGTTGTATTTCACTTTCTTCTCTTTTCACCTTCATCTTTAAGTAGCTTTGATAAAAATGGGATTTTTAGTCACCTGTTCCAAAGTATAATATTTGGATTATCCTCAAGTAGAAATGTAAATCCTTTAAATATTGTCTGCCATATTGAGAGTTTTAATTGATTCCCATGTCTGTTATACTTGTTTAAAAACCAATAAATTTAGCTTCAAAAGTTTTTGAGAAAGGGTCACAAAAATTTGGAGTACATGAATAAACCAGAGAATAATTATATTGAAGCTGATTTCTCAGGAAGAAAATCATGTAACATTTTAAAAACTTCTACTGTAGAAATGATTCTACAGTATTTTCCTGTGAAATTATTTTGCATTCATATAAGATTTTCTTGTTACATTCTCCCCAAGGGAAAATAAAAGCTTCCTTGGCTTTTGTAGATGTGACTTCTGATAAATATAAAGGGACTTTAGGTTTAGTAGACCTAATAGAATGGAACAAGTAATACATATATTCTATTCTTGTTTACATGGAGTTATATCAATATATAACATGAATTTAATACATACTTTAATATCAGTCTGTAATTGTGTACCTTTATTTCATTATTTAAAATATGATGAACATGATCAATAGGACATTGTAAATTTATATTGATAAAGAAACCTCATTAATATTGGCCTACAGAGTTGATAATTACTATCATTTAATGCACAGGAAGAAGCATGAAAAGTAATGATTCTGTTTCCAAAGGTTCCTTATTGGGATAGAAGTTTTATAATTTAAAATTGTCTGACTTAAACATACTATGAGGGGCTCAATTCATAACAGTAACTATTTTAAATGATAGTTCATTGTTATTATTGCATTTTGTTTAATATATTTTCTTGATTCATTAATATTTTTCATTAACCATTCTAGTCTTGCTAATTGATAAGGTTTCAATAAAATCTTCTTTTCTCATTTTTCATATTCTTTTTACTATAGAAATGTTTTTATGCTATAATCATGACTCTATTTTGTTTTTCTGAAAATAATATAAAACCACAGCTCAAAAAATGTGCGGAAATTTCCTTAAATAATCATCAGGAAAAAAAGTTAAGCCTTTTATAGAAGTGTTTATTTTCCATTTTGTATAGTATTAAAAATTCTTAGACTTGTATTGTACTTTGCTACCACATGATGTATAATTCCCTGCCTCAGAGGTTGAGTAATAGGGGCTGGAGGTGTAGCTCAGTGGTAGAGTGAGAGATTAGCATGCCTGAGGTCCTGAGATCAATCACCAGTGAATGTGTGTACACACACACACACAAAGTTGTGTAATATTAAACTGTCTTTTGGTGATTAAATTGCATTTTGAGTGTTTCTGTCAGGGTCAGAACATTTTTTTTTTTTTTTTTTTTTTTGGTGGAAGGTTCTGTGCACAGAGGATTGAACTTGGTCTGTGTACGTGCAATGCTGAAATTCTGTGTGGGTGAGGAGACAGGTAATAAATAAATAAATGAATAAATACCTCTTTTAGTTGTATGCTGCAAAGCAGTTGATAAGAAAGTGAATGACTGGAGAAGGCCACCTTAAACAAGGGGGGATAGGTAGGGAAAGCCAAGTCTCTTGAAAGAAGCTGACCTCGTAATGATCCTGGCTAACTCTGGGGAAGAAATAGAAGGCTAGTGCTGAACAAACTGGTAAAATGTGGGAGATGGAAGAAGTAGATGGTGGTGAACTTCGGTGAGGCAGTGAGGGCCAAGGTAAGGAGCATCAGAAGGATGCCAAGATATGATTGAAGTTTTGAGAAGATTGCTTTGATTCATGGAGCAGGACCTTAGGGTAACTTAAGTGAAACTTAAGTGAAAGCGGGGATACTGCACAATTTTAAAATCTTCTTGATGAAGCTGGTTTTTAAAAGAAACTGAACAACAATGGTCTGTTCTTTATAGAGTTTTAATATAAATTCTGTCCAGGCAACTTCTGTTCCATGTTTACTGCATTTCTTGTTTAGATTATTTTCTTTATTTGAATTGCAAAGTCATTCTGAGAGGATAATGTTGCCTTTGAATACATGCATAGTTAGAGTATTGTTTTACGGACCTATATACAGGTACTTATATTTAAATTTTATTATGAAAAGTTTGGGTGAAAGTTTTTAGCAATCATAATTTTTTTCATTCCATTATATATTGTTTGAACATATATCTTCAAAGTTCACTCATGGTGTTTATATATAGTTGAACTTTTCAACTCATTCTGTTTTTTGTTTGTTTGTTTTTGAAGCACAATTTCAAAAGTTTTAAAATAGTTGTAACAAACAGAAAATTGTGTATGAAACTAGATGGTTAAAAAACAAACATCTGGTGTAGCTCCCAAGAACTATTAGGATATTGTAAATTTATAGTGATAAAGAAACCTCATTCATAATGGCCTAATAACCCCCCAGTTTCCCAAATACTCCATCATCACCAAACACTCTCTCCTTTTCCCCTTAAGGTAAGTGCTAATTAAAATAGCTTTCAAATGTCATACTTTATAATAGCTGGGTTTTGAACTGTGGAAAAGAAGAATTTACATATTCAAACACAGTTGACAAAGAATTTTGTATATATTTGCTGGGTGTGATAGTACACTGCTGTAATCCCAGCAGCTTGGGGGGCTGAGACAGGAGGATTGCAAGTTCAGAGCCACCCTCAGCAACTGAAAGGCACCAAGCAACTCAGTGAGAGCCTGTCTCTAAATAAAATACAAAATAGGGCTGGGGATGTGGCTCAGTGGTGGAGTGCCCCTGAGTTCAATCCCACCTCCATGCCCCCACCTCCCCACGCCAAAAAAAAAAAAAAAAAAAAAAATTTAAAAGGTATTTTTTGTTAATTATTTGGAAATTATATTTTTCCTTTGTGAAAATCTATTTTAAACGGTGGTTAGATTCTAAAGCTAATCTAACAAAAGCTGATCTGAACTGAAATGCTCAACTTCAGTTTTGGTTTGTGTTCTGGTTTTGTGGTGAGTAGTGGATTGGCTAGGGCATAACTCTGTCAACATTAGAAATCCTCAGAATCCATCCTGGAAAGCACCTTGTTAGAACATGCAGTTTGAGAGCTGGAAAGACTCTCAGAGAAAGGAGACATAACTGTGAAGAAAACAGCAGTCAGTGAAGTATCAGTGCTGCTTGTATCCCAGGCTTTTTAGTTTTCTGGTTCTATTGACTCCTTTGATTTTTTTTTTTTTTTTAACTCCCTATTGGTTTGCAGATTCTCTCCTCTTTGCAAACTCTCGGTGTGTACCTTTTCAAATTTTCTCTAGAACTTCATAATTTATAATGGATAAAATTGCAACTGCTAGGACTCTTCCATAGGTCTTTGGTATGCCAAGAGAAAACCACTGCCCCATGTGTTATAGAGCTATTCAGTCCTGCTCTGTCTAAAGTTACTGGTCACCCTGCTCTCCAATGAGAATGCCATTTTGGCCAGTTTTAGAGAGAACCTAGGATTGAACTCATTCACACCACAGTGTAAACAACTGATCATTATTTCCTGAAGCATTTGCAGTTCTTATATTGAATTGTGTTAATGCAAAGAAATATTGTATTGTCCATATGCCTACATGAAGTAAAAATATTGGCATTGTTGAAGTATTTAGATCATTTACACTTTTTTTTTTTTTTTTTTTTTGCCTGTGATTGGAAATTTCTTAGTTTGTTAAATTTTGGATGAAGAGGGCTGGGCTTGTGGCTCACTGGTAGAGCGCTCGCCTAGCATGTGTAAGGCCCTGGGTTCCACCCTCAGCACCACATTAAAAAAAAAAAAAAAAGGTATTGTGGAAAAAAAATTTTGGATTAAAAAAATGGATAAAGATAACCTTTTCCTGGATATGTTTCAGCTTAAGGTTTTGAGAAATTTTTGTTGCTTTCTGATAGGTTGTTTTGCATTAAACAACATAAATTAATTTTGAAGACTTGGGTGCTATGGTTCAGATATGTTTTGACTGTTGGAAGCCTGGTCTTCAGTGTGGTGATGTTAAGAGGCAGTGGGACTTAGAAGAGGTGGGGCCGAATGGGAAGTCTTCAGGTCATTTGAGGCATTGCCCTCAGAAAGGTTTAGAGCACTTCTTTTGAAACCCTGCCTAGGTCTTGCAAGGAAGTTATAGACTGGTCGCTCCAGGATTTCTCTGGTTTCTTGTCTTGCTATGTGATCTCTCCCTCCCTCACACACTCATATGATGCCATCAGCTGTGATGTGATGAAGTCTGTGGTCTTACCAGAAGTGGCACCATGTTGTCTAGAATTTATGCCTCTAAAACTGTGAACTACAGAAACATCTTTCTTTATAAAAAGGCTTTATATTTTATTATGGTACTGGAAAATTGATTTATTCAAGGGGAGAATTATACACTTGTTTTAAAGAATAAACAATAATAATAATTTGGTTCTACAAAATCAGATTAATGTAATGGAAATTCATATGGGAACTAAACAGTCATTTATTAAATAAAGTAAGATGGTCACTAAAATGCATTTAAACTGATTTTTTTAAGTTAAAACTGTGTTATATGATTTTTAAGAGAAGACAAGGAAACCTTGTAAAATTAATTTTATAAGATTTGGGGGAGTCTTCTTTTCATAAGGGAAATTTAGATAACTTTAAAAATTTCTTTTTAGTTATATTACATGACAGTAGAATGTGTTTTGACATATCATACATACACCTATCATTCTTGTGGTTGCACATGATAAGTTACAGTATATTCTTTTTTAAAAAATATTTATTTCTTTTAGTTGCACACAACACCTTTGTTTTTATTTATTTATTTTTATGTGGTGCTGAGAATTGAACCCAGGGCCTCCCACATGAGCACTCTACCGCTGAGTCACAACCCCAGCCCCAGTGGTCATGTGTTCTTATATGAACATAGGACAGTTATGCCAGATTTATTCTACTCTTTCCATTCCCATACCCCCTCCCTTTCTTGGGAGAGTCTTGATTTAATACAGTGCAGTACAAAGGACCAAAATAAGAAAATGAGTAAACCCCATTACTGATGGATTAAAAGTTGTATAAATCGTGTCCTCTGTGATTCCAGATGATAAACAAACTTAAACTTGTGTAATTCTAATATGCCATAGCACACATTTGACTTCTCTTTAACATACATTGTGTTTAAATCTACATTAGAGTTTAGTGGTCAATTTGTAGACCCCTTAGAGGATAAATTGCAAATATTTTAGTTTCTAATCTCATTGTGGTATCACGGGTCAAAAAACTCCTAAGACCAAACTAATTAAAATTGCTCAAGAATTTTGGTGCCCTGTAAAAATGTGTCATCTCTACATAAGCTTTTAAAAATTTATTGTATCAGTGCCCAGCCGTGCTGAGAATTGAACCCCGATCTTCAAGCATGCTAGGCAAATGCTTTACCACTGAGCTGCATTCCTAGCCTTATGCAATCATTTGTTAAAAAGCTATTTTGGGTTTCAAAGTTTTGTGAATAGTCCTTTATTATTTGCTTATTTTTGTTCCTTTAAAGTTTTAACAAAATTTTACGTGTGCAGATTGTTTCGTTAGTTTCACAGCATGTTCTTAGTATAAAATGAAGTAGTATTATAGTAAGTTCAGGAATGAAACTAATCATTTTTAAAGAATTGTTTAATTAGATGAGACTGAGTGCATTCAGGATGGCATGGTCATAGACAAAAAATTGATGAATTATACAGACTCTGCTAACCTTCAAAATAAACCTCACAGTGTTTTAGTTTAATTATAATCTTTCAGCTCCTGGCAAGTACTTTATTACTCAACTGCCAAACTCTTAACCAAACTACAACCTGTCAACACACATGCATAAAACCACAGAAGATTGCAATTTGTGAGTGTGTGAAGAGTGAGTCAACTTTATAAGAATCCTGTAATAAAAAGAACTTTGCATATTGTCAGTATAATGTCAACTTATGGCATTTTTTAGTTTAAATTAGGGTTTATATATTTAGAGTTCTGTCTTTTGCCAGGTGCAGTGATCAATGGGCGTTAGGTGAAATGATAATTATTCTACATTTCTGTTTTTAATAAAAAGTTCATTTTAGATAACCATGTTAAAAGATAGCAGATTTTCTTTTTTTTTTTTTAAAGAGAGAGTGAGAGAGGAGAGAGAGAGAGAGAGAATTTTTTTTTTAATATTTATTTTTTAGTTCTCGGCAGACACAACATCTTTGTTGGTATGTGGTGCTGAGGATCGAACCCGGGTCGCACGCATGCCAGGCAAGCGCGCTACCACTTGAGCCACATCCCCAGCCCAGATAGCAGATTTTCTTAGAGTAGCATTTTATATAAAGGAAATAAAATTATTTTGTGGTGAAACTAGATAACAAAAAGCAAAGAGAAATCATTTTGTAGTAAAAGTAAGATAATAAAATAGAGGGATTAATATAGCAGTTGAATTTTGCAGTTCTGTGGTGAAAGAAGTGAAGGTAGATCAATAATAATTTGTTAAACTGACAAAATATTTGTCACTTTTGCCTCCAAAGAATTAAATATACAGAGTGTGCTTGCTTAATAATGGTCTCATCTATTTGCCATAGGCTATCCAGCTGAAGTATAAGCCAGAGTATCCATGAGGGCTCAAGGAGATGGCACAGAGAATGTTCTAAAGAAACCTTTGTGTACCAAGTCTTCACAGTAGTTAGTCGTCCCCCCCCCCCTTGGGGGGGCTCGCTCTCTCTCTCTCTCTCTCTCTCTCTCTCTCTCTCTCTCTCTCTCTCTCTCACACACACACACACTCACACACTCACACACACACACCCTTGTTCTCTGTCTCTATGTCTTGGCAGATGTTATTTTTGTTACATTTGCTACTTTAACCTGTCAGTTAAAAAATAATTACTATGTCAGTGTGGCTGGCGGCTCATATAGGAAAAATATGCTGTCTCTTAATCAAAGGTGATTACAGTTTTTTCCTGTCTATAAATGTGCTTGTTGTGTAACGAGAATGCATTAGTCTCAGCCTGATGTACGAAATGAAAGGCAGCAAGAAGCAGCACCATTGTTATCTCTCCAGGCGTGTCTAATGAATCGTGTTTCCATGTTCTCTCGGTCACGCCGTAGAGTGCCCTCAGCCAGGGCTAAGCCTCCTGTAAAATGCTCTTTAAGATTATTGTGGCAAGAACAGAAATGCTGGATGAGTGGGGGTTGGGGAGAGAATGCCAAGGAGACAGCTGCATTTCAAACAGTTACAGCTGCAAGGATTACTCACTGTAATAGCAGTGACAGACAACTGTTTGAGCTTTAGTGTAAAAGGCAGTTTGGGGACTTGTCCTGTCAGAATATTAGTAGCAAGTTGGTGTGTGTGTGTGTGTGTGTGTGTGTGTGTATGTGTGTACGTGTGTGTTTTCAAATTAGGTTGTGCCTGAAGAGTGGAAGAAAATAGTTTTAATTTTTGCTGTTTAGTTGTGGCAATGTTTAAATCAATAATTGAGTAATTTTGATTAAAATCATTGTCCTGGAGGAAGTTTATAAAATGTTTATTTGTACTGTTGATGGATTGAAATGTAAATGCTCTGAGTCATATGTATGGTTTTCCTTCTCAAAATTTAATTTTATCTCATGACAATTCCTGTCCCTAACAATGTTGAACTTATTTGTAAATTCTGAGCCCTGTTTAAGAAATTATTTCAGAAATGTATGCTTATAAAAATAATGCAAGCTCATTGAAGAAAGTTTGGGAAATACAGGTAGAGGTCAAGAAGCAAACAGTCATTATTCTAGCAACCAAACATAACCGTCAATTTTGGTGATTATCCTTGCAGACCCTTATTTGCTCATGCATTTTTGAGTATATGAAATCAGAGCATTTTAATTGTTTTAAAAGATACAATAGTAATAATTATTTACAAATTTTTGAAAAAGTCAGTAGCAGCTTTTGTGCAGGGGTTTCTTTTTCAGTGTGTAGCTGTTAAAGCTATCTTGAAGCTTCTTTAGCAATTGTCTTTTGAAGGTCTTGTGCAGTTTATCTAGAAATTTGGTGTTAAGATTTCCTTCAGTTTAAAGTTTACTGGCTGTTCATGGAGTCCTGTGATCCATTGAAATGCTAACTTGGGTCATGTCTCAGTGCTACAATGCTGTGTAGAAACCATCATTAAAACTCTGGTTATCCTGCAAGTGGCAGAGGAACCATGCTGCTAGAGGTTCCTTAGGAAGACATTATCCAGTTAAAATTTCGAATTATAACTGTGCCTGTCTTTTACTATTATCAATATTTGTAGTAATTTAAAATTGAAATAGGTCAAAACAAATAGGGTGTTTTGTTTGATATGTCTTCTATCCCTGATTCTTTTTTTCCTGATATTTACTTGATTGATGAATTGACATTAGAAAGTTAAAATCCATTTGTAACATGCTAGAAATGGATGCCAAATACTCTACACCCATCAGCAATTTATGAAATTAGAGCTCTAAGTGGGTGGAATTTGAATAAATTCATTTAATCATTAATGACTTCAAATATAGACTTCACAAGACAATCAATGACAGCATAACTGTGATCAATCAGTGGTATTGTATGTAATTGAATTTTTTTAGGTATAATGCTATCTTTCAGAACTAACATATCATCATACTACTTTGTTTCTGAATTTCTTGGTAAGTCAACTTATAAGAAATTTCAAAAATAAGATATTTCAAAAATTCTCTTTAAGTATATTATTTGATATAGTCTATAAAATTAAATGGAGTAATATTTTCTTTTTTTTAATATTTCATGTTTGGACACAATGCCTTTATTTTTTATTTTTATGTGGTGCTGAGGATCGAACCGAGTGCCCCCCACACATGCTAGGCGAGTGCTGTACCACTGAGCCATAACCCCAGCCCCCGGAGTAATGTTTTCTTATTGTAATGTTTGCTTGTTGTAGTTCTTAGGAAGTAGATAACAATAGAAAAGTTTGTATATTTCAAACTACAGATTTATATGTTGAAAATAGAGATTGAAAACAAAGGCAGTGGGCAAATGACAAACCCTCAGAGCGGTTACCTTTGTCATTAAAAATCTAAGTGGCAAACAGTCTCCTTGTTTCATATGCCTTGCTTTAATTTATTTGTATTTTGGGAGTTTGGAGTATAATTTGATTTTCAGTAATTTTAATGGCTGAATAAAGGAGTGCCATCCCTGAAAGCACCCCTCCCCCTTCAATATTTGCAATGGCCAGTGTGGTTGCTGAACTCAATGTTCTGGATAATAGGTTTCATTAGTTTTGATGCCTGAGGTAAAAAAAGCAGTAGGTGGGAGTAAGAAGTGTTTTTGATGTCTAGACTGTTCATTTCAGCTGTTGCTGCAATATGATACATTAAAAGGAAATATGTATCATAGCTCAGAGGAAATATGTATTCTTTGAAAGTAATTCCACTTTTAAACTGTGTAAGGCAGGGTGACCTGAATTCTAAAAGCATGAGCTTGAATTTCTTCAAGGTTTCACAATCTTTTTGCTCCTCCCTACTGTATTCCATTTGCCCTCCTCCCATTTTTTCCCCTTCAAATAAAGTATGTCAATTTTGCTGTGGAATTGGCAGGGATATCTTTCCAAGATCTCTGCTGGGAAACACAAAATCATTGAAGTATATGCTGCCTTGATATGTTGCCATATTGCCCCACCCCCATCCTTACCCCAAACCTTATATATGATTTTTCTTTTAAAGAAGCTCATTAATTTCATAAGGAGCAATACTTTTTCAGAATGGAAAGAAGTTATGTTATAAATTTGTGAGAATTTTGAAAAATTATTTGGGCCCTAAGTAGCAATTATTGCTGTTTTTTGGTTATAAAACACTCTCTTCTGCTAAAAACATTTATAAAGTACTTTTATAGTTTAAATATTTATTATGAGGATTACTGTATTTACAAAGGTTGAATAATAGCAATTTAGACAGATTTTCATTGTAACCTTTACAATTTAAGTGAGATAAGTTTAGTGCCAAAATAGTGTTTCTTTGTGCATAGGCAGCTATACAAAGTACTGCTCATTTTTTATTCTCAATTTTGCTATAATAGATAAAATAACAGTAGAAGAAGGTTTTAATATAGGAATTCTTTGTTTTGGTTGACTCCACCACTAATTCATTGTACATACATATTAGTTGTCTTGGTTCCTTTTCTTCTGAGACCAAAGGAGTTTTTAGAAAAACTCTTTCATTATAACCAAATCGGTTTATAAATGTAATATACAGAAGTAATTGTCTTACTTCTTCATATTCTTAAAAAAACTAATAAAAGTTTGAGAACTTGAAATATAGATTTGCTTGCGCGCGCGCGCACACACGCACACACACACACACATACATACATTTTAAATATAGCCCAGGAAGATTGTAGATTTCATGAAGGTAGAGGTCTTCTTATAGACTTTGACATTTGGTTTTGTTCTCAGTCCATTTTGAAAAAGGCAGCGGGGGTGAGGGTGGTAAGTGTTCAAGGCATACCATCTCATTTATGAAAACTTAAATTAGTCTAAGTATTCCAGCTACCCACTCCCCCCAAAAGAAGTTATTCCCAAATAATCTGAATATCAAGTAGATGAAGTGTTGCCTTAAATTTAATTTTGTCTATGAGGTATCTCAGATAATCAATTAAGAAAGCCAGGGCTGGGGATGTGGCTCAAGCGGTAGCGCGCTCGCCTGGCATGCGTGCGGCCCGGGTTCGATCCTCAGCACCACATACCAACAAAGATGTTGTGTCCGCCGAGAACTAAAAATAAATAAATAAATATTAAAAAAAAAAGAAAGCCAAAATATAGTGGTTTTGTCTGATTGTATCATGGAGTTCTATGAATAGATTGCAGAAACAATTTCCATTATGTTTAGTCTTTAAGAAAGTCATGAAACTGTTTAGAAAATATTAAGTTACAAATTTTGAACCAAAAGGAAATTTAACTTTCGTGTTGAAAATTACCTTTTTAGCTACTGCTAATAATAGAAGGGGGTGTGAATTGTTCAAAAAATTTGAATCCAGTCTGTACTACTAATTGTCTTAACTGGATATAGTATAAGGATATTTTAGATTGAAGCTAATTTTGGTAAAATCTGAAAGGTATGTGTACATAGTATCAGGTCAGCTTGACACGTGTTTATGAAGATGGGAAAAGCTTAGTCAATGCAACTGTGAAAACCTCCTTTTCCCCCATGAGGAGTTCAATTAATGGAAGAGTATTTATTACTTTAAAAAGCACATATAGATCTTTTGATCCTTTTATGATCCTTGCTGACAATAGCCAAGTATGATTTCCAATTCTTAAACTTACTAGTTATGTAACTTTGGACAAGTTTCTTAAAGATTTTAAGCATTAGCTTTCTCATTCATAAAATTGAGATTAGGATAACCTGTATGGGTCAGATTACTTAGTTGCAAACCAAGAAAAGGAGCTGATTAAAAAAAATATGTTAGGTGTTTGTAGAACAATTTCCCATACTTAGGATCATCAGCACTACAGAACTGGTTTGATAAGAAAACTATTGTCGCCTACTATCAACTAGTAGATGCTACAGGTTCTCTGCTACTTTAGCATAAGAAACTTGATCTTACAGCCTTTGTTTCTAGTGCTGACAGGAAAATCTCTCCATTATACCCTTTGTATCTTGGATCTAGAATCAAGTGTGAACAACGAGTATCTAGTGGGGTTTAGAATGTTTATCCTTGTTCACACCATAAGAAAAAAATGAAAAAGAGGCAATCCTTAGGGATAATCATAATTGACGCCAGTAAGAACTTCCAATGGTATAATAAGCACGTGGGCTGTTCCAAGCTGTGCATAAGGAAGAATGCTGACACAGGTGGCTGAAGTAAACGCTAAATGTCCTTTACTGTATCTTATAGTGTTGTGATGAGTAATCTCTTTACCTCTCTATGTATGTATAGTGTTTGGCTCAAATCTTGTAATGAAATATTAAAAATGTTTTTATGAGTAGGAAACTAACTTTGACTATTATCTTGTTTTATTGTCATTAAAAAATAAGACTTTTGGGGCTGGGAGAGCACTTGCCTAGCATGTGTGAGACACTGGGCTTGATCCTCAGCATCACATATAAACAAACAAACAAACAAATAAGATGAAGGTATTGTGTCCATCTACAACTAAAAATATTTAAAAAAATAAAGACTTTTTATGTTCAGGTTCAGTAGCTGTTCTGCAAAGTATTCAAAGTAGTTTTTGCCTCACAATGGTTTTTACATACCTGCATTAGCTCTTTGACAGCATTATTAGTTGTCATTCTGCTGCTTGAGGCATAATAGTTAGGAACTGGTGGCTGGTTAATGTTGCCCAAGTTTCTCTTATTAGATTCCAAACATGCCATTGTGGATTTAACTTAATTTTGAATTTTAGAGACATACTGAAATATACATTGCCTTCATTTTCTGGAAATTCTGAACAAGAAGTAGATAAGAAATGAAGGATGATTTGATTTATACTCATTTTGACAAACCCATTTAATATTTACAGTAAATTAAAAGGATAAGCAAATTAACACATTATCCATTCATAGCTGGAAAATACAGTGTGTGTGGGAGTGGTTGGTCTTTTAGTATAGTTACTGACTTATCTAAATGCTGTCCTATGAGAAATCCAAACACTGCAGACTTGTGAGATTACCTGTACTGATTTATGTTTTAAATTTTGATGATCTTCACTACAATTAAAATAAGAACAAATCTATCAACACCCTAATTTCCTGAATCACTTTGGTATCACTTTCCATCCCTGGAACCTGTTGAGGATTTTTAATGCCTTAGGTTTGCCATTGCCAGAAAGTTGTGTGAAGAGTCATAAACCATGTAGATTTTAAGTATTCCATCTTTTTACTTAGCATAATGAGCTTCACCCCCAGTTTTGCATGTGTTAGAAGTTCTAGTTCTGTGTAGTATCCTGTTGTATGGCTGTTCTACTTTTTGTCCTTTCTTGATTGAGGTACTCTTGGATAGTTTACAGTTCTTAGCAACTGTGGATAATACTACTATATTTTACTGGACTATGTGTACCTAAGAGAATATAAAGATATAACAAATAAACCCCTCAGTTTCTCTTTCATGACACAGAGGACTTCTGTGACCTAATATAGATTTCCTCTGTCCACCCCACCATGCAAACAGTCAGTTCTGCTGTAGATACTAGCTGAATGTCCTCTAATTCATTGCAATTCTGACACTGTTTACCTTGAGGATAACATCAGATCCCAGAGATTGAGGGCTTAGTCCCAGATAACTGTTCTCCATTTCAAATGTTAGCCAGAATTCCCAGCCTCTAGAACTTCTGACCATTTGCCCATGAATCAGGGTTTCCTACAACTCTTCTTAGTTTCCGTTAATTTGCTAGAGCAGCCCACAGAACTCAGGGAAACATTTCATTTACATTTTCTGACTTATTATAAAGAGTATTGTAAAAGATGTAGAAGAACATCCAGATGGAAGACATGCTTAGTGTAGGCACATGCGAAGGGGCGAGAAGCTTTCATACCTTTTCTATGTCATCACCCTCCAGTATCTTCTGCATACTAATCTATGAAGCTCTCAGAACTCAGTCCCCCCCCTTTCTTTGCTAATGTCATTATGTAGGTAGGCATGACTGATTTAATAATTTGCCATTGGTTTATCAACTCAACCTTCAGCCATTCTCCCTAGACTTGGGGGGTGTTGATGGAGGGAGTAGGAACAAAAGTTCCAACCCTCTAAACATTTATGGTTGGTTCCCTAGGCAACCAGACCATGCTGAGGGAGGCCCTCCAGTCATCAGTCATTTCATAGTCATTAATTTTAGACATTAGTATAAAAGATAGTGTTATCATTCTGTAGATTCCAGGGATTTTAGGAACTATATGTCAAGAAATGAGACAAAGACCAAATAATCATTTCACAATATCACAGAGGGATATTGTTGGGCTATGACTAGTTAATTTCATAAAATGTTGCCAAAGTCAACTTTTCCAAAGTGGCTGCTGTTTCTGCATTTTCAACAGCAGTACATGACAGTACCAGTTTGTTTTAGTCAGCTTTGCATCACTGTGACCAAAAGACCTGACAGGAACAGTTTAGAGAAGGAATGGTTTATTTTGGCTCATAGTTACAGAGGTTCAGTCCAAGGTCATCTGACACCATAGCTCTGAGCCCTCAGTGACACCTCATATCTAAATCATACATAATTACTCTAACTCTGTATGCTCACCAGCACTGAGTAATGTCATTTTTTTCTGTTAAGCCATTCTAGTGTAGATATCTCATTGTGATTTTAATTTTCATTTCATTAAAGGGATTAATGACCCTTTGAGCATCCTTTTTATTAATTGTTTGCCATTCAGTATTTTTCCATTGAAGTATCTGTTTAATTTTTTTCCCATTTAGAAATTGGGTCTCTTCCCCACTTAGTGTTAAGTTTTGAGATTTATTCCCTCCTCCCTTCCTTCCTCCCTTCCCCTCTTTCCTCCCTCCCTTCCCCTCTTTCCTCCCTCCCTTCCCCTCTTTCCTCCCTCCCTTCCCCTCTTTCCTCCCTCCCTTCCCCTCTTTCCTCCCTCTCCTCCTTCTCTCTCTCTCCCTCTTTCTTCCTTCCTCCTTCCCTTCCTTCCTTCCTTTCTAAAACAACATATTCTGAATATAAATCCTTATTGGATAATATGACTTGTCAAAATCTGTGATTTGATCCCATTGGTAGATCTTTCCAATAGCTTCACCCAATTTTTCCATATGATCCGAAGAGCTGAAGTTTTTCATAATGATTAAACTCAATTTATCTTTTTTTTTAAATTTTTATTTAATGGATCATGCTGTTTTTGGTACTGGGGATTTAACCTAGGGTTGCTTAACCACTGAGTCACATCCCCAGCCCTTTTTATTTTCTATTTTGAGACAGGATCCCCTTATGTTGTTTAGGGGTTTGCTGGTTTGCTAAGTTTCTGAGGCTGGTCTTGAACTTAGGATACTTCTGCCTCAGCCTCCCAAGTTGCTGGTATTACAGGGGTGTGCCACCGTGCCTCACTTGAAATACGCTTTTTCTGACTAAACCTAAGATTTCAAAACTTTTCTCCTATGCTTCATTTTAGAGGTTTTAGTTTTAGGCTTTGCATCCCTATTGATACATTTTGAATTAATTTACTCTATATAGTTTGAAGTTTTGTTTTATTTTGATTTTGACACAGTAATATGCATTCCTTCTAGCACCATTTGTTGAGAAGGCAACATGGCTCTTTTGGTGGGGGTGGGGGATCATATGTTTGTCAGTCCATGCCTGGACTCTTCTGCTGTGTTGAACTTATGTCCTGCACGTCTGTCCTTTCTCTACTACCACTCTGTCTTGTCTGTTCCAGCTTCACAGTAAGTCTGGAAATCAGGTGGTAGGAGTCCTCCAAATGCATTTTTCTTCATTGCTTTCATTTTTTGAGTTCTTTTTCATATAAATGTGTAACTCAACTACTCTATTCCTGTAAAACATCCTGCAGGGATTTTGATTGAAACTGAGTTGACTATATAGATTGGTTTGGGAAGAATCATCATCTTAACAATATAGATTTTTCCAGTTCATGATCAATTTAATTATTAATCATTAATGTGTTTTTAAAAATTTCTTTTGTCAGTGTTACAGTTTCTAGCCTATAAATTTTACACATAATTTATAAGATTCATACCCAAGTATTTCATGCTACTGTAAATGATACTTCCACAGAATTTCAGTTTCCAACTATATGGTATTTAATAATAAACATTCCAGTATATAGAAATATATATAGTACATTCCAGTATATAGAAATATGATGGGTTTTTTTTTGCCTTTTATTTTGTGATTTAGCTCAATATCTTTAGTTCTAGTTGATTTTTTTGTTTGGTTGGTTCTTTAGGAATATCTGATGAACAGCTGTATCTTGTGAAATAGGGCAGCAGTTTTATTTCTTCCATTCCAATTTGTATGCCTGGTGTTTCTTTCTTTTCCTGTTATTGTACTGAATGAGACCTCAATTGAATATGAGGATTTCCCAACAGGATTGGTGAGAACAGACATCCTTGCCTTAATTATGTCTTTTGCCATTAAGTATGATGTTAGTTGTAGGATCTTTGGTGATGACATTTTAAGGATTCTTTTTAGAAGAAAAAATTCTAAGATATTTCAAAATTATTGAAATCAGGATAAAATCATTTATATATGGGAAATTGTGTTGGCTGTTCAGAAATTGGGATAAAGTTGGCATTGCCTTTGCATGCTCAAATTTTTTTAGTGTTCTACGTTGCAGTGCTGGACAGGGGTAACACCTCAACATTTCATTTAACAAAGTCTTGAGGACCATTTGAGGGCAAAATAAAGAGTATGGCTACTATCTGAGAACTTTTTTTTGGTGGGGAGGATATCCTCTGATAAGTTTAAGGTATAGCACCAGCATAACACTTGCAAAATGAGCGGAGGCTAGCTGGCTCACTGCCTTTACCCCTGCTACTGAGGAAACGGAGGCAAGAGGATCTTAGGTTCGGGACTAGCTTGGATAACTTAGAGAATTGTAAAATAAAAAAGGTTGGGGGTGTAGTTCAGTATCACAAGGCAGCCAGCACCTCACCAGGGTAATTCTTCCTGCATAGGAGGGGATAAGCCACCCGAGAAAAATTAAATTCTGAAGTAATTAGTGAAGAAATAAGAGACAAAATCAGAATTAGTTTTAAGGGAGCATCTGATTGGTTCTTCCAATCCTGGTAGGAACTGGAACAGAACAGTTAAAAAATGGCTCTGGTCTATTATTTATTTATTTATTTTTGGCGGGGGGAGGGGTACATCAAAGGCAGGGATAAGGTTTCAGGGGTGGAGTCTTGCTTCATGATGTCTTGCAGTCAACAGATTGATGGGCATCTTGGGAAACCACACCCATCTCTGGGTTTCTGTTTGGCTAGGTGGCTGCAGCAGGTCACCCCATCTCCAGTGCTGTGAGGGACCTTTTTGGCAGAGCTGAATAGAAACTCACATGTATCTGGGTGGTCTTAACCAGGATTGCCGCTGGAAGTTCCCAGATTCCATATTTTCCTATTCACTGGCTTTGGTGCCAGTTTGGTTCAAACATAGTCCACAGATGGCTCTCTACTGTTCAGTGTTAAAATAGTATGCTTGAGGCTTTGGCTTTGATCATCAGATTTGCAAAAGGCCTAAAACAAACAAACTTATAAAATGTTAAATATCATGAAGAAATAATTAGATGCAAATACAATATATCCTATAAGCTTGGTTTCTTTAACCAGCCTATGAAACCATTTTTCTTTCTTTTCATGGAGATGTACTGTTCCATATTAAAGGAGACTTAAAATACAATTGGTAGACTTTGTTCAGATTCTGATTTGCTGCATATCAAAGTATGTAGGAGTGGAATTTGCTTAAAGAATAGTCATGAGTGACATGACATTTTGGTCAACACATTGGTCCTATAAGATTATAATGGCCGTAAAAATTTCTGTTGCTTAGTGAGTGACATAATAGTCAGCGTAGCGCCATGCAGTGCCTTATGTGTAGTGATGGTGATGTAAACAAACCTGCTGTCTTGCCAATTGTATAGAAGCATACATTTATTATCATGATTGAGTGTTACATAATACTCAATCATGATAATAAATGTAATGCTCAATCATGATAATAAATGACTGTGTTACTGGTTTTCTATATAGGTTGAACATTGCTTATCTGAAAGACCAGATGTGTTTCAGATTTCACTGCTTTTCAGATTTTGGAACATTTGTATAGACTTTACCCTGTGAGCATCACTCATGGAAATCTGAAATGCACCAATGTTTTAAACTTTTTGAGTGTTGAGAGTTTCTAATTATAGAGCATTTTAGATTTTTGAGCTAGGGATGCTCAGACTGCACTAAGTTTTGTAATTTTAGAGTGCACTCCTATTTATTTAAAAATAAAATTTATTGTAAAATGCGGTGCCATGGTACACTGGTAGTCGCCACATTCATCTTCTGTTTACTGTGCCTTTTGATTGCATCAAGGGCCACGTGAAGTGACTGACCATACCATTTTGTTTGTAAGCATAATCTATGATGTTCTCACAATGACAAAATCCCTCTAATGATGTATTTCTCAGAAAGTTTCCTATTGTTAACTTATACATGACTATATCAAGACAAAAAGGGAAAGAAAACAAAGTAGAATATTTGAAGCAGATAACATAATGTTGATAACCTTTGGTTAGAAATATTTTGAACTTGTTACTCTATTTTTAAGTATGTTTGAAGGTTATAAATATAAAAAGTTTTTTTAATATTTTTTAGTTATTGGACACAATACCTTTATTTTTTAAAAAAATTTATTTATATGTGGTGCTGAAGATTGACCCAGGGCCTTGCACATGCTAGGCAAGTGTTCTACTCCTGAGCCACAATCCCAGCCCTTATAAAAAGTTTTAAAAAGGTTTGCCAATTGGTATCACAAACCGGGACGACAATCCTGCAAATAAGAGCAGGAAACATTTTTCACAAATGCTATACCAACACCATTTATGGTACAATGGACTATTTTTAGAAAAACACTGATGTCAGTAATTGATTTGAAGAGTGATTTAGAAGAGTTGGACTTAAGACTATTAAGTGTTAGGAATTTTCAATTAATTTATTTTGCTAATATCTGTTTATGTGCACAATAATGATAAATAATGAACACATCTCAATTAGTCTTAAGGAGCTCTTATAAAAATTGTGTGATAGAGATATTTATTTGCTACCTTCCCTTTCTCTCGGTGATTTATAAAATAATAGTTAAAAGCTGATGGTACCCTTAGAGCCAGTGAAACATATTAATAATGAAAAGCAATTAAAAATGGGGTATTCTTTTTACTGTGAATGTGAGTTCTCTTTCCAACCCTGGAAAGTTCCTCTAGAAGGGGAATGTGGGAGAATAGGGATTTCACGATACCTTTGACTGTCCCTTGCTAGCAGGAATGCTTGTCTATTTACTATACATTTTTCCCCCATTTTTAAAAAAAGCTACAAATAACAAAGAGTTTGACAAAGCTGGATTTGGGAATCTTCAATAAGTCAATATCAGCCACATAGAATTTTTTAATTTTAAATTCACATACCAAGGAAAAGTATTGGACTAGTTTTAAAATTAAAAAAAAAAGTCTTACACATAAAAGGCATGAATGTAAATACATTTTTAAAAAATGCTATGTGTTTAGAAAATGTGGGGATATCTGTTGGTATGGCAGAAAGCATTAAAATGCACTGTGGATTCAATGTATGTTTTGATTCTCTGATCAGAATTTTCTCAAGGGAATAATTTTGTTAAGATAAAAATAAAAGGGCAAAGAAACTTTCTTTTGCAAATGTTTCCATCTTAACAATTTTTTGGTGACTTGAACTAATGTAATTTAAAAAGGAAATTATAGTTTCTGAGGGCATTTTCTGTCTGTTTATATACTTAGGAAAGAATTTTAAGAATACATGGGACATTGTTTGTCTTGAAATTTTTTGGTATTATTTGTGGCTCAATATTCTAACATTTCAAAGCCAAATATGATATTTCCCAAAATGTAAAATATTAACAAAATTATGGATTTAGAAAGTAAATTTGATGTTATTTGGAAGGTTTAGTTTAATTCCTGACAGTCTCCCTAAAATCATACCTTTAAAATCCTATCCAGAAATTATCTACCTTAAAGAAATTTATGTAATTCTGACACTATAAGAAATTATTTCTTCTTTATTTATTCTTTGAAAATATGTATTATAATCTTGGTATGAATTTGTGGCATTCTTGTTATCTTGTAAGAGAACATTAATAAATTAGTCTTTGTGGCACTATTTGGTGGAAAGTTAATTTCAGAATTTCAAGTTAATTTTAAACTATTTGGAAGCAGGTTGGAAAGACCTTTATGGAAGGAGAATTGCATCATGCTTCATGTTTCAAAGACTTTAATAAAAAAAATTGTATTTAAGTATTATATTATTTTGAGAAGTATTTGACTTTCTTTCTCTGTTCCAGTGTAAGATTAAGTCACTTACAGTAACTCATTAACTTTGCTCTAAAAAAGGTTTTAAAAGTTTCTTTATTTTATTTGGATGTCCTTTTTACTGTTTTTTCCCCCCCTTCTCTTTTTGTTTTTCAGTTGTGGAAGAAGGACTCTGGGAAAATGGCCTTTCCTATGAATGTAGGACGCTGCTCTTCAAAGCGATCCACAATCTCTTAGAAAGGTAAGAAAGGGAACAGGATGACAGTTGTTTTGAAGCATTCAAGTATATTGCTAAATCTCAGGATTTTTATATACAGTGATTTTATTATTAGTGTAAAAATTAAAATATGCCTGGCTGGGCTTGGTGTCATGTTATCTATAATCCCAGCTTCTTGGGAGGCTGAGGTAGGAGAATCACAAGTTTGAGGCCAGCATGGGCAACTTAGAAAGGCCCTGTCTCAAAACAAAAATGAAAAAGGATTGGAGATATAGCTTAATACCTAATACTAAATTTTAAAAAGAAAAGGGAAAAAAAGAAGGAAGGGAATATTTCAGGAATAGTACATAGAAATAACTCCTATGACTTCTTTCTCCTCCATATTGTTTCTTGTTTTTTGTTTTTAAAATGAACCATGAACCACGAGTAGCCTCAACATCATTATTCTTTTCTCCCTTGAGTATTTAGGTGTATATTTCTTAAGGATAAGGATTTCCTTTCACATAAGCACAGTATAATTATGAAAGGAGATTTAACATTGATTAAATGTCATTATTTAATCTGTAGCTTAATTCAGATGTTGTCAGTTGTCCCAGTTATGTCCTTACAGCTTAGCTCCTTGAGACTCACCCCATGATAATGCATCATTTAGGTTTCATGTCTCTAAAACAGAAGTTTGTCTTTCTTTTTTTGATACTAGCATATGTTGGCTCCTCAATTGAAGATAGATTTCTCATGATAGATTCAGCTTATGCTTTTTAGTAGGAATGCCATAGAAGTGGTTGTGAGTTCTATGTACTGTGTCATGGCAGGAGGCATATAATGTGATTAATGATGTTATCATTTTTGATCACTTCATTGAAGTGATGTTGTATCAGATTTCTTCACAGATAATGTTTTGTTAACTATGATCTTTCTCTGTTATGTCTTTCCTTTGTGTAATTTTTGGCCAGATACAATGAGAGTGTGTAATTACCCTCTTTGTCATCAAAATGTGACCTGTATGCTGAGCATGGTGGCACACATATGTTATCCCAGCTAATTGGGAGGCTGAGGCAATAGTAGGACCATAAGTTTAAGGCAAGTCTGGACAACTTAGAGAGACCCTGTCTCAAAATTTAAACAAAAAGGGGTGGGGAGAGGAGATTGAGTAGGCACCCACGTGTAAGGCTATGTATTCAACCCCCAGTACTGCAAAACCAAACCAAACCAAACCAAACCAAACCAAACCAAACCAAAACATAACAACAACCACAAACAAAACCCAAATCTACTTGTTTTAGTCTCTATTTGTAGACCTGACCTAAATTGATAATTACCAGTAAGGCACTAATGTTAAATGCCACCATTATTTCTGTTTTTCTTAGTTGGCAGTGTCTTAAGGGAGAGTTTTTGTGTTCTTCCATTCTGTTTTCTCTCTCTGAATATTGTATAAATTTGGGTTCATGGACTGCTATTTTATTCAATGGATTATCATTCATTACTACCATCATTTATTTTGATACTTTCAGATTTGGCTGGGGAAACCCCCTTTGATATATTCTTGTTATTGTTTGAACACCTCCTTACTTGAAACATTCCCTCCCCCTCCCCCCCTCCCTCCCTCCCCCCCCTCCCTCCCTCCCTCCCTTCCTCCCTTCCTTCCTTCTTTCCTCTTTCTTTCTTTTTCTGGGGATTGAACCCAGGGCCTTGTGCATGCAAGGCAAGCACTTACCAACTGAACTATATACCCTGCCTCTTACTTGAAACATTTTCACTTCTCTTCCTGAATCTATGGATAGGATAGTACTTGTAGGTCACCAAAGCTGAAAGGATAGTCTACTACTAGAGTTTCATAGCCAAACTGTTAGCTAAGATGATATCATTTCAGTATCACTGTTTCAGATATTTTAACTGTAGAACATCCCTTCCCTCCAAATTTCTTGATTTTTTTTTTCATTCCGAATTAGTTTTGGTCCCAGTCCTGTAATTTGGAGTAGACGTAGAGATTATCTGTTGCTAAAGTGTTGTATACTCATAGAAGTGTTGATTTTGTTTAAGTATTGAGTACTCTTAAATATTCTGAATTTTTTCAGTTCTCTTCCCCTACTGCAAAATACAACAGAACAAAATTACATACAGATTTCCTTGAGGAAAATGTGGAAAATTTGTTGTTTCTGTAATGCTGTGTTAGGATGAGGCTTTTCTGTTTTTGTTTTTTAAAGTGGTTTAGTAATTAATGTACGTTTAAGCACATTTTTTAAATATAGAATTTCTAAGGAATGTGGAACAAAGTATATAGTTTTTAATATTGTAGTGTGCCATTTTTTTAATATGATGGTTTATTCCTTTCAAAAAATATTAATGAATTTGTGGTTGAATTTTTAGTCTTGTAGTTTGAATGGTAGCTAATTCTTTTTCTTTGTTGAGAGAAAATTAGAAGAGCCCAAAAGCTGAGAAGGGAAAGAAATGAGCATAATTCATGTATTCTGGGCTCAAGAATTCAGAATTTATGATGAAAACTAAAATCCAGGTCAAGTTAAATTATTATTTTTGAGAAAATTAATTGTGATACACAGTAAAATTTGGGAAAGATCTAAAGATGTTTGGGTTAGAAATTGGTTTGATTTTAGGATGTTTTACTTAGACAGTTACCCTGACCTCAGTAAGTCTTGTTAAAATCCTGTAAAGTATGGGTCACTATAGAGTTTTTGTGAATGTATATAATATATCCAACATGTGCATGACATGTTGTAAATGTCAATAATTTTTAATTTTTCCCATAAATTTATTTTGCGTAATTCAGTTTGTATTCATTAATTAAAATAGTCCCAGAATGGTTTATTTGAATTCTATTTGAATTATAAGAGTTAATTTTGAGACAAATGAAATTAGCTTTTCTTTTAGAAAACAATTAATAATCAAGCTTCCCTACAAGTTTATATGCATAATCTGGGATTCTTTTGAAAAATTTTGCTAATCCTTTTGTCCTGTAAAATGATATTCTTCTCTTCATTTAATTTAAATGATGTATTTAGTTTATGAATGAAAGTTACCCCATTCATGAAGCTGGAAAGCATTTTAAATGGTTGTTGTCAGCTTTCTTTATTCATTGTCAACAGAAACTGGAAAGTTTAATATATACTTGCCCTTTTTATTTTTCTTGAGTTTAGAACATTTGCTATAACGTCCTCACCTGTTTACAACCTAAATTAACACAGGTATAGTTTGCTACCCTTTTCTTGGAAATTTTCTATTATGCCTAAGTACTATTCAGGTAATGTTGACTTGTTTCTCCATGTGGACGTTGTGAGGTTCTGGCATGGAAAAGCAGAATTGAGGTTATTGAACAGATCATCCAGGGCAGCATCACTTGCAGAAGTGTGTGCTTCTGCAACAATTTTTTCTTCAGTTTGCACATTAACAAAGCTTGTACTGCAATTTATTTTTTTAAGTGCAAGAATATGTTTAATTAAAAGAATTTCATATATTACCCTGAGAAACTCTATAGATTACAGCTGTGGGGGAGTCATATAAATTGATCTTCTTTACATAAAAGGCTTTGATTGCTAGTGTGTACAGAATGATGTGCTTCAGTGATGGATTAAAATAATTACTCTAGAAACTTAAGGTAACAAAAACCTCTACACAGAATAAATCATTTCATTTTTTTTTTGTTACCATTGGTGCTGAGATAATACTGTATTGACACCATGTAAAATAGTTTACATTCTAAGGTACAATAATGTCACAATTTCATCTTTCATTTACTCTTTTTTCATTTCTAACTTTTCACTATTTGCCTATAATATGTTGTGGATATTTAGATCATCTAATACCCCACCCCCACCCCCCCCAAAAAAAACCAAGTTAAAAAACCCCACTGCTACTCACTCATATGATATGTCAAGAGCTTTGTAATGTTGTGAACAACCAATAAAAATTAAAAAAAGAAAAAAAAAAGAGCATTTACCATAAAGGTATCATACAGAAGACAATGTTTTTGGTGGTATGTTATATATCTGTCTGGGGCACATATTTATAGAAATCCCTTTTTTTGTTGCTTTCAGAGACAGGAGATATTCTGAATTTCAGCTCTACCACTTAACTATGTGATATGTGATATAGGCCAGTGACTTGAGCTTACCCATGTTTATTTACCTATAAAATGGTGAAAGGTTGTTTGGTTCAGTACAGTTCTCTCTCATCATAAGAGCTCAATAAATGGGTAGCTGCTATTATAGCTAATAGAAGTACAGTGAAATATCAACTCTTTGCAGAGTTGGAGACAACATTTAAAAGTTAGTCTATTCAACCAACCAATTCTGGGATTGCATTCTGTAATATCCTTTTTACTTGATCATTCCTTCTTTGAACACTTCTGGTTATGTGAACACAGCTTTACATCTTCAGGGAGTGCTCAGGGTTAGAAAGTCCTTTTTTTATACTGAGTAGAAATCTGTCTTCCTACAACTTTTGTTTCTTTATCTTAGTATTCTCTTTTGGAGCCATATATAACTCATGCAGTCCAACTTCTCTGTGGTTACCTGTTTGATAGCAAACTTGAGTTTTTTTCCTTTCCTTTTTTACAGTTCATAGCATATGATTTTGATTCCCCATCTCTCCTTGCCAGCCTTACACATATGCCTCCATTTGGCTCCATTTTCTCCAATATGATTGCCACTGTTCTACTTTAAAGTGTCATAAATGTTTCATAAATTATTGCTTTGGCCTTCTTCATCAGTCCAGGCTAGGTTCAGTTTTACTGCATGAACAGAAGACCTGGAAAAAGGATCCATTGATTTTAGGGTGTTTTACTTAGACAGTTATCCTGACCTCAGTAAGACTTGTTAAAATCCTGTAAAGTATGGGACTATACTTGACTATATAGTACTATTCTACATTCTCTTGCTAATGAGGCAACCACTGTCTATAGACTTGCAGAGCTCCTTGGTAGAGAGCAGAGAGCAAAGTCATATGGTCAAGCTCAATGTCAGTGAGACAGGGAGAAAAATCATATGTTTGGGAAAAAGATAAATCTGCCATACCTAAATTGAGGTAATCTGAACTCCAAATGGCTGCCAGGTATGTCACTGAAACAGATCATTCTAGAATATAATCATAGATGTATTTATATACCCCTTTCAAACCTTCAAGCTCACATTGGCTCCTTTGGTATTCTCTTAGTTAGAATTCCACAATCTGAGAGTGGTTAGATGTTCTATATTTTGTAGTCTTGGATTACCATGCCATTTTCTGGTTCTTTCGGGAAAGTAAGTGTGGGTGTGATTTTCTTCATGATTGATTATCTCTTTCTGGCATAATTCCTATTATAATAAAAAAAATAGATTTTACTTATACAGACTCTCTGCTCATTCAGCTCCCCCCAATCTTTCTCTTCTGCCCCTATATGCTATTAGTGTACTAGTTCAAATTATTCTTTATCAGCTTTTTAAATTCTTTAGCAGTTTTTTAATTTAGTGAAATTTTGTTTTGTATTCATAATAATTTTTTCAAGGTTGTGCTGTATTTTAAGGTTAGGTTATTAATGGAAAAGTACTTTGTGACTATAGTATGGAAAACAAAAATTTGCAATTGTTTTTCAGGAGTTTCTTCATTTGTCATTTTTAATGCCTACTACTACAGTTGATCCAAGCTTTCACGATTTATCATGTCCTTGTTACTTGTCTCATGACAATGAAGAAAACCATGGATTGATTGAAAAGCTTCTGAAAAAGCCAGAAAATGTGTGTGTTTCAAAAAACCAAATTTTTGAACATTGAACATGATTTGACTGCATGTGGTACTAATGAAAATCTTGTTTTTAAAATAGCTTTGTAGAAATACCTAAAATGTCTGGAATAATGCTGTCAAACTGGCACTGTGTGTGTTAGGATACTTTAATTTTCATTTTCTTGAAGATTTTTAGAATAAAATAAATGAGCTAATTTTTATGGAAAGAAATTTGTTTGCTCTAAAATTTAAATCAGTGCTTTGTACACAGTAGAAGATTAGGCGAGGCTTTTGAAGCTGCTGTGCTCTGTCATGTCCCTGCTTCTGCAGGGAGACTTTCATCTGGGGTACTGGACACATGTGAGACACATGTCCTCTTCTGAGTAGTCCACTGGTGCTGCCAGCATATTCACTCCATGGTAGTTTATAACACAGCTAAAAAAATTGCCTTTGTCCCAGCGCTTCTTGGTTTGCCAAGATTGGTGTTTTTAAATTTTATTTGGAAAGCACAGTAAAAACAATGGGTTGAAAATTGGAATTATAATTATGACAACAATAATGTTGTATTCATAGATTTCTAGTTCTCGGTGTATTATGGTCCTCAAAGGGCGAGCAAGTACTATTTGTGGAGATGGTAGATTAGAGATTTCAGAATAAGAAGTATATTCACAGATTAATAAGTATATGAGGGTAGGTATGTGTATGGTTGAAGGAATGGTGATATGACATGATTGAACGTCCTTGACATAATGTGATAATAGGGGCAAGAAATGAGTAATCAGCTTATTGCCATTTTATTTAAATAGCATAATATGCAGTTTTTTTTTAACAGCAGAAGGAAAATGAGTCTTTAGAACTAAGAAGAAAGTGCAAAAATTATAGATACACATGATTGGAAACACAGATCTAGTTGTAAATGTCTAGAAAGAAATCTCAATGTAAGCAATCATTATACTTAATATTTTTAGAGCAGGGCATGGATTAAAACTCAAAAATAATGAAGTTTTGTTGTTGGAGAATGGGATTAGATACTTAAATTTTGAAACTAGATAAGAGAGATACAGCTCTTTGGGACTGATAAGAATGGGAATTTGAGGTGAGGCTAGGTCTGTAAAAGAGCTTACCCTTACAGGGATGTTAGGAGGGGAGCAATTGAGGCTGTGTGGCTGCAATAGCTGGTATCTACTAGGGCAGAGTGGAAGCCCAGGGTAATGAAGATCTGGGGTTTAGTTAGAAAAACTTTCTTCTGCCCCTGGGTCATAGGAGTTAGATTTTATTCTGTTAAAATTTGGGAACATTGCTGTTTTGATGAAGGGGACTTCTTCACATGTATGTTTGATAAAAATTTGAGTAGTGAGATAATAGAGGGAATTTTGATAAGATTGGAGTGGTGCTGCTGAGGGTGTTTTGGCATACAGTTACAAAAAATTTATTGTATGTGAGCAACTCTGTAATTCGATGACGACATTAAGATGCAGTTTGGTTGAGGGTATCATAGAGAAACACTGTACTTGGATTTTCTAATCAGTGAAATTAATTATATACATGTGTGCATAATTTGCGTGGCACAGAAGCAGCCAAAGCTGGTAGTGACCTACCTCCATAATGTCCCACCTGGGAAATGGCTTGCTGAGGGGTTTAGGCTTTGGGCATGCTATAGCGCTTGTAATCTTACATCAAGTCTGCCTGTGGCTTTGGGATTGGAGATTGTGGCTTGCCAATTTTGGAGTCAGGTTGCACTTTGTAGCTAATTATTCAGAGCCATATGGCGTGACACAGAAACATTAGGTACACACACAGACACATACATGCAACCTGATTTCATTTTCATTTTTCAGCAGCTGTTTCTTTTCTTTTTGAAACAGTGATTTTTTTTGGGGGGGATGGGGGGAGGTGGCAGAAGATTGGGAATAAAAATAACTTTTTAGTATTAGGTGCTTAAAGGACTTTTTATAATCTGGCATCACATAATGATCTTATAAGAATACTGAAGCTTTACAGAATCATCATATCTTAATAGTAAAGCAGTTTTAAAAATGTGGATCACAATGACTGAGGTAACTGGACAAGCTGGGTTAACCGATATATTCTTAGCACTATTTGTGATGTTGACTTGAAATAATTTGTGGCAAATGGAGTGTGTCTGCTAGGTTAATTTGTTTGTAAAATAAAGTAGAAATTTTGATCCTCAAATATAAGAAAATATAGATTGATAAGAGTATAAAGAAGGGAACATTATATTTCTGGTGTAATTTTTAGACTTTAGAATTGTCTCCTTAAGAGATTTACTTAACTGTATTCTTCAAATGTAATTAAGGCATTTGGGCCCTTGTGCTAGTTTTCCTCAACATGATTTCTAGCTGTTGTGTGATTCCCTCTATTTTAAGTATCTTCTATGATTTTAGTTTGCAGTGTGAAATGATAGGCTATAAAGAATAAAATAGTTAGATATTTTCCTCCCTCAAAATATAGAGTGTGAGAATACGTACACACAAGAAAATTCAAATACTATGAGGCTACCCATATTAGTGGTTATAAGCAAAAAGAACAACAATATTATTTTATGAATAGGAAAATAATCTAATTTCATTTCTCAAATATTTATTGAGCATCACTGTAGAGTAGAACATAAGGTATATTATATCATAGGCATTTAAATATGAGTCATAGAAATTAATTGTTACAACTGAGTAGTGAAAGGTGATTTGTAGAGTTAAGAGGATGTGCCTGCTTGATTTGAGACAGGGCAAAGATGGTTGAAATTTAAATTAGAGGAGGAGAGAGAGAATGGCACAATAAAAGATTTCAGGCCGAAGCAGAGTAAGTAGGCATTGGTAGTAGTATTTAATATGGAAATTGTTATTCTAGAATCTACTTCATAGAGTTTTTACCTGCCCTATGAATTGAGCGTTTTGCTCTTTTGTACATTTTTTCTATGCATAGTTCTTAGTAGCTCTCATTAGTTTTTTTTTAACTGCATATCTATGACCCAAAAATGATTGAGAAAGGAGGACTTAGTACCTCAATATAGTCTTGCTATTGAGTCAGCATAGTGTCATCACTCATCCAGGTGGTAGAACTCTCCTTAATAAAGACAAGCCTCCTCTTCTCCAGGTAGTATTGACTAATCTTGGAGGGGCCAAATTTGAATATCCTCCTTCTTGCACCAATACATACAAAATAGAGTCAAAACACGCCTTTATTCAATGCAATTCTGTGTTCTCAATGTTTTTCTTTCACTGTGTTGGAAACCACTTATCACATAGATAACTGATTAGCAGTTGAAAAAATCACATAAGTCATTATTCTTCTCTTTTGGAAACAGATGGTTCAGACTAAAGGATCGGTAGTTTCCATTCTATTCTGTATATTAGTGATAATAACCTTTTGTTGACATTGCCTGACAAAGAAATATGATCTGTAGTGGGAACTCCAGGAGATACATTCACACAGAGTTACTCTCAGATAGCAGTCATTAGCCTTTTGCAATTTGCTTTTGTCCTTGAATGGTCTTGGCTGTGTGCTGCTCCCCCACATTCCAGACTCTGCTTTTTCCTAGAATAAGTCAGTGAATAGAATTTGTGGCTTTTATTACACAGAAGGGCAAGGATTTTGAAATACACTTTTATACATTGTCCTTTAGTCACAGATATCTTGTTGTTTTTTTCTTTCATATTCTATAAAGCCTTGGATTTTCTAACTATACTCTATAAATTTCACATTGTCTTTGTTACTTACTAAATAATTCTTTTGAATTTTGACCTTCAAGGCATTTATGAGAGAGTGATTTTTTTTTTAAAGATGTTATTTACTAGGTGAAGATGTGTCACTAGAAGGCTGTTTAGTGTTTGATGGGATTCCATACCTGTAACATAGCCTGTTGCTTTCATTAAAAGGTCTACCTTCAATTTAGCAGCAGCTTTTGGAGAATAAAGAAACACTTTCACATTAATTCAGTGGTAAGATATATCTGGATTTAAGAAATGAGGAAAGAATGAAGAAAATGGTAATAGTTAAATTTTTTGTTTCTGTGATCAGACATACCTGGGCTTAATGGCATTTCTCCTATTGATAATACGTGTGACCTTGGTTAGGTGTTTAGCTTTTTCACTTAATTACAAGAATTAAATGAGACACGGTGCCTGGTGATCAACATGTGTAGTTGTGATAGTAGCAGTTCTTTCAAGCGATTATTGATAGTATTATTGATGGAAGAAACCTGATATCAAACTTGGGATTTTTCACTGGAAATATTTATTTATATACAGCCTATCTAAAATAAATATGTCTTTCGGCTAGTGAATAAACTGTGGAGGCATGTTTTTAGTTTTGCTTCTTGTGTACTTTCACCTGGGGTGAAACATCATATTCACCTTGAGTGAAAGTCGGTATCTATTTAGCTGAGGATGTGTGCTGTATTTTGTATTCTAAATTTAATAAAGTCATATAATTTTTAGCATTAAAAAGTATGCTTCTTTAATTTCATAAATTAGGAAGTCAGATTAGGTTATTTTGAAAATGAATTTCTCCACTATGAATAAGAAAATTGTTATAGAAATTAGTTTTCGGAATAAAACCAGTTGAAGCCAGTGACATTTTGATTTAACAGTGTTTCATATTCATTCTGCCCAAAGGGATTTACATTGTGGCCAGTAGAAACTATTGCCATTTACTAACCCATTTAACTTGCAATGAGTAGGGTGAGGGCTTGAATTCTTTCCTTTGTCCTTGATATTGTGGAAATTACAGAGACAAAAGTGAAGTACAGAATTGCCTGAATCAATATTCAATCAATATAAAGAATTGCTATATAGCTCTTTACCCAGTAGGACAAACCTTATATAGAAGAATTATATGCAACAATTTTGACACTTTTTCTTACAAAATATATTTCATTGAATGGTATTAAGGAGACTACTGTATTTCATCAGTTCAAAAAATTTTATATTTTTTTAAATTTGGAATGCTCTTTACAATCAATGATATCTCATAATTGGCCAGATGGTAGTTATGATACAGTTTTCATTTGCCTGCACATGGGTGAACTTGGTCATAACTGTCTGTGTTGTTGTTGAAGCATTATTGGTATTTCTGTGGTTAGGGCTTAGTTTCCACTTAATGTTTCAGAAAGAATACAATTTGACATTGAAACACAACTAACATGGCATGGAAACAGAAGTTGGGAGCAGTTTAGATATGAGTAAAATGAATACTAAAGTATTTTTCTATGCCTTCTAAGGAAAATGCTTAAGTAGATGAAGCTATGTCCCCCACCTCCCCCCGAGAATCTTGCCTAAAGGATTACCTTTCAGAAGCCAACCCCAAACCAGAAAATCAAACCACACCACAACTAAAACAAAAACCCAGCATTAAAACTTGCAAGATGAGTGACCATGGCTCGGGTGAATATCTCTGAGGCATCTTAAGAAGTGCTGTATTTCTGACTTTCTTCATGACACAAGAATTGAATTCATGGCAGAAGTGTGATTCAATTTGAAGTAATTCCAAAGTGTAAGAAGTTTTGGGAATACTTCAGCCAGTTTATATTGCTTATTTTCTCCCATGGGCATAAAAATCCATGTGCAAAATCAGGGAGTTCTTTCAGTAAGTGTAATGTAAAACTTTTAAGTAACAAGAATACTTTGACAGTCTAATTGGTGATGTTTTATTTTTATTAGTGTTTTTAATCTGGGATTATGAGTTAATTGATTTGCTAATTTGTTATTGAATCCATAAAAGTAATTATTGATGAATTTATTGTAGGTGCCTAATGGATAAGAACTTCGTTAGGATTGGGAAGTGGTTTGTTCGACCCTATGAGAAGGACGAAAAGCCAGTCAACAAAAGGTGAGTCTTTTTGGAGTGCTCTTGACTTTTCACTTTCTTCTGTTTGACCGCAACTGTCTTTGGGGACAAATTGGGTGAGGAGATCAGCTTATTTATTTATTTTCTAATAATGGTTTAGATATACTTAGATTCCTGGATGAGATATTATTTTCTAATAATTGCTTAGATATACTTAGATTCCTGGATGAGACAATATTATTGTTGTTGGATATGAAAAATTGGAGTAGAAAGGTAATTGTCATTATACTCTTGTCTAAACCATTTATTTATTACATGATCTGTAATTTAGGCATTCTCTTTTGTTATTTTCATTATCATTCCTCAATCTTTCTTCCTTAAAGTGTTTTATGGCATAACTTTAAAAATAATCAAGAGAGTTAGCTGTGGTAGTGCATGCCTGTAATCCTAGCAACTTGAGAGACTGAGACAAGAGGATTGCAAGTTCAAGGCCAGCCTCAGCAGCTTAGCAAGACCCTAAACAACTTAGTGAGAATCTGTGTCAAGAAATAAAAAGGGCTGGGGATGTAGCTCAGTGACAAAATGTCCCTGGGTTTAATCCCCAGTACAAACAAAACAAAACAAAAATCATCACATGAATTAAAACAGTGGAAATTGTATAGTATTGATTGATACTCCTTGACGCTTGTAGAAACTAGACTATGAATTACTCCTCTAAGCAATCCTAAACATTTAGCCAGCATTTATGATATATATAGATTTAAATCAGTACTTGACACTAATGAATAACTATGGAATTTTAGATCATTCAAACCAGAATCAGAAAACAAAGCCCTCAAAAGTTTGCTATTTACCTTACCTACCTCTGACCATAGCAGAGACTTTGTAGGAATCTTAGGTGGATGATGATTATTTTTGAAGAGAAGGGTGCACCTATCTCTGTTCTGCTGTCAGTGGACTTGCCCAAGGGGCCTAGCTGCTGGCTATAGGTTAGAGCTCTTTTCTGTTTGGAGAATTTCAGCAACTCACTTTCTTTTAGGAAACATTACTGTCTTTAACATTATTAGTTCCTACTGGGGATATAATTAGTAACTTTCGACTGAATCTGTCCATTTTAACACTTTAATGAAGTGATTGTGGAATCTCTTCATTAACCAAATCTCATGTATAAAAACTTCTTTTTATATTGGATAAATGAGCACTGGTAGTTTTCTTTGCTAAATCACCATGAACTTCTTTGAAATATTTCCCTTTTTTTTAGTACATTTAATATCTTTACTATTTACAAAAGAAAACTTATGTAGAACTTAGTTTATATGTACCATATTACACCTAAAAAAGGATAAAAGTGCTTTCAGAAAGGTATGAGTATGTACAAGTGTGATTATATTTACAGATACTTTGACAGAATGGACTTTTTCATTTATATATATTTATTTGATCTAACTAGTGAATGTGTTTTGTGATTTTTTAGTTTTAATCTTAACATTTTCCTTTAATTTACAGAGGAGTTAGATTTTCTATATGGTTAAGGTTTTGGCTTTTATGTTTATTATACTAAATGGTTAAATGTATATGTGTTTATACATATATATACACACACATACACACACATACACACACACACACATACACACACACACACATATATATTTAAAGCCCAGTGATCTTATCTACTGTTCTTAATGTGCTTCCCCTTGGTTAGCATGGATTCTTACATCTCGATTAACTGAGCTAGTCACAAAATTTTTGGTTATTAGATGGAGGTGTTCATGTGATTATTTGATGACACTGGATATTGAAATGTAGAGATCAAAGGAGTAACAATTATGATATTAATAGCAAAAATAACATTAAAAGTCAAAAGTCACTATCAGTTTATTTGATATAGAGTTTGTATATTTTTACATTTAATTTAGATTCCAAAAATCATCGTAACTTTAGCAAGCCAGATGTAAATATTGCATGCACTGTGTTGGATGTTTGATTTGCTATAATTTGGAGGCCACAGATGTACAAGCAATGTCATTGAATTAGTTTTAGATCTTATAGCCATGATTGTGGACTTTTTTTTTGTAATTCAGAAATGTTAATGATTCTGAAACAATATTTCAAGAGAATTATTAAGCCAAAGATGAAGTTTATGAGTTGGCATTTGCTATATAAAAACAAACAAACAGCATTAGGTGTGAGGACTTTTTCTCCTCCAGATTGTTTTGTATGAACAGAGTGATGGTAGAAAAGGGCATTTGGAATTTAGAAGATATTTTGGTTCATATTTTGGAAGTTTGATTTCAGATAAGTTGTTTAGTTTCTCTGAGTGGAACTTTTTGTGTTTCTGTTTTTTTTTTCCTTCTGATATTGAGTTGAAAAATAGTTATTACCATCTTATGTAGTTATTTTGACGATCAAATGAGACATTTCATGTAATAGTCTATAATTTAGTTGAGAAAAGATCAAATGAGTCATTTCATGTAATAGTTTATAATTTAATTGAGAAAACATAGAAGTGAATTTTCTTATATTTGTCTTTTATGTATCAGTTTAGTGACCAGTGGGGAAGAGAAATTTGTTGTCCAGTACTAAACAAATCATTTGTACAGATAAGTATTTTAGAACAGTTTTTATTTGATGCCATTATATAGATAAAAGGAATAAGTTTAATAAATAATATTTCACGTAAATAAAGCATATAATGTGTATGTGTGTATGTGTATCAGGGTTGAACCTAGGGCCGCTTAACCACAGAGCCACATCCCTAGGCCCCTTTTAAATTTTGAGACAGAGTCTTACTAAGTTGCTTAGAGCCTTGGTAAGTTTCTCAGGCTGGCTATGAACTTGTGATCCTCCTGCCTTAACCTTGGAGTTGCTGGAATTACAGATGTGTGCAACCATGCCCAGCCAGATATTTTTATTCAGTAGATTATGGTTTTATCGTCAAACCATATATGAACCGTGGATATGGCTTGGCATTAAATTGTGTGATTAGCCTGCCCAAGACCCATGGTTCAATCTTCAGCACCCTACCTTACCCTCCAAAAGATTTATCATATTGCTTATTGTAAGTAACTTAAGTAATTCTAAGAGTGTTGGCAAATACATAATTTTTTTTTTTTTTTTTTGGTATTGGGGACTGAACCCAGGGGCGCATAACTACTGGCATCCACCACCCCCTTTAAAAAATATTTTATTAGCGACAAGGCCTCACTAAATTGCTGAGGCTGGCTTTGACCTTGTGAGCCCCTTACCTCAGTACCCCAAGCCACTGTGCCAGGCTGGCAAATATATTTTTTTCATGAGTTCTACCAGTAAGATTAATAACATAATTTCTTGTACTGTATTTGCTCTTCATGTTGATACTAAACAAAATCATTTGCTTGTAGACTCTAAAAGAATTCTTAATGTTAGATATAAGATGATGTTGGGAATAATTTTTAAAAATATACATATTATATATTAAATACGTATGCATGTATATATTTGGCCGACTAGACTGAAAAGGATAATAGAAATTTATTTAATGTTATTTTTTCTCTATATTGAGATCTTTTGTTGTTTATACCCTTGATTTGAAAGTTGATAATGAAAATTTTGGTTTTGTCTTAAAGAGTTGTGACAACTAAAATCAAACATAAAATTTCTGGTGTCTAAAATGTTTGTTGAACCAAAAAAAAAAAAAAAGCCCTTTGTCCAACATATGATTACAAATGAAGTAATAAAAAACCATTATTTTACTTCAAAAAGAAATCATTGATCATGGAATTTCTTTTGAGTGGAAAAGTGTGTTTCCTAATTTACCGTAGCTTTGTCCACATTTTATTATTGCAGAATTTGAAATCTATATACCTTGGCCTTAAAAGCCATTTTAATGAAACATTTTGATTCCCTGCCCCCCTTCCCCATTAAGTTTGGTTCTTTGACCTTTTCTCATTATCAGATGTATAGAAGCTATGTTAACACAAATACCAGCTTGCTGGGCTGTTAATTGAATTAATTTGCCATTACTTCTTACGGGTGATCTCACCCTCTTCTTGAAAGATATTCCAAAATTATCACATATTTTCAGATAGTCTCATTACTTTTGTATGTGCCAGTGGCAGGGGGCACACATTAAAAGTATATTATTTTGATTTAAATTAAAAAATTTTAAATGTTTTTAAAATTTTTAACAGTCTATACTATCTATCATACATAGTCAGAAAATATGTGAACTTTTTAGGTTTAATAGTATAGATTTTGATATTAAATCTATCTTAGACCAGAAATATTTTGATACAGGAGAATATTTTTTAGTATTTTAAAATTGTCCAATACTTTTTCTCCCCTCCCCTTTCTTTCTACTTACACTTTGCTTAGTCCTTTTTTTTCCTCCCCAAACCATGTTCCAGCTGAGTCTTCTGTGTTCTTTCCTTCTAGACACCCTTGGAGGAGAAGGTAGGGAAGGGATTCCTTGTCTAGCAAGGGAGCAGATAAGTCACCTCAAGGTGAAAGGTAAAGGGAGTCTCTTCGTAGTGTCCAGAAAATTAAGACCAGAAGCTATATTTATTTCAGTTTTCTTCACAAATTCACTTTGCATATGTGATACCTTTTGTCATATATGTATTAAAAGGCCTAGCTCTGGGGAATCCCATAAAGGATTATTAATTTGGGCTTATCTAATCCTGTGTAGTAGTTTAATAGCTTTTGTGCGGTAGATCTCTAAAATATGTTGTCATTTTCTGATGGTTTATCTGATGAAATTAGATTCTGTTGAAATTAAAAGGCAGCGTATATACTGCCAATCAGATATGTTTGAGAATCATGTGAGAAGAGGGATGAGATTATAGTGTTGGAGAATATCAATGTTTATAGACTAGATCAAGGAAGAAGAATATGTAGACTGAAGGGTCAACTAGAAATGAAAACCAGGGGAGACTGGTGTCAATAAAACCATGAAATTAGAAAGTTTAAAGACTAATTATCTGTTTGCTATAGAAGCCATGTGAAGCACTTACCAAAAAAACACTGTTATATTTGGCATTCATGGAGTCAGGATGACCATAAAGATAAGCACCTCTGATGGATGTCCAAATTCAGATTGTTGAAGAGGGAGTTTTAAATGGAATGGAAATGAAGACACTGAACATAGAGTTCTTGCCATATTTATTACAAATACCTGCAAACTCAAATATTTAATACAGGAAGAGTGGAGACAAACATTTAATGAAAGCTTATGATAAAACTACATAATAATAGAAAAGTATCTTCCATATACCAGATCCTCTGCTGTGTACTTTCACAAGTAAGCATTAAAGAGAGAATGTTAACTTGAATGACCAGTTCACTCAGAGATGATGATCACCAAGTATATACTTTTTGGGTAGCCTTTTTAGTTATTTTTCCCTCTTTTCTGAAAATCCTAAAAGAAGTTATATTATTAGGTTTTAGCTTTCATTTGTCCTATTGGTGGTCTAAAACTGTACATATATATCATTCATTGATTTTTTTTGTTGTTTTAAAGTAAAATGTGTTTAAATATAAATGTCTTTTAAGAAGGATTTGAAATACTTTACATCAAGAGATGTAACTTGTTTTTAGCTGTACTGGAGAGATTGAGAGAATACCATTGTTGTCCTTCCTTTTAAAATTCCTGCTGGACGATTGAAACTAAGCTGAAAACAAATGTCTCTTTGTTCACTAGACCATCCACCCAGAAATAGGGATGATCTTCCATTAACTATTTGACCTGTGGGACTTACTGAAACCCTCTGGACTTTAGTTTTAGCATTTATTATTTCTAAAATGTCTTTACTATTCAGATTCTTTGATTCTATGAAAATTATAAAGTCTAGGCACCCACCTCTATATGTCCTCCCACCCCCCACTAAAACCATGTGCCTTCATTGTGCTTGGTTTTGCTATAAGCAAAAGTAATTCTTTTATCTACCAATGAAAGGAATTTCTTTTTAATTTTTTTTTTTAGTTGTTGATAGACCTTTATTTTATTCATACGTGGTGCTGAGAATTGAAAGAGTGCCTCACACATGCCAGACAATTGCTCTACTACTGAACTCCAGCCCCAATGAAAGGAATTTGATACTGTTCTTCCTGAGGGTATGCAAGGTATAAAAAAACATTTCTGGAGAGAAAGGATTATGTTAATATAAGTAATGATTTTTCTCATTGCATTAGGAAGAGAACCGGAAAATTTACAAAGTGGCAGTTGAAGTTTTCTCTACTTTTATAACATAACTGACTATCTGTTTTACTTTTGCATAGATGCTTCTTAGCTGAAGGCCACTTCATGTGTTGAGTAAAGTAGTCAATTGAAGGATCAGGGAATAAATGGAGAATAAATGGAGGTTGTGTTAACTAACTTTTCAGCACTGTGACCAAAATACCAGACAAAAATACCTTAGAGAAGGAAAAGTATATTTGGTTCATGGTTTCAGAGGTCTTAGTCCATAGTCACTGACTTTATTTCTCTGGGCCTGAGATGGGGGAGAGTGTCCTGGCGGAAGGGCATGATGGACTGAAACTCTACTCATGGCAGCTGGGAAACAGAGTGTGGGTGGCCAGAGATAAAATATACATCCCTAAAGCACAACCCCTTCCTGCTCATGACCTACTTCCTCCAGGCACAGGGTACTTGCCTACAGTTGTCACACAAGCATAATAGTCCTTCTAAATCATCAAATTGTTAATGGATTAATGCACTGATTAGGTTATAGTTCTCATAATCTAATCCTTTTATCTCTTATTCCTGCATTAACACAGAATATTCTGGGGGTACACCTCATATCCAAATGGTAACAGAAGTTCAAATAAACTTTTGGTATTCTGAAGGAAGCAGCACTGTTGAGTTTATTCATATCACATTCTTTTTTTTATATCATTATTTTTTCATTTATTTTTTACATGGTGCTGAGGATTGAACCCAGTGCCTCACATGTGTGAGGCAAGTGCTCTACCACTGAGCCCTAGCCACAGCCCCATATCGCATTCTTTTTAAAGATGTTGTGTGTAGTAAGTTTCTCTAAGGACTTGGGATCCTTCTGCATCAGCCTCCCAATACTACAATATCCTATAACTACAAGGATATTGTAGTATATCAACTATATCATTCTCACAGATGAATGAAATTATTCCGGATATTAGCTGCATTTTAAAATGAATGCGTATACCTCTCCTATTTTGTAAATGTATCCACAGTGCATTCTGCTGAAGTATATTTGCTTTTAAAAAAAGTATAAAAATAGCTAGGCCCTATGATTTATGCCTGTGACTCACAAGGATGAGGCAGGAGGATTGCAAATTCAAGGCCAGCCTCAGCAACTTAGTGAGACTCTGTCTCAAAATAAAAAATAAAAAGGACTGGAGATTTAGTTCAGTAGCAAAGCACTCCTGGGTTAAATCCCCATCCCCTTCCCCCACCAAAAAAGTGTATTAAAAAGTATATATCCCTTTAAATTTGGTTGCACTTCTGATTTCTCAGAATATTTCAGTGACATTGGGAGAATTTTTATGGCAGTAGAATATGACTGACATGTCTGAGGAATATGACTGCTGCTATTTTAGTAATATTTGTATTTTTTCACTTACACATTTGTGTGTTTCTTTTTTTTTTTTTTTAGAGAGAGAGAGAGAGAGAGAGAGAGAGAGAGTTTTTAAATATTTATTTTTTAGTTTTCGGTGGACACAACATCTTTGTTTGTTTGTGGTGCTGAGGATCGAACCCGGGCCGCACGCATGCCAGGCGAGCACGCTACCGCTTGAGCCACATCCCCAGCCCTGTGTATTTATTTTCAAAGTGAGAATTCAAAGTTTGTCAGTGATGGAGAAGGGAAAATTTTCTTGATTTTTAAAGTTGGAATATTTTTCCCATGATTATCAATTAGTTTTTCAATATGATTAAAAAACGTGAGAATCTTGAGATTATATTTATAATTTTCTATTATAGGCTACCATATATCTCTGCTACCTATATTATTCATTCTAAAAGTTATAATAGTATTATGATGCATTTTAAAAGTGAATTATTAGGGTCTGGGGTTGTGGCTCAGAGGTAGAGTGCTCGCCTAGCACACGTGAGGCACTGGGTTCAAACCTCAGCACCACATAAAAATGAAATAAAGATGCTGTGTCCACCTACAACTAAAAACAAGTGAATTATTAGTTTTCTAATATCAAATACACATTAGAAGGTATTATCCTTTTCAGGTCCATTATTAGTTTTCTAATATCAAATGCACATTAGAAGGTATTATCCTTTTCAGTTCCATTTAGTTTCTAGTTTATGTAACCGTATAGTCAGAACACCATTGCAGCATAGGCATGAAAGAAGACAGATTCTGAAAATTCTCAGAAGTACTAAGAGTTTAGAAGATTGGCAAATTTATGTCTTTTTTTAAAAACCTGGATATTGAACCTTGGCACTTAACCACTGATCTAAGTCCCTAGCCCATTTTATTTTTTATTTTGAGACAGGATCTCACTAAATTACTTTGGGTCTTGCTGAGTTACTGAGGCTTGCCTCAAACTTGGGATCCTCCTGCATTAGCCTCCCAAATTGCTGGGATTACAGTTGTGAGACACCATGCCTGGCTATACATAGTAATATTCAGTTCTGTAATTTCCAGGATTTTTATCATTTTAATTTCTATAAGTTTGATTTCCTATACATTCACTATACATATTTTCCTTTCTGTACTTAAGCATAGTTACCATAATTGTTTTTATGTTGACTACAAAGTTAAAATGCTTATATTATCTCCATTTATTGACTTTCCTCTTCAGTATGTTTTAAATTTTCCTGTTTCTTTATTTATGTGTTGAATAATTTTGATTATGGAAATTAGTAGTGTAATTGAGATTATATTTCTCTGGAATGTGTTGGCTTATTTTTTTTTTTTAAACCAGGCAATTGACTGACTGGACTCAAACTCCATATATATATATATATATATTAATTAAGATTAAATGCAAAGGTATTCTAATACTAAGCTATATTGCCAGGTTTTTTATTTTTTATTTTGAGACATGGTCTTGCTAAGGTACTAAGGCTGGCCTTGAACTTGTGATCATGCTGCCTCAATCACTAGAGTCACTGGGATTACAGGTGTGGGCCACCATGCCCAGCCCAAACTCTTATCTAGCCTGTGATGGGTAGCACCTGAAATCTCTTTGCTTCTTTTAGCTTAGTGTTTTCCAACTTTGGTATCCTTGACACATGAAATCAGTGAGTGATTTTTGTAGGGTGGACAGCATCTGTGTCTTCTATTTACTCCAAGACTAGTTATACCTTCCTCTCTTAGTCATGACAACCTAGAATATCTCCAGATATTGCCATATGTTCCTTGGGAGGCCAAAATGCCCCTGGTTGATAACCACAGCTTTAGCCCTAGCTGGGCTGTGAGAGCTTGCTCCCTGCACATAATTTAGGAAATCAGCCAGAGGTTTGGACAAAGTTTATGTCTCTGATTCTCCTTGTTCCAGGATTTTCTTTCTCTCATTCAACAGCCCTGATCTTTGAACTTAGTTCTGTAGTTCTTTAGACCAGTAAAACTCAGAGGATTTCTGTCAGTTTTAGCCATCTAAACCAGTTCAGTGGCCCTCATGCTAAAAAACTGTTTAAAAAAAAGAGTAGGAGGATTAGCGGGACATGGATGGGACACCATAACACTCACCCAAGGTTTCCCTAGGTTTCTGCCTATGCTGAGTAATTCAAATTTTAACAGATTTTAATTTTTTCTTCAAAATCTATAGTTCTTTTTTTTTTTGGGGGGGGGGGAGGCAGGATATGCTGGAAGGAGCTACTTTGTCACTACTAAAAGTGGAACCTGGTGATATTTTAAGACATAAACTTCACATTGCTTGTTACTATTCTATTAGTTATGCTTCACTTGCATTTACATTGTTTGTCTATTAAAAATAGAATGGTTTGGCCTCTGGGGCTAAATCACTTTGTGCTGGGAGACCTTTACATTATTTTACTTTACTGATAAAGAAACGACAACTGTTTTCTCAGTAATTCCAATATTTTTGTGATATATGGATTTTTTCTAACTTATTAATAGCTTTTGTGTTTTATTCTGTTTTAAAAGATTTTAATGTTTAGAGACTCATTCTCAAAATCTGTAAAGATTAATCATCTTTTTAAAAATGCATATGATCAAAATATTATTTTCCAAGTTCACATTTATAAAAAGCCTTTTCCTGAGGTACTCTTTCAGCTCTATGCAGATGTTCCTAAACAATCTTTTCATTAATGTCTTTTAGGGAATGCAGTAGCATGAGAAAAGAAACAGGTAAATAAGAGAAAGGAAGATCCAGGCAGTGACCATACAGGCTGAAAGGCAAATGATGGGATGTAGGGGAATGGAAGAGACTCAGGCAGGGTTGCCTGTGTGATCTGGGGTGCTGTTAACAGCTAATAGGAGTCTCCTTTGGACTGTGTGACTGAGCTTCATAGAATGTTTTGATGGTGGCATCTGAATAACAAGTTGGCAGTAGTGGAGTGCATTATAGATTAGAGTTAGATGCCAGGACATTTCTTTTTCCCTTTAGACAAGAATGTTAATTTCTGATAACATTAAGAGTGCCCTTGAGATTGTTGCTTTTGGTTGATTTTACATGATTTTCTCCCCAATGTTTTTCCTTCTCTAGCTGAACAGAATGAAATTAAAAATGTTATGAAAAAGATTACTTAAATTCTATTCAGGGCTGGGGCTGGGGGTATAGTTCAGTAGTGGAGCGCTTGCCTAGCGTGTGCAGTGTCCTGGGTTCAGTCCCCAATACTGCAAAAACAAATAAATCAATTCCATTCAACTTAAAATTACTGAGCTTAGGTTTGCTTTTTTTGTTTTTAGTGAAAGGGGGAGGTTTAAGGTTGAATAAGGTGTCTAGCACAGAACCTTATGTGGTTATTGTTTAATGTTTGCTTTTGAGGTGTTAATACTGAAAGTGGCAATAGTAATATTTAGAAAAAATTGTGAACAAAGCTCTTTTATGATTCTTATAATTTCTTACATAAGAGGAAGCTTGCTATTAAAATATTTGTGAATCACTATTTATATACATAATTTGCATTAGATGAAGTATGTATTTCTGTTATGATTCCAAATAAATGACAATGTAATAAATTTATTGTGTATTGATTTTAACCCTAAAATATTAACATAAGCTAGTTTCTATTTCTAAAAATACTAAATATTTGGAATCACCTTCTTGTGTGAATTTTGAAATATGGTATTTGCTAGTACTGTAAATCAGTTGCCAACCTTTGATGTCATCAGGAAAAAATTTTGAGTATGTAATGTATATTTTGACAATTTATCTTATTTATTTATTTAGAGTGTTAAAAGACATTATGAAAATAAAGCTTTTGTGTGGGGTTCTTAGAAATTATTACATTTAACTCTGAGAACTTAGCAGAAGAGTGTGGCTACCATACTTTATTATTTTATTAATAGTTATGTGGAGTTGAAATATAAAAGCTTAATATTTTTGGCTAAAATACATAGAAAGCTGTGGCTATGAAGAATCTGACTTGTCTGCTCTGACCTTGCAAACTTCTGCCTGTCTGCTGACTTGGGTTCCTTGTGTTTCTCATCACATTCCCCTCCTGTGCACTTCTGTTAGGCTGCGTTGGTGAGACACCCTCCCACACAAGAATGCACTGTGCTGGCAGTTGAGTTTAGGTGTGTATGAACTTTCTCTGGCATTCCCGCTTTCAAGCCGGAGCAGCCCTTCATAGTCTCTACTCATGTTTTCCTTGCTCATGTTCATTCTGTTCCACCTTTCCTGTCTTCCCTGGCAAGTTAACTTTTATCTCTTCTTGGAACTGCTTCCCTGGGGAAACTTTTCAAATGGTTTCCTCTGATATTTTACCTCTAAATCTATCAATAGCCTATTTTTACTTCCCATCCTTCGTATGTACCTGTGTTTTAGTTCTCTCTTGAATTTGTACAATGGAAGATAAGATTTTAGTGTTCTTCCTCCTTTCCCTATTCCTACATTATGCCTAAATTGAATCTTTAAAACAGAATAATTTTGATGTCCAGTATTCATCATTATTCTTCTTTTTATCTGCTCAACATTTGCTATGATTCCCATCTCAAAGGATACTGAAAGTTTGGTTGAATTGAATGAAACATACTTTACCTTTATAAATTTCATTACCATAAAAAAATGGAAAATTAGGTCTGAAAAGTCATCTAGCATCAAACAAAATATTGAGTAATGTTATTAAAACCAAAAGTCTCTTCACCATTCTCATCTTGATGTTAAAATGATCTTTAAAACATCACATTTAAATGGGTTTATATTTGCCTGGATTTTTATCGGTATTATTTATTATTGAGTGGCTTGTTCAAGTTTGAGCAGTTGGACTCTTTATGATGCTTATTTAGTTCAAGTATTCTTTAATAGAAAGCATCTGTGACAATAGGGTTAACCCTGTTATTACTGAACCATGAATTGCAATTCTACTAGTAGAAATAGAAGTAGCACATTTTGAAATATTTACATGCATCATATAAAGAAGGGGGCCTTCCCCAGAGGGGAAATTGTTGGGCAGTATTTGAAGGATTATTATGTGCTCCTCAAATTGAGCAGTACGTTTATATAATATTATCCGATACTGAGACTGTTAGAACACAAAGGAATTTCTTAGTACGTATAATTGAAGATAGTTGACTAAATAGTTCTGTGTTGTATTTGATAATGGTTCACCTATTTGAAATAAATAATTTTGTTTTGCTAATTTTATGTGCTTAAGTAAGTAATATTTCTGGGCTTTAATTTCACTACACATGCTACTAGAATTCCTTAGTGAAAAAACATGACAGTGTGATATTCCTTAACACTAGTGTAAAAATACAAAAGTACTTTTACCTTATCAACCCTGCAGCTTTCCACTTAGCCACTCTCTAAAAACCCATAGAATTGACTTGAACCATAATTGTCACTTAAGTATTAAATTGAATCTGTACTGTCTTGCATTATTTCTTGGACATTTCAAGCATGTTTTATAGGTTCATGAAGGTAAATTATCAAAGAACAGAACTTTAATAGTGGCAGGGCTCTCATTTATCCTCAGCTCTTAGAAACACATGGTTCTAAAAAATACTTAGTAAAACTGTCATGAAATATTAAGAACATTTCAACCCAAAGGATTCTTCATTTGAAGCACAGCATTGTCTGAATGTTTTAACATGGGTTGGCTTGTGAAGTACAATGCAGGGCATGTTCTCTGGATGCTATGGAACCAAGATTCCTGGGGTTGTGCTGTGAAAATCGTGTGAAAGTCATGCTTGTTCGAGTTTCAGAGATCTTCTGAGTATATCATGGAGAGTTTTTCGGTTGGAACATTGTCACCTTGTACATCTGATTTCCTTTAACTAAGAAGGAATGCATTACCATCTGGAACTCCTTTGAACAAGTCAGATATTTTCAAACATAGCTTTTTGCTGAGGGGCCAAGTTGAAGCTGAGGCTAGAGTGAAACCAGATATGGTGAGGCAAATAAATATGGCCCAAGTGTTCTTATTCACACTGTAAATATTCAGAATTATAAATCTTGAGCTCAGGAATAAGGACTTCTTGTGCATATGACTTTTTAGGAAAGTGATGCACATTAGCATTCTTACAAGCATACTCCCAAATTTACCAACCAATAATAGACTACTCAAAAAGCGAATGTTGTACATTTAGAACTTTCTTACACCACCCATTCTGATTATGCTCTTAGAGTACAGGCTCTCACTCACCATAGTTTGTGTGTTTGTTTATTTTCTTTTTCTCCTGTGCTTTTCATTCTCAAAACCCAGAGTAAGAGTGATGATAAAGGTGTTGCTGATGAAGTCCAATTTGCAGCTGTTGTTTTAAGATTGAATGAGTTAATGCGAGTGAACAACTAGACAAATCTTTTAATACCTGTTTCATAAAGCTCTCCTAGGTTCGGTTAGCACTTGACTTGTTATTCACTATTTTAAGAATTATACCTATCAACTTTTAAAAATTTAATTATATGTAGTTTCTAATGTAATTTGTTATTCCTCTTAGATCATTTGATATTGCTAATACACATTCAAGTATATTAAGCATTTAACTCGAATGATAGAACTTCCTTAAAATTAACTTCCTTAAGATCAAGTATTTCCATTGGTTCAAATTTTGGTCTTAGATCAGATCTTTTAACTGTTAGGATTCATTGCAAGTATATTAGTTTATTTTTGATAATTCCCTTGTTAGAGGGAGTCCTAGGTGGTATTGAGCCAAGTATCTTGTGTATAAGTTGGATAGCTACTCTGGGTAATGAAGGGAGGTAGTAGTTCAGGGGCAAAGCTATCCACACAGGAGTAGATTTAGCAACCAGGGTTATCCAATGAGAAAAGAAACAAATTCCTTTAAAAAATTTTATTTATTTAGATAGGCATCATCCAACACATTTAAAGATGCTTTTGACTCACTTTCCCATTTCTAGGGGTGCCACAAAAAAGTGAAGGTTTTTCTGTTCTGTTTTCTTCTTAAGCACATCTATCATTTCTGTAGTTTGATGTGAAAAGAATGATTTAAATAAGCATGTTTGACAGGGAGTAGAAAGTGTTAGAATATGTCCATTTGTTTTTTAGCACTCTGTATAATGAGTAATATTAAAAATTTTTCTTGGAGGAAATTTACTTCCTAATCACTTTTTCAGTTGTTTAAGTTATAATCAATAGTGCTTGCTTTGAAGATTGTGTTTATAAGTCATCTCCAGTATTAAAAAAGTGTTTATTTTCTGATTACAAAAAAATATTTACTAAAAACTAGAAAATGTAGAACACCACAATAGAATTATGACACATTTTGATGATATTCTAACATATAGGTATACCTATTTTTTAAATACAGAGATACATAGTCTTTTTTGAAACATTATGTGTTCTTATGCATACCTTGCTCTCGAATACTTGGTTTTTAGTGAAATACTTAAAATTTCGTTTTTTAAAATAGGGTATTTCTTGCTTGAGCTGGATAAGGACAACTTCAGCATACTAAAGTCCAATTTACTGAAAGGTAAAATTGGGATTCTAATGTAAATATCAAATGAGCAAAATGTCAAAACATTTTAAAAACTCGTTGATTAGTAAGGGAACAGGTATGATGCTAGAAGAAGTTAAAAGAGCATTTGAATTATTTTCTTTATAGAAAATTTATAAAACTATTAAGATTGCTGAGTTAGGCACAAAACTGGTTAATATTTTCAGGACTAGTAACCATTATTGGCCTCTATTTTTGTGAGGACAGAAACTATTTGTACTGGACAAAAATTTACAAGTTAATACGTAATGTCACTAAATCTGAGACTTTTAGAGTCATAAATTATGAGTTGGGAAAAGTCCATTTCCCTAAAACAGAAGTTCCTAAGCTATTGGTTCATGGAACACTTAGTGTCCTCCCTTTCAACTCCCCAGTGTTCTCCTAAAAGAAATACCTAATAGTTCCACTTACTACGTAATTAGGTCCAAACAACTCAGTGAGTATTTACATACCAACAACTTAGCAGTTGAGCAAATAATGCATATATATTGAAATAGTACAATTTATTTTAAAATAACCACAGTTGCTTAATAGGACCTACATGCCCCTTGAACACTTTGCAACTTCTCAAAATCTTAGAATCATATTGAACATCACTACCCTCAATTTTTGTCCTTGTTGATTTTACTTTGTATTGCCTTCACCATTGAGAAACCAGTTTCAGAGAGATTTTCACAGTCTGATGAAACTGAACTTCCTTGAGCTAATAATTTGCATGTTCCCTGACAGATGTTACTCTGTTTCATTCAAAAATTTAAAATATCCCACAACACCTCTGTGAATATGCTGCAATGTTCTGGGATGCATTGGTACATAATTTGGGAATCTGTGTGCTAGACAGTCCTTGGATGGGCCTTTCTTTGTGTCTTGTGGACTGGACATGCTGTTTTCTTTTTGTCTTGTTTCATACTTTTGAATCAAGTATCTTTAATAAGCACCCTTGGGAACGTCTAATTAGATTTGTCAGATTTCTGTCCATTCTTGCCACTGGTGGTGGTGTCACTGATTGTTTTGGTATGTGCCCTGGTCTATCTGAACCTTGCCAAGCATACAGGGAGGTTCAGTCCCCTGGGCCTGACTCTTCCGGTTGGTCTGTTGATCATTCCCCTGTATGCACTCAAACTATAGTATGGCATCTTTCTCGAGCTTTTTTTGATCTCAGAACTTCTATAAACATTATTTAGGGCCCCAGGAGCTTTTGTTTATGTGAGTTCTATTTATAAATATGTTACTGTAAAAAATTAAAACTGAAAAGGGAAAATATTTAAGACTTTAAAATAACACTAATTCCACTATATGTTAACCTATATTTTTTTAAAATGAAAATAAGTACTTTCTAAAACAAATATTTAGTGAGAAGTGTGGCACTGTTTTTGGCAAATATCTTTAATGTCTGGCTTAAAGGAAAACAGCTGTATTGTAGACTGTTATGACATCACATGTCATATAGCCTCTGGAAATCTCTATTGTATAGTATACTTGGAAAAAATTAAAGTGAAAAAGATAAATAATGTCTAAATGTTATTCTTGAATAGTTTTGACCAGCTGTCTATTTAGTGTAGCTTTATATTCTTAAGCTTAGAAAATTTTAGTGTGAATGGGGTTTGTTTACATTTTAATCATGGGAAGGGGTGGGTCAGTTTTTTTTTTTTTGTGTGAAGGGTCAGATAATAAACATCTTCAGCTTTATAAGGAATGTGGTCTCTGTCAAAGTCAGTTGCTCGGCAATGTACTGCAAAAGCAGCCATCCCTTATGTATAAGCAAATGAGTGTGGGTTGTACCAATAAAGTTTTATCTTAAAAGAATTAGTGCAGGGAGAAAAAATCTTAGAGTAGTTTTGATTTCATTTCCCCAAATACTAGTGATGATAAACATTTTTTAATATATTTGTTGATTGACCGTATACCATCTTCTGAGAAGTGTCTGTTTAAGTCCTTGGCCCATTTTTTGATTGGGTTATTTGTTGTTGTGGTGTTTAGCTTTTTGAGTTCTTTATATACCCTAGATATTAGTGCTCTTGCTGATGTACATGTGGTAAAAATTTGCTCCCAAGATGTAGGCTTCTCTATTTACCTCAAAGATTGTTTCTTTTGCCCAGAAGAAACTTTTTAGTTTGAATCCATCCCATTTATTGATTCTTGATTTAAATTCCTGTGCTATAGAAGTCTTATTTAGGAAGTTGGGGCCTAATCCCACATGATGGAGATTAGGACCTACTTTTTCTTCTATTAGACACAAGGTCTCAACAATAAGTGTTGGCGAGGATGTGGGGAAAGAGATACACTCATCCACTGCTGATGGGACTGCAAATTGGTATAGCAGTATGGAGATTCCTTTGAAAATTGGAAATGAAACCACCATTTGACCCAGCTATCCCTCTCCTGGGTCTGTACCCAAAGCATTTAAAAATAGCATACTACAGGGACACAGCCACATCAACGTTTATAGCAGCACAATTCGCAATAGATAAACTGTGGAACCAACCTAGATGCCCTTTAGTAGATGATGGATTTAAAAAAATGTGGCATATATACACAATGGAATATTATTCAGCAATAAAAGAGAATAAAATCATGTCATTTGCAGGTAAATGGATGGAGTTGGAGGAGATAATGCTAAGTGAAGTTAGCCAATCCCCAAAAAACAAATCTGAATGTTTTCTCTGATATAAGGAGGCTGATTCATAGTGGAATAGGGAGGGGAGAGCATGGGAGGAAAAGATGAACTCTAGACAGGGCAAAGGGATGGGAGAGAAGGGAAGGGACATGGGGTTATAAATGATGGTGGAGAGTGATGAACATCATTATCCAAAGTACATGTATGACGATATGAATTGGTGTGAATATACTTTGTATACAACCAGGGTGGGGTGGGGGCGGAGAAAAGCTTTTGGGTATCAGGGAAAAAAGAAAAGAGTGCAGGGAGCTGGGATTGTGGCTCAGTGGTAGAGTGCTTACCTAGCATGTGTGAGGCAGGGGTTCAGTTCTCATTACCACATTTAAATAAATAAAATGAAGGTCAATCAACAATTTAAAAAATATTTAAAAAACCTTAGAAATATTTGCAGGGTGGAATTGCTTTGGGGCTGTAGTTTGCTGTCCTCTGCTTTCAAGAGGGGAGTTGGTGTCCTGGCAGGTTCATTAGTTAGTCTACAGACCCAAGTGGAGAAGAGTATATTCAAATTCATTTTCTTTCCAGTTTTACAATTGCTTTTTTCTCAGTTTTTCATGCTGCTTTCACTCATAAGGTTCATAATTGTAAATTTAATGTAGAATTGAGTATTGATTAAAAATGAGTTATTAAAATAACTTATCTCACTATCAAGTTATATAGGAGGTACCATTTAGAATATCCTAGATTGCCCAAGAAATGATTCAGTTTTGAGTCTTAATAGTAGATCATATTCTGAAGAGAGCATTTTTGTTCTCTTATTAATTCACTAAAATATATGCAAATGAAATTGTTTTACTTTTAACAGTAAGGCTAATTAATACTTTTACCCTATTTAAATTATTATTTGGAATGGAATATAGATAAGATATCAAGTTTAAATGGCACAAAATGGTGAAAAAGTCTTTTCTATATTTACTGCCTGCCACCCAATTTTTGTCCTATTGTTAAACCCCATTGCCTGTTTCTTTTTATTCTTCCAGAGGTCAGTCTGCATATATGCAAATGTTTATGTATATCTCTTTTTTATACAGATAGTATATTGAAATGGTGCACAAACTCTGTTCATTTTTCCTTTGCTTTATTTTATTTAATTGTGAAGTATATTTAATTAGAACTTCACAATTTAATAAAATAAAGCAATGGAACAATATCTTGGAAAGCAAGAGAGTCTTTATGTTCACTTTGAACACTGTTTCTACCTCATTTCCTACTTTCAGAATTTATTTGCATCATTATCTGTCTATGAGTTGCTTTTCTAACAGTAGTTAGAAAAAAAATCTTTCTTTGGCTTTTAGAGGGCATGAATAAAATAACTTCACATAACCCTGCCAAGGAACATAGTATTATTAGGAAGATAAGTCATAAATGCTTGAAGCAATTAGAGGTAAGACACCACATATAATTCCTCTCTTGGTCTGTGAAATAATAACTAAAGCTGAAAACAGAGGTATTGATATGGACTCTACTGAAGAGGAAAGATTCATGGAGTAGAAGTGGCTTTTGACAATCTCTGGTTTAATGGCTTGGGGTAGAATCATGAAGGTGGAAGACAGCAGTAGCAAAGGCACACATCATCATGGTGTCTCCAGGAAACACTTGACTAACAGAGAGAAAGTCCATGCTCAGTAGCATTGAAGATAGGAAGAGGTTGCTCTGATGGTAGAACTCCTCAAGTGATCCAAAATTCATTTATGTCAATTTCTGTTCTGCCTGTGGGTGGAAAATATATAAAAGATGGTGACTTCTTTGCAGGGTTTGTATATAACTGAAACTACATGCTTACACTAAGAAATGCATGTAGACCGTCTAGATGTTCATTTATGATGTGTAGTTCAGCTGCTAGTGAATTTTGCTTTGCGGGTACTATAGTATCTTATGCCACAATGATATATTGTGGATGTTTTTGTTTAGATACTATGAATGAATATGGGCAAAGAATATATTCTTTGGAAATCCAAAGCATGAAGCATCAACATAGTAGGTTTCAAACTGTAATAGAGTTCTGAAAAATTAGAGCTAAGGATGATTATTATAATTCATGATACTAGAAACTTTATTATTCTTGTAATGACTGAAAAATTAGATAGTTATGATTTAGAATTTAAGAGTTGCAAAATTCCAGAGCCACGGCTAAACAGGGTCTTGAGAATTAAATAACTTCAAATGCCTTAAAAATGCAAAACCAAAAAACTTGGAAAAATCAAGCCATCTTTTGAGCATCCAGTTCATACTTGTTACTGTACTAAGTTATTTATGGATAACTTTTCCTGGTTGTTCTTAACTCCTTGCTTCTGCAGACTTTATTAACATGGCCTCTTTTTAGTCAGTGCATTGTTGCCTTATTTTGATCCCTGCCAAACATTTTAGCATTGTTAGTCTGTAATTTTCTATTTTCATTATTTATCTTTTGCGAATTGTGGGGGCATATCTCATACTAATGCATTTGAGAAGCACCTAAGCACTATTATGCATTAAGATATATTCTTTGGGATGCTCCCTGGTGCCATTATCGCTTCTCTGTATGGGTTTAATCAGTCTTCATGCACCTTAAACTTAAAGGGAAGGTACCAACAGAAAAGAAGTCTTGTTTCCTGATGCCCTCACACAGTAAAGGTTTAGATGTACTGAAAGACAAATTGAAATGGTAGAATAAAAAGCAGCAAAGTTAAGAGATGTTTCATAGCATAGCTTTACTTTGGAAGAAAGAGAACCAGTATTTGTCAGCACTAGCATTTCTTGAGATACTGTGCTAAGTGCTTTACATAAATTACTTTTAGTCTTTATTACATACCTGTACTTTTATGTTATTTTCTTTAGTTTTGAAACTGAGGAAATGGAGTCCTAAAGAATTACCAAACAGATCTAGAAAGTGTTGGAGCTAAGAGTGCATTTTCAAGGGGGAGGGGCAGGATCTTTATGCAAACTACTTGTAGAGTACTTTGTGTCTCATTTATTCCCCCAACAGCCCTGTGGGATTAGTGGTAGTAGTACTGATATTCCTAATTCTAATTAGGGGAATTGAAATATAGAAGATAGGTAACTTTTCCAAGGTTACACTGCTACTAAGGGGCAGCTAGAGCAATCTGATTCTGGGGTTCATAGATCCTTAGTATTAGCAAACAATTACTATCTTTCTCTTGAAAATGAAAAAGGTAAAAATGAAAAGGCTTAATACTAATTACTGTGAAGTAATTAAAGAAAAAAAATAGTGGTGGTTCACTTTTCTAGCCTCTGTGCTACAAAAGTCTAACTGCAAACAATGGAAAAACTATTTGTGAAGACCAGACACAAAGACTGCAGAGATAGCAGCATTCAAGACTTTGAAGGAGAGTCCTAATCCTGCTTTTCTTTTATGAACCTTGCTTACACAATAAAGCTCCAAACAGTGTATTTAAATGCATATTTAGGAGGGAGAAAGAGGTTCCTATCCTTGCAACATTCTCTCAATTAATAGGCTGTGGGTTGCACACTTGCCCTGAGGGGCTAAGCTGATGCTGCTCAGTCAAGGACTCCCTTGTGGTAGTCACATGGTTCCTGTCTTCCACTAGAGCTGTCAAACTGGAAATCTGTAGTGTAGTCAAGTATCTCCAATCAATCTGAATCCTCCAGTCAAAAGGACCAAGAATAGGGTGTGGGGAAGTGAGGCTTTCTGTTTGTCCCCAGAAGGTTTGCCTAAAAATTTAGTGACTGGTGCTTAATTGTATGATAAAATATATCATTTGCTTTGGAGGACAGATTGATTTATTAATAGCATTTAGTGAAACTTAGAATTACAGAGGAAAAAATGTTATCCCACTTTTATTCATTTTATCCATTCCACATGAGGTATGAGTATCCTTTAAAAAACCCCAATTTGGACACATTTTAAATGCTAAAGAAGACTTTAAGTTTTAATATTTAATAATATGTTTTATTTAAAAGATGTGAATTGGGGACAAAACCTAATAGAAAAATGTATTAATAATAAATTATACAAAAGCTGCTTTGATAACCACATGACCTTGTTATCAGTTACATAAAGCAGGGAAGAAAAGTGCAGTTACACACATCTTACTTTCCTGTGTTATAGGATGGGCATTAAGTTGAAAAGAATGTTTTCATGTATTGAAATCTATCATTAGGGAGATCAGTAATGGAATTGTATTTACAGAAAGAAAGAATGACTCATTAATCAATTAAAAACAAGACAGTGCAAATTATATGATTTAGAAGATTAAGAATTTAACACTTTACAGACATATTTAAAGGAAGGCATTCTGATAAAACAGTTTAGGTTTGAATCTGAACATTATTTATTTACCTTTCTCAGTAATAGATTTTGGGCTTTTACCATTTTATCTTTTAGTCTTTATTCCCTTTTCTTCAGCAAATTAAACATTTCCAGAACTCTGATTTGTTAGTTATTTTCATAATAGGGAAATTAATTTGCACTCTTTTACGTTTGTTTAGTTCCTACTGTTCTTCCAGTGTCTGATGAATGTACTGGATGATTGAAGGAGGGAATAGTAACCTAAGATAAAAGTAAATCCAGTGGGACAGTGACCAGTGAGCAATCTCATTATTTTCATAAGTGAAAATGTTGGATCTCAGATCTACTTCCCAAGGTCACAGACATAGACAGAACCAGACTAGAAATCATTTCTTTTTTCTAGTTGATTGTACTTTCTGTCACACTACAGTGCCTCCTATGATTTAAGTGCTTGTACATTTTTTTAAATTGGGGTTTTAAAAAAAGTACCAAGGTAATAATTGTCAATGAAAAAATTAGGTAGTTTAGAAGGAAGTAAGGTGAAAAACTAAAGTCCACTTCTTTACTTGCTGCTTCCCCTTGTGCCATTCACTGGGATGTTCACTGTGAATGGTCTCATGTATTCTTTCAGAAGCTTCTACTGCTATATCTGCACACTAGCAATTTTACTTATAATTTGCCATTAAAATAAACAAAGTTAGCCATTTTTCATTTTAATCCAAAGTCTCTGTCACCAAATGTAGGCTTTCAAACTATACAATGTTATTTTTTAACAGATGATTCTAATTTTTTATTATTGCACTTGGAGGGACCCATGAGGTAAGATAGCTCCTTTACTTTATAAATGAGAAGATAAGCGATTTTACATAAACCTCTGCACTATTTAATTTTTCTGAGTGATTCCAGTGCTTTCTGTTCTTCCCACTAATCCTTATTGCTGCTCAGCTCTTTTATAGGCTTGATAGTAAAGTATGAACATAAACAGAAATGTTTCATATGTATACTAAAGAAATCTCTCTATAGAATCTAATCCTTGAACGAATACCTAGCATATAACAGGTGTTTGAATATTTAGATTGAAATCATTTAAAATAATTCTTCATTTTCATTATACTTTATTAAGAAAGCAAGACAGTTGGACCAGATCATTTTTAAGGACTTTTCTCAGAATAAATGTCTGTGACTTTAACTTCATGCTATCACCAGAGAATCTGGGAATCAAGCTGTTTATGTTTGAGAAGCTGTTATTCCAGAGCTAGTCCTGATGCCGTTTCCCAGCTGGTGTACCTGAGTGTACTTACATATTGTGTTGTTTGGTGCACCCTAGTTCCAGGTTTCCTATTAATCCTTTTCCTCCCATTGTTTGTTCATATTCGTTGTTGTTATTATTTGTGGTGCTGCAGCTTGAACCCATTCTAGGCAATTGAGTTACACATCCCCACTCCACTGGTTCCCATTAAAAGGAAAAATGTATAAATATGAAAAGTAGCATAATGGAGCCAGGATTGGTTAGGCAACATTCAATATGAATAAAAACCTAACCTCTCACATTTCAAATCAAATAATAATTCCTGTTGTTGTACTTTGAGCTAATTTGTAAGCCTGTAGTTGTTCCTATACTAGGGTGGTATGGCTGGAAATGGGGAATGGGACAGAAAGGGAATTTTGGTTGTGGTGCTGATGGTGGTGCAGTGTGAAGAGGATAGAGAATATATTGCCCTTGTAAAATAATATTTATTGGCCCAGACTGGGTGTGAATTCACCCATCACCTAGACATAAAATATTATGTAACATGCCAGTCAGCCATGGGTATACAGACATATATAAAGTTTATGGGAACACCAAGATTTTATAAAATGTATCTACAGATTCCTGCTTTGTTTCATCACTATTCATGATTTGATGAAAATATTCCTTGGATTTATCACTGTAGTTTAAAGCAGTGCATAAAAGGTCCTTAATAAGAGTATCTGCAGAGTGACAAGCCAGCTTAGTCTTCAAATAGCAAATCAAGAAACTTGCTTGGAAAACTATTTGAGTGTATAATAATAACCATTGCTAGCTTGAGTTAACATTAAATTATGTAAGATGATCAAATCAAATAAGATACTGGAAATGCTTTTTTTTAAAGTTTATTTTTTAGTTGGACACAATAACTTTATTTATTTATTTATTTATTTATTTTTATGTGGTGCTAAGGATCAAACCCTAGGTGAATGCTCTGCTGCTGAGCCACAACCCCAGCCCAAGAAGCTGGAAATGTTTGTGAGTTAAATTGCCTAAGGTGTAAGGAGCCATTTCTCCTATTTAGAATACTGAATTACTATAATATTGGAATATTTTTATTAATCTGATTAATGATAAGACAGATTCAAAATGATAAAAGATAATTATGAGGATCATTTTAAACATTATGTATTAACTGCTACTAGTTTAGAAAACTAGAAGATACAGAAATAGTCTTTTCCTGTAAATTAGAGTTAAGTAAAATAATATCAAAACAGCCTTGAGGTTTATTGGTTAAAAATCCAGAAAAATTTCATAACTATCAGTGTTTGCCATTAGAATGATATTAAAAGAGAGGGAGAGGGCACTGCTTACTTGACTACTTTGTGTAACTATTTTCTTTGCCTTTTATTTGCTAATATCAGGCTTGAATTTTGATGTCTTCCTTTCTGGGACAATTAATGTTGATATACTGAAAGTATAGATGCCTTATTAACTAGATAGTCATCTAAATAGTATTGGTTCTACCTGAAAGTTTGTTTTCATAGAACACTGTATTTGGAAAAACAAAGTTACCTTTGTGTTCAGTTTGTTAGACTCACTGAAATTAAGCTAAAACATGTTATGCTTGGGTGATACTTATTGAATTATTTGTCTTTGTATACTCTGGACAAGAATGAATTTTAATTACAGGTTTGTCAATCATTAGTTATCTGTTTCTAAATCATATGAGCCTTATTTTATTAAAATGTTTTAAGTTTTTTTTTTTTAAGTTGTAGATGGACACAATACCTTCATTTTATTTGCTTTGTTTATTTATTTATTTATTTTTAAGTAATGCCAGGAATTGAACCCAGTGCCTCACGCATGCGAGGCAAACATTCTACCACTGAGCCACAGCCCTGGCCCTGTTTTTTTTAAAAAAAGTTTTTTTTTAAAAAAAATTTTAAATATTTTTTTAGTTGTAGTTGGACATAATACCTTTATTGTTATTTGTTTTTATTTTTATGTGGTTCAGAGGATCAAACCCAGCGCCTCGCACGTGCTAGGCAAGTGTTCTACCGCTGAGCCACAACCTCAGCCCCTGTTTTAAGTTGTTTTTAAACACAATTTAGTGAGTTAAAGCCAGTCAGTCTTGCCTTTCAACTGAACTTAGTTTGCATAAGGCATAAGAAATGGAGGAAAGCGTTCATTCTTTAAAAACAATTTTAAATGGAGTTAATGTGTCTCAACTCCAATTGAAGAACATTTCTTTCTTCAAGTGTCTTAATAATGATTATTTTTGTTCATGACATTTCATCAGTTTTAGAAATTGAGAAAAGAGGCTATCATAATCTGAAAGTGAAATGTTTTCAACTTCATTGACAGGTAAAGATGATATTGAGCAGTTGGTGATTGTTAGTCTTCTATATTCCTGCACTTTTTTTTTCATTTTTCTGCAGTGAACATATATTACTTTGTTAGGAGAAATGATTTTTTGTTTTAAATCAAAATAGTAAATTTTAGTAATCTTGTGAATCTTTACATTAAAGTATACTTAAATATAAGTGACTTTTATTGAAATGTCATATTGTACCTCATAAATAGGAGCAACTGTGTATCAATTAAAATTTTAAAGATATTTAAAAAATTAGTATCTTAACTAAAAAGTTTCTTCTCAGCAACAGAAACAATCTGTGAGGTGAATAGAGAGCCTATATCCTGGAAGCAAATCTCTATCCTTCACACATCGGATAGAGCACTAATCTCTAGGGTATATAAAGAACTCAAAAAGCTAAACATCAAAACAACAAATAACCCAATCAATAAATGGGCCAAGGTCCTGAACAAACACTTCTCAGAAGATGATGTACAATCAGTCAACAAATACATGAAAAAATATTCATCATCACTAACAATTAGAGAAAGGCAAATCAAAATCACTCTAAGATTTCATCTCACTCCAATCAGAATGGCAGCTATTATGCATACAAATAACAATAAGTGTTGGCGAGGATGTGGGGAAAAAGGTACACCCATCCACTGCTGGAGGGACTGAAAATTGGTATAGTTAATATGGAAAACAATATGGAGATTCCTTGAAAAATTGGGAATGGAACCACAATTTGACCCAGCTATCCATCTCCATCTGTACCCAAAGGACTTAAAAATAGCATATACTACAGGGACATAGCCACATCAATGTTTATTGTAGCACAATTCACAATAGTTAAACTGTGGAACCAACCTAGATGCCCTTCAGTAGATGAATGTATTAAAAAAATGTGGCATATATACACAATGGAATATTACTCAGCAATAAAAGAGAATAAAATCATGTCATTTGCAGGTAAATGGATGGAGTTGGAGGAGATAATGCTTAAGTGAAGTTAGCCAATCCTAAGAAAACAAATGTTGAATGTTTTCTCTGATATAAGGAGGCTGATTCATATTGGGATAGGGAGGGGGAGCATGGGAGGAGTAGATAAAGTCTAGATAGGGGAGAGGGGTTGGAGAGAAGGGAAGGGACATGGGGTTATAAATGATGGTGGAATGTGATGATCGTTATTATCCAAAGTACATGTATAAAGACACGAATTGATGTGAATACACTTTGTATACAACCAGAAATATGAAATATTGTAGCTCTATATGTGTAATAAGAATGGTAATGCATTCCGCTGTCATAGATAAAAATAAATAGATAAATAAAATTCAAAATTTTTTAAAAATTAGTATCTTTAGTTTATAATTAAAATTGAGTAGTAAATATTGATAGGACTAAAATATTAACTGGTAATTATTGGTGATATTCATTTAACAATGTTAAGAGAAAAATCCAGGCTCTGAGCGCTGAAAAATAGTGGTGTAAATAGTTATTAATGATTTCTTCTAAATTTTTAATGTCATGTAACTGATAGCTTTAGAAATTTCTGTACTATGAGGAGTCAATCTAGATGTATTTTTGTGTTTTAGGTCATTTTCATCAAACCATCTTAAGGGCATTTTGCTAGTGTGCTACATGCTTGAGTACTAGCTTTATTATCATCCTCATCATTATTTTGGTACCAGATAATTGCTTTAGATAATTTGAGGGAAACTTAGCGTGATGCTTACGAGCATAAACTTTGAGGCCAGACTACCTGGATTCAAACCCTACTTTTTTCACTTAGTAGATTTCATGACTTCAGGCAAATAAACTAAAACAGGGAAGTAACTTTTTATTTATCTGTAAAAGAGAGGTAAGTATTCTTCCTACTTCATAGAATTATTAGGATGAAATCAGTTAATATTTAGAATATGCTTAGAGGAGTGCCTGGCCCATTTTAAAGTAAGTGTCTACTGATTAATCAAATGAACATTTCCCTTAATCCTTATAAAAACTTCAGAAATGGATCATAGCATTCCCAATTTACAGAAGTTGAGATTTTTTTTTCCACTGTGTTAAGACAATACAACTAGTAACAACATGGATCTGGGATTTAAATTTTGGGCTGTTAATCTCCAAAATGTTTGTTGGAATTATTGTTGCCTGTCTCATAATAGCTTTTACGATTAGACATGTTCCTGGGCAGTAACTATTCAGTCTCTTGATGCATCATGTCAAAAGTGAATGATAACTTAGGCTTTATAAAAGTTGACTTAATTGTGGTCAAGTATGTGTGGAAAAATAATCAGATAAGATTTTAATGTGCAAAGAGAGTATGGTATTGATTTACTGGTTTCTAAGGTATTAAAAAGTGAAACTTGTCTAAAAGTTTGTGATACTTAAAACCAGTTGACCAGCCAGAAAAGCAAAACTAGTTACATAAGGTATTCAGTTTGGAATAGAATCAACCTTGTATGGATGTGGCATATACATGTTTAGGTAAAAATAACATCATTGGGAAAGAAATAATAATAAATATCTGGGAAAGTACTTATTATTAGGTAGAAAAAACTAAAACTGATAATTTAGAATACATGCACTAGAGACAAACATTAAACACAATGTTCTCATTAAAAACTCATGCATAAGATAAATATATTTATGTTGGCTGTACTTTCAAGAGGCTTTATAAAAAAAAACCTATTGACAATAATTTGTCTGCATTTTTGTAATTTCATTAAAAACTTTTAAAAGTATTTGAAAATCAGCAGTATTAAAAGAAAAAAATCTACTAACTGATTATTGTAATATATCAAATGTGAGGGACAGAAGTGTAGCTCCGCGGTAGATCACTTGCCTAGCATGTAGTGATGCCCTGGGTTCAATTCCCAGCACTGCAAAAATAACAATTGTATTAATAGAATATGATATCCAGAAAATAGTAAAAATGAAGCCATTAATTAGACTTGCCTGTATACAAGTGGTTGATGGATCAAAGAGCCAGTATTTGTGAAACAAAACTCAGTTTTAACCAATATTTACTGGAAATTTTAGAATAAAAGTATTCACCTGTGTAGTACTTCAAAGAAATTCAACTGGACGTGGTGACAAAACTTCTGTAATCCCAGCAACTTGGGAGACTGAGGCAGGAGGATGGCAAGTTTAAGGTCAGCTTGGGCAATTTAGCAAGACCCTGTCTCAAAAAGAAAAGGGAGGGGGACTGGAAATGTCTCTCAGTGTAAAGTGCCCCTGGGTACTCCACCCTCACCTCCCTACACACACACACACACACACACACACACACACACACACAGAGAGAGAAATTTTAAAGTAATAATTCAAAATAAATGAGAAGTACAAATTCACACCTATTAACGAAGCAAACAAAATCAAAGACTGGTTATACTTAAGGGCGACCTATATGTTTATTAATTGTTATTGTATAAGTAGATGTCAGCGTTCTAGTCTTACTGAACCAAGTATACGGCATGACAGGATGAGAATTATGAAATTGATGTGGTCCCCCCATAATAGGACTTCTGACAAATGGTATTGTGGAAAATTTTATTACTTCAGAGATGTTTCTAGGTATATTATAATTATCCAATAACAGGGAATTCTCTTTAAATTTTCAGTTTGTTAACATGAATTTATACTATTTGTACTCAAATTTCTTAAATAATATCTGAGATATACTTCTAAGTGATCAATAATTACAAATGTACATTATGTTCAAATTACTATAATATAATTTATTATGAATAAAATTTCAACCAGGCACAGTGGCACACACCTGTAACCTTAGCTACCCAGGAGGCTGAGGCAGTAGGACCACAAGTCCAAGGCCAGCTTGGACAACTTGGCAAGTCCTTGTCTCAAAATAAAAATGGAAAAGGCTAGGGATGTAGATCAGTGGTAGAGCTTGCCTAGCCTTTGTGAGGCACTGAGTTTACTCCTCTGTACTGTCAGGGGGAAAAAAAAAACACCCAAAACATTTCTATACAGATGTGCTTTCTGAACATGTTTCTTTACCTATAAAATGAAGGTGTGAAACAAAGTGATCCCTGACACTGAATCTGTTGAAGTTTGTGAACCAAGGGTTTCAAGAAATGATTCATTTTTATAATTAATTTTGTGGCCAAGAAGTCCCCCTTACTTTGAGCAGAAGTAGATTGCTGACTGGCTTGTGGAGCTCAGTGCTGAGTCTTCTGTGTAGGATCTCTAAGCCACTGGAGGATAGGTAGAAAGATGAATTACTGCTGGTTCTGTGATGGGTTTAATTTCTTTTATAAAGCTGGTTAAATAAAAAAATGATAATCTTGCACTGTCCCCCCCCCAATAAGCCTTGTTTTATAAAACTATATAAATGCAATAACATTTATAAAGCATGTGTTTTACTTTTCTAAGCATGATTCAAAAATGAAGGTACTTAAATGCTATTCCTGCTAGGTAATAATTATAACAATTACCCTCAGTTTCTTAGTGTAAAATGTACAGTACAGAGAGGTTAAGTAACTTACCCAAGTTACTCAGTAAGCAGCAGTTAGTCTTTGAGCCAGGCAGTGTGGCTCCAAAACTGCCCTCTGCCCTATGGGTGAACAGAGCCTGATGTCTCACAGACCTGGAGGGGTGGGGTCTGGTAGACAGCTGTTGTGACTGGGCAACCTGGTCAAGAATGTGGGCCAGGCAGGGTTTTGTTATTAGACCAGGCACTTCACATGTTGGTTGGGCAGCCCCAGCCAACTGAGAAAACTGGTTAAGACTCAGACTAAAGGGGTTGGGTAGGTAGCATTCACTAGGAAAAAGGACCAAAGCTGAGGTTGTAATCAGTGGGGAGGCGTTGAAAACAAATCTTAGTATCTTCACTGGGGCTGCTCAAGATTCCTTTTGTATTATCTTCCGTTTCTCTTTAGAGGTTCTGATTTCTAGCATCTGGCTTATGGGTTGTTGTGGAGGAGAGGATCCTCAAATCCAGTGAGAGAGCCTCTGCAGTTCTTGGACTCAGCTATCCTCAGTCACTTTTTGAGCGGCAGCACTCTTGGGATCCACCTGTGACAGCAGTGCTGCGTGACCTTAGATGGCTTTCCTTCCTCAGCAACTTAGCAAGACTCTGTCTCAAAATAAAAAATAAAAAGGGCTGGGATGTGGCTAAGTGGTCACAAGGCCCAGAGCACAGCGTCTATGGGATGCTTGCCGTTCTGCGGGGCAGGAGCTCCTGCTCTCCCTGCGCAGCCTGTGCGGCCAGTTTTCTCTCAGTGTTGTTGAAAACAGGAGCTTACTGTACCAATCCTGCCATGGAGGTAGATTGTTAAGATTTTTCCCTCCTGCTGTTGTATCCATTTCATTCCCCAGGCTACAACCTGAGTTCTCAAGTTGTGAGCCTCAAATTAGGGACCTTCCTCCACTTCCCCCAGCCCTGCCTCTGATTTTTAAATCATGAAAGCCTAAGCTCTTAGTGAGGACCACCATGGACACATGAAGGGTGATGCCAGTGGTTGTGTGTGGCTGGACACAACGGCAGGCTTTATTTCAAGTTAGAATCTTAAGAGTTGCAGTGCGCATACAAAGTGAGTCCTTAAAATGTAAATTACCGTCTGGGGCTGGGGCTCAGGGGTTGTGCACTTGCCTCACATGTGTGAGGCACTGGGTTCGATCTTCAGCACCACATTAAAAAAATAAATAAAATGAAGGTATTGTGTCCATATACAACTAAAAGGATATTTAAAAAATGTAAATTATGAGATCATTTCTAACACATTGACATTCTATAAAGTGTGTGTGGAAACTCAGTTCACTGTAGGAGTTAGAATTCAGATTTTTTATTTGGAGAATAGCTATTGTGAGTCTTAGGGCAATAAATAAGAGGAAGCAGGGGTCAGAAAGCAAAGTTATAAGCTAGTGATTCTTCTATCCTGTTTACCACAAACATTGCCAGTGTTTGCCATCCACACTTAGGTTTATGCTAAGGTAGAATGCTAATGAGCTAAATACTGTCTTAGGACCAGATTAGTAATAAAGTCTTTCTTAAACTGCTATTTGTTTTCAAAAACTCTTGTTAAGAAAACTGTATAAATAAGCCCTGCTGTTATAGAGATTCTTCTGGCCTTGTGTTGTTGGCTGTGTGTTGTTGACAGTGCTTTATTGTCCTGTTAGTATTGTCAGCTGTCAAACACGTCTGAGGCTGATTACAGCAGGCCTAGACAATTTTCCAGAGCCAGATTAACAAAGCTCCCACCCCCTGAACCTCATGCTTCATAAAAGCCAGTGTATTTATTATTGGTCTTTCTGCATTATCTTTCTAACTCCTCAGATAACCTAAAGTAATTTAACAGATGAAATAAATTATAATGAATGACGTTTTTGTTGCTATTTATTAACTTGTTGTGTTCAGAGCATTTGCTAGAAACTTTATATACAATTGAGTTCCCCATTTTAATCCTGTAAATTAGGAACTGTTGCCTTCATTTTATACATGAGAGTACTGAAATGTTCAGTGCTCTAAATGACAGTGGCGTAGATTGTTACACTACAAATCCAAGTTGTTGCGAATCTTAAATATGTACCCTTTACTGTTACAACATTACTCTAATAAATAACTCTCTGGGGGAGGTACTTTTGGAGAAATATTTATTTCCTCCTTTTCTTCTTGTCAAGTTCATCATAGATTATGTTTCTGTGTTGTGTAATAAATGTAACACTGGAGATAAGGCATCCATGTACTCATTGAGTAGCCTTCACTAGATATAATATCTATTACCGTTTGCCTTCTTTCATATTATATTTTGATTGAGGATCTCCAGACTGTTGTACAAAAGGCAGTCTGTGATGGTGCAAGGAGGAAATGTTGCTGTGTCTCTTTTTTTCTCTTCCTTTAAAATTCCAACTTTGTGTATGTTTTGTAGCATACATAACACATTGGTGTTAGTTAGCACACTTCATTGACTGGAAGATGTATCCCCTCTACACCCAACATATTTATTACATAGACTATTTGTTTTATTCTTAGTAGTTAATAAAATTACATTGTGTTTAGAATTGCAATTTCTTAGATTCAACTATATATTGAATTACACATGGAAGACTAGAAAAATTAGTACACAAATACTGGGGTTGTGTGCGTATTTTATTTTTTAACTTATCAATCAAAATGTTGTTTTTTCTTTTTGCTTTTCTTTTCTTTTTTTGCAATTTTTATCTCTCCTGGTTACAACTCTGGTCTCCCACCTTAAATTCCCAGGTGTACACTTGCAGATCTAAGTGCTGTGGTATATCTTAGGGCATAACACTATGGACTAGACTAGAAATGTTGGGGCAGATAAGTTCACACCTGATGATCTACAGGGATTTTGTGGAGCACCATGTTGCCATACTCATTTTATATTGTGCAGGTTTCATTTGGCCTTTAACTTACTGATTGAACTGTTTGGGTACAGGGGCCATCCTCTGTAGTAGTTTGATCTTGTTTATTCTCTAAATTCTCCTGAATTAATATTATTAGGCCATTAACCATTTGAACATAAATAGATGCTCATCTTCACACTATAATATTTTTTTTTCTCATCTCCTCCATATCTCTCATTGATGATTGCTGATTATGTATAATTCTGTTTCTGATGTCAAAAAAATTCATTTTGCCTCTACAATTACCTCTATTAACATTAATTATTTTCTCATTACTTTTGTTAACATTGATAATTTATCTCTCTCTTTAAATTTGCACTGCTTTTGTATTTGTTGAACACGATAGGGTCCAAACACACACACACACACACACACAGACACACACACACACACACACACACACACACACACACACACACACACTCGATAGCATCAGTTCTTTGACTAAAACTCCCTAAGGTTAAAGTAAGCATGACCCTGGCCTGTCATAGATGGTGAGGTTGCAGCCACAGGAGTGACTTCTGAAACACTGCACGCCCTCTGTTGGCATCTGGCAGAGTTGCCATTCTTTTGCTCTAGAGGTTTTTCTTTTTCATTACAAAAATTTGAGTTGAAAATTCATAAATGGGGGTTTCTGATATTTTGTTAACAAATTAGAGCAATAGGATTTTATAAGGAGATTCTTTATTTAATTAAAAATAATGTTGTACCTTATTTGTTCATGACCTTAGTGTTATAGTCTCTCAATAGAAACTATTTTCTTTTTTTCCCCATTTCTGTTTTCCAAGAGTCACATGCTTTTACTGTAGCCACCCCTCTTAATCTTACTTATTTACCAAGGAATGGAAATGTGTATGTGTAACTGAATTTGACTAGGGGCAGATTTCACAAATGTGAATACGTTCTTCTCTTCTCTTCTCTTCTCTTCTCTTCTCTTCTCTTCTCTTCTCTTCTCTTCTCTTCTCTTCTCTTCTCTTCTCTTCTCTTCTCTTCTCTTCTCTTCTCTTCTCTTCTCTTCTCTTCTCTTCTCTTCTCTTCTCTTCTCTTCTCTAGAGCGTATACACATTTACATGTGCATTTACACTCGCATTCTACAGAATTTTGTGCTTGTGTAGCCGCTTCTCACACATGGGAGAGAGCTCTGCTTGAGCAGAAAAACTACGACTGATGCACTGTTTTCTTTCCCGCATTTGTCCGGTGCTGCAGTGGAGCAGCTGTCATTGTTTTGCACAGTTCTGTTTTTCCTCCAAAACTGCCTGTGGCAATTTGTACTCATACTTTATTACCCAAGGGTTTTGTGAGCAATAAAATAATGTATCTGACTACTTAATGGCCTAATGTGATTCCCTTTTCAGAGGAGCAGCAAAGTAGAAGACTCCTTTCACTTTTCCTCTTCGCTGACCATGCAATATTAGGCCTGTTGGGACATGTTTTTTGATGTGCTGCCAGAATGCAAGGAGATTCTACTGTATTGCAATCTTGTCTTTTTTGGATTCTTACAAACTGGTTATAAGGAAAGCTCAGCTATGGGTAGAAATAATATTAAATGTTCTACATGTAATCTTACTCGATGGGGAAATTTATTAATGCAGTATCTTATATTTAACATAAATTTTGAACTGTATTTTCAGGTCATTGTAAAAAATCAATATGACATTGTGAAGGTGAAAGTTAAGTAGTAAATGCTTCTTGCCATCCATGTTTATATTTAGTAATATATAAGCATGTTAAGAGGCTACTGTATATTAATATTATTAATATATTTTAAGACTCTTCCATATGTATAGATACACTTTTTTTTTTTAAAGTATTGCGGATTGAATCCAAGATGTTACACATTCTATAAGCAAGTGTTTTACCACTGAGGTACACCTCCAGCCCCTAAAAGTATTCTTAAGGAGCCTGTTACACCTACACATTGTATTAGATGCTAGCGGCATAGCAGTGGATGGGATTCATGTGGCCCCTGCCCTCATACATTTTTAGCTGATGAGCACTCTGTAGTGTGGAGATTGCCACATATTAGTGTGAAGAGTCAAAGTGCTGTACCAGTGTTAGGTGGAAGAGCTGTAAGGATAGGAATCTGTTCTTTTGGCAGCTTAATATTATAGAAGTCTCAGTTGCTTTGTTGTGTGTTTAAGCCGGCTTCCTTGCCTGCCTTCCCCAGAGCAGTCCTCTGGTAGACATGCTGAGTATTAATGAGACCCTAGGAACGCCCTTCCCAGTCTGAGGCATCAGCTAAGCTGTCGCTGGAGCCTCTTGCTTTCCCTTTCATGCTTCCTTCCCGGTGTTACTAGAATTCCAAATTGTTTAGGAACAAAGAAACTTATTTCTCTTTCCATGAGAAATAAGTCCCACTGTTTATGTTCTTGTGTTAGTAATATAGTACTACCACAGTTAATGGCATCAAGTATATAGCAGAATTGTAAAACCGTATATTTTGGCCAAAAAAAATATATATATATATATATATATATATAACCCCCCCCCCCCCAAGGTATTAGTGGTAAAAGATTTTGCCTGATTAGTCTTGGGTCTAGTGATGACTGTTTATTTAGGTCCATGAGAGTTAGTTTTGGAAGTACATGAATCTAATTATTTATATTCAGAGGAATCAGTGGTTTAGATAACCCCAAGTAGTGCCTAACTAAAATGATTTTTCTTTTCTTCTTTGCTCAAGCCATGGGTATAGGTACTCAGTATCTGTTATTTATGTACAAAAGTCATCTCTGTGCTCCTTTTTAAAGGCCAACACAGACCTTGGACTCATGGGTGGGACCAGGTAGACAGAAATGCTCTAAATTGGGGCCAGGGGAATGATAGAGAGAAGTGCTCCAAGTTCATACAAGGCTAAGATTGTCCAGGGCTATATCCTGTGGAGCCTCTGAGAACAGTCTTGAGTTTACTTTGATAAATAAGGTAGACTAAAGGGGGAAGGAGCCAGTATTTTGGAAGAGGGTAGCAAAACCACTCGCTTAGCAGGTGAGGGGGCCCTGGGTTCTGATCCTCAGCACCACATAAAAATAAATAAATTACTTAAAGGTATTGTGTCCAACTACAACTAAAAAATAAATATTAAAAACAATTCCTGGCTGGGGTTGTGGTTCCGTGGTAGAGTGCTTGCCTAGGATGTATGAGACACCAGGTTCGATTCTCAGCACCACATATAAATAAATAAAAGTCTATTGACAATTAAAAATACTAAAAACAAACAAACAAACAAACAACAACAACAACCACAAAACAAACCCCAAAACAAAACAACAACCCATTCCTAAACTCATATGAGGAAATTTGGGATATGTCCTGTTGAATAGATGATCTCATTCTGATTTGTAGCAAAGCTGTAACTAATTTTAATATGTCCTGAACATGTTTACTTATTTTATCTAATTTTATGTTTATATCTCTGTGAGGTAGGCATTATTATCTCTATTTTATAGCATTGAAAACTGAAATACAGAAGGGCTGGGCATGTGGCTCAGTGGTCGAACATTTTGACTGGTATGTGCAAGGCCCTAGGTTCCGTCTCCAGCACCACTAAAGTAAATAAAGTAAGAAAGAAAGGGGGGGGCACCTTAGAATACAGAGAGGTTAATTGACCTAAGTGTCTAATGATGGATAAGATGTAAACTTGGGTCTTCCTGATTACATAGCTTTCCAACATTGCCTTTATTAGTACAGAGTAATTGGGAATTTATTGTACAGCCTAAAGTTAAAATAAAAATGTTAGAAGACATTTTAAAATAAATGATGACAACAACAATAACAAAAAGCATCTGGGTTAATATCCTTATGTGGACTAATTTATAAGACAGAATTTAAAAGCCAGAACAGTTAGTGAAAGTTCAGATTTGCAAATAAATGAGGCTTAAGACTTGAAAAAAAAGTTAAATCTTGGTTCTTCTAAGTTGCTTTAAAATTGCTTAGAATTTTATAAATTAAACATGAAGAAGCAATCTATAGTCTTACTAAATTAATTTCTTGAGACCCATGTAGAAGCATTTGGGTTCATGTTCAGCATTCTTATGGATGCGAATTGAGGCTCCGAGATACTAGGAAAAGGCAGGAGGCAGAGAATAAAAGGAGAGACGAATGCCTGTAATGCCACAGGATGAAATTCCAGTTCCTCTTTTAAAGGTGATGCCATGGTTTTGGGTCATAATTTTCTACTCACCTCCTTGCTTTCATTTATCTAAAGTGAATAAAATAATTCTACAAAAGTCAAAGCTCCATAAAGCAAGTGCATTGTGGGGAGAGAAAGAATGGCTGAATTTAGGATTCCCTTTTCCCAGTGCAATCTAACAATATTATTATATGGTCAAATTATTAAATTTTTGGTGTCCATACTATAGCTTTTAGATATTTTTACTAGTACATTACAATGATACTTAATATTAGATTCCATTTTGTATATATAGAACATTTTCTTTATCCATTCATTGGTTGAAGGGCACCTAGTTATGGGGGGGGGGGCGGGTAAAAAAAAAACCTAAAATATCACTGGAATTGGGGAGAAGGAATATGGTAATATAGTACTATTTGAGAATAAAACTGCTAAATATGGAAGTTCATAAAGCACTCTCCACTCTATTATGCTGTCACCGATTTACAGTTGGTTAGAATATTTATGATCCAACTTTGTCTACTGAATAGTGTTTTCTTTTTAGGAACTTAAAATTAAAAATAAATCCTTATTTTATTTATTTATTTTTATGTGGTACTGAGGATTGAACTTATTGCCTCTGAGCTACAACTCAACACTCTTTAGGAACTTTCATTAAGATCAGATACTTATCTCTGAAAGAAAGGTTTTCCATTACATCATTTGAGATCTTCACAATAATATTTTGGGGGGTCACGTGGATGGCCATTTATTTTCCCTTGTAGATAAAAATGACAAAGCAAAAAGTCTGGTTGCCAGTTTGTGCTATAGTGTAACCTTTTTTTAAAAAAAATTTGTTTTAATTAGTTAGACATGTCAATAGAATGCATTTATGCACTTTGATATATCATACATAGATGGGCTATAATTTCTCATTTTTTTGAGTGTACATGTTGCAGAATCATATTGGTGATGCAGTCACATACCTACAGTAATAATGTCTGTTTCATTCTACTATCTTTTCTAACCCCACATTCCCTCCCCTTCCCTCTCACCTTTTTCCTCTACCTATTCTAAGGTAACACTGTTCTTCCCTAGTGTCCCCTGCCTTATTGTGATTTAGCATTCGTATATTAGAGAAAACATTTGGCCTTTGGTTTTGTGGGATTGGCTTATTTCGCTTAGCATGATATTCTCCAACTCCAACCATTTACTGGCAAATGCCATAATTTTACTATTATTTAAAGCTAAGTAATATTCCATTGAGTATATATTCCACATTTTCTTTATCCATTCATCTATTGACGGACACGTAGGTTGGTTCCATAGTCTAGCTATTGTGAATTGAGCTGCTATAAACCTTGATGTGGTTGCTTCACTGTAGTATGCTGATTTTAAGTCCTTTGGTATAAACCAAGGAGTGGGATAGCTGGGTCAAATGGTGGTTCATTCCTATTTTCTGAGGAATCTCCATACTGCTTTCCATAGTGATTGCACCAGTTTGCATTCTCACCATCACGTAAGAGTGTTCCTTAGAGTAGTTTTGATTTGCACTTCTCTAATTGCTAGAGATGTTAAACACTTTTTCATATATTTGTTGATCAACTGTATTTCTTCTGTGAAGTCTCTGTTCAATTCCTTAGCCCATTTATTGATTGGGTTATTTTTTATTTTTATTTTTTTTAGTGTTAAGTTTTTGAGTTCTTTATATATCCTAGAGATTAATGGTTTATTGGAGGTGCACGTGGTAAAGATTTTCTCCCAATCTGTTGGCTCTCTTCTCACTTTATCAATTGTTTCCTTTGCTGAGAAGAAGCTTTTTAATTTGAATCCATCCCATTTATTAATTCTTAATTTTACTTCTTGCACTGTAGGTGTCTTCTTAAGGAAGTCAGATCCTAGAGGGACGTGGTAAATATAATAATTTTTTTGAGAATAGAACTGCTAAATATGGAAGCGGGAAAGTAGATCACCTGGAGATACAACGTGATTGGGGCTTTATTTTTCTGTTAGGTACAGGGTTTCTGTTCTAGTGCCCAACTCTTTGATCCACTTTGAGTTGATTTTTGTGCAGGTGAGAGAGGTTTGATTTCATTTTGCTACATGTAGATTTCCAGTTTTGCCAGCACCATTTGTTGAATAGGCTCTCTTTTCTCCAGTGAATGTTTTTGGCACCTTTGTCTAGTATGATATAACCATGTTTATGTGGGTTTGTCTCTATGTCTTCTATTCTGTACCCTTGGTCTACAAGTCTATTTTGGTGCCAATACCATGCTGTTTTTATTACTGTAGGTCTGTAGTATAGTTTAAGGTCTGGTATTGTGGTGTCTCCTGCTTCACTTTTCTTGCTAAGGGTTTTTTTTTTTTTTTAGCTATTCTGGGTCTCTTAGTTTTCCAAATAAATTTCATGGTAACTTTTTCTATTTCTATGAAGAATGTCATTGTGTAAACTTTTTAAATACTTTGGACAACCCAGCATTCATTTTAATTCTTATACATAAATAGACTTACTTGTTACAGACTCACCAATATAGTAATCATAGTCTTATACTCCAGAATGTATTTAGGGAAAATAATATTTTTGAGTTTTTTAAGTTTAACACTTTTAGATTGAGATAAACAAATGAATGCTCCTTTTCTTTTTGTCCATAAAGTGGGAAAGTAGATCGGCTGAAGACACGGGTGTGTCAAATGGTATGGCAGTTTGTTTTATGGTCTTCCCCCCCCCCCCCCCCCCCCGCTGGGGATTGAACCCAGGGGCTCATGCATGCTAGGCAAGTGTTTACTGTTAAAGTATACCCCCCTTGACCTGGAACAGCAAATGTTAACACCCTGATTTTCAGTCTGATGCATTCCATTTAGAACTTGTTAAATAAGAAATAATTGGCACTCTGCAGATAGGTTTATTAGAATATTCCTTTTCTTGGTCAGGAACAAAATATCTTTCATGTCTTTTGGTTGGCTATGGTTGAATCCTTCTTGTAATTTAAAAGATTAAAACTTGTTGTATTATATTATTATGTGCCTTTAAACAAACAAGTAAGAGGAGTAGATGAATTTTATTATTAGAATTATGGACTGAATTATAAAGCTATAACAGTATATAAGATATTGTATCCTTACATTTTAATGAACTGAATCCTATTTAAAAATATACTAGATAGCTCAGTGATTTAAAATAAGCATGTGAAGTTTACTTTTCTAACTACTAGAACTTAAAACAAAATCCTAATCCTCTTTTCTACATTTAGGTATTTTAAAAACCAAGGTTTTTTTTTTTTTTTTTTTAAATCCAGGCACACTTTTGACCTCTGAGAATCACCTTTATTAGTTAAAGTAAATGGTCATATTTTGCTAGATTGATGTAAAAGTATTAAAATGGACCTGAGGGCTATTTTCATGTGTAAACTATTTCTGAGACCATAATAAAGACCGGATAGCCTAGCATTATCCAGTAGAAGAGGAGTCACATTTTATAAACTAAATGCCACAACTTCATTTATCAAACCACTGTCTAGAAAGTCCTTCCTGGAATCCGTGTGCTGATGACAGAATGTTGTGGTATCAGTTGGTCAGGTGGTGCCCAACTGTGGCTGTCATGTGGATACTGAACCAGCTCTGTAGCACTACCCCTGAGTGACAAGGTAGGTAGTGCTTTATAGAGTTTCGATTCTGGAGATGGGTCATCTCCGCTCAAGTTCCCTGCTGTTGTCTTAGTCATTCTTGTATTTTTTTATGTGGAATATGCCTCTGCTATTCTAGGAGGGTTATCAATTATGATTTCTTTGGATTTCCTGTTTGCCTACAGGGCTTTATTTTATGGCATGGCGTGTTTTAGCAACTTGGAATAATCTACTACTACCATTCCTTCAGGTGTTTGGCAACTTCATTTTCTGTTAAATGATTCTATTGCCTTTCTTCAGGGATTTTGTTGCTCATTACTTTTGATTCTGACTTTGTTTTACACAGTTACATATTTTAAATCTGGGGAGGGAAAAAGACAATTTTTTATTCCTTTACCAGAACGATTTTGGCTCTTTTTATCAGTTCTGGAGAAAATATAGTAAACAAGGAGGCATAAGTCACTGCAGTATACAGACTTAGTAAATCCATTGAATTAGAAAGACAAATTGGAGAGGTCTGTTGAGTTTTAAAGAAAGAAGTAAAGATCACAAACCAAAGCAAAAATTTATCTTTTAACTATAGTAATTTATTTCTTTAGGATCATTAAGAATAATTTGAATTAGTGCCCAGGATAGTAATTTCTGTTCTATAATTGTGTACTCATTCAAGATAAAATTAAAAAATAATTTCTTAAAGCATCTTAGTGAATCTTACCTGATGTTGATTTTCATATATTCATCTCATTGCTTCTTGAAAAATTCAAAGGAAGCAAATATAGTTGAATTTTGAGTTTCTCATCACCAGCATTAGTAGAAGCTGATTCTTACATCTAATGGTGACTTAATTAAGGTCCTCCAAATGTAGGAAGACAATATAAAGAAACTTTATAAATCAATAAAGAAACTTTATTTATAAATCAGGAAATGTATGCACTATTAGGTGTCAAAAATTTATTTAGTCACCGTGGTGTACTAAAACCAGTTTATAGTTCTGCCCTTGTTGGAATACTCACAGCTGTGAAGCTATGCTTGCTTACCCATTTTCATGCCTTTTTTTTTTTTTTTAATTATTGACCCTAGAAAACCTTTAAAATGTAGCTTCTTTCCCTCTAGATTCAGTTCCTTTGGACTTGTATCTCATATTCAGAATGCTACCACTACATCATCATGATTGTTAGCATCGCCATTGCCATCATAACCCAGTGTACTTGATACTGAGTTTTCAAATGTATTAATAGATTTAAACCAAACAATAATTTCTGCTCAAAATCTAAATGTATTCCATTGTACTAATTTTATAGCTTAGGGTAAAAAGCAAGTCATTTTTATAAGGACCTATCTTTCATTGGTGAAATAGTCAGATCTCAAATTTGCATATGATTCTAATACCTTGTTTGTAAATATGGGGTTCTAAATATCATGTATTCTGATAGGGTTGCTGTGGTTTCCCTGTGTGTCCTCCAAAGGCCAGTGAGGCTTGGTTGCCTACTCTTGGGAGGTGTTAGAAACTTTCTGAGATGGGGCCTGGTAGGAGGAAGTTAGGCCACTGGGTAGGGGACTTTGAAGGGATATTGGGTCCTTGGCTTCTTCCTAGCTGACTAGTCTGTGCACTGTGCCACCAGAGGCCCAAAGCAACTGGGCCAAGTAACTGTGGACTGGAACTTCTGAAACCCTGGGCCAAAATAAAACTTTCCCCCTCTTAAGGTTTTGTATTTCAGGTAATTGTTATAGTAGTGCAAAGCAGACTAATGTAGGATGTGCAGATCAAGTGGTAGGGGATACTGGAGAGCTTCCACTGATTGTTTTTTTGGTTCTTTTTAGATTAAGTTTTTATTTTGAATGTGGCTTTTTTAAATTGAAATATTGCACACATAAAATGAAGTGAGAGGTAGTTCAAATGGTATCTGGGGTATAGTATTTTCTGGAGTAGATTTGGATACCAGTCTAGAGTGGCAGAAAATATAGCAGAAAATGAGGATAAAATACCTAAACCCAAGACTCTGTGTGATGTATAATGGTTGTTAAACTCTTAGTAGTAGAGCTGTTGATTCAAATGAAATCTTTGGCACAATTCCATTTGCACTTGAAGTGGAGTGGAGAGGCAAAGATGAGAAGCCTTCTCATGGTGAACTGTGGTGCATTGCTGGGCAACCCTGGAGCTTCATTGAATACAATTTATAAACAGCCCTTCTAATAGGAAAGAAGAGGTGAATCTGATGAAGCCCTTGGCTTGTCGACCCAAGATGAGTTTTTGATTCTCAACTCCTCCTTTGCCTCTGGGCTTGGGGAAGTCATTTAACTCCTTAAGTTTGTTTTGTCATCTCCCCTACTTCCCACACATTTTTATTGGTGCATTATAGCTGTATATAATGCTGGGTTTGTTGTTATATATTTGTACGTGTACATAATATAATGCTATAATTTCACCACTATCATTTCCTGTATTTCCTCTTTCCCTTCTCTCCTCCCTCCTCCTAGTTAATATCAACTTTTTAAAAAAATTTGTTGTAATTAATTATACATGACAGTAGAATGCATTTTGACACATCATACATAAGTGGAGTATAACTTCTCATTCTCTGGTTGTACATGATGTAGAATCCCACCATACCAGTCATGTAGTCATATTTGCACATAGGGTAATGATGTCCAATTCATTCTACTGTGTTGTCATCTTGAATGTGAACACTAATGCATCTCTATTCAGCTTTGAGGAGGAAAAAGAGCTACAGTGGAACCAGTGTAAGGTGAAAGCCCTTTGCCAGTAGATATTGAAAATAACTAGTTTTATTATGTCATTTCAGTTAACATTATAAAGCTCACTGTGTTGAGAGTGTATAATCTTTAGTCAGACAAGTTGGGTTTGAAATATGTCTCTGTCCCTTACAGGCTAGGTGACAGTGGACAGTGAGCAAATTACTTCAATTCTCTGTCTTTGTTTCTTACTGCGTCAAAGTAAGGTTATGATTATAATGTACTCCTAACTTGGAGTTACAGTGAAACTTTAAGGATATGATATATTTAAAGCACTTGGAATAATTACCCAACATAGGAAACAGTCAGTAAATGTTAATTGCTATTAGTATTTCCTTTCTTGGAATGTTTTCCTTCATGAGCTTCAAGTTTTACCATACTGGAATTCTAAAAAATCCTTCAGGCTCAACTTTAGTTCTAATTCTACCACAACGTCCCTCATTTTCATAGCCAGAATAATCTTTTCCTGAATTTTATAGAAGCCCAGACTTTCCCCTTTGGCATTCATCTGTACCTTCTTTTATACTCTCTATTCATATTTTATATGTTCCTCTATTATAGTACCTCAAAGATAGGGATCATACTTTGCTCGTGTTTTTAGGTCCCTAATCATGAACACTTTCCCAAGAATGCAGAAGTTACCCAATAAAAGGGAATTTTTGCTTTTTAATGAGAAACTCTTTATTGGCATTGTATTTGTCTTGATTTCTTATACAGTGCATGACACACAGAGGTAATATTTTCTGTGAATCTTTCAGAATGACAGATATTTGCATACTAAATGTAATAATGGATTATATATTTTATTTCCTAGAAAATGTCTTGTCTTATTCAGTGCTTTTGCAGGATGCTAATGATGAGGTTTGTCTTACATTACTTATTACATTGTTTTATGGAAGTGTGTTTAACTTCCTCATTTAATCAAAATATATTAAACACTCAATTCTTCATGTATGGACTATTTTCATAAATTCTTTCTTGTTAACTTTTCATATCTGGTTATTAGTTTCTCTAATTTATCCGGTAACCTGTTCCACTGTTCCTAACTTCTGTCTCTGGGTATGCCTCAAACAAAACAAAATCAAAATGATTAATTTTACAAAATTATGTAATGAGAACCAGAGTCCTACACATGATTAGTGATTTTTTTTTTTCTTAACCAGCTGACATTTAAGAGTGAATGATGCCAAGCATGGTGGCTCATACCTGTAATCCCAACTGCTTGGAAGGCTGAGGCAGGAGGATCACAAGTTCAGACCTAGCCTCAGCAACTTAGTGAGGCCCTAAGCAACTTGACAAGACCTTGTCTCAAAATAAAAGGGCTGGAGATGTGGCTTAGTGGGTAAGCACCCTGGATTCAATCCCTTGTACCCCCCCCCCCCCCAAAAAAAAAAAAGTGAATGATGCTTTCTGACTTTTTTTCTCACAAATCTCCTAATGGATTTTTTTTTTTTTTTTTGGTAAAGCTGAGGATGGAACTTGGCAAATGAAACTCTCTACCACTGAGTCACATTCCCAGCCCTCTCAAGGGATTTTGTAAAATTAATTTCTACAGCATAGTTCAGTAAAATACTAGAGCAATTTTCCATTAGTTAATGTCATTAGGTTCTATATCCTCTAGATCCAAACAGATTCCTAAAGGCAAAATTGAATTTTCAACCTAGTAAAAGAACCCACTTAAAATAATATTTGACCTAGCAACACTTTTTTTCCTAAATAAATTTCATCATCCATCTAGTCTGACCTTTTTGTTTCTCTGTCCTGTATATCAAGTCATCTCTTTGAGCTAACAAAGAATAAGTTACTCTTGACTTTGAATTTTATTCTTTGCCCTCCTTTCCATTGTACAAATCTTTAACTACAAGAAGTTGTTTCTTTGATTGTCAGCCTTGTGAACTTCAGAAGTTTAGTTAAGCACTCATATTAGACTCTGATAGCAGAAAACTGCTTGGTTACCACTGCTGCTGTTAACAAAGGGCCTAGCTAGGATTTGAGTGTGACTTTTTGGCATGTGATTTCTTCTCATACACATCTCTTTATATGCTGGAAAACTGATGTTTCATCATATTCCTTTACTTCATTTGGCTTGGTTTCTCAGGTGGCTATCCCTTTTCACATTTTTCATTGCTATAGTTTATTGCTATTTGCATGTGACTCTGTAGCCAACTTTTGCTCCTCAGCATTAATATGTAGGCTAATTAGAATTGATTTTTTAATTATGATTTTTAAGAGACTACATAGCCTGCTCACTCCCCTTATGGGGAGAGTAATGCTGTGTTTCTAGTTTTAAAAAATTATTAAAACTAAATGCTAATGAATTGAATTATATTATTTCATTTTAGCAAATTGTCTCTTGTTAAAATGTTATATAATATTCCTTAATATTGTAATTTTGTGGGAATTGCTAATGATGTAGACTAACCAGATAATCCATTTTGTTATGATTTGACATTTTAAAACTTTGGCTTTCTAGGCTGGGGATGTGGCTCAAGCAGGAGCGTGCTCGCCTGGCATGTGCGGGGCTCTGGGTTGGATCCTCAACACCTCATAAAAGTAAAATAAAGATATTGTGTCCACCTAAAACTAAAAAAAAAAATACATAAATATTTAAAAAAATAAAACTTTGTCTTTCTAATTAATATATTGTTGTATGTATGTTTTATGCATAGTTTTGTGCAATAGGCATTTTCAAGTGTATTGTTAAGCATATGAAAAATAAGCATACCTGTAGTTTGAAGAATGTAAGTTTCTTGAATTATAAACTTAAATAAGTGATATTTGATATCTAAGAATTATGTCCTTTTAATAAAAATAAAGAATTATCATCTTCTAAGTAGGGTGTGCTTTTAATTCAGGGGAGAGGTCTAGTTAATTTTACTGCTTTTGTACTAGTCAGGTTTGGCTTCCTGCCACTGGTAATTAGAATGTCTCAGTGGTGTTCATTCTTAATTTCACATTCAATAGATAGTTTCAGTTTATAGAGTTTCAGAATTGATAGTACCATTCCATGTTATAGCATACAGATGCATCTAATTAAATTTTGGTGAAATTTTTGTTTCAATTTTCAGGTTTTTTTTTTTTTTTTGCATCTTCCCAGTTGCTTTCTATATGCATGTACTATCCCAAATTATTAGGGCACCATTATTGGGAAATCTTTGCTTTACCTTAGGCCTCGAAAGAGTTAATTCATCTCTCACAGTCGTAATTTCAGCTTCCATGGAGTTGTGCCCTGAAAAATCTAGTTATGAATAATGATCTGGGGCTTTAAAAAGACATCTGAAAAGACCAGTATAATGAAAAATCTTTCATACTATCAGGTTATTAAATTGAGGTTTACTGCAATATTTGATCTTTTAAGAAACGTACAAATTTTTCTTAACTACGTTCAAAGGAATGGATTTCATATAGAACATGAGTTTGTTTGTCTGACTTGTTTAAAAACAAGTCTGAAATCCTATTTGTATTTTCTATTTTATTTTATTCTATTCTGGTTAATTAAAACATATCGGTTGAAAATCACCAAATTGATTTCATGACACCATTAAGAAAATCTTTCTGACAGTTTTAGTCCTGGGGTATTTTCATAATCAAGGTTGTTTCAGTATCTTCATTTATAGTGGCATACGAGACTTAAGTTTTCAGTTTGCCAGCCTTTCTAAATTTTTGAATATTTTTGGTAAAATAAGATGTCTGTACATGTTATACTTTTAGGCCTGCATTTTAGTATGTTAGAACTGCTTGGTTTAAATGCTTATAAATCTTTAATAGAAAGTATTTCTTTAGAAGAATAAATTAAAGGGTTTTCAGTGATTATTATAACAAAAATCAGTAACAACAAACCCCCTTACTTATTTTTCACAACTCTGCAAATGATTTTATATATCACTGTAAAAATCTATTACTATGCCAAAATTTTAAGTGCTTTCTCTTATAAAGGGGAGGGGCTGATTATAAAAGGTAGGAGAATTGTACTGAATATTATATAAATTATGTGATACAGTGAAGAAGACTTACACTTATTTGTTTGAATTTTGAGCTATTAAAAATCTATAAACTTGAAAAACTGAATCATTTGATTTGTAAGGCTTTTTGGTTATGGGAAATATGTTCATCTAAAATGTTTTTGAGCAGTTGTGTTCACAAGGATTACTTCAAAGCTAAACCTTTTTCCACAAGAGGTAGTCTCTTATGCCTAAAAATATAGATGGTTTCAGTTGTGTCTTTGTTTTAATCCAGACACAGAATGCCACTGAAAACAATAACATTCTGTACATAAGAGCATGTTAATAATGTAACTAGTTCCTTTCAGTAGAATGCAGAAGAAAATGCTGATCACTGTATGAAAACCAGAGGTTTTTGTTTGATGTTAAGGCAAAAGCCAAGCTGGTCATTTTCGTTCTGCTAAAGTGCAAGTGTCTCATTGTAGTATACTTTCTTTGTAGTCAATAATTATTCAGGGTCTGATATTGACATTAACTGTCTCCTTGGGAACAAGATTTTAAGTCGGGACCATGCAGCAGTGCTAGAATATCATTGTATCTTCTCAGCTTGAAAATACCAAATACCGATTTTAAAAACAAAAAGTCAGTATTGGTAATGGTGTATGTTTATGTTGTATACACTACATTTCCTCCCCTCATAATAGCTATTCAAAAAAGTCTGCCAGTAAAACATGGATAACTTAGCCCATTTTCTTGCCTTTATCCAAAACACATGCATGCACATGTGTATACTTGTTTATGGATATTGTGTAAAACAAAAATGATTTATATATTAGTGTCTTGATGATCAACTGAGGCACATACTTATATGGTATCATAGGATATACTTCTCAGTTCATTACCCAAAATTCCATTTGTGGGTGTTTTCTCCTACATTTTTACATTCTAGTCTAAGTTTTTGTCACTTTACTCTGAGCTGTTGTACTAATTTTCAAATATTTGGACTTTCCTCTCCTTGCACTGCACCCACCCCTGTCTTTCCTTTACTTCTTCTCACATAATCACATACAGATCTCATAGTTATAGGCCTTCATTGTTGCAGTTTCAAATTTTACTGATTGTCTCCTAGAATATTAGGTTCCCACCCTCCTTCAGCCTACCATATTTACAGTGTCTTCTCAGTGCTACCCCAGTGACTTTCCATTTTCAGTTCCTAGAGTGGGGACTACTACTGCCTAGTTCATTTCCCCTTTGTAATTAGTAATAGTCATGATTTATTGGTTTTTCTTCCAAATTTTAGTTCCCAGGTTGTTCAGAGAGAATGAGATTTTCAAGTGCAACAATAAAAGTAATGTGTACATTTGCAGCTATAACTCTTACTTGAGGATTTTCACAAAACCAAATAAAAACTAGCCTGAATGCAACCATATTCAGTAGTTGTTGTAGTGAAGCTTCCCTTACGTTTTCAACTCCTGCCAGCTTGTTCACACAATTGAAAGAGAACACAGAGGGAAGACAGTCCTGGAAACCTCCCTCTTGGCGACTCAGCTGGAATATACAGGTTAGGCAGTAGAAGGGGAAGGGCTGGGACAGTAATTCTGGTTCAGAGTGAGGCCTGGGATGTCAGGAGGGCCCTGCTGGAGGGAGGGAAGGAGCAGGACAGAACTGCCAGTGAAGTTCCTGGAGAATTTTCTTGGAAGTTGTTTCCTAAGAGCATTGTCACAAAATTCTGTTTTTATTTCCTTATTATCCTAATGTATTTCCTTTAATTTTGTGTTATTAACACTGGCATTATTTTGGCTTAAATTATATTAGCTATGAAGAACATATAAGAACTACCATATACAGCTGAGCTGTGAATATCAAATAAAGAAAACTCATAAGATTAAATGAAACCAAGTGGTGGAAGACTGAAGCAGGAGAATTATTTGTTTGAGACCAATCTGGACAATTTGACAAGATACTGTCTCAAAAAGTAAACAAAAAATTTAAATGAAAACAATATCATTTTCCTTTTCTCAACAGTGTTCTTACATAAATCTGTAAAACAGCTAGCTTGATGTTTTTGTCTTTATATTTTATTGTCCCTGGTAGATGCTGCTTTGCTGGTTGGCCTAATTGGGTATTAAAGAAGGCATTTTCCTTTTCTTTCCCTTAAAAAAGTTTTTAATTACTTATACATAAGTGGAAGTAAAAAAATATTTTGCTAATTTTTCTTGTTATTAAAATTTCACTCTAAGAAATTTCCCTTACACATTGAAGCACATGTTTATCAAAGTTTCATATTTTACTACATATATTCATTCCTAAAATGTTCAAATATGTATAAAGTCCTATTGGAGTTATGTTTTATTAGTGTTAATTCCAGTTAACAAAGAAAATAAATATAAAGACATTAAATATCCAGACTTTCTTTTAAGTGGCCATTCTTGCTATCATTTTAAGATATAGAATTCTTTATATCCATTTGGCTTTGGATTATGCATCACAACATAGCTTGTTCTTAAATGAACGAATGTCCTGGTACTTTTTATGATGCCACTCAGGATCTTTGTGTTTGGTCTTGTTGTTTATACTGAGTATTTACAATTAACTGGTTCAACTTTTGAAAATAAAACAAAAGAAGTCTGTCCTTTGTACTAGTGATGATAAACCAGCTTGGTTTTTTTTTTAGGGGGGGGGGATTCTGGGGATTGAACCTAGGGGTGCTTAACCACTGAGTCACATCCCCATCCCTTTTTATTTTCTGAGACAGCTTCTCACTAAGTTGCTGAGGCTGGCTCTGAACTCATGATCCTCCTGCCTCAGCCTTCCGAGTTGTTGGGTTTATAGGCCCAGCTAGTTTACCATATTTTAACGTAGACATGATATGTTAAAGGATATATAGAGAATACGACTTCATTTTAATATTGACTTCAAGTAAAATGTTTCATAAGCCCAAATTTCCCTTTTTAAGCATTAATCTCTCTCCAGATTAGGATTTATACATCAACTTAAAATTGTCACTATTCATTTATGTAGTTTTTACTCATTTTCTACTGTGTACTTAAAATATGCCATTTTTGTTGTTTTTTGAAAGACTGATTAAAATTTTTGAACATTAATAATTTTGTAGCATTAATAATTTTCCCCTTTTTATTTGTCATTGCTTAATGAGGGCTGATGATATAATAGTTACTCTAAATTGGATACTATTTGGTAATCATAATGATCATTATGCTATTTATTTGGAAATTTGGTGACTTGATATCAATAAAATAATGTTAAATGTGAGATTTATAGCAGAGCATTTTCCCTACCATTACTAAATATGGTATGACTCATAATTTGTGTCATACCATAGTTTTCAATATTGACTGTTCATAGACAAAAGGAAAACTAGTCACAAGTGCACAGGGGCTGGTAAAGGAAGAGAGAATCTACCAAATCAGGAACTATTTTGAGAAGCATCAGAGGATACTTTCCCACCCCTTGCTGCTTGCAACCTCTCTTGGCAGGACTGGAGGGCCTTGTCCAGACCAGCTTAGGTGGAAGAGAGGCCTGAGAGCAGAGTAGTAGTTTTTGTATGTACTGAGGTTCTTTTTTATTTTCCTCAGCGGGGGGTTTGCTACTAACTAGGCTCAGGATTGGGACAGCCAGATTGAAAGAAAGGAAAGCTATATTAGCGTTGAAAGTGACTGTTGGGAGTTTTGTTTTGGTTTGCTTTTTTGGTGCTGGGGATTGAACACAGGACCTCAAACATGTTCAGTGCATGGTCTGCCACTGAGCTGCAGCCCCAGTCCCAAGTGTTAGGCATTTTATGATTTTGTTTTGAAGACTGTCCTACACTGAACCCAAAAAGAACACCTAACATTTTCCTTCTTGGGATTCGTTTCTGAGAGAAATAGTCAATGAAATGTAAGAGTGCATTTTATCTAAACAAGTACATACAGAAACTCCCCTGACCCCTATTTAACTGTAGAACTTTACATGTGAATTTTATAGTGATCTGTAGGGTCTCTCATCATCTCTATCTACATGTGGCACTTCTGATCATTTTACAGCATTTGACAGATACTTGTCAGGGGGAATCTAGCCAGGGGGTCATGGATAGATCTATGCACATTTAGTCCGGTCACCAGAAAAACAACACAAAGCTCATCGTGCTAATGGTAGCTTGTTAGCTTGTGTGACTTCATATTCTAGAGATGAGATGTTGATTTTTGATGATGAGATTTGATTCACTTGTTTAATTTTGATTAGTGGTGTTCTGTTCTATTCTGAGATTAAAAAAAAAAAAACAGACAAAAGACTTGGATTCTTTCCAAATGTGTCTTTGATGTGACACTTCTGGGGATTAGTGAGGAGTGACAGATATTTAGTGTTTTTCCACCTGATGATTATTTGTGGGTCATAGTTGTCTACCAGATTCTCACAGATTACGACAGTTAATGTGCCCAGAGAAATATCCTTCAATATGACAGTTAATGTAGTTAGGCTCTTGAACCTCAGTCTTCAGATGCTGTGGATTCCTGAGAGTTAGGATCACCATCCAGCACAGCCTCTGCACTCTTCTCACTGATATCACAGAGCTGCTCTTAACACTTGGACCATTTGATTTTTCTGTGTTGGTGTGAAGTGAACACAGAGCTAACATTCTCTATGTGCTTTTTTCCCTTAGAATTGTTCAAACTGTCAAAACTCCTGAGTCAGCAGTGCCTTTGAGTTATGCTAAGATATAGACTCCACTATTTCATTGCTGAATCCACACAGAAACTTAATGGGTTAAAATTTTTTTTGAAAACACTTGTGGATGATTTGAAAAGTGCTTATGTTTGCTTTGAAATTTCCAAAGCTAAAATCATGCATTTGTAGTCCGTGGTGTGACTACTAGAATACAAAGCTGATTTATTCTCGTGGTGGTTAAGATCCAGGCATTACGAGGAGGGCCTCCTTCTCTTGCACTTGGTCAAAGGAAGACGTGGCATATAGTACAGTGTTGTCCTTCTCCGTCACGGGAACTCTTAATGCTTTCTTGACACATTTGTTTGGAGAAAATATTCTTAAAACATGGACATCTGCTTTGCATGCCATGGTAAGAATCTTTAGACTGCACATGAATATTGCATTGAATTAACCCTTTTAATTAGGCTTCAGAATTGTTCAAGGAGAAGGGCACAGCTTTGTGGCAAGGTGCCAAACACATGCCAGTTTGAATAAAATACATGCCTGTTACTTTTCCCCTTTCCCACTGTCTGAGCATCAAGTCATTATGCTTTAGGTTGGGATGAGAAAGAGGAATCTGCCAGTACTAGGGGTGTAGGGGTTGAGGAGAGTGGTTTTATTCCTGGATATACATTTTATACACAATCAAAATAAAAAGAATGTATGCACACCTTCTATGAAAAGCCAAATGAAGGGTGTACTCTTAGCTCCAGGTTTTACATGCCCATTTTAATTAAGGAATTAAGGACATATATACAGATTATGTTAACCTGTATTAAAGCATGCTGTGCTTTTTTTAAAAAGTAGACTTCCTTGATAATGCATTTCTTTTTCTATTACCAAACATGATTAATGTGCTACATAGTGTTAACTTTGCTCTTTCCCCAAAGACATCAAATGGGAGGCAGCATGTAGAAGCTAAATTATTCGGAGAGGAGTCAGTGATTGATTTAAATATAAAAGGATTAATTGGTCCCTGAACCAGACTATTAAACTGTACTGTGATCTTGACTGAAAGTGGAAGAATTACAAGTGCATTGCACAGAATAAATTAATACATTTTTCATGGCTTTAATCCTTTTTTTTTCTGTATTGCTTATTGTGGTTTTATGTACTGTGCTCCATTGTATGCTTAATTGATGCTGAGGGGATTCAGTGTATAATGATTAAATAGGATAGAGGGATAGAACCATCACTGAGTTTTAAGGTGGTCCAGTTCTTCCAAGATGGCTAAAAGAATATCCATGAAATGAATATTTCTATAAACTCTTACCCATCCTGACTTCAGGCGCTGATATTAAATGTTACTATATAAGAGATTTAAAGTTTGGATTCTGTGGTGTTATTGTTCAAGATGGACATCAGCTAACAGTGGGTAAAGCCAGCCCTTTATCTTTGGAAGAACTGAGTTGAGGCTTTAACTCTTGAGGGTTAATGATGTAAAGATACCATATTCAGAGAAATTTTTCTTTTTTATAATTATTTCTGTTCAAACTATTTATTTTTCTCATGCCAGATACTTCAGCCATACAGGATGCAGCTTTTTAAAGCTACCAGCCTCATCTGTCCTTTCCAGAGTGAAGAAATATATGTTTACTGACCTTTGTTAGGTTGCTGCTATTATGTAAATAGAATTCATGTAAATTATGCTTTTGAAATAGTAATCCTGATGGTAAAACGAGCAGAAAAGTTTAGCACAAGGGACTGATTTGAGAATTAATGTATTTGTAGCTTTACTAACAATATGAATTTCAGGTTTCAGAATAATGTTTTCTCTGTATCTTTACCCTGTTGCTCTCCCTATAACTTGATGGACGTCGGCTTTCAGTATTTCCTTTCTTTCTGTGTAATCAGTCCACTTGGGCTATTTTAAAACAGGTGCAGTTTATGTGATAATCAAGGTACAGATTATTGGGATGTGAGGATTGAAGACCTGTCAAAGATCCTCCTGTCCCTGTACTCTTAATGTGCTTGTTTCTTTCCCACACTTTTAAGGATAACAGATATCCTGCCTATCCTGCTAGCCAATTTTTCTTTCAAAGCCCAGTTAGAAAGTTGTCTTAATAGTGAATGAAGTCAGCTTTTCTCTAGGGTCTATATCCACTGTATTTGGCTGATGTTCCTAAACTTCTAGTAGTATTGACCAGTGTATTTCCATATTTTGATCAATATGTAAAACTAATATTTGTTACTATCAGGGAGGTTATATACTACTCCAGCAATGATTGTAAAATACATTGCTAAGTAAAATAGATTTTGTGGCATGGTATACTTGAATATAACTTGTGCATTAAAGACTTTATTTTTTTTCTCTAATTGCCTTATTTTTTGGTTAAATATGTCCACTACCTTCACTTGTCATGAAGGTTGGTTTAAAGTTCTTCTAGCTATTAATCTACCTACTTATTTTTGATGTGTTTCATTTTGCACACAGTATCTTTTTAAACTGTGGTATCCAGAATTAAACTGAACATTCCAAAATAAAGCTGGAGCAGAATAGATTTTGTAGCTCCCTTGTTCTTAATTGGTGTGTGTGTGCTCACTCAACATGCGCGTGCATGCACTAGGGATTGAACCCAGGGCACTTTACTACTGAGCTGCATTCCAAGCCCTTTTATATATTTTATTTTGAGACAGGGCCTCCATGCTATGTTGCTGAGAATGGACTTGAACTTGTGGTGCTTCTCCTGCCTCAGTCTCCCAAGTTGCTGGGTTTACAGGCATGTGCCACTGCTCCCAGAATAATTGGTGATTTTTAACATTTTCTGCTCCAGCCTGTCTGATATATAGAGTTCTTGCTCATTAATAATAAAGACTTCCTAAGCCCTAACTTTTCAGGAAAAGATAGACTTGAAAAGCAGCCTTTCATGAGGATTCTGTCTCCCTACCCCAAGCATCACTTCACATCCAGTTCATCTGGGCGTCTTAGGAGTGCCTTTGCTGCTTTTGCCCCTCTGGAGTTCCATCTTGTTACTAGTTAAAACCCCTTCTAGTTCTTCTTTGGGGTGTTCTAAACTTATACAAGCTAGAATTGACTTTTAGGCTTATTGTCTGCATGTACTTGGGTTGAAAATTTTTCACTAGCTGGACATTGTTTCATTTAAGTTGTTGCTTAAAATTTAATAATGAAATCATGTTGTCTGCACATGATACACTTCTGTGTTGCCTTAAAATCTGCTTGCTTACAATAATAATATTTAGTTTTTATTAGGAAAAAATGTGGGGTTACCTTAATAATAGTTACAATAAAATATCTGTTTACTAGTAATGAACTTGTGTAGTTGATAATTAATGATTTACTACAAGCTTCCTTAGAAATATTATGTTAGAAATCTAGTTTTTGATAAATTCCATTTGACTCTCCTTTGACTTTGTGATGATTTCAGTCAGGCCAAATTATAAGTTAGGAATCATGACACTTATTTGCTGATGGTCCAAATTGATTTTTTTTCCTTTTAAATATTATTTAATTAGGAGGGCATGGTCTCTTTCTTCACCCTTTAACAAATTCATTCATTGATGTTTTGTTCACTGAACTGATAGAAGCGTAGGTTGATTTCCAGTCCTGAAATGAGCTTATATTAGTAGATAAAATTTTGTCAAAGTCAGACAGTGATATATCTAATGAATGACCAGGCTTATCCAGAGAAAAGCAATGACTATCACTTTTCTTCCCCACCTTTGTTAGCATTATGAAGGAAGAAAATTGCTGTAAGTAGAAATCTCTAAATTTAATGTAAAATAGCTTGCATGATTATTTCATTTATTATTAGTTACTCTTTAGGTTGTGTTGTTAATCACATTTGTAGGTATGATTACTAATTAGAAAACCTGGTATCATTCAGATAACAATTTGATTCAAATAGTATTATATAATTTCATTATTTGTTTTCGGCCATTTTGTTATTAAGTGAATTTTCCTCTTTAGCAACATAGTTTATAAGGGAGAATATATGAATGAATTAATTAGATTTATCTAAATTAAATGAACCCCAAATGGAAGTGTGTGTTTGTGCAGCAGAGTTAAGTTTCTGTCACAAAAACAAAGAAAAAGAAAAATGTTATCTTTTTTTGTTCTCTTTACCTGTCATTAGGAGAATTATTAGATGGGTGTCACATACTAGCTAGTAATATACATATATATTACATATATGTATATATTTACTTATATATGTAACACATATATACATATAACCTATAACATGTGTGCATGTGTGTCTACACACACACAAATATATAAAACCTCTTCTCCACCTCTCTTGATAAAACCTGAGGGTGGGAAGGCAGTGGTTGAAATGTGTGGCTTCTCTCTGAATCTGCAGTTTCATAGTCAGACCTCAGAGCTGCCACTTGTCTCTGTGATTTGCAGTACTGTCTGAGTGAATGTTTCCCTGATGTTGGTGTCTTGCCCTGACCTCTTTCCTTAATTCCACACTAATGTGTCTGACTTCCTGCCTGATGTCAACTGCTGGCATGTCCTGTCAGCTCTATTTCTATAATGTATCTTGAATCTGTGGCTCTGTTCTATTTCTCCTTCCAAATCTAAGGCACACTTGCTTCTCACATGAGCTCACATGAGCTCTCATCCTAGCTGTTCTCCCTGTTTCTGCCCTTACTCCTTCACAATAAATGATAACTAAAGTAATCTACTCAAAATAGAAATGATACCACGGTAATTGCTTTCTTTAAATCCTCTGGGGGTGGGGTCTGTCAGGGTGTTAAGAATAAAATTCAAGCTCCTTTGCATTGTTTAAAGACTTCTGTGATCTGGCCCCTGTTCACCTCTCTAAAATCATTTCATCTGCCTCTCTCTCCTATGTATAAGTTTGAACACGGCGCCCATTCTGTTCCCCAGACCCATTAAACTGTTCCCTCTACCTAGGGCCTGCCTTGGTATTTACTATTCATTTCTCTTAGATCTCACCAGAGCTGGCTTCACACTTTCACCTCCTCAAAGGAGCCTTCCTATCTATGTGTCCTCTCTTCTTCTGTTCCCTCCACTGCCATGCCATACTTAAACACAGAATCTTGTTTGTTTGTTTTTTAAATTTATTTTTCTGAAATTATTTTCTAAATGATTTTGAACCTGTCTTTCTGCCCCAGCAGAGTGCAGGTTTTTGAGAACCAGGGCTCTGGGCCTTTCTCACTATATTGCACTTGGCGCTTGGGCCAGTGCTTGCACGTTTGTTGAGTGAACTGAAAGTTGCTTAAGCTACTGATTCTTAATAACGAATGCCAGGAAGTTCTCTGTCAGAATCTTTCATTTCTAAAACTTTTAGAAATTAATGCTTTCAAAAAATGTAAGTGTTGGTAATTTGAACCATTTTTTTTGTAGTGACCAGATGCTGATTATATATGACTGTCATTGAATGTACACATGAGGATAATTTGAAGAGTTTGTATTTATTGGGTATCCCTGGAGTATATAACAGCTTTCCAGGTGCTAAATCACCTGATTTGTATTTTCTGTTTGTTCCTTTACCTAGATGCTCATGCCATCCCTATGTTGAATGACTGCTGGTTCCAATATCCCACTCTTCCTGTATATTCTTTTTTAAAAAAAAATTTATTTCTTCCTGTATATTCTGTCAGTTGAATTTACTTTTACTTCCTAAGAATCAAAGTAATTCTATTTAGCATTTGTATTTCATATTGTAAAGTGCCCAGTGACCATTGTCTTTACACAGGCTGTAAGAAAAGCATTTTATGTTTATTTTCTGCTGGTTTTAGCCATCAGATTTATGTTAGAGATAGGGGAGTTGAGATCCTGAGCAATGCTATTGATTGAAGGCTGCACAGTGTTTTGATTAAAGAAAGAGAAAGCCTAGCTTCTAGTGTAGCCCTGTGGCATGAGAAGAGTATGGAAGATAAATACTTGCTGATAACAGCATTCTACCAAATAAGTGTCAGATCCAATTTTATTTCCCCTTTGCTGGAAAACTGTGACCTCCTTTGAGTACTGGTGAGTGAGACATTTTGCAACAGTGCTGAGTATGTAAGGCTCTGCTCTCTGGCGGGCAAATGCCAAATGTTGGAAAGCCTTTAAAGAACTTGCCAAGCCACAGTGAGTGTCAGCTGCTACCTCTGAAATAGAGTTATCTCAAAAGGTAAATTTCTTTCTGGCATTGTTTTCTGTAGGCAATATTGTAAAAACATGTAACTGGGACTGTTATAGTGAATAGGGACAACAAGTAATTTCATGATGTTGTATTTTTTCATTTATGTATCAGCTTCTGTGAAATAAATAACACTATTAATTTCTTAGAGTTCTAGGGGAGAGTGAGAATGAAAATAAATCTAATTCTTCCCTCTTTTTTTTTCCGTGGTTCATCTGATTCTAAATGTATTTAAAGTAGTTTACATTTAATAAATGGAATGAGGTAGAACAATCAGATGAGGAAATATGGATAGAAGGAAGAGTAAGTGTTCACATCCATCTGTGATGAAAAGTGCAGCTAGTGGGGTGTGGGGAAGCAACATGCCATGCAGACCAAGGCTCCAGGGGAGTCCCAGGACTTGTTAAATAGGCTTGCTTCTCTGCTGCTGTTTGCTTGACTGTAGAGGTGAAGTCCTCCTTGCTGTTGTTTACCTGGTGAATAGTAGCATATTGGAACTCCCATCTGCTTATGCTTTCTTGGCAGGTCACTTCTGCTGGCGAGCTGGGTATGGGAATCTAGGCAGATGTCAGAGGTCTGTCCCTACATTTCTTTCAAGCTGGCAAGAACTTCACTATGACTGCCACTCACGCTCCCCATGGGTGTCAGAATCTGTCATAATGGTTGGATGTTTTTGTTAAACATAAGCAAACATTTCATGATTTTAAGATATACTATAAAAATGTATTTTGTAATTTAGGAAGATCCAACATTTTAGTTTAGCAGTAGGGTGCTATGGAGACAGGCTAGTTTATGTTCTTAGTCAGCAACTCAGATCTAGCTGACTCATTTCAGTGCCTGTGAATCCTTTATTATTATTATTATTATTTTTATTCATTTCTTACATACATGACAATAGTGAAATGCATTACATTCATAACTATCCATTCACAGCACAATTTTTTGTAATTCTGTATTCACAGTATACAGTGCCTAGTTTTTTTTTTTCTGTCCATTCAGCATTAGGTATTTAATTTTATTAAGAGAATTCTCTAAAAACTTGACAATAACTTAGGCTTGAGTTAATATAAGTACCTGTTGGTAAACTGCACATAGAGCTCTATAGACTGGATCTTAGTATTCAGAGTGGATTAAGTTTTTGATATTAAAAACAGAAAACATTGAAGATTATTTTGAATTTAAATATGTTCATCTTCTGTCCGGCAATATTCTACTGTGGGAAAAGTCCAGACTTCAGGTCTTAGGGCTCTGCTGCTACCCTGTGAAATTAAATGAACTTCCTGAAACTTTACTTTCTTCATGGATAAATAATCAGATAAGTTTGCTTTTGCTTTTTCCTACTAACCTGTGGCCTGCTGTGATCCAGGTATGCTGCTGGCATTGTTGGTATACAAGCTTTCATTTAATCCGCCTAGTTTTTAATGAGAAAAATTTATGTGGTTCTCCATCAGTCCCTCTGTATCCCCCACCCTTTGTTTCTATCTTTCAAAGGGGGGACCCTCCCCAACACCTGCAGGAAAAAAAAGGATGAAAGGTTTTGTTTTATGCTTTAAAAAAAAATTCCAAGCATGTCTTAAAGTGAGCAATGAAAGTGCGTTGGTGGTTTTGGGTTACCTAATATAAATGTCACTTTAATCTATATATTCTTCCAGCTGCACTCTTGTTGAATTTTTAAAGAGCTGTCCAGACTGTGACTAGATAATCTGGCCTAGTTCAAGAACCTTAAGGGAGATATTAATAAGATGACTTTCATAAGCCTTAAAGTTTGTGTATGTTCACTTCTGGTATTTCAAGCACACATACACATCTCTGACTAAAATAGCCTTATGTCTATTTTGGCATCTTTAAACCTTCAGACACTTCTAGATTTTGAATCAAGGTTACATTGAGTCACAGCCTCTTCTCACTGTTACTTGCTTTTAGTGAGTGAGGTACCCAGGGAGGAGCATTAAGTCCTTTAATCCACCAAGGCACTGCTTTTGTATTAACACAGGCACACTGCTTCTGCTCTGGCACCACTGAAGGAATAGTAGACTGTGTTCTGGAAGAACTAATGTACCATCCAAGTGACAATTTTACTGCTAGGGAAGGGCAGCAAAGAGCAATCTAATTGTGCTCGTGTGTGTGTGTGTGTGTGTGTGTGTGTGTGTATACATGTGTGGATTATATATACATATGGATTATATGTATGTGTGTGTGTGTGTATATATATATATATATATATATATATATAGAGAGAGAGAGAGAGAGAGAGAGAGAGAGAGAGAGAGAGAGAACGCACACACACTTTTGTATATGTAGGTGAAGTATTCAATGACACAATTTTGAATTTAACAATGTAATTGGTAACTTTTTCATAGGAGGGTGATTATTCATAGTACTCTAATGCTAATTCAATGGTTAGAATAAAGTACTATACTATCTTTCATTTAAAGATATGCATGAGTAACTTTCCCTGGACATTTTAATTGGCCTTTTAATCAGATTTAACTTATAATTTAAAGTGAAGATACATGAAATAGTAAAAGTGTTCCAAAAATTTTTTAAATAATGTAAGCAAATCTTATTATTTGGATATTATAATGCCACTCTCTTTTGAAACGGAGGTAAAAGTTAAGGCCTATGGAATAAGAGAAAACCGTATACTTGTGAGCAAAGATCTACATATAGTCTTTGTGAGGGCTGCCAGAATCAACTGAATATTTTTAAGGAAAGGAAACCATAAAGTTAACATTAGAAAATATTCCCAGATGAGAATCTATAAAGAGGCAAATTGCTTCTGGCAAGAGGTTTAGTTAATGACAACTTGGAAAATCTTAAGATGATAAGTTCATAACACAGAAAGCATTTAGATAAAATTATCTAAATGCATTCTGCATTGTGACTCTGTTATCAAAACACTTTTACACCATGAAAAGAACAGGAGTTTATTAATATTCATAATGCATTTTTGAAAGCGCATGTAACAGTTGCATTCTGAAAACTCACTCTAAGAAGTGAAAGTATCTTTTTTTTTTAAATAATAGTTAGAATATTGTATGAGAATAAAATGATCTGGAATACCAGTCCTTCCTTTTTTGCATTTATGCAACTCCTTTCCCAATTACCCCAGTTGCAACCCATGTCAATTAAACAGCCTTAAAAGGTGCCTTATAATAAAATAACTGGAAATTACATACTTGCTACCTCCTATTAATAACTAGTTCTCACTTTTAAGGTATCCACTGCATTTATCAGTTGTTCTTGCTTGTCCTATCATGGAACTTTCTGAAAAAAAGGTAAACTAATTTTCAGTTTTAACTAAAACTGCATTCATCCATTTGGTGGCTGTTAAGTGCTATGTGTAGTATTCTCTGCTTGGTACTTGGAATACAGAGGATAGTGGGATAGACATTGTTTCTTCCTTAAGGAGAGACTATCAAAATAAGTTAAATAATTGCGATTATTATAAGCCATATGAAGGAAACAAATTAGACTCATGAATTGATGTAGTAAGAGATAAAGCTGGCAGGATAAAATGGAACCAGATTTCTTTCCCTATTGTAATATAGTTTCAGTTTTACTTATTGGACCTCTGTAAGTAATAGACTTTCAGCTGGTTAGGACAGTAAGATAGATTATATGATATTTTATAAATTATAGGAGAACTTATCTTGCTAGCCCTCCCCTTCTCATGGATTTGGGTCATTTTTTATAGAAACATGGCATTCTTTACATTGTATTGGGTACAGAATGACACATGATATCGAATGACAGAGAGGGCCCTGTGGAGGCTGGAGAGGGAGCTCAGAGTGTACCAGCCCTGGGAGCCAGGGCTTCCTGTTCACCTCCCTTCCAGGATGCCAGGGAGGGTTTAGGGTTCTGCTCTGCCTAGCTACTCACTCAACTAGTAGAAGAAATTTCTATAGTCATTGTCCTTTCATATTTATATAACTCATGATTCCTACTTTAGAGAAACATAAATATGTTATTTAAAACCCTGATGTCTATGAGGCAGGAGCCAGGAAATTTGATTACTCATAATTGATAGTGCTATATTTACCAAGGAGTTACTTTTGAAACAAAATATTTCAGTGGCCTTTTTCTTAGTTTGATTCTGAAAGAAACAGATCTTTGATGCTCAGATCAAAGATGAAATATGATAATAAAGCACCTACTGTGAAGGGGTGTAAGCATTAATAAGTTTTCCTAAGTCATGTTATATTCAAATAATTTCTTATTTGAAAAAAAGCTTAATAAATTGCTGTATGATCACCTCTCTGTCAATGGTATTTGTATAGGGCACTTGAAATGACATTCTATGAACAAAAATAAGCCCAGGTGTGTATTAGTTGTAAAATAATTATCCCAGCATTTGGTTTGCTTTTAAAATCCTTAATATGAATGTGTTCCAATACTATCGTTATGTTCTCTGATGTGATTTTTGAAAAACAAAGTTCAGTTGATCTCCAACTCACAGACATATACAGACTTATACTTCTCCTCCTACCTCCTCTTCTCTCCTTCTCTTACCCCCCCTCCTTTTATTTCTCTTACTTCCCCTTTCTTTCTGTCATTCTCTCCTCCTACTTTCTTCTTTTCTTTGTCTCTTTCTTCCCTTTCCTCTCCCTCTTTTCCTCTATTTCCCTTTGTTTCAGTATCTTAGAAAGAACATGATGCAGAGAAAGCCTTGTGTTTATAAACAAGTTTAGATCCATGGTACCTCTGAGCATGTGATTCAGGTACCAGAAAAAGAAAGTGATGAGCTCTCTAGGGGCAAAATAAAAAAGGGAGCTGTGGGGGTGACTTTAAATTATGTGGTAAGGTTAGATAGGCCTTGCTGATGTGGTGACATTTAAGAAAAACGTGCAGGAAATGAGAGGGAGAGCTCTATTGATACCTAGGAAGAAGAGTTCCAGGCAGAAGAACAGCAAGCTTAAATAGTGATTGTGTCATTTTAAGGGTAGTGGAAAGCTTATTGGGCTAGAATGGAGAGAACAGAGGAGAGACTAATAGGCAATTTGGTCCGAAAGGTAAGTAGGACAGGGCATTGAGGCTTACTGGGTTTTTGAGTTCACAATCACTATGGTTTAATAATAAATATTAGTGATACTGGTAAGTTACGTCTCTCATTTTGTTTTCCTTCTAATTATGACAGCTTTTCTTGATTGCGTTCTTTTGTATATATTTTAGAATCAGTTTATCTAACCACTTGCTGATATATTGATAAGAATTGTGTAGACTTTATAGATCAGTTTAGGGGGAGCTCCTGGTTGTTATGATATTACTTCATATCAAAGAATATGTTGAATCTTTTAAAAGATTTTATATCTTCTATTTTATTCTTCAACAGAATATTCTGTAAATTTTTCTGTAGAAGAATAAAATGTCGTGTACTGATTTATTTTCTATGTATCTTACAGTTCTTTTTGCTACTGCTAATGGGGTATATTTTTTTCAATTGTTTTGTAAGTATTTTGTTTTACAGCTGCTGATTTTGCTTCTACCAACCTTATGAACTTTTAAGTTATTTTTTAGTGCTGTTAGTCTGGGAATTATCTTCCTAGAGAACTTTAGAGAATTTTATTATCTATACATGTAGTGTTACTTCTTCCATCCTGATTTTCATACCACTTTTTTCTTGTTTTATTGCATTGAATTGGACATCTGAGACAGTGTTGTGTAGAAGACTAAATACCCATGTCTAGTTCCATTTTTTTTAAAAAGAGGATCCTTCTAAAGTTTGAACAGTCAGCAAGAGAATTACTTTATCTGTTTAAGTTAGTTCCTTTCAACTCCCAACTTCCAGAGAATCATTTTTAATAATTACTATCAATCTTTTTGAAATTTGATATTTTTTTCATTATGTATTGATAAAGTTTTTGATTTTTTTTTCTCCTTCATCTGTTACTGCATGGTAGTACAATCAGATTTGCTGATGTTAATCCATCACGTCATTTGTTGAAACAATTTGAATAAGAGAATTGAGCAAGTCTAGGAAGTTTGTGGAACCCTTCTTAGTTGGTGTTGAGATGGATGGATGATTATTTTTTATTATTTTGCAATAGCAGGGATTGAGCTCAGGGGTACTTTACTGCTGAGATACATCCCCACCCTATTATAATTTTTATTTTAAGACAAGGTCTCACTAAGGAGGGGGGCCATTGGCTGCTTTAGGTGGAAGGTGAAACCAGAGAGAGGTGACAGATACAAGATTGCACAGAATGCAGTTTGTTGGGAACTTACTGGGAGAAAAATGTCTAGGATGGTCACAAGTTCAGTGTATTCCCCCAATTTGAGTCAGAGGGATGGGAACTGTATGGTCGGCAGGACAAAAATAACTTTCATTCAAGTCATAATTTCCTGATTTATCTCAAGCTCCTATCAAAGAAGTCAATCAGGCACATTCCTGGCACTTGGGGCCCTAAGGTCTGGTGGTGAAGCTCCACACACTACCTGAAGTAATGGCTTCCTTCATTCACAGTAAGCTGGGGACCTGCCTGGGAAGCCTAGTGGGGTACTCAGGCAGACGCTATGGTCACTGCCCAGGATGGTTATAGTCAGGTCAGACTGGATTTTATTATTCTCATCCTTCTTTTTTATTGTGTTTATACTTTTTTTGTTTCTCTACTTCTTGATTTGAATTATTAGACTTTTTCCTCAGCATTTAGGTATGTAAATTATTCTCTTAGTACTGTTTTATTTCAGATTTTGACATGTATTACTTTGGTTTCATTTAGTTTTAAATGTTTTGTGATTTCTGTTGTGATTTCCTCTGTAACCTATGATTTATTTAGGGAGTACATGTTTAGGTTTTCAAACAAAAGGATTTTATTTTAACCTATTTTTAAGCTATTGCTGTCTATCTAAAACATACTGTTTTAGAGAGTGTGTAACATATATGATATCCTCATTTCTTTGAAATTTGAGACTTGTTTGGGGTCCTATTACCCATTCAATTTTAAGAGACCTTTCTTGTGTTCTTGGAAAGAGAATTGTTTCTCTGTTTATGAAAAGCCAACATATATATACATATACACACATGTATATATGTTTCTCATTCTAAACTTTTGTATTCTTAATAGCTTGCTTATTAAATTATGAGGAAAATATATTAAATATTAATTTTAAATCTGTTACTTTCTTCTTAATCTTTTAAAAAAATCTTCATATATTTTAAAGCTATATGTAATACATTCATGATTGTTTAAATTTCCCGTTGAATTCCTGTTTTTTTTAAAAATCTGAACTTAAGCTTAAAACATGTTTTATTTATTGTTATTTCTATAAACTAGTATTATTTTTGTTAGGATTCGTGTAACATATGATTTTCTACCTTTTATTTTCATTCTTTTGGATGATTTTACTGAAGCAAATGGAGGGGAAAAGTGAGATTAGGGTTTAATTGCAAATGTGTTTGAAGTGGGAAAGAAGTTGAGTAATTACCTCAATCAGACAGGACTTGCTGAGTAAAGAGAAGAGAATCATCAGTGTTGAGAAAACCTGTGATACCTTGTCAAGAAGCGTGGCTGGCATTGGGGTTATGGCTCAGTGGTACAGCATTTACCTAGCATGCAGGAGGCTCTGAGTTTGATCCCCAGCACTGCCACCAAAAAAAAAAAAAAAAAAAAAGCAAGGCTCCAATTTTAGTTGGAGTGAACTTATGTTGTTTTGATCCTGAATAATCATTTGGTACTATCATCTGTACTACCACAGTAAGGGAAGATAGTAGACTTGATGCAGAGGCTGGTTTAAATTGCATAGTGTGTGTTTATGTTGATGAGAGGATGTATTGTATAGGAGCAAAGCAGTGTTTCTAAAGTAGAAAGTCTTGGATGCACTGTGAACACTGTGCTGAGGAGGACCCAAGCTCTGCCCAGCTGTGCTCTGAACTTGTTGGACCTGTTGGCTCATACTCTGCCTTTCCTCTGATCTAGAGGCTGATTTTTTTGGTAATCTCTAAAAGACCCTTTCAATTTTCAAATAATGAGGGTATCTGAAACAGAGTTGAGTGATTAAAAAAGGTTCAAGTTAAAGTGGGTGATTGGTGAAAAGCAGCAAAAATAGATAAGGAATTGGAAATAAAGATTTATCTTCTAACTCTAAAATACCTCTATACATCATCATATGCTTTTAATTATACTTGTAGAGTTCCCTATTTTCACTGTTCATTAAAATCTGATCTCATTTTACCAATATAAAATATCAGTTGGTAGGAATTTAAATGAACAACTGTGTTTATACATGAACTAACTAATGGAAAGAACATTAAATTTGAAGGCTAATCCACTTGTGCCTCTAAATGTGTCATTGGATAAGCTAAACTCTTTAGCTCTATTTTTGTCTTATGTAAAGTAGGAGAAGCTAGACTTTGTATAAAACCACCTGAATTTGATTTTTAGATAGGTTTTTTAGAACAGAGAAGTATGATTGTTATCTAACTTCATTTTATCAAGATGTGGCATATCTTTTAGATATTGTCTATGGACAAGAAAAAGTAAATGGGTGACAACACTCTGGTGAATTTATAACTTGGGAGTTTTCTCCCAACGTGTATCATAAGGTGGTGTGATCGTTTTTACTGTTTGAAGCAATGCCATGGATAAAGATATTGATGGCTTACTGATCAGATAACCAATATGTTGGATTTAGAATCAAAATCAGTGATGATCTTAGCCAAGAGCCAGGTATGACAAGCTGAAGTATCATGGGTTCCTCTAATGGGCCAGCAAGCACACTGCACGAGGACGGAGTCAGATGCTTCCTCTGATCCTCCCTCCATCGCTCTCTGTGTAACGTGGCCACACATTGAACAATACAGAATATTGTAAATTATCTCTCACCTAGTCATGCTCCTTCATTCCCCAAAGCCAGCCCAGTGTTACTAGGCTTTTTAAAGTGAATTGTTCCTGGGGGGAAAAAAATGTCACTAACAAGCAAATTCCTGTGCATGTATTCCCCCCTTTCTCATTTTATAAAAATGAAAGTATATTATTCATATTATTTTGAACCTTGTTTATTTTTCTTTCTCTTAACAGTTTTTGTTGGGGTTTTTCCATGTTGGTATGATCATTTCCTTTTAAGTGGCTGCACAATATTACTTTGTAGGGATGTGCCATAGTTCAGTTAACAGGTCTTCTACTGATGGCTATTTTGGCTGTATTCAGACTATTAAGAGAGGGTTGTAATCAGAAACTGCTCAGTAGTTTTATCTGTGGCATAAATTTTTAGAAGTGGTATTGCTAGGTCAAAGTGGAATTCTACTTCCTAGAATCAGTATTGTCATTTCTGTCTGACCTCTTACTGCATGTAATCACTGGGAAAAAAAAATAGAACTTAATTGCTAGAGAGGGTTTTAGTTACTTTCAAATCCAGTAATTCTGTGAGTGTAGTTCTTAGACCTGGAACAGTAGCAGCATTGCTTGAGAAATTGTTAGAAATGCCTCTCCAGCCCACATCACTCTCCATTCTCCTGAATCAGAACCTCTGGGGGCCTGGTGGTCTGTGCTAACAGTTGCTTATTATCTATAAGGAAATTGTCAGAGAGATGCAGTAACTTGCCAGAAAGTATACAGTTATTGATGGCCTCTGGTACATTTGTATTATGACTTGCCATTTTTCTTTTAAACTTTTTTTAGAGTTGTCAATATTAAAAATAGGTGCTTGCATCATTCTTTGTATTTACTAGTTGATAGCTAAATGTTGGTTGAGTTTATTTTCACACACAGGTTAGCATAATAGAGAACATAATCTGTAGCTACACTCCATGTCTGGAACTCCCACCAGCTTCTTATAAATAAGTTATTGAATACACAGGATACTGGGATAGAAAAGGATGAGTCATTTCAAATCCTTGGCTAAAATTTATAGCTAAAAGATTAGCCAGTCCACAATCCGTAAAACTGTATTTTGGTTCTATTATATACTATACATGTTGAGTGTTGGAAATATTGTGTTTCTAGTGTCATCATCATAAAGGAAGAACATTTTTACTATTAATATTGTTTGATTCCTATGTACCTTTAGGTTATGTGCAAATTTTCCTCACTTGCTGAACTTGAAACTTCGAAGTATGGTTTCAAAGGTTTAAACCCCGGCCTCTCCCCCGCAATTTTAGCTACTATATTGCTTGGCTATACTAAATACCCATACCAAGACTGCGTGTGTCCTATTGATGAAATTTCACATTATTCTAGTAAAACCAAAAAAGTCAGTATTTCAACATATGTATCAAAGAAGAATATGTATATATCACTGTGTGATAGGGTGATATTCTTATCACTTTCATTTCACATTTTCTTTAAAGCGTTATTATTTTACATTAAAAATAAAACTTAAAGATGAGTAGGACTCAGAATATACTTTATGATATATTAAAGAACTTTTAAACAGAAACAACTTCTTAGAGATGATTTTTTAAAATGGTGGTTTCCTGGCCTTGTTTAGTAATGTGATTTTGGTTTATCTGGCAAGTGCTCTTATGAGCTGTTTTGAGGAATGGGGATTTGTTATGCCTGGCCGAGGGCCAAAGTTAAGAAGTTTGAAGGAAATTATTTTTCTCTACTAAACTCCCTTTTTTATCAGTTTTTAGCTCATTGTGTAGAAAACAGAAGTGGAATGCTTCAATAATTTTTTTGTGATCAGAAGTGAATTGTAAACATTAACTATAATAAAATTACCAGTTTCTTTAGATACTGATTACCTTAACAATTATGTATTAGGAAATTATATACAACATCGTTCTTAATTTCTGTTTCTATATCAACAGTTTTAACCTTATTATAATGTTGTAAACTTGCAAATTTTATGGTATTGTTCTGTTTTACCAAAGGCCAACTGTTTTGTCATTATCCCTAGAATCAGTTAAGAGCCAGTTCAGACATCTCAGGAGTTTGCCTTTTTATCTTGTTCATGAGTCGTTGTAAATAAGCCTTTTAAATTTAGTTTTCTCACATAATTTGACTTAACACAGTTTTAACTACCTTCCATGTACTAGGCATGAAAGGTAGAAAATGTTTGATTTTTCCTGATCTTTGTTTATAGTTGACATAGGAGTTAGATTTTATGCAGATCATACTGCACAGTAATCTTGGAAAGATTAGAATGCATCATATCTAAATTATCAGATTTGTCTGGCAGCTTTAGTTTAGTTTGTGAACAAGTTATTATTTTCTTATATTATCAGTACATAATCAAATAGAAATTTATGTGTTGTCCACAGTTGACAAGAGGTCAACTTTGTGCTGGATGGCTGGTAAAGTAGAACTGTATCTCCTCTGTAGTTTCTGTTTCTAGCACCTGTTTTCTACCAAAATTTAAAGTTTAACTTCTAACTTTTTCCTTTTTTAGTGAACATTTGTCCTGTGCGTTTACATTTTTTCTTCATGGAGAAAGTAATGTATGCACAAGTGTGGAGATTGCCCAACATCAGCCAATTTATTTGATCAGTGAGGAACATATACACATGGCTCAGTCTTCACCTGCACCATTTCAAGGTAAGCAGTCAGTGATGTTCCTGCTCTCTATGGTGTCTCCCCCCACCCCCCCGCACTGGCGTGCCCACCACCAGGCCATCAAGTGGATAGCCATCTTGCCCCAGAAGGCTTTGCAGGTGGAGGTGTTATCTTAAATGGGCATTTGAAAGGTAAGCACAGGGGTCAGTTATTGAAGAAAAAAGGAACAACTTAGTTTCACAAGTAAGTATTATTAGTAGCTTTTTGTGGAAGCATATCGTATATATCACATGGTCTTATGTGAAGTTGTAATAAAGAATAAGAGGTAGAGAATTTCACAACAAAATAAATCAATAAGTATTTGAGAAATATAATCCAATGAGTATTGACAACTTTTGTAAATGAAAAGGTTTCATCTCTGTGTTTGTTAACAAAGTTACAGTAATATAATGACTTAGTAAAGATTACTATTAAACTTGGTATGTAAAATTTCAACTAAAAGTAAAATTTCTAGAGTTGATATATAGGGTATAGTTTCTTCAGTTAGTATCTTAATTATTTTCTTTAATTGTAGGGCTACACTGTTAATAAGTTTTTGGTTAATAATTTTACTTAATTCATTCATATTTTCATTAATTCTCAGCCTGAGCACCTAGATATCCTAAAATAGCTTTATGTCCTTTTCATTGACTGAACATTCTAAATCTTTATTTTTGTCTTTGCAATTCAGAATTTTCTATTAGTAATAGTTTTAAAGTGTTACAATATTAGGTTGAGCCATATGGAAAAATCTTTTGATTCAGTATTAATATATTATTACTAGAGATATCTGTTTGAAATAGGCTTATTAGATCAATATAATCTTTAAAACATTGATATTTAAACTGACTTGACTAAAATATTTTAATCACTATAGCAGCCTAAAAAGAGTATTTAGCTTTCATATTTTATTTTTTGTTTTTTTACATACTATTCTGACCTAATTTGACAAATGAATCTGTTTCTTGCCCTAGAGTTACCTTTTTAAAAAATATACATCCGAACATTGAATTCTCATTTATTCATGTCCTAATTATTATCCATAGCCCACCCACTCAAACACACATGTGCTTTATCCTTCTGTAAATTGTTTTTTTTAATGTATGAATTACAATAAAATCCAAAACAATCCAGTTCTCAAAATGTACACTTATAAGTTATGTAATATATGCTAATTAAGGATTGTCAGACTTAGTTAAATACTATGGTTTCTTGAGTATGAAGTCGCAGAGGATAATCTGTCTTCTTCTTATACTTTATTAGTCAAAATAAAAGAATTTATTTATTATAATAACAGAAGTAATTGCTAATCATGAGAGAAGTGACTTTTAATCTTGTAAGTGGGGAAAGATCATATTAGGAATGCCAGGTCTCTATTGACCAGTAATTTTAAATCTTTGTGGTTTGTTAATATTCAAATCATAGAAAACATCTGAGAGAGATTTTCCTGCTTAGTTCCTGAGATGGTTGGTGTAGAAGGTGCTGCCTTATATATAATTATGCTGAACATAATTATACAAATTAATATGAAAATTTCATAGATTAATGCAAAAAATAAATAAATAAGGCTCTTTATATATATTATATATAATTTATATATAATATTTTATATATATGTATAATATTTACCTTTAGTTTATTTATTTTTATGAGGTGCTGAGGATTGAACCCAGGGTCTCACACTTGCTAGGCGAGTGCTCTACTGCTGAGCCACAACTCCAGCCCAAGGCCCTTGACTAAGTGCTGGTTGGAGTCAGTAGTTTTATTCTATTTGGATCATTGAGGAACAGCAGAAAGACCCCAGAAATAGGTGGTGTTTATATCTCTCATGACTAATACCCCTCTCTTGATTTATGTGATGTATCACCAGACTGTTAAGGGAAAAAAACAGCAAAAAGGACATGTCAATAACTATGCTTATTTAAAAAAATAAAACTTAGGATTAAAATAATAGTAATTTTTATACCCTGAAAAGTATTTGGGGAGGGGGTTAAATACCCTGGGGCTAGGAACTGACTGGGTTACTTACAGTAACATGTCAACTATATTTTCATGTCTAACTCAGTGAAAATAACAGTAAGATAAAATACTAAAGAAAATGGAAGGGCTTTGAATTCCTTATCTTGAGTTAAATAAAATTTTCATGTTTTTAAGTTGTTTCAGACCTCCAAAATAGTCATAACTAAAATTATAGTCAACATTATACTTCAAGCTCTGAATATTAAACCTTTTCTGTCATTAGACGTTTTATTTGTATATTCTTCACTGATTACCACAGATATTTAAGAAGTCTCAGTAACCACAGAGTGTTTAGTTGGTGGATTTAGGGCATTATATATTGAATAGTTTTCTTTTGTTATGGAAGATTCAGTATTCACATTGTATAGGTCATTATCAAATGTGTATGTTCTTTAATATGCAGATAGTTTACATATATTATGTGTTGATAGACTTGATAGTATAATATAATGCCTGATTTTCCTCAAAAATAAGTAAGTTTGAGAGGCATATAAAAATAAATACCAAAATAAGAAATCTTTAGAAGTCATACTTTAAAAGATGTTAAGAAATAAAATGCAATGTACATTAAGTGGTATTGTGCTTTATCCTAAAATTACAATGTATGCAGCATCACACATAAGCAGAATTTCTCTTCTAATGTGTAGCTTGTTCTCTTCTCCCTGCATAGTACTGGTGAGTCCATATGGCTTAAATGGCACGCTAACAGGCCAAGCATATAAAATGTCAGACCCAGCCACCCGCAAATTGATTGAGGAATGGCAATATTTCTACCCGATGGTGCTAAAAAAGAAAGAGGAATTGAAAGAAGAGGAAGAGTTGGGATATGATGATGATTTTCCCGTGGCAGTCGAAGTAATTGTTGGTAAGAGAAAATATTTTGCCCAAAGAACTTTATTCTATCTTCTTCATCTTCCTTAATTTAAAAGATAATCATTTAGGTTCATCAGGAACAATCTGTAATTTTTCCATCTTATTTTTTATTCTCCTGACACAGTGGTATGTGCCGAGTAGTTATCTTGCCTGAAGCAACCATGGTCCCTGTATTTTAAATGTTATTATCATCAGGTTGGAGTGCATGTTCAAACAGCTATTAACTTTGGAAAGAATTAAACGTATCGCTTTTGTTAGCGCTTCAGTTTCCCATTGAACTTTGACCCCAACCCCAGGAATCGTGAATTTGACTTTCCTGTGTGAACTCTTTCTCAGGCCTCACTCTGTTGCCTTACAGGTGGTGTTCGGATGGTCTACCCTTCAGCTTTTGTATTGATCTCTCAGAATGACATCCCAGTTCCTCAGAGTGTTGCCACTGCTGGAGGCCATATTACAGTTGGGCAGCCGGGGCTTGGTAGTGTGAAGGACCCAAGTAACTGTGGGATGCCTCTGACCCCTCCCACCTCTCCAGAGCAGGCCATCACAGGTGAGTGTGACTGAGCAGTCTCCTGGGTAGAAGAGATCCCAGAAAGGCACTAGCTCCCTTGCCATGGAACATGTGAACACCACCGAGAAATTCCAGGTAGAAGAGATGGAGGTAAGAGATTCCAGGTGAAAGAGGTGGAGGTAAGAGAGTATTTAGGGATTTTACAACATGGAGAAGAAAAACTTGAAACAGAATATTTTAAGTTTCAGGATTTTAGTTGTGCATGTATTAATTGTATCTTTAACTGAATAGTTTGATTGTTGCTCCTACGTTCTGTACACACATCTATATCTTTGCCCAGATGGCCATGCTAACCAAGGACATGTCTTGGACATTTCTCTTTCTGTTATAATATTTTCTGTTGTAAAGTTAGCGTATCACCTCAGAGTTCTGACCTTTGTCCTGTCAGTTGTATGTTTCATTATTAATAAATATTAATTACATATGAAAAAATTTGACAGTTTGAAACATCTTCCATCATTGTTGGGAACATTTTTGCTTTCTTTGTTGAGTATTGTATTTCTTATATTAACTTTTTTATTTTTGTAGTGACCTCATTTTAATTGGAAATTTGGTCACTAAGGAAAGTATACTTATCATACTTGAGCTGAAATAGGATTGTTTATGGGCATCTAATGTGGACCATGATGTCAGGAACATCAGAGTAAATGAAATCTTGGCTTCTAAACTTTGAAAACAAATATTCAAACACTATATATGCCTACATGGTAATTGCTGAATTTGCTACATAGTGAGCATTCAGTAAATGTCTGTGGTTAGTGAATATATTTAGGGAAAGCCCTAGAGTTTGTAATTGAATAGATATTGTCCTCTCATACATTTTTCAAGGTGAATGACTGTATTTAATTCTCCTACTTATTCTGAACCTCAGTTTCCTTTTCTGTTTAAAACATGCTTTACAGGATTGTTAGAAGTATTAAGTAGGGTACATGAAAGTACTTTTAAATAATATAGAAGTATACAAATGGAAAGTTCAGAATATTTAAAGCAGTACTTAGAATTGCAGTTGCAGCACATGTTATTAAATTGCTTGGAAGTAATTATGCAGATACCATGTGGGAGACAGAAATGGACAACATGTAGTCTCCGCTCCCCCCCACCTTTTAATTTATGTTATAGTTTTTAAAGGCCCATTTGTTGGGGCTGGGGATGTGGCTCAAGCGGTAGTGCACTCGCCTGGCATGCGTGCGGCCCGGGTTCGATCCTCAGCACCACATACCAACAAAGATATTGTGTCCGCTGATAATTATAAATAAATAAATAAATAAATATTAAAATTTTCTCTCTCTCTCCCTCTCTCTCTCTTTAAAAAAATAAATAAATAAAGGCCCATTTGTTTGATGAGGTGGTGGGGAAAAAATTTGCAGTTGGCCCTTTGTTTCTGCATGTTCTTCACCTGTGGGTTCGATCAGTAGCAAACTGAAAATACTCAAGCAAAAACAGTTGTGTCTGTACTGAACACATACAGGCTTTCTTCCCTTTGTCTGTATTCCCTAAACAATAATGTATAACAATTATTTACATAGCAGTTACATTGCATTCGGCATTTTAAGTAATCTAGAAATTATTTAAGTGTGTGGGTTATGTGCAAACACTACTTCATTTTAATATAAGGAATTCGAGCACCCGTGAATTTTGGCATGTGAGTTGGGTCTAGGAAACAGTCCCATGGCTTCAGAGGAATGAGTGTACATACAGGTCTAATATAATAGAGAATTTGGATGATCCCTTGTGAAAGGATTTTGTCATCTAATATTTTATTATGGCTACTTTAAATTGAAAAAGTAAAAATACTTATACAATCTTCTGTAATAATTATTATAGAGAAGACATTTATATAAATTCCAAAATTACTAGTATTTTGAAAAGTTTTAGTTTTGTATCACAGTTTGGATTTTAATAATTGCACAACATTATTAAGTTTATCAGTTTTTTGTTTATCTGTTTGTCAGGTGTTTAGTAAAATTGTATTCAACTAGAATTGATGTGTATATGTTGCCTTGACCTGATTAGTTCAGAACTCTAAATTTCACAGTTCAACAAGAAGAGGGTTTGTTTATGGTGGGTTTCATTTTGGGCTTCATAACTCTAAATCTTCAAATTCCTTCCCTCCCAATTTTTTTGTAGGGTATTATGGCTGGCCTTGGAGAAATAAAAGGTTCTGATACCCTTTTTTTGGGCGGGGGTACTAGGTATTGAACTCAGGGGTACTCAACCACTGGGCCACATTCCCAGTCCTATTTTATATTTTTATTTTTGAGAAAGGATCTCACTGAGTTGCTTAGTGCCTCCCTAAGTTGCTGAGGCTGGCTTTGAACTCGTGGTCCTCCTGTTTCAGCCTCTGATATCCTTTGACTAAAATGAATTTGCCCCTTATTTTGAAGTAACAGTATGTTGAAAATATAAATTAGGACCATCAAGAAGAATCCTAGTCACTCTAACATTAAACATTGCTGTGTTTTCTTAGATACAGGATAGAATGGATTATTTTACCCCTTAAAATGGCTGAGGGTCTCCTAGATTAGCAGGGGTATAAGAGGGCCAAATGGTTGGTGAAATCACTCATGCCTTATCTGGATAGGTGCACCCACTTGCCTCTTGTGTTTGATATATGGAGGTAATTGGAGGTAACAACATTCAATGTGCAGTTACCAGCTTGTAGTACAGCCTTAATTCTATGTAAGATAGCACCCACAGTTCAGTATGGTTATTAAGTGCTACTGAAAAGCACTAACCCAGCTTTAATCTCTGTTGCTTGTTTTCCTCTGCCTCTCCTTTTGGGGTCATAAATTACTCCCTCATAAACTGTGGGAATGTAGCTTCTTTAGCTGCTTTATAGATGTGTAGGGATGAGGACTTTGTTATCTACTTCTGTTTCTTCAGTTGCCTAGTTTGTGTAATAGGCATGAAAACCAATTATAAAATTGAAATGAATTCTGTTGCACAATGAACCAAGGCAGAAAACTTTAAAGGTAGCAATGAAAGACCAAATTTGTTGTCTCCTTTAATTGATCTCACTTAATATAATGTAATATAATAGTACTTTTGGGGGGGTTTAATTCTTTAGAATGTAAACATTTAGGTTTGGTTTGGTTTTTAAAAGCAGAGCCAGGCCTGACCATTCAGCCGTGAGTAATGGTTGTGTTGCATTGATGCAAAGAATATTTAGTTTGTGTTATAAGATTGCATCTTTCTCTTTCAAATAGGAGTGGAGATTTTCTAGAGTGCTTAAATGGACTGTTTTTGTCAAGATGTTTTGTATCATTGTTCTACTGAGACTAAAACCCACAATATATTTATTTAATCAAGTGAAAGTAATTAAATCATAATTTAACATTAGAAATTGACTTTACTATTTGTCTTGTATGAGGCAGAAGTAGTAAAATACTCACACAGTACTTGTATCATCAGTGGTCATAGTGAAAAGAAGTGGATTATACATCAATTTTAGTTGGAAAAGTAAGTGAACTTTAGAGCGAAACCAGTGAATTTTTAATCCTCTGACATAAGATGTCAAGACAACCCTTTTCAGTATTTTAGAACTAAACTTTCATAAATAGTGTCAGGCATGAGGACAAACAGTTCCACACATAAATTTGAAATTTGACCTTGTTAAAAGCCTGTGCTATTAAGTTCTTTCTCCTTCTCAGGCACTGTGTGCTGTTGTTACACAACCAGTTTTGCTAAATGGGCATAAAGCTCCCTCTACTGCTTTGTTCTCCCTTGAAACATTTGCTGTGTTCGGTTTTTAAAATTCAAAACAATCAATGCACATTTACATCTTTAATATTGCAATTATGAGCCCTTCCTTGTAAGTTGTATCCAGTACGTGCCTCTGTATGTGTATTCCCTGATGGCTTTGACTGTTGATTGAATCAGTTCCTTTAGGGAAATAGAATGTTAGAAGGGGACAACAAAATACCCTGACACAGATTTCACTCACAGCTCATCTATGATGTTATTGCCAGGGGTAGGGACAAAGCTACAGTGAATATGATTCTCAACAATTAAAATGCGTATTTTAAATACAGTAGCAGTCTATGCATGAGGAGATATTTTTAGAACATTCTAACACTCCAAGTTGTCTTTGTTTTCCAGGAGAGAGTGGAGTTATGCAGAGTGCTACCAGTCACCTGGGTTCCCAAGATGGGGGGATGGTAACTATGCACAGTCCAAAGAGATCGGGGAAGATTCCTCCAAAACTCCACAATCATATGGTTCATCGAGTCTGGAAGGAATGCATCCTCAACAGAACCCAGTCCAAGTATGTTTTCTGGATTATGTCTGGATTGTGATTTAGTGACCATCTCCTGTTTTGCTGCATAAAGTGGGTCAGTCACACTGTACTGTGTGGCCAAATTTGAGAGGTCATTGGATTGTTGTTTCATCTTTTTTAAGCTTAATAGAATGAAATTCAAAATAAACATGTTAAAATCAGGATACTGATTTGATATTACCTTTTCACTTTTCAACATAAATAACTCAGAGATTCACTCTGTCAGGAACAATAATCAGTGGGTTTGGTTTTTCTTTCTATACCAGTTTATGAATGCTTTCCAATTGCAAAGGGAAATAACCCTTTTTGACAATTTACTATCATGTATTGCTTTATGTTGTAATCGACAGTACCTGAATTGAACTGAGGAGTGTGTATTAGCTGTTTTACCCCTGTTTTTTGATTTGAGGAAGCTATATTCTTTTCTTCCTCTACCCAGCTTTTCTTCCCCTTTTCTTTTCCTTCCTTTATCCCTTCTTTCTTTATAACATTTTTTTGGGGGGGAAAAAGGGAGAATCAATTCTAAAAAGAGACTTCTGGTAATTATTTTAATAACCTCAATGATAATGACCAACAATAGCTAGTAAATACTATTCAACTTGCCAAGTTTTATGTTAATCTAATCTGAGTTTCATATCTCTTTTAATGTGGGTGAGATATCCACTTTGTTGAATAATTCAAGTAAACAAGTGAGTCTCGATTCTCTTGTAAAGAATGAATATGGACATTCTTGTCAATAACTGCTAACAAGTTCACTCATTTAGAAGTCAATTAAATGTTTCCTAAGTGAAAACTGTTGAGAGTTTTACATACAGATTTAAAACTGGTCTTTTGAACATGGATTTTAGCAAATTCATACTAAATGTTTATTTCCCAATGAATTGATTCTAGAAGATGTAGTAGATAAAATTTCAAATAATTGTAGTGGAAAATCATATCATATTATAGAGCTTAAGAAGTATCTCTAGTCACTTAGAAATGATCTTTTTTTTTTTTTTATCATCACTAACTTTACATCTCTACCAACTTTAACAGCCCTGAGTCTCCTATCACTATCACAGAACGGGGTAGTGAGACACCCAAGAAGGTAGGGAGAATGGGGAGCAAGAGAACTCCCTAGAGAGCTATCATTGAACCAGTTTGTAGTTATCAGCTGTACCTAAATCAGAAATTCTTATTTTCATTATGTAATAATAGAGATTTGCTACAGATAATCATCAACACATGGGTGAAGTTTTTCTTTTCCATCTTTCATTTCACATTAATAAGTGCTAAAGCACTACCCTTAAATGCTAGTAAGTACTAAAGGAGTTTTAAGAGTGATTTAAACAATCTAATTGAGTGTATGTAATTTATTGATGCTGTGAAAACATTAATTTAGAACACTATTCATACATAATTTAGGTGACTTTTTTTAGGTGACCTTTAAAAAAGCAAAAGCTAATAATGTCTGATATATTAATGGTTATATATATCACCTGTGTTAAAATGTGCATTAAACGTATATAGGAATAATTTCCATTCTGCTTCTAGGGCATAGAGCAGGTTCTCCCCCTCCACATGGTTGCTCCAAACTAAAATATCAGCAGGATATCATGACTGTGTGAAATGTATTCAATTCTTTTTAGCATTGCATTTTTTTCCTTAGGGTAATGAGTGTGTTATCTCAGTGTTTACACATAAGTCATATTTTGCACCATTTTAGGAGGAGCCAAATGTCAACTCCAACTCTTGAAGAAGAGCCTGCTAACAATCCTGCTACCTGGGATTTTGTGGATCCAACCCAAAGAGTCAGCTGTTCTTGTTCCAGGTGGGTAATAAAAAGGCAAACCCTGTGGTCCAAGAGAAGGAGGCACAGTTCGTGGTTCATTTCCTGGCCTTACCTACCAATCCTCTCTGTCTTTTTGTTTTGTTTTAAATTTTCTTCCTTTTTGACTAAGGAAGAAAAAAGTCTTATATGCAAGTGATACAGTTTTATTGTCAGGAATCAGAAAGAGCTTATTGGACACAACTGGCCTTGTCATCACATTGTTCCCACTAATTTCTTCTAGTGAGCTGCTTCAAAACTAAAGGCATCAGTTTGGCAAGACATTCCCTAGCAATTTAAAAATGGAGATACATATTGAAATTTTAATTAATTTTAAAATGGAGATACATATTGAAAACAGGTTGGCTTAAATTAATAGAATTTTTTAGGTAATTTTTATTACCTTCTGTACTAAAAGAAAAGGTTGGTGTTAGTGGGAGTGTTTTAGAATGACTATGGCAGGTATTTGGTAGCACCTGCTGAAAGCTAAAATTGTAGTCATAGCATTATAAGTGCTCATTCATTTAGAAGTTTGGATAGGCTCCCGAATTGTTCTCTAGAAAATTTTTGCATTCCTTGTAGATTGTCCCTTGACTTACCACTTATTGTGGCAGTAAAATATTTTGCCATGGATTTTCATGAGAGTTTTTAAAATTTTAAAGTGGATTTAAGTCTTATCCACCAGCTCATTTGACTGTTAGAGCACATCTTGATTTTTTTCACTTACTGAGCAATTTAAAACAGCTCTATTTCTAAAGTACATATTTTTAAATTAGGCATTGCTAAATATTTATGAAAAGTTTAGTTAAGTATATTTAGAGTATAGCCATTAATTTCTCTAGTTTAAATGAAAAGTTCTTAATGGGGAGATGGTCCATATGCCCCTTAAGAATGTATGTAAACCTTTTTGTGTAACTAAAATAAGGGAATTATTTGACACCTCTTCCTATTCTCCCCTGCCCTTCATGTTGATTCTCCTATTAAGCTCTGCTTTGGCAGCCAACCTCTTGTTGAAAGGTGTTGTATCAGCTTAATGAAATGCATAGTTAATTTTCTAGGAAGATGTTTTTAAAGAAATTGCACATTAAGAGTCCTCTGTTAGCATGTGAGGATCTCTCTCTGGTCTTAGCATAAGTATGGTATGCTGCAGCTGAATATCTGTTTTATTTTCTATCTAGGCTGCTGTAAATTGTGTGAGAAAAAGTATTTTTCTATTAGCATTGATTTATAGACAGCTCACAACCATATTGTGGTCCACCTTGAGCAAGTACATAGAATATAAATTATAGTGTATGTAACTTCTGCCTTCATCTTATTTTTCCTGCTGTTTTTCTTAATCTAGATTTTCACATTAAAAATAAAACCCTTTTTACTGATTTAGTTCACATTTTTAGTAGCCACACTTTGAATTATTTTGGGGATACTTATCAGCATAAATAAATAGATGGTGCTCTTCTGGATTGTTGATCAGTTTCTTCACCAGATTCGTATACCTTTGGATCTTATTTTTTCTTCTTCTTCTTCTTAAATAGATGTATGCATATCAGGGCCACCATCCCATTGACTTCCAAATATTTATTTCTAGACCTGACTTCTCATCTGTGCTCTAGTTTTGTATTCGTGGTGGTGCTATTAAGAAATATCCTCGGGGCTGGGCGCAGTGGTATATGCCTTTCATTTCAGCAGACCTCTGTGGCAAGAAGATTGAAAGCTCAAGCCCAGCCTGGGCAACTTAGGGAGATCTTGTCTCGAAATAAAAAAATTTTAAAAAGAGGGAGAGCTGAGGATGAAACTCATTGGTAGAATGACCCTGTGTTTATTCTCCCGTTTACCCACTGTCCCCTACTCCTTCACCCCCCAAAAAATGGAAGAAAGAAAAGAAACAATAGTTAAATATTCTTGGAGTTGGGGATGTAGCTCAGTGGTAGAATACTGGCCTGGCATGCACAGGGCCTTGGATTTGGTCCCCAGGTCCTTAATATTAAACATGTCTGTTTCCCACATACCAGGTCCCTTACTGCCAACATTTCACACACCCCCATGCCTTTCAGCCTAGAAATTTAATCACTTGTCTTTTTTTTTTTTTTTCTTTTTCGTTTTCTAAATCTAGTCTGTGTGACTCCCTTTGAAATGTCTACTGTTATCCTTTCCTCATTCTTCTATTCACCATGTATTTTTTGCTGCCTGGCTCTGCCTCTTGTTTCTTCCTGCCCAGTGACCAGTGTGCCTTCTGACCTGATCTTCCTGCTGTCTGCTCTTATGAGGTTTCTTTCGTACTCGGAGATTTGACAGGATAGTTTGTTATCTACAGGCACATTCCTCATTCTAACCATTTTGCAATGTAACTGAATCATTTAATACAGCTGAAAGAACCTGCTTTGTAAAATTATCTGCTTTACAAAAATACTTACTTTGAAGAGTTTGCCATAAAGTTTCTATCTGATATTAGACTACAATTGTTAAATGCTGAGAAAATACAAATCAGAAAAAGATTGTGTAAAAGATTTTTTTTTAGAGCCTAGATTTTAAAATAAGTACTTCTAGAAGCTATATTGGAGGTATTTTCTGATGAGACATTCACCTGTTATGGTACTGTATCCTTATTGCTTAGTGTACACCACTGGGTGAACTATCTACAGCCTTATGCTTAGATAACCTTCAAAATCAGGAATTCTAATTTTATCTTTTTAGAAAAGCAGAGACTTTGGCAAGAGTGTTTTCAGATTATTTGCTGCAGGATTACCAAACCCAAGCGGTGGAATGGTCCACTATTTGCTGCAGGATTACCAAACCCAAGCGGTGGAATGGTCCACTCCTCCCACTGTTTAATGGTCTTATGGAACAGGGCAGCTATCCTGCTGTCCCACTAAACCATCCCATTATGCCACACAAATCCGTTTTACTGCCCACTAGGGCATCATTTAGTGTGATGCAGCAGTAATTTAATGCCACCCTAGTGGCCTCAGAGAGTTACTGCTACACCACAGGAGAGTTTACATTTTTTCCCTGGGAATGATTTATACATTGGGAGGAACCTGCTGACCTGCTATATAACTTTGTTGCACAGATTAAAACTTGGCATCATCTGGGAGGTCCTTACTCAACCATTTCTCACACCCATGCTTGCCAAGAAGTTTGTTAGGATGTGAGCAGACTTGTATTCTTGCTTAGCTCGTCCATTTACATTAGTATATTGTTTTACAAACTTTTTACTTCTGTCTTATTTTAACCTGTGGCTGGTAAGATCCAAAATTGTCATCTATTCCTTTTTTCCTGGTTATAGTGGGCAGATAAGATTTTTAGTATATTTATCATATTAAATGTTCTTAGGAATGGACCCTCGTTATTTTACTTTCACACTTTACAGGGAGATTTGTTTTAATTTCATTTCCAACTTTAAACACTATAAGTCATTACACACCATTCTGTGTGAAAGTTAGTGATGTTATAAAATTGAAATTGAAAATTGTTTGTTTTTTTCTGAGCAGACAATCTTGTGACTCTAAAGATTTTAACATACTGTTAAGAGTGGATTATATGAGGCCCTCACCAAATTAAAACAATAAGGAGTTTTTTCAAATCAGTAATTTTGTAGCTGTTAGAAGCATATTAACAATTTACCTTTCTTGTTAAGTACATTTTTTACCTGCTTAGCTTGTACATACTGATGCTTCACATTCTGTCAGGCTGTATTATATGTTTTTAGTCATTGTAAACATAATTAAAACCTGAAAGAAGCCTTTAAACATATTAAGTCTTCTAGTGTTTGCATAAAAGATAACTTTGTCAAAGGCATCTCTTTTCTATGTTATACTGATGCAGTTATTTTTATCGATGTATCATTGACTTCATTTTAACTTTTATTTTAGGCATAAACTTTTAAAACGGTGTGCAGTAGGACCCAGTCGACCTCCCACAATGTCTCAACCAGGGTTCAGTGCAGGACCATCATCATCTTCATCTTTACCACCTCCTGCTTCTTCTAAGCACAAAACAACAGAAAGACAAGAAAAAGGAGACAAGTTGCAAAAGAGACCCTTGATACCCTTTCATCATCGGCCGTCTGTGGCTGAAGAGTTATGCATGGAACAGGATACACCGGGACAGAAGCTAGGGTTGGCAGGGATGGACTCCTCCTTAGAGGTGTCTAGCAGTCGGAAGTATGATAAGCAAATGGCCGTGCCTTCCAGAAATACAAGCAAGCAAATGAATCTGAATCCTATGGATTCACCTCATTCCCCTATTTCCCCTCTGCCACCAACACTCAGCCCTCAGCCACGAGGTCAGGAAACAGAAAGTTTGGACCCACCGTCTGTCCCTGTGAATCCAGCCCTCTATGGAAATGGGCTAGAACTTCAGCAGTTGTCTACTTTAGATGACAGAACTGTCCTCGTAGGCCAAAGACTGCCTCTGATGGCAGAGGTCAGCGAGACAGCCTTATATTGTGGGATTAGGCCCTCAAACCCAGAGTCATCAGATAAATGGTGGCATAGTTTTCGTCTCCCAGCCAGCGATGATGCTGAGTTCAGGCCTCCAGAGCTCCAGGGTGAGAGATGTGATGCCAAAATGGAGGTGAACTCAGAGAGCACTGCACTGCAAAGGTAAGGTAACCCCTTCACCACCTACCTGTTGGGCATCACAGCAGGGGTGCTCCCAGAATCAGGGTTCTCCTCATCTTTCCTCACTGAACCAGCAGGCCCCCAATTAAACTGTTCTAATTTCTGCATATTGAAAATAGTTTGTCCTTCATGAGGTTTAGCACACGTGTCGTTATTTAAACACACTGGCATGTGAAGGTCTCTGTTTCATTCTAATATACTCAGTATATGTTAATTTATTTTTGGTCTGCTGCTTGCTTATCAAAGAATTTATGTTTATGAAACTTTTTCATATTGCTGTCTTTGTATGATGACACTTTTGAGGAAGGCTTTGCATGCCCTTAGGTATGTATTATACATCTAGTGATAACATATTTAACACTTTTGAACCACCCATTATTCTAAATACTTTATTTATATTAATACATTACACTTATGTATTTATGTTACATTAATATTATCTCATTTAATCTTTACCACAGCCATATTATTATGCTAACTTTATAACTGAAAGACTAGGGTTTTGCAGAGAAAATTTGAACCTAGGTTCTCTGTCCTGAGAACTGTTTTTAAGTGCAATTCATGGAATTGGAGATAATGACATGTTCTTGATGAAGCCTGCTAAATTTTATTTAATTGCCAATGTAATCTTGAAAAGAAAAATCACAATTTAGGTGAATTTTTAGTTTTTTAAAAAGCTTTGTTGAAAATCCTCTAAAACATAAATTCTTTTCTTTTAAAATAATCATTTTACTTTGTTTATCTTGTTCAATTTATCATTTACTTTCCCTTTTAGACTCTTAGCACAACCTAACAAACGGTTTAAAATCTGGCAAGACAAGCAGCCCCAGATGCAGTCACTCCACTTCCTTGACCCGTTGCCTCTGTCACAGCAACCTGGAGACAGTTTGGGAGAAGTCAATGACCCATATACCTTTGAAGATGGCGACATAAAATACATCTTCACAGCAAATAAGAAATGCAAACAAGGGACAGAGAAGGATTCCCTGAAAAAGAATAAGGTACCATTTACTACAGAGCGAACATAGCTCGGTGTGGTTTTCTATTTCTGTCAGTGCAACATGTGTGGGAAGACTTGAGGCATAATGTTCGAGGTAGTCTTGCCTGATTGCTATGTCCCCATGTTCATGCTCTTGGTACTATTGTATTGAACAGCGTATTGTTCCTTTTTATGTCATGGCTTACCTTTGTTTAAAAGTCAGCCGAACATAAATGAAGCTGCATATTTTCCAGGCTATAGCTTCTACAGTGCATGTTTTCTCATATGCTAATTCTTGTTGGCCTATGCTCCCTGCCTATTTCTTTTTAAATATTATTCCCAAATACCCAAAATGTAAAGAAAGAATGATTATGATAGTACCTACCATTTATTCAGCGCCTATTATGCTTACTGTGCTAAGCGCTATACCTATATATTCTCTGAACTAACGTCAACACTATCCATAGACTCCGAGTATTAATTTTACTGTTTCATTGTCATACAAGTGAGTACTGGGTCTTTCTGCTGTCTTTAACCTTAAATTTTAAGACATTCTAAAATACTGGGCCATTTAAAGAAAGATTCTCGAGAGAAGAAGAGTGACAATTGAAAGAGGCCAGTATAGTTGAGGGCAATGTTTTTTAGATTCTTTTACAAGGATCTGTGTAGATCCAGAAGGCTTAATCTATAATTCAGTGTCTAAAATGTTGGTAAAGGCAGCTGTTAACACGACGGCAGGTCTGTAATCAGTTGCCACCAGTACTATTGAGGAATAAACCCCTGATTCACTCAGATTACCCCATAAGATTGAGGGGACAGTGGGGAGTTCTTGGTTCTGTTTAAATTCCAGAGCAAAGACATATCTTCTGTATCCTTTGGTTGCATAGACCATGATTTATCATACTTGTGCTCATAACAAATTCCATTCTACCCTCTAATTCTTTGTGTTCTCCCTCATATTCCACACTTTGGGTTGGTGTTCATGTGTTTTGTTTGGCTGAATTTATTATACAGTCAGAGGATGGATTTGGTACCAAGGATGTCACTACACCAGGTCATTCCACGCCGGTGCCTGATGGGAAAAATGCCATGTCTATTTTCAGTTCTGCTACTAAAACAGGTGTGTACAATGATTATTTGCCTCACTTGGATTGTTGCTAAAATAAAATGCAAGGGAGATGAGTCTCAATTTAAAATTATATTTATTATTATAGCAATGATTTGATCTCATCTTTAATATATTTTTATAGTTTGTTTTTCAGTTCCTTTCAAAACTGATGAACATATTTGGAAATAATTGTCTCTAAATTTAACTAAAACTATAGGGGGAAAAATCACAAGCAGATCATGTTCATTGAGATCCATGTCCTTTCCTCACTTCTTCTTGCCTGATGGAGCTGCTCATTATGTTTCTTTGGCCTTCTGTCCTATAGATGTCCGGCAGGATAATGCAGCTGGCAGAGCTGGCTCCAGTAGCCTTACGCAGGTGACAGATTTAGCACCTTCCCTGCATGACTTAGACAACATCTTTGATAATTCTGATGATGACGAACTTGGGGTGAGTGTATAGTATGTTCTGTGTTCTACACATAGAACAATTTCATCAAAGGAGGATTTAATGTCAGTGTGGTTTTTTTTTTTTTTTTGTATTTTGATCAACTCATTTGGGGGGCTATGATTTCGGGTTCTGAAGTTTCCTCAAAAATATTTGTATGCTTTGAAAGATTCAAAAAGTTGTTAGTGTAGTAGCTAAACCTCTAGGGTTTTGTTTGTTGATCCCTGCTTTCCACTAGTGTGTTTCGAGTTGTAAATATTAAAATCTTTCACATATATTTTAGTAAATTCCTCTGAATATTATGGGACTAATAGGAAATGTATTATGTGTATTTCTTTAAATCAGATTTTTAATATAATTCCCACATACCTTTTTCTTCTCTAATAAACTAGTGGTTAGTCTTCATTTTGAAGAATGCACACTTAAATGGTCTGTACTTTTTAGGATCTTAGTATTGTGATAGGGAAATAAAATTTATATACGTGGAAGTCAAATTATTTAATAAAAGTCACGATTATAGTGACAGGTAAGAATTACAATTCTTTGCAGATCAGCTGAGCTAACAGTTAGGAATTTGTGTGCTCATCCTCTTAATCAGCTCTGTATCTTTGGACAAACATAAACATCTGTTATTCTGAACCCAGAGATGAGCAACATAGGCTCTCTTTTCAAAGAAGTCAGTTCATTATTCTTTCATTTATTCACTTACCAACCCTCCCATCCATTTTATATACATTTGTTAATCATTTGATGATCACTTCCTTTGTGGCAGATACTAAAGCTGATCATCACGCCATAAATATGATTAAATTATCACCCTTGTACTTCAGACACTCAGACTTAAGGAGAAACAGCATATAAAGTTGCAGTATACTTATGAGTGCAGGAACAGATCAGAATCTAAGGATGCTGAACATTCATTCAAGTACAGAATGACAGGACATCGGTGTTTAAATTAAGGCTTGAAGGTTAAGTAGAGATCAGATTTCTAAAGTCCTTTCTAACTTTAAAATCAAAAGTGGCTAATTAACACATATTATACACCATTAGTGTTATAAGTACTTGGAAGATTAGAAGATCATAAAGGCCTTGAAGAATGATTTGACTTGAAATCTGGAAAGGCTGGGGGCAGTTAGAAGCAGGGAGGGATGTTAATTTGAGTGTGGAATGAGCCCTGATTAAGCAGCAAGAAAGGATAGGATTGGGGGGATGAGGAACAGCTCACTAGTCTGCTATTTCTTGGTGGCCAAAGTCTGATAGGACTTGGAAGGGTTTAGACCAGGCATGGGGCTCTGGACTTCACACTATCGGTAACATGTTCCTAGGAAGGCTGTTGGGGTGGTTGTGCACTATAAGAAGTGCATATTGTTTTTAACTATTTTAACGTGCAGGAAGCAAGAATCCCTATTTGTTATTTTGTTGGATTAGAACAGGAAAACCTTAATTCAGGCAGTAGCTTTGTGAAAGAAGAGAACACGGCAATGTGCAAAACTCTGGTAGAAGAAACAGCACATTTCCTATTCAGGCATTGAAGGTCCTTTTTGAACTTACCTTTTGAAAGCGAGGCACTGCCTGTCATTGGTTTTAAGGATCCTGAGGGCAAGGTTAGATGCTCTGGTGGTGATGGTAGGAAAAGTACGACAAGAAAAAGAATCAAAAATCAAAAAAGTAGCAAGGGAAAAAGTAAACAGTATGGATTGCCTGGTACTATTCATAGCCATCCTCCCTAGTGATTGTGAGTGTGCTCTGTGCCATTGAACTTATTTTCTGAATAAATTGTAAGTTACTAGTGATATGAAGTAATGCTTAAATTTAGAGAATATAATTTTTAGTGAGTTGGACATTTTTAATTGAATTTTCCTTTCTCTGAGTCTTTCTGTTTAACTGATTTCTGGTCTAGCATTTAATCACATGAATAGTTTATCTTAGAATCAATTGCTACTTCATCTAACTAGTAAGTAGAGGCTGATGGCCAAGTTTACATCTGAATTATCTTTGAATTTAATTTTATGTAAATAAAAGACCTTCTATTTGTAATATTTCTGTTTTTCTTTATGTGTTTTTGTTTTGTTACCAGTTTATTTGAGTTCTTAAAGATGATCTTGCCTACTAAGGGAACTGATTTTTTCTTTTTTTGAGTAATTCACCAAAGTATCTCTGTGTATTTAAATAATTTTATAAAGTTTGTGTGTGTGTGTGTGTGAGAGAGAGAGAGAGAGAGAGAGAGAGAGAGAGAGAGAGAGAGAGAAGATGAACACTAACTGTCAAAATAGATATCAAAGGTACATAGTTCATAGTTCATTGTGGTAAAAATAAAAATAATTGGAGATCATGAGGTCATCTGTTTTAGCTGCCTGCTTCCAAACAGAAGGGAATCTAGACCAGTTGCCAATCACTGCTGAAGCTCCACCCTAATATAATCATTTTGTCTGAGAAACAGTTTTTCTAGTGACCTGAGAGGTAAAGTTGCTGAAGGTCTGTAAACTCTACTGTGATGGCGTAATCTGCCCTTAGTAGATCTATGAGGGAGGAAAAAAAAGGACTTTCAGTTTTTCTTCCTCGCTAAGCTTATGACCATGTCCTGTGTTTCACAGTTCTGCTGGGATTTCTGATAGTTCACCTGGTGAATGCTGTGTAAGGAAGCATCTTTTTTTTTTTTTTTTTTTAATCTCAGGAGGCATACTCTTCAAAATGCTGACTCTGTGTGCTCCTCTGTTTTAATAATAATTATCACCATCACCATCATTATCTGTTCTCAGGCTGTATCACCTGCACTGCGCTCATCAAAAATGCCTACAGTTGGGACGGAAGACCGACCTCTTGGGAAGGATGGAAGAGCTGCTGTTCCATACCCACCAAGTACGTGGATAAAGCCAACTGAGCTCGGGCTTGCTGCTATAAACTTCTCATAGAAAAGTTCTCAAAATCGGTGGTGCTTTTTCTGAAATTTCCCTCTTTATTTTCACTTTTGACAAAATTCTAATTATAAGTTAAAAGTTTTTCAAGTTGATCTTCCTGAGAGATTAGCAGGCAGCCTTCTTTTGGGTTGAAATTAAGAATTAATTTTGTGCTAGGCATGGTGGTGCACAACTGGAATCCTGAGGCAGATCACAAGTCTGAGGCCAGCAACTTAGCGGGACCCTATCTCAAAATAAAAATAAAAAGGGATGATGAAGTGGCTCAGTGGAAAAGCACCACTGGGTTCAGTCCCAGGTATTTAAAAAAAAAAAAAAGCTAACTTTTATAGTGTAAATGTAGAAAAACATGTTTTTGGTTTATTTTTCTAATAGTCCCCTCCTAGTAGGATAAATGCTGCACTTCTGATTTTCAGAGTGATATTTCACTATGAGACATTGTACAAAACATTTCAATTTTCATAAATTTAATTCAAAAATAATGATTTTCTTTTCTGTGGTCCTTTTCAAAATTCATATTGAGCTAGGTACAGTGGTCTACACCTGAAATCCCAGCGACTTGAGAGGCTGAGGCAGGAAGATTGCAAGTTTGGTACAAGTCGGGCAATTTAGGGAGACCTTGTCTCAAAAAATCAAAAGGCCTCAGGATGTTGCTCAGTGGTAGATCACCCTGAGTTCAATAGTGCTACTGTTGCTGCTACTACTACTACTAATTCACATTGAAGTTTTTGTGTGTCTGTCTGTCTGTCTTTCACTCAGTCATGGTACTAGGGATTGAACCCAGGGCCTTTTATCACTAAGCTAAATCCCCAGTCTTTTTTTGAGAAAGGGATCTTGCTAAGTTGAACTTTGGATCCTCCTGCCACAGCCACCTGAGTTTTGTGTTTTCTTTTGAGATCAAGGAGTTTTCTCATATACATGCCGACATATAGTATATTTTAGTACATTCTTTTTTCTAAGAAGCCACATTATTGTATAAGAGAAAGGAAAGTCAGGGCAGCATGTAAAAGTTCTCTAAAGCAGAGAGATAATTCCATAGCAAATCATTCTTCAATACCTTCTCATGAACTTCATCTGGTAATGAGAAAAAATTGAGGGGAAAAACCACCGTGTTACAGGGATGAGTCAAAAAGTTTTATGAACCTATAAATGTAGTGCTGATTTACTCAAATGTAGAAGTGGGAAGTATACAGAGATCGGATTTTGACAGCTTTAGTGGATCTATCACTTTTTTAAATATGCAAAGCTTTCTCAAGCATGACATGAATGAAAATGAATAATGATGGCCAGCCAATTGCTGTAGTTTTTTAATTAAACATTTTCCTTTTTTTATTACTCTGCAATACAGAATTTTTACAAACATGGAACTTCACAGATTTAAAAAAATAGTTTTAAAATAGATACATATGGGATAGGTCAGATGAGTGATTTTTTTTCCTTTTGAAGACCCAGTTAACCCTTTGCCCTTTTTGACATGAAGTGATATAAGATGTTAAAGTGCCTGGGAGCATGTCACAGATGTCCTGCTTGTTATGTCTTTGCCCAGTGGAGTATACTGCGTGCTCTCTCCTTTCATTTTTATTCAAGAAGAAATTGTTTTGAGAAGAAGCTACTCAGAATTTGATGATAAAGTATAGGTATAAAAATTAATTAATATGAAATATTATCACTAGGAAGAGCCAGATAAAAGTATGTATGTAAATTTGTGTTTGGGGGAGGGTGGTGTATAGACATTTACACAGTATTTCCTCCCAAGAAATGATAATGAAAATAGACTAGCAAGAAGTTTTCATATCTGTAGTAGCTTTATTGGATGTTGAGGTGGAAAGACAGATGTGTAATGACATTTAATGTCTAGAACAGCACTGTCCAATAGAAATACAAAGTGAACCACAAATGACAGCCACATATGTAATTTTAAATTTTCTAGTAGCTATGCTAAAAAAGTGAAAAATGTGAAATAAGTTTTGATAATAATATTCTATCTTAATATATCCTTGTATCAATATAAAAAGTTATTGGGATATTTTACATTTTTGTGTTACTCTTTGTATATTTGTATTTTATATATTTTATACATGCAGCTCATCTCAGTTTAGCCTGACCCTATTTTGAATGCTCAGTAGCCACATGCAGTCAGTAGTTACAGTGTTGGAAAGCACAGGTTTGTGGTTATTAATTTGTGTATATGATAATGAAGAAAGCAACAAATTAACAACAAGGTTTAGTGTAGTGTCACCTCTGTGTGAAGGTATATTGTGTTACAATAAAGTAATCAAACAGGTGTTTTTCTCAGGTTTTACTAATTAGTTGCTTACGAATTTTTGTATAAAAGTGTGTCAAATTGAAGTATGAAAGAAAGTTGGAGTTTTTATTTGGCGACCTTTGTTCTGAAACGGCATGTAACTATTTTCAAAGGACTTTGGTAGATGCTCGGGGTGGGGAGGATGCTGAGAAATCAACAGGACAGCCTATGGTGGAGTGTTTTGGTCCTGGCAGTGTGTGTTTGTTGAAGGCTGAAGGTTTGTGTCCTCGCTGAGTTCCTGCTGAAGTGTGGTGAGGATTCGCAGGGTGGAAGTCGTGGAGCACTAGGAGCTGGATTCCTCCCCTACCGTCTGTTCTGGGAGCTCTCCCTGACTTCACTTTAGCCCTTCTCTAGGAAGAAAGTTGAATGGCAATCCATGTTTCTCTATTTTTAAAGACCAAGTATTTTTTTCCTCTGGGTCTCTGTCTTCTTTTTACCTTACTCATTTTGAGGCCAGTTCCCCGTTCGTCATCTCAAAACTAATTTGGGGTCAGCTCTTTTCAGAAAATTCCTGTAACTGAACAGCAGTTTCATCTTTTTCCAAACAAACCAGAATTGAGGGGGAAGGACTGAATTGTGCTGACTTCATCACTTACAGAATGTTTAAGCTGTACCTGGCACAGTGTTCATGTCGTCTCATTTAACACACACAAAAATATGAGGTAGATATTATTCCCAGTTTACAGATGCAGAATTGAAGTTAGGTTAAAAATCTTCTTTAGGAATATATGATAATAAGAATGGTGAAGACCACTTTTTAAAGTGAATTTCTAACAAGTAAAATTTTATCTATGCTTTCTTTGATAAAAATTAACAGGGTACCTGAGACTTTGAAAACTTAGATATATGAGTGCATTAGGTAGCATCAATAAAATTGGGTAGGCTTAATTGGAATATGCCTTTATTTCATTTCTTAGAGAAAATTTAAAAATTAATTTAATAAAGCCATTTTTTGTAAAATATTTTATCATAGTTGGAATGGTTAAGCCCATCACTTTGAGAGGCATTACACATTTTCTGTATTTTTCACAGATCTATATGGATAATTAAGATCTTAAGACAGTGCTAAGATTTTATAAAGCAGAATAATAATTTAAAATATTATGCTTATAAATTAGCTTATATTAAAATTTTGTAGTAGCTGTTCTTTGGCTTGGGAAAAGGTTAAAGGGGAATAGATTTATTTCAAGTGTAACCTCACTCCATATTAAATTCTTCCTATTTGTTTTAAAGGAGACTTAACTGTTAATATGGAAGCTACACTCTTAACTGCCTCAGAGTGTATCAGCTATATTGTGTCTAAAATGGTTTGCTAGTAGTTTGTGGCTTAGTTGGTTTTGCTAGTTTCTAGAAATTGTTCAGTTTCTTTTGAGTAGAATATTCTCATAGCAAGAAGGTGCCTTGAATATTAACTTTGGGATTTCAGCTCTTCTTCTTCACAGTAGTAGGCACCATTTTGTCTTAGGAAATCTTTTTTTTTTTTTTCAGTTAGAGCTTTATAATTATGTATAGTAGTTGTTCATCCCAACAGTCTCATACATGAACAGAATTTGATTTCAGTTCATGATCCTCTCCGCTTTCCTCTAATGGAATCTTATATAGATTCCTACTATAGCAAATAGAAGGGAAGCTTCTCCAATAGAAGTGAAAGTTGAGATCTGATTTCAAGCCTGTTGGCCTCTCTCCTCTTTTTCTTATATAGCACCTGAAGCTTAGATGTAGTAAATGATTTAGGATTATATAGTTATTTCACTAGTCAACATGGTAAAAATGATCTAGTCCAGACTTTCTCACTTTTTCTCCGCCTGTATATGCTGAGATCCTCAGAAGTTCCTCCTACCCCCAAAAAAAGGGAAACATGGAAGAAATGCTGAGAATTACACATTTTGTCGACCCTTCCCAGTTAGCTGAGGGATCTGAGGCCCCTAGGACAGAAGAGACCTGACCATAGCAAAGCTATTCCCCCACCTGGGTTGTAGACCTTAGCCCCCTATCCCTTTTTTATACAGCTCAGTGCTTTAGATTGCAGCCTGGGGAAGACTGAGACTGTGTGAGACAGTTCTGTGTTAATTTCTGATTAAGGGTTAGACGTCAGATCTTAGTCTATTTGGTGATGACTGTTTGTCTGTTTAAATTGTGAAATTGCTAGAAAGACAATAGGATAGGAAATTAGGATATTCAATATGATCCCAAATTGCTGATTTAAACTTGTGGCTCCAAACTTTATAAATTTACAGTGCAGGACACCCCCTAGTGGGCGAATTTTACAATGACAACTTGTATTTCATGGTGTATATTCTGCAATCAGTATCTTAATGAGTCTGTTAGTGATGATGATCACTTCAGGTGTAGTAAAGCTGTGTTTTTTTTTTTTTTTTCCTAATTGAGAATCACTGTTCTAAGTATTCCCCTTCCCCACTGGTTGTTTTATGTTAAATTATTTTGATTCTAGGGTGGGTTTTTGATCCTAACTATAAAATTTCATTTTAATATCAGCCTAGAAAGAGTGTGGAATTGTTTTCGTGAAAGAGCTGCACCAAATAATCGTACTGCATAAAACCCACCATTTTGGCTCTAAACAACTTTTATTTTCTGTAATATTTCATACATAATTGTAAGCATGGATAGAATTTTTAATAATGCGGTTACTCCATCAAATTGCTTCCAGTTTCTATTTAATTATTCTCTTTAGACTTTCCAAGAAATAAATTACTAGAAGAAAAACATATTTTGTAGCACTCATTCACTTAATTAACATGAAGTCATATCATAAAGCATTAAAAAGGTACTAGTAAAGTACCAGAGGAGTAAAATTTTCTACCAAAGACCGTCTTCTTAGAAGCTTCCATTATTAATATTCTGTTGTATAACTGATTCAGTTAATATTATTTTCTGGTGCCTAATTGGGTACATGGCTGTGAAGTAGACTTGTTTTTAGAAGTCTTGATTGTTAAAAGAAATGTTCTTTTTTTTCCCTTCTTTTAGCAGTTGCAGACTTGCAAAGGATGTTCCCCACCCCTCCATCTTTGGAACAGCATCCTGCATTTTCTCCTGTGATGAATTATAAAGATGGGATCAGTTCAGAGACAGTGTCAGCATTAGGCATGATGGAGAGTCCTATGGTCAGTATGGTTTCAACACACCTCACAGAATTCAAAATGGAAGTAGAAGATGGATTAGGAAGTCCCAAACCAGAGGAAATAAAGGTAATTGTCAGTATATCAACTTTTCCAAGGCAGGGTGTTTCCATGTGGATCCATAGGTACTGTTTTTGAAATGGTATTGTTGGTGTGCCATACATATATGACTAAGAACAATTTGTTTTGGAGCATGATTCATACTTGTTAGTGTCTTGATTAATATAAAATTTTGGCATCAGCTTTTTTCTGATGAATTAACAGTAGTTTTTGTTGCTGTTTATAAAAGTCTGCGCAGCTGTGGTTTTGTCCTCAGTAGCTTTCCAGAACTAACACCAGCCCTTTTGTTGCCACAGGACTTTTCATATGTGCACAGAGTTCCACCCTTTCAGCCTTTTGTGGGATCTTCCATGTTTGCTCCACTGAAGATGTTGCCGAGCCATTGCCTGCTACCTCTGAAGATACCTGATGCCTGTCTGTTTCGGCCTTCGTGGGCAATTCCTCCTAAAATTGAACAACTGCCCATGCCCCCTGCAGCCACTTTCATTAGGGATGGCTACAAGTATGTACAGGAGCTCTGTTAGTTCTTGTCCAGTATCATGTCATTAGAATTTGCCATTATTGGCCATTCATGCTTTTGTATACATGATCTTAGGTTAAAAAAATGTATTTATTTCTAAATGACTTTTCATATATTTAAAAACTGAGGGTAATTACATTGGGAACTTTGATGTTTGTGCTCATTCAGTGCCAAATTGATGTGTACGATGGAATTGAGCACTTGACTAGAGTTAGTAATATTCTTTGTGTGGTTGTGGTAAGAACTTTGTTTTGGTATAAGGTGATGATTTCAGTGTGTTGTTTAGAAACAGTTTAAAATTAAGTATTAATGTAGATAATTTCTGTTACTGACTCCATATCATATACGAAAATAGCTACAGGATGGCGGAAAGATTTAGAGGATGGGAAAGGAGGTGTCTATAGCAGCATGAACATATTTCATTCTGTCCAGAAAAATAGTACTTATATCAATGATGTAGAATCAGTCTTTCCTTAAATAAATAATTTCATAATAAGATAATTTAAATGTTATAAAACAAAAGGCCACAAACTCATGTTTGTATTGTGGCCAGGTAAGCAATATATGAATGAAAGGGGCAGGTTAAAAAGGTGGTTCTACTGCTACTCAACCTCATTTTGGGGGACAGAAGGAGTGAGTGGGTCCCATGTGTGCCACACTTGCTAGTCAGTGGCAGAGTTGTTGTCAGACAGGAGTGAGGTTAATGTGGTAGGGTTTTGTTTTTGATGGTGGGTAGAAATCTGGACTTGGATGTACATTTTCACATTTTAAAGTGTTGGCAACTAATTCAAAGTCGAACTTTAGGAACCAATGAAATTGTGTTCAGATCCCTTCCATGGGCTACATGTTTGTGACCTTCTTTAAAACATATTGATGAAATCAAAGTTAATGCAATAACCAGGTTTCATGTATGTAAGTCAGTCTCAGAATGAAGAACTATGATGGATACACATCACATGTAAATGTGTAGATGGATGTCAAGAACCTAGATTTGGGCAGCAGGAAGCCACAGCTGCAGTGTCATAGAGCAGACATTCCTGCCTTGTAAAAATTCTGTGTATGACATTAGATGACCTTTTTATCTGAGTGCTCTTCTTTTTAAAACGGAGTAATCCTGCCCTGTATGCCACAGGGAACTTTTGAAAGGCTTCAGCAACTAATGTTTGTGGCAGTACCACAGAGATGACAACATACTAGCAATGTGGAAGAATGTGCTCGAAAGTAAACTGATGTGAACGTCTGGTTTTCAGGGTGCTGCTGTGCTCCAGTTGTCCTCGAGCTTTCTTAGTTAGATATTGGCACAACACCACTAGAACATCCTGGGACATGGGGGGTAGGTTAACATGCACTGTTGCCGATGAATGAGGCAGGACCCTCAGGTACCTATTCAACAGTTTAATTCTCTCACTCACGCAGTTTCCCTGAAAAGGTCACTTGCCACCACATTGCTATGCAATGTTTTGATAATTTTGATTATTGTTTTGATCTATTACATCTGTCATTTGCCATCTCAATGACTCTTAGCATTCTAAACTGACATGATTAATAAACCTTTTTGTCAAAGAAGGTGTTTTATATCTGCCCTATCCTATGTGGCAGCTACTGGTCTTGTGTGGTAGTTGTTGACCACTTGGTGTTTGAAAAGTGAGACCAAGATTGAATTTTTCGTTCTGCTCATGCTATTTTAAATCTAGCCCTAGGGTGGTGATGGCTACTTTATTGGCCAGCACAGACTGTGTAATCTTCCTGCTGTGGCCTCTGGTCTCCATCACTCTGGACCCCTTGACACACTCAATACACCTGTAGTCACTTGCTTTGAATATGCTTTTCTTGCTTATGAGCCAACTTTTCTTTCTCCTTGTCTGTTGGAAGGCCAAGCTTCTGCCTAGAGTTGGTACTCAATTCATTTTTATTGAAAAAAAAATGAATATGTTGCTGTGTGAGCTCAACCATTCTTAACTACCTAGGGAACACTTTAATTATTTAGATTTTCCGTTAGTAGTCATAGCTTCTTTTCAGATCTGAGCTGGGTAATAATTTTAGGGTTTTGTTGAACAGGAAAACTTGAAAAGGATCCAATTAGTGTGAAGATCATTATTACATTCTTATTATTTTGGTCTCTGAGAGAGCAGTGATTGTCAGTCAAGTTTTCTGGGTCATTTTTTTTTTTATCTATACTCAGAGATACCACTGTGACTCAGATTTGAAATTTATTTATAGTGCCTTATTAGAATTTTTGGGCTAGTGCTTTAGTCATTTAAAAAAATCACACAAAAAATTATTTGACAAAAGGTATTTATTCTCACATTCTTTTTCACATTTATAAGTGAAGGAGGATGCAATTTATTGGAGGATCGTCAAAATTCTTGAGGCTAAACAGCCTGTATTCTTTTGGTACCTTGTAAATGCAAAGATTGGGCTCACAGGCTGTTATACAGATACATCAAGCAAAGTGTGTCAGAAGAGTGTTTTATAATGGGAAAGCAAACAGAATACCACAGACACTACTGTTTTGTTTTCTGTTTGGCTATTCAAAAAAAGAAAAGTCTCTGCTTATGAGTAAATAGATAAAATATCCCAGTTCTTCTTGGGGAATGGAAATAATTGTATTATATGTAGTGCATAGCATGTTGAAAAATAAAAGATGAACTAAAGTGACAGCCACCCTACAAAAATCTTTTAGAAGCTGGAGACTATGATACGTTATATGCCCTTAACAGCTTTAATACTAAAGCCTCTTAACAGCATGTGTGATATTTCTGTTAATTGCAGGATGGTACTGGTAAGTGGGTTATGTGAATCAGAATTCCCTTGTGGTCACTCATTACTAAGCCTAGAGAGGGATGCATTTTGAAAATTAGAAAAAAATGTTAAATTTTCACGTGTATTTGATTATAGCTACTTCAGTATCATATATAGATTATAGCCTCAGAGAACAAGCACACTGGCAGACTTTTAATTTCAAAAAATGTAATTGCAAATTAGATGGAAATTTTATCCTGTGATCCTGTAGCTAATTTAGCATCTGAACTTGTGTGTCCAAGTTCCATTTGGTAGTTATAGCTTTCCAAAATTACATTGATCAAACCCAGTGTCATGTTTGCTTATAAAGATTGTGAAAGTTTCCTCCAAAGGTTGACAATGAGGTTTGTTTAAATGTGGAATAAATAGAAGGAAAGAGCTGCATAGAATATTCTTCATGTGTTGCTTCTCGATTCTCTAAGACTCTGCACTGATTGTTTCTTACATTTGTTGTTGTTGCTGTTAAAGAGAAAACTGTATATACCAAATGATAGCTGATTGGTATGTGGACTCTGGCATCTGCAGCGTACCACCCTGCCTCACCCTTTCTTTTATTTGTTGCAGTAATGTGCCTAGTGTTGGGAGCCTAGCAGATCCAGACTATCTGAACACACCACAGATGAACACGCCGGTGACGCTGAACAGCGCTGCCCCAGCCAGCAACAGTGGGGCAGGAGTCCTCCCATCTCCAGCGACCCCTCGCTTTTCAGTCCCCACACCACGAACCCCCAGAACCCCAAGAACTCCCAGAGGTGGGGGCACTGCCAGTGGTCAAGGGTCTGTTAAATATGACAGCACTGATCAGGGGTCACCAGCCTCTACCCCCTCTACCACACGGCCCCTTAACTCTGTGGAGCCTGCCACCATGCAGCCAATTCCTGAGGCCCACAGTCTTTATGTCACCCTGATTCTCTCAGATTCTGTGATGAATATCTTTAAAGACAGAAACTTTGACAGCTGTTGCATCTGTGCCTGCAACATGAACATCAAAGGGGCAGATGTTGGGCTCTACATCCCCGATTCTTCCAATGAGGACCAGTACCGCTGCACCTGTGGGTTTAGTGCGATTATGAACCGCAAACTTGGCTACAATTCGGGACTCTTCCTTGAAGATGAGTTGGATATTTTTGGGAAGAATTCTGATATTGGTCAGGCTGCAGAGAGGCGCTTAATGATGTGTCAGACCACCTTTCTTCCTCAGATGGAGGGAGCCAGAAAATCCCAGGAGACACCCATAAGCCTTCTTCTTCTCCTTCAGAATCAACATACACAACCTTTTGCTTCTCTGAGTTTCCTGGACTATATTTCCTCTAACAGTCGCCAAACTCTTCCCTGTGTAAGCTGGAGTTATGACCGGGTACAGGCAGACAACAATGATTACTGGACAGAGTGCTTTAATGCACTGGAGCAGGGACGGCAGTATGTGGATAATCCCACTGGTGGGAAAGTGGATGAAGCTCTGGTGAGAAGTGCCACTGTGCACTCTTGGCCTCATAGCAATGGTAGGTGTCCCAGAATTCAGATTTGCATCTTAAAAAGTATCTTGATGTGACGATAACTTAAAAGTTTTCTTGGTTTATGTGACAGAAATTTTAAATTTCATCTGTTGAGAAAAAAAAAAAAAGACACAACTAAAATGAGAGCTTTGTTGATTTCTCCCTAAATTTAGAACTGGGGCACTGGTTTCTATTGAAATATTTTTGGAGAAGAGTAATTGTGTTCTGAAAATTTCTTCTTATATCAATCACAGCAGGCAACCCATTTTGGCAGCCTGTGTCTGCAGAGTATCAAAGTCATCCCCAGTGTACACGCTGATCGTTTGCATATCTCACATGCTAACATGCACCCATTCCTCAGGATCAGGTGCTAGTGAGGCCTCATTCTTAAACCCTTCTGTCCATTTACCAAGTACTTTCCCCTTTCTCTGGTTTCCCAACATATTGAATCTCTTATTAAAATGATCACGTTACTTTGTGGTTACTGAAATACATTACAAGCTCTTATCATATTAAAAGCTCCAGTTGGGCTAAGGGTATAGCTCAATAGTAGTAGATCGTATACTTTGCATGCATGAGACCCTGAGTTATCCTCAGCACCATACGGGCAGGGGATCTCCATTTTGGAGTAGGGCTCTAAAAAAGTTCTAAGCGACCTGCTTGCCTCTTCCCTTATCATTCACTCTCTACACTGTGATACATGCTGGGACATAAAATCGTGACTGAGGGAGACAGGGTATCTTATCTATTTTGAAAAATGGACATTTGAATGTTAATAAAATAATTACATAAGCATATTATTACAAATCATTGAGTCATGGCTAGAGGGCCCACCCCAGACTGCAGGTCAGAAAACACTCACTGAGGCAGTAGCACCTACTCCGAGAACTCAGTGATGAGCATGGACTAGGTAGCTGAAGAGGGTAGGGTGCAGGTTGTTGCATCCCAGCCAGAAGAAGAGGCAGGTGTGAAGATGCAGAGTTATGTGAAGCCTGGGACTCCTAGAGAAATGGAAGAGTAAAAAGCCAGCAGGGGCTAGATTACAGAGAGCCTTTAATGGAGGGGTTGGGCCTTCATCGGAAGAGTAGTAAGAAGTCATTAATGGTTTTAAGAAGAGGCATTGACATCAGATTTGCATTGTTAAACAAAACACTATATTCTGGCCATAATGTGGGGTGTGGATTAGAAAATGGCAGGAATGCATCTGGGAAGATATAAGACCAAATGAAAAATGGTAGCTTGCCTTAGAGTGGAGAAGAAATGGACACAGTCAAGAGATGTTTAGAAAGTATTATTGCAGAGTTTGTTAATGCCAGGAGTTTGGGGGATTAGGGTGAGGGAGAAGTTAAGGAAGATGCCCAGGTTTGTGGCTTGGGTCCCTGGGCAGACAGTGGTGTCATTCAGAGATCCACATACTTGAGTAGGATGAGAAGTCCAGGTAGAAATGTCAAGTAGAGACGTAGTCCTGGAGTTCAGTGGGCAGGGAGGGGTTGGAATGTGGGTGATATTTCCAGTTGGGGCACAGAGAAGCTCACTAGGAGGAGGAAGTGTAGGGTGAGCAGTAGGCAAAGCCACACTGAAATTTGACAAGGACAGAAGTGGGAGCCTGTAAAGGAGGTAGAGAAAGAAGACCAGAGAAAGACCTGTCTTGGAAGCCAGGTGTACAGGATTAAGCAGTGTTGCATCAAGAAGACGGGTCTGCGGACATTAAAGTGCAGCTGAATAGATTCAGATAAGGGTTAAGCACATTTTCTGAGCACAGTGAGAACTGGTTCTGTTGGGGCGTGGGGACAGACAGAATGACCACACAGTGAAAAGAAAGGGACAGAGACCAGGCTGGAGGGGGTGTGTGAATGAAGCATGGACTCTGCCTCTGAACAGCTGTCAGTCTTTCAGGAAAAGGTCATTAATGCTCCTTAAATATGGACTGAAGTAAAGAATAATAAAAGCAAACCCAGAAGACAGAGGTCAGTGGAATAGGGAAGGACACACATTCCAAGCAGGCTAAGCAAGAAGGTACTCTCGGCTACTCCATGGCAGCAGCCACCCCTAAGGGAGCATTAAAGGGTTGTCTTCATTTTCATAACTGCTTAAGTTCAAATAGCATCCTGTGCTTAGCAAGCCTTTAATTAATGTCCACAGAATAAATTTATGAAGTAAAGAAAATGCCACCTTTTTCTTAAAGAAATGTGCATGATCCCCTGCAGTGGTTCTTTTCACTAGATCTTGACCTTTGGACAGAAACACACTCTGTGAATCAGTGGTATCATCTTTCCACTTGAGAAGGCGGACATCTTTATTGCAGGGGAAGTCTGGAAATTTTTAAGATGTTGAAACTAGCAGATATTACTATAGATGAATAAGATGGGAGACAGAGTTGCAAAAAAGCAATGCCTTAAATCACATCGTTTCACAACACACCTTTTATTTTGTGTGTAAAGGAAGAGAGTTTATGGCTTGCTTTTATTTTTTATTTAATTGTAGATTGACACAATACCTTTATTTTATTCATTTATTTTTATGTGATGCTGAAGATGGAACCCAGAGCCTCACACATGCTAGGCACTGACCTACAACCCCAGCCCTCTGGCTTGCTTTTATTTTTCTCAAATCCGTGGTTCTGTCATTTCCCACTTTAGGTCGCTATGAATATAGAAGTACTTTCTGTGTTTCTTTATTATAAATTAAAGAGAAGCACAGGTTTAAGGTACAGGTGATTAGCACTGCTTTATCCTCACCAGATAGCTGGGCAAGGTGTGGAGAAATGTCCAAGAGGCCAGGCTGCCACTCAGCTCCGCAAGTGGTCATATGGGGATATGGGGTTTGACCCTGACTTGTCAAGTCCCCCATGGCAGCAGCCACCCCTAAGGTTTTCAGAGAAACTGGGTACCCCCATTTGTGCATGAAATTGGAGTAGTCCTTTCATAGTTTAAAGAAAAACAAAAACTCTGTGTACTACCAGTTTGTAACCTGTGTTGTATTGATGTAGGGACAGATCTGAGAATATGATAAGAACCCTTAAATACCCTTTCTAATCAGCCAGAAAAGTAGAGCAAGCATCCATCTTCAGAAGTCCAGCTGCAGGCTCTCCTAGCATGCCACTTCCAGCTGGATAGTTGTTTTCTGTAGACATGTTTTAGAATACGATGAGCATTATGGACCCTCCATTCTGGGAAAAGTGCAAACATATTCACACAAGTACTCATGTGGTCTAGCATGGATTCTCAGGGGTTTTCAAATTCTAGGTTAAAAACTCCTCTCAAGTGACAGCTGGCAGAAGGAATATTTACTCTTTAAACAATTAATTCCTTACCTTCTTCAGCACCCAGATGGCTTCATGCTGTCTCTACTGCGGTTCTGTTTGCCTCTGGCTGCATTGCAGGTCTTCTCTTTACGCATTGGTATTTTGTGAAAATATTTTACATTAAGAACATTAAAATTGCTTCCTCTTCTATTTTCCCTCCCCATCTTAGTGTTGGGGATTGAACCCATGACCTTGTACATGCTGGACAAGCACTCTACCACTGAACTACATCATCAGCCCTAAATAGTTTTGTAAAGTTTCTATTTTAGGTTCATTTTGATCTACTCATCTTAAGTCAAAGCATCCATATCCATACAAGTTTGTTTGTTTGTTTGTACTGGGAATTGAACCCAGGGGTGCTTAACCACTAAGCTACATCCCCAGCCCTTTTTATTTTGAGACAGGATCTTGCTAAGTTGCTTAGGACCTTGATAAGTTGCTGAGGCTGCCCTTGAACTTGTGAGCCTCCTGCCTTAGCCTCTCAAGTTGCAGGGATTTTAGGCATGTGCTATCAGGCCCACTTGCAAAGCATTGATAATCACAAGTAAAAGTAATGTGATGTAAAAAAGCTTTTGAAGCTCTCTTATGGAAATTCTTAAACGGGTTTCCATGATTAAAAAAATTATACTTATTCATTTTTTCTCTTTTAAACAATTCTTTAGGTAAACTCTTATCTAGAGTAACAATTTTTCTTTCTATTTGTTTTGGTTAACAAGTTATCAGTTATTTTTTTCTCTAATTTAGACTATTTTTTCTCTTGACTCCTAGGTCAAGAACCTTAGAATCTGATACAGCTAATAACATCTTTGTCATGGACTATGACTGAGATCCAAGATGATGACCAAAAAGAGGAGAATGCTAATCCCCTTATCCTTTGTGTTCCCATGTCTCTTCCAGTGCTAGACATCAGCATGCTCTCCTCTCAGGATGTGGTCCGCATGCTGTTGTCCCTACAGCCCTTTCTCCAAGATGCCATCCAAAAGAAGCGCACGGGCAGGACCTGGGAGAACATTCAGCATGTGCAGGGACCACTCACCTGGCAGCAGTTCCATAAGATGGCGGGACGTGGAACCTACGGTAGTCCTGGCCGACTTAAACCCCTTCTTACCTCAGTGCTCCCCACTGAAGCGTAGCTTTAGTTACTGTCCAACCCTCACTTCACTAGCAAAACGGAATCTTTTTTATTTTTTGCTGATAAGCTTTATTTGTTATTTGTTTCTGAAAGTTACTTTTGGAGTCAAGTTTTCTAAACACTGTTGGCATAATCCAGGTCCATGAGGAAAACTATCCCTAAAAGTATGTTTCTTAGATTCTTATCTGCCTAGGTCTGATTGCATATTTGTTTTTCATGGTTCTGGAATAGTTTTTTAGTCAGGACTATAGTGCCCTGTTGAAGGAAATGAAGTAATACTGCTTGGAAAGTTAACTTTCACTTGTTCTGGTCTGTCCTCTGGTTTTATTGGGCCTTCAGAAGAAACTTTAGACTCAATTAATGGTCTTCATCAAAGACTGCTTAATTAGATGATTTGAAAAATACTTTTAAGAGTATTATGTCACAGGTAATGACATTTCAGATCCAAAATTAAGACCAGTGCCCCAGGAATTTCTAAAATGCCCAGACTGTGGGAAATAGAATCTCAAGCACTTTCCTAAATGTCAATGTTGTTCTAGGTTCAGAAGAATCTCCTGAGCCGTTACCCATCCCTACCCTGCTGGTAGGCTATGACAAGGACTTCCTGACCATCTCGCCATTCTCCTTGCCCTTTTGGGAAAGGCTGTTGTTGGACCCATATGGGGGCCACCGTGATGTTGCCTATATTGTGGTGTGTCCAGAAAATGAGGCCTTGCTCGAAGGAGCCAAAACTTTCTTCAGGGACTTGAGTGCTGTATATGAGGTAAGAAAGTTATTATGAGCATTCTTTTTATGACATGAGTCTCCTGATTGTTTCTGGTTATGAACTGAATTTGAAGAAACAAATTTCTTAAAAGTAGATTTCAAAGTAAAAATTGCAAACAGAGGATGAAGAAAAGAATTAAATTGGCAAGCCCCTCCCCCACCCCCACCCTTCCCTCTTGGCTTTATTCTTGATTAGATTGAGAAGAAATTCCTCTACCAGCCTTAGAACACATCTTAAAATCCATCCACTGTTTTTTTTTTTTTCCCCATTTATGAGCTCAAAGTTTAAAGGTATTGTTCACTAGGAAAAAGTGGTAGCTGTGCGCAAGATGAACTCTACAAAAAAGAAAGCACATCTGTTCTTTTTATTTACTTTTTGGTGGGTGGATACAAGTTCTCAAAAGCTATAAAAAAAAATAAATGTTTAGCTTGAACATTTCTGAATCAAAAGAAAAGTTGAATGTATCGTGCTTCTGCTGTGTTTTAACACTACCTTCTTCTTAATAACCATAATCATGTGAAAACCAGCTGGATAATGTTCTCTAATATGTAAATTCTTGTTACTTTTGAAAGGTTAGACTTGTGGCACTTAACATTTCTTTTGCTGAGGTCCATATACACTAATTTCTTTGTACCTTATGATTCATATATGGCAAGATTAAATGAAATTATTTGTTAAAGTGTTTGTAACATAGACAGGTACCTAATAAACATTACAAAGTGTTTTGTAAATAAGATGCCAAGCTGAATTTTAAATATATTTCCAAAGAGTACATTCACTATCTGTAAACATACAAGTAAACATGGAATAGTAAATTTAGGAGTTGCTTCAGAGAAATGAGGAGATGCTAAAATGCCATGTGATGACATCTGTTGAGCCATTGAAAGAAACCCTTGGGTATAGTCATTTCTGCATAGTACATGGTCCATGGACACACAATACCATTAAGTCATAATTAATCTATCACAGACAACTCATCTCTGTTTAAAGCTCAACCAATCTCTCGAATAAAACCTTCAAAGTAAGTTTTAGAAGGTTCAGGCACCCCTCGCCCCATTCTCTCTTGCGTTACTGGGGCTGCTCAAGGATTATGCACTAGAGAATTTTATGGTGGCTTGATAAGCTTTCACTTAACCCAACTCTAGCAAGGGGTACTAATATGGACTCTCTTGCTGTTGAACAGATAGTTGGCTCTTTGGAGGGTGTTGTGAGTGTCCATTGAGTGTCCTGGAGATTACCAGCAGATTCTCATTGTCCTAAAACAGCTACTTCCTTTTGAAAAGTGATTGGGATGCTTATTGCTGTACCTCTGGACAATCAATCTAACAGATGGCCTATAAAATCTTAGTATTATCTTATGAGAAAACATTATGTGTAAGGATTACTTAGGAGATTTCAGTGGACATATGTCTCAGTTTTAGTAGTTAGAAATCCTGTTAATTCTTCTTCACTTGCTCATTAGTCTTAAGGTAGTGCTCAGCAATCTCCTTTGTGCAAGAGAAATTGGCCTGGGTGAAGAAACATTTAGTTTTCTTCTGGGGGCCTAGTTCAGATTTTGGAGAGAGAGCAATTTTAGGGTAAATTAAAAAGTCCAGCTTATAATGTTCATTTGATTGCATGTTGATAACCTAAAGGAAAAGGAAAAAGCTTTCATGTTTATGGTAACCTCCCTTGCTGAGCGAAGGGCCGAGTGTAGGTACTGTGTGAAGGACTGACTGACTCCTGTTGAAAATAATGGGCTTGCTTGTGTCCTCAGATGTGTAGGCTTGGGCAGCACAAGCCCATCTGCAAAGTGCTACGTGATGGCATCATGCGTGTGGGAAAGACCGTGGCACAGAAGCTGACAGATGAGCTTGTGAGCGAATGGTTTAACCAGCCTTGGAGCAGTGAGGAGAATGACAATCATTCCAGACTCAAACTTTATGCGCAAGTTTGCCGCCATCACCTAGGTAAATGGAGGGTTATTTGGCCAAGCAGAATTGCAGGTCCTACCCATCTCCTAACAGATGCGGTATTAGATTTCTTTTGTCTCAAATAATGTTAGCATTTCATTACTATACCTAGTTTAGTCTAATTTTTGTGTTCTAGGTAGTTAAATCCTAATTTTCTTAAGGAAGCAATATCTATTTATACTACATTTTGAAAATTTAGCAGCATGACTTGGTATTAACTGCTTACATTTAACCCATATTCTCCAGAGAACCTCTGAGGTTCGTAAAGCCATATATATACATAAGAGCATAATACACCACGATGGCTATGCAATATATGGCTTCTTATTTTTCAGTGAAGGCATGTGAAGTCTGTCTGGAAACAGAATATTATGAGTGATTAATATTTATTTTCAAATAATCTTTTTCTAAGAACTCGTAAGTTGTGTCACATGCATTTCTGTGTTTGCAGTGTGTATAAGCACATCCACAAGTGTGGAGATAGTATTTAGGGTGTCAGAATCAGAGTACAGCATCCCAAGAGCATACTTTTTGAAAAATGCAACCATTCTAACATCTGATGAAGTTTGACTCTGCCAAACATTACTGACACCAACTGTCTGTGTATTCTCTTTCAGCACCTTATTTAGCCACTCTGCAGCTGGACAGCAGCCTGTTGATACCACCTAAATACCAGACCCCACCAGCAGCAACACAGGGACAAGCTCCGCCTGGGAATGCTGGGCCTTTAGCTTCAAATTCAGGATCAGCAGCTCCCCCAGCTGGCAGTGCATTCAATCCCACCTCTAATGGTGGTTCTACAAACCCCCCAACAAGTAGTTCCACATCTGGTTCCTCCGTGCCCCAGGTCTCGTCATCTGCTTCTGCTCCGGGTATTAACCAGATGAGCACTACCTCTTCCTCAGGACTCAGCGGTAGTGTTGGAGGGCAGAACCCCAGTGTTGGGGGCAGTACCACGGACAGAACCCAAGGGAACATGGGCTGTGGTGGAGACACTGAGATTGGGCAGAACTCCTCCCAGCCCGTGCAGGATGGACAAGAAAGGTGGGTTCAACTTGGACCTCTTCTTTTGCCTCACCTCAGTGAATCTCCAAATCCAATAGAATGCTCTGATTTTCTTCTTTCCAATAAAAAGTGACAACTGTCAATCTGTAGCTACATTAAGAAATTTGACACTTCTAAAATTTTATTGTAACTGACAAACTTATTAAGCTTATTAATTCACTATTAGACTTGTTATAAAATCTCTTTCTAGAGTATTACCACAGAAAAGAAAAGGGAGTTGAAAAAGAGACCTCCCAGTTTAGAGGTTTAGTATCCTTCTTCCAAAATACTTAGGACTGGAAGTGTTTCAGAGTTTGGAGATTTTTAAATTTGGGAATATTTGCATAGACTTCACAGATTGAATATCCCTGATCTGAAAATCTGAAATCCAAAGCACTGCAAAATCCAAAACTTTTTGAGCATCATGCTAAAGTTTGGGATTAATGATGTTGATCACTATTGGCATTTCCATCTATCCTTGGTGCTAGTGGCTTGATTTGCCTGCTCCTGGTATATGATGCACACATATTCATACCTTCGGCCTATAGTCGTTGTCCACAGAGTCAGTGTGCTCTACAAATGGCTTGTTTCATGAACCTCACAAGTGACTTTCTCTCCAGTGTTACAGAAAGGGAGAGAATAGGAATTCCCACGGAGCCTGACTCTGCAGACAGCCAAGCCTACCCTCCTGCTGTTGTGATTTACATGGTGGACCCATTCACCTACACTGCAGAGGAAGACTCCACTTCTGGAAACTTCTGGCTCTTGAGCTTGATGCGCTGCTACACAGAAATGCTGGATAATTTACCTGAGCATATGAGAAATTCTTTCATTCTCCAGGTTATTGTCTGCAAGTTTATTCTTTACATATGTTGTTTTTATGAAATTAAACTTATGATTTAAAAAATTTGATAGTACATGAAAATATGAAAAGAAAAATATTCATAATTTTTACCTTTTAGATAAAACCATCATTATTTATTTTTGTCTTTTAGCTTTTCCCCTACATTTTTACAAGGTTGAGATTCTGGTTTTAATATGATTTTTAATCTTTTTCTAGGCATTACTCATGAATATTTTTCCATGTTCCCTACAATTTACACCAGTAACCTTTTCGTTTTGCCATGTTGGGGATAGAAGGGCCTTGAGCATGCTAGGCAAGAGCTGTACTACCAAGCCCACCAGAGCCTCCCCTGTTTTTAATGACTACATATTTTCCATGTTTAACTATTCCTATGTAGATAGACCTTTATCTCTGCTTTTTTATTTATAAACAAAGCCAAGTAAACATGTTTGTGTCTTATCTTCCCCCACCCTTTTTACATTTTTAGGTCATTTTTTTAAGGTGGATTCTTAGCTGTAGATGATGAGAAATGTTGTCAGATTCCTTTTCCCAAAACTTATTTACCTTTCTTTTAGAAGTAAACAAGCATGTTTCTTTTCACTACATCTTTGCTAGTTTTATAGTGAAATAATTTTGTAAAAAATAATTTATATGGATGAAAAATGAGACCTAGGGTGTATTGGGTTTGTTTTGCTTTGTTGGTGGTAGTAGTGATGTTACTGAGGATTGAACCTACTGATGGTCTACCTCTGAGCCACATCTCCACATTTTTTATTTTTTGATAGGGTCTTGCAAAGTTACTTAGGGCCTCGCCAAATTGCTGAGGCTGGTCTCAAACTTGTGATCCTTCTACCTCAGTACCAAGTTGCTGGGATTACAGGTGTGTGCCACCTCACCCAGCATTGGTTTTGTTTTTAAATTTTTTATTTGTTCCTTTTGGGTTTTGTTTTATTGTCACATAAAATGAAAGTTATCCTATAGAATTAAAAGATTGAAATTTAGGTGATCAAAATAGAAGGTTGATAATTGTTCATTGTTTCAACGTCATTCACACACGATTAAGCAGTAACTCCAAAGATGCCATGCATGCTATGTATATACATTATATAAATGAGAAAAATAATAAAATGCAAGTTTTAAAATTTTGGAACCATGGCAATAGCAAATCAAAAATTTATACCAAAAGTAGGAGTAAGGTAATTTCAAAGTGAAAGTATGCCTTGGCCAACATAATTTGCTGCTTGTAACATTATGTTATAAAAAATCCTACATGTCACGTAAGACTTTATGCCACTGGAAGAAATTAGAATTTAATCGTCTTATGGTTGACATTTACATTGTTTAAAGCCAAGGTCCCTCCCCCACATCAAGGAATAAATTCATGACACTTCACTTTTCAGCTGCCTTGTAAACATAGTAAATCTCCTGGGGTTGGTTGGTTTGTATTTTAGATTGTGCCTTGCCAGTACATGCTGCAGACAGTGAAGGATGAACAAGTTTTCTACATTCAATACTTGAAGTCCATGGCATTTTCAGTGTACTGCCAGTGCAGGCGACCTCTGCCTACACAGATCCACATTAAATCCCTCACAGGATTTGGGCCTGCAGCCAGCATTGAGATGACCCTCAAGAACCCTGAGGTGAGTATTGGAGGGCAGAAATTTGCAAAAAGAATGCTTTTGTACTAAAAATGCAAACCAGGAGGATGTCTTATCTGATGCACAGATTTGTTGGTTGCTTGGTTGGTCTTCTACCTTTATATAAGAGTTGATAGGTTTCTTTAATTGTTAAGTTAAACAAATACTGCTCTGAACTTTAAAATTATTTTGAGAGAAGAGATAAGCAAGCTCTTTTTTGTTTCACTTAAGATCTAAGGCAATAATATACTTATCACTTTTAGGTACTGATGTTCAGATTTCCTAAATTTATTTTGTTTCTTATTGCTCTCACTAAACTGTCTTATGTTACAGATTCTCTGCTTTCCTTTGATCTGACTCATGTCTGAGGCAGCAGTGATCTGTGTATTCACTGTGTGAGAGCGCCTCACTTTCTGAGATGTGCTCTCCCAGAGTCCCCAACTTTATCATTCCTCATCTCGTGCTGTTGGGTAGAAATGAATGCTTTTTTCCCTCACATCTTTTTGGGTCTACATCCCATAGATAACATACCTTTATGGGAATTTTAAAATATAAAACCAAATATGTCTTTTTTTTTTGAGGCAAGATTTTGCTGAGTTGCCCAGGGCTGCCTCAAACTTGAAATCTTTCTGCCTCAGCCTTCTGAGTAGCTAGGGTTACAGATGTCCACCACCACACCCAGCCAAAATATCTCTTAAACAAAAATCTTATGCTCCCCTTGTTTTTCTCATTCTTTATCTTGAAAATGTGTGTCTAAGGCAGTGTTTAGCTTTATCAAAGCTTTAAAAACCAATTCCCACAACCTCATGGCATGAAAGAAAACTCATTAATAAAAGCCAACAAAAACCTCTTTGCCTTAAGAGACCTTTTTAAAAACATGTTTCTGGGAAAAAAAAGTTTCTGGAAAACTGCACAGGATGCTAAAGCTTGGAAATGAGAAATGATTCAAGTAGTTAATACTGTATTGGAACTTGGTTCAGGTCAGCATAGTCCCAGGGGAGAAAGCTGCTCAGCTGATGACCTACATTCAGTCTGGTGTTAAATACAGTTTCTATTTTTGGCATTTTCAGTTTAGTTTAGTCTTGGAGTTTGAATTTTTCATTTTTGTGAGCAGTTCATCTATTCTATTAGCTTTTTCGAGAATTTAAAACTTTATCTTTGTTTCTTTGTCTCCTGAAATTATGAATTGTTGTTTTTCTTTATAAATGTGGGATCTTTCTGTTCTTTACCTCCTTGTGGAGGTAAAGAATTCAGATGCAGTCATTTCTTGATGTTTTGAGAAGTGATCACAGGTCAAGTAATAACTAATAGTGTTGTGTATTCTGTAGTGGAGATTAAAGAAAGGCGGGCAGCCTACTGTTAATATATCCCAAGGCATCATATAATATTTTTAAAGATTATAATATACTTTATCAGAACATCATCAGGGGCTCTTGAGACAAAGTGAGGCTTAGTTTAAAATAAGTGGCAAAAAGACTTCAAGTAACATGCCTCCCCCCATTCCTTTCAGTGGGAAAAGAGAAATAAGTCTATTTTATTTGAAATAAGTCTATTTTAAAAACAGAAGCACTGCATTTTGTAAATGTTTGCCAAGGTGTGTGAATTCCTGTATGTGAGTCATGGTCAGTTGGTCAGTTGGTGGCCTGTCCGGATGAAGCACTGTGCTTTCCTCGATTCAGCCATTGAGCATCTGCTCTGTGCCAGGTGCTGCCTTCCTGCCAAGACAGGGGGCAGCAGTGAAGGGAACAGCCAGGCCCCTGCTGCATGCAGTGCTGATTCCCTGGGGCAGCACATGCAAGCACCTTGTCACATAAGAAAGAGTGTACTTCAGTATTTATATGCAAGTTTTAATACTAGGGCTAGTATCACTTTCATTTTCTTATGTAATATTTAGCATCATAAAAACAATTTGGTACTAGTAGAGAGGATTCTGAATGTTCTCAACACAAAGTAACAGTTTGAGGTGATGGATGTACCAGTTACTCTGGCCTGATCATCACATGTTGTCTACATGTTTTAGAATTCACAAGATAAATATATGTAGTAACTATCAATTAAGATATATATATATATATAGTATCTTATGGGCTGGGCTGTGGCTCAGTGGCAGAGCGCTTGCCTCACGCATATGAGGCATTGTGTTCGATCCTCAGCACCACATAAAAACGAATAAACAAAGATATTGTGTTCATGTATAACTAAAAATATTAAAAATTATAATAACAATGAGATATATAGTATCTTAAAACACTGTTTGGGAATCATATTTTACCTAATTATTTACCACAAGCTGTGTATTGCAGCTAAAATACTTGACATTTAACCTTTTGTTTTATGTCAGACTTTCAAACAACCTCACTTGGACCTTTTATTTTTAATAACAGCTTTATGGAGATAATTCACCTTTTTAAATTGTGTAGTTCAGTGATTTTAATATAATCACAAATTTATACAGCCATTACTTCTTCTGATTTTTAGAATATTTTTGTCAATCCTGAAGAAAATTCTACTCCTCACAATCATTCCTCTTTTCTCTCCCCTCAGCTCCTGGCAGTCACTAATCTACCTCTGTCTCTCTTGAGTGCCTGTTCTGGACATTTCGTATAAATGAAATCATATAATATGTGATTTTTTAAATATCTGGCCTCTTTCATTTAGCATAGTTTTTATAAAGCTCCATGTTATAGCATGAATCATTTCATGGTTAAATAATATTCCGTGGGATGGTTATACCATATTTTATTTATCTGTCCATTAGCTGATAGACATTTGGGTTGTTTCCACTTTTTGACTATTGTGAATAATGCTGTCACAAACTTTTGTACAAAGATTTTGTGTGGACATGTGTTTTCAGTTCTTTTGATAAGTATGTTAGAGTCCAATTTCTGGGTCATATAGAAAGTGAATGGAATAGTGGTGGGTTGGCTTTACAACTTTGAGGAATATCTCTTGGCCTGAGTTTTGAACCCTAAAATGAATACTTTGGATTAGATTATTTCTAAAGCCTCCTTTATCTTTAAAATCGTGTTTTTCTGTTAACTACTGTGCCTCCTGCTGACAGTTCAGGAATCAGTAACTATGGCTGTGGGTCAAATCTGGCCTACCCCTGTACTTATATAACAAACCAGGTAAAAATTATTTTTCCATTTATAAAAAGACAAGAGTATATGACAGAGACCCCTAAAATATAATCTTTACTATCTGGTCCTTTATAAACATTTTCTTACTCCTGTTGCGATTTATTAAATAGCAATGTATATATAATAGCTGTTAAAAAAAATGATGTCAATTACATTTTGTCTAGTTTTCTAAAATATTTGTCTTAGGAAACAGCTAATGTTTTGGATTTCTAAAATTTCCTTTTCACACATATGCCTTTTATTAAAATATATGTATACTGCTGCTTGGTGAATTTCCAGTAGAAAATGTCACATAACAAGCACATGAAACAAAAGCGTAACCAGCAACAGAAGCTCCTTAGTGTCCCTTTGTAGTCACTGATGGTACTATTCTGACTTCTACCAACATAGACTGTTTTTGATCTTACATAAATTGATTCATACAGTTTATATTCTTTTGTGTCTGGCTTCCTGCACTCAGTGTTGAGATTCATCCATTTTTGTTGTTTTTTGTTGTGGTTTTTTTCATTATCTTTGCTGTTTAATATTCTGATTATGTGACTCTAACACAATTTGTCATCCATTTTACTGTTGATGGGTATTTAGGTTGTTTTCAACTTGGAGCTATTATGATTAATACTGTTAGGAATATTATGACACCTGTTCTTGGGAGACACATATATGCCTTTGTTGAGTCACAGAGGGGCAATGTGTAAAAGCTCTGCATTCTCACCAAATATGGTATTTTCTGCCTTTTTTATTCAAACATTCTGGCTGATGTATGTAGGGTTATCTCATTGTGGTTTCAATTTCCACTTTCCTAATAACTAATTAAATTAGTCCAGTTTACTTTCCAAAATAGTCATTTCTTTTAATAAGAAAATATTAGGTTGGTTGGGTTTCTACCTTATATAATTTAAACAGTCTTTTTGTCATCTATGTGAATATTACTGTTTACATGTGTAGTACTGGAGCAGGGGTGGGAAACAGTCTGTCATCATCACCATTTGTCCCTGTTGGTTTCCCTCAGTCTTATTCTGGGTTTTGTTGTAAACATTACATTGGGTGACTTTGTATTGAAACTGATTTTGATCTTGATTTCAGCGGCCCAGCCCAATCCAGCTTTACTCCCCTCCCTTTATATTGGCCCCAATCAAAGATAAATCAAAGCAGACAGAGCTGGGAGAGAACTTTGGTGAGGCCAGCCAGAAGTACAATGTGCTCTTTGTGGGCTATTGTCTATCCCATGACCAGCGGTGGCTCTTGGCTTCCTGCACTGACCTCCATGGGGAGTTATTAGAGACCTGCGTTGTGAATATTGCTTTACCAAACAGGTGAGAGGCCTTGGTGTCTGTGTTGTGTGTAAAGTAATGCTGTATCTTTGTTCAGATGTGACTTGAGCTCATTTTCCTATCTAAATGCAATGGAAACAGCATGGATATGTCCTTTGGAATTTTACAGCGTGTGCCTCATTAAGTGGTAACTTTGACTTATGCAGGTACCTCTTCTCCCTTTCTTTCTTTCTTTCTTTCTTTCTTTCTTTCTTTCTTTCTTTCTTTCTTTCTTTCTTTCTTTCTTTCTTTCTTTCTTTCTTTCTTTCTGTCTTTCTTTCTTTCTGTCTTTCTTTCTTTCTGTCTTTCTTTCTGTCTGTCTTTCTTTCTGTCTGTCTTTCTTTGTCTTTCTGTCTTTCTTTCTTTCTTTCTTTCTTTCTTTCTTTCTTTCTTTCTTTCTTTCTTTCTTTCTTTCTTTCTTTCTTTCTTTCTTTCTTTCTTTCTTTCTTTCTTTCTTTCTTTCTTTCTTTCTTTCTTTCTTTCTGTCTTTCTTAGGTCACGGAAGAGTAAAGTATCTGCACGTAAGATTGGACTGCAGAAACTGTGGGAATGGTGCATAGGCATTGTGCAAATGACATCGCTGCCCTGGAGAGTTGTGATTGGAAGACTTGGGCGCCTTGGCCATGGGGAGCTTAAAGGTGAGAAATTCCTGAAGCAGGATGTAGAAACCGGAAAGGGCTGAGCAGATGCTAGTAACTAAGCAAAAAGGAAAAAAATTAAAGCTGGTAGTAAGACTAAAACATTATATTTTTGGTTGTTTTACATGTATAAGTATAATGTTTTTAAATTCTTTTTTAAAAATATATTTTTAGTTGTATATGGACTCAATGTCTTTGTTTTTACGTGGTACTAGGATCGAACCCAGTGCCTCACACTTGCGAGGCAAGTGCTCTACCACTGAGCCACAAGCCCAGCCCTTAAACTTTTCTTTAGTAGCAAAATTATTTCTCCAAATAAAATTTCAAGTATAAAACAGAAATGGTGAGTTATTATAACTTATTATTATATTATAGTATAAAAGTCATGTGCTCAGTAAATCTAAATTTCTAACATTAATTTATATACTGAGGCAGTGAGATGAACAAGTCAATTTTAAAGATCAGAGATCTTCTATCAGAGATTAAAGGTGATTGTTGAAATCATATATAAAAATTTCCTTCAGTTTATCTGTTTGGTGGCTGAAGATGGTGATTTTTGTGTTTCTCTAGTTTGTTTTGGCGACATATTAGCAAGAAAATCCTGTTCAGGAAGACATAGAGTAGCAAGTAGGAGCAGGTCTTTATTCCCAGTGCCAGCGCCTGGTATTTTTCAGTCTGGAAGGTAAAAAGAACAGATTTTTCTTTTTTAGTTGTATCCCCAATACGTCTTCCTCTGCTTGTATTCCTTATTATAAGCATAACAGTCAAGAAGTACTAAAAGTAACTTTGCCTAATGCACAACCAACCCCTAGCAGCTGCCTTGCCTGGCACAAGCCAAGCTCACGCACTGTCCTCTTTTGTGAAGCTACTTACATAGTGTTTACAGGAGTAATACAATAGGCCTCGACAGATACTTTAAAACCTTATTAATTAATGACACATTTATAAGAAGTTTTGTATATGCATATTGATAGAAATTTTTTTCTAAAGACTGCACCAAAGCAAAACTTAAATCACAAATTAGCTTAGTGGTTTCCTGCATGCAAGTACATTAGAGCCAGCAGAGTTTCTTGGTCAAGGGTCAGGGTAAACATTTTGCACTTTGTAGGTGAGATGGTTACTGTTGCAGCTGCTCAGCTCTGCTGTTGTAAAATCAAAGCAGCCATAGAAAATGCCTACATTAACGGAGGTGACTGTGTTAATAAAACTTTATTTACAAAAATAGGTAGTGGCAGGATTTGACCTGCAGACCATAGTATGCTGACCCCTGCATTAATCATCTAAGATGTTTCTTTACGGGAAATTGATTTCAGATATTCATGGATCCCTGAAATAAAACACCACTGATATAGGTGGAACTTACATTGTAGGGAATACTTAAGTGTAACTCATTGACTACAATGAACATTGCATTTGAAGTTAATTTTCAGAGTTTATGTAAGTTTATACAAATATTGCATAATATGTATTATTCTTAAGCATCTATTACACATGAAGTTATTTTAGTAATATTGTGAAACTATAGACCAAAAGGAAATATACCTTTTTCATTTGTTAAGGAATATCATAATGAATCTAATATCAGTAGCCTGAAGGTTAATACATTCAGGGATTCATCATTTCATTTCTGTCAGGTTTCCTATCTTCCCCCGTACTCTGCTTTTTAGTTAATCTTATTTCTTAAAGGCTTTGAGCTATTCTTAATCCTTGGGGAAGGTTAGCATATAATAAAAAAGAAAAAGTGGGGATAAGAATGTAGTCTAGTCACTTGGTGTTTTGGAAAATGATTAAGGCCATCTCTGTCCCTGGCGTGATTTTCAAAGGGGGCACACTCTTGTTTCTTCTGTCTTAGAGGAGAGGGGCATAAGTGACTAGAGGAGCCCATCCAAAGACTGATAGAAATCACACTCTCAGTAACAGAAACACCGGTGAACCCCACGTGCAGATCTGTTTATTCATCTCTGTCTCCCTCCTTTGTGGATCCATCTCCTTCCATTTCTATGGCACTGTCAGATTGCAGCCTTTGGACTTTTGATTCCGCTTTATCAATTTCTATTATCACCAGAGTGCTTGTGATGAAGCATTCACCCTGCCTTTACCTTCTTGTTTGGTTTGAGATGCCAAGCTCACACCTGTCTGATTTCGAACAGTTTTAAAACATACATTCTTCATGTTCCTGGACACCTTTATTTCACCCACTTCAGATTGAGGTTCCTTAGGAATATGAAAACATTTTTCTATTCAGCTTGTCTGAAAAAAACATACAGTTGAGAAGCCTGCAGTGAAGTGGCATTTGATCAGTGGGCTGTGACGTGACAGCAGTTTGCTACACAAGAGTAGTGCATAGCTCATGTGTATTGTAGAGGTCAAAAGAGAGGACCAAGTGACTTTCACCTCCCAGAGTAACATACCTGCAAGAGTGTTCTGATTGAGCACAATGCTTTTGTTCAGAAGCAGTACACAAATGTCACAAGTCGTGCTTCCAGCTTTCAGTTTTAACTATCACTGTGGCACCACTGGAGAACTGCACTCTCACAAGTTGTTTGTGAGGTCCTTTGGATGTTTTAAAAAAGGTTCACTTAGTTTCTGCTGCTGCTTGCCTTTTGTGGAAGTAATAAGCAACCTCGGGTAGTAAACAGAAGTGAGGCTCCCCCAGCTTTGCTGTCATCCAAAGAAAAGTACTGATAAACTGGGGGAAAGGAGGAGAAGGGCTAGAACAATCTTAACACTAACTTCATCATCAGAAGGCATTATAAGTGTCTAAATCTACCACGGTTTTATGGGACTCTCAAGGGTCATTTCAGACATGACTTCAGCCTCTAGTATAGTAGACCTTTGTTTCTGAGTTAATGAGGTATAATAGAACTCAAGTAACATTTTCTTTGTAGTAAGGAGGTAAGGAGAGGAACTGAAAATGGAAGGGAATATGGAGAGACATGTTCCCTTTAGGGACCAGTCATGGAAATTCAATTTCCAAATAATATTGCCAAAAAGTTCAGACCTCATACCAGTGTGTATTTATGAAGACTGTATTATAACTATGATATTTGACTTCAGATTGGAGTATCCTCCTTGGAGAATGTTCACTACAGACAATCAGCAAACAGCTCAAGGATGTGTGCCGGATGTGTGGAATCTCTGCCGCAGACTCTCCTTCTATCCTTAGTGCCTGCCTGGTTGCCATGGAGCCCCAGGGGTCCTTTGTAGTGATGCCAGGTAAATTTCCTCTTGTCAGTTTCATTAATTAGGTATTACATCAGTTCGGTTCATTCAAACTTAAATCACAGGCACGTGTAGAATATCTCACTATTATTATATCTCTGTAAGAGAATATTGCACTTTGAGCTCAGTCATTAAAACCATTTGATCTCTTCAAAAGGGAATGGTTTGTGATTTTATTGTCTTTGCTGACCACAATTTGGGGGAGAGGTGAAAGTCTGGATCTGAGGGAGAGCTCTTAGAGCCATGATTAAGGACTATTGCCCACCCCCAGTTACCTCTGTTGCCTGCACCACTTGGGAAGTGACATAACTTCATTGTGCATCTGTCCTTGTCTATAAAATGGGGGTAATAGTACATCGAGGTTACTCTAAAAGTTGACATGTGGTAAGCAAGCATTCGGTGTCTGTTACTTACAACATTTCTTATTTAAAAGGTACATTTTTATGGGATTGTTGTCATTTAGGAGACATAGTTTATTGTGAGCAACCATAGGAGAAGAAAAACTGGAGATTTATATTATTAGAAATACTACATAAGTAATTTAAAAAAATATTAGCTGGACTCAATCCAGTTTTATCTTAAAATTTTCAGTGTTAAATGAGGTGGGTGTGTGATAGCTGTGTGGTCTGTATTAAATTCTTTGAAAATATTTTAACAATTGGGCCCAACTCTAAATGTGTATCCACCACGATATTCCACTCCCCTTCAGGCCCTCTGAGAACCTCATTCCAGGGATGTTCACTGCTGCTGAGGGGAACTGATACAATTCTTTTTTTTTAAAAGATGCTGTCACAATGGGCTCTGTTTTTGGCCGAAGTACTGCACTGAACATGCAGTCTTCTCAGCTGAATACCCCTCAAGACGCGTCTTGTACACACATCTTGGTGTTCCCAACATCATCAACCATCCAGGTGGCTCCAGCAAACTATCCCAACGAGGATGGGTTCAGCCCTAACAATGGTGAGTGGAGGTCTCTTTGTAACCAGTTAGAGACCCTTCTATCAACAGGGCACAGAATTAGAATATGGAGCTACCGTGCTGCTGCAGGTAGTTCTGTGGTGTAGTGAATAGTTCTGTGGTGTAGTGAAGAACACATGAAATAGTACTAGGATTGGAGGGTTGAGGATCTTTTTGGTTTCAGAGCTTTAATTTGTCCCCATTATTATTAAGATCAAATAAAGACTTTTCCTCAGTTGGGTAATTAATTTTCCTCTGTTTTTCATTAAAGGCAAAAATAATTGCCTGATAATGCCTTGCACGTGGTGCCATTCTTTAAATAAATATTTGTTGATCTGCGTTTAAATGTTGAAGTACAAGGCAATATGAAGGTAGTGCCTTCCTCTAGTCCTTGGGAATCTAATTTGATTAGTCTAAGGGATTGCTTTTGGTTTGAATATCTATTATAGCATTTGTTAAAATCTATTTTTAAACTGTGAAATGCTCAGTATTAAGCATTAATTTGTACAATTTTTAAAGAGTTGTTTTTTAATAGGTGGCAGCATTTACTCATGTTAAATGGGGGATAAGGAAGGATATCAGATTTTATATGTAGCATGATCACAATAAAATAACAAAAACATGAAAAAAAGGTAAAGATCATAACAAAAATCTTCATGCTGTTTGGGTTATGGGTAATTGTTTTTTTCCTTTTTACACTTTCCAATTTTTTTTTTTTTTTTTTTGCTTTGAGTGCACCTTACTTTTATGATGTGGGAGGGAATTTCTTAATGAAAGCCTGGTGCTTTGATCTGCTCTTGGAGGATGCCTCCTCCTGTTTCAGGGCAAGTTCGCACCTGTGAATGTGCATTCATTCAGCCTTCAGTGTTTTGGCTGCTAATTAGATGCATAGATGGTAGTTTACTGTGTTCTTAATGATGCCAACTTTAACTGTAATAATTAAATTGCTTCTTTAACTGTTTTACTATATTTTCATGTACCTTTGGAGGCTACACAGAGTTGTGGGGCTTTGTGTGCTTTTTTCCTCTATTCTGTTAATAACTCCATGTCATGAGGTCACTGGGGAGAACAGAATGAAGCCACCATTTGCAGCATAGGCATGCACTCATTAGCTCTTAGTAATGTGTTAACGACATGTGGCCATTAATCATAGGTTCATAAAACATGATGTTGGTTAAGTTGGGGATATGGCATCTTTTTAATTTTTATATTTTTACTTCTCCTCCTCTAGATGATATGTTTGTTGACCTTCCATTCCCAGATGATATGGACAATGACATTGGCATATTAATGACTGGGAACCTCCATTCCTCTCCCAACTCCTCCCCAGTTCCCTCCCCAGGCTCTCCTTCTGGAATTGGTGTGGGCTCTCACTTCCAGCACAGTCGGGTAAGGGCGATTGGAAGGAGGTTGTTTAAACTACCTGAACCCTCAGGAGAAGAATCCTTGTGTCCTATGATCATCCTTTTACTATGTATACCTTTCTTCCTGATGGTCTAGCTCTCTGCCAGAGAAATAAGAGTGGGAAAATAGCTCTCTAGTTCTATTTTGCATAGAAAGCAGGAATTTGAAAGAAATGTATTGTTTATGATGCATAATTTTGTAAAAAGAATGGTCCTACTGCAGATGCAGGATGTTTTTGTGGGTTTGTGTAGGTTTCATTTTGTTCTTAGGGTGATGGAGATGAAACCAGGCCAAGCAGCACTCTACTACTGAGCTATAGCCCCAGCCCAAAGTGGGGATTTTAGGTAGTTGTGTCTTAGAAAAAAAATAGTTTTGTTTGCTTGCTACTTCTCTCTTATTTTAAAAGTATTTTTACTTTTCTCTCAAAATAGTGACTTTCAAAAGGACACAGCCCTGTTTATTTAACACCCACAGTTAAATGTTCATTGAGGAGCACATTGTTAATGGTTGCTTATTTTGCAAGGAGCCTGTCTGTCTTGCTCTTATCTGTAGTTAACCTGCAGGGGTGGCAGGAGCCACCAGGAGGCTGATTTTACAGAAATGTCCAGGTTAATGCCATAGTATTAAGGACAAAACCAAACTTGCAGCTAATTTCATCTTCAATATCCCAGGACTCTTGGAGGCAGATTGACAGTTAAGTTCAAAAGGTGAAGGTTACAATGTTCAAAAGTAAAAGGTTCTGTTAGCTCATGTTCACTTTGTTTCACATCTAAATGGTTCATGCCTCATCACTATACTGTATTTTTTATTTAAAATCTATGAGATTAAGAAAAATAGCCATGTTTAATATCTTAGGCTGAACAAGTATAAGCAGCCCAGCTCACACTCATTTTTTTAAGCACAAAAATGGACTTAAAGGAATTAGGTTTCTGTCAGGTGGAACTTGTGTTGCCAACACTGAAATCATTGAAGGATGGTCAAGAGAATGATGAGGATTTAAAGCTCAGTTTAGTTGCAGAGCAGGTGAAACCAGGGAAGGACACCTCAGTGTCCCCATGTTACTATCTGTCCCTCTAACCTCTCCTGGAAGGAAGCAATTTTTAAATGTCTTTATTTTCTTTGTAGTTAGTTATTTGCCAGTTAAAAACAACTCACTTGTTCACAGAAGATTCTTGTAATAAGAACCCTAAACACAAAATTTATACTGGATGATTTTAAATGAGAATTTCTGCAAATTGTGGAGGCAGCAGACCTGGCAGCTCAGAATACGGACCCTGAGTCTGGAGAAGACAGCTCTGTGCTGCGGCTCTACCGATACCTGCCCCGTGGTCTTGGGCAAGCCTGCTCTGCCTCTCTTAGTCTTAGTTACCTCATCTGTGAGGCGGAAATAATAGCATCTGCTTTCCATATGCGTTGTCATTCAGTTTATCCAATAGCAAACAACTAATCATTGAAACGTGATATTTCTTTTGTAAGAAACGGACATGTGTTGTATTTTTCTCATTTGTTGGAGCCTCAAGCCCTAAAGTCTTTAACTGAATGTCGGTTTAAACAGCATAGTTCTGAAGCTAGTCAGGTGGCTTTTTTCAGTTCTAAGCTCCTGCAGCCAGCTGACCTCCATGAGGCTTTTAGCTTTCCCTTTTTCTAAACCAGTAAATACTCTTTGATAACCAATGAAGACATCACAATAGGAAAGCATGTGTTCAAGGTGGCAGTAAGTTTTTATTTTTTAACCCACTCAGAATTGATACAATTTGATGATGAAGGATCTCTTCCTACCTCAGAACAAATTTATTACCCTAAAATTGCTTGCACTAGAGGCACAGTTTCAGTTCCTAAAGCTAGCTGAAAGAATTAAAGGTGATGAGGACATTGGCTGCAGAAAGGCATAATGAGCCTCTCACAGAGCTCACTATGCCTACATGTTACTACAAATTACAACGTAGCTTTCCCATGAGAGCATCTCACAGTGGGCAGCCAGTGCTCTCCCTGCCATGTAGACTCTGGTTTGTTGCCATTGTCCTGTTGGAGGTTTGTGGAGCTGCGCGGTCAAGAGCTCACCTACATTTTTTGTGGTTTCTGGTAAAAAGAGCCCATGGACGCAGAGCCAAGCACAGCTGGCAGAGGCTGCAATCCTTCCGTTTCAATTTGTTGCAAATAATTCCATGGAGCAGATTCTGCATTTTGTAGGGGAAAAAAAGCCAGAGCAAGTAAATCTGGGCTTACTTGACTGATGATCACAGTTTGCTGGCACCTTCTGCCGAACTGTAGTTCTTGTCGGTTGACTGCTGTGCCACAGAGACGGTGCCTTCCCTGTTTACCTGTCTCAGTCACCAGGGGGTTTTATGTGAGATACCACTAGGCAGGGATTAGTCACCACGGTGTCTGGAGTGAATTGATGAAACTTGATTTTTTTTTTTAAACTTTATGACAAATGCTGACTGTGCTTTTGGAATGTTGTTTTTCAGAGCCAGGGTGAGCGTCTTCTCTCGAGAGAGGCACCAGAGGAGCTCAAGCAGCAGCCCTTGGCCCTTGGGTATTTTGTGTCAACTGCCAAAGCTGAGAATCTCCCCCAGTGGTTTTGGTCATCATGTCCCCAGGCTCAGAACCAGTGCCCTCTCTTCCTAAAGGTGGGTTTGGCATTGTATTTGAAGTTTGTGAGGAGTGAGTGATCCATGCTAAGATTCACTTTTGATTAGAAATTTCTGTCTCAGGCACCAAAGTCCTTTTCTGTTCTGTTTCTCTCATCTCACTTCTACTCCAAGGATATTTTCATCATAATCACAAAGAAATGAATCCACATGAATCCTAGTAGTATACTTTGTTGGCACATGAAGGATAAAGGTAGGAGGGACATGTAGTTCAGCTTGACAGTCCTTCTCCAGGTCCATATTGCATGGCTCCAAGTGAAGGTATTAGTAACTAGTTGTCCTCTTCCTCCTGCCATGAACTGTCAACATTCTTCATTAGAGAAGGGCCAGAGTTTGCTTTTTAAAAACAAAACAAAACAACAAAACCCCTCACATTTTGGATCCAAACCAAAAGATCTCCTATTTGCCGATGCTATGAAAGAACAAATGAAATCAGCTTCTTGCCCACAGGTTGGCAAGAAAACAAAGGTCTGACAGTATTTCTTTCTGGGACCTTGGGGAGAAGGCCTTGGTGTGAAGACTGAATGGCAGCAGCCCTTCAGATTTCCCTTGTGGTACCACAGTTGTACCTCTACAAATCTTTCCCAAAGATACTTTGGCAAAAATTACAAAAACATATGTAAAAGATTAGAAAAGAACCTAGATTCCCATCAGTAAAGCGGCTGATTGGATCAGCTGTCGTGCACCCCTGCTGTGGGGTATCAGTTATCCTTAACAAAATGAGGACGGCTTCTGCATGATCATCCCAAGTTGTAGATTACCACGGCACACACACATACTTGATTATATTCTCACAAAGAAACAATGGGAGGTTAAATCACAAACTTAACAACACAATTTTCTTTTCCTAATGACTTTAACATGCAATCAAGAAGTAAGATTAAAAAAAAACTACACATAAAAAAATCTGTTGTTTTTATTTTGAATTAAAATTATTAGTGTGAATCTAGATTTATTTATTTATTTTTCCTGTCTAAAAAAGCATGCAGAGTTTTTAGCTGTGTCTACTGAAAAAGCTTACAAGCAGTGACCACGTGGCAGCGGTGGACACCTCTATTGTCAGGATTATGGTGCCAAATACTATTTGTAATTGAGAAGAGCCAGGGCTCCCTGAAAAAAATGACTGATTGCAGGTCTGCAGTAAGACGTATTGAAGATGTGCCTGACACTTCATGTCACTCGTACACGTTTTTAAGGTCATACCAAAGGCCCCAGGAACCAACTTGCAGTGTAATCACTAAGGCAAGAGTAGGACAGTGAGATCATTAGAAAGAATAATAGTAGTAGTAAATTGAAATATATCCTTGAATTCATAGTTGTAGTGAAAAACAAAACAATAAAAATGTATATAGTAGTCACCTTTCGTAGCTATTAGAGCATCATCTTGTTAGTTTGAAAACTGAAAATAAAGGGAAAGAATCAAGTATTCATATATTACCTTTAAATATTATATTTTTTAGTTATTTAATAAAGTAAACCATCCTAAATCCATTAGGTGACAAACTGATGTGCACCTTTATAATGGCTCGCCACCTGACCCCGTGAGTATAGTACTCCAAGCAAGACAACCAACGTTAGATGCCTTTTGATGTGATCTGATTATAAGGATACAGCCCCAGCTATGAAGTATACCTGCCTGCCATTCCCAGAAATGATTGAGCCCTCTGGATCCAACTATGTTTTATGCAAAATCTGGAAAATAGAAGAATATGTTATAAAGAACCACTAAGATAGAAACCAGCCACATCTGGACTGTGGGGCCTTTTACAAATTAAGTCCTTAAGAGGCCCATGACTTAATCATTTGCAATGTAGAGACAGATTGGCTCATTATTAAAAGGAAAAAAAAAACATTTTTGAGATTATCAGAGAAAATTGTGCATGGGTTGAGTATTGATGATATTAAAGAATCACTGTTAATTTTTCCTGTGTATGATATTACTCTTTTTTTATTAAAAAAGGCTTTATCAGTTAGAAACACCTACTCAGTTATTTGCAGGCAAAATGATACAACATTTAGGTTTTGTTTTAAGATAAACAAAGGGAAATTTTATTTTACAATAAACACAAGGGGAAATTTTCTAACTCAAAAAGTGACAAATAGTGGCAATTGTGATATGGGCACATGGGACCTTATTATACTGTTTTTTTTTTTGTGGATGTTTGACTATTTCTAGAAAGAAACTGTGGTGGATGAAACAATAAAAAGAACCCTGGAAGTTTGCTTTGTTTTCCCCTCTAACATGGACTTATTTGTGACCACGCTGGGGGGCTACTGAGCAGTTTAGATTTCACAGATATAAACCAACCTGCACTTCTACAAACTCTCTGCTTGGGCAGCAGGGGTCTCCCTCTTCCGCACTGTGGTTGTCTGGACCTGGAAGGTGACGATATTTGCTCTTTCTCCAGGCTTCACTACATCACCATATCTCTGTAGCACAGTCGGACGAACTTCTCCCTGCCAGGAATTCTCAACGCGTTCCACACCCTCTGGACTCCAAGACCACGTCTGATGTTTTAAGGTAGATTCAACCCAGGCAACATAGCTTGAAATGATAATGCTCCTTTGCTCTTAGAACACAAGAGTTGTTTTAATTTGTGATGTTCTTGGAGAAGATGCTGCCCTTAGTGCAGTGCACCAGTGTCTGGTTACCCAGTGTGAGCTGCTGTCCCCTATATGTTGGGACAGGCAGTGTAGTGTACTTTGTCCACTTAGATAGTTTGTGTGCGATTACAGCTGCTCTGCTTCCTGTTCACAGGAGGCATTTCATGATGAGGAAGAAGAGGTCAGTTTTCAGGGGATGGGAATAGTTAGAAGCTTGTGTCTGAAATTAAGAAGTGCTTTGTGTTGAAAAAATTTTTGACTCTCTAACATGGATTTCATAAATAAAATTGACTAGAACATACATTCTGCAGTTAGAAACTGTATCCCAGAAGTGTGTATTAATTCTCTTATACAGTCTTTAGCAATTTGTATAATCATAATTTTTAGTGGCATTACTTTTAAAAATTAAATAATTAAAATTAAATAATTAAGATATTAATAAATTTGTATTATATAATAATTTCTGCTTGACTCAGTAAATCCAAAGTATTCATCTGTAATTGATACAAGACATTGCATGCTTTTTAAACTACTGGGTCCTTGAACTGTGTATTTTATGCTTATAGTACATTTCACTTCAGACTTGGCTCATCTCACTGCTTAGTGGCCACTTGTAGCCAGTGGCTACCATAGGGAAAAGTGCAGGTCTAGCAGAAGAGGGGACCATGAGTCAAGGACCATGTGAATGCGCCTGGGGCAAGATGAAGAGTAGCTTGAAGGCTTTCTGCCCCAGGATCTGGCTGTTACAATTTGAGAGCCGCCTGGCCTTCCTTCTGGCTCCTGCCCTCACCCATGTCTTCTCTTTGGCAGGTTTGTTTTGGAGCAGTACAACGCACTGTCCTGGCTCACGTGCAATCCAGCCACCCAGGACCGTACTTCCTGCCTTCCCGTCCACTTTGTGGTGCTCACTCAGTTGTACAATGCCATCATGAATATACTTTAATTGGAAAGCACTTGTTCTCTCTGGCTCAGTTTCTTCTCCCGCAGCCTCCGTCTGAGGAACCTGCTATACTTTGCAAATAGCCCACATCCTTTTCTTCAGACCAGTCTCCATAGTCCCGCACTGTGAAGCTCTCAGCAGGCACATGTTCATTCTGCAGTGCTCATGACCACAGCGACTCCTTGACACTTCTCTCATGGACCTGGGAACTTCCATAAGCAGTGACTTTCAGCCAATGTGTGGTGTGTGCAGCCCCCTCCCCCCCAGCCACTGGTCCACAGGAAGTAGTGGTTGCCAGTGGCTTTTAAGAGGGAAACAGAAGAGACAGTGTCCTTTTGCACAAGAGTCTGTGTTTTCAGCCTCTGTTTAAAAATGAGGGCCACAGAGCCCTTTGGATGAAATCCTCTTGTTTTTTGATGTATGGCCTGTGGGTTATCTGAACTCCATTCTCTGGGACTTTTTAAAAATAACCAGCTCAAGTACATGATTTCATACCCGGGTCTCCATCTCCCAAACGCTCCCATCCAGATTGGCATGAATGCTTTGGTTGACTTCATACCTATGTGTAGATTCGAAAGGTCTGGAGACTGCTTCATTTTATTTATTTTAAGTTGTTTTGGTCATTTGTTTTTGTGACTTTCTTTTCACTTTTTGATTCTTGAGGACCAGGTACAGTAGCTGAAACCCAACTCGGATCCACCATAGGATTCTTTGACTACATACCTCTGTCCTAGAAGCCGGAAAAAGAGTGAAAACAAATCGGGGAGACCATGCCTAAAACGTCATGTGTTCATGACCACCCAGCAGTAGATCTTGTTAAGAACACACTGGGTTTTAGGAATTCTGCCACGCTCAGTGCGCGGCCCGCGTTTCGTGAAGGATGACACTTTCACACCAAGGCAGTCGAGCTCTGTCCAGAGCCGTGGAGGCAAGTACCTTAACTAGTTTTATATAGTCACAATGGAAATATATTTTCTAGTGAATTCTTATTGAAAGCCAGTTCTCTCCTCTCATTAGAGCAAAAGGGACTCATTCATGTACATATCACAGTGGAAAGTGTTTGCTCATAAAATCAGTTATAAATATGGTGAATATTTCCTGGACCATAGGAATATTATTTCAAAGAAATATTACAACTTAACCATTAAATTAGTACTTGAAGTTGAACCTTCATGGTGGGACTTTTTAAAAAAAAAATGCCTTTTTAAAGCATTAATGGCTAATTGAAGTATTTTATGACTCCTCCTTCCAGGCCCAGAGGGTTGTCTTTGAGACCCTGTTTCTAACCCTTGTGTTGCTGTGTGTTTCTGTCTGAGGGCAGTAGCGGGCATGGACCGGCCTCCCGGAGCCACTTTGACCAGGCCTTGAGCTCTTGTCATCTGTGGAGAGAATCATGCAGATTTTAAAAGTTCTTCCAGGAGACTTCCATGTCCTGGTTATTAACAAAAAAACAAAAAAAAAAACAAAAAAAAAGGAAAAAAATGTAATAATTGATATGATTTTGTAAAAGTATTTTTCTTGAAATAATCTAACATTTAAAACATTATATTAAAAAAAGTTGTGTGGTGGGAATGTGAAAGCAGAGAAATAACTTGTAAATGGATAATTTTGTTCTCTGTGCCACCAATTGAAGGGGGGAGGGGTCGACTTTCGCAATGTATAGGTTAAAAAAATCTGATATATCAAACCATTTGTATCTAATGTGTACAGTGTAAAATTGACTTTAAAAATATTGCAGTGCTATTTTTTCTTAATCAGAAAGGAAAATTCTCAAGGCCTTTTGAAGAGCATAAGATGATGAAGATTGTAAACTTGTATAAAATTATCTTGGTGAGAAGACACATTGTAAAGTAGATATTTGTAATCTTTTACCACTTTGGGGTTGCTTTTTTCCCAGAATTCATCAGAACTTTGAATTTTTTTTTTTTAAATGGGCTGTTTTTAATGCAGGGGCTTTTCTTCCCTAGAAACCCAATTCTAAGCAGAAAAAGAAAAAAAAAAGCAAAAAAAAAAAAAAAACCAACAAAAATTTTAAAAAGGCAGCAAAGGGTAGTTTTCATCTGGTGTCTTTTATTTAAGTTTTTTAAGTTAAGAAAAGCTGGTGACATATTTATACGTTTTTGTGCAAAAATAAATGAATGGCAATAGATTTTAAAAAAATCTTATTATGTACTTCTGTGTGAAAAAGTCTGTATAATATTTCCCTTAAATATGCATTATTTTACTTGTGAGTTTTTTTACTGAATTAATCTGAAATGTACAAGCCCTGGATTTGCTACAGAGTGAAAAGTTATTTTATTTTTTTTTATTTTTAATTTTGGAAATTCTGCAGAAATCAGAACTCTTAACCATGGTTTGAACTAAAAAGGGGCAGTGGGGAGGGGAGAAGGGTGGGATTGTCCAGCATGCTTGTATGTATATTTCAGAAACTTTTTTAAATGTAAAAGCTGTACATTTCTGGGAAGTTCTGAATTTCTTTTTGTTTTCTTTTTTCCTTCAAGCATTTTGCAGTGAGCTTCTTTTATATATAGCAAACAATTTGAAAGAATACAAAAATATGTGAAGTTCATTTAAAAAAAAAGACTACAGTATAGCGCTGGTACAGTACACTAAAAGACTTTGATAAAAAGAAACAATAATAAAAGGCCTCCATTTTAAATGTCATTCATATATACCTTGTGGATGAGAGCTATATACTTTTACACACTTTTTTAGAGGAATAAATTATTGAATTACTGAAACTTTGAGTGGCTGTTTTCCCTCCCATCCTGCCTTTGTAATGAAATTATCTACACCTGTCCAAAAGGTGTATTTACTATGGATTGAACATAGAATTTACTGCTCTAATCACACTGGCAGCTGTTCTGAAATGGTGTTCTTGTATTCCCATCACAAGTGCATTCCTAGATCAGTTTCTAGACGCGAATACACGCACACAGCCTTGAACTAGGAGCCCTGGAGTTTAAGTCCCTGTTTTGAGTAAGTCAGGTCTCACATTGTTTCAGGCTACAAGATCGTGACCAATCCTAGAACAAATTACAAGACTATGTTCATATTCTACTGCCTGTCTTTTCACAGTCCCAGCCAGTTTCTTTTTGGAGATAGCAGCAATGTCTCTCTTGCTGTTTTACTTATTTGCAGACTGGTGACAGTAGTTTGCCATCTGGCACACCACACACAGGCAAATCCCTTGTTGACTGCATACCGTACTCTCTGTTGCTCCTTCCTCTTTTGGTCCATCCATTAGGAAAAACCACTCATTCTAGAAGGGGTTTATTCCCTATCATGCCCTGGTGGCATCTCTCACTGAAAATGGATAAGCCCCGGGAGTTGACATAACTTAAAGTTGGCAGAGCATTGTCTAAATTTAGAGAGAAAACCACTGAGAGAAGTCAGCCCCCATTATTTCGTCCATAACCGAGGGACAAGGGACATCCTGTGAGAAATACTTTGCAAACTAAAAGTGGTTCATGTTGTGATAGTAACATTGAAGAAAGAGAAAAAATGAAGCCAAAGTTTTGGTTAGCAGTTAGTGCTTGTCTCCATCTCTTCCGATCACCACTGCCTTATATGTATAGTTCTGAACAGTGTTTGCAACTCTGCTTGCCAAAAGAATCCCTAAAGAACCACACATCTCCCAGATCCTATGTAATCTGGTCAGATAATTCTTGTGTCATCTGAATAATCGGAATTAGGTGATATTTTTATAAGCATTCATTAGCATGGATACTTGGCTCATAGGTTGGCTAGTGCTTTACCCGGCAGTTAGTGTTGGTTCTATTTATAGTGGAAGGTTTTCACAACTACCACTGTCTGCCCCGATTCAGCAACTATAACCAGATTCTCTGAGGTAGGAAAAGTTATTTGTTGAATGCAGCAACATTTTGAAAGTAAGGCATAATTTTGAGCTGGTGCATGAGGAGCTAGCAGTGTCTGGCCGGGTCCAATGTTCAGGCTCTGCTTCACATAGTCCATCCGCTCCAACCCGGGGGTGGCATACTTATGTTCCTGTTTTTCGGGAAATCATGGGGCAAGGGATTTGTTTCCAACTCCTATTAAAGAGCCAATAAAAAATCATTTCAGTTCAGTTTGTCAGTAGAAAATTTTAAAAGCAGACTTCTAAGACCCACTCCTGAGGCCCAGGCTACATGACCGAAAACTGTCTTTGCTGCTTGTCATGGATACAATTCAAGCCACTCTTTAAAAAAGCACATATCTTTGGCTTTTGGATTCACCACATGCTAGAATCCTATCAAGATGTGATTTTAACGTATTACCATGTTTTCTTGGTGTTAAATGATGCTCTTATTTATATCTCCTTGACAAAAAGATCACTCTAACAGTAACTATTTCATAGAAAATTCCCTTGTGCTAGGTAATCACAGGGATGCCATGTTTGCCCAGGGCATCCAGCTCTGCTTGGAACCACACGTACCCAGCCTTCCTTCCCTGGGCTTAAAACTCCAGGTCAAGTTTTAAAAGATATTTTTTTGCCACTTACTGCTTCTGGCTAGATCTCTGAAGTAAGGAAGCAGGTGAGAAAGAAGATGAGGAAGTGAGTCTGACCTCAGCAAGGAGGCTGTGTAAGACTCATTTCCCACAGACATTTTATTTTCCCCATAAGTTTAAGTTACCTTGAGATGGGAAGACCCAAGGACAGACACTGGGGATAGTCCCACTTTTTTCTCCCCCAACAAGCAGGAAAGTGAGAAAAGCACGTTGTGTTTTAATAATCTGCTAAAACAGCATGGTCTGGGCTGTTATTGACAGAGGTTAGACCAAGTCTGTCCCAGAGTGCACGGGAAGACCCCCACCATTCACGACAGGCAGATGGGGTCGGCAGAGACCCTATTTTAAGCCTTTGTTACCTTGCCAGTGGATTAGGCATGTTTCAATCCACCCGTTTCACAAAGCCAGGCGATAGGAAAACTGGCCGCCATAGGCGAAGACCAGAAGCTCTGAGGGGAAAAAGTTCTCACACAAGGAAATGTTTGCTTTGTAGGGAAAATCAACTTAATTTAACATGTAAAATAGCAATTGTTGTCTTATTTAATTTGAGCTTGAACGTTTTTCATTAAGCATTTTCAAATTAGCTCTCTTATTTAAATCATATTTTATTCACTTAGGGCTCTTGATGTTCTTAGTAATTTATATGCTTTATTTACATGATTAATTTCCTGTCTGATCCTTTTAAGTACAAGGTTTTTTAATTATAGAAGAAGGAGACAATGTGGATGTAGTTTTACATACACATCAATATTTTTTGTAGGTATTTCTTGTGTCACTGCGAAGTTGAAAAAGTTTTACCAAGTGTAGGCGTTGACATATTTGCTTCACAAGATGAGCCAGTGAACTTACTGTCCATAGTTTATGACATTGGAGAGGTGTTATTTTACATGACAGTGTCTTTATGTTGGCCCAGGACTGGATGTGGCTTAGGAGTTAGGCACCTAGGAAGGAAATACTGGTGAGGCTGTTCAGCGATCAGAACTATTTGCACCTCAAAAATAGGAAACAATTTACCAGCAAATTCATCAGATTCTGACCAGATTCTGCTGCTTTTGGAGGAAACAATTTGGAAAAATTCAGAAATTTATTTTTCTTTTTCTGTTGATTTGTGTTTTCTATTTCTTCTGTCAACTTTATTAAATTAGATTTTTATAAGGAAAAAGTTGAGTTTTCCCCAAGAATTACTATGCAATTGTGCCGAATACTCCCTGAATTTTGAACCTGTGGTTTTTGGAAGTGTCCTCTTTCTCATTTTTGACAATATTTATGCATTTTCTTTCTTGATGGGTATTTTTCCTAGTAGTTACCTATTTTTAGATTTATATCATCCCCGCCCCCCCCCCCAAAAAAAAGAAACAGCTCATGGATTTGACAGTTCTGCTGTTTTCATTCTGGCTTTTGTCTTGCTATTTTTTTACCCCCTGGTTTCCTTGAGAGTTTTGTTTCATGTTCCTTGAATTTTAATTGTCTGCTAAGTTAATTTATTTTCACTTTTGATAATATCAGCATTTATAGCCTGGGGGCTCTGGAAGTGTGAGGCCCTCCACAAATCATATACAGAATTCTTCACATTCTTGCATTTTCTAGAGAGAGAAAATGTCTGTGTCAGGTTCTCAGAGATGCCATAAAAGATATAGAGATTATTGATCTGGCCTTATGTTTAAGTTGATTACATCCTAGAAGTTTTGATGTTTTAATGGTCTCATTTTATGTTTACACCCTTGATTTTTTTTTTATTTCTATTTTGTTCTACTTTTTTTTTAAGAGTTCTTTTGGAGTTTAAAGTAAAAAGTCTGTCATACTAGAATATTTATTCTCTTATTCCCATGTAACCTAGTAGTGATCTGTTTTGGCAAATATTCTCTGAAACCTTCAAAACAAGGTGTGCTCTATTGGGCAGTGTTGTTCGACAGAAATGTAATGTGAGCCATAAATGTAATTTTATATTTTCTAGTAGCCATATTAAAACAGCCAAAAGAAACAGGGGAAGTTAATTTTAACAAACATTTTACTTCAACAACATGTTCAAATATTTCAACATAACACCAGTATAAAAATTATCAATGCATGAGTTTGCATTCTTGAAAATTCAGTTTGAAATTTACAGCACGTTCACATTGGGATGTCAAATTCTCAGTGATTAGAGAAAAATGTAATTCTACCAAAACAAAAGTTGAGTTTAGGAAAAAAAAAAATTACATGGCTTCAGTTTTTTTAGACTCAAATTTTAACAAATGCAATTGACTAATTAGTTCCTCAGTTCATACACACATTTCCAAATGCTCAGCAGTCATGTGGGGCTAATGGCTACACATTGGACGCTACAGCTAGACGAAAGATTTTATATCAGTGAATTCTGAGTATATTTTCCATATCTCTGTGCCCGCTGGACTCGAGCTCCGTCAGGAGTCAGCATATCCCACTGCAAGTTTGGGCTGTCCTCTCTCCCCTTTGTACTTCATTATCGGTGCATAAAGGTTTAATGATGTATCTCTGTTAATGTTTATCTCTGTATAATGACCCTTTGTTCGCATTATACTTTTTGCTTTAAATTATCCTTTGCTATTAATATTGCCACCCCTCTTTCCTTTGATTAGAGTTCCAGTATTATATTTTTGACCAACCATTTATTTTCAGCCTCTGTCATGTTGTGTTAGGCGTATTTCTTTATACAAGTTGTTGCATTTTATTTCTTAAAATTTTTATTTGAATAGGGTAATTTCTACCATTTGCATTTTCTGTTCTGTGTTACACTTTGACTTGTCAGCCAATTTTTATAAATACACACATATTTATTTGCTTCCTTTTACTCTTCAGTTTTGCTTTTTTTGTGGGTATGGACTCCGCTATTTGCTTTTTTTCTTTTAAAGCGTTTTGGAAAGAAACCTCCATTTCCTAATTTTGTTAATGATGACCTTGGAGCATCTGCAGACGTTCACAAGCTCTTCTCATCCCTCTTGTGCCCACCTGCTCCCTCAGGGGGATGGGTGTGAACTCACACCCTGCCATGCACATGGGGACCTGCCCACCATAGCAGAGGTCTGTCCTGCTGCTCCTTGGACATTCCTTCTGTGGTAGGCAGCTCCCCTCGTCACAGGCTTCAACAAATATGGAAGCCACCTTCACCCAGGGTCTGCCTCACCGCCAGTCCCTCTGTTCCTGATGCACAGGGCCACCATGTGTTTGTAGAGCGAATCTGTCAATGGCCAGCAGGTACCACGTGCCTCGGGTGGCCCGGGATGGGTTTGAAGAGAGCGTGGAACCCCATTCTAATCTCGTCCTCGAGGCAGGGAGTTGGCCGTGGGTGGAGTCAGCATGGATGGGCATGGGCTGCCCAGCCAGCCCGAGTGAGGACATGCTGCCTGTCTGCTTGACTGTGTCCCCATCCTGCTCCACCATTCGCCCCATATCCAGTTCTGTCCCTGCTAAGCCTAAGTCTGTCACTTGTGCCACTGACTGACAGACGCTGTTCACTTGATTCTTTGGGACACCTCTTGGCAACACCTTAATCCTTGGTCTCCTGGAACTGGTGAGCCTCAGGCTCCAAGCCACCCTGGACTCTGACCCAGGGAGCAGGGCGGGGCTGGGGGTCTGCGTTGACTGGCCGCCCCCAGTGGCCTGCTCTCTGGGAACTGGGGGCACCACGAGCAGGCAGTGGTGAAAGGAGCCTCCCTGCGTCTGGCCACGCGAACATGGGATGGTCCTTCTGTTGGAGGAGCCCGTCCTTCCCAGGCCTCCAGCTGCAGATTCTGCTTTCTGAGGGGCATGGGTCTCCTCTGGCCACAGGAAAGACCCACCCCCACCAGCCTCGCACTGGCAGAGGCAGGACACCTGGGTCCAGCCTGTTGTGGGAGCCACCAGCCTGGGGCTGCCGTAGCCTGCTCGCCGAAGCTTCTGGGGAAGGGATCGTTGGATGAGACCCGCAGGACTCATGGGAGGTGGTGTTCGGGGTGGGCAGGGAGGCTGCTGCAGATGGGGCCACCGCCCCCCAGAAATCCAGGGGCTGGAGGAGCTGCAGGTCAGGTGTCATTGGGGAAGGAGAATCGTAGGCTGTAAGCAGGACCAGTTCAGAGTGAGATGGCTGGCCAGACTCCTGGGTGGCACGGAGCCTCACAAAGCTGCTAGAGAGCAGAGGGACAGTCCTCTCATGGCTGTGCGGAGAGGGTGGACATGGAGGCAGAGGAACATGGGCCCATGACTGGAGCACACCGAAGGCAACCTGCAGACCATCCAGGCCCACCAGGTAGGTGCGGGCGAGGAGGCTGTCGAGGGCACGGAGACTCCTGGCCCTAGCATCTAGAGGAACCCAACAAACATTAGTGACCGCTGACCCCAGGGGCAGAAGACAGGCTGCGGCGCTGGAGGAGAAAGGAAGGAAGCAGGGAGCCCGAGCTGGCAGGGGCAGGGGTATTGGCGCTGGGCTTGGCAGGGGAGCTGGGCAGCCCCTGCCAGGAGGGCCGACACCCTGCAGGAAGGCCTCCGTGGGGGACAGCTTTGGCTGGTGGCTCTTTGTTTCTTATCAAGGAAGAAGGTGTTCAGTGGCACGCAGGGCAGGAGGTTCCAGAAGGTCATACAGCCTTGGTGCTGACAGGGCACGAGGACCAGTGAGGGCACGACAGGCCTGACGCTATTAACTGATGAAATGAACTGGCCTGATTCCCTTGCCCTGGGGAGGGGACATGAGAAGTGGCTCCCTCCACTCCCCCGCTGCAGCTTGAGAACATGATCAGACAGCGGGGGGGGGGGGGGGGGTGTCCCAAGACAGCGGGGACCCAGGGAAAGATGCCTCTGGCTGCTCCTTCCTTGGGGCTTTGTTCTGTAGCCTAGCGTGGCCCTGGGCATAGGCTGCAAGGTGGCAGGTTCTCACCTCCAGGGGTGGAGGAAGGGACTTGAGCATGCACCTCAGAGCACAAGAAGCCAGGGCTCAGCAACCCCTGGCCTTGCTAACAAGGTGCCTTTGTCTGGAATGTTCCTCAGCACCACTCAGAAACCAAGGGACAGCTGGGGACTGGTCCCACCCAAACCCTTCCATCCCTGTGAGGTCTCCCATCAGGCTTGACCTGGGTTCTGTCCAGGCCTTACAGATCCAGGACCCTCAGGACTCTTGCAGGACTCCAGCTGCCCCAGGAGGGAACTCAGGTGTCCTTGTGTCGTCCTGGATGAGGCCTTCATCGCCAAACCCTCTGAAGCCTACTGCTAGGTGCCTCACTGTCCACCACCGGCCCCTTCCCTGGCTCACAGCGCCTCCTGGCTCTCCCCAGGGTCTCCCTGCCTGCTGCTCGCCTTTCTGTCCAACCTCAGCTCCCAGTGGCTGCATGAAGTCCAGTGTCCCCCACCAGGAACACAAGGCTCATCCTGGTCTGTTCTTGAGCAGCCCCCTGGGCTCCTCTCCCAAATTCCACTAGGAGGTGCCTCTTCATCTGCCAGGCCAGGCCAGCAAGGTGGGCACCCCTTCTTCCTGGGGACAGTGGAGGAAGCAAGAGGCCTCACTGAGAAATTCTTACAGGAAAGTCCAGTGGTGACAAACTATTGCCACCTCTGTCCCTTGAGGTGCTCCACCAGGCAGCGCCTCCTCTCTCCTGTGGTGTTCTGTCTGGGGGTGGCCAGCTGAGTGAGTGACACACATTCTCTCCACAGTGTCCTTGGTGCCACCCCAGTCTCCACTGAGAGGGGCTTTAGGCCTCAGGCCGCAGAAGCAGTGACCTCATGGGCTTCAGCTTGCTGGGTTTGCTTGTCTGATCAGCGTCCAAGGAGCGGCCGTCCCTGGGGACAAGCAGGAAAGTGGCCTTGCCCAGAGAACCCCGGCCTGCCCTGGTCCCAGGGCACACAGGACAAAGCCAGGGTCCTTCACAACCATAGGACCTGGACTTGTTCTCGTTGTTCCCTTAATTTGGCGAGGTCTGGGGGAACAGAAAAGGGGTGCTCTGTCCCCTTTTCTTTAAGGGCAGTACAGGAGGGTTGCAGGTTTGCTTCTGTCCCCCACACTCTGTGGTACACTCCAAGCTGGCTGGGGAAGTGGGGGAGACCTGCTCTTCATGGAGCACACATTTCAGATTCTCGGTGGTGAGTGACTGACAATAGTCCATCTCGGCCCAGAGAGGGCAAGCAAGTTGTCTAAGGCAACAGTGGGGGGCGGGTTTAGAATTGGTCCAAACAGGACAGAGGATGCCCCTGAGGCTCGTGCAGGGAAGCAAGCGTGAGAAACGCCTGAGTCTTGCTCTTCTGGTCTCTACTGCAGACCCAAACAGGGCCTGGAAGACAGGCCTGGAAAGTCCCCTCTGCACAACCTTCTCGCCCAGTCTCTGCAGGTTCGTAGACTCTGGCCTTTGCACCACTGGGGAGCATCCCTAGCTTGGGGCTGGCCTTCCTGTCCCTGCTGGCTCTCTCACAGTGGCTGGCACCCCATGTCACTACCCCCACTGGTGTGTGGAGCCGACCACCCTGCCACACTGCCAGCCCCACCTCTGCTACTCATCCCAGCCCTCAGTGGTCACCTCCTCCCCCTCCAAACCTAGGGTCACCAGGCACATGGGGTTTGGACCTGTAGCCCTTGTTGCTCTATCCCCAAGAGCCTGGCATCTGTCGGGTCCGTGGGTGAATGGGTGGGCCTCCTCCTCAGTCCTGAGTCCAGCCCTCTCTATGGAGGGGGGCCCCTGCCCGACCCATGGTCTACCTGCCCGTGGCCTAGGACAGACTCGCCTGTTTGTTTTATGTGTCCTTTAGGGGTCCTGTTCCCCCTCTCCCTGGAACAGGACCCATAAAGACAGGGACGGGATCCCCAGCATGTAGACCAGGGCCTTCCTCTTTTGGAAGAGAGCCCACCAATGTGTATTTTTCTTTTTGAGATTTTTTGTAGTTGTAGGTGGACAGAATGCCTGAATTTTATTTGTTTATTTTTATGTGGTGAGGATGGAACCCAGTGCCTCATGCATGCTGGGCAAGTGCTCTGCCACTCAGCCCCAGCCCTAGCCCCCAATATGTATTTTTAAAATTTTTTCCTTTGAAGTGATTCTAGACTTTTTTTTTTTTTTAATGCAACAGCAGTTTGCTGAGTCCTGTATCCCTCCTTCATCTTCCCCTGAGGTTGACATTCTACCTCTTCACAGGACAGGAACAGAACCAAGGCTTGAGCCTCAGAGCTCCACCCCATAGCCCCACTTGGATTGTGCATGTCACCCCACCAACGTCCTGTCCACGCACCAACCCAGGATCCCAGTGCCTCACTCTCCTAGTGTCTCCTTCATCCCCTCTGATCTGTGGCCATGCCTCTGTCTTCCCTTGTTCTCTGTGAACTTTGGACCATTCAGTTATTTTACCATAATTTGGTGCCTCCATTTGGGCTGGTCTGATATTTTCTCTTGGTTAAACTCTAGTTATACATTTTGGGCCTAGAACATCACTTAAGATACGCACCTCTCTCAGTGTCCTGAGGTTTCTGGGTCATCACAGGCGATGTTCACCTTGATCCCTGGGTTAGGGTATCATCCTCTGCATCTCCACTGGGAGCTTATTTCCTTCCTCAAATATTTTGGATTGAATAGATTCAACCGAAACCCACAGAAGGGCAGACATATTTGGTTATGTCCCAGAGAGTCCACCAGGAGGCAGCCTTCACTGACAAATCTTTGTGGGCAAAGTCCCAGAGTTTGCAAGCAGGAGATCCCAGAATGGTTCAGGGGAGCTGGCAGGGTCCACCAGGGGAGCTCTGGCTTGGGTAGACAGCCCCAGGGCACAGACTCCAGGTAGGACATTGGGGCCCGGTGTAGGGTGGCTTTGAAGAGCAATCTGGCTTGGCAAATTTATAGTGCATGGAAGATTGACCAGTGGCTGGGCTGTTGCTGGTGTGTGTGTGTGTGTGTGTGTGTGTGTGTGTGTGTGTAGGTTCAATGCTGCCGTTTTCAATACCTGGGTAGCTGGTTAGAAATGAAGAAGTCCTCTCTGTGATCCCCTCACACCACCCACCACCAGACACCTTGGAAAAGGCCTGTGTGTGGGCCCCCCAGGGACAGGAGGAGACCCTGGGTGTGCAACAACAACTCCTTGTGGCCTGGGCTTGGAAAGACCCCAAGGCAGAGGGGATACCAGTCCCATTGAAAATTAATCAAATTTTAATAAAATGAGACATTTTAAAACAACAATGTACACTGTAAACGGCCCTGAGGGAAATTTCCGGGGTGATGAGAATGTCCCTCTTTTGGTTGGGGCGACATTAACATTTGTCAAAGCCCAAGGAGGAACTTTACACTCAAAATGGGTTCATTTAAAATTTTTTACTTTTAGCTGTTGAAAGTATAGAACATCTGAAATTTGCCATCTTCACCTTTTTTTAAACGTTCAGTTCTGTAGTCTTAACTAGATTCACCATGTTTTGTAATTAGCCTCTAGAATTTTTTCCCCTTGCAAAACAGAAATTCCACATTCATCAAATATTAACTCCTTCCCCCTCTCCCATCCCTGGCAACTTCCATTCTACTTTCTGTGTGTGACTTGACCCTTGTAGGCGTCTTAGTCACATAAGTGGAATTCTACAGTATTTTGCCGGCTTCTTTCGCTGAGTCTAATGTCCTCAAGGTCCACCCACATTGTAACCTGAGTTAGAAGTTTCTTCCTTTTTAAGGCTGAGTAATATTACCTCTTGGTGGGATGATGCCGTGGAGACAGTTGGCAATGAAGCCCTCACGACGCTGAAGACCCCTTTGGTCCCCTCCAGGAAGATGGTGATGTACAAGAGCCATGCAGGCCTTCCGAGGATTCCACTCAGAGGGACAGGTCTTAGGGGCCTGAACTGGCCCGCCATTCTGGGACTTGAGATCAGGTGGGCTGTTCTTGCTTTCTTCCCTCCCAGGCAGAGAAGCTGCCGTGTCCCTGCACATCACAGGCATGAGGCCTGACAGGTCACGGTCCAGGGCTGGTGCCAAACTTGACCTGCAGGGAAATGCCTGGGCTAAGCCCTTGGGAGCTCATGAAGGCTCCTGGGCTGGGAGCCTTCCCTTTTCAAGTTCATTACTTTTCCATCCGACTGTGGACTTGCGCAGTGCTGGGGGGAGAAGGAGAACAGAATAGCACCCTGAGGTTGAGACCCCCAAAGAATCTCTGTGCTTTTGCAAGTGACTCTCATAGTTTCCAAAGAGGAAGAAAAACTACAAATACAGGCCAGAGCTTGCAAACGGGTGGCTGTTGGGCCCCACGGGGCCTGCTGCTGTGTGTGATGGGATGGGACTTCGCAATGTTTTCAACAGCTTGAATTAGTAGCCAACATTTCAAAATTAGGTAATCCATATTTTTTGAAGAGAACATGTGTCACTTTTTAAAAAAATGATTATTTCCACCTGGGAGCAGGTGGGTCTGCATTACCACCTGACAGTGATGAGTGGAGCCCAGTAGAGGCCACACCCCATCCCTCCTTAGTGAAAACACGAGTTGTCCAATTTGCCGCACTCCTTACCACTCCATAGTGCCTTGTGCTGGCCTTTAACTTATTCATTTATGTTATGAATGTGACCTCTAATATAGAGCTTCTTATCAAGTCACATAATTTTCAGAGCTCAAAGAGCCTTTAGTGACCTTCTAGCCCAAGGGTCAGTAATCTGCAGCCTGAGGTCTAATCCGGCCCCCCATTTATTTTGGTTGATAAAGTTTTATTGAAACATCGCCAGGCGCATTCTTTTAGGTATTGTCTGTGGCTGCTTTTCTGCCAGTAGCAGAGTTGAAAAGCCTAGAGTGTTCGCTGTCTTCCCCTTTACAAAAGAAATCTTTGCCGACACCTGCTCTGGTTCAGCCATCCAATCTCCTTTTTTGTTTTTTGTTATTGATGAGCAGAGATCCTGAGAGGAAGGGAGGATGTCGCCAAGGTCATCTGGGTGACCAGGTTGCTGCACTCAGTGCAGGGACTGGTCAGCACCTGCTGTCTCGCCTGACTAGTAGCCCTGGCCTCGAGAGCTGCCCCAAGGAGAGGAGCCCCAGCCTGGTCCCTGTCCAAGCGGCAGGTCCGGACCCCTGGCTCCCATCACCACTGACAGTGGGTCCTGCACGCCCTGCCTAGGCCCAGGCTGACCCACAAGGCCTGACATCAGTGACACCCCATCTATCGTGCTGTTGGGGCAGCCTGCAAGGCCTGTCTGGAATTCTGCCCTGGCCAGGATCAAAGTCTGGCCATGTAGAGGCCTGGGTTGGGGTTGGGGAAGAGGAGGGCTGGCTTGGCTCGGCCTGTGGCTTGACCTGACACCTCATGGTACAAAGTGTGACTCAGGGCCCAGGGGACCGGGAGCAGCATAAGAGCTCCACTCTGCAGCTCTGTCACTTTGGACGAGAATGTCATCTCCGAGCCTCAGTTTCACAAGAGTGAGAAGGGATTGCAGTACCCATCTCCCAGGGGGTCTGGGGGTGCATAAGCAGCTCAGAGGTGTAAAGCTGGATAGAATGACATGATCTGGGGTTGGCTTTGAACCCGCACAGGGGAAGTGAGTGTGGCAGGTGGCCTCAGAGGGGCCACAGACGCACAGGGGTCAGTTGCTACCTCAGGCGATGGAGGCCTTGGCTCTGCCTACTCTTCTCTCCACTTTTGTGGATGCTTGAAATTTCCCATAATAGTTAAATTTGAAAAATCCCACAATTTTGTAGAAATCTATGGGACAGATTTTTTTGTTTTGTTTTGTTTTTCCTGGTTTGCTTTTCCATTTTGGAAGAAGCTGTGTCTGATTTCAAACACAGCGCCTCACACGCTGCTGGGCCCTAAAGCATATGTTTAGCTTGGGGGAGACAATGGAATGGGCTGCGGCGTGTGTGTGTGAGAGAGAGAGAGAGAGAGAGAGAGCACACATCCCCCCCATTTTTAGTTGGTGCATTAAGTCATACATACTGATGGGATTTATTGTTACATATTCACAGATCAAAGGGAGATCAGTAGAGGAAAGGGACCAAGGGGTGGAAGGTAGGGTCCCATTCCTCTACTGATCTCCCTTTGATTTTCTTTCTTTCTTTCCTTTTTTTTTTTTTTTTTTTTTTTTTGATACCCAGGATTGACTCAGGGCCACTCAACCACTGAGCCATATCCCCAGCCCTATTTTGTATTGTATTTAGAGACAGGGTCTCACTGAATGGCTTAACGCCTTGCTTTTTTTTTTTTTTTTTTTGCTGAGGCTGGCTTTGAACTTGTGATCCTCCTGTCTCAGCCTCCTGAGTGGGAGCCACTGGGATTACAGGTGTGTGCCACCACACCCAGCTCCCTTTGATTTTCATGAGATCCACCCCCACCTTTCTTTTCCCTTTTCTTCTCTAGTTTCCATATATGAAAGAAAACATAGGACCCTTGACCTTCTGAGTTTGGTTGATTTCACTTAACATGAACACATTTTTCTTGAGGACCTATTATGTGCTCAACCGTGTGTGCCAGAGTATAAAATCAAAGAACTTGCTTATCCAAGGTTACCTTCTCATATTCCCTTACATATTGTCCTCCCTAAGCCTCCTCTGACTGTCCCTTTATGAGGTTAGAGGTAGAGGAGCTCATCCTTGATCCTTGGCCACCTTTCTGGGCCAGGTTCTTCAAGGCCACACTTGAGAATTCATCATTCTTCCATGGTATCGCTGGCTGTGCCCACCCCTCCAGCTAAGTCCAGGCCTGTATTTAAGCTTGACCTCTTTGTCTTGTGGCCCCTTTCTGTCACTTGTTGTAGGGACCTCTGATATAGGTTGTCAGCCTTAGTAAAAAAAAAAAAAAAAAAAAAAATACATGATATCCAGTTAAACTTAAATTTCAAATAACAAGTTATTTTTTAGTGGAAATATATCCCATGTCATACTATGGTACATATTTAAATAGTATTCAACATTTATCTGAAATTCAAATCAAACAAGATGTTGTATATTATATGTGGCCACCTTATTCAAGGGACATCTATTATTCATGCCCGCATGCATTCCTTCATATGAACACCCACCAGATGCCTGACCCTCGGTGGGGACTCTGAACTACCTTAGTTCCCGCCTTTAAGTACCTTCCTGAACTGTCAAAGAAATTAAAAATTGCCTTGTGTTTTATCAAAAGATTCAAGCAGAGTTTATCAGGAGCAGACAATAAACATAGCCCAGGGAGGAGGGAGCCATTGGAGGAGACGGGGCTGGAGGTGGTGCCATAGTCTGTGGCCACGCCGTGCCTGGTGAGGTGTGTGGCATTTCCAGATCATTTCCCATGCTTCACATTCAAGTTGTGGCTTGAGATTAACTAGAGTTTCCTGAAATCAAACTCCAGCAGCTTTTCTTAGTCACTCACAGACTTACCCAGTATCTATGGAAAGCCACCATGTCTGGGGTACTGAGGCTACAGATGAGGTTCCTGTCCTCAGGGCGTGGATGGGGAAAGACGTAATAAACAAGTATATAGATGAGTGTTACACAGGAAATAAAACAAGGCATTGTGGTGGAGAGACAGGGGTGCTGGTGAGTGTTAGATTCTGGGGTGTAGGTCCATAACAATATCAACCACTAAATGCATGGATTGCACCTACTATATACTGGGCAGTGAGTTAAATGCTTCTTATATACCAACTTGTAATTCTCACGCCAACCTGAACAGTTTGACACCATTGTTATCCCATTTGATGAATGAACAGGCTGAGATGCAGAAAAGTGACATTATTTGCCCTCTATGCCTCAGTTTCCTTATCTTTAAAAGGGAGATATTAGACCACAGTGAGGATGGAAGCAGTTTGTAAACTATGAAGCGTCTCGTGCATTGTTGTTATCTAGAAGCGACTTCTCTGCCTTGGCACCAACCACATCTTACCTTTCCTAACAACTGGGTGAGCAGTTGGGAATCTTGGTTTCCTGCTCTTCCATATTGGACCATGAACTCCCCAAGGTGAGATTCACACTGCTTACCTGTCAGTCTCTCGGAGTCTGGATGAACCCCAGGAATGTTGCAGCAGTTCAGTTAACACTGTCTCCTTTCTCAACTTTCAATCACAGAGAATTTCTTCCCCAAGGAAACATCTCTAGGAACCTATCAAGCTATCTTTATTATTGGACCTGTTGTCTCCACCCCTGTCTTAGTCTGTTTTCTATTGCTAATGATACATACCACAGATTGGTATGCCTTACAGAAAAGAGGTCTATTTGGCCTCAGAGATCTGATCCAAGGTCTAAGGGCCAAGTCTAGGGAGGGACTTGTTGCTGGCAGAATCCTGAGGTGGTGCACAGGACATGGCAAGAGACAGGGATCCCGTGAGAGGCTTAGCCAAACTGGCCATTGAAGTACCCACGACTGAGATAACTCACTAACCCATTAATCCTTTAATCTATTTATCATATTGACTGATCCATTCATGAAAGCATATTCTAATTACCTCTTCAAGGTCCCACTTCATCTCATCTCTTAATATCTCATAATGGGGACCAAATTTCAAAATGAATTTTGGAGGGGACACACCATAAGGAGACCATTGCAACCCCCATCTCCTGTGAAACTAGAGAACCTAAATGGAAGTCAGACTCACTTAGTACCTAAGGCTTGGGATGCTCTTGACCCTGTTCCCCATCCTTTTAGACCTGTCCATCAGCCCAAGGCCAGGCAGTTCTGGGGGCACACTTGGGCATTAGTGAACTTTGACTTTTTTTGTTGCTCTTCTGGCAACACTGAGGGCTACCATACCCAAACCTGATACTTACAAAATACAGAACAATTATGAATCATATATAAAAACTCTTCTTTTAGACTAAGGTCTTATCTTTCTTTGTGCCATGATATCTAGGTTAGTCTGTGGAAGTCTCAGAATTTCTTCTTAGAGCAATGGTCTTCATGTTTTAAATCAGATTTTAAAAGGAATGGATAACTGTATTTTAACATAACATCAATATCAAAAACAAATCTCTGATATAGTAATATATGAGCCTTAAAATTTATGCATGAAACAAGATTTAGAAGCAGAGTTAAGAACGACTAAAGTTTGAAGTAGGACAGAAGAGCAAATTAGTGAACTATAAGATAAATACAAAGAAATATCCAGAATGCTACCCAAGAGGGCTGAGGTATATAGCTCGGTGGTAGAGCACTTGATAGCATGCACAAGGCCCTGTGTTTCATTTTTAGCACTGAGAGAGAGAAAGCAAGGGGGAGAGAAAGAACATAAAAGGAGATTAAGGGGCCTTGAAGATAGAATAAGTTCTGACGCATATATAAGGAATTTTAGCAGGAAAGAACAAAAGAAATTGGACAGCGCCATTATTCAAAGAATGTTTATCCTAGTGAATGAAAGACATAAATCTTCAGATCCAAGATATGCAACTATCGCCAAGCAGGATAAATATAAACAAATTCAGGTTATCATACAACTGCAGAACATAAAAGTTGAAGAAATTGAAAGCAACTGAAAAGCTCTTAATAAATGGAAAGAGAAGGATTATCAACAAAGACTTCTCAGCAGCCACAATAGAAGATAAAAGTAATGATCTATCTGCTGAGAAAACAGTAGCTGATGACCTAGAATTCTATACCCAGTGAAACTATCACCCAAGAATAAGGGATAAAATAGATGCTTTCAAATAAGAGAAAAGCTTCTTATCATCAACAGAGAAGCTGAAATAACTACTAATGCATGTACTTTAGGAAGAAAGTCATCAAATCCCAGATGAAGAAGCAAAATATGGTTAAAAATAACAAAAAGAAGTTGGTATATATATAAATACATGTAAATGCACTAGTTGAATAAAACAACAGCAATGAGTGTTTTTGAAGATATGAACTATGTAGAAGTTTCCTGTGCTGTCACAGGAAAATCTAAATAAGAGTTCTAAGTTTCATATTACTAGAGAGGAAGGCATAGACATGGATTTGTATGGATTGAACTCAATGATCCACAATTAACTTGAAGTCAAAGAAACATATTAAAATTTCCAGTATAGACACTAATATAACAGGACCACAATGTAGCTTCTGACCCCCCAGAAAGTCAAAGGATGAAAAAAAGGAAACTTAGCTAACTGGGTATAAAGCACAAAAGGTTAAAGTATGATAAATATTGCCAAAATAAGATTTTAGGAACGATCCCAATAGGTCAGTAGTCACAGGACATCTAAACATGTCAGTCATGTCAATAAAAGCACTGTTTTATTGGATTAAAAGCAAAAATAAAAATAGTCACTTGCTATACATTGTTTATCAAAGAAACAGCTTAGATGCTAAGGGCACAGGAAGATTTGACGTACAAGCAGGAAAAAGTAGAAGCCGGGAAAATATGGAGAGTCAGCTTGGATTGCTTTATTATTTTCAGGCAGAGCACCGTCAGAAATAAAGAGCCTTACACCATGATGTTAAAAGATGTAATTCCCAGGGGAGCTCGAATCGTTTTTAAACTTGTGTGCACTTAACATATCCCCAAGCCCACCATTACAGGGGAAGGTTTTAACATCTCTCTCTTTAGTCGTTGAGAGATGAAACACACACAAAAAAGTAAGGAAGATGCAGGTGGTGGGGGGGACTGGAGAAGCCCAATTAACAGCCAAGATCTAATGGACGTGCATAGAACCTACAATTAGAGACGACACATCCTCTTCAAGCATTTACAAAAAAAAATAAATAACAATAATCACATCTCTGAGCCACTGAGCGGGCCTCCCCAGTTACCAAGAGACTGTGGCAAGAGGGAGAGCAGAGGACATGGGGAACTTGGCAGCCTGACAGTGGCTGCCATCCCTTTAACCCCCAATGCTGAGCTGTTTGCTTCTGGACAGAAGCCGCTGCTCATAGCTGACATCCTGGAATGTGACCCAGGCCTGGGGCCCTTCTGAGGCCCCTCAGACAGGCTGGTGGGTGACTTTATCTCCCCTGGACCAGGCAGCCAATAGAGAACAGAGAGACCAGGGACCCTCCCCAGGGCTGTCAATCTTCCTCTCCCTGACAGGCTCATGGGTGGGGGGACCCAGAGAGTCCTGCTGGGCAGGACAGCTTGGCCACCCAACCTGAGCCTCAGTGCTCTGACAGGTAAATGACCCACCCACGGGGCCCCCAGCAGCGCGCAGAGGACCACGAGAGCCATGGGACCTAGAGCATGGGAGCAGGGGGTGCCAATGACACCCGGGGCCCAAAATCTGCTTTTTGTTCACTTTCAAAAGATTCTAATTTATTTTTTAGAGCATGTTAAGGTTCACAGTAAAATTGAGAGGAGGGTACAGAGATTTCCCATTCTGCCCCCGACTGTCTGTTACCATGGTGGACCTGCCCTGACCTGTTCTCATCCCCCATAGTTCACACTGGACTTGTTCATTCCACGGTTTGGATAAATGTATCCCACTCTTGTGGGATCATACAGAGAAGTTTCATTTATTTTTTTAATGGTGAATCATCTTGCACTCTCTGGATGGGCACAGTTAATAAACTGCCCACTGAGGGGCAGTTTGGTTGCTTCCAGGTTTGGTAGTTATGAACACAGCTGCTATAATCACCCATGTGTGGGCTAGTATGTGGAGAGATGTTTTCAACTCCTTTGGATAAATAGCAAGAGGTGCAATTGCTGGGTCATATGGGAAGAGTGTGCTGAGTTTTGTAAGAACCATCAAACGGTCTTCCCAAGAGAGCCCGCCATCTTGGATTCCCACCCACAATGAGGAGAGTTCCTGTTGCTCCACATCCTTATCAGCACTTGGGTTGTCCAATCTAAGAGTGTGGCCATCTGCCACCATGGAACTCTGAACTGCTCTGGTGCTGGATACCCTTAACTGTCCACGCCCCATGTGATGGAGAACAAGGACTTGGGGCTACTTCCCCCAACTTCCCCCTCTGTCAGCAGGAAGCACCTTGCAGCTGTTGTCACTCATTTTCCCATTTCAATGTAGAAACTGACAGTGGGGAAATGTAACAGTGTTGCCAAAAGTTCGGTCCTTGTCCCGGATGCCAATCCAATAACAAGGACACTGTTGGGAGAAAAAAGAGAAAAAAGAAAGTTTATTACTTTGCTAGCAAAGAAGAAACACAGGGAACTCCTGTCCTGTGATGCTGCCCCTTGTCAGGAACAGGGGGCTTTTAAAGAGGTGACTACATTCCACGTATTCTCTGTGGGAGCTGAAATTCCCTTGTTAATTTGGGAGATAGTCATTTCTGAGGGCTTCCTGTACCATCCCCAAAGTCTAGGTGACCTCATTCCTATGGTGGGTGGGTCCTCAGGGGCAGACCACTCTGCCTAGGATGGGGAAGAAAAGTAATCCTGTTTCCCCTGAGATTAGGGAGGGGGTGAGATTAGGGAGGAGCAGGGAGAGAGGGAGAGGAAAGAAACATGAGTTCATTTTAAAAATCAGTCGCAGTGGCCGAGCAGCAAGGGCTATATTCAAAGCAGACCACTGTCCCATTCCCCACAGTCAATTGCTGCATTCCATGTCCATGGAGTACCTTTCTTCCCCATCCTAGGCACAGTTATCTGACCCCAGCACCCACCCACCAAAGGAACGAAGTCACCCAGACTTTGGATGGTACCAGCAGATCTCAGAAATGACTATCAAAGTAACAAGCAAATTACAACTGCAACCAAGAACAGGTGGAATGCAGCCTCTGAGTCACCTCGATAAGAGCCCCCTGTCCCTGCTGATGGGCAGAATCACAGCCTCTGGAACGGGAGTCCCCTGTGTCTTTCCTTTGCTAGCAAAGCAATAAAAGATCAGTGATTTCAACAAACTGCCCGATTCCCACCTCTCAGAAGGCAGAGAATCCCCTGCCAGTCCACATCAGGGTTCTGTAGGCTCCTCCCCCTTGACTGGCGGCTCTCAGTCTTCAGAGAGCATCAGAATCACCTGCGGAGAAGTCAAACAGATTGCTGGGGGCCACCCCAGAGCTGCAGAGTCTGCCTGTCCCCTGGTGGTAACGCTATTGCTCAGGATGGTGCTTCTCTGAGATGCTCTGCACCAGAGACGCAGATGAACAGTGTAGCTCCCACGGCGCCTCTCTCTGGAGACTTCTCCAGGTAGGTTGAATCCCACCACCTGGTGCGCGTCCTTGGAATCAGCCTCTCACCCCACAAGGTTGAAACAACCTGTTTCAATGTCAACCTGCCCCATCTAGGAGTCGAGGGGAGTCCTCACCCCGGTGAGAGTGTCCCAGCCCCACACTCGAATGCTAGATTAGGGGTGTGCTTCATCCACTTCCCGTGACTCAGGGGCAGGTGTCGAATCATGTCTGGCTGCCACAGCCAGGGTCCACCTCTGATGGTGATGATGGCAGGGGCCACCTGAGCCCCTCGAGACTGATTTGGGCAACTGTGTTTCGAGGATCCTCTTGCAGAAGTTGAGTCTGAGAACGGGGTGGGGGGGTGTGAATGACTGGGAGCAAGACTTGGCCCCTGAGCTTCCCTGGCCACGGGGAGTTGCCACTGGGAAGCTTTGTAGAGGTCACGTTCAGTATTCCAACTCAACCCCAAGAAGGTTTAATTTTTCATTGCTGTAAAAATGGGATCTCCGTGGGGACAGGGAATGTCAACATACCTCATCCCTATGGCATGCTTTGAAGAGCACTCAAATATCTACTTGTTTCAAATTTCTGCCGTTCCATATTCACTCCTCTGTGCTTATCTTGGGGAGTTGGTTGGGGAGATTCGCAGGAGCTGTGGGCGCAGGACACTTCCAGTTTCCCTAGTCTGGTTGGATGCTTACACAAGGCTAGAAGCTTCTCCAGGACTGCGTCTCATTTGCCCTTAGATACTTAAGGTTTGGCATGATCCTAGCACATAATAGCTGTTCAACAAATGCTTGTTGAATGGATTAATGGATTCTTGGGCACTGACGGCACGAACGTGGCATGAAGCTGACCTGGGCGTGCTGTAGATCTGTTTGTCACTCTGTAAGGAAAGGCAAGTCATTTTCCCTCCAGGTCTCCACTCCAGGAGAGTGCACATGGAGGGTCTCGTCTCTCTTCTCCTCTGCCTCTGCCTACCATGTTCTCGTTTCCTTGTTTATTTCATTTCCAAATACCCAGCCTCCTTTACCCAAGGCCTTTGCCCTTGAGATTCCTGCTGTTGGTATGGGTTCCATCCCGTTTCCACCAAGAATATTTTAGCTTCTTTTAAGTCCTCTTGGTCATCTCAGAGGCAATCTCTGGAGAGACCTCCTAAAGGAAAATTATTCCCTGTCTGAATAATTATTGAACGGTGAAGGGTGCATCTTTTTCAGCTTCCTTTCTCGTCCTCGTTTCCCCGTCGGTCGTCTGTGAGTTCCTGGAGAGCGGGGACAGGGCGAATCATGGACACTTAGAGCCACACTAGGTGCCCAGTAAATAACTCATTGGCTCGCCCGGGGGGTTGGAGCTGAGGACGTGTACTTCCGCCGACGGCCAGCAGGTGTCGCCACAGACCGGGAAGAGGCGAACGGAGGCCTCACCTGGTGGCGGACTCACCTGGCGGCAGCTGCACCCATCGCCCCGCCCCCCGCGGAAGCCAAGAGCTCCGGCGCTGGCGTCACCTGTGCAGTTGGGAAAGCAGCGCCCGGAGCCACGGGAGCGCAGATGAAAGCCGGGCGGCGGGTGTGGCCGCCTGCAGCGCCAGGTGGGAGCCTGAGCCCTGCCCCCAGGGCTGCGTGCGGAATCAGTTTTGGCGCGGGAAGTGGCCTCCAGGAACCACGCTGGGGCCTTGGTCTGCAAGTCCCTTCTCTCTCTGGGGCCCTGAGTTCTTGGTATCCATTAACCCCTCTGGGAGGCTTTTATGTGGGCCCAGAGTAATAGTAACTTTCACTCATTGAACAGTTTATGATATGCATTTAGTATTTGAGCCTCATGGTAACTCATTGAGGTTTTCTTACCTCTTTTTAACAGAAGCATGGAGAGAGGATCAGAGAGGGGAGGTCATATACTCAGGATCACACAGCACCCAGCTAGCAAGTTGCAGAGTGGGGATCTGAACCCGGGACTGCCTCCAGAAGCTGAGCTCATAGCCTGTGTGCCCTGCTGCTTGATCGCTAAGTTCTGACTGTAAATGTCATTTCTAATTTTCCTTTTCTTTCTAAAAAATGTTAGTAGGATACATGTAACACAGAGATGATCACCTTAGCATTTTAGAGTGTCTAGGTTGGTGGTGTTCAGCTCGTTTGGTGATGTGCGACCCTCTGAGCCATCCACAAAAGGAAACCCTGTATCCATTCTCCCCTTCCCCAGCCCCTAGCAACCACTAAATCTACTTCCGGTCTCCATGGATCTGCCTATTCTGAATACTTAAGTTTTGGCTTACTAGCTTCATTCTGTCCCAGGCTGTCACATCCTAGGAGGCCAGAAAATTGGTTCCTCCAATTTGCCGCCTGTTGGAATCACCTGGAAATCTTATGAGGGGGTGGTGCTGATACCTGGCTCCCCACCACCACCACCACCCTGCCCCAGGAACTGCGATTTAATCAGCCTGTGATTGGACCAGGGTTTCAAGACTTTTAGAAACTTCCCAGTTTATTTCTAATGCACAGCAACACCTAGGAGCCACCACCTTAGAGTCCTGTGGCTCACAGAGCTCTATGCACCCCCTTTTACAAATGGGTAAGCTGAGTCCCAGAGAGGGAAAGGGACTGTCCAGGTCACCCAGAACGTTTGTGGCGGAGCCAAGACAGGTCTAGCATTCTTGTGTGTTTCTACTATTTTTGATTGAAAAGTCATAAGGTCGACATTTGTGGGGGGCATAGTATTCTTGGGCCCCACTGACCCTGAAGGTATTGGAGCCAGTGCCTGGGTGGGCACTTGTTTTACAGCAACATAGCTGCCCTGGTGATTGCTCTGTGTGGCCTTCGCAATGAACTGGCTGCCCAAAGGGCCATGAGTTCTTTGCGATGGGGACTGGGATGCTGTTCTCTGTGTCTGGCATTCAGCACAGACCCTTCCATTTAATGGAAATCTTTTCACTGTGGAAAAATTGGTCAGGATCATGATGTCCTCTCTGCCTTTGCCCAGCCTGGGCTCATTGCATGGAAGGTGCCTGCCTTTCCCACTGTCTCCCAATCCTGCCCACTCTTCAAGGCCTGGGGCATGGAGACCCACTCCATCTGGACAGTCAGGAGCAAGTGAGGACTCCACTCTTTAGAAAGGGGTGTGTGTGTGTGTGTGTGTGTGTGTGTGTGTGTGTGTTGTCTGCAGGACTTGACTACATTGTTCTTTGGGGACTGGGGCTGTGTCTTCTGCACCTCCTACAGTGTCAGGATGGGGCTGGCCACATGATAGGCATCTGATTACCTAAGGCCCTCATTGACCTTCACTGTTGACCTGGGGGAAGGGGACAGGGATTCTCTGTGCCCTGTGTGTGCATCCTAGAGGAGAAAAACACAGTGAGCACTGCCACCCCCTCTTCTTGGTTCTTGCTAAGAAACTCATTGTTTAGGGGAGGCAAGGGGCCACCCTAGTCTCTAGGATGAGTGGCCTCAGCTCCAGGGGTGAGTTAAAGTCATGGTAGACTCAGTTCATTGACTGGCAGGTGGCCATATGACCCAGTGCTGGCTGGGACTCAAACAGCTCTGCTGAGGGATTCTGGGAGATATCCCACCTCCCCTCTCCCCACTGCTCTTGGAGGCTGACAGTTGAGGGTGGCCCTGAACCCATGAATTGAGGTTAGAGAATAGCATCCATGTGAATCCAGAACTCTGAGATCAGATCCCTTAGGTGCCAAATAGCCTGGATGGCTGCTCCAGACTTGTTCTGGAAGAAAATCAAACCTCACTGTTTAAGGCAGCCATGAGCAGTGTGTTACTTGCAGCCAGACACATTCCCAACCCTCCTTCTTTCCCCTTACAGACAAGGAAGGCCAGAGGCCCTGGTTTATTTCACACCATTCTTGCACTGAGTCTTTGACTCCAAGGAACTGGAGGTACCTGATGATGTCTCCCTCTAAGGTTGTCACCACCAGTAACAATGACATTGGTAAAGGCTAACATTTTAACACCTCTGGGCTGGTTCTTTGTGAGGATTATTGGATCTGAGGCTCACGCCATCCCGTGGATTGTCGCCGTTGAGGAAGTCACGTTGTTGCGGGGCAGGTTGGCCATGGGGTGGATGGGAGATGGCTCCTGTTTCTTGCAGCTGGAGAGCCCTGTCCTTTGCAGTGTTCTCCCCTGACCTCTGGCCTCTCTGGCTCATCTCATGATTTTTTTCCCCAGGGTGCTTTTCTTGCTTGTGGGAGGTGCTCTTCGGGTGTCTCTGAGCACTGTCTTTCCTGCTATGATTCACCTTGGCTGTCTTCTGTCCCTAGACATTCATCAACAGATAACATGCTGGGCACTCCCTGGCTTCTAACACTGTGTGTGTGTGTGTGTGTGTGTGTGTGTGTGTGTGTGTGTGTGTGGTGCTGGAGGAGGAAATGGACCTTGTCTTCAGTAAAAATACAGCCTACAGATGTTCCCATCAACAGTGGGCTGAATATATGATGACAGTCCCATGAGATTATACTGCCTAGTGACGTGGCAGCTGTCTTAGTTTGTCCAAGTGTTTGCTATCTGACATGTTCTGTGCAACAACCAAATCATCTAATCACCTAACCCCACCTAACAATGCATTTCTCAGAACGTGTCCCCATCAGCAAGGGACACATGACTGTGCCAGCCACTGCTTATCAGGGGCTCGGTGAGTTGCCAGCCCTGTGCCCTGTGCATCTTCTGGTGGTCCTTGCTTAAGGCCTGCAGTAGCCCTGAGAAGTGTTCTGAGAGGTCACGACTGGGCTCTTTAAGGCCAACTGTTTTGCCTCAAGGTACCCAAAGGAGCTCTGGACTGGATCTGGCCAGCTGGAGCCTGAGTCTTAGCCTGGAGCAGAGGATGGGCCTTGCCAGTAGTCCATCTGTGCTGGATCAGGGTGGGGGTTCCTTCCTCCTTAAGGGAAGCCTGTGTGGGACAGGGACACCTGAGGTGAGTCTTGAAAGAGGAACAGAACTCCCCCAGGAAGGGAAGGGGCGGGGAGCAGTGGCGTTTAAGGAGGGAGGAAGGGCTTGGGAAGATGCCTGGGACCCGGCTAGGTGAGACTTCTTTGGGGTTGGGGTTGTAATTAGAAGACCCAACCAGCTGGTCCCTGTGCACCTTTTAGCTGGGACTCTTTTTATTAAGAATGATGTTGCTATGAATGGAATTGTGTTCGCCTCAAAAATCCACCTACAGCAGCCCATAGGCCACTCCAATGTGTCGTCCTTGGAGATGAAGTCTCTGGAGGTGGGCAGGGCTCCATGAGGCGTGAGTGGGAAGATCTTCTTGCTCTCTCTGTACACATATGGAGAGGAGAACGCGGTGAGGAGGGGGCCGTCCGCCAGCCAGGCAAGAGATCTCAGAGAAACCAGCCCCGCCGACCCTCCATCACGACCTTGCAGCTTCCAGGACTGGGAGACCATGATCGAGTGCTCCCTGCATGAGGTGCGCAGTCCGTGGTGTTCCACTGCAGCCACGGAGCCGACTCAGGCGAGGGGCACGGGTCCTGAGATGCCATCGGCCTCTGAAGTCTGCCCGGGTCAGCACCGTTCTATAAGCCCCCCTCTGAGGCAGAACCTCTGTGCGGGCAGCTTAGATGCAGCCATGAGTGTCGGCTCCATTTTCCAGCTGGGGACACGCAGCCTCTGGGGTTCAGCACTGGCTCGGGTGACAGGTGTGTCATGGAAGGAAGGGAGTCTGCCTCTCTGGCTTCCATCCGGAAACATGGCTTCCCTCACCCCCTGGTGTGTGCAGGAACAAGGGACAACTGGGATTTTTGTGGTGGCTGGTTTCTGTGGGGCACATTCTCCCGTCACGGCCCCTTCCAGCTACCGACGGATCAACGACTGACTCCCCAAAGCCCCGCGAGCCAGCCATCAGCTCCCGCTCAGCTCCATCCTGGACAGCTCCAAGAGGGGAGGGCAGGCCAGCCAGACAGGTGACCATGACAGCAAGAGGACCCTCCCCGTCTGCAGGAGGACCGTGGGTGTAGTACTGGGCACTTCCTAAAGGACTCGGCTTGGCTCTCTGTACTCCTGGGTTCTGCAGCCGCAGACTCAACCAACTGCAACTTGAAAATATTCAGGAGAAAACACTGCGTCTGCATCGAACATGAAGGGACAGACTTTTTAATTTTTTTTCCCATCATTATTTCCTGAACAAGACCCAGCAATAGCTATGGGACGTTGTCAATGGATATCCTAAGTCTTCAAGAGGCGATCGATGTCGAGTCTATGGGAGGACGTGGGCAGTTCTGTGCAAATCCTGTGCCATTTGACACAAGGCACCTGCTGGTTTTGGTGTCTGTGGGGATCCTGAAGCAAATCCCCCACAGATACCAAGGGACGGCTCTGTCATGTCACACGTTGTCCCTCTGAGACTCCACGGAGCCCATCTGTGAAATGGGTCCAGCCTTATCAGTCTTCCTTTGCACCTCAGAGGGCCGAGCACCACAGGCCCGGCAGGTGGGTCCCTGTGGGAGTTAGGCCGGCTGCTTGGAGCGGGGCTCCTCCACTCTTCCTCTTCCCTTCCTCTCTAGGCTGAAAGCTTTCACGGTGATTGCCTCCTCTCCAGAGGGATCTTGTTACAGGTCGGACAGGAGGGCGGCCTCCGGATCTCCTGCCTGAGATAAGAAGGCTGCCTCTCTCTAATCTCCCAGCTTAGCAGCTGCATTTTAATATTTCAGAACTGGTTTGCAGGCTCAGGGCCAGGTGGAGAGGAGTGGTAGACGGGCCTGGCCTACTTAGGTTCTGAACACATACATTTATCTTTGAAAGGACCTTCCTGCTCTCAAGCCTGTGGACCCTCGGTCCTGAGTTCTTTCTTTAGGGTGGGTTTCAGGACTCTGTGACAAGAGTTTGCATTTAGGGAGAAACCTAGCTGGTCAGGGGTTGCCTGCTGTCAACAGCATCAAGTCTCAGGCCGGCCAGTGGCTGTCCTGGTTCCTAACCCAATGCAGGGACAGATTGAGGCCCAAATCACTGTCTCTCTTCCTTTTTCCTGAGCTGGTGTACTCCTGAAAGGTCTCACTGGGAATAAACAGGAGGGCAATCAACACTAAGTGAGCAGCTACCAAATGCACGCCAAGTTCCTAGACTGGCCATCTGGCTGAGCTGGACTTGAAGTGTGCCTTTGTTCCTTAAGTGCCTTGTGTTCTTGGACAACTCACTTTGCTACTCTGGGCTTCAGTTTTCTCCCCTGTCGAGTGGTAGACAGAGTGTCTACTTCACATGGCTGTTTTGGGACCTTAACGGGTTTGTAAAATGCCCGGTAGGATGTGAGCTTCATTTTGCTTCTTAATAAATTAATTCAAGAAATACATATTCATTATAACATTCTTTGACTGGAACCTGTAACCTCTGTATTTTTCTGCAGGGAGAAGGCAGTGAAAGTAGTCAGAGATTATAGGATTGGTTCCTGAGTTCTTGTAGCTTTGCCCAGAACAGTCAAGACTCTGAAAGATCAATGCGGGTGTTGATCCCGGTGTTTCCCACATTCATGGGGAAAGTCAGTTTTTGGCCAATGATCTGATGAAAATAATCGGCCAGAATCCACTGGATGAGTTTTAAGTCAAGCTACACCACATAGGAATTCCTCCAAATGACAAGTCCCTATTAAGACAATTACATGCAACATAATATCACAAAATAGATGTTTCTTTTGCATTTGAAAATATGATTGTACACTTTTGTTTCTTACCAATATAATGTTGCCACCTCTTTAGGGAGAAAGATGATCTTTGATTCTGACCTATTTTCAGTCTCATTTTTCCTTTGACAGGTAAAATTTCCTTTCTCTTATAAAGTGATGATGATGATGCTTTTACATTTTTTGAAATTAATTTTGAATAGGCAACACTTGGCTTGGAGATGGTCCGACGGCTTAGACAAGGGGTACATGGTTAAGAGTGAGTGCTCTGCTCAGCACCACTTGGGAAGGAGGCAGATAGTTATTGCCATTTTCCCAGAGAAAGGCCCCAGAAAGACCCCCACTGGGGTCCCTCAGTGAAAGAGCTGTCTTGCTACCTTACTGGCCTCTGTGAATCCCACATGTTAAAAATTCCTCCTAAACATATTGAACTTGCCAATTTGTTTTGGGGTGTATCATCCTTAAAAGTGATGGGTAAAGCTCAAAACTAACAGATCCAAAGAAAAATGGAATTCAAAGGATTCAGAGAGTCTAAGAGATAGAAGAAAATTTCTATAAACATCAGAATGAAAATCATGAAATCTTTAAAAATCATGAAACAAGAACTGGAAGCAATAAAAGGAACCCTTGGAACAATGAAGAGCTCTTGGAAATACATACAGGTGCCTCATGTCCAAGGAGAAACTATCCAATAGAAGAATTGGAAGAGAAAAATGAGAAAAAGGTTCTAGAAAGTACAGTTAAAATGTAAAGGGAGAGAGAGAAAAAATAGGAATAAAAGAATGCTAGATAATTAATCCAGTCAGTTCAACATCTGACTTATAAAGTTTCTAGCAAGAAAGAAGAGGGAGGAAAAATGGAGAGTTGGCAGTTAGCAAAGAAATAATAGAATAAAATAAAGGAATTGAAACACATTCCTCCTGATGTGAAAGGCCTACCCAGTTCTTAGCATAAGGAAAGAAGGAAAACTCACACCTCGGCACACCCTCAAGAAATGTTGAAAGCCTGAGTTCTAACAAAATTTCTTCTTCCAGGTGATTCTACTACACAGTCAGACTTGAGAACCACTGCTCAAATCCAACTACATCATGCCTCCCCAGAAGCTGTGCATGGATGCACTCTTCACACGCCATTTCCAAAATTTAGGGTTTCGTTTTGCTAATGTGAGTTCCTCTCATGCCCTGCACCACCCCCATCATAACACTTATCACAACTGTATGGGGTCGTCAGGTTTCTTCTCTGTACCCCTCACTCCATGTTTAGGTTCCTTGCTGACTCATCATGGCGACTGCAGCCCAGGGACTAGCACATAGCAGGAGCGACACACAGAATATGACATGACTCTGAAATACCCCAAAGTAGCATTTCCCCAGATGTGGCCCGACACTCCAGGTCATTTTAGAAGATCGTGTTATTTCAATAAAGTGATTACATTAGTTTAAGGGGTATTCAAAAAATATAGCCAAATTAAGGTTCTCTCTTTTCTAAACAAAGTTCAAGTCTTAGATGAAAGAATATTGCTACGTAAATAGTCAGAGATGTACAGGTTTAACGTCCCTAATGTTGTACGTGGATTCTTGACACTTAGGAAATGCTGCGGGAAGGGTGTCAGTGGTTAATGACTAGATGGTCTTCAGCAGATGTCTGTGAAATCGTCAAACACTGTTGCTTTAATTTCAGGACCAAATCCAGGCACCACTGACACCTCAGAAGTCTAAGCTTCCCACACACTTACCTTCATAGGATTCCCCTTGTGCCCGCCTTCTCACACCCCCTAATCAGATTCGAGATTCCACATCTCTCTGAGCACTGTGCCCTGTGGAGCTCAAGACCCACGATCAACACACTTCTCTCCACCACAAACACCTCCTTGGAAACATACCCTCAGATTCTGCTCCCTGGGAGGAACCTCCCCCTACAGTCTTCTCTCTAGAGAACATCCCCCCCCCCCCCAGGGAACTGCACACCTGGAGATGGAGAAATGTCTTCTTCCTTGCTCCCCATGGACACTTTGAAATTATCCTTACTCCTTTATTCTTAAAAAAAAAAAAAAATCCCAGCTAATTTGAAGGACTTTTCAATAAACTCCTGCGTGGTGTAGCATTGAATCTCTGGCTCCTTTTCTCTCTCTTATCATCGCCTTAGTGGCTTCAACAATGACACTGAAGATGTGTCCAACATCCTGTCCATTCAGTTCCTGGACCTTCTGGATTCTACTATTTTTTTCTTGCTGCACCTCAACTATATATATATATATATATATATATATATATATATATATATATATACACACACACACACACACACACACACACACACACATACACACACACACACACATATAGTCATCATTTAAGACTTAAATATCACATTCTGGGAGAGGCTTTGTCCCCAGCTAAGATCACCGAGACAGTTGTTTTCCTCAGTCTGGCCATGTCTTACCCCATTCCTAGCAGCAACGGGCACACGAATGGTCTAATCTATTAACTTGCAAGTCTACTGCTTGTTGCTTTAGCTACCTGAAAGCAGAGTCTGAGATGGAAAGGTTCCTCGGGTGATCAATCAAGGAAGTGCTCTCAGGTCCAGCAAGGTGAGGGAAACGGGTAGGGCAGGGAGAAAAGCTAAGCAGGAATAGGATCTCAGCTTTAGACAACTAGACCAACGGGACAGAATCCAGAATCTGGAAAGAGATTCATACACATGTGATTGTCAGCAAAGGCACTGACTCCACGAAGAAGGGAAAGTCTTCTCAACCCTTAGCCCTGGACCAACTAGATGCGAGTTGGAAGATACTAAAAGATACTTGCTGTACACATAAAAATCTGAAAAGGCATAGACCTCAATGTGAGTTTAACTAAAAGACCTCTAGAAGAGGGGCTGGGGTTGTAGCTCAGTGGTGGAGCGCTTGCCTAGCACGTGTGGGGCTCTGGGTTTGATCCTCAGCACCACCTATAAATAAATAATAAATAGATAAAGAAAGGTTTTGTGTCCATCTTCAGCTAAAAAAAAAAAAAAAAGACCTAAACAAACAAACAACCTCTGGAAGAAAATATTGGAGGCTATTTTAGCAATTTTGAGAGTAAGCAAATGATTTTTTTAGAAAAGACCCAAAGTACACTAACTACAAAAGACATAAAAAAGACAAATCACACTTCATCAAAATTAAAAAAAAAAAAAGAAAATCCTGTTCACTAAAAGACCCCCTTAAGAAAATGAAAAGACAATTTAATCAGAAGTACCCTCAACACATATGTCATGGGAATTGCACCTGGAAAATATCCAACAACACCTTCACAAATCAATAAGATAACTTGATGAGCAGGCAGAGATGAGAATGGATTCCTTTGGAAGAAGACAGTCTTGCGAGACCTGTAAGCACGTGAAAAAGTGCTCAATACCATTCCTCATGAGGGAAGTGCAAAAAAACACCATAATAAGATATCAGTTCACACCAAACCAAATGGGCCAAATTAGAAATCTGACAACACCAAGTGTTGGCAAGGATGTGGAGGAACTAGAATTCTCACGTCATGGTGTAAAACGGTGCATCCACATTGGAAAACTCATTGGCAGCTTCTTATAATATTAAGTCATGCACCCCACCCTGATCACTGGGCCATTATACTCCTACCCATCTACCCAAGAAAAATAAAAACAGTTTTAACAAAAAATGTTATACAAGACTTTATATAGTAGCATTATCCATAATAGCTATAAATTGGAACCGTTCAAATTTCCATCAACAGAAGAAAAGACAAATGGATCGTTGTATGCTCATATAACTGGATGCTCTTCGGCATTGGGAGATGAGTTACTGATATAAAAAACTGTTAACAAGGCCACTGTTAAGCTGAGGGAAGATATCTACAAAATAATTCATATTGCACGACTCCACGTAGGTGAAGTTTCAAGAAGAGACAGGACATTAGAGCAGTGTCTATGCAGAAGGTTGGGGTGGACCGGAAGCGGGCAGCAGGTGGTGATTGGCTGGGGTGTTGGTGACATTGGAAAGCACTCATAAAAATGCACAGAACTGTACGTTTAATCGCTGCATTTTTTTAGTGTGTATTTTCTGTAAATTTAATAAATACAAGACAGAAAGAAGAACATGATAACTGGGGACGAGAGGGAAGCTCAGCCTTCTGGAAGGGGTGTCTCCAATTTGGTTGGGAACGATTACCTGGAGTGGGGGTCATCTGTGGGTTGTGGTCAGCCAACTGTGCCACTGGGGCGTGGGGTGCATGTGCCTTCCAGAGAGGAGAGTCAGCCCTGGCTGCCAAGGTCCACCCGTGTAGCGTCTGGATCCATTTACTTTTCACATAAATCCGTTTTTTCTGTGGACCAGATCTCCAAGATTCTGGTTGGTTACAGATTCTGAAGCAATTTACAAGTGGAAGGTAGTGGGGTTACCAGAGCTCCCCATCCTTGCAGCTGGCCTCAAAGCCACCCCTGGCGTTCATCACCTTGCTCTTCGACCCCCTTTGTAGGTTCCCCTCCTCCTGTGCTCATTTTGGGCTGGTCTAGTGGGGCATCTGGATGCTCATCCCAGACTTCGCCAGGCTGTGGGTGCTGTTGCCCCTTCACAGTGACTCCAAGGCATGGTGGTACCAAGAGATGCTCCAGAGAATCACCTGAGCATCGAGTGTCTCCAGCACGCGGCTGCAGCCCGATAGTGTCATGATGATCAGGGTGGATCACCTTCACCCGCAGGGGACTACATTCCCCCACCCCTTTTGGCCAACTGGTATAAGTTGCCCAAAGTGACCAGGTTGAGCTTCGTGGGATTATGACTGTGTTCTGGGCAGAAGCAGTCTCCACTTGTTCCTAGACCCCCTGACCCTCAGGGCTCCAGGTTGCAGAGATGGGGAGCACAGAGTCCACGGGTGAGCTGCTGGTGAGGGACAGTGAGCAGAGCCTTCTTGCTCCTGTCTTCCCACCATTAAAATGTCAGATCTTGGGGTCGGCTGCTGCTCTCCGTCTCATTCGCTACTTTGTCCCCTGCAGCCACAACCCACTCGACAGACGCTGATCCATCAAGATCTAGAAGTTGGCTCGATGCTGCACAGAGTGTGTTTAAGGGGCGTTGCAAAAATACCAGTGTTCCTTCACGTGTCCCGGGTTTATCAGAGAGAATTTCAGATTCCAAAAAACTGGAGAAAATCGACATCCCTCAGAGATGACCCGTTCATCCAAACGACCGCCCATGAAGGGGGTCCACATGGGTGCGGGGGCCTTTGTGCACATTTCTGGAGCATGGGAGTTTCCAGGCAAGGGGTTCCAGGACTTCCTTTGAGAATAAAGGGGAAAGTGTATCCTTTCCAGAGCAGAAATCCTGTCCCAAACTTTCTTCTGTTTGAAAGGAAGGGCTTTCGATGAAAAGCTGGCCGGGTTCATTGAGCTGACACCCAGTTCCTATCACCGTCCACAAACAGAGCAGAGAGTCTGGGGTCCCCTCTCGTGGGGGGCAGTTTGCGGCTGGCATTTGCCCGCCCTCTGCGTAGATGCCTTTCTCCCGGGAGCAGAGCAGGGTTATGTGATAGAAAAAGGAACCTTGAGCTGCCAGAAACCAGATGCTGGCGACTGGAAGAGGCAGCGGAGGTTGAGAATGATGAATAAGTCATGTTCAATCATCTCCGACCAACAGAAAAGGATATAAAAGATTAGCGCAGAGGAGAGTTCACCCCAGTCGCTGGGCTGTCTGGGAGCATGATTTAGATTAAAAGAAGAAGGAGGAAAATTTTAAAAATCTCCAGAACACCTGCAGCGCCATCATGTGCGTGACACGGCTTTCCAGGACCTGGATCTCAGTGCCCATCACCGTGACCTCTTCCTTTTATTTTTGGAAAGCCATTTGGATGTCTGTCCAAACAACCAGACCTGGACTCGACCCGATGCGGTTCTGAGTCGGGCAATACATCAAGGAGCTGTGACAGTTCCCACCCCGTCAAGGTCTCAGGACCCAGAGGGCAGCCTCCTGGTCGCAGGGCCCCCTCTAGTGCCAGCTTCTCAGTTGGTGCTCAGATCAAACAGAAGGCCCTGCTCCACTGTGCGGGTCTGTTGCCTGGTGGAGAAAACCATGCTGGGCCCCGCACCGGGGGCCTGAAGGCAGGCTGGGAAGTTCCCGGGTCTACGTGCCTCGGGCAGACCCACCCTCCTGCTGTGGTCTCTGGCCGGTTGCTGCTTTTCTTGGCTTCCTTTGGTTTTGGTGATCACAAGTTGACTTTGCACCTAGCAAGTGAGTTACCACTCAGTGGGGCTCCGTGGCAGAGAAGTGACACTTGGTGTGGTTTCACTCTTTAACTCTGGTCATTCTTGTGGGGATAGAGTAGAGTCCATGTTGGTTTTGAGGGACATTTCCTGGTCATTGATGATGATGGATATCTTTTCAGTGCTTATTGGTTGCTCAGGGAAATTCTTTTATGACATGCCAAATGTCCATTGAAGGAGAACGGGCTATCATGGGTGCACTGTGGAATATTATAGAGCAACCAAAAAGAAAGCAAATGCTGTTACAGCAACATGGAAAAATTTCAGACATGTGCACACACACACACACACACAAATGGAGATAGATCTCTATACGTATATTTGTCTCTCTATACACACATACTCTATGGCAAATGACCAGTCAATCCAGAAACTAGCCAAACTCAATAAGAATGTTGGAACTTGGGTTAGATAAAAGTTCCCCTTTGGGGAGAAGAGGGGAACGGTGGTTAGTTGGGAGGTGGAATGGCAGGGGGCTTAGGAGGTTGCAGCCAAAGTTTGATTTCTCCATCAGGGTGAGCTCTTTGTAGTATTTGATGGGGCGGTATGCTGGGGATCTGTGCATTTCTCTGTATGTGTGTTATACTTCACAACTTAAAAGAAGGAGAGCAGGGGGTGGGGGCAGAGAGTTGGAGGGAGAACATGGGAGCCAGGGAGCGAGACCCTGGGTTCAGGCCCAGGCTGGTGGGCTGGGAGCCCACACTGGGTGTTCTCAGCCAGGTCACCCTCTGACCACTTGCGGGGTAGCTCACACTCCTTTCCCTCAGGCCTCCCTGGGCTGGTCCTCCAGGAAGCAGTCAGGCTGGGGCAGAGCTTGCCTGAAGATGGGGTGCCCTGGGGACGTGCCCTGCGGAAGGCACCACAGCAGGCAGGAGAGAGTCGGGTTGCCTGGAGGCCCCAAGGGGAACTTTAGAGCAAAACCACCCTCTTATGGTGCGAATATGAGTTGTTCCCCCAAAGCTCTGTTAGTGCAGGAATATTCAGAGGGGAAATGAGGTTCTGAGAGCTGCAACCTGATCAGCCCTTCCCAACGTGAATGGGCGGCAACTGTAGGCAGGTGGGGCGTGGCTGCGGAGGTGGCTGCTGGGCGTGGCTGGGGAGGTGCTGTTGGGCGTGGCTGGGGGAGGTGGCTGTTGGGCGTGGCTGGGGGGAGGTGGCTGTTGGGCGTGGCTGGGGGGAGGGGCTGCTGGGCGTGGCTGGGGGGAGGTGGCTGTTGGGTGTGGCTAGGGGAGGTGGCTGCTGGGCGTGGCTGGGGAGGTGGCTGTTGGGTGTGGCTGGGGGAGGTGGCTGCTGGGCGTGGCTGGGGAGGTGGCTGTTGGGCGTGGCTGGGGAGGTGGCTGCTGGGCGTGGCTGGGGAGGTGGCTGCTGGGCGTGGCTGGGGGAGTGGCTGTGGGAGGTGGCTGCTGGGCATGGCTGGGGAGGTGGCTGCTGGGCGTGGCTGGGGAGGTGGCTGCTGGGCGTGGCTGGGGAGGTGGCTGCTGGGCGTGGCTGGGGGGAGGTGGCTGCTGGGCGTGGCTGGGGGGAGGGGCTGCTGGGCGTGCACTGGGAGGGTGCATCCTCCCTTACAGCGCCTCCCCACCTGCTGCTTCCAGACCCTGCCGTGAGCTGACCAGTTGTCTGTCCTCCACGGGGGCCACTCCCATGATGGGGTGCCCCACCTCAGGCCCAGAGCAATGGAGTCAGCCGTCCATGAACTGAGACCTCTGAAACCATGAGCCCCAAATAAACTCATCCTCCCCTAATTGTTCTTGTTGGGTATTTTGGTCCGAGGGTCGAAGAAACTGACCAGAGCCCATCCTGTTGGAGAGGTCCCTGCTGGGCAAGGGGGTCAGGCCTTTTACCTCCTCATAGATTGGCCTTTGGCAATGGGCCGCTCTGTCCTAAAGGTTCCTTTTTATTCTCATGCTTTGACACCTGGGAATTCGTCTCGCCCTGGACGTGCTTTTCTGACCGGGACTAGCCAATTCCTAGGGATAAAAACTGAGTAGACTGTGGAGGCACCTGGCATGAGAATCACCTGTAGCCCCCTCGGCAGTCCCCTTCCCTCTTGACTCTCGCACCTGGACTGCTGACCGCCTGCCTTACAGACACCGGGGCTCGGTATCAGACAACTGGGCACAGCCCGGCACCCAGAGCCGCTGATCCCATTCCAGTGGCCTCCCTCCAGCTCACATTTTGCTCCGCCCACTCTGCCTCCGGCACCCCGGGTCCCTCCAGGGCATCTGTGGTTGAAAAACTCCTGGGTTAATGGAGGTCATCTCCCGTCTCTTTCCATAACTTGAATGATAAAACCCACATTTTTTTAATTAAAAAAATTGGTGCACATTAATGATATCCAATGGGACGCTTTGTTGTGATGTCCTGGTGGAGATATAAGAATGTACTTTGATCCATCCCACCCCCAGTGTCCCCAACCCTCTCCTCCGCTCTCCCCATCCCCTTCCTCTACCCAGGGGTCTCCCTTCCAGTTTCAAGGCATCTCCTCCCACCCCCTGAATCACCTCTTACCTACACATAGGAGAGGAAACAGGTTTCTTCCTAAGGATGACTGATTTTGTTCAAAATGATGGCCTCCAGTTCTACCCAGTTCTTCCCCCCCGTAAATGGCTGGATAAAACGCCGTCGGGTCCACAGTGGGCGAGTGTCTCTTTCCCCACAGTCTCACCAGCGCTTCTGTCCACGGGGACCCTCGGAGGGTGCCCTTCTAACTGGAGTGGCACACGGTCTCCATGCAGTTTCGGTCTGCATTTCCCTGATGGCAAGAGATGTTGAGCATTTTGTCCTACGTGAAACCCGCCTTTGCAAGTCCACCCCTGGCCGGGGCGTGGCCCTGGAGGGCAGCTCCCTGCATCCTGAGCCACTCCTGAGGGGCTGCCTGCTGGAGACCCTCTGTCTTCCTTGAATGGTGTCATCTGTGTCCACCAAGACTCTTGACCCCCAGGTCTAAAGAGCCCCCATAGCAGGGCTTTGGCCTTGCAGAGGTGAGGGAGACTCTGTGTGCTCTGAGGGGGTGCCTCCTTCACTGGTGGCCCCTACATGTCTCTCTGGTGTCACCCCCCTCCCAGCCTTACTCCTCTCCCTTCTCTATCTGGCAGTTGGAGTGATTCTGGGTCGCACACCTACCTGGTTTCTTTCTCACTCAGGGTGAAAGCCAAGGCCTCCTGTGTTCTGGAAGGCCCTGGAGAATGTGTCCTTGTCTTCCAATAGTGTCCCCCTGGCTCTTTTCCAACCTCCTTACTATTCCTTTACAGGCACATCCTACTCAGGGCATTTGCACGTCCTGTGCCTGGAATGCTCTCCCTCTAGATCTGCCCTGGGCTCACTCTTCCACACCTCTGCTGGTTTTGATTTAAATATTACCCCTTCCTTGTTCACTTGCTTTAAAATTCTGACCTTTCCTGATCCCTGTAACTGCCTATTCCCCTTCCCCATTTTACTTTTCTCCACCATGCATTTCATTTGCCTTGATATTTCATTTAAACATAAAAGGCTTCGGGGGTGAGGGGTGAGGGGAAGGATTTTGTCTATTTTGTTTATTGATGAGCCCCCGTCGGCCCCACCAAGGCCCCAACTGGTAGGATAAAGCTCAGGGTTTGGAGGAATTGTTGGGGTCTGCTCTCCTGCACCCCTGGGCTAACTCCAGCCCGACACCTGGAGGGACCGGTTAATTAAAGATGCATCTTAATTTCTCCCTCTCTGCTCTCTGCCCCTCTTCTTTCATGTCTACCTCCCCCTCCTTGTTCATATCCATTTTCTTTCTTTTTCCCACTCCTTCCTGCTTTTTTCGGTACTTGATGGAATCACATTAAACTAATAAACCTTTCATTACTTGATTGTGGCCGTAATTACGCACACTGAGAGCCAGGCTTGTTTTGATTTTCTGTGGACTTTGGGTCGCTGAGCTTTTGAACACTTGTTTTTATTCCTCGGTTGCCACTTGACCCCCCCGACACACACCCGTTTTTAAAAAAGGATGAAAAGCTTTAGAAAAACATCAGAAATATCCTTTTATTTTATTCCCCCTGCAATTGATTTGGAGGGTTTTGTTTTGATTTTCCTCTTGGTAATGGTGGGTGTTAAAAAGGGATCACGTGTTTCTAAACTGGCCACCAGGTCACAGCTTCTGAGACGGCAGGGAGATGGCTTCTGTGGACCGGGGTGGGGGCTCGGAAGATGCCCCACTGGAGGCCAAGTTTGGCGTGATCCCACGAGGTGCTGGTTGGAGCTGGAGGAAGCCGGGCAAGATCGGGGCTTCTCTAACTGGGCACCGTGGACTTTGGGGCTGGAGGATTCTTGCGGGGGGGTGGGGGGTCTGTCCTGGGTGCTGCGGGGGGCTTGGTGGCGTCTCTGGTCCCTATTACTTAGTCCCCTGGAGGAAGAGCTGTGTTGAGAGCCGAGGCCCCCCGCCCAGAGTCTCTCCTCCTTTGTGACAATGGAAACACTCTCTGTCCAAAGGTGGGAACAACCCAAATGTCCATCAGCGGAAGAAGGACTGATGTGGTCTGTCCGTCCAGGGACGTGATTCAGGCACGAAATCAGCGAGGCCCTGATCCCTGCTATGCTGCGGACCCCACTGAGAACCCCCTGCCAGGGAAAACCCCCCCCCCCCCAGGAGCCTGGCCACAGGCCATATGATTCCATTTATGCGAAATGTCTAGGACAGGTAGATCCACAGAGACCAGGAGGAGGGTGACAGCGGGGGGCCGGGAGGGAGCGCTGGGGTGGCTGCTAGTGGCTGTCAGAGGCTCTCCTTGGAGGGATGAAAACCTTCTGGAACCACATCCTGCTGATGGTTGTACCGAGTTAGGAACAGACCTTGTGTCCCTGGAGTGTCCCCTTTAAAACGGTTACGATGCTACACTTCATGGTCTGTGTGTTGTATATCGCAACATATAATAATTCTGATATTATATATCCAAGAGATAGCTCGTGTGACCTGCGCTCGCTGGGTGTAGGGCAGCTCCTCTCGCCCATCGGAGCCCTCAATGTGAGAGGTGGGGTCCTCTCTCCCACCCCCCCTCCCACCCCTCCATCCCCTTACTCCACCCCTGGACTGAGGATCACCGATTTGCATGAATCAGATTCGAAATCATTAGCGGTGGAACTCTCTCTTTGGGATGGATGTTTGAAGGGAATTATTTCAGTTGCCCCTTACAAGGAGGGAGTGGCGTCAGGAGCCACCATTTCTTCTCACCAGTGTGTAGAGGGGTGGGCAGGGATCGCCATTTCTGTTCTGTGTGGTGTTGGCTGGGGCTGCCCCCCGCTGGGAGCTTGCCTGGGGCTGGGGTGTCCCAGGGGACTTTTCTTACCTGTTATTACCCGGCAGCAGCCAGTCCTGGCTCCTGGCTAGGGACCTCGGTTCCCAAGGCACCTCTCCCTCCAGCAGGCCAGACGGGCTCTGTGGCAATATGGTGGCCTGGTTCACCTCAGTGGTGTGTCCAGAACACGTGTCCAGGTAACGTGGCTCAGAGGTGGCTCTCAGAATTAAACCCTCTTCCTCCTGCTCTGTGTCTACCTAGCTCCCTCTGCCCTGAGAAAGAAGTGATTTCTCTGTGTCAGACTTTCTTTGTTAATTTTTTTTACTCAACAAATATCTGTTGAGGACCAACTTGGGTCAGGCGGTATCTGAAACCCAGGGGAGGCAACCCCGGGCAGGCTCTAGGGGGCTCCATAAGAATTTTCCTGTACACAAGATTTTCTATTTTTTTTGTTTGTTTTGTTTCAAGCACGACATGCTTTTAAAGTCTAAAACCACAAAATAAAGCATTGGAAAATAACATTAGAGGAAATTCAGGAAAAAAGAATCAGGAGGTCCACGAGGAAGACTGTTGGGATTATCTGGCTGGGAAATAACATGAACTTGAACCAGTTGGGACCACATCTCAGAGGGCAGAAGGGTGAAATAAACAGAAAGACCTCAAGTCTGCTTCTGGCCATGGTAGGCGGCCCGGCCCTATTGACCTGAGTAGGGTGCTATGGCCACCTTCCACATGACCATGCTGTCATGCCCACAGGGACCTAGTGTGATCTGGGCCACAATTCCAATAGTCCCCAATCCTCCAGGGGCAGTGTTACCTGAATGCATTACCTCCTCATTGTGTCAAGACGTTATTTCTATTTGACAAAAATTGTGCACATTTATGGTGTACAGCATGAGGTTCTGGAATAGGTACACACTGTGCAATGGCCATGTTGAGCTGATCAACACACGCATTACCTCATGGATTTGGTCTTTTCTTTTCTTTTGGTGGTGAGAACACTCCAAATCTATCATCTTTGGTTTCTGAAGCCTGCAATACGTGGCGGTGGTCTCTAGTCTCCATGTGGTACAACAGACTCTTGAACCCAGCACGTGGTCACGTCTAACTGACATTTTCATCTCCGTGTCTGTCAAAGGGTAGATGATTAGGTTCACACGAGACACTCTGTGGAGAAAAATGATTCAGACGAGAGATCGTCCTGGATAAACCAGCACGTCAGGGGATGAGTGCTGGATTAAGAAGGTGGCGTCCTTACGTGGGTCTAGAAGATTCTTTCAGAGGCTCCATATTGTCCTTAAAGCTTTGTAGTGACAGCTGTGTCATAACCTTGGGTTCATCTTCTCTATTCTTCAGAACACAGGCGTGCGCGTGTGTACACACACACACACACACACACACATACACACAAACACACAAATAACCAGGAAAAAAAGGGAGATGATACAGAGGTGATTGTGGAGAACCAAGAGAAACAACTCTTAAAGTCGATGATGAACATTTTTCAGAAACAGCCTTGCGATTGAAGCGCCTCCTCCCTTTTGAGGGAAAAACGTGTCAGATCGTGAAAACTCTGGGAAAGGGTCTTTGAGACAGTCACCTTCCAGATCCCTCAGGCAGACAGAGGAGGAGACGGGGGCTCCCGAGGGGCTGAGGTTGGCCCGGGGACATGTGGGACATGAGCTGCCGAGTTGGGACCACAGCTCGTGTTTGTTTGCCGTGTTTGTCTGACTTCTTGGCCAGGACCCTTGTTCCAGAGCCAGAGAGCTCCAAATGGCTTCACCGGCCGTGGAGGTGGCAAACGTGGCCGCGGCTGGTCCCAGGTGGCCCTGAAAGTGGTGGTTTTGACCTGGTGGTGCCCAGGAGACGGTTGCCTTCGTTTGGGAAGATTCGTCAAGCCTGCCTGGCGACATTTGGGAGGAGCTGAGATGTGGTCCCTGTTAGACAGGACAGGAACTCTCCAGCGACCGTGGACACGCCAGCCCTTTCCTGGAGACAACCACCAGGCACCTGAATGTGCGGCCTTTGGTTCACAGGGACACCCAAGTGGCAAGTCCCGTCCCCAGACCATCCAACCCAATGATGCCGATTCCGAGGCAGAAAGCGCAATTCCTGGCCTGGTGTCCCCCTACCACAAACTGCCCGAGCTACCGTGGGTTAGGATCCCCGTTCGGAGGGGCTGAGGTTTTGCATTTTAACCAGCACCTTTGACTCTCGGGCGTCCAAGTCAAAGCTGAGAACCACACTGTGCCAGTCTCTGTGTGCTGGTTAGTTCTCTCGCTGTCACCCCCCACCCTGTGTCCCCATAGACATAGGACTTAGTGAAGGGTAAATGCTCAGATTCTCAAGCCATCCCTTGCAGAGGGGGCCACCTTGGCTGGTCGTTCCTCTTTCGGGGACTCGTTCTCTCTGCACGATGGCACAGGGATGTGGGTTGGTCCCTGGTTGCTCCTTCCAACTCCAGAGCCACTCACCCTTCTCCCTCTGCTCCTGGTCTGGGGGTCTGAATGCATGCACTGCACCCCTGGGTTGCTGCTCGGATGGGGCCTGGGCCCCCTGGTGGGAGGTTTGAGGGCAGGGAGAAGAGGGGAGAGAGTATTTCCCCAGCTCCCTCCAGCCAGATGTAATTAGGGGACATGCCGTGTTCCTCCCCGGCCACATCTCCTGGGTGGTTCCCCTCCGCGGTCAGGTCCTCTCTGGCTCCAGGAACGCTCTTCTCCTGCATTGGCCAGGGGTGGAAATGGCTCCCCATTATGGCTGGCTCCAGCAATTTTAGTGTCCTGTGCTCTTTCCTTGAACCCTGTCCATATTGATATGAAAACTTCCTTTACTAAACCCTCCTCAATTAAACCCGGGGAGTGGTCAGTGACCTCCTGAGGGAACCTGGGCGGATGATATTATCCTTGAGATTTCGGGGAGGTCCTAACACACGACCTGGTGCCTAGCATTCGTGCTCTGAACACCTGAGCCATCATTATCAATGCTACTTCCATTTTTCTTTTCTTGATAGAAGTAGAATCATAGGCTCTTATCATGGAAAAGGACCACAGAGGTCTGTTCCCATCGGACGCAGCTCTTATCTCACTGGGAAGCTTTGGGAATTCTCCTAGGAGAATCAGCAAATCTGGGCTAGGGTATCGAGCGCCTCGCTGCTCACAGCAGAGGGGCCCCCCAAGGCAGGAGTCTCCGGATACAGGATTCAGACCATGGAGTAGAAGCCACAGACGCACATCCCCCCCAGGGTCCTTGCACAGTCCAGGAGGAAGAGGATGGTCCCCACTGCTGTCCGCAAGTAGCATCCCCAAAGCTGGAAAAGCATCTGGAGGTTCCCCGGGACCCACTCTGCTAACCTTCCCCCGATTCCCAGCACCGATCTGTCGGAGACCCAGATGGCTTGGGTGGTCAAACTACCTGGCAGAACCAGCCACAAAGGTGAGAAGGATGTGCTGGGGACTTCTCATGGGGGCCAGGAGATAGTTTGAGAGAGTCTATGGGGGTCCTTACAGATTTTTTTTTTAACTGATACCTTTGTGGCTCTCTCAGGAGATCTGTGCTGCAGATGCCGAGCCCAGAGGGGGAAATAAATAAATAAATGCCGGCGCACGAGGCCGCCGCCTCGGCTCAGCTGGCAGCTCTGTGGCCCCAGGTGCAGGGGTCCAGCGCCTCATCTTGCCTCTGGACCGCAATCAATGCAGCAGGCAGGAAATGAGAGGAAATTAATTTTTCCCCCCTCTTCTCTTTCCCTCCCCGGCCCTCCCTTCTGTTTTTACACAAGGGCCTTTTAAAATGTTGGTTCCTCTCTGATTATAGTGCAATAGAGGTTCCAAACAGCCTCTTTTGGACGAAGCTCCCTCTGCCCTTAACCAGAATGATTGGTTGGTTGCCTTGGTAATCGAACTCATTCGCTGTGTGGAAGCCACAATTATGAAGGTTTTCTGGGTACCGATCCCCCTTAGTGCCTTTTTCTTAGAAGTTCACGACAAGATGGGACAAAGGAGACCTAATAGATTTTATTGCTCCGGCTTCTTTCAGTACGCAGGAGCCCACGGCCTGCGGACAGGAGCTGTGAGTGCCATTTAAATTGGTTGGCTGTGCCCGGGGAGAGTGCTTTACGCTCAAGAGTGGCTGAGGTTCTATTAGCTGGAGGGCCAGGGCCGGAGGATGAACCCACGGGCCGGGCTCCTCTACCTCAGCTCATAATGGAAACCCGAGATGGGCCCAGCCCGGGTGGCATCTGGGGCCGAGGGCCCCGGGCACTTAACCTTTCGCTGATAACCGAAGGAAATGGACATGTAACTGCTCTCTTGAAACTCCTGCCTGATTCAGGTTCAAGGCAGGGGAGGTTGCGGGTCGTTGAAATACCCAAGCTGGAAATGGTGTGGGCAGAGGCGGCCCTCCACCTCTAAAGAGGAACAGGCCTCCATTAGCTGGGGTAATTGCAAAGAATGAGGAGGGAGGAGAAGATGATGCTGATAATCATGATCACAATAACCACATAATTCATCTGTAGAGGGTACAAGATGCTCACGGTCATTACCTCAGCCCGTTCCCACAGGAGCCTGGGGGTGGCTCGTCTTTTCTGGTGGATGGGGAAACTGAGGAATGGGGAGGCAGGTGATCTTGTCCAGGAGGGAAAGCGTCAGAGGTCAGAGATGTCTCACTACTGAATGGCTTCGAGCACAGAGTATGACCTTCCCTAAGATCAAATCAGGTCCAAGTCGGGATGAGCTTGGGGGGTCCAACAGCTTCTCACCCACAGCTCTTTCACCTACAGGGCCCACTCTGATAGGGAGTGGTTAGTGTGTGGAGAAGGATTCTGAGGCTGCACTTGGGGTTAACAGATGGATGTCTGTTACCAAGACAGCCATCTTGGTCAGTGCTGTCTGTCAGTCATGAGGCCGTGATGGGGGTTCTTGCATTGGTGTCCTCTGTAGACGCGGCAGCTGACCCCCTCCTGGAGGTCAGTTCTACTGGTTGCTTTTCCGATGTAACCACGCTCTGAAAACCCATCGCACAGTGTGGCTCCAGTTTGGTCTCGGAGTTTTGGAAAATCTTTGTATTTGGGAATAATTTCAAGCAAGGAAGTTTCAAGAATAAGAACAGGACAAAGAACAGCCCAGGGCTTTCCTCGGGTCTGCCTCCTGGTAATAATCGACTTGGGTCAGGTTCCCCTTTTCTCTCTCATATGTGCTTACATAACTTTGGGGGAAACTGTTTGAGGGTCAGGGTCACATACACATCATGGCCCTTTGCCATTGCATATCTCAGTGTTTGTCTCCAAAGACTACGGACAGCTCCCAGGTGACCGCATCACCATGGCCAGCTTCGGAGCATTGAATGTGGGTGCACCCTTTTCCCTTGTCCTCCACCTGTAGTCAGTGTCCTTCTCAGAATTCCCCCAGGGCCAGTCCCCAGTATGGTATTTAGCTGTCACATCTTTTCAGTTTCCTTTCTGATACTGGCATCTTTGACATTTCCATAGTTTTGAAGTGTCCTGGTAGAGAGGTTTAGAATATCCATTTACCGATTCCATACTCTCGAGAACCTCATGCTTATGCAATGCTAGGTGCCGAGTTTCTTGCAAAGACGAGTTTGACCATTCTTCTCCTAACAGCAAGAGCATCAGGACAATGGATGCCGCTGGTCCCTGAGTACCTGTGGGGTCAAGGGCTTTACCAAGCCCTTCACGTGAGGCTGATTGTTCTCAGTTGGAGATGGGGAAACCACACTGAGGCTCAGGCATGTTAATGTCAGCTTGCCCAAGGTCACGTAGGTGGCAAAGAGCCCCAAGATGTGATCTCAGGTGTCCTGGCTCTAGAGACCACACTTTGAACCACTGCATGGTCCTGTGTTGGGGAAGTAAATTCAACAGCTTGGTAGAGATGGGAAAAACATTCATTGATTGATTCATTCATTCATTCATTGTTCACTGATTAAGTTACACATTCTTTATTCACTCATTCATTGACTATTGACCCATCCATCATCCATCCATCTATCCATCTGTTCATCCACTATCCAATCTTCCATCCAACCCTCCATCCATTCAGTGATCCATCCATCCGTCCAACCCACTCCATCCTACCTGCCGCAGTCTGGCTGCAGCAAACTAACTGGGGGGTGATGAGGAACTTGTGAAGGTTGATACAGCAGGAGTGGGAGCCGTTTATTGTAGGACAGGAGGGGTATATATATATAACTGAATACACAGCTTAACTTAACTAACATAAACTAGATACAGCAGTCAACCAATAAGGAATCCTCAGCCTAATGATTACACACAGCTTAACTTAATCGACATAATCTAGACACAGCAGTCAGTCATTAAGGAATCTATCATCTTAATGGCTCGCTGGCCATTACTTCTCAAACCACTCCCTCTGGCAAAATGCCAGGCGCCATCTTGACTTGTTTACGGACCCTAATACCTTCCATTTTTTCCACATCTCTAGAGTGAAAGACATGGTGCTCGTCTCTGTGGCTCCATTGGCAAAACAGGACAGATGAAGTTTTTGGTCCTCATGAAGATGACCGACCAAAGGGAGGAGATGGATAATGAATAAAGTGTCATCCGTCTACGAGAGTAAAATACGGGGAGTGGGAAAGTCAAGCCTTGTCCAGAGGGTCAGAGAAGGTCCCCGTGTCAAAGCAGCATCTAAACAAAGTCCCAAAGTCTGCAGTAGGGCATTAACTGAAAGAGGAAGCGTTTGACTCTGTGCAGGAGAAAGCAAATGTGCTTCCTGGAGAGGTGGTCCAGGGCTGGGTGTAAGGCGTGGGAGGGACGTGGGGCTTCAATGTGGGGGAAGCACTGGGCCGGGGGACAGTACAGGCAAAGCAGGCCGCGTGTGGGAATGCATTCGGGAGGTCTCTTGTGATGGCGTCTCCTACTTGCTGGACTCCCAGGGGCTGTCCGTGTCTCCAGGACTGTTGATGGAGGAGCTGTGAGCTCAATTCACAGCCTTCCTCAGTGCGATCACATACATCGGGCGTCTGGATCTTTCATTTCTGTGACTCGGTCTCCTACAGGGGCACCATTTGGGGTAGAGAGGCCATCCAGCTCCACGTTGACCCCTGCTCCTCTTGAGCTGGGGGACAGTGGATTTGACCTCCCATCACACAGACACCTTGAGGGGCTCTGGTGTGCTGGCTGCCACTGTGGGGCTTGGGGTCCCAGGAGGGAACGGAACAGAAAAAACCAGAAACCACCCTTCGCTGCAGGAAGCTCGAATTGTACAAATTTAATTGGTGATTTCAACCACCAATTTCTTTGTGATTTTAATGGAACTTTCTTCGGAATTGAGAAGGAGTACTTTGGAGATTGAGTGCAATTGTCCAGATGGTGGAATCTTTGCTCTTGGCACGCAGGTGACCTAGGGTCTTCCCTGGGGAGACTGGCCCCTGTTCTAAGGCTCCGTCTCTGCATCCTTCAGATGACGGGCCCAGTTAGACGGCAGCCCTTAGAGTCTTAGCTTCCATGAACCAGAAGGGCAGAGGCACTCTGGGAGCCGGGTGGCTGCGTGGGGTGAACCTGGACCTTGGTGGTGGCTGCCTGTTTTGCCAGGGGCTCCAGAGGCGGCTCCTGCCAGCTCGCCCTCTGGCCTGATCGGAATCCTCTTCAGTCGCCCTGGTTTTCTGCACTTTGACTCACAACATAAATTATTCTTCCTCTAAGTGGCAGGCGTAGGTAAGCTACCAAAAGGTCACTTGGAACCCCAATCAATCCCGGTGGCTTTGATGGCTTTATGCTCCTCAGGCTCCCGTGCGTGTCTGCCGCGCCAGCTCTGAGAAGGGGCTTGGGGACGCTTTCTGCAAAGGTGATTGAGTTTCCTTTGGGGAGAGGTAACTGCTTGGCTTGCCTGCGGGTCGGAGGGCTCCCGTCCTCGGGGGTCCGGGAAGGGGGAGGGCAAGTTCTGGACTCTAACTAAAGATGGTTTCCATCTATTTAGGAACAGAGGCCAAGTTCTGCCTTCCCCTCCTGCAGACCTGTGTCTCGGAGCTGCCCCAGTGGCTCTGGCTGTGGGCTCCCGCTCACGCCCTGGACTCCAGGCCTCTGGCCTCCCTGGTCCCTGCAGAGCAGGTTTATCCTCAGCCCCATTTTGCAGGGGAGGAAACTGTGGCTGGGAGCCGAGTGCCTCAGCCCCAGGCCCCAACACGGTCAGGGCAGAACGGGGCTGGACTTAGTGCTTCTTGTGACTTCTCAGCTCCCAGCTGACTTGGCAGGCCACCCTGGGCCTCAGTGAGAGCCGGGGCAGGAGTGCGAGAGGCCTGCGGCTGGTGTCTCAGACTTAAATGTCACAACAGAAATCAGCATGCCGTTGAATAAAGTGAGTCCTGGGTTCCAATCCTGACACACGCCTCATAGCAACAAAGTACATGCATTATGTGGGTAAAAGATTATATTATTATATGATATTATAATACCATTATATAATTATAATATTATGATTAGAATATTTTGTAATGTAATATATGAATATAATATATAACAAAAACATTTTCTATAATAAATATATTTTACGTTATATATATTTTTCATGTACATTTATTATATAAATAATATATGAATTAATGTAAATATAATATATAATAAACTGTACAGTGCATTATGTTTATATACAATATGAAAATTCATATTTATATTTATTCTATGTGAACATATGTTTACAATATATTTATCATGTATATATACATGATATATATTTATATACATGATAAATATGTACTTACTATATATTTATAATATATAATCATAACTGAAGTTTAGCAAAATATATCAAAGATGACAGTTTAATCATTATTGCATGACACTTGACATGCAGCTTGTGGGCTGGCGATATTAGGGTGAACAATAAAATGAAGACATAATTCTCAGACAGCTGTATATTCCAAATTAAGACTCTATTTTCTTGCTTTCATCTCAGTATCGTGACTAATTATAATCAATATTTTCAGAAAATTGTGATGTACTGACAACAATATTAAATTAGGAAAACTTAAAGCATGGTATTTTTAAGTAGGTTTTTTTTTCTGAAATTAATCTGTTTTCCCATTTTTATTTGTTTTATTGTGTCTATAACCTACATGCAATAAAGTGTATATGATCCAAATGTCACAGTGGGCTGTGACAGATTTATGTGCTCATGTAATGACCATCTCAAGGAAGACCTTCAGAGTTTTTAAGATATGCACTTCTACTTGGAAATACTGAGTTCTGCTGAGGCAATCGTTACTGGAATTGTCAATAAACCTTTACAAGTAATTCTATTTGAGAAAAAAATCATGGATTTTAAATTTCACGTTCAAATGTATAACGTTGCCACTTGTGACACATCATTCATAAGGCAGAAAATGTTATGTTTATTTTACTCTGTGCGTCTCCCCAGGGCTCTTCCTGGTCCTGAGCAGACTGTGGGCTGTGTGTGGCCAGAGGCTTTCTGTTTTATTGACCACAAGGTGTCCAATCCCTAGAATCGTGCCTGGTGCTAAGTAGATGTTCAATAAACTCTCGCTCAGGGAGTAAGCGGAAGTTGGGCTCACGGTTGTTCTGAGCTCCGTGAGGTTCTGCCTGATCTCAAACCAGACACCTTCATTTTATGAAAAGTGTTTGTAAACAAAGTTTGGTCTGCTGTTGGAGAGACGACACGGCACCTGACGCCATGACCCATGTGCTCGTCTGTATCTCGGAATGTCAATGCGCACCTCTGCCCAGGGAGGTTCAAGGTGGGCCCCTGGGCTTGTTGATGGTTTCCGGCTCATGGTCTGTCAGGTCTGCCCCGTCAGAGGGCTGTGGAGAGCAGCTGTTCCTTCTTGATGTGCTGAGGGCAGAAGCTCTGCTGCAGGGGCTGATTGCCAGCCCGGGGCCCGTGGACCTTCTCTAAGACGGTCCCTGGGGCCCCCCTCCTGATGCTCTCACTCTGTAGCCCCCTTTCTTTGCATGTGGGCAGGACCTGGACCTTCTTCTAACCCATGGGACATGGAGAAGGTGGTGGCCGTCACTTCCCTCTCTGCCGTCTTGCCAGCGGACTTGAGTGTCGATACAGTAAGCCACCATGTTGGGGAGGCCCACGAGACCAGGAACTGGAGGTGGCTTCTGGCCACCAGCCAGCTGGGAGCTGAGGTCCCCCGCCCAATAGCCCCAAAGACTGGATCCTGTCAAGGCGACCCAAAGCAAAGCCTTTCAGGTGAGACCCAGCCCTGGCCGGGAACCTGAGGTTGACAAGAGACTCTCAGAGGACACCTGGGTCAACGTGCCTGCGTGGACTCCTGACGCACAAGCCCGTGAGACGGAGGTGACAGTCCTTCCCGGACTTGAGCCAATTGGAACTTCTCCTTCTCCATCAACCCGGTGAGCTTGGTGCCGCCCGCGGGCTTGCTCTGCCCTGGGTTGGAAGCCTTGACCTTCATCTGTCGGAGGCCACGTACCCATCCCTCAGAACACAGCTCACGGTGCATCCCGTGAGGGCCTCCGTCCAACTCACTGTCCCCGTTATTGGCATGGGTCCTCCACGAAACCATTTTACACTGTATGAAGTGATCTCTGCCCGTGTTTGTCTTTTGGATCAACTGCTTAGCTTCTGGGGGGCAGGCAGGGTTAGGGTGTAGATGGGAGGTGTCCCCCAAAGCTCATGGGTGAGACAAGGCGAGAACGTTCAGAGGTGAAATGATGGGGGTATGGGAGCCTTAACCAGATCCGTGCACTAATTCCCTGATAGGGATTAACAGGGTGGTGACGGTGGGCAGGTGGGTGTGGCTGGAGGAGGTGGGTCCCTGGGGACATGCCTTTGGGGTTTATGTTTTGTCCTTGGTGGACAGAGCTCTCTCTGCTTCCTGGGGACCCTATCCTGAGCTGCTTTTCTTTGTCACACCCTCTGCCATGATGTTCTGCCTCCACTTGGGCCTCATCAATGGGCTGAAACCTCTGAAACCATGATCCCAAAGACATTTTTCCTCCTCTAATTGTTCTCCTCAGGTCTTTTTGTTACAGTAACGAAAAAGCTAAGTAAAATAGGCAGCAGGTGGGGGTGTGTGTGTCTTGCTAATCCAAGCTTGTTGAATAAATGCTATTCTCTAGAGAAACCAGAACCCGGAAGTGATGAGTTCAGATGCCAGAGCCAGGCTGGCTAAGTTTTAAAATCTTATCTCTGCCATTGACTAAGCTGTGCAATTTAGGCAATTAACGAAGCCTCTCTGAGCCTTACTACTCACCCAATCTTTGATGAGGATTGAACCATGCAATGAATATAAAATACCCAGACAGGGCTCGAAGCATCGTCAGTACCCATTAAACTGTTGGCTGCTACTTATTGTTGCTGTTCTGCGGTTATTTGGAAAAGCAGTGTTCTAGAGACGCGGCAAACCCAGTATTCATAGCACTTATTTAAGGGGAATGCTTCCAACCCGTGTTTCAGTTTCCATATCTAGAAACCAAGGGTGGTTTCTCCAAAGACACCAGCCAACCAGTTTCTCTGTTTGTATTTTCCATCAGCTGTAAAAGCCGTGACTCACCCCTAAGTCACCACAGTATTCCTCCCAGTCTGACCAGTTCAGCCTGTTGGGCACCCTGTCCCATGAAGTGTGTTGGGAAAAATAAACAGAACACACCGTGCCCCTCTTCCCCTCCCGCAGGCCTCACGGAGCTCCTGGTCTTGACACCTTTATCATTCCCTGACGGCGGAGGTTGGCCGCTTCCTCCCATGGCTGTGGGACTCGGAGGGACCTGGGTTCAAATCCCAGCCCCACCACGTCCCCACCTGGATGTCCTGAGTGGTCTGCCCTGCACCTGTTACAGGGATCCGGGGAGGTGGGCGTGTCTCTGTGTCCCTCTTGTCCCATGAGATCACACACATGGAAAGTCGTCGGCAAAGTCCGCACATTAAAGTGGGTTAAAAGGTCTCTGGACCTGACGTCGGGGAGCCCTGCTACTTGGTTGGAAGAAGATCCCTCTGATTCCCTTCCTTCATCGCCTCTGGTTCCCCAAAGCAGGTTTTTTCCCCAAGAAAAGCTTCCTCAAGGTCAAAGTGATTCAGGCAAGGCCCCAACCGAACCCAAAGGTCACTGGCCATCTGTGGCTGGTGAGAAAGGGCAGTCCCTGGCGAGGCTGGCCGGTGACAGCTGTGTCACGTTCTTCTCTAGGACAAAGCCTGTTGCAGGCGCATCTAGAAAGCTCCTTGGGTCCCCACATGCCAACCATCAGAGGCCCAGCCTCCTCCGCCTTCTTGGGTCCTTGATTCTCGACCTTTGAAATACCCTGGAGCCGGCCTGGCTGCCCTGGGCTCTGCTGATAGAGCAGGGGCTGGGACCGCTCTGACCCCAGAGTCCTTATCGGTGCTCTGTGCATCTGCCCCAGTGACCATGCAGAGTCCTGAAGTCGCGAGGGGACAGTGGGTTCTCCCCTTGATGATGGAGGCTGCTGGAAAAGGGTGTTGAGAATGTCATTGTTGGATGTGGGAGAGCTGGGGGTCCTCCCTGGTGGGGGGAGAGAGCCCCTTGGTGCTCAGCTTACCTACCACAAAAGTGACTGGCGTCCCTGCATCTGGGAGGACACTGTCCCCTACGTGGGGGACCAGACCTCGGGAGGAGCTGTCAAATCTCTGTGTGTGTGTGTGTGTGTGTTTTTCCTACATAATTTAATTCTTTTAAAATTTTTATTTATTTATTTTTTACATGAGTTCTGTTATTATTATTTGCATTACAATTCTTAATACACCTGCATACCACAACTTATCATATCTCTGTATATGAGATGACACCAAATTCACATCTTCGTACATGGATTTTGTATAATGATGAGGGCCTCCTTCCACCATCCATGCAATTCCCCTTCTCCCTCCCTTTCCCCTCTCACCCCTCTTCCTTATCTAGAGGTGATTCTCCTCCCATGCTCTTCCTCCTTACCCCATTTTGAGTCACCCCCCTTATATCAGAGAAGAGGATGTGGGGAAAAGGCACACCCATCCACTGCTGGTGGGACTGCAAATTGGTGCAAACAATTTGGAAAGCAAATTCTTGTTAAGCTGGGAATGGAACCACCATTTGACCTAGCCATCCCTCTCCTTGGTCTATACCCAAAGGACTTAAAAACAGGATCCTATAGGGACACAGCCACATCAACGTTTATAGCAGCACAATTCACAATAGCTAAACTGTCCTTTAATGGATGAATGGATTAAAAAATGTGGCATATAGACACAATGAAATATTACTCAGCACTAAAAAATAATAAGATCATGGCATTTGCAGGGAAATGGATGGCATTAGAGCAGATTATGCTAAGTGAAGTTAGCCAATCCCCCCAAAACAAATGCCCAATGTCTTTGTGTGTTTTTATAGAGCGCTGACTGCAGCCCACTGTGTCCAGGATGGGCTCAGTAAATGCTTGGTGGACCTGAGTACTCATGCGTGGGGTTTTTTATTAAAGCTGGATGTGGAGGAGGGCATTCAGAAAACACACCCATCACCAGAGAGCCCAGGGGAGTTGGTTTCTGTCTGAAACTAACTTGAATGCACAGCAGTCAGGGGCTAAGATTCTGTTTTGCAGACGACGGCTGGGGTTGTGCAAGGTTATGTCGCACCCAATGAATGATAAGGACCCAGGAATTTGGGGTCAAGATCTAGTGAATTTGGCTCTCAGAGTCCTGGGTTAGAGACTGGAACTCAAAGTTGCTGGTGTCTGGTGGGTAAAGGGGATTCACGAAGGTCGCAGCAGGTTAGCATCTGCCCTGGGGAGTCCAGAACACCTGAGCACCCATTTTATCATTTCACGTTCTCTAAAACTCACCAACACCCGGTGACAAAGGAGCAGCACGTGACCTTTGACCCAGTGCCGCTGGTTACCTACCTTGCCAAGTACCTGCCCCCAATCTGCACTCAAAAAGGTGTTTTTAAATAATCATGGCATTACTATTTCTGCTATTATTGTGCAGAACAGTGAGGGACTTTTTGTTACTATTAGTTTTCCAAAAGGTAATGACCATGGCCTTGGCCGTGTGCGGGGGAGGGAGCCACAGGCGCTTGCTCTCCCAGGTCAGTAGCTGGAGAAGACCTTGCTGCTTTGGCGCCCCAAACGGAGGCCAGAAGAAGGGTGCTGACATGAAGGGGGCACAGAGCCAGAGTTTCTGGGGCTCCGTCTAATTATACCTGGCAGCTGGCTGCCCCGCCCCCGCCCTCGCCCCCAGGAGCCCCTCTGCCTCCCGAGCAAGCTGGGTTGTGTCGGGAAATGTCCTCCTGCCCTCTCCACTCGTCCATCTCGTCCATCCTGCTTGGGCAGCAGGGGGAGGTCTCAGCCAGGCTGGGGGAGGGAGACGGGGCTCCAGGGGACGTTCTGGCTGTGGGTGGACAGAAGCTGCTGAGCTCTGCATTGGAAATAGAGTGACCAGGAATGCTCAGCTGTCCCAGGGTCAGGCTGACCTCGTCCCAGGCCAGGTCACACATGTGCCTCTGGCGGCCACTCACTCACACCAGCAGAAATCTGACACCAGGCACCGTCTGGGGAGGGCAGCGAGGGGGTGTCACAGCTCCAGCCCTGCTCCGTTAATGAGCTGGTGTCTTCCCTGGGTCCCTGCCGACCCACTGTCCACCCCCTCCACCCTGTCCCCTGCCATGGGGCACCGACTTCTGTCACTGCATGGTCAAGCCCCAGGGCCCCTTGGCACCCTGTTGGGGTCAGCCTCAGAGGGAGGGGAACGCAGGGTCGGGCCTCACCCCCAGCTCCCTGCCTGCAGGTGGCGCTCTGCTCCTCCAGGAACTGCTCCCGCCCCGCCCCCTGCCCTGAGGGGGCGAGTTCTCAATTCCTTGGTGTGAGAACTGGGACTCGGGGTACCATTGATCCGGTGGGTGCCATGGCACAGGGCTGGGCCGCCCCACTTGGCAGACTTTCCTTCCTTCAGTCACCGGAACGACCCTGGGGAGCGGTTTCTTTTTGAGCCCATTTTACAGATGAGAGCCCTGAGGCCGAGCAGGGTGAGGTCCTCTTCCCAAGGCCACCCAGGGAGCCAGAGGAGCAGGACCCGTCCCACTCAAGGCCTGAGTCCTGGGCCACGAGTGCCTTCTGCCCACTTCAGGACGCTCTCCCTGGAGGCCCTCCTGGCCCTACTGTGCACCCCCATGGTGCTCAGCCTGAGAGAAGCAGCCTGCTGACCACATTAGCTGCCTGGACGCAGGGCCCAGCGAGACTTCTGGTCCTCCCCTGGCCATTCCTCCTCCCACCCTCGGCCAGTGCTGCCCAGCCACCTCCAGCACCAGCTGCCATCGCAGGGCAGATCCACATGTCACCCAGATGGGGGCTCTCCTCCCCTTCACTGGGGCTGGGTGGTCCCAGGAGGGCCTCCAGGGACCCGAGGTGGCCAGGTTGCAGTGTCCCCAGCACGGAGATGAGGTTGGCAGCCTTGGGGACCCTGCCTTCTTTGATTTCCTACCCACCTTCAAGACGTTGGCCCCAGGAATGAGCCTTGCAGACCTCCAGGGACACGGAGGTCACTTTCCAAGGGCTCAGCTGCTGCTGGGACATGCACTGCTTGTTGGGGCTGGGCCTGGCTCTGCAGAAGGGTCCCACCCATGACCCAGGGAGAAGGGACAGAAGGCAGGCCCGTCCCTGGGCCACCAGGGCTCCTCCGATGATGACTTGACTCTGGGCGTCCATGAGGGTCTTCAGGTCCTTCCTTGGACAGCTCAGCAGTCTAGGATGCTCTGCCTCCCGCGGCTCCTCCCTTGGGGTCAAGGTCAAGAGCCTCTGTCTTTCCCGGCTCCCCTCCGGTTTTCTTCTCCCGCGGCATTTCCCACCTGGCCTCTCGTCACCGAGAACCTGGACTAACACATGCACCAGCACCGTGTCCCACGACTGTTGGGGTGTTCAGAAATTGGTTCACAGCAGCTGGGTTGGAAGTCACAAAACCCTGGGGTGTCACGTGGATCTTTCCAAGTTCCTACCTGTCATTTCTTCCTTCCCTCCAGATTGCTGCAGGGGAGGGCCACCTTGGAGGGGCATGTCAAAGCCGCCCCAGGCCACCCAGAGGAAGCTTGGTCACGGGACCTGTACGCTGGTGACGTCCCGCTGGCCGACTCTACCTCCCTGATCTCCAAGTTCCTCAGCTGTGAGCTGATGTATGGACCCCTCCCTGCTCTCGGGGTGGCTAAGAGCAGGGGTGCATGGGCTTTGCACTTTGGCTGGCCATCGGGCAGCTCTCAGGACGAGGGGACAACTCGGGGCGGTTGACTCACATCCCTGTTAACAGGCTCTTCTGTTTCTAATGAGCTGGGCCCAAATGCCAAAACTTCTTGAGTCCCCAGGATGCTTCCACCCCGCAGCCGTGTCGGAGGGTTGAGAAGGCTGAGGTGCAGCTGAGCCTGAGCCTCAGTCTGTTCATCTGTAAAGTGGGGGGGTTTCTCCATCGCACACACCACCCAGGGTCATTGGGGGTCCGAGAGGTCAGTAAGGAACGGCTGCTTCTGTGCTGTCATTGCTGCTGCGATCCGTCATCTCTCTCGGAATGTCACGAAGCTCTGATTCCTGGACGGTGCTGACTCTAGGGACTGAGAATTCGGGAGCGACCATCCGTCTTGGCTGAGCGAGGGCAGGCTGACCCCCACTTGTCTGAGTGTCTGTGAGTCCCCCGCCTCCTTTCCTTTTGAGAATACAGAGTACTGAACACTGAACGCCCCCTTATGGATCTGGCTGACCGAGGCCAGCAGCCTCGAGTGATTCGAGGTGAGTGTCCCTCATGTCATGACTGGGGCTCCTCCTCCCACGATCTTGGGGTGGTTTGGTCTTTATTTTGAACCCCAGTAGCTGTCGGCACTCCCGGCTCTGTTTCCTGATCTGCGTCGACAGGAAAGAGCACGGAGGCTCTGGTCTCTCTTGGTCTCTGAGATCTCCAAGCTCCTGGGAGGACTGATGTGCTGGCACGGCCAGGTTCAAAGACTGCCCAGGCCAAGAGCACTCCAGGGCCACCTGAGGCCCAGGACTGAGGACCTGAGTGACAGGGATCAGCTGCTGGAAGCTCGTCTGTGCCAGACCTGGTGCGGGCTGTTCCCTGGGGACCCTTTCACAGGGTTCTCGGTGCCAGCCTCTGAGGCGGGTCACATGACCCCAGCTCGCTCTCTGCACAGGTGAGAAGACTGGGCTTCGGGAGGCACAGGTGTCGGCCCAGTCCACCCGGCTTCGGCGGCTCGCCTGGGACCTCAGGTGGGTACGTTGCCACCCCGGATCCTGGTGATCAACGTACCGAGTGTGCGTTTCACCCCAAATTCACTCAGCAAAGACTCATTTTTATCATTGTCCACGTTCACCCAGCTGGGATGTGACCCAGCTTAGACATTCCAAAGCTTGTGCCCTTCGGCACCCTCTGACCACACCCAGCTTCCGTCACATTCCCCTGCTGCCTCCTGGCACCCTGTGTGTTAAAGCTGGGGTCTTCAGGGAACCCCAGGAGCTCAAGTGTGGAAAGGTGGGTGTCCTCCCCGCTCCCCACTCCCCAGCCTGCTGCCAGGAGGTGGTGGAGAATGCAGGAGACGGGGGCTCATTGGAGGAGGAAGGACATGTCTGAAGGGGGTGCTGGGACCCTGCCCGGCCTCTCTCTCTCTCTGCTTCTGTACCCCATGTGCTGAGCTGTGTCCTTCTGCCCCGATGTCCTGCCTCACCACGAGCCCAGAAACGAGGACCCAGTGACCACGGCTGGCAGCCCGTGAAACCCTGAGTCCGACAGGCCTGTCCTTCTTGAAGTTGCTGGCTTGGTGATGCAAAGCTATCACACGGTATCTCTGTGCCATCGCACTAGACGTAGCCGGGACGTTGTATCGGACTTTCTGATGTGAAGATCTGTCTGCCTTACTATGCTGTGTGCTTTTAAGAGGAGGGAGCACCTCTCTGTTTTGTTCAGGAAACTTCCGTGGGCTGAACAAGTTGTGCAGAGTTTTCTCTTCCTGAATCACTGTGGGTTTTATGAGTTGGGAAAAGTGGCCTTTCCCATCAGGAATCCCCATGCGACTGGTCAGTGTCAGTCAGACCAGCTTGGAATCGATCGCCCACCCAGGTGAATCCTTTTGGAACCTCTCAACAGAGGTTGCCTTCACCAAGTTGGTTTTCACAAGGTCTTAAAATGGGACCCAGGCATCAGGTCAAAATATCAGATTGGTCAGGTCCCTTCACGGAATTGGGCGTCTCACATGGTCACTCTTCTTGCTTCATTTGGCTTTCTTCTTCTGTTTCCTTGATTACTTCGTTGGACCAAAGTTCTGCTCGTGTTTGGATGAGGCGTGGGGCAGACTCCGTTCCTCATCTTCTATCCATTGCCCCTTTCTTCTTGAGAGGAGGGTCATGTTTTGCTCAGAGCAGCAGTAAGTCCAGACCCAGCTTGCAGATCCTCAAAGCTCTCAGTGCTGTTCTCCAGTTTCCCTTACGGCTGAGACAGTGTGTGAACCAGGCCTGTCTAAAAGGTCTGTTCCCAGACATTCTGGGGGAACATTTATTCTCCTGGATAAAGATGTAACTGCAACACTCTCCCCTTGTTTCCTATCTTGAATTTGGATGTGATGGCTGGAGCTGCAGCTGCTGTTTTATGAAAACCTCGTCCAAGATGTAGTTGAGGTGTCGAATCAGAACCTTCACCTGCCTTCTGCAGGGTGATCTGTGTTTCGTGAGAAAAGGGAATCCCTGTCAAATTAAGGCACTGCAGAGAGCTTTCCTATACTTCAAGCTGAATGTGTTCCTAATGGATAAGAGGACATTTCCAAACCTCTTTCTCATATGCAATCTACAGTTCTGATCATTATTGGTATTTTACTGACCCAACCCTTAAAGGCTTCAGGACCTTTTATTCGGTGCCAGGGGCAATATTGCTGTGCCCATTTGAAAGATGGTAATGCAGAGGAGTGAAGAACAGAGATTCGCCATTCAAACTTTCAGAGCGAACCCAAGAGCCCCGAGGCACACACTGTGGCTTCCATTCCGAGACCGCGCGCTGTCCCCGGTTGGCAGAGCACAGTCACATCCCGTAGGAGGGTGAAAGCCTGTCTCGATGCTGCCAGAACCTCAGACAGCGGTTCCAGAGAGTCTGAGGGCTGAAACCCAGCACTTAAGACTTCCAGGCTGTTCTTCTGGCTTGGAAACGTATGCCGCAGCTTCGAGATTCTGGAATCCGTCGCACAGAGAGGTCCAGCTGTCTGCAGGAGCTGCTGTGTCTCCAGGAGGTGGCCACGCTCCGAGCCCCTCACGGGTCCTGAGTCCTGCTGGGGCAGGGACATCTGACCCATGGAGAATGTCCTGAAGGGGAGGCGGAGGAGGAAGGCGGACCAGGAGACGTCAAGGCATTTGATTCCCCAAGGAAACCACCAGGTCACCCGTTCCAAATGCCGGGCACAGCAGAGCTTTTTCTGACAAAGTGGCTGCGTCTGTCCCTCCTCCCAAGTCCAACCTCTGACGCAGGCACAGCATCGTTTCACTGAGTCAAAGCCATTTTAACTCAATTTGGTTGGCTAAAAATATCTTGGTCCAAAACCTAATCCCAACATCAGAAAACACTTTATTTTCAGATTTGTGATTTCCTTTTTGTTTTGTTTTTCCCTCCAAAGACTTTACTTGTGTCATAGTTCAATGAAGATGGGTCATTCCCCCTTTCTCTTTTTTTACTATTTCTATAAGTTCCCTGTCCCTTAGAGTCAATTAAAAAATTTTTAATAAAGGTAATACTTCTATAGTCTTGGCCATATGCTAGGCACACGTATTAACATTTAAGTCTCACAACACGTTTGGGGTAAGTACTATTATTTAGCCCCTTTTTACAGAATAGGAAACTGAGCACAGAGAGGGTAACCAACATACCTGAGGGCATTCAGCAAGCCAGTGGCAAGGCAAGCAGTCTGACTGCAGCTGATGAGAATCATATAGTATTGACAGCCAGCATTTCTGAGTACTTAGCTCACATCAGACTCTCCAGGGAGGCGTCTGCATGCAGCACCTTCTTTAATCACCCCCATAACCTGTGGGGTGCTAATGATGATCATCACCATTTCACAGATGAGGGACTTGAGGCTCAGCCACCTCCCTGAGCGGGTCCCTGATTTAATAAAACGCAGACACTTTCCAGCGGGACGCCCTCTGCCCTCTGCCCTCCACACGCCCTGCTTTGCTAGGCACCGCTGCTCACTGCCCTCTCTGCAGACCCCTCCAGGGCCTGAATCAGATGCTCCCCAAACTACAGCAGCCACCTTCCTTATCTGTCTCCCCCACCAGCCCAGGAGCTCACTAGACGGCACATATTTTTAGTAACACAAGTGTTAGAAACACCAAGAATTATAAAACAAGAAAAAAAATTAGAAGCCCACCCTGCATCCCGGGAGACATCTCGGTGTCCCTGGTTTATATTTTTGGACGCAGATGTGTTACAGAGAGATTAAAGACAGATGGACGGACCTCAGGGTTTAAGCGTGCGATTCCGTGGTGTTCAGTTCCCAAACGGAGCCCACGCCGTCTCCAGAACCTCTCCATCACAGCCCACGGGAATCTGGGTCCATTCCCTAAAGAGGGGTCAAAGGAGACCAGCGGCAGGAAAATGGGTGGGGCTGGAGGGCGCTGTGTTAAGGGACACGCGACCGACTCAGAGGGCTTGGGCCGCGTTTTCTCTCATTAGTAGAAGCAAAGAGAGGGAAAGGGAAGGGAGAGGTGGGGACCGATCCCCTGAAAATCAAACAGAGATATTAGAGGAAGGGACAGGGCAGGGAGGGGAGGACAGTATATTGTTGGACCCTGCGCAGGGGTGACTATGTAAGGATGGTCCCCACCGTCCCGGGCAACTCCGATGCACCGATAAAAATAAGGAAAAAAAGAAAGGAAGGAAGGAAGGAAGGAAGGAAGGAAGGAAGGAAATCTGTGTGCAATGACCTGCACCCCCAGCCCTCGGTCACCACTGCTCTCTTTTCGGACCCTGGACTGGTCCATTCTAGGTACTTTGTATAAGTGGAGCCATAAGATATCCGTCCCTCTGTGTCTGTCGTCTTTTGTTAACCACGAGGTTGTCAAGGGTCGCCTGTGTCTGGGATTCTGTTCCCGACCGAGGCGGAATGATGCAGGGTTTGGGGACCTCACTCTGTCAACCTGCTGGTCAGCCTTGGGCGCCGGGGTTGCCTTGCCCTTTGGCTGTTGGGAACAGGCCGGGAGGACGTCTGTGCTGGGGTTGCTGCTTTGGGTCCCTTTGGGTAAGTTCCCAGGGGTGGATCCACACCTGGGTGGGGTGACATTGATTGATTCTCGAGGTAACATTGGGCTTGGCTTTTTGAGGACCCTCCCTGGCTTCCAGCTGGGGCTGTGCCCTCTGGGGTTCTCACCAGCCATGCAGAGGGTCCAGTTTCTCCACATCCTCACGGATGCTGGTTGTTTATCCTGGGAGCTCCGGGGAGACTTGGGGGGTCTCCACGTGCGGTTCCCTGTGGCCGGTGCTACTGAGTGTCCTCGAGCTGCTTCTGCTCTTGTGACAGGAGAGCCACGCAGGAAACCAGAGAGATGTCCATCCAAGCCCTCTGCACCCTGATTTAGAAAAATAATTAAACAAACAAACAAACCCAAAGTGTACTTTACATAGCAACTTTAGCTGTTTTAGCAAACAATTGGATGGTCAAGGAGGGCAGTCTGGGAGATTCACTTCCATGGCTGCTGTAACCATGACCTTGAACTCCACCTTCACCCAGCCCTCCCTGTGGGTACCAGATCACTTACGCTCCCCCTGCATTTAGCCCCATCCCTGACAGTCCCACCACTGGGCTGTCTCTGTGCCTGTGTTTGGTGGTGCTGGGAGGGAACCTAGGACCTTGCACTTGCTAGGTAGGTGCTCTCCCAGGGAGCCACACCCTCAGCCTGAAATTGCTCCTGGGTCCGTGTTTCTTACACCTGCAGAGACCCTATGTCCTAACAAGGTCATAATCATGGATACCAGAGGGAGGACTGGGACACGTCAATTTGGGGGATACACTTTGACCTACTACCTAGCTCCATAACCAACATACGGAACAGTCCTTACCATGAGCACCCCAATTCCACTATATTTTTTTCTTTCAATAAAAAAAAAAAATCAAAATGGAGCCTCCCTGTAGAACCCTCCTCGTGCTCGCCGTGAGAGATCATGTGCACCTTTCGCGTGTCCGTAAATTCAGATCCAAGTGTCCTCATCATTTAAAATGAGTGCACAGCAGCGACGTCAGTTTTGGGAAGGACCAGCACCGATCGATTGAGTTCTGCTGGACTCCTCTGGGCCCGGCCCACTGCTCAGCAGGGAGGAGCGGCCTGATACCCGCCTGAGGAGTGAGTGGGCAGAGGCCAGAGCCTCAGAGCCTGGGAGGTACTGCCAGGCTGGGCTCTCGGCCTCTCTGGGGCCACGGGCACAGTGTCCAGCTCCTCGTCTTCCAGGCCGGGTTCTCTCGTCACCTTCCCTGAAAACCTGCAGTGACTTTGAAGTCAGCTGCCTGGAGGGTCTGAGATATGTGTTCCCCCCGTTGGGGGCTCTCCCTAGTGGGGCGGAGGGACTAAGCCAACCCTCTCCAGGTTTTATAAGCTGATAGAACAGGGCTGTCAAATGCTTTTTATGGGAGAAGAAACAGGAGGATGGTTTGTTTTGCAGACAGCGGGTTATTGGGTAATCACATTTTTATAGAGCTGTTGTGGGACAGATCACGGTCCTGCTGTCCCCTTTGATGCTAAAAGGCAGACGGCCCCATAAAGATCAGAACAAGGGAAGGTGAAAGGGGTCAGGGGCAGAGCTGCCCCGTGGGGTCAGCTTCTGCCTGGAAGTCCCCCCCCCCACACCAGGTGGCCCTTGCGGGAAGTGCCCTCCTCTTGCCATGTGGGTGGCAAGGGTCACGTTCATGCCCACCTCTCCCACCTCTTTTTCTGACTGCAGGCAGAGAGAAGGAGACAGCGGAAAGGTATTCACACAACAGGCCAACCCAGGGCGCCAACAGAATTAGTTCCCTCACTCGCTCACCCACCCCTTGAGCCATGCACGGAGGTGGGTGGACGCTTGCTGGAGAGTCTGAGCCACATCACCTCTTTTCCCAGAGGGCCCCGTATTTGTTCATTCAGTGCGTATGAGTTGAGGGCCTACTATGCGCCCTGCACTCTGGCTGTAATGTTCAAGACAGCAGAAGCAACGGAGAAGGCCGTCCATGGAGAACTGCACCCATCTCAAATACAAAACCGGGCGTAGGGACAATCTGGGGCGGGATGGGCCCCCAGGAGCCCCCATGAGGCACGTCAGCTGATGGGACAGTGGCAGGTGAGCCAGTCCTTGATAGACAGAAGGAGTTGCCCGGGCCGGGGTGGTGGAGCCTCTGGTGGGGAGAGAACATTCTAGATCAAGGGCGAAACTCCGCCCAGGCTCCTTGGAAAGGGAGAGCATGAAGCTTCTAAGGAGCTGTCCAGGCTACTGTGGCTCATGGGGAAGCCCGGCCTGCACGCTCTGCCTGGGGCCGTGACCAGGAGCCACCCTGGGCTCAGTCCTTGTCTCTGGTTCCAAGATGACCTCCCTCTGCAGAGGCCGGAGGGGCCGCTGGGCCTCTCCAGCCAGAAATTCAAACCCAAGTCCTGTGGGGCACAAGTCTGGAGAAGCCTCTCAATCTTCCTTTTCCTTCTGGCTCTGGAAGTTTCTAGAAGGTTCACTGCTGTTCCTTTTCCTGGGAGGTCTGGACCAGGGCCGAGGGCCTGGGCTTTTACTGGTCCCACCTGGAGACCCGTGTTTGGAATCAAGCTCTTGTTTAAAGAGGGCCGTGTCTTCAGGACCCCCCTCCCCACCTCCCTGGTTTCCTGCAGGAGACAGGCACCTTAGTGAAAGGCGATTTATCTGGCCGTTCAGCCCCTTCCTCCTGTGACGGGTTTCCCACTGAGACCTCCAGCCAGAGTCTAGGCTTCTTTCTTACAGCGGCCTCCGCAGCCCTGGGCGGCCCTGTCCCGCTTGCCTGCTGTGAGCTGGGAACCCCTGCGGCAGCTTCCCCTCCTCTCGCTCTGTGAGATTCGCGCCCTCCAGAGCATGGCTTGCTGGGACTCAGGGGCCCCAGCCCTGACTGTGCCCAGATCCTCGGGGCTGGACACCGTGCAGCAGAGGCCCTGGGAAAGGGTGAGGCGCAGACAGTTCAGCTGAGCTTCTGAGGGATCCGTGCCCCTCAGCTGTCTTGGTGGCCAACAGAGGCCACAGCCCTCACTGAGGTGGGGGCCAGGTCCAAGGATCCAAGAAGGGTTCTGCTGACCTACTGTGCTCCTCCTTGCCACCACGGCTCACTCTGTGCCTGTTGCCCAGAACGCCCCTCTCTCCCGCTCTTGGCACAGCTACACCTAGGAAGGGTGCAAAATGTTGGGTGACCTGAAGGCAGGGCTGAGCTTGGTGTGTCCTGGGGTGGGGGCCGCAGATAGCCACTCCTGGGTGAGGTGGTGACCCACGGGCAGGTTCGAGCCACCGTGACAGGGTCTAGCTCTGAATGGATGCTCACTGCAGGGAGGGCCAGCACTCCTCCTGCCATGCTCAAACGCCGGGAAAGGGTTCTGTGTTGGCTGCATTTCATAGACACCAAAACACAAGCACAGAGCGCTCAGGGTCCCACAGCGATAGAGGGGCCGAGCTGGGATTCCATCCCGGTGGCTAGCACCCAGGCTCTCTGTGCTTCCCAGAAGGGGGTGAGGAGCCCTATGAACTTCACCTTCCTGAGCCTCAGTTTTTGCAAAATGGGTAGGATAGACATCATGCTAGCCTTCTTTCACAGAAAACACTGTTGGCAGAACCCAGTGAAATAAGTTGCAAAATGTGTGTATAAATCAGAACATTAAAAAAACCCAGCTCTGATTTATTGAACACCCAGGGGGAGGAGAATCCCTGCTCATTGGGTTTTGTTAAATGCCAGTGACTCGGATGCTATTGTTATCTCGAAGAACCCGGCTCAGAGGTCTGTTCTCAGATTCCTCATCTCTAACAGACATGATATCTGCTTCCTAAAGAGGTTGTGAGGATGCCCCGCGGTCACCTGGGTCCCCTCCTAGGAAGCAATCAGTTACCTAGTTCTTACCTGTTCTTCCAGGTACTGTATGCAAATAATGACATGCAAATAACTTACCTAGTATCAGATATTTGCCATGCAAAGGCTGTCAGATAATACTCTTGCTCTTTTCACATAAACATGTCCTTGGAGATTATTTCATCCTGACACATGTCAGACCACTTTGTCCTTATTGAATTGCTCCCTATTATTCTATTGTGTGGCTGTTTCAAGATTTTATTTATTTTTTTGTTATTAACCAGTACTGCAGGGAATTCATTGCATGCACGTCTGCTGGCACATAGGTGAGGAGCTCCTTTGGGTAAACACCCTGAAGAGGACTTGGTGGGTCAGGTTATACATATATTTAAATTTTTGATTGACATTGACAAATCGCACATCAAAGAGATGGAGCCAGTTTATATCTTCCACCAGTAGGTGGGTGAGAGTGCTTCTTTGTCGACAAGCTCCCCAACGTAGTGGTATTTCGCATGTAGGCCTAAGAGACAGAAGAATATTCCTACTCCCAGTTTCTATAATGGCAGCTAGAAACAAACTAAATGCCTGTGGGTGAGAAAGAAGATTTAAAAAGCGTTGTATTTGTAAATAAGGAGACATAATGTGTTGGTCAAAAAATGGAGGTGGGAAATAATATGTGGTGGCCCTCCATGAAGCTGGCACGGTTGGCATGCATCCTGCCAGTAGCCCTCCTGGATACGTCTTTGGTGCCCACCAACTGGAGCCCCCGGTACCGTCTCCATCACAGACTGGAAGTGCCAGGGATCAACACTCCTGCCGAGCAGTCCTGCACCTTGGACTGACACCAAGGTGTCATGGCTTGGGGAGGTCCCTCTGAGGCTGTTGTTCCATATCCTGGGCTTTTATTGGTTGTCTCTCCTTCTTGGTCTCATTTCTTCACTTCCTCTGAAAGTTCCTTGTGGGAGAATCCTTGTTTCAAGTCAGTGGTTGGAGCAATCCAAATAAAATTGATTGGAAATGTCATATTAGTTTTTTTTTTTTTAAAAAGTTCCCAAGAAATTGCATGCAACCTCATCCCTATTTATTAAGTTAAAAACTAAAAAGAATAACGATTTTTAGGAATACGTCTTAGATGTGAAAAGACCCTAGGGAACATGCAAGCAAGGCGTTCATGATCACGAGATCCAGGGGGATGGTTTCCCGAGGGGCCTGTGGGCTGGATGTGAGGTGCTGTAGGGCCTCGGGTTTTGTGGGGTGGTGTTGAGTTCGCGTAGCTGATGACGTTATTTTAAAAATGACTAATAGAACTATTAGATAGAAGCATGGTTCAAAGATGAGCATGTGTCAGACCCTATTGTATCCAATTCTATGCAAATAATCAATGCAAACTGACTCCAAAGAATCCAAGTTAGCAGGGGGCAGTGCTTACATTTCCTGAGTTCTGTGACATAGGCTGAGGAAAGAGGATTTTCAGGAAAGCGGTTTACATTGCGTTGACTTGAGAAGGAATTTAATGCACCTTTCCTTTCTCTTCCCTGAAGGACATAATGCAGACGCCCATGAATAGGGAATAAGATACGTGAATGACTGCCACTCTTCATGGCTGGCATGAAGCTGCCACTCAATCAAATTAGATTGACCTATTAATAAGCAAAGATGTTCTTGATTCACTATTAAAGAAAAAGGTTGAAGGACATGTTTTACTTGATCATATTTTTGAAGAATTTTTTAATGTAAAATATCATTTATTATATATGCCCTATATAATTACATATATAAATTATCTATGCATATATTATAGGACATATAATTAAATGTAATCACACTTTATTGATTCATGAATCTATGTGATTGTATACTTCACTGCCTAGAAAAAGATTTGAAAATAACTTACTTGGGGTTGTTAACAGTGCCTTTTCTACAGAATTAAGTCATGAAACATGTCTAAGTTACGCCTATCTATGAAGATGAAATATTGTTAGTCAGAAAAACCGATGAAAATGGAGTGTCAAAAATAACATGTTACTTAAGTGTATATAATCACAGGGAGTTCTTTTACCTGTATCGCTACTGTGTGGCTGGTTATGGTTATTGTGATCATTATTTACTTGTGTGGTTACCTTATTGCTACGGATGTTGTTGTTGTTGTTATTATTACTAATTGTTTTACTTGTGTGGTTACGTGGTTGCTATGGTGATGGTGGTGGTTGTTATTATTATTTACTTACTGGTGTGGTTACCCACTGTGCTCTGCCCAGTGCACCCTCTGCCGTTCTTGCCCAGCCCTCACGGGATACATTCTCAGTGTCTTTTGAATCCAGCTGCTTCCCTCTTCCAGCATCTGCGTTTTATCACCATGACTCTTCTTCCCCATCTTAAAAACTCTTTGAAGAGCGTCTTTTCTCCTCTGAGCTGGCTGCTTCTTTCCTCTCGCCTGGCCAACTCCGGGTCCTGTGGTCTAGAGTTGCTCTTGTTATTACTATTATTTTTTTAAGACCGGTTGCTATGAAATTCCATGTTCCTCTGTGACATCGATAAATGGGAGCAGCCTGGCTGGGCCCATCTATAGCACCATGACAAGGTTCTGGGAGATTCTGCAGGGGGAGACGTCTTCTGCCTCTGACATTTGAAAACCCAGGAATGTAACCATTTTACAAAATGAAAAGCCACGAGAGAAGGAAATGAAAACAGTCGTGTTTTGTGCCAACGGGCTTCTTCTCTCCTGTCCCATCTTGGCTGAGTGGTTTTTCTTATTTTTTTCCCTTCCTATGTTCCTTGGAAAATTGTTCTCCTTCTGGCTCAGTTTGGGGACAAGGGATTTTTCAATAACTGAAATGCTGAGAAGACTCAGGATAAACCGTGCTTCATTTGTATTTTGAAGACACCTTGGGAACCTTGCTGCTGTGGATCAGGAGTTTGGGGGCATCTTATCCAGAGCCTGGGGTCCCTTTGGTGCTGAGAAAAGCTGATTTATAAACAGAATGTGCTCTTGGAACCCCAGAGCAGGCTAGGTATGCAAATTTCTCTTCCCATCTCCAGAGTTCTTTGTCTGATCTAGACCATACAAATGATTTCTGAAAAGCTTTTTTCTTTATTAACTTATCCTCTTTTCTTTTTTGTGTGTTTGTGTCTAGGAACAAAAAGACCATTATGTTTTCTGCTTGAAGAAATGTGTGTCTTTCCTCTCCGGCTGTCCTATTTCTGTGATCACATCTCCCGTCTGGAGAATCACCACAGCAGGGTTGGTTATTAAGCAGCTACACATTTTCGGTCCAGTTCACATATAATTCTTTGCACTGGACACTCACAGCATTACCTGTGTCATGGTCTCGCCATAAATAAATAAATAAATGAATTGACCCAGATTCTATGAAGTCTTTTTCTCCAACTGCAATTTGCAGGAAGCACAGAGGACGGGTGAAAGCAGCACCATGAGGAAGCATCTGCCTATCTGGACTGTGGGTGGTCTATAGGGCCAGGTCCCTGGGGCAGGTGGAAGGGTGCTCTCCAGAATGTCCAAGCCCTAATCCTGGAATCTGCACAGAAGTTGGCTCTCATGGCAGGAGACATTTCAGTGGCAAAGAACTAAGGTTGCCAATCAGCTCCTTGAGATGGGGAGATTTTTCTGGGATTGTCTGGATGGCTACGATGTCATCACAAGGCTCCTTATAAGCAAATGAGGGAGGCCGGGTGAGGAAGACGTGATTGCCCATTGCTGGCTTTGGAGACAGTCGGGGGCCTGAGCCAAGTGGCCTCTAGAAGCTGGAAAACGCAAGAAAACCAAACCTTCCCTAGAGCCCGAAGATAGGAACACAGCCCTGCCCTGATTTAAGCCTGGGGAGACCCGTGTCTGACGTCAGCTCTCCAGAGCTAGAAGATGACCAGTTGGTGCTATTTTAAGGCACTACATTTGTGGTCATTTATTACAGCAGAAATAGGCAACGAAAACATGCCCTGCTTCTTTAATTAAGGAAAATACACATTCCAAATGGAGGTGGCAGCTGATTCTCCTGGTGCCTCTCTGTGCCGTGCCCCCGGAGGTCTGTGGCATGCAGCTTCTGCACATACCCATGGTGTCCTGTCCTGGGTCTGTCTGCCTGAGCGTCCCTGTGTGGCTGAGGCTTGCTGGCTCAGTCTGCCAACAGGCAGCAGGTCCTCAGACTCATGCCCCTTGCTTAGGTTAGGTCTTTGGGTCACAGTGATGAAAAGCCAACTAACACATCACCAACAACAACGATAAACTGGAACAATTATAACACTATACTATAACAAAAGTTATGTGAATGTGCTCTCGCTCTCTCTCAAAATGTTTTATTGTACTCTACTTGTCCTTCTTCATCTTGTGATGATGTGAGATGACACAGGGTTTGTGTGATGAGATGAAGGGAGAATGATAGAGGTAGGGTGCTGTAGCATTAGGCTATACATAAGGATTGCTTGAATAAAAGCAGTGAGATACTATCAATCTGGTAACCTAGATGGCTACTAAGTGACTAACAGTGTATACAGCATGGATAGTGTATACAGCATGGATACGCTGGACAAAGGCAGGATGGAATGATACTTAATCATTGTCCTCAGAATAAAGTGTAATTTAAAATTCATAGATTTTTTTTTTATTTCTGGAATTTTTATTGACTATTTTCAGAGGGTGATTGGCTGTGGGTAACAAAGACCATGGGAAGCCAAACCATGGATAAGAAAGAACAAATGTAGATGAAAGACGAGTAGCTGTGAGATGAGAGTTGTTGAAGCTAGGAGATGAACAGGAAAGATTCATTACACTACTTTTTGTACTTTTATGTGTGTTGAAAATTTACAACCCCAGATGATCTCTGTATGGGGCTTGGGCAAAGTGGGAGACCAAGGTGTAGGGTGGGGTAAGTAATCGAGAAGGAGGTAACTCCAAGCAAGGGGAGCTCCATCAGCAAGGGTGCAGAGGGGGGAATTGGCAGGAAGAACAAGGCTGAGGTTCTGAAGGTGTGTCAATCAGGGCTCTGCAGGAAGCCAGACCCAACAGCATGGGGTGTGTGTGTGTGTGTGTATGTGTGTGTACATGAAGCAAGAGATTGACACTTATTTTAAAGAATTAGCTCATGAGATTGTGGAGCGTGGAAAGTGAAAAGTCTGTTCTCCTGTGTGGAAGCTAAATAGTCCATGCCACAGAGGCCGAGAGTGACCCAGTGGATCTTGGAGCCTGGGAATGGCGGGGAGGAGATGGATAGGGGTTGGTTACTGGGTACAGGTGCAGCCGGACAGGTGCATTCTGTAGCACAGTAGGGTGACTGGGGTTGATATCAGTTAATTGAATAATTCAACAATCAGGTTGAATCAGAGGTTCTTGAACATTCCCAATGCACAGATGTGTCTGGGATGATATGACATTGTGGAGCCAGCTGCCATCCCTCCACGTCCCACACCTGCATTGAATTCTCACGCCGTGCCCCCTAAATATGTAGGACCACTATGTGTGATCTGGAGGCAGAAGTCCCTCTTCCTTTGGGGACCTCCGTCATAATTTGAAGCCCTTCAACAGATTGGAAGAGGTCCATCTGGGTTATGGAGGGCAATCGGCTTTAGTCCAGGTCTCCTGATTCAAGTGTCTGTCTCATCTTAAATAAACAAAAAACAACAGCAAACGTTCACCAGAGAGTTGGACCACACATCTGGCCTGCATGGCCTCGACGAGTCGACATGGGTTCCACCATCCCAGGGGCCACGGTGGTAGAGTTTCAACCAAGGTGCTGGCTGTGACCGTGTTGAGACAGGGATGGGACCGTGCACGGCTGAGGAGGCAGAAGTCACGTCCCTGGGGGTGGCTCAGTGGCAGGCCCAGTGTCTAGCTGAGCGATGGGGTCGAGGGTGGGAGCTTCACAAGAGGGTGAGACGGAGGAGTCCAGGTTGGTCTCTGGTGGTGGCTCCGGAGTTCCTGGCCCTGCGCTGAGCTCTTGGGATGAGAGCGCCAGAGAGCAGGCGAGCTTCCTGTCCACGGTTCTCAGTGTAGTGACCCTGTGGGGAGCATATGGGGACGCTGGATGGTGGGTGTGCTGGGGGCTGGGGGAGGCATGGACACCCCCCCGGTGGGCCAGGGAACAGCGGGGACAGAGTGGACCCGGCCAGAGGCTCAGGGAAGCCCCAGCAAGGGACTCTAAGCTGCCCTCCAGAGGGCAAGTGGGAACTTGGGCAAGAGAAGGAGAAGCCACAGCTCAAGACAGATCTCAGGGCCAGAAAGACCGCAGAGAGCCCAGAGCTGTCAGTGGAATGGATTCGTTTCTTTTATTAATGGATAAACATTCCTTATCATTTTTCTTATATGCAAGTGGTACATTCCTACATTGGTTTGCTATAAACTTATGTGTTGAGAACATCCAGGACTCTCTAACCTTTCTCAGGTTATTAATAACAGTTCCTCCTCAGAGGCTGAAACTAAATATCATCTGGGACTCCTTAAGAGGCTGACAGACTTCAAAATCAGATACAACCCTCAATGTGTAAAAGGATCAACCAGCAAGGACTGTGTCATATAGTGAAATAGAGATCACCTGGAAGGACAGCAAGGGTCTAGCCCAGACTCTGCCAATTACCAGCTGTGTGATCTTGGACAAGTTGCATAACTTCTCTGGACCCTTAGCTTCTATGATATTTTGTATCAGAAAAATATGTGTGTGTGTTGGGGGGGGTGGGGGGGACTGGGAAAGATAATTTCTAAGATGTAGGATTTTATGATTCTATGGGTAGGGTGATGTGTAATAGGGAAGAATCCACAACACCCACAGAGAATTTCTGAAACATCAGTATTTCTGTTTTTGTTAGGCATCTGCTACATGCTGATTGTGCCAGGCTGGGGAGTTAGTGGTGAGCAAGGGACAGATCCTGCTCTCCAGGAACAGACCAGAGATAAGATAACCAGGTAGAACAAATGCACAATTGAGATAATTGCAGATTGTGACAAAGGCCATAAAGATAGACAGGATAGTGGGATAAGGTGTTTGTGTGTGTGTGTGTGTGTGTGTGTGTGTGTGTGTGTGTGTGTTTCGTGAGGGAGTCAAGACAGCTGATGTAAGTAAGGAAAAGACACAGAGCTGACACTGACTGATCAGAGGGACCTGGCCATGCAGAGAGCTGGGAGGATTCCAGACAGGAGGAATAGCAGGTGTAAAGGCCCTGGGGCAGCATTGATTTGGCGCATATATGAGGACATAGAAGAGGCCCAGGTGGACAGAGAAAGATACACTCCCTCCGGGCCGTAGAGGAGGACCCTTCCCTGTCTCTTCCAGCTCCGAGTGGCTCTTGCAATCCCTGGCCTCCCCTGGTTTGTGGCTGTGTCACTCCCAGCTCTGCCTCTGGGTGAGGCCCTCTGTGCCCTCTCCTCTGCAGGCGGGAGCTGGGTGGGGAGTGAGCCTTCTGGTCCCACCTGTCCTTGCTGAGGATGCTCCTGTGCTGACCCAGTGCTGCGCACTTGGGTTTAGTGGGGGGTGAGATTCCAGAGTGTCTGTACCGTCTGCAGGGGGCACCTGGGCCATGGACTTGGCTTGCTAACAGGGGGGCCTTTCCCAAGCTGACCACACCCAGGAGTGAGGGGGCTAGGAATGGGCCCTGGACCTGCAGCCCTTGACAGGCCAAGTCCTACCAGGGCTTACACTGCCCCGAGTACCTGCAGGCACACTGCACCGCTCCAATGCCCACGAGGCCCTGCTGCCTGGGTGCCTCTGACCACAGCCTGTCACTCACGTCCTGGCCACTCCCTGATGCTGAAGCCATGAACCCAGGACACGCAGGCTGCTTCCACGTATCTCTCTTTGCAGAGACTGGATTGCAAAGGCGTCATTGCAATGGACTGAATGTCTATGTCCCCCAAGTTCATACACTGAGACCCTCATCCCCACGGTGATGGTTCCAGAAGAGGGGCCTCAGGAAGGGGATTCCTCCTACTGCGTGAGGATGAGGCAAGAGGGTCTGTCCAGGAGCCCCAAGGCAGACCCTCTGGTGGTCGGCAGACGCCGACTCTGCCTTGATCTTGGACCTCCAGCCTCCAGAACCGTGGGAGAGAACTCCCGCCACTGTATGCCACCTGGTGGATGGACGCTGCCACGGCAGTCTGAGCACTGCAAGCCAGCTCTGTCCCTCACCAGTGCCAGCGTCCGGGTCCTCGCCTCTCCTCGGTTGCCTCCCCTTCCTTCGTCCTAACCCCCTTGACCACGGTGGCAAACCTCACCCCCTGTGCCTTCCACACGCCTCTGCGCCAGGCACCCCGAGCCCTCCAGGTGCCCCGGGCTCTTGTTCCCAGAACTCACCACGTGGCATCAGGACAGGGAAAAGCCAGGTGTGTGTGACATGTGGGGCTTGGATGCATCTCCCCCGGGGGCTGATGAAATCCCCCACTCTGGTGGCTTGATACAGGTGCAGGGGGCCAGGGGCTGAAGGCAGGAGCCCCCTTTCAGTGGGACTCCACACCCCTTGATTATTTCTGCCAAGACCCTGTTTCTGAATAAGGCCACATCCACAGGCCCCTGGGCTTAGGACTGGAATGGATCTGTTCAGAGGGACAAAATTCCACCCAGGACGGAGCGCCCTGCCATGCATTCCTGGACAGATTGGATGGACGGACGGACCGCTGACCGCAGGGACAATGCATCAGTGGATTGTTGGGGAGACCGTTTCTCCTGGAAATGCTGAAAGTGTGTTGCCCCGTGGGACGGGGAGCAGGAAACAGAAACAGAGGAGACAGGTAAGATTAAAACACACAGGGACACTCGCCTCCCTCCCTCCCTCCGTCTGCCTGTCTATGTGTGTGTGTCTGTCTGTCTGTCTCTCTGCCTTCCTGCCCAGGGCAGCTCAGGGCTGGAGGGAGGAGAGGACCCTGGCAGGAGCCTGGGCAGCCATTCTGCCCCTCCTTCCACCCCTTCCTCATCCCGGGGGCCACTCTGTGGTGGGGCCCTGGCACCGTTTTATTAGTTGTGATCCACTGAGGTCAATCCCCCTAATCCAGCCTCGCTGGCCTATAAAGCCCAGGCCTCAGGTATTGGATTTCCCTGATCAAAGGGCAGTGCGTCGGGGGCCGCCGCTCAGGAGGGCTTGGCCAGGCTCGTAAACAGGCCCAGGACACACACACACACGCACCCTCCCAGAGATGGCCCATCCGTGGCCGGGGGGATGCCCCGTGAAACAGAACTAACTGCTGCTTAAAAGCCGCCCGGGATTTACGGCCTGGTCTTAATCTGCCCTGCTTGGGGCCTCACCTCTGCCCTCCAGCCATCCAGGGCACAGCGCTGGTGGGGCCAGAAGCTAATTCCCTGGATTAAAGCAGAAGGAGCCCCCAGCGTTTGGAAGTGTCAGGGACAGTCTTAAGTGAGGGCCAAATGTCCCTCCCCATCCCAGCGAGTGGTTGGGTCCTTTAAGCAGATGCCACACAAAAGCACCCGGAGGCAAGTGCCTTTCACCCAATGCAGCTGGTTTCCTGTCCAGTTCAGACCCGAGGGTACTGAACTACGGTTGTCCCCCAGTGTCCACGGGGTGTGGGCTCCAGGACCCCCCAAGGTACTGAAATCTCTGGCTTCTCAAATCGCTTATGTGCAATGGCACAGGATCTGCACGGAACCTGCCCACACCCGGGACCTTCAATCATCTCCAGGTTACTTATGATAGCCAATGAAATGCGAACCCTCTGCGAATAACTGTACTGTGTGGTTCTCCTGTTTCTTTTTTTTCTTTTTGTTCCCGGGGATTGAACCTGAGTGCCGAGCCCCATCCCCAGCCCTATTTTGTACTTTATTCAGAGACAGGGTCTCACTGAGTTGCTTAAGGTCTTGCCATGGCTGAGGCTGGCTTTGAACTCAAGATCCTCCTGCCTCAGCCTCCTGAGCTGCTGGGATGACGGGCGTGTGCTGCCCACCTTGCTCAGGGTCTCCACTGCTGGGGACAGAAGCTGAGTCCTGATGGCAACCTTCCGTGGGCACAGTCACTCAGTAGAGACTTCATGCACATTTGTCACACAAAGCGCAACAGTCACGGCTTTTGGGGATAACATGGTCCCATTTGATCTTTTGCCTGTTGGCCGATCCCTTCCTCTTTCTGTATCACTCCTCGAGAGCCTTTGTCACTATAAAGCACCATCATTTATTCATTTATTTAGCAAATATTTATCCAGCTGAACAGATTCCAGGGGAACCTTCTTGTCCAGGAGGCTAGGGCTTCTGTCCCCCCCCCCCCCGGGCACCTTGGGTCAACTCACGGTGTGAACCAGGCCATTTCTTCTACGTGACCTTCAGAGGTGTCACCTCTAAAGTGGGGCGTGGGGAGCGAAGGGTCCTAGGACCTTGTAGAGGTAACACTTTGTGACTTTCCGAGTTCCCAGGGGACGTTGCTCACCTCACAGCCTGAGCACGGCAGGACAGGGAGACGGATGGTTCTCGGAGGGCTTGTGACTGTCCGGTGGCTGATGGCGGTGGCTGTCTTAACCTGGGTGTAGCTGCCTGGCCCCGGTTCCTGGGTGCATTTGGACTTATCCAAGGTACTGATGGGGGAGGCTTTCTGGAAATCGGTCAGGATGAGTGACAGAGGGGACTTCTGGGAAAAGACGGGAAGAGCTGAGTGCCTCCTAGGAGGGCAGGGCCATTCTGACCAGGGTCCCCATGGGCTGGAAGCCTGGCCTGATCCCCAAGAGGCTTTGGGAAGCACAGGCTGAGTGAGTCTCCCAAAATTTCTGTGTTGAAACCCCAACTTCCCACGTGATGGTGCTATGAGGGGGGTCCTTTGGCAGATAATCGGGTTTAGATGAGGCCATGCGACTGCAAGCCCCCGTGAGGGTCTTCGTGTCCTCCTAAGAAGGAGGGGACACTGGAGCGTCCTCTCCCTGCAGCTTGAGAGCAGCAGGCCGACAGGCACCTGCAGCCAGGGGCCTGAATTGATTGGCACCTGGGCCTGGGACTTCAAATCTGTGGGATGAGAGATCAAGGTCTGCTGTTGGAGCAAATTGTCCCCAGAGCAGCCCACACAGGCCCAGTGACCTTGGAAAAGTGGCAGAAAAGCCACCGTGTCCATCCATGGGGGACTGGATAAGCAAACAGAGACGGACCTGCAGGGTGGGGTCATTCAGTGGTAATTCCAGACGGCCAAGGGAAGGAGGCCAGGCCACACCCTCTGCGACCCTGGCCTTCTGTCACGGCAGCGCTAAGGAGACACCAAATACCCGAGGGAAACAAGTCCGAGAAGAGAAGATTGATTTTAGCTCACGGGACAGAGGTGTCCATCTTTGGTCGGCTGCTGGCTCCGAGGCTTTGGGCCAGAGGCGAGGCAGAGCCATCATGGTGGGACAAAGATGCTCAGGTCATGGCCGCCGGCAAGCAGACAGAAGGGACAGGGCCAGTGGACACACTTCTCAGGGCGTTCCCCAAGACCCTCTCTCCCTAACAAGCTCCCAAGTTTCCACCACCTCCTGCTCATCCACTCAGCTGTGAACACTGGGTGGATTAATCCATCTCTTGATCCAACCACACCCCGAATCCCACCTCCAAATGCTGCTGTCCCGGGGACCAAGCCTGCAACCCAGGAGCCTTTGGGAACACCCCAGTTTCAAACTGTAGCAATCGTTTGAACATCAGCCGTTGCCAGGGGCCAGGCCTGAGGTGGGGAGAAGGGTGGGTGTGCAGAGCGCAGGGGAAACTGTCCTGTGTGGCCCGTGATGGAGGATGGCCGTCACTGTGCGCTTGTCCAAGCCCCCATAACTGCACAAAGCAGACAGTGAGCCCTGCTGTCCCCTGGGGACCTTAGTTAATAGTCACGGAGCAGCGAAGGATTCATCAGGGGTAGCCACAAAGGCCCACGGCTGCAGGGGTCCACCGTGGGAGCTAGCTGGGTTTCTCTGTCCCAGTTCCAGAGGCCAAGTGTGGTTGAGGTCCCTGGAGAGACCCGGCCCCCAGGGACCCCACACCCTCCTCCTTCCCCAGAGAGTGCTGACCACGAGCTGTGACTCAGCCTTCCCTTCTGACCTCCCACTGGCTCTGAATGGAGCAAGGATGAAAATACCAACTGGGGACTCACCCGCCTGGTATTTGGTGAATTACCTCATCTCTGGGACTCTCCTTCCCGTAGCTGCAAATGGGGGCTGATCATAATTTTTACTTAACTTCCTTATGAAATGTTTATTCCAGGACACCGTGAGTGTACCGTTTCTTCCAAAAATATTCAAGCGCCCACCATGGCCCTAGCACTACTATTAGGGCTGAGGAAATGGCAGTGAGTGGGGCAGGCAGACCCTCCTCTCTCTGTGAGTGGACATGCTTTTATAAATAGGGCAGCCGTGGAAGACCTGCCTGCCAAAGTGATATCTGAGCAGAGGTGTGTGGGACCCGAAGGTGTGAGGCATGCAAATATCGAAGCAAGTGTGTCCTAGGAAGAGGGAGGTGTGAGTGCAAAGGCCCTGGGGTGGGCTGTGCTTGGCACATTCAGAGAACAGCTGGGAGGCCCGTGGGGCTGAGGCAGAAGATCAGGGCACAGGAGTCCAATCAGATAGACCAGGCCAGGACTCCATCCCGAGTGACGTGAGAGCTGCGGAGGGTTTTGCATAGACGGGGAATCTGATCTGACTTACCGTTTCTGAGGTCAACTCTGGTGGCTATTTGGAGAGGAAAACTAGAGGAACAAAGGTGGGGGAGGGGGATCAGGTAAGGGACTGCAATAGTAACAGACACCGTGTCGTTGATGATGTCTTCAGGAAACTCACACCATGTTCCGGTTTAGACCTGAGGTGTCCTTCCAAAGCTCATGTGTGAGACCATGCGAGAATTTTCAGAGGTGAAGTGATCAGATGACGAGTCCCCGGACGCAGATTCACAGGTGGGAACTGTAGGTAGGTACGGTGTGTCTGGAGGAGGCAGGTCACTGGGGGAGTGTCTTTGGGGTTTACCTCTTGTCCCTGGAGAATGGAGCTCTCTCTGCCGTGTCCTGAGCTGTTCTCCTCCTCCAAGGTGTTCTGCCTCACCTTGGGTGCAGAGCCACAGAGCTGGCCGACTGTGGACCGAGCCTCTGAAGCCATGAGCCAAAATAAACTTTGGCCCCTCTAGACTGTTCTTGTCAGGTCTTTTGATGGCTGCAGCAACAACAACCCCAAACCTAACAGAAGCCCTCTATTAGCTGTAGGCATTGATTTTAAGACATAGTTGGGCTCCAGAATTTTTTATTTTAAATTTAAGGACAAATAACATTTACTTTTTTTTTTTTTTTTTTTTTTTTTTTACTAAAAGGGCTAGTACTGGGAACTCAATTCTTACTTCAAATTGAACCTCCTTTGGAGATTTTAGTAGGTTCATATTTTATAACCATGTTTTCATAGTATTATTGGGTTTGCATATACACATACACATATATATGCGTATAGATATTTATTATATATATCATATAGTATATACCTACACATAGCATTAACTCATTTGATCAAGATTAATTTCATCAAACAAATCACTAGGGTTGGTGGCTACCCCAGTTGATTGGCAGCAGGAGATGTACTCGGTGATGCTTTGTGGAAGATGAGACCCTGGTCGTGGCCAATCTGGTGTCCTGATAATGTGAGCTTTATGCTTTACAGAACTTAGAGATGACCCCTAACCTTAGTGATACCGAGGATGGCATGGGAATCGAACCTTAGAACATCTGCTTCGCCCACAATGCTCCTGATGTTGTGTGGAGACCAAGGGCTTTGGCATCACCTGAGACCTGGAAAAGCAGTCTCAGGTGTCACCCAGAACCTGCATTTTAATGAGATCCCAGGGATGTTTATGCTTCTTCTAGTGTGAGAATTGCAAGTCTGGTTTGAAGTCAATTCCCTGGCACTGGCTGCGCGTTCCATCCCTGTGCTGAACGGACGCCTGGGTGCCTGTAATGATCTTCCGCTCTTGCAATGCACCATGGGCGTCTCCACTTCTGCTGGAGCATGGGCAGGATCAGTGACTCACACTAGCAAGCTCAACACAGCAAAGAGGAGGGCACGGCTCTCCTGTGATTGCCACGTGAGCTTGCATCTTGCTATCTTGCTAGTGGACTCTCTCTCCCTTGCTGGCTTTGGTGAAGCAAGTTGCAGAGACCCATGTGACTGAGAGCCAAGGGCAGCCTCCAGCCAACATCCAGCAAGGATCTGAGACCCTCACCCCCTCGACCTGCAAGAACCTGAATCCCGCCAATAACCTGGGGGGGGGGGTTAACCCATCCCCAGCTCAGCCTTCCCAGGAAACCCCAGCTCTGACTAACACCTTGATTACAGTCTCCTGAGACCCTGAAGCAGAGACCCCAGCTACACCCTTCCTGGGTCCCTGACCCTTAGAAGCTATGAAATAATAAGTTTGTGCTTTTTAAAGCCCCTACATTTATGGTACTTGGTTATCTAGCAATAGAAAACACATAGAATGATCTAAAGAACTTCAATAAAAACAAAACACAGTAACAGCTACCAATATCCAATCACAACTCGGGACCCCGTAAATCCAAACCTCCAGGGGTGGGTGTAGCATGTCAGGCCTCTCCCCACGTGGTGTTCAGGCGCAGGGTGTTTTAGGAGTTGCTCCTGGAGACCAGGTTCTGACGATGACAGGCACACACGGGGCATGTGGTCGTCTGAGCTCCTGGGGGTGTCTCTCCGGATTACCTGGGGTTTCATGTTTTCTCCCCCCAGTTTTATTCTCCTTTTCTGCTCCGGGGTGAGGGGCTTCCAGTGCCCCTCTGTCAGGAAGATAAAGGCCCTTGGGAAGATGGCATCAATGCAGGGACCTGTGATGGAGCCATCTGTCCATGGGAAAGGCCACTTAATGCAGATCCCAGGGCCCAAGAGGCCAAAGACTTGGTCCTCGGGGCCTTTGAAATCAGAGCTTTGATATCATATTCACACATCTGAAACCCATCAGGGGGTGAGGGACAGCCCCAGGTCAATGGCCAGAGAGGATCTGGTAAGAATGATCGTCCTGGGGACAGATGAGCAAAGACCCATGTGACATGGCTGGGACATCTCTCTGGGTCAGGCCATTTTGGAAGGGGAAGGGTGGGAGGGCTGGGTTCTTGGCAAGAATGTCAGGAAGGAGACCCTCGACAGCAGCCGGTTCCCCCCCCCCGCCCCCCCGTGGCTCATCCAGGGTCCTGTCTTCCAAAGATAAGCAGTTAAGGGGTGTGTCCGGGGTGGAGGATTTATAATGGGTGAAATACAATTTCTCAGGCCTGGCTGCTCCCTGACCCTTCCTGGGGCTGCCAAGCCTGACTTAGGCAAGGATGACATTTCTGAGATGACTTCCAGGATGCAGGGCAGACAGGGTGGGTTTACACTCAAGCACCGGTGCATTTTAGGAGCTGGGGAGGGACGGGGTATCCTGCAATACGGCTGTTGAACAAGGGGGTCTGAGCATAGAGGGTCTAACAGCCCATAGTCCAAAGCCCAGCTCTGCTCCTTGGAGCTGTGGCTTAAAAAACCTCAGTGTTCTCATCTGCAAAATGGGGTCAACAAGGGCCCGTCCATGGGAAATGGACCAAGTGCTTCCGTGAGATCTAATAAATGCAAATATGTGAAAACACCAGTGTGGTCTCTGGAAAGAAATAGGCGCTCAGCCAAAAGGAGCTGCGAACCCAATTTTTCCTTTCACGACTGGGGGGAATGGGCCATTGAAAGGGGACGTATCCTTGGGATCGTACCAAGAGGGTGCGGGGGACACACAAAACACCCTGCAGAGCTCTGCCTGTGGGCCGGCAGACCCCCTGTGAGCACTCGGCTTCGAGGTTTGGGGCTCACTGCAGAACCCCATTAACCAGGGGTTTGTCAGATGACTTCTTCGGTGCTTGTTTGTCCCGGGTGTTTCCAGAAGGTCTGATGCCGTGGGACCACATTTGCCTCTTGGTTTTCTCCTTTGCCTCCTGAAAGAGAGCGCAGAAGCCAGATCAAAGCTCCGCGGGTGTGTGGGCCGAGGGTGGCCAGGGTTGGGTGGTGGAGGGCCTGAGAGGCAGCTGGAGGGAGCAGAGGAGCCTGGTTTAGGGTGGGGAACAGGCAGAAGGGACCCTTCAGTAGAGGAGGCAGGTGCTGTTCCAATGTGAGGGGGTGGCCTTGAGGGGGCCCCTCTGCTCGTCTTGGGTACGATTTTGGAGCCCTGCACCTTGCGGTGGAGACAGTCAGCCTTGGGAGCCTGGCAAGTCCCGAGCAGATTGTCCCTGCAGTTGGCTCCATGCCAGCACCCGGATGTGCTCAGACAGTGTTTGCTCCGTTGTTCAAGATCTGTCTTTTCCAGGGCCCAGAAGACCCCGTGAGTCTCACTCCTGGCTCTCACGGCCCCACTTTCCGGCAGGACTTGGGCTGCCCGCCCTTGCACCAGCTGTCTCCACACCCGACCCTTGTCCCCGCCAGCATCCCACCCGCTGAACTCCCCATCAGACAGGGCCAGACAGGACCGTCCTCAAACACTCCCCACCACAGGTGACGTCCCCTCGGGTGCTTGCTTAAGGTCTGAAAGACCATTTATCTGTGCAGTCAACGGAGCCATCAGCCCGGGCTGGAAGGGACGGCATCTGTGTATTCTCCACGTGGTTTTCTCCGAGCCGAGAACAGTTCCTTGACGCACAGCGACGCGCAGGAAAGGCTATGGGAAGAGAGACCCAGTGACAGGACCCTGAAGTGACCCTTCCCATGGCACCTGGCTGAGGAGCACAGTCCCTGGAGAGGTCCCTCTGCCCGCTGCCAGATGAGCTGGAAGTCAGCTGGGAGGTGCCCGCGGCCTGGCGCCCGCTGTGCGTCTGGGAAGCCTGCCTGTGTCCCCGAGCAGATCCCAACAGTCCTGGGGGGGGCCGTGCTCCCCTCCTTGAGATCCTGGAAAATCTCTGGATGATGGTCAGGTGTCCCCAGAAAGGTGTGGAGGACCCTCGGGAGCGGGTTGGGATGGAGGAAGGGGAGACAGCAAAGCGAGCACCTCTTTTCATCTTTCTTCCTTCATCAGGGGACCCCGGGACCCACAGAGGTGGTCCCAAGTCACTCAGTAGTAATGACAGAGGTCGGTCTCCGAGTGCTGCTTTGACTCCAGGCATGGCACAGAGAAGGGCCAACGATTATAAACAGACGGAGAGAAAGATTCCAGGGACTCGGGGGGTGTGGGGGCTCTCTCCACTCAGGAGTCCACCTCACGTCAGAACCGTCTGTCAAGGAGGTGTCATTGTCATCATCCCCATTTTGGAGGAGAGCAAACTGAGGCTCAGGTCCTCCTAGAGCACCCGCAGGGACGTGATCCCTTCCGCCCTCTCCGTGTTTCTCCTCCCGGCTCTGGGTTCCGGACCTCTGAGTTCTTCTCTGGTTTCGTCCCGCCCTTCCTGGCTCCCACAGGGCCTGCCCCGGTTCCCCTTCTCCAGACCTCTGTGGCTAGCTGGGTGGACCATGGTCCCAGGGCCCTCGGCGGATGGGGTTGTACAAATTAGAAGGACAGCAGTGACGGTTTCCAGAGCTCTGCTCCAAGAACAGACGTGGCTGTCCACCTTGCCACCCAGGAGGCAGCTGATATCATTATTATTATTATTCTACCCATTTTAAAGCTGAGGAAGGTGAAATGCAAAGACTCACCCAGCACCACATCTGTATTTTTTTCTAGGGCTACCGAACGTGGTGGCTTCAAACAACAGAAATCGGTTCAGGGACGCTTCCTTGCCCCGTCATGTCCTGGTGGCCCCTGACATGCCCCTGCCTGTGGCTGCACAACTCAGGCTCCGCCTCCATCTCCCGGGCTTCTCCCCGAGGACCCCTGGGTGTCTCCTCTCTGTCTAGGACAAGGATGCTCATCACTGGACACAGAGCCCCCCGATCCAGATGCCCTCGTGTCAAGATTCTCGCCCATGTGAATACGGTGGCTCCCTGAGGCTCCGGGTGGACATCACTGCTGACCACAGACGGGACTGACCCCTCAGCCGACTGACACGGGAAGCAAGGGTCAGTCCTCTGGAATAGGACAAGGACAGTGAGCGCTCGGTAACTCATCAGGAGCCTGGGTCCTGCCACTCGCGCCTCTGGCTCTTTCCTTCTGGTGACACTGAGTTTGTATCCAACACAGATTTGTGATCTTCAAGGGAAAGAGAAGAGACTTGACCGACCTCCTCGAGATCCATCCCTTTGCCCTTGGCCATCATGCCCTCCTGGAAGGGCCACTTGGCAGGAATCTGACCCCCTCCGCACTCTTGTCCCACGCGGAGGCCATAATGGTGGCCTCTGGTCCAAGGAGAGAAGGGAAACATGGACGCTGGCCCTGGGCAGGGTGTGCAGCCCACCACGCAGCCAACTCGCAGGACGCACAGAGGGAAATGGGAGAACAAGAGGGAGACTGGTACCAGCCCGGCCCATTTAGTCAGTTGGAGAAAAGTGGACTGTGGAGAATCCTGGGGCGGACGCACCCTGCAACTCACATGTGAACTTGACCCAAGCTCTTTCCTTCGTGGACAGGGGTCCACACTTGTCTCCCACATTTTTCTGACACTCCTCTCTGAGGTCGTATGATGACGGGGCTAAAAGTGGGTTCCGGGAGCAGACAGATGTCTTCCCTGTTGCTGGCTGTGCAAAGTTCGGCAAGTGACTTGACTCTCCTGAGCCTCGGTTTTTAATCTGCGTGATGTGAATATCAACCCCAGGTTGATTGAGGGGGGTCAATGACCTGTTAGGGACAGAGCGCCCGGCATGGCGCCTGGCACATGGATGAAGACCCCCTCCCTGTGACCATCTCTCTGCCTGACCACGGCTTTTCCTGTCTCCCTAGCATGAGAGTGAGGAGGTGACTCATGCACTTTCTCCCACCAAGTAGGGCAGCTGGCCCCAGTCCCTGGTACTCGATGTCCTTGTGTCCTGATGCTGGGACCAGCCTATGTCACCGGCTGCCATGCCCTGGGGGAGCGTGCAGCTTCTCTCTCTGTTTGTTCTTTCCTGTTTACCCAGAGCTGATGTCGTGAGTGTAGAGGAGGCTCCCAGACACCAGGTCTGCGGCCCTCAACTGGCTCAGTGTTGGTCCTCGTAGCGGCTTAGCGGTGCGTGGCGATGAGGGTGCATGTCACATGACAGCTGAGCAGTGACAGGTCTCCACTGCTCGAATCAGCCCAGGGAGTTCTCGACCCTCCTTCTCTCGGGTCACTGAGCCCAGTGGTCAGCACCATGTCCAGAACGTGGCGCTAAACTCACGTTTGTTTTTTTCATTGTTAATTTGACGATGATTTTTCTAGTGGGCCAGGCTCTGGGCGAGACCGTGAGCACAAAGGAGGACAGGCAGACGGTCATTCTGGGGTGACGGAGGTGGGAATGAGTGACCAAGGCCACACTGGTGCAGTCTGGAGGAAGTGGGAACCTTCTGAGAGCAGTCACCTCTGCCTGGTGACAGAAGGGACGCGTCTAGCTTTGGAGTTGGGTCTTGGTGGAGGAGTGGGGGCCCCTCACCGTAGAGTGGGCAGGAGGGTGACCGCAGCAGCAGGCAGAGCAGCATGGAGTCGCAGAGGGGAGAAGCCCCCTGGAGTTCTGGAGAATGGCAGGGGTTCACTGGGGCCAGAGCTCGGGGGGTTCTTGAGGGAGTGGCTTGGGAGAGATCCTGGAAGGTGACAGGCCACTGTGAGAGGACTTCCGTGGAACGGCCCCCTCCTATCTGTGTTCTCTGAGGACCACGGTGCAGGTGGGATGGGGGAGGAGCTGGGGATGTCATCAGACCCTCCTCTGACCCTCCTGGGGGCATGGCCACCTCGGTGTCCTTCAGTACACCGCGTGCTTGCTCCATGGGCTCTGGAAGAGACCCTGGGTCTGCAGCAGCCGCCCATCCCCACAGCCCAGTTCAAGCCACCCACCTGCTGCTGCTGGACGTGGAGCTGTGGAGACCCGGAGCTGAGCTCCCCGCTGGGAACCACCGTGGGAAACAGCAGAGCCCCCTGCCAGGCTGTTAGGGGGGTCTGTGGGGGAACGTGTGGGAAGGCCCTCGGGGTCCCTCACCGGGTGGACGTGGTGGTCTGAAGTCACCCTGGCCACATCAATCTGCTCCTTTCCCATGATCGCGGCTTGGAGTGTCCCCAGGGGGTCTGTTTCTCCTAACCATGGGATTCGCTGGGACTGTCCCCAGACCAGCCCCGAGGCCCGGCTGTGCGAGGCCATGAGCCCATCCCCCCGCAGCCGCGGGTCCAGCGATCAGCGCTGAGCTAATCGGAGCTTTTCCTTCGAGGGAGCTATCGAGGACACCCTCTCTCCCCTCAGAATGAGGAGGAACCATGCAGCAGCAGCAGCCATGTGGCTAACATGAGCCCAGTGTGTAAGGGGGATGGAGGGAGGCTTCCCAGGGGACGGGGGTTTGAAGCAGAGACCTGAAGGATCGGAAGGCTCGATCCAGGGCAGGAGACGGGAGGAAGAACCCGCTAGACCACCAAGAAAGAAGGTCATTATGACGGACAAGGGGCCTGGGTTCGAGGCCCGGAGTAGACCCGGCATGGCCAAGGCAGAGGGGGAGGCTAGCAGGCAGGAGGCCAGAGGAGGAGGAGCAGGACTCGGGCCTCAAGAAGGACACTGTGGACCTCAGCAAAGTTCCTAGAAGTTTTCCTGAGTAACAGGGCCCATTAGTAGGAGCTGGTGGCTGGAAATGGGATCTGCGTGAAGGAGAAGGAGTCGGGGGTACCTGGGTGTGGTTTGACTGAGTTATTGGTCTCGGTTCTTCATGTCCCTGGTCACGTCCAGTCCTGCCATGGCCTGATGGTGGGTGGGCATTAGTCAACGTCTTCATCCCTGTGACCAAAAGGCCTGACAAGAACACTCAGAGGAAGAAAGGCTGATTTGGCTCACGGTTTCGGAGGTCTCAGTCCACAGATGGCCGGCTCTGGGTCCAAGGTGAGGCAGAACAAGATGGCGGAAGGGGGCCAGGGAGGAACGCAGCTCAGGACGTGGCAATCGGGAAGCAGAGAGAGAGAGCCCTGCTCACCAGGGACAAAATATAAATCCCCAAAGCACACCCCCAGAGACCTGCCTCCCCCACCACACCCCACCTGTTAGCGCCCAATTAATCCATGAGAGGACTGACCCATCCATTAGGCTAAGGCTTCATGACCTGATCACCCACCTCTGAACCTTCCCGCAAGGTCTCACACAGGCGCTCTCAGGGGACACCACAAATCTCCAAACCATAACAGTGGGGCTGCTTCCCTACACCTTGACTCTGGGCTTGGTCATGTGACTTGTTTGGCTAATGGGACTCTAGTCTCATTAGCTGTGACATGGGCAGAGGTCAGAATAGGCTCTTGCAGGTGACTCTGGCACTCCCGTGACCTTCCACGTGAAAGACCGTTCCCAGGTAGATGCTCCTCTTTGTACAAAAGCCATGCCGTGGTGGTGGCGGCTGGCCACAAGGACCTACGCAGCATGCTAACTAGTTAATCACTTCAGGACTTAGGAGGTTGTGAGAGCCAGAAGTGGGGGGTGGGAGAGAAATAGTGTTTGTATCCGAGGGAGGAGGAGTCGCAGACCTGAGCTCCACCATGTGACTGGTGAAGCAGGGCCCCATGACCTGGGTGACCCCCTGGTCCAGGGAGAATGGGAGATACACGACATAGATCTGAACCGAATAACCAGTTTGGAGCCCCGAGTCAGAATTTGGAGTCTGAGGTCCACCCGGGGTCTGCCGGTTATAGTCAGCCCACAGGTCTGTGAATGTGAGAAAAAAAAGTTTGCCATATAATTTTGGAATGGCTTGTTATGCAGCATTATGGTGGCATTGCTGACTGATACATCTGGCTCTGGTGGCTTGGGCGGTGACTCTCATATTTGGCACTGCTGGATCACCACCCACCTCTGTGTTTGCTGAAACACTCTCCTCTTTAAATTCTGAAAACGTGCCTCCCCATGAACCTAGCGGACTGACTCTGTTAACCTCTTTTCTAGATAACTGCTGTGTTCCACAGTGGACGGGGCTAGTGGGCCTGCCATTGGAAGCGGGAACCCCTGGGACCACAAATTACTAAAGCAGGAAGTCCCTCTCCGTACCACCTTTCACCCCACTTTTCTGCTGCCTGTTAAGCCAAGAGATTTAGGGTACCTCAGAGCTTTGAGCGATTCGAAATTTATTTGGGGGAAGGACCCGGGGAAGGGTGACATGTGGAAGAAGTTACTCCTAAGCAGACGTTCGGCATGGATGATGTCACCGAGGCAGAGGACGACAGAAGCCCGCCGGATCAGCGCGGGACATTTCCTCCAGGAAGCAGTGAGTCTTGATGTATGGAGTGTTTGACTGGGTTAGGCACGAACACAACTTAGCTTTTCTTTTTATGAAGGCAATGAACATTTATAAAAGTCCACCCCTTCCACCCTTCACCTAACTTATGAGTCATTTAGCTCTAACCTCCTTATGACCCGCAGCTTATAGAGACCCAAGTCATTTAAAACTCAATCCAAAGCGAAACACGTTTCAGCATGGTAAAATGAATTCCCCCTTCTCTGCCTTGGGCCCGAGACCTCGTGGGGGGATCTGTGGCCAAACGGGGAGGGGTGGGGGGCTGGGGAGAAGGAAAAGAAGGGGAGTCTTATGAATAGAAAGGGAGACTTCTAACAGGAAAAGATGTTTATAAAGCTGCCTTTGGGTACTGCTCAGTTTGGAAGGAATTTGTTCAAATGGCAATATATAAATCTTTGAATGGCCCCATAAATCATAACTTCATGCCCAGCCAATCAGAGGCCATGAAAATCGGGCGCTTTGGAACACTCAGACGTTACTAGAAAGATCCTATGTGGCTCTTTGGAAGTCGGATCGGAAAATCTGGCGGCGTTCGGGGGTGTGTGTGGAATGTCTTGAATTACTCCTCAAACATTTTAGATTTGATAAAACCCAAGACACGGCTTTTTTTCAGCCTGCATTTCCCCTCTTCCCCGACCCCCGGTAATTATTAAACCCATGTGTACATCAAGAGGAGCTTAATCCATGTGTTTCTGATTCATTTACACTTAACTCATCAAAATATTGTTTTTTAAGGGGCTGTTTGTTGTCCAAAAAGCCTTTTTTCCTAAGCTTGAAAGCTTAACTTTGCAGAAGCAGGAAGCCGCCCCGTGCCAAGAGTAAATGGGCGAGAAGTCCGAGGGGCCCGGGGTTTTGAAGTATGGGCAAAGAAGGCTCCAGCAGGTTCTGAGCGGAGCCAAGTCTCCTTCTCTATCTCCAGGAGATCTCGGGAGACCCAGGGGCGGAAGCATCGGGGAACATCACCCCTTCCCGAACCGCATGCAATTGCATTCCAGGGAGAAGTGGAGCCAAACCAACCGGGATCCAAAGTGCAGGGACGGGAGGGAGGCGGGCTTCCAGGGTGACCTCGTGGAAGCGGAGAGAATGGCCTTCCAAGTCAGCAAGATCAGCCGTGGGGCGTGTGTGGGAGCTCCTGCCCCCGGAGCTGGCCGGCCTGCGTGGGGGCAGTCATCTAGCCAGCCTGTGTCCCCAACTCCTGGGACAGGCTCCTGGGGGAGGCGCCTCCTGACCCCTGCCTCACAGAGGGAGCGGCTGAGTCAGGGACAGCTTGAGTGACATGACTAAGGACCATCCACTGGGGACATGGTGGAGCCCAGCCGTGAACCTGCTTTGCTTCTGAGATCTGAGCCAAAGCCCATCACGTGGCGCTTCTGTGGTTATTTGGTGACTGGGTCATCCGCTGAATGGATATGGATGCAGGTCCTACTATGTGCTGCTGCCACACCAGTCCCCTACAGCCATGGAACTCAGTCTGAAGGATGGAAGTCGAAACAATGGACCTGAGTTCTGAGAACCGCAGGAGTGGCGGGGGACACTGGGTCTGGGAAACAGGGAGAAGGCCATCTTGTGCAAGTGCTAGGTGTCCAGACTGGAGGGACCGTGTCCTGTGGGTCTCATTGGGTCTCCCTCCCCCCAACAACGGTCACAGGCTGGCGTTCCAACCCAAGTCCTTCAGAAGGTGACCTTGTTTGGAATTGGGGTCATCGCAGGTGTGATTAGTCACGATGAGCTCCCGCTGCAGAAGGCTGGCCTCCCGGTCCAATCTGACCGGCCTCCTTGGGAGACGTGGAGGCAGACACGCAGAGAGAACTTGCTGTGGGACCTCGAAGGCAGAGACTGGGGAGATGTGACCAAAGGCTAGACCTCCAGAAACCAGGTGAGAGGAGCAGATCCTCCTGGGGCACCTGGAGAAGGATCCTCCATCTCGGACGTCCGGCCTCCTCCTCAGAGAGCCGACTCCAGGGCTGTGTCTTAGCCACTCAGCTTTGTTATGGCGACTCTAGCAAAACCAACAAGAGGGACAGATGTCGGCCAGGTCACGGGGTGGGAAGTAGGAGGGACACAGGGATGGCACAACCTGGGAAGGAGGAGCCGCATCAGCAAAGGCCGTGGGACACCCATGGTCAAATGGGCCCAGAGAGCCAGGGGACGTCATTGGGGTGGGGGGCGGCTGTGGGAGCCGAGGCAGGAGGAGCCGATCCTGGCATCTCTAATACGTCGTGTGGCACGGTCGCCAAGGACAGTGTGGAGCCTGTGGAGGGTTGAACAAAGGCACAGACATGGTTGGCCTTTCCAGGAACGTGGCCCAGTGGGGAAGGCACCGTGGCCGGGCTCAGCAGGGTCAGCACCTCAGAGAGCCAGAGGAGAGGGTCACAGGACACAGGACTCTCTAAAGAATAGGCCACAAAATTCCACCCCCCCCCAAAAGAAAAGAAAATGAGAGACGGCACGACAGAACAAGGGGTGAGAGAGCTGAACAGGCGGCCCCCCAGGAAGGGAGCGATCCTAGGAGAGACGGTCCCATGAGAAATCAGAGGCACTGGTCACAGCTGCCGAGAGACGCTCTGAGCCCCTGGGATGGTCCAGATGACAAGGTGTGAGCTCTTTCTTTGGGGGTTGGAAGCTTTCTGGAATCTGACCCAAGTCAGCCTGCTTTGTGGCACGACCTCTGTCTGTCTCCCGGGTATGAAAATTCGGCTCCTGCCCCATACGGATTCTTTGTCCTCACCTCATCCTCGTGGGCTGGATTGATGGACCCGCCTTGTATTCCTGTTCCTTTATTATTCCATAGGCCCCTTCTCCATGAACTCTCTCCCGATCCCCGATCTCCATGCAGCTCAGGCTGGGGCTTCCTGGATCTCCCATTGCCTTTCCTTTGAATTCCCTTAACACAGGTGACTGCGCATAGACTCTCCATTACTTAGAACTAGATTGACTTTAACAAAGAACCCCAACGTTTGCTTGCATAAACAAGTTAGGCATTTACCTATCACTCTTAAAAGTCCAGAGGTGAGCGGTTAAGATCAAGCCTGCTACTCCATCATCCAGGCCCTCTACTTCCAAAGTTACCTCATATCCCCCAAATGGCTGCTCTGGCTCAGTCATCACACCCTCTGCTGGCTAGAAACAAAAGCAAAACCACCTTTGCTTCCTTTGCTTTGACTGGAACTTCATTATGTTACAATACTTGTAAAAGAAACTGAGAAAAGTAATCCCCCTCATTCCTTCACCAGTACCATGTGCCTGTGGAAGGAGGGGAACATGGTGTTGGGGAGATAACAGAGCTGTGCATTCGGAGCTCCTGTGATTGTGTCCACTTCAGCTCTGAGCCCCAGCCCGTTACCTGACCCAGGTGATATCCACCTGCTGGGCAGGTTCCTTGTTCTCGGCTCAGTATCGCTCAGGTTGTGCTTCCGGAAAGCCTCCCTTCTTCCAAGGGTGGGGATCAGCTTGAGGTCCTGGGAGTCTGCTGGACTTTCCAGAACACTGAAGTCCGAGGGCAGCGATGCCCCGGCTGACAGCGGTCGGAGCGGATCCATCCAGATCTGAGCGCCTCCCTGCTGCCTGGCCGCGGCACCCTGCTTCCCATCTGCTCTGAGCCCATTCCTTGGAGTTTATGAGCGATCCCGTCATCTGCTAAGAATATCCTGCTTTGCTGTGTAATCCAGAGTTGGCAACTACTGTTTACCACGGGGAAGCTGCGGCTGAATACCCACGTGTGTGTAGCCAGGGCTCATCAGCAGGTAGATGGAATCAATCAGTGGGGATCACAGAGCACCCCCCCTTTGTTTCAGAAAGTGTTCCCGCCTGAATTGGATCAAGACACGGATGATTTATACAATGGGAGGCGCCACTCCAAGAGGAGGGGACCACGGAGCTCATGGGGTTTTGGATGTCACGGCCCCAGGTCCCCCGCCCCCACGAGGGTCTCATGATTTCCTCCCCTGTCAGACTCATAAATCTGGGGCTGAGAAGGTAAAAGAAACCCGCTCCCCAGAGGCTCGGGCCCCCTCCTTCCCTGTGATGGATTCTTTCTCTTTAGATGCTCGTTGGTTTGGATCTTTGCGAGGGCTGCCCTCTGCTAATGGTGGCGCGCTTATTTCTGGATCATCAAAGTCATCCTGAAGAGTGGGACCATTAAGCCAGTCTGTTAAAAAATTAAACGCCGGAGGAGGGTCAGGCTGCTAACTCCACTTTTCCTAAAATGGGGTAAGGTGGGGATCGTCTCTGCCATCCTTCCTGCCCGATTTCAGCCACCGGCGGCATGACGTCATCTGAGGCCCCAACTTGGGCTCTTGAGAGATCTGGGTAAGTGCTGACTCAGGAGCGCGCTGAATTCCAGAAGCGCAAGTCGATGGACCGGGATGAATACGTGTTTTTTCAGGAAGTGATGCTACTCCTGGGCCAAGGTCCCCTTTTTTCGGTCCCCTAACACACACCCCCTTCACAAGCATGCTTGACACCCACACACAATCATACATGCCCCTGTCTCTTTAAAAATATGTTAAAAAGTAAAAGAAAATGATTGCTAGTGGAGTTACCTTTGAAGAATGGCGTCACAGGGCAAATAATTTCATACCCACGAAAGAGTAGGGATACCTCATGAGGGGATGGCCTGCCCAGGGCAGTACGATTGTCATCCTTAATGGCAGTGGTTTTAGAATATTAGTATTCACAAACACAGAGTTAATGTTGATTCTTTAAGGGACATATTTAAACGGTGGTTTCTCGGTACAGCTCCAGTCTGGACGTTGCGTGAGGGCAGGGTCTGTGTTGACTTGTGCCAGGATCCCCAGACGAGAAGAAAGGAAGGGGGGACCCACGTGGTGAAGGATTCAGAAAACGCACCCCACATTCTTGGCTTTCAACCAAAGCTCTGATTTGACCAAAGTTTCTTCTTCCCCACTTGGTTTTCTCATCTATAAAATGAGAAGACAGTACTAAATTTTTCTGAGTTGGGGATCGATGGGTGCATTCTGGCCCATGGGCCAAATCTGGCCCCTGACTTATTTTTGCCAATAAAACTTTATTGAAACTATCCACACTGGTTCATTTGCATATCCTCGATGGCTGCTTTCATGCTTACAATGCTTCCCTTGAGTGGTTGCAATGGAGATCTGATGATTTGCAGCATCCAAAATGTTCCTTTCTGACTCTTTTTAGAAAAAGTTGCGGGGGGGCCCTGGTCTTGATGCCTCTCGATGGAATCCATATGTGGATCTGTGTTGCCTGGGGTTTGGTTTTCCACTCCTGCAACTTTAGGGGTGGTGTTTATGCGTCACCCTCTGATAGAACCTCAACCCAACCCAGCGAGGGGGAGTGGGTGGTCCGGGGGAAGCCTTTGAACTAGCCACACTCAGTACAGCATTCACTTGGCCCCACCAGTCTGACACAGGAGGGTGAGCAGCATGGGCCCATCTGAGAGGCGGAATCTGAGAGGTGGGGAGAGACAAATCCCCCCCTCGGATGATGCTCTAAAGTTAGAAATGTAACCGAGTGTGCCATTAGCGCCTTTAAATGATCTGTGAAGAAAGCACCCAGGCCCTTCCTGGCTTCTTACGCCAGCTTGTGGATGTTTCCAAACAGTGTCCTTCATTGATTCTTGGAAACGCTTTTCTTTCCTGTGCAAAACGATCACCGTCATTTTCCAGAAGACACTTGAGGGGACGGATCGCGTCTTGCCTGTGTGTGAGTTTTCCCGTCTGAGGTGGTTACGCTACATGGTCCCCTTCTCTGTGCCATGTAATTGGTCCCCTGGACTCTGGGACCATGTCCAGGGACCCTGCTTTTTTCCCACGTGGAGCTTTGTAGACAAATCAGTGCTGACTCTCTGCACAAATGACCCACCTGAGGTCATCCAGGGCCAGGGCCTCCGCCCACTGACGTGGTAGCATCCGTAGGCTGAGTCCTCCCGGGCAACAAACCGGTGGCTTTCGAGGTCTGCAGGCCCTGAAGCGGCATGACCCCTGCTGGGAACGGCCCCTGTTCTGGAACATCACCAGAGCTTACTACAAAACACTCCCCTGCCGCCATCCAAGCCCGTGTGTCATGACTCAGTGCAGGGCCATGGGTCTTGCTGTTCCCTGGGGGAGTCTGTCCCTATTTGACTCAGATTCCTGGGAGGAGATGACCAACCTTTCCTCCCTCCCAGGCTGACTCCTCTCTCCTGACCTCATCTCTGCAGCCCAGGAGCTCACTGTCTTTCTCGGAGGCTATTTAAAGAAGTTGTTGTGCATCTAAGACGAGGAAGAGGATGAAGGAGGCCCATTTGCAGGTCCATCCCATCCTCTTCTTCCAAAGATGAAGTAAAAGAACAGGTAGAAAGCGTTTTCTGAGCTGTGAGTCTTATCTTACGAGGCCCACGGGTCTCCATTAAAGAGGGGTCTGATCCCGTGGGTTTGGGTAGGGCTGGGGATTCTGCATTTCTCCCAAGCTCCCGCACTGATGGGGCTGGTCTGAGAATCATCCTTTAGATAAACTGAGGTAACATAACTGGGTTTGAATAACATGGTACCCGCCCTCCAAGTACCCCAGATCTTCTGTAGCCCCGAAGTGGGGCCGGGATCTGACCCCAGGGCTGCGCTCTGGGACTTCTGTGTGCCTTCCTCAGCTGGAGGGGACAGGGTGGGCGTGGGAACTGACCTAAGACTCTGCCCAAGTAGAAAACAGCTGCCAAGCATCTCTCCACCCCTCAAAGCCAGAGATGGTGCTGGGTTTGGCCCCAGGGTCCTTTTAAATAACTTCACTTCTGTCTCAGTGTTGGAACTTGGGCCCCTCCTCAAGTGCTCTTTCTCCAGGGCCACCTGTCGGCCAGGGACAGTCCCCAGAGGGCAGGACTGGCCTTGTTCAATCTTACTGGCTGGGTGCATGGTCGGGGATCCATAAATGCTTGTTGGGTGAATGGCTGACCCCGAAGGAAGGTCTTCAGAGAGCTTGACGGGGACAAAGTTGGTGCTGTGCCCAGTCATGCTTTTTCTTCCCACTCAACAGGATTTAGGGGAGATCTGTGAATACCCCCAGGGTCACCTACTCTTGATGAATGAGCGTAATGACCTTCCTGGTGCCACGGCATTGGCAGAGTCCTAGCAAGACTTGAGGTTGAAAGCCCCCGCCTCAGAGGCACCTGGGCATGAGCCTGCTCGTGATGCCACCCAGAATGGCACCGACATGGGGGCAGGGTGGGGTGGGCTCAGCCAGCAGAAACTTATTTTTGCACAGTTCTGGAGGTTGGAAGTGCGAGATCCAGGTGCCAGTGGGGTTGGCCTCTGGTGAAGTCCTTCTCCGTGGCTGGCAGATGGCATCTTCTTGCTGTATCCTCAGATGGCTTTTCTCTTTGTGAAGAGAGGGAGGGAGGGAGGGAGGGAAGGAGAGAGAGAGAGAGAGAGAGAGAGAGAGAGAGAGAGAGAGAGAGAGAACGAGAGATGATATATTCCTTTATTTTTTTTTTAAATAAGGACACCAGCTCTATGGGGTCAGGCATCCCCCTTACGACCTCGTTTAACCACAACCACCTCCTTCAAGGTCCAATCTCCAAACTCGGTGGCTTTGGGAGTGAGCGGGGCTTCCGCAGGTGAGTTTGGAGGGTGTGCTTCCCGGTGAAGGGGCTTCAGGGTCCTCGCAGGCTCCTGTGTGGTGTCCTGTCCCGAGGCCCCGTCGCTGCATACTGGCTCTTTCCCGTGCACACTGAGCATCTCCTTCTGGGTCTCACTTCAAACTGTTATTTCTGGTCTGCGGGGCACTTTATTTTGCCCCTTCATAGATCTTATTACCCTTGACCTTAATTGCTTTTATACTCTCAGCTCCCAGGGGTGGAGGCTCCATGGCCTCTGTCCCCCCCGCCCCCTTTCTCATTGCTGTAAATCCAGAGCCTTCAGGATGCTCTGAAATATTTGCTGTCAGAGGACCAAGTGCTCAACTCCCGAGCTGGGTGTGCTGCCTGGTTTTCTTGCATTTGCAAAACCAGCAAAAAATATTTACTGAGCATTTACTATGTGCAGGGCACTTGCCGGGCCCTGGGGACAGAGAGGTGAGCGAGGAAGACAAGGTCCCTGTCTGCATGAGGTCATGTTCTGAGGGGCTGTGGAGGGGAGGCAGATACGACTCCAGGAAGCTAAACAAATAACTTATAAGAAGACTTTAGACGAGGGCTGGCGCTCCGAAGAAAATGAAACAATGCTGACCAATGCACAGAGTCGGCACTTAAAGTTTGCTGAATGAATAAATGAGGGAGTCTTTAAATCCTGCTCAAAGCTTCCTAATGGATGTTTCCTCCTCTGAGCTGCAGAATGATCCCACAAATTCATTGCAAATGCTGACGAATTCCAGAAGTCTCAGACGGCTTTAGCCACGGATGTCTTTTTAATTGAGATTCAGATGTCAGACAGGTGACACTCTTGATGAAATTCCACCCACCGAACCCATCCTCACGGAGGGGCAGAATGTCATCAGGACCTCAAAAGTGCCCCCTTGGGGTCCTTTCTGCTGTGATTGACAGCACCCTAGCTTCTAACTTTTGCTCCCACAGGAGGAGGGTGGAACAGGGCTTCCCATTGATGGAACACGGCTTCCCATTGGTGGAATGCAGCTTCCCATTGATGGAACACGGCTTCCCATTGGTGGAACGCGGCTTCCCATTGGCAGAGCACAACTTTGCAACTCATTTCCCCAAAATGCAAGGGCCAGCTCTGTCCCCCGCTAACTTGTTAAAGTGGTCCTGTCCCTTCTCCTCACACTGGCTTCACGAGCTCTGCTGTGGCTTTGGTCTTCAGCAGACAGCCTTTGACCCACGAGGAATTCCCGAGATGCTCTTCCAAACCGGAGGTCTCAGGACACATGCAACCCCCCCACGTGCGGGGCTGCCCGGGGCATGGGAGAGCTGGGGGTGGGTAGGCTGCACTTAGTCATCTGACACCTCCTGTCCCCGTCGCTTGGTCGCTTGGTCTGTGATCTTGACTCAACTGCACTCGAACACATTTTCATAGAGATGCGGAAGGGTTCTCAAGTCAAACTCTCTGACCCTCCAGAATCTAGGAAAAATTCACAGGACGTTATGTTAAAGGCCTGGGGACCGGTTGGTGTCCAGGGAAGGCTGGGAATTCCTGCCGAGGTGCATTTCCTAGAATCTACATTCATTCCCACGCAGGGCTGGGGCCCTGGCCTGGAGTCCTCGCCAGGAGCCCTGGGGTTAATCTTCCTAAATGACAATTAACAGGTGGGACATCTTGAAATCCCTGTGGCAAGACCTCAGGGTCTATAAATCTGCAACGGGGCCGATGCTCTGAATTCTTAATCAGGCCTGTTTCCTTTATTAATCTCCAGGAGCGGCAGTGATTTATAAGCAAGGCTTCCATTTGGTCTAGAAAATGAAATTCATTTCACAAACCCATAAGTGTGGTCCGAATCAATTGGCCACGATCCTTTCCTATTTCATGCTCTGTGTCACACTGATCTTTTAACTTGATTGTTCTATTACCAAGTATTCACTTAAAAGCCTCGGCTGGGTTTCTGTACATCACGGAAATAATATTAGCCCCCGCCCAAAGATCATTACTGATGGTGCGATTGGGCTCCTAGACGGCTGTGATTGCCGGAGGGGTCGTGGATGAGCTGGGGAGGGGGGCGATGAGGCCTGGATCAGCGGGGGACCAAAGGATCATGGAGGTTTGTGTAAATGCAGGTTTCTGGGTCCCACCTAAACCCCACTAAGGCAGTATCTCTGGGAATTGAGAAATGATAGCTTGAGACATCTGGAACTAAAGCCAAGGATTCTAGGGATCTTCTAGGGGGCTTCGATCTCAGTCCAGCAAGACCAGCTGGTTTACTACCTCAGAAAATGTTTGTTGAGCATCTAGTACATGCCGGGCACCCCGGAAGGCACTTAGGATACACCAGTGAACAAGAAGACAGCGTCCTTGCTTTGTGGATATGGTGAGTGTGAAAAGAGAATCCTGAATATGGATATTCCACTAAATATGCACTAAAATATCTCATTGAATCCTGACCATGGCCATCCTTTTAGAGATGGGCAAATTGGGATTCAGGAGGGTTGAGTTACCCAAGGTCACTGGCCAGGGGAGGTGGAGCAGGGAGCGGAGCCCAGGTCTGCTGAACCAGCCTGCTATGAGCTCTGTCTACATCTGCATCAGAGGATAATGTGAGCCTGGCTGTGGGGTGGTTGGAAGGTGTCCCCCACATTCTGTGTGTTGGAAGCTTGGTCCCCAATGCAGGCAGCATGGGACCCATGAGGTGACTGGGTCAGCCCTCTTAAATGAGTTAATCCAGTCGTAGCTAGAGGGCAGATTTGAGAGTGGCTTTGATAAAGGTCACTTGTCCTGTCTCTCCATGGGATGTCCACCAGAGTGCTGGACGCATTGGGAAGGCCCTCCCCAGCTGGGAGGCAGATGCCAAGGCCACACTCTCAGATTTCCTAGCCTCCAAAACCATGAGCCAAACAAACTTCTTTTACCAATAACCTGATCTCAGGTGTTTTGTTGTAGCAACAGAAAACGGACTGAGACAGCATGTCATCCAACCCCCCACTGAATGATGCTTCTGTTCAAGCCACAAACGGTCCTGAGCATGTGTTCCGAGTGGACTCCTTCATCCGAGGTGGCGAGGCGAAGGTGAATGAGATAACACGGTTCAGCGGATGGGACGCATCAGACACAGCACGATGCCTATGGCCAGAGGGGCAGTGGGGTCCTAGGATCCCAGGGGGTGGCCTGTCCAGTAGCTCTCCAGGTCTAGCCTGGGGCAGCGAGAACTGGTGGGAGATGAAGTCAGGGAGGTAGGAAAGAGCCAAGATCACCCTTGATCATCGTCTAGGGAATTTAGATCTTCCAGAAAGCGTCAGGAAGACAGGGAATTGCTTGGCAGCCTCAGACTCAGGCTGAAGAGAGAGCCTTCCTGCCGAGGTGAGTCTGGAGACAGCTGAGGGGCAGGGAGAGCCCATTTATCCAGGTCAGAGGTGGTGGGAGGACGCGCCTCCAAGGGCTCTCCACCTCCTCTCCAGCGCCTCCTTGGAGGGACAGTGCCAGGGCCCCCCGGGGAGGGGCCAGCGGCCATCTGGGGAGCATTAGCTACCCTTAGGAGCAGCTTTGAGGAGTCGAGAGCCAGCAGGGGCAGCTTCTGGTTTCACGGTGTCACCCCTGATAGCCCGAAGGCCTGGCGGTTGGTGCTGACAGTCCCCAGGACACTTGGACCCGTGCACCACACATCAGCCGGGAGGTGGCTGCCGGCTTTGGGCAAAAGGCCAGGAGACGCCAGGCAGGCAGGACACCAGGGCCAATAGGCTGGTCCCGGGGTATTCCACTGCTATCAGAGGAAGGGAAGGACGGGGACAAGGGACAGTCCTGCTAATGGGTGCCACCTGGTGACCTTTTGGTGATAATGGTGTCAGACACATGATAGAGACTTGTGGCGGCAGGAGACACCCCGTGTTTACCGAGCAGTCCTCTCGGCCCGGGTTCAAAGTGCAAATTGCTCTCGCTGATCTGGAGGACCCTGGGCAGGGCTGGGCTCTCGGCACCAGCAGCTGCCGGCCGGACGCTGGGCAGCACCTTTCAGCAGCATCTTTAGCACCTTCTTCCCCGTGGTGCTGCCACTTCTAGGAGTCCTCTGTGGGTCAGGCTGTGCCAAGCACCGGACGCATTGATGTCCTTAGGGTGGCCACAGGGCCCTACAGGATCAGGCCCTCGCTTCTCTTTCTGGTTGATGAAGGTTAAGGGCATGATGAATCCGATGCTCAGAGAGCTCTGTATCTCAGAGGTCATTTAACCTCCTGTTATGAAGGAGGGGGTGGAGGTTCAGAGAGGTTAAGTCACGAGCCCCAGGTCACACAGCCACTGATGAGAACGTGACTCTAATCGTGAAGAAGCTCTGGTGCTTTGTGAGTGCGGGTGGAATCGTGCGAGGCCTCACTCAGCCAGCTTAGTCGCTCCTTGAGATGAAGAAAGAAATTCCTGGTCCTGGGCCAGCCCCACAGGTGTCCTAGGAGGTGCACCTGCGTGGTAATGCCCACCAAGGTGGAGACTCTGGGGGGCAGCAGATTCCAGGCTAAAACTCCAGAGGGGAATAGCCTGGATGAGGTCAGTGGGAGTCACGGAGGTCACTGCCGTTAGCTCTGCCTCTTGGAGTCACTCTTCCTGGATTCTAGAACTTTCCATGTGGGAACCCGGAACACTGGATGGTACCGATCCCTTTATGAGGTCGCTGTTCCTCCTGCCCCCAGCGCCTCTCTCTCTTTTATCTGGAAGAAGTCCTCTGACCCCCCTTTGGAAGACCACCTCCGTCCACTCACAGGCCACAGGGCTGCGTGGGGCTGACCTCTCATCAGGTCCTCGCCGGGCACAAGACGTGGACTGACCGATCCATCTGTGGCCTCGGTGACCTGGAGGGTGGTGCTAGACCCAAGTGGGTCCAAGGACAGTCTGCCCTGGGATTGTGGCAGGATGGATCAGAAAAGGCTTATTCTCTTTCTACTGGTTTCTAAGCTGACAAAACGGATGTTTGGGGCTACTGAGGGCCTTTGTAGGAACCATAAACGGGCAGCCTCTCTGGGATTGAAATCAACAAGGAGGAAGAGGAGCCGAGAGCTGGAAAGAGACAGATTATTGACAATATCATTTGAGCCCCTGGATCTAGCCATACCTGAAACCCAAGCTTCTGAACCTACAGGAGCCAACATACCCTCTCCTAGGCTCAAGTGGTTGGTTTCAATTTGATTTCTGCACTCTTAATACAGATGGGCTTGGTCTTTAAGTTGGAGAAAGAAACAAATGGAACGGTTGGTATCTTAACACCATCATGAGGAAGAGCCACCAAAAAACCCTACTATGTCCTTCCCATGTAGAGAATTGAGTGCCCTTGTGGTCTCCACAGGGACACCCCCTCAGCCTGCTTGTCCTCTGAATTGATGTCTGTCTTCTTCTCTTATCCTTCTATGTCCTACTCCCAGAGTCTTCGACAGACTGGAGGGACTAATTCACACTAAAGTGTAAACGGCCCCCAGCACAATGGCTGAAGTTAGGTATCTCTAGGATATTTTTATAGGAAATACTTTAACCCCAAAGATGGAAGTAATGGGAACTGGTAGAAGATACTGGGAGAGAGAGTCAAGGAGCAGTGACAGTCCAGGCCCCGTCTCTGTGTCTCTTCCCACACGCCCTTCCTAGAGGGTGGGCGCCCGGGGCGGCTGCCTGGGAGCTGAGAATAACCTGGCTCGGGCCCCAGAGGTCATCACCCGCACCAAGGACTTGGAGGGCAGGACAGTCCCTGCCCCGTGGCAGCGGGTTTTCTCCCCAGCACCCGATAAGCTGGAGCCAGCTTCACCCAGCCCGTCCGCTGGGACGTGGCTTCAGGAATAAGATGTTCCTGTCGCTGGGCGGAGGGGGTGAGCCGCTGGCTGGGTTAATGCATCGCTGGCTCCGGCCCAGGCTCCGGCGGCCCATTCCTCTCAAATTCCTCTGTAATCAGCTAAATGAGCCCATTGGAGGAACAGCTCATCAAGGAGCGGCTGGGGGGACGGATTGATGGACGGTCACCTTTTCAAGGAGCTCTGGACGGGGGGATAAATGGCCCATTTACTCATGAGGTTGCAATTGAGTGTTTTCCTCAAGTCAATAATTTTTCCCTTCCTGCCCAGGCTCTCCCTGGTCCCAGGCAGAAAGAGGCCCAGGCCCCGGCAGGGCCCCTGCAATCCCCGGCCCGAGGGCAGAGATCTGGCCTGACTCGCAGAGGACCCCCTTGGAGCGAGGCCTTTCCCTTGTCAATACTTTGTCTGCCCAAAGACGGGCAGCGGCGCCTCCCAGATTATCCTACGGGCTCCCGGAGGTGCTGAGGCTCAGGTCCCTGCAGGGTCCCCAGACCATGGGCACTCCTGTGATTATTTCATTCACATCTGGGAACGCCTTCAGTGTCCAAGGGAATCCTCTGGAAGCTTCTAGCACGAAGCAGTCAGAATTGAAGAGAGTGAGCTCTTCCAGGAGGCCCGACTCAGCCGCTGGGGTTGGAGCCTTCTGAAGCTCACCCACAGGCAGCAGCCAGGTGCTAGAGGTCTCCGGTGTCCAGCTGGTCCCGGGGCTAAGGTGTGACAGTCCTGGTGGAGCCGAGCTCTGGGTGCCCTGTGACCTGGGGGAACGTCCCCAAGGACAGCTCAAGGCACGGATTAAAAGTGGCACATACCTGTCATCCCAGCGGCTCCGGAGGCTGAGGCAGGAGGATCGCAAGTTCAAAGCCAGCCTCAGCAATGGCGAGGCGCTGAGCAACTCAGTGAGACCCTGTCTCTAAATAAAGTACAGAATAGGGCTGGGGATGGGGCTCAGGGGTCCAGTGACTCTGAGTTCAATCCCCGGTACCACAAAAGAAAAAAAAAAAGTGGCTGTTTGGAAACAACATGGGCAGGAGCCTTGGTGACCCTCACTGGCACACTTGGTGGTACCAAGGAGGCTCTCTGAAGAAGAAAATGCAGGCACTAAGCTGGGATCCCCAGGGGGTCAAGTGCACTGGACCTGTCAAAAGCGCTGACAAGTCCTACTTACGGGGCACTACCAAGCAAAACTAATGCCACAACTCCATAAATTACGAAAGCTTAGAATCTTTGCTTTAAACAGAGTACTTTTTATTTTATCATGCCAAACAAAACACAAAAATATGATCTCAGGAACAATCTGTGAAGCACAAAATTGGGGGTATCATGAAAATTTCAAAAGGGCCAGGCACCGTGGGTCGTGCCTGTCATTCCAGCGGCTTGGGAGGCAGAGGTGGGAGGATCTCAAGGTTGAGGCCAGCCTCAGCAATTTAGCAAGGTCCTACGCAACTTAGTGAGATCCTGTCTCAAAAAAAAAAAAAAAAAAAAAAAAAAGGCAAGTAGGAACGATTAACGTAGGGCCTCCTTCATTGCCAATGCCCAGGCTTGGGAGCACACAGTGGCCTTGCTGGTTCCCACCTGAGAGATTCTGAGAGACGCACTCACCTGCAAGCCCAGGAAGGAGGCAGCACCTAGACAGCTGGAAACTTCTGGATTCACGTGCCTCCTTCAGGACAGCTTCGACCATTAAACAAACCCCCGCCCGCTGCACTTTCACTAGGAGGGTCCGTCCGCACACGGGAGGAATTCAGCTATGGTGTAGACGGCAGGTGGGACGGTGCAAATCTCCCTCCACCCGGGTCACCCTGCAGGGCTGGTTCCTGGGGAGAGGTGGCCAGCGTTCCCGGGGACCTCTTCCACGGCCTGACAAGATGGGTGTTTTTGAGTGCTCAGTGTCTACCAAGCAAGGTGGAAATCGGGGCACGCTGTAGCTCACTCCACCTTGCAGCACATCAGGGATGAAGGGGGACTAGGGCTTCTCTGCTCATTGTGCAGAGGAGGGCACGGGGCACAGAGGGGTTAAGAGAACCTGAGGTCACTGGCCTAATTCTTAGTAGAGCTGAGACGTAAATTCCAGCTTGTTCCGCTTGGTTTTGAAAACACACACACACACACACACACACACACACACACACACACACACCAAGTAGGATCATATTTTCCCTGGTCCTCGGTGACGGGTAAGACCTCAGGAACACCCTTCCTTAATGATACCTGCAGCTCCGCTTCATTCTCTCCAACCCACGTGTGGGTTCCATTATCGGGCCGAACATCATTTATTGGACCAGATCCACGCTGATGGACATTTAGGAAGCGTTCGTCCATTTGTGACTCTTTCCTGTGTCCCTCCTGGGTCCAGAAGGGCTGGGCTTCCTCCAGCTCCTGGGCTGGTAAGAGGAGAATCAGAGCAGTATCTCCATCAATCTCAGCTACATGGTCTTTAAAAATACATAACCCCAAAAAATAAGTCTCCATTAAACAAACTTATAAAATATGAATGGGTTGCTTATCCTGCCCTGCCCCTTGCCCAAGAGCATGAGGGTCAGATCCTTGGAACCCGGGCCAGTAGAACATCTGAGATGATCTTCCATATATTTACCGGAGGGGTCTCACCTTGTCAGGTTTGGGGTCCTGGATCCAATTAAATCATGAACCTTAAATGCAAAGGACTCAAGTAATTTGCCAAATAGCAAAGGAGACTCAAATACACCTGAATTTGTGTGTGTGTGTGTGTGTGTGTGTGTGTTGGTTTAGGCTTGAATCTAATCTCATACCAGACCAAATGTGCTCAGATAAGCTCCGGGTAACCCAGTGAACAGGCCCCACCTGCAGAGGGGCAGGGTAGCCCTGTGGTTAAGGCCCCAGATTCCAAAAAAGCCTGGTGGTCTGGTCCGGAGACCTCCTCTGCTCTTTGTCTGCTTCATGAGTCTGGGGCAGGTGACTTTACCTTTCTCTGCCTCAGTTTCCTCATCTGGGGAAATGGAGATCCAGTCCCTGCTCATGAAGATTACGTGAGTGGCACAGGTCTCCTTCGGGGGATGGGCTTCGCTATCGGGGACAGACAAACTGTTTTACATCTCTGGGGCTTAGGTGGTTAATGCATGTCTACAGGAAGAGCCCCGTGGGTTAGGAGGAACCACCTGCCACAGGCTCATTTCTTCTGATCACCTGTGATTCCCCCCCACAGAGGGCCACTGTGAACACTTGGGCCTGGAACGTTCCGAATATTTTTCGCGGTGGGTGCACACATTCTCGCCCACACGCCCATGTGCACACACCCCACACTGCTTCACACCAGGCACACCGTGTGAAGGCACACACAGATCTGCTGTCGTATATGCTCTTCTAGAACTTGAGTTTTGATTTTCCATCTGATCGTGGATTTACTAGGTTAGTCTCAGTCAGGCACCACAGACTGGGCTGCCTCCACTGCAGAAATAGCTCTTCTCACACTTCTGGGGCTGCAAGTTCAAGGTCAAGGTCGGCAGGGCGGGTCCCTTCTGGGGTCCCTCTCCTTGGCTTGCAAAGGCTGCCTTCTCCCTGTCCTTCCCACCCCCTCCCCTCCCTATCTGTTGATGTCCCAATACCCTCTTCTTGTAGGTCAGCCTGGAGGGGGGCCCACCCCATGCCACCCTCTAACCTCACGACCTCCGTCCCCACACCAAGTCACGTGGTGATGGGCGAGGGGTCAGGGTTTCAAGGAGGGAGTTTTTCTAGGGGGCAGATATGACTCAGTCTGTGACATCCACCGCTATCTGGGACAGAACTGGGACCTGCGTTGTGGAGGGTCCTGAGTCCCGCCTGAGAGCCGTGAGAAAGACTGAGATGGTGTCGAGACCTGGGGAGTCGTGTGGTAGCACCATGTCACGGGCTGTCCTTTGACCAAACCCTACTGGGGCCAACCCGTATCCTGTCGTGGGGTGGCCACAGCTGGAATGTGGTTTTGCCCACACTGGCTCCTCATGCTGACCCCTGTGGTCACACCAAGAAAAGGACCTTCCTGGTGACGGTGGTGGCCGAGGACTGGGTGGTCACGGCAGAGTCCATGTGGCTGACACGGCGGGCCACAGAACACCAAGCCACCTGTGATGGGCTGCACTGGGTTGTCCACCCTCTCAGTGACCAGCTGCTGGGGGCTCATCTGGCCACTGTGGCTGGACTGTATTCTGGGTGTGGCTCTGGTGAGCAAGCCCCAAGGTGGGGGGGGGGCAAGGAAATGGAGCCCAGGCACCCCATCCCTCGCTTCTAATTTGTGTTCAAACGATCATGATAGATTTACCAATTTTTTTTTAATTGTAATTTCCAGTGATTTGGGTTTGAGCAAGAAAAAAAAAGATGTATGAAAATCGCCTTTCTGTATCATTCATTCCTTCACTTCGGACCTTAATTAATTTAGTGCATATTTGTTGCCCACTGACACGTAAGATGCTCCATGAAGAGACAATTAAGCTCAATTAAGAAACAGAAAACGGAGCAGAAAGCAGGTGATGGGGTTTTCGACGGTCTATTCTCCCAGAACCGCCTTCTCATGACTCTCTGTCCTCCCTTGTAGGTGGAAATGCCAGGAGACGCTCACACCAAGAAGGACAGCAAACACATCGGAGCATGGGGGAGTTAAAGACTTTGTCAAGGTCACTCAAGGTGACATCTGGTGGCAGGTGTCAATCAGGACCCAGATGTTCTTATTCTCGGCTTCACTTCACCAAATAGACTCTCCCAGGACCCTCCATGGCAGGAATCAGGTCCCGTCTCATGAGTGTTTGTCTCACCAGAGCTGCATCTGGAACTGCTCTGTTTAAGGGGAGTTGCTAGACGTTCGCAGAAATGTTTCCAAAGTGTTTTGCAGAAGAGAGAGATCGATCCTGTAGATGAGAACACCCCTGCCACCCCAGCTCCATTGTTACTGCATGTGGCCGTTCCCAGCCAGATCCACCACCGACACAGATCTTCACGAATTCCATGGGGGAGAGACACGGAGCATCGTGATTGTGTCTGTTTTTGCGGCTTTGATTCGCTGGGCATCGGGGCCACGCTTCCTGGCTTGCTAATTGCCTGTGTGCCCTGATTCTGCTGTGAGTCGCCTATTCCTGTTCTCCATTCATTTTCTTATCGCAGGGCGTCCGCTGCTTCCGCAGAACCGGGGAGAACACATCCTAGGATTAAAATGCTAACTTTCTGGATGCTGCAACCATTTGACTGTGGACTTTTGCCCGTCATTAAGCAGCACTGCTATTTTTAAATCTTTGCCTTCCCCGTGGTTACCCCACCAACTCACTTCCTCCTAATTATGTGTCTCTGCCTTATTTTTTTCCCCCCTTGATTAAACCCCTGGGAGCCTTGTCTATCTCTTTTTGGGGGATTTTTTATCATCCAAATTCATGATTTCTCTTTTTCCTCTGGTTAATAGTTCCTGGGGCTTTGTTATGTTGTTCTTTTCCGACTTCCTGAATGGACACTCAGCGTATTTATGTGGATCCTTTTTAAGTATAATAACAGTAGCATTTCATACTATGATTTTTGCTTCTGATGACAGCTTTGGGCACTTCCGAGGTGATTTTTAGGATGCGCAGCCTTCCCATTATTGTTATTTTCTTTGTTGTAATGATCGGTTTCGATGGTCCCTTTGTCTCACGTTATCTGGGAGAGGGCTCCTATTTCTCACTGGTCAAGGCTTTGAAAAATACTTATTTATTTATTTTCTAAGGAGGTAACTTCTCGTTTTGTTTCCTTATGGTCAGAAAACTCACTTTCCAGTAACGGCTTGCTCCCTGTCGACACCTTGAGTTCAGATGCCCCTGGATCTGGAGACAGACCCGAGAATGTCCCTGCTCTTTGGGAGGCTTAAAGTCGGAGGGGGCACCTGATCCCGGATGGAGTCGAGACATTTGGCGTGTCCCCATGGTTCCTGCTTGAGGCTCTGATATGGATTATAGTGATGGCCATTGAGGAATCAAGGGTTTGAGGGGCAGACTCAGAATCTGCTCTCGTCCCTGCTCTACATTTTAGAGCTAGGAGATACCTGGTGTCATGGGCCTTCAGAATGTTCTCCTTTTAGGTGGATGAAGGTCTGAGTGATTCAGAGCATAACGTTGCAGGTCTACAGGGATCGAGGGTTCGAGGCTGCTCACATCTCCTTATCCAGAGTCTCAGAGTGGCCACTGCTTCTGGCAGACTTCATCTTGGCTTGTTGCTGGGTTCCCACCAGGCCCCGGAGGGACCGTTGGTCCGGCTGATCACAGCTGCCTGTCCACCGTGTCTTAAGAGGGCGCCTGGCCTGTTAGCTGGAACTACCTACTGGATTCCCTGGAAACGTTTGTTGAACCATGAATTTTCATTTGATTTTTTTTTTTAAAGTGTTGCTCATTATAGAGTCTGCTTGAAAAGAGAGAGTAAAGGAGAACTTTTTACTTCCATATGGATCATGTTAAGGTGCGTGCGTGTGCATGTGTGTGTGTGTGAGTGTGTGTGTGTGAATGCATATTCATACATAAGAAAGAGAAATGGCCCTATTATAGGAAGCCTCATTAAAGGGGCCTGGAACAGGTTAGCCCATTTGCAGACTATACATCTTAATCTCCCTGTGCAGCTCAAGAACCTAGAGAGAGAGAGAATCTATGGCCAGAGAGACCCTGGCTGCCTTCCAAGCCCTGGATCAGGTAGACCTGGCCTTCCCCGCCGGCTACCCCTCATTAGCACTGTATATGAACTTGGGGAAACCATGCTCCCGGGGGGCTCCCAGACGGGAAGCCCATGGAAACCAGTTCAGAGAGCGCAGACCCTTCTCTCATTTGCCGACAGGTGCTCTGGGGCTTGGCCCCTGGCTGCGGGGAGCCCAAGCCGGAGCGCGTCACCCCTCGGCGCGGTGCTGATAGGTGGCGGGCCGTTCACCTGTTGCTGGCTGGTTCCCATCTGGGCTAACAGCTTCCAACTGGCCTCATTATGGGAGAAACCGGAGGCCCCTGGACGAAGGCCGCTCTCTGAGACTGCACTCCCGGCCAGCTTTGTAGATTTACGTTCCCAATGGCATCACCGGGGGAGTGGAGAGGGCGGGCTGCGGGACTGGGCCCTTCAGCCTCAGTCTCTCCACGGGGAAGGGGCGCCTGGGGGTGCAGGGTGGGTGACGCAGGTGTGGGGGACAACGGCAATGCCACCAGCTTCTTAGCCCCATGGGATCCAGGAGGGACGGCAGGGGCTTTTTATTTTATTCATTTGTTACTCTCTGGTGTCACACTTTAGCCTGCCACTTTCAAATAGAGGCTCAGAGGTGCCCATTTCCCTTCCTCCTGCGCCCCCCTTCTCCTCAGCCCCCTTCTCCCTGACCTGCACTCTGCCTTTGATCACTGAGCCCTGAGGTCCTCAGAGCACAGCCCACGGGCCAGTCCCAGGGACCCTGAGGGTGCTCATCAGAAATGCACAGTCCCCACCCAGCTGGACCTCGGGGCTCTGCCCTGCAGCAAGGACCAGAGGCATTGGCCTGCCCGGCGAGGTTACTTGAGTGGCCCCTTCGGACTCTTGTCCACACGGGTGCAGGTGTGGTAACACCCCGGATACCCTTCCCTCAGGGTGCCACTCTGAGGGGTCCCACACACAGAGGTCAGGAATGTGTGGGTCCTAAAAATCCGGGTGCCAGAGGGGAGCCCTGTCCTGGGCACAGTGTCCCTCTCTGCTGGGCTCTTTCAGGTTTCCTGATTCTCTCGAGGAGGGAGAGCGTGTGGGGGGCTCATCTGTCCTGAGCACCTCATGAAGGGTGGCTGGACCCACAGGCAGAGCAGACGCTGCTGTCCGAGGCCAGGCTGAAGATGGTCCTGGGAACTGAGGAGGTGAGACCCGGGGAAGTGGGCGGGAGTCTTCGAGAGCCTTTGAGGCCGAGAGTGCTACATCCAGATGTTTCCCAGCATGTCTGGATTTCCAGTTAAAAGGGAGCCCTGGGAGAGAACAAAGCATGTATCCTATTTCCATTCACAGGCCCCAGTCTCCATCCCTGAGGGATTCACAATATGGGCTCAAACACTGGTTGCCCTGACCCGGGTCTCAGCCTGTTGGAGCAGGAAGGTGTCGTTGAGATGATGGTTGAGGATCCCTATGTGGCAAACAGGCCCCTACTTCCCTTTCCTGTGCCCAGGGCAGACATCACTAATGGATCACCACACTCTTCCCCGGTTGAGCTCAGGTCTGGACAGAGCATCAGAGACTGTCACCAAGGGACAGAGTATCAGGTCAGTGTTGGCAGAGCCGGCCTCGTCCACGCCTCTTGGATGCCAAGGGTGCTCTCTGGTGGGTCTGTTCTAAAGAAGCCAGCTCAACGCAGCCACAGTTAAGCTCTGGTGGTGGGGACGGCCCCATGTCTGGAAGGTGGACGGTGTTTATCACACGCGAGGCAATAGGGCTGACTCCGAAGGCCCATCCCCGAGCTCTATGCCCTAGACCTTGAACTCAGCACCAGGCAAGGTTCTCTTGTCTGCATCTTTGCTAGAGGGCCCAGGAATTTCCCTCTTGGGGCATTGTGGCAGGCAGGACCAGTCCTGGCTTATCATCTCAGGCTTCTGAGATTCCATTCAAGGACTTGTGGGGCTCTTGGAAAGGGAGCGCTCTCTGTCTGCTGGAGTTGTAATTGAAAGGATGAGAAGCCTACAGCTACTATGAGAGCTGTAGAGAGGATTTTCCTGTGGATGAACCCAAATAGCTCCAAGATAGGGGGAGGAGTGGGCAAGAGAGATAAGCATGAAGCCCTAATGATTTCCCTGGAGGCCCTGGATCCAGCCACACCTGAAGCTGGTATTAGTCAATGGAGCCAGTGAGTGCCTTTATTTTTGCTTATGTTAACTGAAGTCCGGCCTTGGTCTTTTCCACAGAAACTGTCCTGACTCAAGTAGAACGAGAGTGCAGTCTATAAATCATCCTGTTGGATTCCCGTTGCCATGAATTCATCAGTGGAAAAGGTTAAAGTCCTGGAGAGTAGGAGTCCTTCCCCACAGTGCCCGTCCCACTCTGCCCACCCTGGCCTGGCCGTCCCTGTCCTGGTGGGGAACCCTGCTGGGCCCACCGCACCATTGGCCACAGGGGGACCCCTCCAGGACGGCACCCGTGCCCCCCGCGCTGCTGGCCTGAAGTTCCTCTGACCCCGGAGCCGGTGCTGACGGTCAGCAGGTGCCTTCTGTTCCCCATTTTTTATTGATTGGATCCAGTTTTCAGAAGATGCCGCAGCAGACGGCGTCCAGGGATGGATGTGGGCGCCATGGGGCCGCGGTCAGGGGAGGTGTTTTTGACCTTGGGGGACAGCAGCATCCGCCCCCGACACTGGCTCATGACCGAGGGGCGGGTAGTAACTTCACAGCAGAGAAACCTCTAGGCACCACCACACCATCAAGACGCACGTCACCGTGGTGAGACCCGGGGACACCTGGAAGCCCCTGACAGAAAGTATGCCAGGAACTTTCTCTACTATTGTTACAACTTTTTGGCAAATCTCAAATTATTTAGGAATAAAAAGGTAGATTAAAAAAAAACAGTGTTGCGCATCTTCATTTATTTGAAAGTCAAAGATGGGAAACATGGTCATTTTCCGTCTGCCAGGAGCCGGTAACAGATTGATACACGGATCTGGAGGACAGCGATGACCGTCCAAGGTCTGACCTGGGTGACCTGATCTTGGCTTGGCGATCCTGCTTCCAGGGGTCAGTTCCCAAACACGGACAAATGAAAGACAGAATGGGGTGCCAAGCTGTGGGGACAAGATGTTCGTCACCGTGCCATTTATAACGTGGAGAACCAACAGCCCTATTGTCTGTAGCTGGGAGTGGGGTCAGTAAGTCATGGTATATCCACACAGTGGGGCAGGTGGACGATTGTTCAGGACAAAAGAGCTCAGGATGTTCCTGTCTCCATGAAGAGAGGCCTGTTTCACGTTCGAACGTTGGATAACAGAGTAATACATGCAGTCTGATCCTATTTATCTAAAAGGTGTCCTTACGAAGGCACGCACTGTGATCCCACAGATTTGGGAGGCTGAGGCAGGAGGATTGCAAGTTGGAGGCCAGGCCTGGTAACTTGGAGATTCTGTCCCAAAACAAAACAACAACAACAACAACAACAAAAAATGAAAACAGAAGAAGAAAAAGGGGTTGTTCAATCCTCAGTATTGCAAAAAGCAGGTTGAAAGAGACATCAAACTGTAACTGTATAAAGGGGGGCGATGGGATCAAGGGGACATTTTTATCTTCTCCATTTTTGAATTTTCACAATCATCGTTTGTGGTGGGGGAAGGAAGATTCGAAGTTTGAGAAGCAGGGGCATTGGGGCGGGGATGCTGGGAACCAGGTCCCTAGCTCTGCTCTTGCACAGGTGGGACTTCCACTTCTGCCCCCATCAGCCGGAGCCTGGAGCTCGGCCGTGGGAGGCCAGGACCAGTGAGCAGGGCTGCAGATCCAGGCGCTCTCTGCTGACCGGAATGGAGGGTGGGTCTCATCTGGCTCATCTCCAGGGGGAAGTGGTCTGGCCCGCCGGGGTGGGGCTCTTAAGAATAGAGACCCCCACTCCCTGGGGAGTCCCTGTCTGAGCCTCTCCAGGATAGGAACTTGGGGGAGGATGAACTGAGAAGGGGCAGGTACACCTGGGGGTACTAAAGGGCCCTTGTTCCAATCTGGGCCTGGCACCTGCAAAGGTTTCCCTGGGAAAGGGAAGTTGGATGAGACCTGGAAGATGCCAAAGAGGTAACCGTGGTGAATCTCCAGGCAGAGAGAACAGCTTGTTCAAAGGCCCTGGGGTGGGTTGCAACCAGGAAAGCTGGAGCTCAGAGAAAGAGACGACTTCTTCTGAATGTTGGCCACACACGCCCTTGTCCAAGCCTGGAGGCCCCGGGCGGCGTGGTGGAGGATGGGACTGGAGAGGTGGGACTTGGGCCAGGTCGGTGCATCTTGGAATTGACTTTATTCAGGGGTTGACGGTCAAGGAAAGGACCCTGGAGGCTGGAGTACACTTTCTGTGCCCTGGGGAATGCCGGGACGCCTTGACCTTCTCCCGCTGGGCCCTGCCTGAGAAACAGCTCCAGCTCCTTCTACACAGGGCCCTGTTCTGGCCAGGAAAACAGGATGTCACCACCCAGCCCCCAGGATTACAGGAGCCACCCAGGGGAGTGCGGAGGAGGAGGGGGCAATCGGAGCTGGGGGGTGTCCCCCAAAGTCTCAGTTTCTGCCCCTGAAAGTGGGCATAAGAAGAAAGGGTACCTGGGTGGATGCAGGCGTTGTGCACAATTCGGGGTGCTTGGCCCCCCGTTGTTCTCCAGCCAGGGAACGCAGCTCCCCCTCTGAGAGAACCCCAGGTCCAAGCAGGCTGTGACTCACTGCTGTGTCACACTGGTGTGCCCACACCCTCCGCCCCCGCACCTGCCACATTTCCTTTAGTTCAATTCTGCTAACTCTCAGGTCTAGCTTCAATCACGTTACCTCCTGGAAGCCCCCCTACACGTTCTATTTATCTATGCCACGGATAAAGGCTTGCTCTCATTCTGTGGTTTCAGTTGGGCAGCCTTGTCTCTTCTACTTGATCTTTGAGGGCAGAAAGATAAACCCTTCCTCAAAACTGCAAAATGGCTGCATGGGCTCCAGACCTCACATCCTTTCAACTTCATGCTCAGAGAAGCAGAGAGCTTTGAGTTTCATTGACCTAGTTTGTGTTAATTTTTTTACCTCTAAACCCATCATGGTACGCAGAGGATGGATAGTTAGATGAACGTAGACCAGAGATCATCCAACAGTTTTTCTCAAAGTGCCAGATAATAAAAAGTTTCGGCCAAGAACTATAGGTTGTGTCTTCTACCCACTGAACTGTGTTTTAGAGCATGAAAAATGTCAGAGATGATCTGTAAATGAACGGACGTGGCTGTGATTGAATAAAACTCTAGAAACAGGTGCCTGACCCCTGGGCTGTAGTTGGCTGACCCAAAGCTCACAATAATTGAAGTTCATTCTTGGGCAGGGGAGGGCAAGGGCATCGATGCTTTCTAAACTAGAGGCATTGAGGGTGTGAAGGGTTCACAGGAAATGAAGGGAATCTGGGGTACTGCTTACCCTGAGCGCAGTCAAAATCGATGGGCAGAAATGAGCAATTGATTGACTCCAAGGTTCAAAGCCAAATAAGGGTCCCTGAGCCAATCATCTCCTCCAGTGCCTTCTAGTGGCAAGAAGAGAACCGGGTCCATCTGCTTAGAGAGACACTTAACTCCCAAGTGCTTTCAGAAGAGCCCTGAGCAGAGAGGAGCAGGGAGACCGGATGGCGTGCTCTCATCCTCTCCCCTCTCTCTTTCCAAAGTTCTTAAGTTATGGCTTCAGAGTCTCCCTGGGGACCACCCAGTAAAACATAGTCTTTCCCTCACTTTACAAACGATGGCGCTTAACCCCGCAGTATGGAGGCGGAGACTTGGAGAAAGAAATGACATATTCTGAATGTTGGCCACACAAATCAGCAGCCCACTCCCCTGCTCCCCTCCCGGTACCATGGCAGGCATCAAAAATCCATCACCGAGCTTCTTCCCACCAACCAGCCGAGGTGTCTCGAACCCTTGCCGGGACAGAGTTGCTTCCGACTGCCCAGAGCTGGCCCGCGAGAGGAAGCCGTTAGCTGTGTTGATGTGACCACGTGGTGCTTGTGCTGTCACCAGGGCCCTCGACACCCCTCCTGCAGCTGTTATTGATGGAGGACTTGCTGGGGTCGGGGGTCTGCGTTCCTCTCCCTTGCTGGTTAGAATTCGAGGTGGGTGTTAAGGTGCCACGGTGCCCTATTGCCACCTCCTCCTGTCCCTCTGGTTTCGGCCTCGGTGGGGGTGGGCAGTCCCAAGGAAGGCTCCTGGGATTTCTGCATTTGTCCCAGGGACTCCCCCAATGCCCTTGAGAACCTGCTAGATGGCACCCAAGCTCTATCTAGGAGTGGAGGATTAGCCGATGGAGGACGGGCCAGGACTTCAGCCCGGTTTGGAAGCCATTCTGTACACATCTCAGGAGGCCCCTGCCCAATCAGGGCCGTTTCCTGGGGCAGTGACTTTGACAATACAATACGGTCATAAAAGGGCTTTTCTTTGTCCTCCTGTGCTCACCCTTGCTTCTTGGACTCACCTTCCAAATGAATGACCCGGACACAGGCTCCTGCCAGGTGCATACCCGCCAGCCCCGGGAGGGCCTCCCCGGGGCCTCTGCGATACCCAGCAGGACGAACTCTAAGAATTCAGTAAGTCGCCCAAGGTCACACAGCTGGGCTTCCTGACTCTGAAGTTCAAGCTCTTACCCACCCACAGGACTTCAGATGGCTGGCGGGCGGGTGGGCCCCCAGCCAGGGTGTTCCGGGCCACTGATGACTACGTTTTGGTCAGTGTGGACTGGAGAATTGGATTTGACGGACAGGAACTGGGCCAGTTTTCTTGCCTAAAAATAGCCTCGTGTTTGGTCATCCTGTTCGGGGACATTCACGCTCACCCTGGGAAATGCCAGCCATGTTTCAGAACTTTGAGTCATGAAAACGGTCCACTAAGTCAGATCCCCCCGAGAAGAGCACGGTGGGAGCCAGCCCCTGACATCCCACTAGGTGGAGGGAGTGATGGGGCTTCCCTGGGCCTTCTTGTCTCTGAGCGGTCTGAACCCAGGGCGATCCGTAGGTACAGACGGTGGCAGGCGGGCAGGGCTAGGCTTTCGGGCAAGGCTTTCTCAGGCAGGAGGGGAAATGAGGGCTGGATGGGGTTGGCCGCTCTTCACTGAAGAGCGCATTCTCAGTGCAGCCTGCTCCGCCCAAGGCCCGCCTGGTGGGTCCTCGCTCAATGGTCAATAGATATCCAGTTGCCAACTCTTCTGAAAGGGAAGAGGGACCCCGGGGCTATGGAAGTGGCTGGACACACACACACACACACACACACACACACACACACATGGAGACACATTCTGACCCTCCCCTCGGGAGGTTGGGGACATCCTGGGGGAGGGTGGAAACTGGCCAACACTGAATCCAAACTTCAACCAAATGGTCCCTTGGAAGGTTCTCAGCCCAGGCTGAAGTGGAGGGGCTGCCAACGCCCCAGATGAATGATCCTCCCCACGTGGGAGATGCGGCCTCCCCTGACCCCACTTGGAGTTACTTACATGGAGAGAAAATGCTGGCCCTGTCCTCCGGGGCCACGATGCTCACCCACAGGGTACAGGGGTGCCTGAAACCGATGACATTGTCATCGGTGTACTGTTGTGACACTTGTGCATAGAGAACTTCCGAGGGGCAGGGGATGTGAGCCCATTCTCAAGATGGACCAGGGCTGTGCTGATGACTCCTAATGTGCCCCCTGTCCCTTCTCTGCCTTTCTCAGTGACAGCTCCTGGGTGGGTTTGGCCAGTGGAGGGCACCAGAAGACTGGGGGGTGAGGGAGACAGGCCCAGGTGTGTGCCCCTCTCCTCTCTCCACTTTCCGTGGCTCTTGCCTAGTCCACCTGCCCAGTGGCCCCACTGCTGGAGGGACGGCATTTCCTAGGCTCCAGGAAGCCATCCCAACCTGTGTCCCTTTAAGCCCTGGGCGTCTCGGTGGTCCCCTGGGTCTTAAGCCCTGGGTCCCCTCCCCTCTCCTGTTGTCAAGCTCTCCCCAGGCAAACTCTTCTGCCAGTGCCGGCTGGCTGTTTCCTGCAGGGTCTCGGCACACCTGGGGACCCTTCCCCAGCACCCAGAGCTGAGCCTACTGGGCACTGTGACTAAGGCCGCTGCTCAGCAAGTGAGGGCACTTCAGGGTTCAGGCACCGGAGTCGGGCAGACCTGTGTTCGAATCCAGATTTTTACCAATTACTGCCTGCGTGTCTCAGTTTCTCCATTTGAAAGTGGAAGTCAAACATCTGACCTCTTGGGATTTTCATGCCAATTAAAGGAGACGATGCATCTAAAGCTTAGCAGGTACCAGTTGCATGATCAAGAACTGACCGTCTGGGCTGCTTTGCTGCTATTATCCCTGTGCCTGGTGGTCTGCAGACCTCCCTTAGTCAGGATGAGATCCTTGGGGATGTTGACCTGTCTGATCCATGGTTTCAGCCCAGGGCCCCCATGTGCCCCCATGTGCTTTACACTGTACAATTCGAGAACTGATTGTGGCAGAGACAGTCCCACCAGACCGGGGAACTGCGCTCCACTTTCCTCTGGGTGCCTAGGAAGACTGCATTTCCCAGGCTGCTTTGCAGGTGGGGCCATGCCGCGGAGGTCTGGCCAACAGAATGTGTCCCTCTTCCAGACAGGGCGGTATACCCCAGCGTGATCTCGCAGTTTCTGGGCCAGCAGGCATATTCTTAATGGTAGGATCTGGCTTTGGCTTTGGGGACCATGACAGCTTTGTCAGGACTGCTCAATTCTGTCACTGTGCCACAAAGGGTGCTACAGACAAGATGTCAGAGAGTGAGCCTGGCTGTGTTCAGCTTTTGTGGCTTGATGACATGGTGGAAGGGGAGGAAGCCCAGGGGAGCTGGAGCAGAGGGAGAGAGCCAGCCAAAGTCACAACAAGCCCATGACAGTGGAATTAACCTGCTCACGAGGGCAGAGCCCTTATGACTTCTCCACTTCTTCAAGGTCCCCCCTCTTAGTCCTGTTAAAATGGCAACTACCTATCAATGTGAGATTTGGAGGGGGCATTCCGACGGTGGCACAGTTCATCGGTCAGGTTGGTGGCAGTACTAAGGTGGCCTGGGTCCCTGAATGGCTACAGGGAGCTGAGTCCCCTCACCCCACTCCCACCAGAGTGAACATGGTATGATGGACACTTAGATTGTGTTGGGTCACTTAGACACCGTGGTTGTGTCTAAGACGGAGACGCCGTCGGGATCAAAGTGATCGCAGTGACACTTTCAGACATGCAGAAGTTTGGCTTCTCCCGTCCTGACCCTCGAGAGCCTGATGGGATTTGGATCCTCAGTGCAATGCAGGAGGCTGACTCAGAAGATGCTCTTCTCTGCTTTTTGTGAATGAGGAAAGGAGGCTGGGGAGGGAGCATGGCCTGGGACTCCCGTGAGCCTCCTCTCTCCTGGTGCCCTGCCTACTATCTAGGAGGTCATAGAATCATCATGACCCTTTACTGGTTCTCACTGTGCCATCCCCTGCCTGATGCGTTTTACATATATCATTTCATCTGAGCCTTAATTTTAAGCCACTTGTCCAAGACCGAAGGAAGACAAGGGAGAGAAAGCCATTCAAAGTGCCGCGTCCACACCAACGTCTTAGGTAGCTAGGATTCGAACCCTCCTCGTTCTAAATGGAAAGGGGGCTCTCTGTGAACTCAAGTGAGAATTTTTTTAGTAGGAGAGACCTTAGCTCTTTTTAGTTTGATCAAATTTAAAGGCAATTTTTAAATACATTTATTCAAAATCCACTGGTAGATGCTTCAGCTCCTGGATAATGCTCCTGGATCAGGGGCCAAGGGAGGAAGAGGAAAGCAAAGCCATGTGGGCTTCTCTCGTGGGCTTAGAGACCTGTGGGGTCTCAGCCATGTTCAGCTCGGTGACAGTCCAGGTGTGAGTCACCTGCAGCTGGGGTAAGGAGCCCTGGAGAGACCCACCCGAACTCCATCAGGTACATTCTCCAAAGGAGGAAGGGTTGTCTGTTACCAGACCAAGTAGCAGTGTGAGTCTGACTGACCTGAGGCGTTATTGACAGGTGCTTATCGCTATGGGGAAGGTGGCATCTGCCCTGAAGGAGGAGTGAGAAGAATGGACAAGAGAACAGTTCTCCAAAGGAAGAGGAGCAGCAGGCTTCCATGTCTGGGGCTGGGGGAGCAGAGCTGGGGAACAGCCACAGTGTGGATTACAAGGGGTAGGAATAAGAGAGACGAAGCCAAAGAAGCATGGCCTTGTCCACCATGTTGAGTTCCCTGGACTTGATCCTGTGGACAATGGGGAGCCAAGGAAGGGCTTAGGTAGGAAGCATGACATGATCACATTTATGGTTTAGAAAGATGGTGGGGGGACAATCTTTCTAGAAGCCTGAACGGCCATGTGCCCAGGTATCAGGAGGTACTGGGGAGACCTTCTGGTCTCAGGTGCTCCCTTGGCATATCAGAGAGGACAAGAGGTGAAACATCAATTGTCGTCAACGGGGAGACCGTGTGGTGTCTTAAAAAAAGAAAAAGAAAAAGAAAAGAGAACAGAGAGCAACCACCTTGCGGGTTGCCCCAGGAGGAACCGAGCTGAAGCAGGAAGAGGGCTGGCCGTGGGGGAGGAGCAGCCGTGCCCTGGGGAGGGCGGCCTGACCCGCCCTGTGGATGGACACAGGCTGGGTCTCCAAGGGAAGGGAGAGGGATTGGCGTCTCCCCCCACCCCCCCAGTGCTTCTCCTCTGCTCCTCCTCCTCCCTCTTCCAGAGCTGTCTCCATTTCCCAACAGTAGATGTCGGTGTGCGTGTGAAGGAGATGGAGAGGGAGATACACGAAGTCAAGGCGGATGCACCGCTGGTCGGAGCTGTCACTCAGCACTCTGATGGAAAGGGACAGGGTCTCAGTGCTGGCCTCTCTGGTGGCTCAATACTGGGAAGGACGGTTTGGAGTGGGTTTCAGACCAGCTGTGGGCTGAGGGCTCCCTCTCTCCATCTCCCCCTCGCCTTCCCAGTCTGCAGCCACATTCTCCCCTAGAGGGGTGGCTTCCTTCCCAGGGCAAGGCCGGTGGGGTACCAGCAGGACAAGGTCCCTGGAAGCTCTACACGTCCATCAACTCAGCCTAGCAACCCCAGAGCGGAGAGAACCTCCTCCTCCGCCCTTCAGACCGCAGAAAGGCTCTGATTGGCTTTCCCGAGTCACGTGTGCCACACTTGAGCCAATCACAGTGGCTGGAAGATGGCTTCTACGCTGTGATTGGTCAGGCTGCCTCTGTGATCGACAGTTTCTGTATAAGGACATGGACCTGGGGAGGAAAGTCCTGTAAAACCCTGAATATGTGTCAGGGGAGCCTTTATCAGGGGGTTAAAAAAAAGGGTAGAAGGGAAGCTGGGCAGGCAACAGTGATAACGTCATCACCACAAACATCCCTCCTCTTTTCTTCCTCCAGTGCTTACTGGGAGTTTGTGTGTGTGTGTGTGTGTGTGTGTGTGTGTGTGTGTGTTACACACCTGTCCTGCTACAGCTGTGAATCGAGGTTGGGGCAGCAGGAGTTTGGGCCTCAGACAGGTCTGGAATCCAGTTCCACCCCTATTAGCTGTGTTCCTTTGGGCAAGGTACATAACCTCTCTGAACGTCAGTTTCCTCCCCTGTGAAATGGAGACCATAAATCTACCGTACACGATGGATGGCTGTGAAGATGAAATAAGTGCTTCGATAAGTGGTAGCTGCTGTAAGAATAATTACTATTATTATCGTAATGATTATTATTTCTATCAGGAGGACTGATGTGGGCTGATGGAGGATTCCGAGAGGAGAACTTAGGAGAGACACTGTGTTGGGCTTGCGTTAGAGGTGCCCTCAGCCCGCCCTTTGTTTCAGGGATGGGGAGACTAAGGCCCAACAGAAAGCCTGACCCGCGTGGACGGAGCAGTGGCGGTGCCGGTCTTTGCAGGAGTCTGAGCCTGGAGCCAGTTGGCCCTGCCAGGAGCTCTCAGAAATTACGAGCCCACAAAAATGCTTTTTGGCTCGCAGCATCCAAACGGGCCCCACCCATCATGCATAGTGTCAGGCCACCCTCTTCTTGCCACTCGGCCCTGCATGGACAGGCTGGGGAGTCTGCATGTATATATTTTTTTAAATACTTTGTTCTGAAAATAATTTAGGTTGACCGAGTCTCTCTGTGTGGGAGTTGAGCTTTGGAAAACTTGTTTATGGCGCGACCTTTCCCCACGACAAACGCGGGGTGTTTCCTTCTCCCTCCCTCCTCTTCCCGCCTCCGGGCTTCCCCTCCCTCTCCTTTCTACTTTCTTTGCCTTTTTACCTCTTTTCTTTTTTCTCCCTCTTCTCTTTCAACAGTTAAAGGCACAGGGCCTGTGCTGGGCACTGGGCCAAGGGTGGGGTCAAAGAATCGCTCCTCTGTACGTGCACACAATTCCTCAAGTTCATCTTCCATGCCTGGTGCTCCTCCAAGGACCCTGGGCACTGGGGATGCCACAGGATGCAAACCAGACTGAGTTTCTGTTCTTACGGGGCTTTCCTGGAGTGTCTCCCCTTCAAGAACTTGGACTTTCAGTCTGGGCCGAGCATCTTCAGTGCAAAAGGTGGGTGTGGGGTGAGTGTGGGAGGTGAGAGGGGCCAGAGCATGGGCAGGGGGCAGTCACTGAAGGGTCTTAGCAGGTGAGGGGTCACATGCAGACTCATGCTTGAGGGGCTTGCTGCACCCCCGGCCTCGATGGCACCATCGGACATGTCTACTTTCCACAGCTCTGTGCTCCTGTCCCTCTGACGGGTCTGTCCTGTGCCTCTACCAACTTACTAGCCTTTGCAGAATCCCCCACCTCACCCACTGCAGATGACAAGCTCCACGTAGTCAGCATCTGACTGGCACCTAGAATGCACAGTAAGTATTTGTTGAATTAAAAAAGAATGACAGAGTGGATGAATGGTGGGGCAGGTGGGCGCGAGGGAGGGAGGGAATGAATGAATGGATGGATGAAAACCACCTGCAGTGCTTGGAATGCAACCAGGCTGGGGAGCTGACTCTTCCTGCTGCTGCTACCTGGATCTTGTAGTTACCTACTCCTCAATGCCTTTTCCAGTAGGCACAAGACCTTAGGAGTCATTTGTGGCCTTACGCCCACACACTGGGCAGAAATCATGTTCCTCCTGGTGTCTACTTGGATCGATTGCTCATGCCTGCTGGGAGCTCTGGACTGAGAGACTTTGGAGGGCGGCTCTGCGCTTGGTGGAGAATGTCACTATCTGTTAGCAATATCTTCCAAGATCCCCTATGGGAAATTGTGAGCCTTGGGCTCTTGGGGCAGCTGTCCCCTGATGGTGTGGTTCCTTTGAATCCTAAAACCGGTTTTTCTCATAGTGAGGGAAGCTCAGTGCTCCCTGAGCTGGCTTGTGGTGGCAATTCTGCTGCTTCTGCCTGGTGTGTGGCTGGGGCATTTCCCTGTCCCCTTCTCCGTCCTTTCTAGCTTCTCACAGGCTTGATCACAAGCCCCTTGAGGGACCACTTAGCCCCATCTGGAAAATGAAATCGACAAATTCAATAGATTATTTTGTCTCTTGGGTTGAAACCAGAAAGTAAATCAACTCCCCCCGGGGAGTTTCTCAAAAGGTAGTGAGGGACCAGCTGTTATCAAGTCGCTGGGAGCGACTTGCTCATCCAAAAGCAGATTTTTTCCAACTCACCCTCCTCCCTCACCTCTCAGTAGCCACTGGGTGATGGCGTTGTGCAGAGAAGGCGGTGGCTGAGGTCTGGTGAGGACAGGGTGAGTCCTCTGGCCTTGTAAAATGAGCTGGGTGGGCAGGAGGCTGAACTGCCGGTCCTCGGCTCTGACCCACAGTTCCCAGTTTCCTTGGGCCAAATCACTTTCCACTTATTTTTAGCAAGGGGCAGTAGAAAGGGCAACTGGCTGGCACTGGAAGATCAATTTCTAGTCTCAGCAAGGCTATGTATAAGCATGTGACTCTGGGCTCCATGTTCTCATCTGAAATGGAGTAGGTTAACCCCATCAGCATCATCCCCTTCATTATTAAAACCACCATCACCATAACTACCATCATCACTACCATCACCATAACTACCATCACCATCACCACTACTACCACCATCACCATCACCACCACCACCATCACCATCACCATTATTACCACCATCATCACCACCTCTACCATCTCCACCCTCACCACCATCACCATCTCCACAACCACCACCATCACCATAACTACCATCACCATCACCACTACTACCACCATCATCATCACCACCACCACCACCATCACCATAACTACCATCACCATCACCACTACTACCACCATCACCATCACCACCACTACCACCATCACCATAACTACCATCACCATCACCACTACTACCACCATCACCATCACCACCACCACCATCATCACCATCACTATTATTACCACCACCATCACCACCTCTACCATCTCCACCCTCACCACCATCACCATCTCCACCACCACCATCACCGCCACCACATCATCATCACCACTATCACCACCACCATCACTATCACCTCCACCACCCTCACCACCCCACCCTCACCACCATCATCATCTCCACCCCCCCAACCTCCATCACCATCTCCAACGTCACCACCATCACCCTCACTCTCACTGTCATCATCCTTATCATCAACTTTATTCCCACATCATCATCCTATTCTGAGTTCTGCTCACGGAACACACGCCAGCCTCCCTGGTGTCCCAGAACAAGCTTCTCCTCCTTGGACCCTCACAGGAAACCGTGGAAGCACGTGCGTGGATTTTCATGCTGTTACTCCAGTGTTACAGATGAGCAAACTGAGACTCAGAAACAGGAAGCCACACTTTCCCAGGGAGTGGGAGAGCTCAGAGCAAACCCAGGCTGGTTCTGTTCTTAATGACCCGATCATGAAGCCTTTCCAGTTCTCTTAAAGCCCATTCCAGGTTTTTTTTTTTTTGAAAAAAAAAAAGCAAAAATTCTACTGTCTTTTTAAGTTTTACTGTCTTCCGGGTACAACTAGATTATCTGATGTTTTCTTAAGAGCATGTTTCCTGGTGGAGCCATCCAGAAGTGATAAGTGATGAATTTAATTTATGGGGCCATTGTTAGAAGACCTTCCTGATTTTGTCCAGGGGAAACTGAGGCTCAGAGATTCCTGCCTTATTCATGTCCACATGTAAAATTAATCCATCTGGACACCAGTTTCCCTCTAGGCAGGAAAAATTGGCAACATGTCCCTTCGTTAACTTTCCCTTTATAGGAGAAAGAAACTGGAAAGCTGGGTTTGGACTGGAGTTTAAAAATCTTCCTATTTTCTCAACTTTGTGTGGTCTTGGTTGGTTAGTGACCCAACTGTCTGGCCTCAGTTCCTTACCTCTAAAATGCAGATAGTAGTTCTTACTTCACTGTGTGACAATACAGTAGGTGAGATCATGTATTCAAAGTACTTACTTAGCATAATACCTAGCACATAGGAGCACATACTTGCTATGTCATGATTATCATCAAGACTATGTTGCTATAATGGAGTACAGTTAATGAACATATATACATATATATTAGTTTATCTGGTATTAAATTCTTTACACAGCTTTTATTCTCTGAATATCAAATCCGTTCACCGTACTAGGAAGAAAAGGCCTCAAATAAATTGAACTGGTTCCAGAATTCCCCTTATAGCTCATACTGTAGATTTTTCACATGGTGGGGTGAAGTGGGGTGGCTGGAATCACGTAGTGGGGCACCTCCGGAAGCCCTCGGACTTGTCTGTGTGTGCAGCTGAGAAATTGACTTCCCCCCAAGTCAAATTATTAATTAGTCGCCTTATTGACTAATTTCTAAGCACTCAGTTGAATTGAGAAACCAATCCAATTTGGACGGGAGAAGAGTGAAAAGCTTTAGTTCATCCATTTTTCAATTGGGCACACTTCATTGTTTGGAGAAAGAGTTTGAAAATAGGGCCTCCAAGCCTGGCTCAGGCCTGGGAAGTCCAGGGGGGTAGGAATTATTAAGCAATCCTGTCTTATCTTCCTTTCTTCTGCTAAACTGATTTCCTTATAGCAGAAGAGGCTAAGAAACCCTTCCCAGTTTAAAGATGCAAAGAAAATGTTTGCAGGGCTGTTACCCCTGCTAAGGTCAAATATTCTATACTGAATGCCTCCTGCGTGTTAGTTCCGTGTACTTATTACTAACAATTATGAGGTTCCTTCATGCAAATCTCGAACATCTATCAAACCATGAAGATGTCACAATTGGAATGAGGCTGGTTATGGTCATTTGAAAAAAATCTCTTATTTTTTATGTAACTGCTGGCTTTTAAGGACTCCTCAGCCCTTTTGCCAACAATTTTCCTGACATCTTCGCTGATAGAATATGGCTGCTATTTTAAAGGTTACGCCTACTGGGCTCAGAAGATCTCAGCTGCTTTCTGAGGGGTGAGGGACAGTCCCCAGGCTGTCGCATGGGCAGGGATCTCGAAGCTGCCTTGGAGGGGGCAACAAAGGGAAGACAGCCGTGAATTTGTCCACCTGGATGCAGGGGACGGCACTTTCTCTTTCCTTCTTAGGAAATGTGGAAGGGGCCCTGGAGCTCTTCGGGCAAGAGCCGGACAGGCTCTGGAGCACACAGAAGTCCCCAGAGGAGTAGGGGCAGAGAGGGTGGCCGGGCCGGGCTCCCTCTCGGAGAACCCTCTTAGGGGGAAACCAAAACAAACACGGCCCGGAGAGTTGGCTTTGCATTTGTGGGGGGGTGGGGGGTGGCCTGGCACCACGCCTCCACCCCAAACATGCTTTCAGTCTGGTTTTATTGGCTAGTGAAAAGAATCATTTACTAGTCAAGGGCTACGCGGTGACAGAGTGATTCAGGTAAATGAGCTTCGGTCCTTATGGAGACTGTCCTTCTTCTTTGGAATTTGAGCTTTAGAAAATAAAGCCTCCTTTTCCCACTTGTTCCCTCTACCCCTCGCCCCTAAGCCTTTTTAAAAGGACTTTTCTTTCCCTTGCTAAATCTCTTTTAAGAAGGAGTTCCTTTTCTTTCATACAGAGGGGTTCCGGGGGAATTAAATTCACCAAAATATCTTAACATCATCAGGGCATCCAGAAAATTCAATGAAATCCAAATTAGGTTCATCCAAAAAAAAAAAAAAAGTTCTTTTTTTTTTTTTTTTTTGGCCTGGACCCTTAAATATGTACAAATACTCCAAGAGAAAGCTTCAAAGCATATTTTAATAACTAACGACTTACCTGCTTCAACCTCCCCCCACCTCGCCCCATCCCAAAAGCTCAAAATGCAGTTAAAATGTCAGCTTGTAGTCCCTGAAATCGCTTGCTGTCACCTGCACAGAAGGAGAGTCGGTGAGCCCCACAAGCCCCGTTTTCCACGACTTCCTTGTAATTAACCACCCAGGAATAAGCTAGTGACCTCAAATGCACAGTGTGGAACTATTTAGCCGGGGCTCCTGACAGTGTGTTGGGTTCTATGATTCAAATCTGTAACTGAAACTTTTCACAAAGGTGAAACGGCTCCCTGGCCGTTTGAGTGTTTCTGGACACAGCCCCGAGGAGCTGCATTGGCCTGTCGGGGTCCCCTCACCCTGATCCTCCAAGTCTTCATTCACTTCATTCTTGTCACTCTCTCCCGGGGGTCTCTTTATCTGCATCCCCAGTGCCGTCCAGCTGGAAAGATCCCTAGGATTCTATGACCCTTATCCTTTCTTGTTAAATAACCTTCTCACCAAACAAGGAATTCAGTGTCTCGGGCGTCCATCCCTTACCGGGGATCAAATGCAATATGCTCATTTCAGGTGGCAGGAAACAGAGACCGGCAGAGGTATAAAATATATAGGGAGAAACAAAAGAAGGTAACCAGGCGAAGGCCGGCCGGTGTTTAAATCATGCTTTGCTATTTAGCTGTGAGAAGCTGGAACTCAGGAAATTTGAGGTTCACCCAGACACTCTGGACTCCTGAATCTGTTGTCAGGAAAGGGGCACAATAGTGTGAATTTCCAGTCGAGCATCAGTTGGGCCTTGAATTTCCTGGGTTTTTTTTGTTGAATCCCATCACAGTGAAATATTAGACTCTTTTTCCCCAAATATATATCTAATTTCCTTTACCGAGAGCAAAACATATTTTTTTTTTCCCACCAACTTACAAGAAAAATACACGTTATCTTTCCCAATAGGGGATCATCTATTATTGGTGTTTTGGAGAACTTAAAAAAAAAAGCCCCAAACAATGTTCTAAACCCATTTGATTGTTTTTTCTCAGATGGGAAAAAAACCTGATTTTGATTTATTATTTCATGTAGATATTATGTAGACGTTCATGTTTGACATTTCCTGAGAAATATTTCCGTCTCTGAGGTCTTTGTAAAAAGCATTTTTAAAGGGACTTTTTTTTTTCTTCCCCTGTGTGTATGCATGGTGGCAGATGAGGGGAACCCTTAAGGTCCTTTATGTTTAAAATGTCATTAACTTAAAAGAATTTACTGGGAAACTATGAACTTTATAAAAGACAGACATTTCTTGAGAGTCAATTGCTTTCAACAGTATTTTTTTTTCAAGCCATTTTTCTATTCTTCCGTCTTCTAATTACAGAATGTTTTAAATATGAGTAATGATACCTTGACGTATCTCGTGATTTAAAATGGACCTTTGAGAATGACAGTAGAGTGATTTCTGCGTTTCGTAGTTCAATAAAATCAAAAGCAGTTAAAACAAAAAATCAGTATACAACTGGATTTGTTGTTGTTTCAAAATCAGTCATAAATAGAGACCTTCTGGGAGGGGGGAGGCCGGGTGGGTGAAATTTCAGATTGGAACCAAGTTATAACCCACATCAGGAAAACCGTGCCTTTTAATGAGAGAAATGAAAAAGACTTAATCACCCAAACTCCTCCAAAATGACACTTCAAATTACATCAGGGCTCCGAGCGGTAATGCAGAAGGAGAGTCTTTCATCTGAAAAATGAAATACTTAATGATTTCAATGGGTTCCTACCTCCCCAAATTTGAGATCTGCATCACACACAGTGTCTGGATTTCTTTCATGTCTCTAAAACATGTATGCAAACAATACTTTCTCTTGTTTGTTCCCCCCCACCCAATTTCCTTCAACTGCAATTTGCCTTCTCTAGAAAAGTTTGGGGGACAGGGGAGAAGAGGAGCTCTTGCAGTTCGTTAGGAAATACCAATCGGCTTTTCCAAGCTATCTGAGGATATTAATGTCGCAGCACGTCAGATCTGCCCGGAGGCAGGAGTTTAAGATCATTTTTCTCAGCTGAGATTTAATGATCGAATATATTTTGTCGAAAGCGGGGGTGGGGGGGTGTATGTGTGTTATGGTGGGGCGGTGAATGGGTGGAGGAAATTTTAAAAATATAAAAAAGGTTTCAATGTATAGAGAGTTGCCTAATGAACTCATTCACATTCTTAACGATCAGGAAAGTCGAAACCTTTCATAAATAAACAGTTTTCAACCACCTTTTCCCCAATGCAGGCAATCTTCCGTGCAGCTCCTTTTTAGCAATTTGGAGTACAGGAGATTAAAGTCTTTTAGAAATTTCCAAGGTCAGACCTCAACTAAAATAGGATTAAGGGGGTAAGGGGTAGGAACAAGAAATGAAGAGAAAGATTCGTGCCCCACTTCCCCCCTTCTCCTAACTGTTGGAAATAAATCGGAAGTGATTTCTCCAAATCCTCCTTTCTCTTGGCCAGTGGCAGCTCTTCAAAAGGTTCTGAGATTGTTTAGAAATTTTCTTGTCCCCCCTCCCCTCCCCTCCCTTATTGTAAGAAAAACAGGGCAGGCGCTGGGGAAGGAGGGGGAGCTGGAGGTCAGCGTTGGGGTCCCTTCCAGCGGGACTCCAGGGGGCACTGTGACATTAAGAACTTGGGGTAAAAGCAGCTGAGAGTTGGGTCATTACTGAAAGAAGAGCAATTTTCCGAGTCTTCAACAATTTTCTCTTCAGATGTTCCCAACCAGTGTTATAACAAAGGAAATGAAAAAAAAAGGGAAACCAATTATTCCCCCCCCTTTTCTTTCTGGGTTCCATATGTAATGTTTAATTTCTGCAGCGAGGAACTTGGGAGAAGAAACAGCTCTTCGGCCCCCATCTTTGTACACAGGACTCCCTCTTCTCCTTCCCTCCCTGCCTCTTTCTCATCCCCCACCTCATAAATGTTTTCTTCTTCATTTTCCCTTCCTTCCACACACCCCTCCCTTGCCTCCTTCTCCCTCCCTCTCTCCTTCTCGCTTCCATTCCTCTCTGCACATAAACAAGCAACAGAAATCCCCACGGCATCTTTCCATCTACCTTGTTTGCATTTGTTCTTGTCCTGAATTTCATCCATCCTTTTAATCAGTTTTGCTGGATGTTGCTTGTGTTTTCCTTCGTCAGCTTTGAGCAGGGAGCCCTGTCTCCCAGGACATTTTAATAGATCTTAACAGTAATTACGTAGAAACTTCAAAGCAAAACTATTTGTATGCTCTCTCTTTTTCTCTTTCTGTGTTCTCTCTCTCTCTCTCTCTCTCTCTCTCTCTCTCTCTCTCTCTCTCTCTCCTAACCCTGCTAAATCCAAACAGCAACAACAACAAAAAAAATCCTTTTCAAACAGGGCATAAAATCATGTTGAAATTAGCAGCTGGTATTCTGAATACGTAATGAGGACAAAAATCTCCCCAAATTTCTAGGGGTGAAGAATGAAGGGACGCGGCAAAGAAATACAAGTCTTTATTTGATGAGTTTCCACTAAAAATGTTTCAGATCATGCCTGGAAATGTCGACATTTTAGACCAGGGACCAGACAAAATTTGGGATGGTGAAAGGAGAAGCTGAGAGATACACTGAGTTAGGATTCCCTGAAAGTGACTCGGGTGCTGACAGCCCCTCGCTCCCAATGTGAAGGATTTGGTTCTAGCAAATTTGTGCCTCTGGAAAGGCCGTTTTTATGGCAAAGGGCACATATTTTAAATAAGAATTTAAAATATGAAACATTAAAAAAAAAAAGCCACCCAATTCTGGTTTTGTGTGTGCCTTTAATCAGAACTGCGCCACAGGGTCCAAGGGGGGGGGGATTCATTCAATAAAATAAAGAGCAGCAAAGCTGGGTGTCTCATTGACGAAATGTTTTCCAGGGATCCTGACTTTATTATAAATGAGGTTTTATCTCAGGAACTAAAAATACGGGAAAGGAAGGAAATCAATGCAGGGGCTGAAAATACTAGGAAATATTAACCAAATCTTCCCCTTGCAGAAAGATCAGGAGCTGGAGGTGCTCCTGAAAGCTAGGGTGAAGCCTAAACAAAAGGAACTATTAGAATTCCAGAGACTTGTTTGGTGTAGAAAATAAGTGTGTGTGTGTGTGTGTGTGTGTGTGTGTGTGCATTTCTTCCATTTCCCACCTATTTATCTAAATCTATGTAGATGGTCATTTACGAAACTTCCTTGGGGTGCATATGGAAAGAGAATATTTGATTTTTGTACGCTATTAACATACCTTTTGAGGAATATCATAGATAAGACCGTGTCTTCCCTTCTTTTAATGAAAGCACCCCCCAACCCCTCCTCTATATCAATTTTGGCAACTCTCTGACTAAATCAAAATCTGAGGATTAGAAATAAAATAAACTTGAGAAGACATATAGGCGTGGGGTTTTCTGTTTTCTTAGAAGAGGCAAAATTATCTAGAAAGGGAAACATACAGTGGTTTTTTTTTCCTCTCTGAATTTTAATGGACTATAAAATTGGAATAGCTTGGAAAAGAGAAATGATTAAATATAAATGCTTATTTTCATGTGAAACACATATTAACTTAATCTCAAAATATCCCTGCCTGAATCGAGTTCTTGCTCCTTTGGAAATGGACTCACTCCTTCATTTCAGCTTTGTTTCTCTTTTTTCTACTTATTTATTTATTTGTCTTTGTTATGTGAGGGTGTTGTAAAGTTACCGAGGATCATAAATCCTTTGGTAGAAAGGATTTAGGGGTCCAGGTTAAGAGTGTGCGAAATTGAAGCTCCAAACAGTTTATTATTATAATAATAATTATTATTATTTATCGATCTAACTGTACAAGACTAATAAGAGTAATAAGAACAAGGACAGTAATTAATAAAAACAATTATAAGCTGAGTTCATGTCTCCCAGATTTATGATCTCGTCTTTAAATATCTAAAAAATAAAAGAAGCGAAAGAGGCTTTATTTCTAAATGTGCATTCCCAGTAATACGTAATAATGGGACATTAATACAGTAAAGAGCTCGGGGCTCCCGCGCCTGAAGCAATTTCGGCAGCTTTGAAATGGGGGAACTTTTTGGCCGCCTGGGCTAAGCAGGAGGGAGACTTATAGAAATGGCCAGTAGATGGCACTCCAGCCCCTGATTACGCCTCTTGGACTTGATTTTTGGTTCTGTTCTTGGTCTTTGCAACTAGGGTGTGCACAGGCACTTGGGGTCTGATTTTGGGGAGTCAACCATATCATCCAGAAGCCCAGAGAAGGAAGAAAACAGTCGAGTCAAGGAGCTGTGTTTGGTGGTTGTTGGGTTGGACAGTTTTCTAGAACCTTCTTGGAACTAGAAGGGAACTTGGTGTGGGTGTATTTTGGCCTGCCACCATTTAGCAGAGAGAGCAGAGAGTGAGCCTATGATGTTCTAGCATTTTCCAATTCCTTTCAGGCATTTAGGGAGAAAAATAGCTGGATTCTTTGGTTAGCAGTGTAATTACCACCTCTTGGTGGTAATGAAAGACATTTTGGGTTCTTTTCAAACATTTTACTTGAAGTTTCTGCTGAATAGAAATCATAACCATGAAAATGTCCGTGGTAAAGGGAAAACAGGGAGATGACGGTGTGCATGTGTGTTTGTAGGTGTGTGCGACATCGGTAGATGCACGGAAGGTGACTGACAGATGACTATAATGGCTGGATATTGGATGAAGATGAACATGAGCTCTACCATGAACTAGAATCACATGATCTGAATCCACACTGGGGACAAGGAACCAACCAAGACTTTTCATTGACCACTTCCTGGTGTGAGGCCAGGGAAAGAGTTATGCTTTAGATGCCCAGGGCATCCCATGTTATAGAATCACTGCTGCAGAGAGTCTGAAATGGGAAGAGTCCTCCAAATCGGGGTGGTGGGGGGTGGACTTGGCTACCACAACTGTGGAGAAAGGGGAAGAAAAGGAAGTTTTCATTTTCCTGGAGGCTTCAAGGTCTTCATAACAGCTTCCAAGTGCAGTAAAAACCTCAATGAACTGGAACCAGGCCAAAGAGAGCCAAAGAGGCAAGTAACCAGGAAATAAGTGGCTATCAGGAATGTATTAACAGCAGAAATAACAAAACTTCTTGATGATCCATCCTGGAGTCAATATAGACCTGTTCTTTGTCTCGTTTGCATTTCTTGTGGCTCTACATCTAGGCACTACAGAGAAATCTCTTATAGTTTGCTCAGGGTGCTGCTTTGGAACTATGAAATCTGAGGGAATCAAGAAATGGATTCGCTTCAACACAGAAATGATATTTGCTGATGGTAGGTCCTTTGTTAGGACCAGAAGCCGTGCTTGGTGCTTAACATCTATCATCTCGCTTCATCTTGGTGAACATCCGGGAGGGAGTGAGTGCTATTAGCATCCTACTTTACAGATGAGGAAACCAACTCTCAGAGAGGTTAGGTCATTTGCCCAAGATCACAGAGCCTGAAAGAGGCAAAACTAGAGTTCAAAGGTCGAGGAGAGTGAGTTTCAAATTAGGATATTCAAGCATGCTTTTCTATTTATTTTGTGGGGGCGGGGGCTTCCAGGGATTGAACTCAGGGGCACTCAACCACTGAGCCACATCCCCAGCCCTATTTTGTATTTAACTTAGAGATAGGGTCTCACTGAGTTGCTTAGCACCTCACTTTTGCTAAGGCTGGCTTTGACCTTGTGATCCTCCTGCCTCAGCCTCCTGAGCGGCTGGGATTACAGGTGTGTGCCACCATAACCGGCTTGGAGCATGGTTTTCAAAGCTATGTTTTGAGCAGGAAAGAGTTCTCTGTTCATGAGGAATAGCCATTGAACCAAATTTCTCTTGTCCTTTACTTAAAGCAATGTCCCAGGGAAGAGACAGGTTTGAGATAGTAAACAATGGAAGTGCAGATTCACTGTCCTACAGAGATGTCATTTGGGTGGAGGCCGAGAGAAGTAGGCCATTCTGTACACCAGTGAGCTTTGCCCCTTGGGTCTCACAGAACAGAAATCTGATAAAGCGCCAGGTAGGTCTGAGCAAGCCAAGGGTAAAGCGAAGGTTTCTCCCAGGGCTTGGAATTGAAAGAGGGAAAGACTCTGAATCTTAAGGCCCTCTGCTACTTCGTCACTGTCATTGTTACTTGGCTTCAGTTCTTTGGTGATGTTTGGACAGGAGTACAACTGTAGACCAAAGCCAAGGTCAGAGAGCCCTCCTGTCCAGGAATTCCTGTCCTTCCACCTCCTCTTTTCACCCGACCCAGCCTGTGGCTTTGAAGTCTCATTCCAGGAGACTTGTTTCAGGAGCCAAATGTGCTGGTAAAGGCTCCGGGGCAAAGTTAGCTTGCTTGGGGAGCTGGGGGCTGGAATGACTTTGTAGGAACAAGTCACTTTCTTTGCTGGGACGACTGCTGGGGAGATTGGGCCTTCTGTGGCCCTGGGGGTGGGACTATTGGATACACCATGGCTGTTTCCATCTTTGCAGTCAGCTCTCAGCCCCAAATGAGTGAGCATGGAGGATGCGGCTTCTTTCTGTCTGGCCATGAGCTCCATCCTCCCACCTACACCCTCTTCCCATTGACCAACAGCTACTCAAGGAGGGCCTGGGAGGGGCTGGGCTTTCAGAGTCAGCACTTCAGGGGCTCAGGTGTGGCGGAGATGCTGAGCAGCCAGGGGCATCTATAACAGAGCCAGCAGAACTGGGGCTGGGGCAGGGCTGTAACTGCAGAGAGGGGGCAATGAACGCAATCCTTCCTGTGGAGGTGCAGGGAGGAAGCAGGAAAGGCCTCATGAAGGAGGTGACATTGCAGCCGATGCCAGGTAGAATTCGCCAGGGGAAGAAAATGAGGAAAAAGAGGCTGTTTAAGTAGAGAGAGGAGAACATGCAGGGGGCTGGTGGTGAAGGGGGAGTGAGATCCTGGAAGTAGCAGAGAAGCCAGTTTCTGTGACAAAGGCGTAGGCAGGGGCTCTGTGAGCCACACAAAGGTGTCCATTCATTGATACCCAGCAAAGGAAACCAGCAAAGGATTTAGGGCAAGGGGCTGACTCAACCAGCTCTAGCAATGGCTCCATGGGTTTGGAGAATCGTGTTTTCTTACAGAGCGTCGTCTCTCCAAAATACAGATGCTTCTCCACCTATAGCTACTGCTGTCCTGGGATCTGAGATGCTGACATCAAAGAGAGGAAACCAAGAGCTTCTGGTCAGAGCTGAGAGGTAATGATCAAACCCAAGCCATGCACAGGGGCCAGAATGCCCATCCCAGAAGCAGCCCAGAGCAGGAAGAAATAAAACAAACCCAATGAAACTGTATCTTAGGGACTGCTCTGCGTTCTATTTTGGGAGGGGAAACTAGATGGCAATGAGAAATGATTCTTGGCAGTTCACCGTGAGCAGCCAACATTGGCAAAAAAAAAAAAAAAAAAAATCTTTAAATGCAGAAGATTTTTACTCCCCCTCCCAAAATGGACCTGACACTGTGAGCCTCTTTTTTACCAAGGGAAAACATCTTGCATGTTGTGGCTGAGTTCTCCCCTGCCCCGGCTGTCCTTCCCCAATGGAAATAATTGGGGGAGAGAGGACTGGGAACACAGGCTTTGATGTTTGGGGGAGGGGGGAGACCTTTTCAGCAAATGTCCGTGGCAGACACAGCGATTGAGAGAGGCACATCCGCTTTGGAAAATGCCTGCTAATTAAATGAATGTTTTCAACTAGAAAGCATGTCTGAGCCGTTAAGATGCAACCCCGACCAAGTTGGAAGGAATGCTTCAGATGTTGGTCTGAAATGGAAGTTTCTTGGACCTTTTCATATACCTTGGTCCCTCCCACAAGCCTCAGATATCACCTCTCATTCATTCATTCACTCATTCAAAAATGTCTGTGCTGGGTGCTGGGTGTTTAGTGTGCACCTGGCCATCCAGCTCCCTGCCTTTGTGGGAACTCACGTTCTAGTGGGCAGGACAGATCTTTACGAAGGGTTCTTTTGTGTCAAACATTTCTTCCCAGTAAACATGAATCAACAAGCAATAAACTGGGTCTTTAAAGACTGGCATAGCCGGATCCTAGTCCAGTCTTTCCTGTTAAGGAGCTTGTGTGACCTCGAATGATTGCTTAGGCTCTTCCAAGTCTGTCTCCCCATCTATAAAATGGTCACAAACCAGTACCTATCTTTTAGGATGAGGAAGAGTATTAAATAAGATAGTTGATGGAAAGGGTTCATCCAGTCCAGGGTTCGGTCTATACCACGAACTTGGCACAAGCAGCTTATACTCATTATCAAGAGTAAGGGTATCAAAATAGTTTTGGAAGGTAGGTCCTCGTTCGTTGTAAAAAACAAACAAACAAACAAACAAACTCAACTGATTCACCCCTCAAAGAAAGAGTAGAGATCCCCCCTGGCCAACCCCGCTTAGGTATTAGGAACAGTTGCAGGTGACCTCCAACAGGCTCTAGGGAGCTTGAGCAGGAAGAGAGAATCTATTGACCCGACAGGCTGAAAAGCCCCGGGTCGAGCTATCTTCACACGGAGTTGGGTCCCAAGCTTCAAGACAGACCTTCAGCCTCTGGCTCTCACCTCTCAGCTCCGCTTCCATGGCGTAGGATTTACCCTTGGCCTCTGGCTAGATGGTCCTCCGCACCTCTGCACTTAGCTCTCGTCAGAAGAAGGACAGGTATTTGTTCAAACTTCCAGGCAAGGCTTAGGATTGACTATTATTGGCTAGCCTGGGTCACGTGCCCAAACTGAATGGCTTGGTGTATGTGGGGGTGCCCTTCTTTTATTGGCTGGCCTGAACCACGTGTTCAATCTGAAGCACTTGGGGGTGGTACCCTTCTCTTATTGGCTGACCTGGGCCACATGCAAAATTTGAAGCACTTGTGGGGGTGGTACCCTTTTTTTATTGGCTGGCCTGGGCCATGTGCTCAATCTGAAGTGCTTGGTGGGTGGTACCCTTCTCTTATTGGCTGGCCTGGGCCATGTGCTCAGTCTGAAGCACTTGGTGGGTGGTACCCTTCTCTTATTGGCTGGCCTGGACCACATTTTCATCTCTGAACTGAGAGTCAACTCCATCAAAATCACTTGCACTGAGACTCAGAGAGGAGGACCTATGTTGGGTTGCCTAAAGAGGAGTCTCGGGTAGTCAAGACCAAAAGATGTTGATCTCGTGCTACCCAGAAGGTGTTACCCTTTGAAGAGGGCGCTTTTTCTTTTTAGATATGTCTGTATTGCTGTCTCCTGTGCATGTATATTCATCTAGAGTTACTTATGTGTATATATGTTTTCCCCCAAAGCGGGAAATCATGCTACGTCAGTACATGGAGATAAGCTATGTTATTGTAAATAAAAATTTTAAAACTCAAAGGGTCCTAGAACTTATTGACAGCAAGTTCAGAGGGTCTTGCTCAAGGTCACACAGCAATGACTCCTCTGACCCTTGAGCTGGGTTGCTTCTTCTGTCTTTAAGCTCTTCCAGTGACCTCATTGAGCTCTGGGAGGCTGGGGTCCAGGAGACAGGCACTCATGTATGATATCCAGAGCTCGAGGTGAGGCAAGCTGGATTTTTCTTTGAAGAAAGCTGTTTTTGTTTTGTTTTGCATCTGTGTCTGGCCTTAACTATTATTGTGTACAAAGAGCTAAATCTGACTTGTGTTCTGGGAATGAAAGTGTTGAACAAGAGACTCCTTGAAGAACATGAAACTAAATGACAATTACTGGTAAGATCTGCTTTAAGAAAAACACTTTAAGAGAAAGATATATATATACACACATATACACACACACATACATGAAATAGATCATATATATATATATGTATATATATATATATTTATATTTACTATATATATTTATATTTATACACACCTCACATATATACACACACACATATATACACATATACACATATGTATGTATGTATGTGTGTGTGTATATATATATAAATTGGCTGGGGACAAGGTCTCAGACACACAGAAATCTATAATGTCCTAAACCAGGAGTTCACTGCCCTGATTTTTATTCATGGAAGAGCTTGTTAGATCTGTGTTGTCCAATACCATTAGCCCTAGGTGGCTGCTTAAATTTAGATTCAAGAAAATCAAAAGTTCAGTTTCTCCGTTCCGCCATCCTCATTTGAGTCAGGAGCCACACGTGCCTAGGGTGGCCCCTGCGTGCTTCTACCGCAGCAGGAGGCTCTGTAGCATGGTGCTGTCATAGCCCCACAGTTTACAGTATGGGCCTTGTGCCTGCTCCGCATCCTGGGAAGGGGACATGGTGAATGGGGATTCCTGGGCTCCCCACCAGCAAAATATAGGAAGGTACCGGAGTGGGCTGGGAATCTCTATTTTTAAAAAGTACATATCCTTGGTGATTTGGATGAGCCCTTTAAGTTGGAGAAGCACAAAGGTAGAGAAGGAAGAAGAGATTGGGGGTGCCAGGAGGTAGGCTGAGAATGGATGTTTGATAGGACTCAGTGCCCATCCAGGAGCAGTGATAGTCACCCCAGGACTCCTCCCCCACAACTTTGCTTTCTGCAGTTTCAGTTATCCCTGGTCAAAAAGAAGAAGAGTAAGTATAATGAGAGAGAGAGAGAGAGAGAGAGAGAGAGAGAGAGAGATATCATATTTGCATGATTTTTATTAGGGTATACTGTATAATTATTCCATTATTAGTCACTGTTACTCTCTTACTTGCCTAATTGATAAATTAAACTTTATCATGGGTGTGCATATATAGGGAAAAGTATAGGATTAGAGGGTTTGTTATAATCTGTGATTTTAGTCATCCACTTGGGATCTTGGGATCTGTCCCCTGTGGGTGAGGTGGGGGTGCTACTGCATTCAGTTGGTCAGCAATGTAATGAGTGAATGAATGGTATTTGGTCCCCCCTAGCCCTAATTCTGGGTGTTCATATCTTTGTGAGTCCTCTTGATGCGAGTACAACCTGCCTCCTTGTTCTAACCAATAAGTTATTAGGAAAGTGCTGTCTCTCTCCTGTGACGACGCTGTTCCACTAAGACTCTGTTAGCAGACTTGCTCTAGATTGCTCCAAGGAACTTATAGCAAGAGTGACAGCTTTGTCCATAAAGCAGAGGCGTTCATCCTTAACATCTTGGCAGAGAAACGATATGAAAGGACCAAATGGAAATTTTAGCAGTGAAAACTGAAAAAAAACTTGAGCTAAATGAGGTTAGAGAGACAAATTGAAGGTCATGCTGAGGTTGATGTCTGAGTCCCACTGAGATGGAAGCAAAGGGGTGGAGGCGTAGAAGGGCATCACTCGTGAGTTAGAACCCACAGTCTATTCTAGAAGGACTCACTTGAGAATAAGAAAAATACGTCTCTGAGCTGAGGTCAGAATCTGTCCTTCGCACTGAAATCGAACAGACTGGGGACCAAAAGACAGTGTTTAAAGAAAGAATAATATTCGGAATCATTCATCAGCCATGGCTTATATTATTCTATTCTCATAACAAAATGGGGAGATTAAGTGCTTTTACATTCTCTTTTTATACAAGAAGCAGGAGACCCAGAAAAGTTAAGCAGCCCATCCAAAACATCGCATCCTGTGTTAAATTTCATGTTTCTGAGTAATAAATTATCAAAAGCTTGGTAGCTTAGAAGAGCATGCATTTATTACCCCATGGTTTCTGCACATCAGGTGTGGGGATAGGGCTGAGCTGAGTCCTCTGTTGAAGGTTTCACATGGTTTCAATAAAGATATCAGCCAGGCTGTAACGCAGAGGGTTCTAGATGTAGAACTGTCAGCTGGAAGATTCTCTTGGCTCTCAGAGGCCACCGTGGTCCCTAGGAGCCACCCACAGTTCATGCATGGTTTGTAGCTCTAAGCCATGAATTATACACTTTTGCTTCCCTGGGTCTCCTTCTCAATGGGACTCAGACGTCAACCTCACCTTGACCTTCAGTTTGTCTCTCTATCCTCATTTAGCTCAAATTTTGCATTTCTTTTTTTTTTTTGCTTCTAAAATGTCCATTTGGTTCTTTTATATAGTTTATATTTCTCTGCTGAGATGTTCACACTCAGCCTTATCTTCTTATCTAACTGGGAAAGTCTCCATACTTGCTTTAAGGTCCTTGTGGGATACTTACAGCTGGGGTGTTTTGAAGTGGGCTTCTCCTGTTTCTCTTTCCTCTTAAGAATGGGTGAAATTTTCCCAGTTTTTCGTATGTTGAGTAACTTTGGAGTCTATCTTTGATACTGTGACATTTCTGTTGTAGAGACAGAAGTTTGCTCTGTTCTTCCAAAGAATGTTGAGGTTTTTGTTTCAGTGGGCGGTTAACTCGGTGAGATTCCATCTGCAATCTCTGCCTCACCAGGGGAGGCAAGCAACCCAACTCTATGTAATTTGCTTTTTTCAGCCTTAGCTGCAAACTACTTTGAATCTGCTCCATGCGTGTTTGGTTCAGGGGTCACCCAGCATCTGGAGAAGAAATCATATGTAGAATTGGGGGCTTCATTTCTCTGGTTTGTGTTTTTGAGGATTCCTCCCTCCCTTTCTGGTGGCCATGGCTCCCTTAAACTCTATCCTCTGAGTTTCAGGAAAAGGTGAGTTTTCTACCTGAGCCTCAGCCATTTTATATCACAACAAACATGAGCCCAATTATCCATGAAAACTATGACAATATGGAACTCACGGTATCATTGTTCCCTTCTTCCAAATTTTTCATTTCTATTTCCAAAAATGTCCCTAGCTTTGTTCACTTTTTATTGCCTCAAGGGGGTTTTAATTTTTTCCAGAGTTTAGAGTTGAATCGGAGAGAGCTTACTCTTCCATCCTGTAAGTAAAACTCCTTATCTGTGGTCTTTAGAAGTTTGGACCCTGTGGTCTGTGCCCTGGCTTATGTCCTAATGACTTTGGCCCAGACCCAAGGTCTACTTTTCCCATTAGCAGACACCTGGGGCTCCATGTTTATTTTTTTATCCATCCATCCACCCACCAGTTAATCCAACCATCCATACATCATTCATCCTTCATCCTTCCATCTTTTATCTATCAATCTACTCATCCATCCATTCATCCATGTATCCATGCATTCATCCATTCATCCACCAGTCAGTCCATCCACCTATCCATCTATCCATCCATCCACCCACCCACCCACCCATCCATCCTCCATCTATCCATGCATCCATCCATGTGTCCCTGCATCCATCCAGCCATCCACCAACCCACTCTGCCATCCTATGCTTCAGCTGCTTCTGACTCTGTGCTATGAACAGTGACCAGGGATGAAGATATGAGCATGGTCATTCATTCCAGGGGATTGTTGCTCTTCTGGTCTGCCCTGCTAAATGCCTGTGTCGGGAATGGGGTTTAGGGAAAAATGGGGAGAACAGGCTGTTGATGACCAAAAATAACACTGTAGATGAGTATTACGGTCAGTGGAAAATAGTTTCAATGTGTTGTTCAGTGGAAGGAGCAAGGCAGGAAACAGCAGGCAGAGTACCATCCCTCCACCTCTGTGTGAACCACGCGATGCGTGGCGCTCACTAGCACTGGTGCAGCCATGACCAGGTTCCTGGCTGGGGATGATTGTTTACCCAGATTGGCTTTTAGACAATATAATACCTCCACAAGTGAAGAGGGGACTGTAGAGGAAATCAAGTCTCCAAATGTAGAGTTAGGGGCTGGTGGAGTCACTAATGTGTCTCAGAGAGACACACGCAGAGTCTGAAAGGAGACACGGGACAGTGGTAATAATGGCCAAGTGGCAATTTTGAGAAGGGTTGATTGAGATCTAAGTTTCCTTCTATGATATATATATAAACTTCCCTGTGAATGTTTTCTGTTGTTTTTGTAGTGAGAAAAAAAATAATTTAAAAACAGATGGAGGTAGAGGGCTGAGGACTGAGAGATGGACAGTGAGGAACAGGAGTGGGCAGGGAGAGAGGAGGGACGGACGCAGAGTGATCCAGGGGAGGAGTGCAGAGAAACAGACAACCTCATCCCCTGGGATTGAACACCCAAATCCCCAAAGGTAAAAGCACTCCTCCCAGCTTTTCAAAACATCATGTTTCTTCTGAACCTGGGCTTTCTATTACTCCCAGGAAAGCAGAGCCTGCATCCTTGGAGGATCTCTGGACTGTTCTCAGGTGGAGCTGCGCTCTCCCACTCCATAGCCACTTGGCGCCTGTGGCCATTCAAACCAGAGCGACAGATGCTGTATGGGTCAAAAGCACACTGGATTTTTTTTTTCAACACCAGGGATTGGACTCAGGGGCACTTCACCTCTGAGCCACTTCCCCAGCCCTTTCTATATTTATTCAGAGAGACAGAGTCTCACTGAAATGCTTAGGGCCTTGCTAAGGTGCTGAGGCTGGCTTTGAACTGAGATCCTCCTCCCTCAGCCTCCTGAGTTGCTGGAATTATAAGCATACACCATGGCACCTGGCTCCCACTGGATTTTGAAGACTTACATGAGAAAGAAAAAGGATGTGACGTATGTCAGTCATTTTTATATTGATGACACGAGGGATTATTTGATTTGATTGATTTGATATTATTTGAGGCATATCGGGTTAAATAAAACATTGTCAAAATTCACGTCACCCGATTCTCCTTGTTTTTAAAAGTTGTTCCAGGGTAGCTGCAGAAGATGCACTGTGAATATGGTTGGTGTGTTTCTACCCCACAGGGCTCCTCTGGAACTCAGCTCTTGGGACCCCGTGACTGTAGCTGGACATGGGCGTGTGTGGAGGTGGAGCAGATGACACCAATCTCACAACAGGTGCCCTCCTTGCCCTCCAGAGACGCTCAGCTCACCCCTGCCACCTTGCCATACCATCTCTGGCTGCCTCTTCTGAAGTGCCATCTCCATGGGACCTTGAGTGTCAGCAGCACCGAGCCCTCCCCTGTCCGGGCTGCCCTCCAGCACCCTGGCTGGACCTTGGGCTGGGTGCACCTGGGCTGCGAGGCCTCTTCCCAACCCGGAAGCACCCAAGTGCCTGTCCCTTGGAATGGTCCCTTGCAGGTGATTCTGTGCAGCTCTGTGGTCCTAAGAGCTTCTTTAGAAAGTTGAAAATGTATCCAGTGAGTTCAGAGAGACGACTGTGTTTACTGGAACAAATAATTGCTCTTTGTCAGCCTTTGATTATATCTGACTGCACTCTCCTCTCTGAATTGACCTGGGGAGGAAAAAAAAAAAAAAAACAGTTCATTTAAGGCTTGAAATGGCTCATTTTTGCTTCCATTCTGCCCTAGCTGTTCTTTCCCGCAACAACCATGTTCATGTCTGCCTCCAGCGTGGTCCAGCCACGGATGTGCGCCTTGGCCCCTGGCTTGCTTTACCCCTCCCTTGGGCTTTGTTCTACCCTGGTTTCTGTCCATCAACTTACCTTGGAGATAATAATAATAATAATAATAATAATAATACTCTCTGAGTCAGGGGGGTGCTTTTGGATCCGCCTTGCTCCTTTGACACATCTGACATCCCTGTGGGGTTGGGGACAGGGGCAGTGAGGCTTGCGTCCTACGTGCTGGCCACCGTACGAAGGCCTTTGCCATCATGGTCTCTTGTGATACCTGCCATGGCTTTGGCAGGTGGGTGCCACCTCAGTTTCCAGGTGAGCTCTGAGGCTCAGGCAGTGCGGCCCTCACCCAGGGTCTCCTGGGAAGGTGCAGATGGAGGACAGATTTGAAGACAGACGTTTTGACTCCATAACAGTTCACGTTTTCCTCTTGTGTGCATACCGGTAGGGCATGCTGGGAATCTGAGGGCCCCAAGGGACTAAAGGAGCCATCGCTGTGTACAATCTCAGACCCAAGGACTAGCAAAGCCACAGGAAATTTGGCCTGGGGTACAGGTTTACATCTGTCGTTTAAATCTTGGGCTTTGTTTTACCAACTCATGTGAACTTTGCATTCATGGTATAGCTGTGGTTTTTTTGGGGGGGAGGGGGGTTGGTGTTGGAGATTGAACCCAAGGCCTTGTGCATGCGAGGAAAGCCTTCTACCAATTGAGCTGTAGCCCCAGCCCACCTCTGTGTTTATTTTCAATAAGGATATTTTATTATTTTTGACTGGAAAAAATTTGGTATATATATTAGATGTTGAACTTGATGTTTTTTTAAAAATATTTTTATCAGTTGTTGATGGACCTTTATTTTATTTATTTACCTGTGGTGCTGAGAATCGAACCCAGTGCCTCACACATGCTAGGCAAGTGTTCTACCGCTGGGCCACAACCACAACCCCTGAACCTGATGTTTTGATACATGTGTACGTGGTGGAATGATTATCACCTTCCAGCTAATTAATACATCCCTGGCTTCATGTACGTGCCACTATTTTTTTTTCTTCTGGCAAGAACACTGAAGATCTACCTTCTTAGCAAATTCTAAGTATACAGTACAGTATTACTAAGTTTAGTCACCGAACTGTGCATTAGATCTCCGGAACTCACCCATCTTAAAACAAACTTTGCACCCTTTGATGGACAGCTCCCTATTTCCTCCATCCTCCAAAGCCTGGCAAACCCTCCACTCCTGATTTCTATTCGGTTTGAGATTATTAGCATCTTTTGCTTTCCACACATTAGTCAAGTCCCGTGGCCTTTCTGGGTCTGGCTTCTCTCGCTTAGTGTACCGTCTTTCAGATCCCCCCAGGAGGTCTCCAATGGCAGAGCCTTCTTCTTTTTAAAGGCTGAATAATATTTGATTCTGTATGTCACAATACATCTCATAGATGTACCCAGAGAGCCATATATTTTATATGTACATAGACATTGTGATATAAGTATCACAATATTTTTAGTCCATCTGTCGGTCAACTAAACTTTGATTGCTTCCATAATTATGTTTTCCTAAACCCTCAACTAAGTGGATGCTCGAAGATTCTGTTACTCACAGTGTGGTCTGTGGAAAAGCAGCGTGGACACCTCCTGGGAGCCCATTAGGTAAATAGAGTCCCATCATTTCAACTCAATTCACAGAGGCTACATTTTAACTCAATCCTTGTACACAGTGGAGTTTGATTAGCACCGTTCTACGATTAATTAATTAATCAAATGTGCACTGAGCACCTGCTGGGTACCGGGCACTGTTCTGTGCACTGGGCTGATGAAGCCCCGACCCCATGGATGTCCAGCTGAGTGAGCAGGTCAGAGATTGAGTAAGTACTTGGAGGGGGAGAAGGGGTGCAAACATCTTTGGTGACATGTATGTCTGGGAAGGTGCAGGAGGTCAGAGTAGCTCCCTGGAGCAAACAGAGTCTCACCGGAGACCCGATGGATGGGGACAAGGTAAGTTGGGAAGAGTCCAAAAAAAATGATGTTGGTGTTCGGAACACAGGAAATAGTAGGCACCATGGTCCAGGAGGGGAAGTGTGGCTTGTCAAGGTAAAGGGACCTCGTTCATTGGTTGGTTCGTTCAGTAATCCTAGATGAGATGCCTAATTGCACTTAGAGCAAGCTCTTGCTTCGTGCTGGGGAGGCCCTGGTGGTGGCCAAGGATACGATGACAGGAATCAACACTTAAATAGCCAGATGTTGTTCTAAGTTCTCTGCATCTATTAATTCACTTACCCATCATTAACAGACAAATCCTACCACGTCCCTTGTTTGACAGAAAGGGAAACGAGGTAACTGACCCAGCATGATGCCACAGAGCCTAGACAGACCCTGGCTCTGGAGCTCCTGCTCTTCATTATTCTGCTGGAGATGAGATTGGCATTGGCCTTCAAGACCCGGCCCACGGCCTCTGCAGGTAGACTTTTCCCTAGTCGGCTTCCCAGGTCTCCAAATCAACAGCACATGCTGATTCCCACAGCTGCAGGTCTTCTTCACAGACTAGCCGGGGCTCTGGAAGGCAGGCCTCTGGCTGACTGTCAGCTGCTCCCCCAAAGTGTGCTCATGTCTCCGCATTCCCACCAGGGAGCCTCTCGCCTGGGAGCTGAGGTCTCCCTCCACTCTAGGCCCTGTGACCTTGCGCTGTACATTTCCTGCCCCCGGTTCCTTCTCTCCTCACCTGGCACTTGGGACATCTTTTCAATACCACCCCGGCGTGTAGAGCTCTTGCTACCTTGCATACAACACGCCGCCCACATGCTTCCTTACATTCACACACGTGTGTGACTCATGCTCACTTTTGCCCATGACTCACACACACCTATCCCCCAAATGCACTCAGTTACACGCACGCTCATTCACACACTCATCCAAACCCTCATTTATACATTCGTGCAGACACACAAACACCCCTAGAGACCCCGCAGCCCTGCTCTTCTCCCTAACAGGGTTTCCACCCCAGCCACACTTTAGGGCCTGGGTGGCTGCCAGTCACCAGAGAACTTTGAAGTGATGTCAGAAAGGAAAAGTTCAAATGAAAATCGGATCCGGTAATTATAGGATTTTCTACATGCCCATTTTTTTTTCCCAGGCTGGATTTAAAATAAAAGACACCCAGAGAATAAGAGCCTTTTCTGTGGGTTGGGCGGTAAGCAAAACCACATTTGAGGTAGAGACACAAACTCCTACACTGCTCTTAAAACCCGCTTAGCAGAGGAGGAGAGGATCACGTGACACAATTTTGTTGTCGACTGTTAGGTTTGCCTTTTGCGTCTTTATGCAGTAAATTTTTTTTTGTGGGTTTTTCAGGGGCATGGCCAAGACCATTCCCTTTAAGACCCTGTTTTTATCTGGAATTCCACCAAGACTCTGAATACCACCCAGATCAATGCATTTGGGCAACATTTACTGCATGCAAAATCTATACTACACGTTGAATAAGCCAAAGAGTGTTCAGGGTGGAACGAGAGAGAAGTTTTACTCATGGTGTACCAGTTACAGGGGACACAAAGCTATTATTGACTTAAAGGGGGAAAACATCAACTCATATGACTGAAGCACCCAACAGTAGGTGGCTTCAGGCACAGGTGGATCCAGGGGTTCAGACAGCTAGGTATTTCATAATCACACTAAATATATGACATGATTTACATGAAACACTTGGGCTTCAGGATGGAGAATACACCGGGATAAGAGTGAAAGCTGGAAGATCAGTTTGGGGGGTAGATATTTCAATAGTCCAAGCCCGAAGATTATGGTGGCTTGAACTAAGCAAGCAAGTGGCCTGTAGAATAAGTGAGCAGATGTCAGAAATAGACATGAGGCAGATGGCAAAGAACTGGTGAGGGAGAGTGTGGGGTATAAGGAATAGAGAGGTATCCACAGTAGTCAGGATCTGTCTTTTACCTCTAGCTGTCCCAGAGAGCTTATTTCTCTTAACTTTAAGAAGACAGCTGAAAAACTTCTGACTCAGAAAAATGGCCCTATGTGACCTCTATTTATATAGACTTCTTGGTGCATCTTAAGAGAGAATTTGGGGTTGGGTTCCAACAGTGGGAGATGGAGAGTGTGTTGACCTTTACCTTCTCAATTTTAGGACCATGTGATTTCACTGGTGATCAAATGGCCACATTAGAGTCACATCAGCTCAACAACAATTTGGTGTGTAAATTCAGACATATTTAGACATGCTTCTTAATCCCCCTGAACTTTAAATTCCTATTTTTTTTAAAAGGGGGATTACATCTACCATCTGTTGAAGAGTAAATTAATATGTGGTTTCTAGCATTGTCTAGGGCAAAGTGGGAGCATGATTAAGAGCTGACCCATGGAGAGAAACTGGAGTTGACCAATTCCTATGGCTCAAGAAATGAGGGTCTTTGTAGATCACTCCCTGCCCGGAGAAGCAGCAGGAGGGTGAACCCAGTACTCGGTGGTGGTGTGTGGTTGGAGCCTGGGAGGCGGAGCTTGAGAAAATCCTTACAGTCAGGCAGAGTTCTTAACCTTTGATGTGGGATGGACCCATTTTGTAGTTTGGAAAAAAACATTCCTAAACACATAATATCAAATACGGAGAATTACAAAGGACCTCAATTATACTTAATGCTGTGTTCAGATTTTTAAAAACCACAACTGTGTGCTATAGGACTATCTGGGCTTTTTAATAAATGCATCAAATAGCTGGCTCTAGTCTCTTCCTCCTCACGTGGCTACCCTAAACTTCAAAATAGTGATGGAGCATGAAACTATTTTGAGATCTCGCTGGCCATGGAGCTGATATGGAGTTATTTATGATCTGCATTGGTGGGAAGTTCACAGGAACTGATAAATACCATTGTGAATCTTTTTTTTTTTTTTTTTGGCCTGTTGAAGGAAATGCTAAATTTTTGTTAGAGATTCAGGAAAGTCAAGATGTATTCTTTTTTTCCATCCAAATTCTGAGTCATTGAATTTCGTCCTTGGACCTTGGGGGTTCACAGGGCTCAGGGTAAGAACACCTATTGGAGGGAAAGTAGGCAAGCGTGGGTGGGGCATCTGTCCCAAAATTTTCCATCAAAAATAATTCTGTGACTGTCCAAAATGCCGGAGGACCATCATTCCCAGGAAACCCACCAGGAAAACTGGAATCCTGACATCACGCCTCTATACTTCCTGGCCCTGGCCATATGTGAGTCCAGTCTCCTGATGGTGTTTCTGGGGGACCAATTCCAGGACCTATCCTTAGATGCCCAAATCTAAGTCCCTTATAAAAAATGGCGTGACATTTGCCTATCACCTGTGCACACCCTCCTGTCTACTGCCAATCATTCTTAGATGACTTATGATGGCCGATGCTGTGTCCATCCTAGGTAAAGAGTGGCTACACCGTATTGTTTGGGGACCATAGACAAGAAAAAAGTCTCTCTGAGTTCTGTAGAGATGCAATTAAAAGGTCTTTTTGATTTGCAGTATCTGGGAAAAGCCTGCAGATATGGAGGGACAACTAATTATACGTACCCTGGGTTCTCACCCTCAATCACCTCCAGGGACAGGCTGGTGACATCAGTGAAGGAGGCTGATACAGGATGATGGTGGCCCTGGGGAAAAGGTTCGGAAAGCCCTCCTGAATAAAGAGAAATTTCCGTTTACCATAGTTTCCTGGTGGCCAAACCCAGAGGCTACGGCTGTGGCACAAGAAGGCTTGGCCAGATATTCCTGGTTGGCTGAGGGGAAATGGTTTGGTGGCCTCAGACATCAGTTTATCTGATGGCCCCCACCATCAGTTAAAGATCTGTAGGGTGGAAGAAATGAGCACTTGAATTTGAACCCTCTAGACCTGCACCTCCCAACACAGTCGTCACCAGCTACATGTGACTACTCAAATCAGATTTAAAACTTGGCTCCTGGGTTGTACTGTCTACAGGTCCAGTGGGCAGTATTTCCAGGTGGCCGGTGGCTACCCTGTTGGATGGTGCACAGATGGCCGCTTCCATTATCTACCAGACAGCACTGTGGACTCCCAGAGTCTCAGGGCCTTCAACCCGGTTGTCATTTTTAAGAAGGAGTTTGGAACCACACACATGGCATTAAAGCCTGGGTGAAGGTGCTTTCATTTGGGGTCTTGGGTTCCCTCACCCATAAACCAAGGACAAGGATTCCCACTTCTCAAAGCTGTTGCAAAGCGTTTCTGAGTTAATGCAAGCAAAGCCTTTTGTTCAGTGTCTGCCTCGAAGGTAATGTTCCATCAAGAAAAAACAGTTATTATGAAAAGGCAGTGAGCTTCACTTTAGCTGTTGTGACAGGGGCACTTGGGAAGATTTAGACACAAAGGAGGTATTTTAGGAGATCTTTCTGGAAGGGGATGGTGTTTGGTCTAGAGAAAGGATAAATTCAAGATAGTTTTCCCATGGCCACAAATTCTTTCTCGAACATCTTCCATGGAGAGGTGGGGACTTTGGGTCTTTCCCCTTATATCTTGGGTGGTCTCTGTGGCTCCCTGACCAATGGGATGTGGAGGAGGTGACATTAGTTAGACTTGGGAATTAAAAGGGTCGCAGATTACACTTCCTGTTCACTGTGAAAATCCTGAGCGGTCACATGAGTCCAACTGTCCTGCTGGTAATTCACATGGAGAGGGACCCAGAGGAGCCCAGCCTTCCAGAATCCCACCTGGTCTTCAGGCACATCACCGGGGCCATTCTGTTAGCCCCTGTACTGCCCAGCCATTGACTAAGTTCAACGGAATGACCTCAACCAAACCCAAGTGGGAACTGTTCAGCGAAGCCTCCTCCAAATTCCTGACCCAAAAATGACAAGATATGAAAATAATAAGCTGATATTTCAAGTCACTGAGTTTTGGGATAGTGTGTTATGCAATGACCGATCATCAAAAGAGATGGCAAAACATTCCTTCTTGAGTTCCAACTGTGACTGGTTTGGATGGTTGCCTGGGTTATAGTGTTGAGGAAAATTCTGAGGTTGTATCTGGTCTTAGTGGGGGAGTGTGCTGTGATTGATAGGTTATGTCTGCCATGGGTAGGTGATTTGGGGATGGCCGTATACATGCTGCTCTCTTTTCAAGATACAGCTCAGGATAAAACTGGTTCTAACAATTATTGATTCTTGTTATTTCCCCCCCACCACCAAAAACATCTGGCAGTATTCTCTATCTGATTTTGGAGAAAGAAATCTAAGAAACAGCTTTGGGATATCTCTCTCTGTGAACTTCTAGGGTGCTACGAACTGTTAAGGATCTTTGATCAAATCTGATATGATCCTTGATTTTGAACCATTTCAGGGACAGGGAAGGTCATGCTGTGAATGGCATTGATTCTGTAATTCGGAAGACAGGGGTGCTCTCGTCTTCTCCTACTAACCATGTGACCTTGGGCACTTAAGGATCCTGTTCTGAATCTCAGTCTTCTCCCTTTTAAAAGCTGGGCTAATCATTTTTTTCTCAGTCAACTTCACATGGAGGTGGCGCAAGTCAGACCAGATCATAGATGGCAAAACTCTGCATTAGCAAGCTGGTTTGCTTTATTTTCTCATCTCACCCAGAAGAACCAAGAGAGGCAGAGATGACTGGTTTTGGTGCCCAGATGAGGAAAACTGACCTAAAATAGGAGTCGTGGCAGCAGCTGTAATAGTAGCATCGGGAGGTATTATTGCAGAACTGTTAGGGGCTCAGGGCCCAGGGCCACACACTACCTGTGTTCAAGCCTCAGCTGGGTGACCTTTGGCAAGGAGCTCAACTTCCTTGTCCCTCCCTGGCTCTGCATCTCTAAAGTGGGGTGGTGTTGTCATAAGGTTAAATGAGTCAACACAAGCAAAGCCTTTAAACCCTTATCTGATAGATAGTGTGCACCTAATAAAGATGAGCCGTCCTCATTATCGTGATACCCTCTGTCCCCGCACAGACCAGGATGTGGCAATGGAGGAGGCCATGGAGCTGTGCTGTATTTCCTGACCTTGGGCTGCAGAGGACTGTACTTTCCCGTAGCTCAGAGTCACGAGCGGTCCTGGCCTTCGGACTTACTTTGGCACTAATGTGAATAGGAGTGATGTGGTTGGAAATTTCAAGAGCCAGCCTAGAATCAGCCACAGTCTGTCCTTCTGTCTGCCAGGGGGGACCCCAGAGTTTCTAGATGTTTGTCCTCATCAGCCTAGTAGTGAAGCAAGGACATGGGGGACAGAGACCCTCAGCTGACCTACATCAGAAACGTTGTGCAAATGAGAAATAGAGCTTTGCTATTTGAAGAGCCTAAACCCCGGTCTGCTTGTTACTACAGCAAAACCCAACCTACCCTGACTGACACAGCCATGGGGCACCAGAAAGACAACAACTAGAATCTTCCTCCTTCAGATAAATATTTCAGGGGTTCGAGCTTCCGTGACATTTTACAATCCTTTCTTCGTACAGATTCAAGTAGAGACAAAGGAAAAAGAAAAATTCTTTAGCCTTTTTGGAAAGATTCTATTCCTTTCTTTTCATATCCTGAAATAGATTCTGGGGGGAGGGGAAGAACAGACCTTGGGTTTGAAGAAGACTGTTCGGTTTTGATATGAAATAAAAATGGAAGCTTGTGTGACTGTACACATGAAAAGGAAATCTACCCAAACCACAGAGCCTTTTAAGAGGTTAAAGGTAAAAGAAAATTGACTTATTATGTATCAGTTAAATAAACAAAGGCTTCTTGATCCAGAATGGGAGAGTGTCTGGTCAGCCTCCAAATTCTGAGAGTTGTATTTAAAATATGGCGTTAGACGGATCTGGGGGCTCATTCGGTTTTTGTTTTTGTCCCCCCGCCCCCACTAAAGGGAACATGAAGGGGCAGAGAACTGGACTTAGAAATGGAGAGTTTCAAAATTGAAATACAATCAGGCTTTGGTGGGAGTGGATTATGAGGATCCTAGAAAAATGAGATGGAACTGAATCATAATCTCTGGAATCATAATCCCCTTCCCTCCCCTTTCCGAATTGTATTTAATGCTTCAGAAACATTACTATGGCTCCCGGAGGGGATGTTTGGGGTTGGGACCTTCCCAAGCCTCTTCCTTATAAGAATCAGCTGCCAGGCTCCTGAAGCCCTGCAGTCTGTGGCGTCTGGGAAGGAGGTGGGCAGAGACCCAGCCCCGGGAGGCACTCCCATGGGCTTGTCCAGGGTTTGCATGCTGTGAGGACAGTGCAGACGGATTGATTAGAACCCACGTGTGCAGAGACTGGGCCTAAGTGACCACAGTGGGAAGGGATAGCCTTGAGCATGGACAAACTTCAGTTTGTGTCTCCAGCTTCACCCTGGGCAATGCATGCTACCCCCTCTGAGACTCGGCTCACTCATCTGTAAAATGGGCCCACTGATACCTCAGGGTTGTCATGAGGACACACCGAGATCAAAATGTAGAGTATGGCTTGTCCTGGCACATAGTATAAGTTCAATAAATATCATGACAATGATAATGAGGGGGAGGAGGAGGAGGATGACAATAATTAAGTGTCACATGGTGGTGACCTGTGATGAGATCGGGTCACACCCTGGTCTATGGTGACACGATTTCCCTCTGGGCAACACCATATTCAAGATGAACCAACCATCACTGAGACACCAGCGTTGTGCAAGTGATACCTGGGAGTCTCTCAGTTAATCCAGCAGCTATGGTGAAAGCCGGGCTCTTGCTTGACCCTGGCTTGAACTTTCACCCTGTGGTTCATATAAAAATCATTTAGTGCTTTTGAAGGCTTTGATATTTGATGACCAAGTCCTCGAAAAGAAACGGCTGTGAATGACCAGGAACCAAATTTCACATGGCTGCCGTCTAGTGATGCCACAGATCACCATCCTGGGTTGATCTGTCACTTTTCCTGTCCAAGAGCTCACAGTCATCCTTCCCTGTCTTGTTAAATCAGTTGCAAACTCCATATTATAGAAAATAACTCTCTATTATGTGCCTTAGGATAATTTTTCAGCCTTCTTGTGTATTTGTGCTTTCAATTGTATGATGATGGATACCTGTTCCCATCCCCTGACCATGGCAGACATCAACAAACGATCTCAGAGCTCTTCCTCTGACTCCTGACAGTGTTGCCGTTGTCTTTAACGCATGTTCCAGGTAACCAGGACTGATGGGTCTTGGCACTTATCATTCCTCACCTAGGCAGACTGGCTTCCTTTCCTGAACATTCTAGGTTTTTCCTGTGTTTAAATGCTCTTGAGTAATGTCCAGTTTTCTCAGAAACTCCTGAGAAAAACTATCTGCATAGCTAAGCTCCATTCACCTTCAAGATCTAATGCAGCTTGTCAAGTTTCCATGAGTAATTTTCAGTATCTTAAAAATCCCAATTGTTCTTGAGTTAATTTCACAACCTGGTAACAATTTTTCTGGATGACTCAAATTCAGTTGATATTTATTTCCCAGATCTTATATAATACATATTATATGACTATATTACATTTGCTATATGGTTTAGCCTATGATTTATAAAGGTTTGCACATCCTGTCTCAATTCCACTAGATTCTTGTGGGTAGGAGCCACAGAGATTTCTACAGGAGCCAGATCTGAGTTCAAATCCTGTCCTAGCTACTTCCTTACTAAGCAGACCCAACCTCCCTGGGTGTCAGGTTCCCAAATGCAGAATGAGGAGGCCAAGAAAACCTGCCCCTTGGTGTTTGTTTGGACTACACAAGGCATATAACTGTCTTGGCCCACTTTCTGACAAATAGTAATGAAAAATGGAACTTTCGTACTTTTGTTTTCTGTATAGAACATGGGGGTGGGTGGTGGGTGGGGGTGCAAACAGCCTTAGAACCCAAGTCTTGGTTTCAAACCCAGTTTGGACCATTTATGACCTTGGAAAACTCACTTCAGAATCTTATCTTGCTCATCTATAAAATGGTCTTTATATTTAACCATCTTTGTGTAATGAGGACAGACCAGCTGGACCCCATGTGGGACAAAGGTTGGCTGTGACAAATCTGATGGCTTTCTGTAAATGTCCCCCCTTGGCAAAGGCATTGTGGAAATCATGACACACTGTCCCCCCCCCCAAAAAAAAATCCTCATTGTCACTAATTCGTGGGTAACATGAGCATGGAAGTATTTTTCCCAATTAAAAGATACCTCATAATAATGTGAGGCTGGCTTCCTCAGCCCTCTCAGTCGAAACCAGCTCAACATGATTGAATGAAAGAGAATTTATTGAGAACCAACAAATAATGGCAGATTTGACTTTAGGTTGAGTTCCATCCAAGGGCTCGAATTATATATTCAAATTGTATATCAGTTTTATTCTGGTCACTCTTGGGTCCTGCTTTTGCCTGTGTGGGTTCCATTATCCAGGAGTTGTGCCATTCCTGATGACGAGATGGTTACCAAGAGCTCCACATTTATCTTGTCTCTCAGCTACAATTTGAAAGGGGATTTCTACCTCCCCAAGAATGTCCATCAAAGACCGAGAATGAAGCATCTCCTCTCTGATTGGCTGCCAGTTGTCATGTGCCCATCCAAGAGCCAATCACCAATGGGATGCGCTGATTGGCAGGTTCTGCTTTGCTTGTGTTTTCAGGAGACAAAGGATTTCAACTAGAGGACTGTGGGAGAGTCACATCCCCTCTGAAAGGGAAAAATGGAAGCTGGCCAGGCTAAGGAAAACAGCTTGCTTTCTTTGTCTTTTTCTTTTTTCTTCCCCTACCATGGCTTAATGCCAAAGTGCCAGAAAAGTACAAGATGGCACTGTCCTTATCCGGGCTTGGTCACTCCCCATTTGTCATGAATCCATGGCTCTCATATTAAAACAAAGGGTATTGTGTCTGAATTCCTCCCTGGAAGCAGCCAGCTCGTCTGCAAGCTCTGCTCGCGCTCATTAGGACAGGAGAACACTGATCTCTCGCCTCACTTCCTTCTGGCCCACAGAGGACAGTGTGCAGAAGAGGCTTCAGGGCAGGGCGTTGGCGGGGCGCTGATGTCACACGGGTTTGGCAAGCATTTACACAGTTTTGGGATCATGAAGGAAAGGTAAACCCGCCACGTGACCATCTAGGCATTTCTTTCTTTTCCTTTATTTCTTTATTATTATTATTTTTTTTTTCCTGAAAGCCCTGGTACTTCCAGAGAAATTTAATCCTTATGTTTCTGTTTAATTTGCAAGATACTTAGGTCATCAAAATGGAGCCTATAAAGAGTCATTTGATGTCCAGGAAGAATTATGAGCTTATATATAAGCCTCTTAAAATATGTGTGTAGGCTTGAGCATATGTGTGAGTGTGTGAGCGTGTGTGTGTGTGCACACGCAAGTGTGTTAATGTGTGTATATCACTTGGAATTCACCCCTTCAAAGCTGTTCATTCCCCTGGATTGGAACTGAGCAGAAAGTGAGGTTCAAGTCTCGAAACTGGATGGAAAAATCCATGGAGACTTTTTTTTTTTTTTACTTCTGTCCTTTCTCAGAACCGCACAGGGAGTAACAACAGAAGCATAAGACACACTTCCTCATACCTGTGGGATCAGTGGTGTTGCTCCCTTTGAATGACAACTCTGGGTGGCATTTGCTCTTTTCATCACCTCATGTTCTCACCTCCCACTCTTGACTCCCTCCAGTCTGGTTAACGTCTCCAACCCCCCAATCAGGCCTGTCTGCAGAAGTCCTTGGGCACCGTCTGCCATGATGTTGCTAAATTGCACATCATGGTGCTGCAGGACTCGTAGGATCTGACCATGCAATGGTGTTTTTCTTCCTCCTGTAGGATCATCTCTTGGCAGCAGCTGGCATCATCACACATGCTCCCCTCTCGACACACCTCCCCCACTTGGCTTGAATAATCTCAGGATCTCCTATGAGTCTACCATGACAGCTCGCTGCTCTGACTGCTTCTTCCTCTTGCCTAACCTCCTTCCTCTAGCCGTTAAGTGTTAGAGGACCTCTAGGCTTATCCACAGACCCGTTTCTCTTCTTATCCTCATATTCTCTTCCGAGTTGACTTTACCCATCCCCACAGAATCAATGCCCCCAGTGGGGAGCTAGGGAAATGCCCTGGTAGAGGGAATGATTCAGATATCTGAAACACATGGGGAGAGGGATTGGTGTTTTTAAAGACAGTGGAGCTGGCTCCTGATTGCTAAATTATATTGATGCTCTACAGAGGAATAGCAAAAACCTGAGGACCAGGAACAAGTAGTTAAATGTTAAAGGCAACAGCCTTTTGGTACTTTACTCAGAGGACTTGATTTTATACAATGGGAGAGTAGACAACACAGTTGAAGAGCAGACTCAGGGTCTGATACAATCACAGAGCTCCAGAGAGGTTTAAATGGTCAGCCATAGTGATCTGCTGTGCTCCAGGAGGGAATGTCTGGAACTCTGCTATGTGGCTGAGGGACATGGAGATAGGTGCCCCTGGAGGTTTTGATTTTAGACTTTCATGAACTTGAGTTTGAAGAGCTCAACCATCCCCTTCTAGTAAGTACCTGAAATTCTCCCCTGCAGGAAGGTACAGCTCTGGAAACCACAGTATTATCCCCATGACATCCTCAAAGCAGAATTAAAGCTGGGAGCTGTGGACAGGAAGAACCCTTATTCCATCTGCTCAGTCACTGTGGAGAGAAGTGGAGCTCAGGCACTTTGGTTATGTTTGGTGGGTGGTGCGGGACCTGGGATGCCACATCAAGTGTCCCCCTCTCAGCTCCACTCCTGGATACCAGGTCAATAACAAGGGTTAACACCCAGCGTGACCTGACTGCACACATGTTAGGTCTGACACTGGAGGAGAATCCCAAGCTCGGTTATGGAGGGATCCAGAGATATGTGGGTGTGAGCAGAAAACGTCCAACCTGACTTTATAGTCACATTCATTAGTGGCTTTGAAAGGGAGGTAAACAGGAAAACGACTCCCAATTTGGAAAGTGGTCTAGGTGCACCCCACTGTCTACTTGGTATGGAGGGAAAAGTGACCTGAACTGAGAATACTTCATTACTCCATCATAGCTAATGGCCTGGCCATCCGGTCAGGGACCTGGAAGAAAAATGGCCAGAAGACAAGGAGGACTGGGATACAGGGGTGTGAACAGAGCTAAGGGAGCAGGTGAAGAGTGAGAAGATCTTTGTGCACATGGTAGTGCCCACAGCAGAGAGCACACAGCAAGTAGTGAAAACACAAGCACACGAGGTGACTTAGCCCATGGACGTCCGCAGGAGCCCAATCCAATGGACTTCCGCTTTCCAAGACCAATCTAACTACTGCTGCTTCTGAATGGCCAAATGGGTGCCCCATAGAGACCCATGCTGAACCCTGCCCAGACTATTCCTGGAGGAGACAGACCAGCAGCTCATCAGCATAGATATCACTTCCAGCTCTGGGTTTACCTTTCCTGCCTGTAGACCTTCAACTGCATTTGTAGAAAGCCCAGCTGCTAGGCATGAAGTCCATGGAACGGAGCTTGTGACTCGGGAACTCACTGTACGGGACTTACTTTAGAATTATCACTATATCCTGCCCTTTAGGAATAGCTAGTCTCTTTAAAACAACTCTCTAAAGACGCAGCTGAAATACCAACAAGGAAGCAATGCTCCAGATGACAGGGTGCCATCTTTTGGGATGCCCAGCCTGCATTAGATCTGACTCTTCTCAATGCTGGGTCCCCAGTACTGTCCAGTGACCCAGAGGGTGAAGTAGGCCTGGCCTCGCTTATCATAATAATTCTCCGTGATCTTTTGGGAGACTGTGCATCTCCCTTGCCTTTCTACTCTGGTTTCTTCCAGGTTGGAGATCTGGATCCCCATAGGAGCACAAGTACCCCAGGGAGTGACAGACAACAGTCTGGGTGCTTTGGACTTTTTCGGGTGCAGAAACCAGCCAGAAAAAAAAAAGTTACCACCCTGAGATGAATTCTTGACCGTGATCTGCAGGAGGAGGTAGGGTTTTCTTACACAGTGGGGACAAGGAAGCTCAGGTGATGGTGCTTGGTGCTTGTGGGATGTGGGTGGTTCACTGGGGCCTCCTGGCACTGCCCGGAACTTACTTACATGGGAATGGACACATACAGCCACCCTGGCTTGAGAGCGTTCAAAGGCCTATGGAATGAATGGAATGAATGAATGAGGCTTAACCCCCGAGACCACCCTATCTACTTGGACAACTAACTTCCCTAAGCATCGGGGGTAAGCCTGTCGTTAGGAGACTCATCGACGGGTTCCAGAGCTCTCTTCTTTAACCCTCCTCTCTATCCAGCGGAGTCGCTGTAGGGATACCACGCCAGAAATCTGCTCTGCAATTCCAGCACCCCGGGTTCCAGAACTGGCCGCGGAATCCGAGGTCCGGCACTCAGACAGCCACCATAAACCCCTGCTCCCTCAGGCTGGGTGGGAACACGCAGAACTGGAAAGATTGGGAGATTTGTGAAAAGTCACGGTGAGGTGCTTTGGAATCGAGTTTTACTTAAATATGATGCAAACCTGAAGATAAATCTTGGCTCCTGGATTAATTGAAGTGCTAGAGTCCACAGAACCCGTTGTTCTAGTCATCATGCCAGGTGTCATCCTAACTATTATTCAGATTGAAATGATGGTGCACTTGGTGAAAGATCAGCCTGAGCCGGGCACTGAGCTAACTAACCGTGTGAACTCATTCACTCTGACATACCGCAGCCCTAGGAGGTCTATGGGAATATCATCTCTCCTTTTAGAAGAGGAAACTGAGGTTCAGGGAGGGGAAGTCATCTACCTAAGCTTACAGCTTTGAGAAGCAGCAGAACACAGCTAAAAAGGAAGCTTGTCTTTCCAGGGTTGGGATTCCTAGCCCCCATGCTAATTCTATAAACAGCTTAAAACTCTGAAAAACAAACAAACAACAACAACCACAAAAAAAACACCCCACAATATTTTTGACACCCTGTTTTTAAGATTAAACTTAGGAGATCAATTACAGGATGCTGCCACGAATCCACTGATACAAATATCAAAGTACCCATCTACGTGCTAAGTGTGACCAACATAGTCCCTCGAGCCATCTGGTTTGGCCAGGTGAGCCTATCAACAATTCCCAGTTTTTCAGTTGGGGAAACTGAGTCTCGGGCTCCACAAGGAGCTCACAGAGGTGATGGCCAGGGCCATGACTCAGGCTTCAGCCGTCTCTGTCAGGGTTTTATTGAGCAGAGCTGCCTGCCGCCATATGCATTTAAATAATGAACGAGGATCAATACCTGTCTCTGGTCTTTCATGTCCACGTTCCCTCGATGATGGCCTGAGAACGAGAGGCCAGACTCACCACGAAACTTCAGCCTGCCGTAGATGCACATTATATCCCCGCCATGGCTAAACCTTCCTCATCAAGAACCACGAGCAATATTGGAAGGGGTGGCCGGAAACGCCATAGGGAATCCACCAGGATCTGAAACCTGAGTGCCGGGGAGCTAATGGGTCTGTCTTCATAAAGAGACACACCATCAGCAAATGTTTGCTTGACGTAATCCCAGCGATGGGGCAGTGTAGCCCAGTGGTGAAGGCGCACTCTGGATCCAGGTGAACTTGGGGTCAGATTCCATCTCTGCCCTTAGCCAGCCATGGGACTCCATGCAAGTCTTTCTGCTGTCTTCTCTCTCTCTCTCTCTCTCTCTCTCTCTCTCTCTCTCTCCCCTTCCTTCTCTCTCTTCCCTTCCTTCCTTGAAAAATTACTTATGCATGACACATAGAAAGTGAAGCACATAAAGTACACAAATGTCCAGTGGGTTTGTGTGCATAACCCCCACCCAAGGTCAAAATATAGCATCCCATAATATTCCCTGCTGCTGCATCCCCATCTCTATCCACCCTCCCCCTCGCCCCCTGCAGAGGTCATCGCTACCTTGACTTCCATCTTCTATTGATTAGTCTTGCCTGTCCTTGAGATTCATGTGAATGGACCCAGGTGGAATGTATTTTTTGGTATCTGGCTTCTTTCACTCAACATGTCATGAGATTGATCCACCCTGGGCCCCATACAGTTGTTGAATCTTTATTTTGGCATAATATCTCATTCTGTGCCAATGCCACCATGCATCAGGTTTCTCTCGGTAGGTATCTGTACCATCCCGGGTGTTTGGTTATTCTGAATAAGAATTCTATGTCCGTCCTTGTGCTTCTCTTTTTGTCACATAGGCAGCCACTTCCGTTGTGTACATAAAGCTGGGAATAGGGTACATCAGTCATTTTGCTGCTGTTTTTGGAGCCTCACTTTCCTCATTTAGAAATGGGGACTCAGGAGTTATTTCCCTCTGACCATTGCTGCTTGAGTTCAATGAGGTGCGTTGTCTGACATAATCACCCGATAACTGTTGAAATTATTCAAATTGTATTTTATTACGGAGAGCTTAGAGAATGTTGTCTTGACCAAGCCTCTTTATTTATTTATTTATTTATTGTACCAGGGATTGAACTCAGGGGCCCTTGGCCAATGAGCCACATCCCCAGCCCTATTTTGTATTTTATTTAGAGACAGGGTCTCACTGAGTTGCTTAGGGCCTCGCTTTTGCTGAGGCTGGTTTTGAACTTACGATCCTCCTGCCTCAGCCTCGAGAGCTGCTGAGATTACAGGCATGCGCCACTGTGCCCGGCCCTAACTCCTTTTTAATGGCCACACTAACTCTTTAATTCACTCATATGACATGAAGGAGCTGGACTGAGCATGTCAGGTCTTGCCCTGTGCAAAAGCTACCTGGGACATTTACTATCCACCTGCTCAAGTTAAAAGTGCCAAAGTTCCTCCACCTGTGCCACCTTCCTGTTTGCCATTTGCTTTATTTCACCTGACCAAAGAGAAATCCAGGGCTTTCCTGCACCTGGCAGCTGGTAAGCCGGCAAACCATGATCTCCAAAGAAGAGTTCTTTTGTATATTTGCATTCTTATTTGAAATTTATGCCTCCAAATATTATGTAGATGAATCAGACGGGCTTCTAATAGATGGGAGAAGCTAAGCCTGATGTGAAGGGTTTTTGAAGAATTTTGAACCATCTCCGTGGCTGCAAGAAGAGGGTCAGGTTAAGAGGAGGGCACAGGAGTCACCGCTGGGCCCCTCCAGGCCTGTGGCCATCCCTTGCGTGAGCACAAATGTGGGCGCTCTGATTGTGGTTGGATCCAGAAGTCACCCGCTGAAATGCAATGAATCCAGGACAATTGCAAAGGTGCTTTGTCTTCTGGGATGTGGAAACCTCTCCTTGGTCTCATGAAACCTGCCCCAGGCATAGTTCACTGAGGCACAGGATAACAACCTCAGCCGCTCTCTGCCCCAGCCCCTTTCTCTTCTGCAAATAATGGGATGGTGTTTGTCTCCAAAAATAGCCTGTTGGGCTTGGAACACTTTCTTCCCCTCTTAGGGTTTCATGGGATTATTGGATTAGGAAGCAAAAGATTTTTTCCTGGCTTCCTGGAATGACTGATGGGTGTTTGAGTCAGGAGGTCAATGGTTGCCTTGGCATGTGGCATCTGTCAGGTTGGATGATGTTGGACTCCACTGTGTTGAGCATTTACTGAGTCCCAGGCACGGTGCTCCAAGTACTCCCAGGCACTGTGCTGGGTGCTTTGCTTTCTCAGTCTCCGCAACTTCTCATAATCTGATGACCAACATTTTGATGCCAGGAAGCAAAGAGACTGTCACTCAAGGTCATGCGGTGTTTCAGATTGAATATTCATGTTCCCCTCCCCAAAATGCCTATGTGAAAATCCTAAGCTCCAATGTGATGTCATTGGGAGGCGGGGCCTTGGGGGAGGTGGTTACATCATGAGTGGGCGGGGCCCTCATGACGGACATTTGTGCGCCTATAAGAGAGGCCTCAGAGAGTGGCCTTGCTTTTAGCATCAATCATGGGAAAGAGGAGAGTTACCCAGGAACCAGGAGCAGGCTCTCAGCAGACACCGAATCTACAGCCCTTCCTTGGACCTTGAACTTCCAGCCTCCAGAACTGTGAGAAATGAACTTGGGTTGTCTCTAAGCCACCCCAGCCTCTGGTATCATAGCAACCCCAAACTGAGACGTGCCATCAGAGGGTGCGGAGCTGGAATGAATCCCCTGGCCCTGGAGTGTTAATCTGGAAACAATGTTACTTGGAAATGATGATCACTATTATCAGAGTTGAGATTTCAGTTTCCTCTGCCTTCCTAACATTTCTTACTGACATCCATTTCTTTTGATTCCAAGAAAATAGAATTAGGTTTATTTTGACAACTTTTAAATCCCCCTTATACCTAACCCCAGTGCCTGACATAATCCAACTTTAATATTTGGGGCCAAACTAACCTTCAACTTGTGGTCCATGAAATAAAATGATGACCAGCCAGCCTGCAATGGGAATTCCCTTCTCAGCCTTGTGAGTGGTTCCCACTTTCCCAAAGGCTGGTAGTGGACGTCTGCTATTTTTATTGGCTGCCTTGCCTTCTGGGCCAGCCACTTATTCTCCGTGTTACCTCATGGGACTTTGATTCAGGGGCCACCTCCTCTCCTCCCCCACTCAGGCTGGCCACTCACAGCACCTCCTCCTCTCCAGTGTGGTGGATTGGTGCAGAGGTGGACATGTTCATCTTTTGCTGAAATCAAGACAGATGTTGAGGGAGAACAAATTTCCTTCCTTGGACGTGAGGAGCTTCTCTGGGGATCGCCCACGCTTGGCGTTGTTGAGGGACATCTTTGGTTTTTATGTCAACTGGGCTCCAGTGATACCATCACAGAGGAAAGAAGAATTGCAGATAGAGATGGGTGTGGAGATGAAGGTGGAGAGAAGGAGAGAGGAGGAATGGAAGAGAGAGGAGGAGGAGGAGGAGGATGGGTAAGAACAGGAGGGGAGAAAAAGGAGGAGGAGGAGAAAAGAAGAGGGGGAAGAAGAAGAAGAGGCAGGATAGTCTTAATGACACATTTCTAGTGACATATTCTAAATTGAACTCTGGATCCAGCCATGCCTGAAGCTCCTCTCTCAGCCCCTGGGGCCCCATGAGCAGCATGTAGTTGGAAATCTCCATCTGCTGCCACTCTGCAGTGTCCGCACCCTAAAGCCATGGGTCCTGGAGAGACGTGGGTGGGTTCCGGTTGTTGTAGTTCTCCAGGTGGTGTACGGAGAGCTCACGGCCCGAGCCGAAGAAGGACCCCTGAGGATGACGTGAGGTTAGCGAGATGCTGGGCTGGGTTGGGATCCACGCAAAGTGAAGGTCAACGTCTGGGACGGTCCGTGGGGTCCATGTCTACATCCAAATCTCTTGCTCCGTGTCTCTCCTGAAGTGTCTGGGAGAGCACTTGGGTCTCCCCCAGGTCCTGGGTGGGATTCTGCAGGTCGGAATTCATCTCATCCCCCCGCCCCCCGCCTGTTCTCCTAGTTTTCTCCTCCTGTACTCTTCCTTAGCTTCAGGAATGCCCCACAGCCAACTCGGAACTTCAGGACAAAGGTCTGGGAGCCGTCTTTGACCTTCCCCGACCATATTCTGACAATCCATAGCTTCTCCTTCACATAAGCCTAATGACCTCCTCTCCTGCCTCCAAAGGACCCAGCCTCTGCCTGCGCTGTAGGAGTTACTCCCAAACACTCCATGTTGATTTTTATTTCCATCATCCCAACCCTGGCATCCTGAGGGCTTTCATAGGCCAACCATCAGCCCTTGAAAATCAGTAAGAGAGCCCTTCTTTTAATCAAACTCAGAAGGTGGTTTACCCTCCATTTTCTTCTAGGAAGAGACACCCCCTTGGATCTCAAATACAAGAAATGATTCCCCCAGAGAAAAATCAGCTTTGTGTCCAAATCAGTGCTTCCCAAACCTTGGAATGTCACAAACGAAGGAATTCTAAAGCTGGTGGGGAGACCCACGTAGGGTTGCCAATCTAAGGTGATATTTAGAAAATTGCTATCTGCAATGGCTGCCAGCTCGGAAGGGTGCAACTGGATTAAAAAAAAAAAATGTGGCACAAGAGTTTTGGTGCTGGGGAGAAGCGTTCAAAGGAATGCAGTCTGCACAGCCTCTCTCTGGGCCCATCCTCCGTGCACCCCATTCTTCACTTAGATTCCCAGATGACATCAATAAGGACCAGTTCTAAGGCCCGAAATCCTTGCTTCTCCTTCTCACCTCCCCAGGTCTCTTCCACCAGCTCTCCATAGCTTCTCGGGGTTAATGTGTCCTCCTGAGCCTCAGCCCCCCCTGCAGGGTTTGCCCCCCCACTTCTTCCTCCCCCCACTCAGCTCTTGCTCTGCTTGGCCCCGGCCCCTCTCTCCTCCATCCTTCCTTCCACGTGGTGGGATTCTCCTCTCTTCCTCAGGCTCAGCATCACAGTGACCCATCCCGACCCTGTCCCGGGGTCCAGCAGAGGAAGAGCCCACCCTCTAGAAGCAGAAGGACCCACACTGGCCAGCGCTCGCCCGCAGCCTTCCAGCCGGCAGGGGAAGGAGGGGAGAGGGTGGGGGGTGAGTCACTGCAAAGGAGAACCTTTAATACCAATCGATACAGACGGAGCAGAATCCCAGAACGTCCTTGGCATTGAATACGAATACTCGTCTACAGGAGGAGCCTGCGACATTTTTCTTTTTCCGTTTGCCATTGACAGGTGGAAACTCGCGGGGGAGGGCACTGATTGATCTCCCCTGAGCAGCTTTGGCCTCTTTTACCCAGGTTCTTTGTACCTCTAGTTAGCAAAACCCTGGAGGGGCGGCAGGAGGCTCTTCCCCACGCGGGGAGGGAGGAAGATGGATCAAATGTTGAGTTTTCTCCATTTTCTTACCACATCACCCTCCTGCTTTGTGCTCACACTGGGCTTTGTGGTTCTAGGGAAATCAGCTCAGCACCTGGAGGGAACTTGATCAGGGTTGCTCAGCTTCTATTGGGTAGAGCTGGATTCAAAATCACGTCTGACTCTGAGACTCATGTTCTTCCTGGGGACATCCTGCTGTGACCATCCTTCTGAGTAGTATCTGTTATCTCCTTTTTTTAACTTGCGTCTGGTTGAGCTGAAACTCTGGTTCAGAGGCTAGAAAGGCAGCTGGGGTTCGTTGGAGGAAAAGCTCAGAGCTTCGGGAGACTGTGTGTGGGGTCACGCACCGTTTCATCTCAGGACTTCTGCTGATACACCCGATCACGGACTTCTTATCTAAATGCTTTCCTGTGTCTGAAGTTTGGAATTTCTGTCGGCTAAGACCCTTTGAAGTGGTAATGCTGTTGGAGATGACATTAGTGGTAGTGGTGATGGAGGTGGAAGTTGTGGAGGTGGCGGGACTGATGGTGGGTTTGCTGAAGGTAAAGTGGTGATGGTGATGGTGGTGATGATCATGGTAGTGGTAGTGGTGAAGATGGTGGTGGAGGTGATAATGGTGGTGGTGGTAGTGATGGTGGAGGTGATGATGTTGGTGGTAGTGATGGTGGAGGTGGTGCTGATTGTGGTGGTGGTCATGGTAGTGGTGATGATGGTAGATGGTGGTGGAGATGATAATGGCGGAGGTGGTGGTGATGATGGTGATGGTGATGGTGATGGCGGTGGTAGTGATGGAGGTGGTGGTGGTGATCATGGTAATGGTAATGGTGATGATGGCTGAGATGACGATGGTAGTGATGGTGGCAGAGGTAACAATGGTGGTGGTGGTGATGATAGAGATGTTAATTGTAGAGGTGGTGGTGATGGTTGTGGTAATGGTAGTGATGGTGGTAGAAGTGATAATGGTAGAGGTGGTGGTGAAGGTGGTAGTGATAGTGGTGGTGGTTATGGAAGTGGTGATGGTGGTGGTGATGGTGGTGGTGATGGTGGTGATGGTGGTGGTGGTGGTGATAGTGGTGGTGGTGATGGTGGAGGTGGTGGTGATGGTGATGTTGGTGGTGATGGTGATGGTGGTGATGGTGGTGGTGGTGGTGCTGGTGATGGTGATGGTGATGGTGGTGATGATGGTGGTGATGGTGGTGGTGATGATGGTGATGGTGGTGGTGGTGATGGTGATGATGGTGGTGATGGTGGTGGTGATGATGGTGATGGTGGTGGTGGTGGTGATGGTGGTGGTGGTGATGGTGGAGGTGGTGGTGATGGTGGTGGTGATGATGGTGCTGGTGATGGTGGTGGTGATGGTGATGGTGGTGATGGTGGTGGTGATAGTGGTGGTGGTTATGGAAGTGGTGATGGTGGTGGTGATGGTGGTGGTGATGGTGGTGATGGTGGTGGTGGTGGTGATGGTGGTGGTGGTGGTGATGGTGGTGATGGTGGTGGTGGTGCTGGTGATGGTGGTGGTGGTGATGGTGGAGGTGGTGGTGATGGTGGTGGTGATGATGGTGCTGGTGATGGTGGTGGTGGTGGTGCTGGTGCTGGTGATGGTGATGGTGGTGATGATGGTGGTGATGGTGGTGGTGATGATGGTGATGGTGGTGGTGATGGTGATGATGGTGGTGATGGTGGTGGTGATGGTGGTGATGGTGATGGTGATGGTGGTGGTGGTGATGGTGGTGATGGTGGTGATGGTGGTGGTGGTGGTGATGGTGGTGGTGGTGGTGCTGGTGATGGTGGTGGTGGTGATGGTGGTGGTGATGATGGTGATGGTGGTGGTGGTGATGGTGATGGTGGTGGTGGTGATGGTGGTGGTGGTGGTGCTGGTGCTGGTGATGGTGATGGTGGTGATGGTGATGGTGATGGTGGTGATGATGGTGGTGATGGTGGTGGTGATGGTGATGATGGTGGTGATGGTGATGGTGATGGTGGTGATGGTGGTGGTGATGATGGTGATGGTGGTGGTGATGGTGGAGGGGGTGGTCGTGGTGGAGGTAGTGGTGATGATGGCTGAGATGATGGTGGTGGTGGTGACAGTGCTGCTGACAGTTCTGTCATGGAGTTAATATACCCCAGAAATTTGATGCACCTTCAACAAGTTTCCACAAGCCTGAGGCAGAGCTCGGGCGCAGCTGGTGAGTGATGACACTGGGTGTTCTTTCGGCTCACAAGCCCTCTGCTCTCGTGGCCGTCCCCATCTTGAGTCACGGAAACCCAATTAGACCAGTTTTTAGTGAGTACAGAAGGCAGACAAAGCAGGAAGGCCCCAGTGAGCTCTGGTACATCCTCAGCTACAGAGACACACACCTGGAGAAATTTTGAACCAGGGTTTTATTTGCTCTGAGGCTCAGTTTTTTCATTAATCCCCAAATGCCGAACTCTCCGATTATCATCAAGATCCCGCAAGGCAACCTGTGTAGACTGCGTGGCGCATTCTGACCCAGGAAAATGCATTCTGCAGATGGGATTAGATTATTTCTCACGACTCCCTAAGGGATCCCCATTTTAAACTTGTGCAAACCAAGGCTCGGGGAACCATGTAACTTGGGACTCTAGGTGACACATACTGGGTGCACAGAGGCGCCAGGGTGTGCCAGACACCACCGCCAGCAATCCCAACACCCCATGAGCCAGGGCCCTCATACCACCCGTTCTGCAGGTGGAAAACCCGGGGTGCAGAGATTGACATGTCCGGGTGGTGAGAGCAAGGTGCCGAGGTCGCCCCAGGTTAGTTCCTGCAGGACCCACCTGCTGCGCCAGCCCTTGGAATGGTGGCCAAACAGAGGCCCCCTGGGGTGGCGCTGGTGGGGGATCTGGGAGGAGCTCAGGAGATGCAGCCACCAGCTGAGCCTGCGTCTCTCCAGGGTCTGCAGCCGGCACATCCTTGCTTCCAAAGGTGGCCCTCAGCCAGGTCCTGGTGCAGGAGATTCTGGGCCAGGCCCCGGCTGCCCTGGTGAGGATGTTAATGGAGGGGACGGTCCCTCTACCCCCAGAAGGCTGTGCTCCTGACACCCTTCCCACTGTGAGAACTCACTGGCCCCAAATGCATCAGCCATTTCACAGGAAAACGACAACAAAAAAACAAAAACCAAAAAACAAAAATCGACAACAGAAGTTCGTACTTTCTTATGGGGGGAGAAGAAGAGATGAAAAGACCAGCCGAGATCCTCTCCCATCCATCTGGGACAGAGGGGAACTGCGCTCCGCTCTGTGGGTGGCCTTCTCCGAACAGCTTCTAATTCATGGAGACAAAAAATACATAAAACAATTTAAGGCATTGGCACACTGGGGCCGGCAACCCGGCCGGTCCCTGGGGGAGCATTTCTGGCAGGGCCCTCCGGAGGCTGGCCAAGCGAGGAGGCCAGGAGGCTCACGGGAAGGCTGCAGCCTCTTTTTCCCCTCCCTCTTCTGCTGATCCCTGCTTGCTGGGCTTGAGAGGTACTGGAGGGAGGTGGGTCGCCCGGGTGATTATCTGGCTGGTAATTACAGCCAGTTGTGGGGGGATATCGCATATTCCAAAGGGCCCCCAGGCCAGCTGGGAAGAGCCCTCACCCAAGATGGATTTACGGCTGGCTCCGCGGCCCGGGATGTGTGTCTTGGCTTGCGAGCTGCAGAGAGCACAGCCACTTTTATTTTTTGCTCCTCTCCTCTCTTTAATCTCGACTTCAGAAGAGAAGGACTCGGTTGTTAACTTGCTGGGATTCGGAATCTGGGCTTTTTCATGTGCGGGAGGCAGGAAGGAGCCGCCAGGGTTTCGTTCACCATGGCGTCTCTGGTGTCTCGGATACTGTGTTTCAGACTGAAAGGAATGCATTCGTGGAACAGCGTGAACAAAATACCAACCCAGATTTCCAGGACACGTTCAGTCGGCCGAAGGTCCGTTATGGATCTCGTGTATGGAGGAGTGTTCCCATCATTAGCCACATTTTACAGATGAGGGAACTGAGGCTCAGAGAGGTCAGCTAACGAACCCAAGATCACACAGCCAGAAAGTTGAAGCAGGCATCCAAACCTGGGCAGCCAACCACCCTTATGTAGGGATGGGCAAGAGGCTGGAAGCGGGGATGATAGATAGATGACTTTCGGAGACATGTAATGGAATCCCATCTAGTTTCAGTGGATAAGAGAAGGGTCTTGGAAAGATCAGGTTTAAGTCATGAATTTGGGATAGAAGCATGTTGTCTTGACACTTTGCCTAGGGTTCCTGCCCCACTTCTCTGTTGCTGCATTTTCTTCAGGTCTGGGAAACTTCTAAACCCCAAAAGGGCTGCACGTTCACAATCTTACACTCTCCCTCATCAGGCCTGGGTGCCTCTGGATCCTTGACCCCCAGGAGGGTGACCAGCCATCCCAGCTTGCCTGGGACTGAAGGGTCTCCCAGGATGGTGGACTTTCAGGACTAAACCTGAGCTGCTCTCTCCCTGCATGGCTTGGTAAAGTTTGATAAACAGAGCCCATCAATAGCTGCATAATCTAAGTCTCTCAGGAGCATCGCCCAGGGCCTCCAGAGCTAGGCCTCAAGCATCAAATAGAGCTGGTGTGCGATCCCACCGCCTGTTTCCTTACCCAGGAGTGATCTGGGGCATGGTTTTTTTTTTTTTACTTCTCAGAACCTCAGTGTCTTCATCTGTGAAATAGGGATGAGGCTTCAATCTGTCTTTCAGGGTTGTGATGGGGCTAAAGTGAGATCATGCATAGGAGACGCTCAGCCCAGGACATCCCTAGAGAACGGGGAACAAGTCCCTGTCTGGGGCTCTCACTGAGTGATTGTCGTACGGAGGGCTGCCGGCTTATTGGGTAAGGTTGCTTTTCTGTGATTCATTCTTTTCTTTTTCTTTTTTCCTTTGGGTTGCAAACCCACCTGTCTTAGGGGCCAGAGGTGAACTGGAGCAGCGTGCCAGATTCTCCCCCTCGGATGCACGGAGACCCCATAGTATGACTCTCACGGCCCTTTTCCAGACAAGGAAACCGAGACCGGGAAGGTAAACCCACTTTCCCACCATCACGCAGGCCCCAGGGCCGAGGTGAGATTCCCACAGGGTGTGGGCTGGGCTCCAAGCCCAGGGTGTCCGTCACAAAACTGCTCATCTTTATACGACGGCTCCATCACATACAGAGGAGGTTTGAAGCCGTATTATTGAACTCATTCCCTTTAACTTTGCATTCAGGTATATTTGTTTTCATTTGGTTCGATTTTTAATATTTTATTTCATACCTCTGGAAGCAACATTGGAGTGAGTGTCCTTTCTCTGTGCCAGGGCTTTTCAACCTTGGCATTCTTGACATTTGGGGCTAGATGGTTCTTGGTTGTGGGGGTGGTAGGATGATAATTGGCACCCCTCGTCTCTGCTGACTGAACGCCAGTGGTACCTCCTTTGATATCTCTAGATATTGGCAAATAATATCCTTTGCAAGGGGAAAAATTGATTCCCATTGAGAACCACTGAAATATACCCTTTTTTGGGCGGGGGGTACTGAAGATCGAACTCAGGGGCACATGACCCCTGAGCCCCATCCCCAGCCCTATTTTGTATTTTATTTAGGGACAGGGTCTCACTGATTTGCTGAGGGCCTGGCTTTTGCCGAGGCTGGCTTTGAACTCGCCATCCTCCTGCCTCAGCCTCCTGAGGCACTGGGTGAAATGCACCTGTGTTTGCGGTGTGATCGTTCCCAGATCCAAGTGTTGGTGCCCTTTTTCTTTCTTTCTTTCTTTTTTAACGGATTCTTCATGCATACTACCAGCCATCCTCTGCAGAAGTTCTACCAGCTCGTAAGGCCACCTGCCTCCACATACTTCCAAGGACCCCTGTTGCCCCTGGAATCCTTAGGGGTCCTTAGGAAGCACAGCATCTCTGCACCCACCCACAAGTGTCAGACAGAGAGGTCCTTACAGGTCAGCCAAACCTATTGGTTCAAAGAGGGGACACGGAGGCTGAAGAGGGGAGGGTTTGCACCAGGCCATGGAGGGGGTAAGCCGAGGTGAGGACAGGGCTCCTTGGACACCCAGGACCAGCCACTCGTCATCGGTTTCCCTGGTCATCCCAGATAAGATGGCTTCCTTGAGGCTCCTGTGATGCCCGGGGCTTTCTCCCAGGTGGAGGGGATTCATGATGGGTTTTATTTTTTATTTTTATTGTGCTGGCTGTGGATGAAGGGGGAACTTTGGTGGCGAGGCGGGGAGGGCTGTGTGCTGGGCAGTGGAAGGGTGGGTCAGGATTTATGGGCTTGCCGTCTGCCACGGGCTGGGTTTATGGTCCTGTGTAAATTCCCCACCGTTTCCCCCCCTTTGAAGTCAGGAGCGATGGGATCAGTGGCCTAATTGGTACAGGATGGGAAGAGGCTAGGGATGCTCCGCAGAGACGGGGCCAAGGCGCTCCGGCAACCATATGCGTTTGGGCCCGGGAGCTCCTCAGACGGGAATGATCTGCTGGCCCAACACAACTCAGAACGAGCTGAGACTCTTCCCTGGGGCCTACCTGGCCTGGCCCGTGTCTGTCTCCGACTTCACCTCCATCCTTTGACTTCCTCCTCCTCCTCTCCTCCTCCGGCTCACCATTAACTTCTCCACTTCTTTAGCGATCTGTATCTGTTCCCACCTCAGGGCCTTTGCACATGCTGTTTCCTCTCTCTGGGTTCCTTCCCAGGGGTTCTTTGGGTGGCTGGTTCCTTTGATGACTTAAGGTCTCTGTTCATATGCCATCCAGGGGCTCCATGGGAGCTTAGCAGAAAAAGTGTGCTCGGGAGGGAGGCCCATGATGATCTGATGAAGGAGTCTGAGCAGGTGGGCCACACAGGGCTGCGTGTGCTGTTGAGGGACACTCTGGGACTTGAGTCTCTGGTGAGACATTAGAAGATGCACATGAAAGAACAAGAAGCAGGAAGTGACGCGGAATTGAGGTTTACCTGTATCATTGAGGAGCTGAGTGGCTGTATCAGATGTTGCTACTGAATAAATGACTCCAAACTCCATGGTGGCACCAGTAACTGCTTGTGTAGCTCAGGAGTTTGGTGGCTCTTCTGGTTCACCTGGAGACTTTTGTGGGCTGCCGATGGCTTCTGTGTCCTCGGGGACCGGCTGGTGGCAGACAGTGCCACCCTGCAGCTGGCCTTTGCTCTGCGAGCTCTCTTCTGAGCCACAGCTGAGCTCAGCCTCGTCCCAGGGAAAGCTCAGGTGGCCCAGGGAGGGGACAGAGAGGGCCTGGTCCCGCTCAGTCAATCACTGTTTAGTCACCGTGGCTGCAGCGAGGCACATGGAGGCTTGGGTAGAGACAGCAGAAGTGACATGGAACCTGAATATCAGCCTTGCACGGTTAAGCCAGTCGGGTTCATCCTGGGTCTCCATCTCCTGTCTGGAAAGTGGGGACCCCCGAGGCTTCGGTCCACCCCACTGTTGTAGAAGTCCAGAGCACAGGGCAATGAATGCAATGCAACGATTATTTGGCGCCACTGTGTGAAGTCTTTGTGTTGGAAACATAATGAGTTAGGAAAAAAGATCTATCGGGGAATGGAATCACAAAGGACTCTATAGGACCCGGCTGTAAGAGATGCTTAGAATTAAAAATATGAATAATGATGCCGGTGGCTCCAACTGTGCCCCTCATTTCCCCAGGCATTCCAATACCCAGTGCCCACGGTGAACGTGGAAATTAGCCTGGTAAAGCAGTTACAAGCTCAGGCTTTCCTTGTGCTTGAATTCTGCTTCCGTCATTACTAGGCTGTGTGAACCTTGGCAGGTGACTTAACCTCTCTGAGCCTCTGTTTTCTCTGTAAAATAGGGTCTGTGTGAGGGATGGCTCCACATGGTTGCTGGGGAATTAAATGAGATAATCCATAGAAAGCTTTTGACGGAGCCTGGCACCCAGCGAGTGCTCACTAATTCGGAATCGGAGCTCAGCGTATGTATGAATAAATGAACGAGGAGAATAACACAAGAGAGCCAGGTGGGGACTGGGGTTAGGGGAGTACCTGGATCCACACCTCTCTGAATCTTCTCAGTCTAGGGAGTGCATGGAACACTCTAGACTCAGAAGATGCAGACATGGCGGCATGAGGATGCGGAGAGTCCCACGGGGATCCAGAATCAGGAATCTTCAAGAGAATAGGCCTTGCCTTCTCTTTATAGCACATAGTGGGCCCTCAACCAGTGTTTGTTGAGTGAATTACTGAGCGTCTGCACAAAGATTCATGTGACACATATCATCCTGCCCCTGGGAATTGAGATCTCCTTCAGGAGACTCCCAACCCCCCAGGGCAGAGCCTTGGCACATAGTAGGTCCTCAGCCAGAAAAACTGTCGGTCTGGCCCCGGAGCCCATCAACCAAACTGGTGACGGGTGCTTCCAAGAGGAGATGCCTGCCCTCTGCCCTCTGGGGCCAGCCCTCCTGGGCCTCGGCGGCGAAGTGATTTTCCCTTCTGTGGTTTGAAGCCGGTTCCTGGACATGGTGTAAACATGGTTTTGTGTGGTTGAAAATGTATGTTAAAAATGTCACTAATTACCCAATGGCCTGTAACCACTTAATTGGTCTGTCATGTAAAGGCCTAATTAGGGCCTTGGAGAATGGGCCGATGGGAGGCCCCGCCACCAGGAGGGAGCCTTCTGGAGACTTCTTTCTCTTGAGGCCCTTTACAGACACAGGGGTCCCCTGCATCGGTGGCCAGAGGAGCGGGGGACATTCTCAGGCTTCCTCAGAGGCTCTGGCCTCCTCTGGGGCTGGCACGGAGCCACCAAGTTTAATGGGAACCAACTGGGGCTGCCCTCCCCGGCCCTGCAGAGCCTGCTCCTTCCAACCCAAAGATCCGCGCATGGGAGTGGCGCCCCGAGCCCCAGCCTCACTCTTCAGCCTCTGCAGTGGGTGACGAGGAGGCTGAACCCCAGCCGAGCCCACCTCCGGGGGTGGCCCTGGGTGCTCGGGTGAAGGGCCGCGGTTGGTCCCAGGCGAGATGTTGGGCGCGACTTTTCTCTGTCTCCTTGGAGACTCGTCTCTCTGACCTCCCGGCCACATGTGGGGAGCCAGAGCGTATTGATCACAGCTGCTCAGACAGTCGCCAGGACTTCAGAATGAGCCATGTCCGCGTCCCCTGGGCTGGTCCTGCTTCAAAGCGTTTCCCTGCCACCGGATCCCTGGCCTGGTCCTGGGGAGGGCGGGGCCGCCCTGGTCTGGTCAGCACCTGCTCAGTCCCCTTTCCCCGAGGCTGGTGGTTTCTCCCGAGAGCCGCAGAAGTTAGGGGCTGGGGGGGAAAGAGGCCTGAAAGCCCCGTCTCTTGTATCTACAAGCTTGGAGAGTACGTTCAAACCCTTTGCCCTCCTGAGCCTCAGTGGTCTGGTCTAGAAAATGGGTTTGATCATGGACCAGTAGCCAGTTGCTGCAAAGATGGAATGAGACCGGGATCTAACTGCAAGGCAGAGCCCACGTGAAGGGTCCCTGGTGCTCATGGATCTGACGTCTCAACTGTAAGTGGGAAGAAGCCTCGACCTCAATGGGTCCTGGTGGGGCTGGAAGGGCTTCCCATGCACAGGGTATGACAAGGTGCCCAACACCCTTTCAGTGGCCTGTGTGGGGATCACTGACTTACTTCACAGTCTTTGTTGTTATTAACATCTTTTCATTCCAGGGTTCTGGCCGACATCAGGATGGGAAATGGAGGCCTGGAGGGATTAGGTGACTTGGCCAGGCTCATAGGACTGGCAAGCGGCCTGCTGGGATTTGAACACAGCTCCGTGTGGTTCTGAGTCTGAGGTCCCCTCTTTCCGCTGTCACCCTCTCTTGGTCCATGGAGAGGTATTCAGGTGATGGACAAGCAGTGATCACAAAGGTATACTGTCCTTAAAAGAGGCCAAAATGATTAATTGCTGATTCTGGTATTTTACTCCTGGGGGTATTTTTTTTTTCTTTTGTAATAAGACAGTTATAAATATAACATTTAAACATTTTTTTAGAATAATGATTTGGATCTCAAGTGTCCCCAAGTGTCCATAAGCCCAAGGCTGGGTGGCCAGCCTGTGGTGCAACTGGATGTTGTGGAGCCTGTAGGGGGCGAGGCCTCAGGGGAGGAAGTTAGGTCATGAGGGGGGCATGCCCTGGGGTGATGGCTCCTCCCCACTGTCTCTGCTGCCCTGTCACCAACAGGTGAGCAGTTTCCTTTGCTACATGCTCCTCCATGATGTCCTGTGCCACTACAGGCCCAAAGTGATAGGGCCATGGGACAAGGAACCAAAGCCACTGAAACTATGAGCCCAAACAAATCTTTCTTCTTTATAAGTTGATTGTCTGGGGTACTTTGTCAGAGTGAGGAAAAGATGACAGATACTAATTTAGAAACTCAGCAGGTGATGACAACTTAGATGTCTTAAAAAAAGTTTATTTTGAGGTAGGAGAATACCATTTATCTATTTATTAAATGAAGAACCCGATGATTTATTTTTTAATCATCTTTTTAAAAGAAAATTTAGAAATTTGGAAAAAAATAGAAGAAATTTTTAAAACTCGTCATTTTCTTATGCAGACATTGAACCATTTTGTAGAGGTTTTGTTTCAGGCAATTCTTTTTACAAGAGTTTTTTTTTTTTTTAAATACCCAATTTTAATAATACTGTAAAGCTAACAGCATCCCCATTTTCTTGTGATATTTTCACAGAGGCACTTGGTATTATTGTAAGTTTTTTATGAGCCAATTTTTAATCGTTCATCAAAGTAGGGTCAACATTAATCTTGTGTCTCTAATTCTTTGCTTTACAGACACCAATACAATGAGCATCGGTTTTTGTACTAAGTTCTTTTTTTTCTTCCTTTCTCTCTCTTCCTCTCCCCTCATCTTCTATTTTTCTTAATGCTTAGATTTTTTAAAAAATGAATTCTTCTAAGAAAACTGCAGAGCCCAAGCTGTGGACATTTTAATGCCATAAATATCCATTGCTAAGGTTTGTTTTGGGGGGTGGTTACCAGGGATTGAACTCAGGGGCCACTCGACCACTGAACCACATCCCCAGCCCTATTTTGTATTTGATTTAGAGACAGGGTCTCACTGAGTTGCTTAGCGCCTGGCTAAATTGCTGAGGCTGGCTTTGAACTTTCGATCCTCCTGCCTCCGCCTCCCGAGCTGCTGGGATGATAGGTGTGCACCACCCCACCCAACCTGCTAAGGTTTTTTAATTTTTGCTTTTGTACCGGGGATTGAACCCAGGGGTGCTTAATCACTGAGCCACATCCCCAGTCCTTTTCATATTTTATTTATAAGTTGCTTAGGGCCTCACTAAGTTGCTGAGGCTGGCCTCCAACTTGTGACCCTCCCGTCTCAGCCTCCCGAGCCAACGGGATTACAGTTGTGCTGGTAAGTATGTTTTTGCCAAGATGTCCGTGTGACATCTTGAGGTTCCTCTGGTGGTCCAATTTCACAACCATGGGACCAGGTGGCCGTTCATTCTTCCTCCATGTATTTACCAGCACCCATTGCGCCTGCGTGTCCTGGCAGGGTTTGCTAGCATGTTTCTCAGGTGCAGTCACTGGGCCTCCCCAGCTGTGAGTCAGAAATCACAGTGAGACAAGGAAGTGGCTCATCTTGGATTCTCAATGTTTCCCTGAGGACCGACGGGCAGAGGTCTCCTCTGGAGCTCTGGCTCTTTGTGGGGAGGTACCTGGTGACCCAGCACTTCCAGGGTCCCTGCCCTGATGTCCGCCAGCACCCAGCTTCGTGGGGAGAAAAAGCCGCAGATGCTCATTGTTTGAGCCTGTTGGAGCGAGGACTTAAGTGTCCGAGTGAGCATTCAGCTCTCCGCCTCCTCGTTACCTCTTCTCTCCAACAAAGCTTTTATACAGAGCACGGGCGCCCATAAATAACGGACCAACCTATAAATAAATACAGCTGGGCGCCCACAAAAGCCCTTGACAAATGCTGTTTATTTAATTTCTCAAGTGTGGTCCATTTGGGATCCAATGCGGGGGGACCGCTAAGCTTTTAAAAGCCAGCTTATGTGCTTAATCTTGATTTTCCTTTCGAGGGGCCGTCCTGCTGTCTCCCCGACACCTGCTTAGTTCAGGAGAGCCGCAGGGCTGTCCGTGAAGACAGGAATTTAGGACAAAGATGGGCTTCGGAGGCCCTTCCCAACGAGGGCCACTCAGGGGTGGACAAGTTCAGTCATGCCCTCACTATTGATCTGGCTAGCACGGAGCTGGTCTGATCTCACCTACGGTGCTGGAGCCACACTGGCCTTCTTGGAAACAATCCTGCCCCAGGATGTTTGCACATGCTCTTCCTTTGCAAGAATGTTCTGCCTCTGGCCCTGTATGCAGACTCCTTCTCATCTGTTAGGTCTCAGGTCCAATGTTAGTTACCTCCCCATACAGGCACCATTAGCCCAGAATATCAAAACTCATCTACAGACACCTATTAGGTAGACAGTCTGTTATATTTCCTTACAGTATTTAGTACCATTTAGAAATATTTTATGGGTGCTTTTATTTATCTTTTGACTGTTTGTCTCCAATTCCCCACTAGGAATTTTCATATGAATAGAAAATTTTGTTTATTGCTGATTTGCAGGACAGTGTCTGGCACATAGTAAGAGGTCAATAAATACTGGTTGGAAGACTGGAGATAGGATTTACCACAAGGAAGAAATGGATTGTGGTAGAATCATGAAACAAAAAGCGATTCCCCACTCTTTAGGCAAACTGTGCAGTGGTTTTGCAGTTCTTTCCATCAAAAGGTAGAATCAGCTGACCCACAGCTGAATCAAGCTGGGCTTGTAGATTTACTCTGAGCCAATAAAATAGTGCTGATGTGATAGCATTGTCAGTGCCCAGACTGAGCCTCCAGAGATCTTGCATGCTTCTAACCTGTCTCATGGAAATCTGCCTTCACTAGGAGAAACATATAGCCCATTCACCTCTGTTACCTAAGAGCCAGTCAATAGCCAGACACAGGAGGCCATCTTACACATGCACCCCTAGCCAAACAATGATGCACAGGAGAATCCTACTGAGATCCAATGGGCCTGGCCCAGAGCAGTAACATCAGCCACGGAAACATAGACTAACAGAAATCTACTGAGCTTGGGGCACTTTGTTATGCAGCAACAGCTATCTGATACATAGAACAGACACATTCATATTTATCTTGGTACACAGTAGGTGCTTGATAAATGGTGGCTACTTATTGTTGTTGTAAGCGTGCCTTATTTGGTGACTGAAGGGCCTTCTCCATCTGGGCCGTCAAAAGTTGAATCATGAGCTATGTAGTCATAGGCTGACCAGGCGATGTGTCCCCACTAGACCCTGCACGGTCCATTTCAACTAATAGAAAATATCTCTTGAGCTTTGCACTTGGTCCCTTGACCTCAGGGTCAGAAGAGCATTGAAGACCCCGGTGCAGACCTGGCTCTTTGTGGGGCCTGAATAATACATGCACTTTCTTCCTGTTGCTATGATGTTTTTAGACCTTTGATTTACAGTGATGAACATGCCCCTCCGTTTGCCCTGGCTTTTGTTAATGACCCATCATGAATTATCCACGAAAGAAATGTTAAACGAGCTAATTAGGCATTAACCTGACATTATAGATCAACCACACAATTGGATCCTTCACAGCTAGCCCTGCGACAGCACAGAGCATTAAGTATTGATGTCCCAGGAAGGGCCGGGAGATGGAGGGAGAAAGCGGAATGAATCTGGGCGGCAGGAGGGGTGTCGGTGGGAGGCCCTTGACCTGCCTGGGGTTTGACTCTTAAAGGACCCATTCATTAGCTGGGTCACCTCATAAAACAGGAAGTGATAATGACTCTCCCATAGAGCAGTGACAAACACGTGACACCATGTTCTGAGAACCCGCCATGAACTAGGCTCTTGAAATACATTCTCCTTTTGGATAATTGGTCATTAGAGCCCACCGTTAAGGAGTGCCCATCTTTCCCCTCCCTGGGCCACTCTGTGTGGATAGGCCAGGCAGAGTCAGGTGAGTGAGGTTAGCATCCTGAACACAGGTGTTGACAAACTAGTCCAGCTGGATAAACGCCCCCAAGCAGCTAGGGGACCTGGGTCAGTCAAGAGAAACAGGTGGATAAACCATGTACCGAGGAGTTGATACGTGGACACACACCAAATATATTATGTTTAGAGAGGAGATAAATCATATATTGATAAATTGATATGTTGGTGTATATGAAACACACACATCAACTTTATGGCTTATAGGAACTTTCTTATCTCTGATGGATCTTGCTTCATGGAATCTACCAGAGGTGTGGTCAGGAATGGCTTTGTGTTCTCTATTGAACAGATGCAGAAATTAAGGGCCACAGATAACAGATGATTTGTCTCAGGGGTGGAGACACAGGTTGAATTTGGTCTTATTCCAAGTCTAGTTCTGTTTTCATCACTTTTTTTTTTTTTAACCTCTCCCTCCAAGGCACCTCCCTTTGCTGGGATAAGATTCTCAATTATACAGTGGGGGGTGTTGGGGGAAAGGCTGCTCAGCCCACACCCTCTTCTCAAGGAAACCATTGGCCTGAGTCCTTGGTGTGTAGGAAGCCATGTTGTTGATCACATGACCTCATTCCCAGCATTCACTTTTGCTGTAACTGATTGGATGAGAGGGAGGCACTTGATCCAAGGCAGCCAATCAGAAGGTCTTCCATGAGCAGAGGTCAAAATAGACCAATCAGATGATGGAGACACTGTGTTGTGGCCAACTCCAGGTGTGGGATGCTCCTGCCTGTCTGAAAAGGATACCAGGCCACTTCTCCATTCTGCATGGTGTCAGATGTCCCTGTAAGACAGGAGTCTACAAAGGCCCCTGCTTGTTGCCCCTGAGTGGATGATGTATGGTGGAAATGTCACCCATGTTACCCACCGTGTCCCTGGAGTCAGATATCCTCGCAGGACAGGCGCCATCAAGCATTGTGAGGAAGCAAAGCCTTCAGTGGGATGGTGGAAAAATAAGTGACATCGGGTGACATGGGGATTCTGGCCCGCCACCGCAAAGATAGTAGGGCCAGTATTTGCGATTTCCACTGCCAGGTCTGGAGGGGCCCCACATATTCTGCCTCAAGAGCTAAAAGGGGAAGGCATGAATCACATATTGTATAGGATGCTTTGAGTTTTACGAAAACTGAAAATAAATCTACATTAAGGGAAAGTGGTGGCTAGATTTCATTTTGCAAGATTTGCTGCGGTTTTCCTACTTTTTAAGGCTGTTTTTGAGGGGAAAGCACATTGGAAACCACCAAATTACCCTTATAATCCTTTCTTTTTCTTTTTTCTTTTTTTTAGCCTCAGTTTCACATTGGCATTTGGAGCAGAGATTGGAGATATAGTGACACTGTCACCACAGGTGTGTGGGAGGGTGACTGGCCGCCTCCATTCTGCACCCTTGTGGGAGGAGTGTTCATGCAGGATTCTGCTGAGCCCCCTTGGTCAGGGGAGGGAGAGGGCAGGGTTTAAGAACCCAGGAGGGTCCTGCCCTTTCTAGGTGCTCTGGATGGTCTTTCCTACTTTTATTTCCCAGATGCCTCCTTTGTCTTTCCTTTCATTCTGATTCACTTTTCCCCTTTTATCTCTCTTTGCTTTTTTAAAAATTATGTCCACAGACATATAACATAGATTTTATGTTATTAAAATTTTCCATTTTAATCTTTTGGGAGCACAAGGTCAGTGGCTTGCAGTGGGTTCAAGTTGAGCGTCCACCTTCCCTCTCGAGATATTTTCCATCTTCCCAGACCGAAACTCCGTCCCCATGAAAGGACAATTCTTCATGATCTCTGCCCCGAGCCCCTGAAATCATTCTGTTTTCTGTCTCTGGGGATTTGACTGTTCTCGGGAGCTCATGTAAACAGGATCCTGTGATCTGTCCTTTCCTGTTTGGCTCCTTCATCTTAGCGTGTTTTCAATTTTCATCTAAACTGTAGGGGAATTTCCTTTCTTTTTTTAAGGCTGAATAATATTCCATGACATGGGTGGACCACATCTTTCATCTCCCCGCCACGGATGGACATTTGGGTTATTTCCATGACTTGGCCGCTGTGAGTGGTGCTACGAGGACATGGGCTTGTGGCATCTCGCCTGGCCTTTGCTGTCTTCTCCAGGGAGGTATGTTAAGCTCACACAGTTGGCCAAGGGTCCTCCTTCTGGGGCTCGCCCAGCTGCCTCTGGCTGTGCGCCTCTGGCCAAGGATACAACAGGAGCTGTCCATCAGCTCGGCACCTCGTTCCAGAGTGAGTGAGCAGAGGAAACAGGATAAGGCCTTGTCCCTTCCAATAGTCAGGGAACAGTCAGAGGTGGATCCTAACAGGCCATGGAAATTCTAAAGTGGCAAAGGAAAATGTGGAGGAAGAAAGTCTGGACTTGGTGTCTCCCGGCTCTGGAGTCCGTTGGGGCCCTGACACCCTGACTGTGTCCTCTGCACCCAGGGGCCATGCTGAAGATGATAGGAAGCAGCCCGTGCCAAAGGCCAGGCCCAGGGAGGTGACAGGGGACTCTCAGCAGCTTCTTGCTTCATGCAGCCCAGGAGGGCAGAGGCTGTGGTCTCAGGCAGGGAGGGTGGGAGGTCGGCACTGGGGATTAGCTCTGGGAAGGGTGGAGGCTGAGGAGGCTCCAGGCTGCGGGTTTCCTGCAGCAAAGTCTCCTTTGGTGGCTCCTGCCCTGGGAGACCTTGCCAGCTTCTGAGGAGCTGTGGACCGAGTCCCATCCTCTCCAGGTGGGTACCCAGATCCCCGTGAGGCCACCTGGTCTGCAGTGCAGCCTTTGGAGCCCTCTGTGCAGAGCTGATCTTGCTCTTTCATGCTGCCATTTCACTTCTGGGGTGAATGGCCCAACACTGGGAAACGGGCCTCCCGCTGGGGGATCCACCCAGCAGTGGGGGAAGGGAGAGACCCGGGCTCCCACGTCCTGGGTGCCAGCGGGGCCTTCCCCAGATTAACTTGAGGCCTCTATTCTCTTGAGTCCAAGACGGAGGGAGTCTGAGCCCATCTCATGTTTTCAGCAGAAAGGGAGCATGGTCCTGTGCTTTGGCTCATTGACAGGCATTTCCTGAGGACCGACTCTGTGCTCAGCTTTGCGTGAGGTGTGTGGGTGCAGCGACGGGCGTCAGCTTGCTGTTCTCATGGTTCTCGGGTCTCCAGGGGAGGAAGGCAACAGTTCAGAGCCCAGGGGTGAGGGGCATGATGCGGGGAGGCACCAGGGGCCCTGGGACTGGAGACAAGGGGCCTCCAAAGCCGGGAGGCTTCCTGGAGGAAGGGGTGGGCCTGAGCGACGTGGGCAGAGGCAGCTGAAGCAGCCCTATGAAGAGACACTGGGAAGGTGCTCCAGGAAGAGGGAAAGGGACGGTGCAAAGACCCAGGTGGGAGAAGGAACTTGGCCTTTGGGAAGTTCAGAGCAGTCGGGCCTGGTGGGGAAGGGAGCCATGGAGGGACGGGGCGTCTGAGGGCTGAGCCCCTTCGGGGAAGCAGCGGCCAGCTCTCAAGGCTCCGGCAGGTCCAGGGCTTTGGATTTGGTCTCCAGATGCGGAGGAGGGGGTTCTTGGCCAGAGAAAGAGGGGCCTCCCCAGAGCTGAGCCTGGCTGGACGGCAGAAACCATCCAAAGACAGGCCAGGCAGCAGAGGGGCTCCACACTGGGCCACTGCCTGGAGCCTTTATTAGACACCAGCTGTGTATCTAACACGTTGCCAAGCTGCGGAAACAGGCACGGGGAGGCCATGGCTCTTGCAGGGGTGAGCGTGGGCCTGGCTGGGGGGGGAGAAGAGATCTGAAGATAGAGGCCGGGGCGGGTGCTGAGGGCCAGGGAGATGAGCTGGGCCCGGGGCTTGGCATGAAGATTTATAACCCTCTGGTCCTGCTCGGGCCCCGCCTCCCCTCCCCCCGGCCCAGCGCCTTTCTCTTTCTGGCGGTGTGTTCTAGAGACACCCATTATCTCTATTAATACCAGCCACAGGGTCATTTACTCAGGCACCAACTTTTCCTGCAGCATAAATATTTATACAGGACTGACCTGTGGCTGGTGCGTTCTCCTTTTATTTGATTCCTGCTGCTGTTTGTGTCTTGCTAGTCTGTCGGCTAACGTGTTTAGCTCCTCTGTCTGGAACCTTCGGAGCCAGCCAAGTCTCTGGGAATGGCTGGGGCGGGGGTGGCGGGCGGGGGCGGGGGAGGAGGAGGCAGGCGGGTCCCTCTCCTGCTGGGCCTGTTGTGGCAGGTTGGCAAAAGCCGGGGGGAAAAAGGGGCTCTTTGCTCTCTCAAAACTGCTGCCCCCCCCAGATCCAGGCTAGAAGTAGACTCGTGGGCAAGCTGAGGAACTCAGGCAGGGGACCCCCCACATTAGCAAGAGCCCCTTCTCAGCCCCAGTGGGCACTTGGCGGAGTGTTCCTGTGGCCACACTTTGCAAAAGCAAGATAGTTCTAGCAGCTTTCTCATAGATGTCTCTGCCCAGCTGAACAAGATGTGGCTCCCAACTCCCCCAGACCCGGATCTATTTGTGGTGATTTAAGTTGCGAGTGGGTAAATGCTGAGATGGAAATATCACGGTATTGAAATAATACCAGTGTTAATCATGATAATAATCATGACATCCCCGCTGCATCCCCAGCCCCGGAGACACACATTATCCTCCTGGGGATGCACAAGAGGCATTGGGGGAGATTGTCACAACCCATAGCTGGAGTCGCTAGGGCTTGGACCCAGGGTTGCCGCTGCCTTCCTCGAAGCCTCTAGAAATGGGAATAATCGGAGTCATGTATCGAGTGTCTGCCGAGCACTAGGAATTGGACATACTTATTATTTTTTTTCCCAAACCCTCTGTCAAACAGTCCTGCAAAGTAGGAAGAGAATATTGGCTTCGTTTTTGCAAAGGAGAAACCAGACGCTGGGAGGGGAGAGTAGAGTTGCTAAATCAATACGGCCGATGCATCACCAGTCAGAAGGGGAGGCTGCCGTGTCTGAGTGTCGCCCGCGCCAGGAACCTGGCCACACTGCAAACAGGTCAGGAAGGAGCGCCCCCAAGTGCGGGCTTACGTTTGGTTGTGCAATGAAGAGTGACTTTCCCCCCACCTTTAACTTTGTCTTTTGGGTTGTTTTGGAAACTTCATAAGGGAAATTCCATACGGTTCCTAAAGGACACCGAAGATGCTGTAGAAACTTCTGTCCCTGTGCAGGTGGATGGCATGTGAGGCCAAGCTGGAGGCGGCCAGTCAGGAGCAGAAGGTGCCACGGGTCAGAGTTGGGGTGGGCACAGGCACAACTGAGACGGAGGAGGGCGGCTGATTGGGGGCTGTGGATGGTGTGTTCGGATTTGCTCTCTGCTCCCAGATCTCCACCCTCATGCTCCCTGCAGCCCAGGCCCCGGCATGAAGTGTCTGCTGAGACCTGCCACAGCCTGCTGGCTCCTTTAAGGGCAGAGTCCTCAGACCCAGCCCGTTACCTGGCCCAGGGTAGGTGCTTCATAAGGACTGGCATTCACGAAAGGCAGGAATGGGTGAGCGAGTGACTTCCAGCATGGACCACCTCTTAGAAGCATTTGGATTTCAGTGAAAGCTCTGAAGACCAGGCCTGATACTGACCCCGAACCCAGCAGTAGAATCTTCAAGATTTGGGGTCAAATGGCCATTTCCTTTGTCATTTAGCTGTGAAACTGTGTCTCTTTCCCAACTGGGGTGGATCATATCAGTTCTAGTGGCAAGGTGGACCTAGCTTGCCGTGAGGGGTAGAGAACAGTTGGGTTTAAAAAAAAAAGCTGACATTCTGAGCTCAGGCCATTGCCTTGACCAGCATTAGCTGTGTGTTCAGTGGGCAAGTGACTCAACCTCTCTGTGCCTTGTTTGCTCATCTGGAAATAGTCACAGTGTCGCACTGAGGTTTCATCAGAATTAATTTAGTTGATACTATAAAAAATATAAAGCTATGAAAACAAAGGTTGGTACAGAACTCATGATCCATGATTGTTGTCTATGGTTATTATCCATATTTATGAATTGAATACTCCTTGTATTCCCAATCTTAATCATAGCAGCTCTCTTTGGTCAAGTGCTTACAATACGCAAGACGTTACTCTATTGTCTCCCGGTAAAACTCTATAAAACATTTATTTTTGTTTCCATGAGCTCCATTTTGCAGATAGAGAAATGGAGGCTCAATACAGCCAAGCTGCTAGGCCAAACACCACAGCTTCTTGATGGAGGCAAAAATCAAGCCAAGTTTGACATTCAAGTTAGTGTTACTACAAGACCAGGCCGGTGACCAGGGGTTGACAAAAGGATCAGGGATCAGTAGCCACATGGGCTCCGGTGGTCGGGAATCAAAGTTCCATTGACTTTTGCATTTCAGCTGATTCTCAAGTGTGGCTGCTCTTTGAATCACTTTTTTAAAAAATACTTGTGCCAGGTATCATCCCCAGGGTCTGACATAACTGTGGCCTGGGGGGTGTCATTTTGACAGCAGGCCCTCTGTCAGTTCCTTAGTGAGCCAAGGTGGAGAGGCACTGTTTAAAAGCACCAAGTGGGTCGCAAAAAAACGTGCTAGTCACTGTGTTTAGCAAAGGGACCATCAGTTTACAGTCTGACGTGAAGAGAATGCCTCTGAATGAGGTGAATCAATCCATCCGTCTTCTCATTGGTTCACTGTCCAACCACCTACACCCCCGTTCATAGGTCCCCCCTCCATTCTTCCATTGATCTATTCATTTATCCTTCCATCCATCCATCCTTCCATCAGTCCTCCCTCCCTCCCTCCCTCCCATCTTGCATCTACTTATTCCTGCATCTACCCCATCAACCCACCCACAGGTTATTTCCTCCTCCTCCCCACTGGCCTGTCTATCTTTCCCATCTCCCTGTCTCCCCTCCACTCCCTGCCTTCCTCTCCGTCAGTTAGGCCCCCTCTTCTGCAGCCCACAGCCTGGTGCACCCTTGGTTCAGCCCTCGTTGCAATGGCGCGAGCTCAGCCTCTCCCCTCCTCTCCTCCTGGTTGCTCCTTTTCTCTGATGAAGGTGTGAGTGAGTCTCTCCCTGGCGCCTGGAGGAAGCTCGCCAGAGAAAGAAAAGAAATCTGTTTCTGCTTTTCCCCTGCGTGACCTTTCTTTCCCGAGGAAGTCTCTTATAAACACTTGCAGCTCCTGAGCGCGCCAGGGCTTTGGAGCGGCTCCTCCAAGTCGAAAGGCAATCTCGAGTGCATACCTGGTGTGCGGCCATCTGCATCCAGGAGGAGGTTTAAGTGGGGCGCTGACCGCGCAGCCCGGGGGCTCTCTTCTCTCTTCTCCACCATGGCAGGCATGGTGGGATTGAAGAGGAAGGACTACAGAGATTGTTCCTGAGTTTCCAGAGTTCCAGAGTCTCTCTCCACCCAGACTTGGCACTACTGATACTTTGTGCCACACAGCTCTTTGGTGAGGGGCGCTGCACTGTGCTGGGCATTATAGGATATTGTGCAGCATCTAGAGGTCTGTCCCCGCTAGATACTCCCCCCTAGATACTCCAGCCTCCAGAATCCAAAACAGCTGCAGTCATTGCCAGATAATTCTTAGAGGGGAAAAAAAAAAATCACCCCTGGTTGAGATCCACTGTGTAAAGCCAGGCTCATGGTAATTGGCCAGATGCCACACAAGGGACTGTTCTTTTGTTAATAATGATTTCTATGTTCAGCAGTGATGACTGAAATCCTTATTCTGCATGTCATTCTCTCCACTCACAGCAAGCACAGGGTCATGGTAATGGTAGTGATAGATAATCAGCACTGATGGTCTCCACCATGGACTTGGCTTGGCATAGATCAAGGGCAGTGGTTCTCAGGCCTCTGTGGTGTTGGAGATGGAGAGCTTCTGCTTTGGGTGACTTGGGAGTCCAAGTTTATCCAAAACCTTCACCACTTTAATCTGCCACCCCAGAAGGACACTAGCATTCACTCCTCAAAGTGCCTGGGTTGGGAGGGTGAATGAAGTAGTCGTCCACTTGTGCCTGTTCAGCCATCCACGTCCTTACAGACAGGGTCCGCTATTGTCTCTTAAGCTGTGTCTTAAAAGCAAACAAAGAAGACTGCATTTGTCTCTTCTTTAGGAGATGTGTCCATCTGGGGTCAGCGAGTGGGGTTCTGCTTGTTGAGGTCACTCTGTGACCTTGGCTGACGGAGCATGGACCAGCTCTGACCTAACCTGGGTCCCCGTGGCATTTGGATGCTACATCCAGCTCAGGAGAGAAAGGCCTGTCGTGGATACTCACGCCTCATTGGTCGGAACGAGTCACATGACCCTCCCAAGCCAAAGGGGGACGGAGAGCAAAATCTTTCTGCACCTAGAAGCTGGAGAGCTAGCCAGGGAGAGGTGGCCAACAGCCTCCATACTCACTGGGGGAAATCTGGAAAACACAGAAAAGAGCAAAGACGAGGAACAGCTAATTCCAACTCTTGGAAACAGTCACGGTCATCTTGGTGATGCTTTGCTGCATGACCTTGGTGATGCTTTGCTGCATGACCTTTGATGCCTCTAGACACACACATTCTCCCACCAACAAACCCAAGTGCACACACACACACACACAATCATGGAGTTCTTGATCACACTGTGCAAATTGGGCTTCACATTTTAGCACGATTTGATTTCTCTGATCTTGGAATCTTGGTGAATTTTTTTCAAAGACGTGATGCTCACTGTTGGAAAATGTTCCGTTGGGAGACTACGCTTTATTTAATTGGATCTTTATTGCCTTTTAATTTTTCCCATAATTCTTGCAGTCATCACCTTACACATAAATCTCTCTGGGTGCCTCTGTTATTTCCATAGGTGAACGTTCTAGGAGAGGAAATGATTGGTGTAGTCGTTTGGGTCAATGTGTTAAATTGCCACGGTAAGATTACACCAAGTCACAGTCCTTACACCCATCCCTGTGCCCACCACCCATCCCTATGCCCACCACCAGGGTATGGGAGAACCTGTCCCCTGCCCTTCCTGGGGCTAGCCATTAGCATCTCACGCCACCTTTGCCAATTTTGAGAAGAAAAAAGTATTTTTCCTTTTCCATTTCTTTATTCACTATAGAAATGGAACTTTTTTTTTAGTGGTTCTTTGCTTTCGTGGATTAATTGTTGATGTGATTTTCTGTTGGGGCACCATTTTTTTTGACTTAGAGGAGTTCATTATAATTCATCATCACGAGTTTACTGTGACATAATTATACATCGATAACTCACACGATTCCTGCAGCCCACCATTATAAACTATAGTCATTATGATGAATTCAGCCTTGGTGATCATAACTTAGAAATGTGTTTCCCTCCACTTTCTAAGCGGTCTCTCTTTCATCCTCAACTGGTGCTTCTGTTGGGAGGGTTTGGGATTTTGCTCTTACAATGGCTCACGATGCTCATGGAGTCGGAGCTACGGACTTTCTCCGACTTATGGCTCCCGCCACTGACTTTATAGTTGGAAAGCGCTTTCCGACTCATGGATCAGAAACTCTTCCTATTTTGGACGATTCACGTGAACCCAGTGATCCACTTGTGACTTAGCTGTTGGACCTTGGGGAAGTCACTTACCCTCTCTGTGCTTTGGTTTCCAATCTTAACCTGGGAATGATAATACTACTTCATGGGGTGAGAGAGTCACCAAGCCAGTCAGTTCACGTCCCTGTCAGCGCCTGGCACAGTTGGCACAAGTGTCAGTGGTGTTCGTTCGTTTATCCAGTTGATTATTAATCATTCCTAATAGCGTGGCCTAATGGTGACAAGTGTCCTGACAGCACTCGCTGAGCCACCTGGCTTTCTAGTGTGTGCCGATGTGTCTGTTTTCCGTCCATTACCACCCAGTTTCCAGGCTCCTCGGGCAGCTTGGGGCTGATCTGACTGTCGGATGGTATCGGCCCTCACAGGCCCTGCCCCTGCCTTCCAATCCCGTGGTTATTGTCATTCTTTTATTTATGTGTCTTTGGCTCAGACTCCTTTCATCATCGTCTTTTATAAAGCAGTTTGGGGCAGTCCCACACACCTCAGAGCGACTCAGGTCCCAGCCACGCCGGTGACATCAGGGATGGCCTGGGCCAAGGCCAGGTGGGTGAAAAGTTCATCCTGTGCCCTCTGGTCTAGACTCCAAAAGGACCATGGCCCTGGCCCATGACCTCCTGGGCTTAGTCAGATCCTGATCCTATTAGTAACTTGCTGTGTTACCTTGATCAAGTGACTTCACGTCTCTGTGTCCCTATTTTTCTCTTCTATGCAATCCGTGTAATGACACCCCCTGATCTCCCTGTGGTCTTTAAGGGGTCTCCGAGAAATACTGCCTAAGTCTGGCCATTATTTTTGTCGTCATCACTACTACGCTGAATATCGGTGACATCAGTGGCTGCCATTGTTATCGTTAGGTTTCCTTCTCTGAGGCCTTTTCCTGGGGAAAGTTTCGGGAGGGCTCCTTGGAATCTCTGCATTTATCCTGCGGTTTCCTAGGCAACCCAGGACCACAGCACAGCTGGCGGTGGAACTGTTGGCCAGTTAAAACTCAGGCTAGGCCCAGGCCTTGGCCGTGGGGCTGGGCCTCTCTGGAACTTTCTTTGGGCTTTAGTGGTCACCGTGGGTAGAACAGCCGTCTCCGAAAAGAGGCGTCCACCTCTCCACCCAGTTAGAGTGAATGTGACCTTATTTGGAAAAGACCGTCTTGGCAGATCTAAATGAAGGATGCCCAGATGGGGTCATCTTGGAGTCCCCGGATGGCCCTAAATCTAACGGCAGGTGTCCTTAGGAGACGAGGCAGAGGATGGTTCAACAGTAACGAGGACCCGGGGGCCCAGAGGGCAAGGTCAGGCAGATATGGAGGGGAGACTGAAGCCATGGTGCTACAAGCCGAGGAGCCAAGGGAAACTGGAAGGGACCAGGAAGGGTTCTCCCTGTGCCCCGTGGAGGGTGGGGTCCTGCTGACACCTTGATTCGGGACTCCTGGCCTCTGGAACCAAGACAATCAGTCCCCTGCCTTGGGAGCCAGCCGATCCATGGGGCCCTGCAGACTCCCCCTGGACCGTCACCAGGAGCAGCTTTGCAGATGCAGCCGGGGGAGGAGTCCCGGGGGAGAGGCCAGGAGTCCTGGGTCCCAGGCCCGGGTCCTTCCTTGGTGGGTGACCTCGGCGAAATCAATCTACCTCTCAGGACCGCAGGGTCCCCATCTTTGACACGAAGAGTTGTCACAGTCAGGGGTGGTGGATGACAGGCTCTTCCCAACCAGACCTTTTTACTTGCAAGTCCATGAAGTGGGTCGGGGTGGGGACGGCACCAGGGAGAACCGGTCCCGGGGACCCAGGAGGCCCTTTTCCCTCTAAAGGAACAGTCATGGCTCAACTCCAGCGAATGGCTGCCAGACGGGAATTCCGGCTTTGCTTTGCCAGAGCTTCTTGTTTTTCGAGAAAAGAGAGATTTTTATGTAAAAACCTGACTTTTGAAGGTCTGCCGTGGATTCAGATTTCCTACCAGCATGACACGGGCCAAACAAAGCAATCCTGCAGGCCAAGAGCGAACTCGGATCTAGCTGAACTCCACGGTCCCTCTCCAGCGCCCCGTGCCAGGACTTTCTCGCTTGTGGAAATACCCATCCTCCAGAGCCCTGTTCCTGGCGAGCCAGGAGGGCAGCCCAGGGGGCTGGGCAGGGACCACCACCCACCCAAGAAACCTGAAGCAGCGTGGGCCACCGATGCCTGCTTGGGTTCCTTGTTTCCTTCCTTGAGAGCCGCCTGGTTTCAGGTAGCCGCTTGAGTTTTATGTGCAAAGCTTAAGCCCACCAGTCAGCCCGGGCTCCATCATGCCCCGTAAATCATAGGCTGTTTTTATTATTAATAATGAAATCCAGCTGATGCTAGGAACGCTCAGGAGCTCAGCAGCAGGAGGGTCGCTCTGCACCCAGGAGCGGATGGTCTGAGAATCCCAAGGGTGGCCTCCGAATGAAGTTTTATGTTCGTTGCACTCAACGGGCGCTTAGGAAACACCTACTATGTGCCAGGCAGCTCGTGGGTGCTCAGAATACAGCAGTGCACGAGACACCGGTCTTCCTTCCGTCCTGGAGGAAAGAACGGAGTGAGGAGCCTGATCCCGAGGGCTGTGACCCAGGCAAGGGCTCCTGGGTCCAAGAGCCAGGGATGTCCATCACTCCTCTGTCTGCAGATCGTCCCATCTGAAAAGTGGAGGCCCAAACTGAACAGTCTCTCTGGCCCTTTGAGCTCTGAGACCTCAGGAGTCTTGGGGGACAAACGGAGATGGAGATGGATTGGGACATGGCAGCGTCTGCTTAACCCGAATGATATTGAAACCGCGGCTCTGGACACTGTGGAGGGTGAAGCGAGTCATTCCCACTGCCACCCATTCAGGCCGATGGCCACGGCATGGGCCTTCAATGGTCCTTGAGATTTGGCACCAGGCTCGGAGGGAGTCCTCCCCGTTTCGACAGCCACAGTCACGAGCTGGTGGCGTCTGCCATCTGCCAGCCATGTACATCCCTCGTGGGCACCGCGGATATTTCTCAAGCATCTACTTACTTCTGCGCACGGTGCTGCGTGCTGCAAATATCAGGGCAGCAGCTACATGGGCCGGAAAACACGGGCAGCAGATGAAAGGATGGAACTGAAGAGTGAGTCTGGTGGAGGGGAGGAGAGGGAGGAAGGGGAGGAGAAGGAAGAGGAGACAGAGCTCCAAGTGGTGCCTTCACAGATGTCTCCTTGGATAGTTGACATCTGAGCAGAGAGCCCTGAAGATGCTGCGGAGGCACCGGGCAGGAGAGGTCAGGGAAGAACATTCTAGAACCAGGGAATGCTAAGTGGCAAGGCTCCGAGGTGGGACAAACGGGGCCTCCTGGAGGAGGAAGGTGGCAGGGTGTCGCAGCTCAGTGACCAGGAGCGTGAGGCTGGACTGGAGAAGAGGCTGGAGAAGAGGCCAGAAGATGGAGGCTTTCCTTTCCGAGTGCCGCGGGAGCCTCCTGGAGGGGGCTCAGCCCGGGGAAGAGGGGGATCTGATTTGGGGGGCCATGTTGGTGGGACGGGGGGCGGGGTGGAAGGGCAAGGTTGGGAGCAGAAGGCCCTATTCAAGTGGTCCAGGCAGAGGACCAGGGTGGACGGGGTGAGTGTGGACCTCCTCAGGAAGGATTTGGGGGAGGAAGCGGATGAGATCTGCTCATGGGTTGGTGCAGGTGAAGCAGGTCACCAGGGGTGCGGGAGGAATCAGAAGAAGGCAACCCGAGCACCCCTTTATTTTTGGCTTGAAGTGGATCTTGACCTTTAACCCTCGTCCCTGGAGGTGAACAATACTCTCCCGTCTTATGGCCCAGGAAGTCCATGTGTCTCCAGGCGACAGAGCGGGGCTCAAGCCCCAGTCGGCTTGTCTTCTCCTGTCGGCATCTGTCAGGTCCCTTTTCAGGGTCTGGCTCGCCCCCCCAGGATCCAGCCCTTTCCCCGTGCTTTGGGTGAGAGGCCTGGTTGGTGCAGCCTGGTTGGGCGACCCCCCGCCATGTCAGGTCCTGTCGACTCTCCCCCCCAGCAGGGATCCGCGGGGCAGAAGGCGCCTCTGGAACCCGCTCTGGGAAGTGCGGCTCACCACCCCTCTGAACGCTGCCTGGGATCTTGGTGCCCCTCCTGCTCCTCCGATGGCTTCTAGCTTTCCACTTGTGACAGCTTCGGTGATCTCCCATGACAGGGGGAATATGCAGCCACAGGGATGCAGCTCCGTGCCCGGGAAATGTCACCTCGTATTGATGTCACGGAGGAGAGAGAAGCAATTAAGGCGCCAGCCCATTCTTGAAGCTCTGGCTCCAGGCAAACCATAGGGGGGGTGGAGAGGGAGATGGAGGAGGAAGGAACCAGAAGGGAGGCAGCGGGGTTGGGAGGGCTAGCGGCGAGGAGAGGAGCACGTTTCCTGGCGCAGAGTAGGTGCACAGCGTTTGTCGAATGAATAAGGGAAAGTGTGGGCTGGGAGATGGGTCACCTGACCTCCCCGCTGTGGAGCCACAGGACCCTCTGTGCCTGCTCCAGGGAGCATGAAATGTCTGTGGCTCACAGCTGACCCTTGTAACAATGCCCTTGGCCAGAGGGAGCTGCTGGGCCACTCTCCGGGGCGCCTCCATCCAGTGACCAGTTGGGTGTGCACAGACCCAGTCCCTTGGCCTCCATCCAGAATTGCTCTCGTGGGCCACCCAGCTCCCGAGCTCCCTGGAGGATGGACGGACGTCCCTGTTCCAACTGCCCACAACCTAGGTTCTCCTCCTCCCCCCCAGTTCCCATAGTCCTTTGCAGGTGCTCCTGCCAATACTGCTCAGTGAACACCCCGCGTGCAAATCTCTCCCCCAGAGACCCCGCCTGGTAAGACACCCCACAGGGACGCACACCATCCGTGTGTGGCTATTCATGGTGCTCCTCCCACGGCCCCCCACTTTCCAGACTCTACGAGGGAAACACGGCCGGACTGAACTCAAGCAGCCCTTTCTGGTGGAGAGTCTGGGTCAAACCCAAAATGGAGAAAAACCTAAAGAAGTCACAGAGGCTGCTAAAATGACGTTGAAGAAACCCCCCGGGGTTTATGTAAGGGAAAGAGAAAATTTGTGAAAAATGGAGTTTCTGGGATTGTTATTTAAAAGAGAGAGAGAGAGAGAGAGAGAGAGAGAGAGAGAGAGAGAGAGAGAGAGAGGTTTTTCCCGTGTGGCTGGTATGTGAATGGGGCTATGGAGAGAAGTGGGAACAGGATGGAATTTTAAAGGTGCCCACTGTATTATGATACACTATGCCGTCCTTCCCTGGGGTTTGCCTGATGGAGTGAGCAGAGATTTGGAAATCTCTTGCTTTGATTTTTGGCTTTGGAGACTGGGCCCCATGGGATCACGCATCTATCTGGGTTACAAGTGTGACCAAAAGAAAAAAAAATGGAGGGGGGATAATAAAGTGTAGGGACAGAGGATAACAGATCGGTAGGAAGAATAAGAAGAGAGTCAGACCCTACCCCTGTGGCCAGGAAAGCGTCACATAGAAGGAAAGAGAAACAGGATGAAAAAGCAGAGTGAGAAAGACATATTCCTGGTAGCTCTGGGACTGTCGGCCGAGTCACCAGCATGCCCGACGTCCTGCTGTGGTTGACATCCCCTGCTCCCAGCTCCTGGTGAGATGAGAGGACACAGGCTGGTCTTGGTACAGAGGTTGGCATGAACTGGCCAAAGAGTAGCCTGTTAATTCAGCTAAGGTCCCAGATGGCACCACAGCAGGGCCCTCTTTGGTGAACAGACCAATCACAGGCAGTCCCATGGCGAGGGAGCCCCCAGGGTCCTAAGCTCCTTCTGTGCCATTTCTCTGCGTCAGCACTTGGCATCCTTCCTGCCCAAACGTGGCTGCTCCAATTACTGCCATTAAGCCCACATCCTAGGCAAGGGGAGAAAAGGGACCCAGAATTCAGACTTCATCTTTCAAGGATGGGACGGATTGCTTCTTCTGACTTCCCAGGGACCAGAACTTGGTCACATGACCGAGATTTAGATTCATGGGAAGGTGAAAAAAAAAATCATTTAATCTTGATGGCCCTGTGTCCAGTTAGATTTTTATGGGTTCTGTTACTAAAGAAAAGAGGAGGGGTTCACCAGCTGTCTCTGGCATAGACGGGCATCTGCTCTATTGTGATCCAACCACACACAGACTGATTAGAAGCGGACGGAATGATCTACAACAAAAAATGGCTTGTGGCAGACTAAATTTGGGTGGAGGTGAGGCATGGGGCAGTGGGGCAAGAGAGGAGAAGGGGGTAGGGGTTTTCTGAAGGAGAGAGGGGCAGAGGGAGCGGCCAGTTCTTAGTTCTGACCATAAGGGATTTTTTAATGTTTTTTTTTTTTCATCTGCTTCTTAGGTTAGAGGATGCCAACTCCAGCTCAGGCAATAGCTAAAGTTGGGTCAGGTTTCCGTTCACCCAATTTCCTGAAGGTGGCTGGAGAGGCTTCGTCCCTGTCTCCCATGGTGCTTCTCATGCACTAATAAAAGACTCAAAGGCTAGATGCTCCAAAAGTTCTGAAGAAGGGAGGAAGAACAAATAAAAGGAGAGCCACAGGTTCCCAATATTTTTAGAGAAGATGCTTCCACAAGTGAGTTCCACGGTGTTTGGGGGAGATGACATGGCTCAGGGTCCCAGGAATGACTTCAGGGAGAATCCAAAGTCATCAGCCACACCCTTGACAACCCGCCTAGGGGAGTCGAGAAGAGGAGTGGGGGATTCCTATTCAACAGGGTTGGAAGGGCCACAGCATGGGAGTGACCGGCCAGATTGGAAATGGATGTGCATGGGGTGCTCTGCTTGAGGGCTTCATCTAGGATGGCATGGAGGAGTCACCCTAAGGGTCCCCTTAGAGCACATCTTGAGAAGGACTCAGAGCCCTGAGTAGTCAGCATCCCTGAACTACTTAGTCTATTCTGGAACTTTCTTCGTTTCACCCTCTCTGCCTTGGAGGAGCTGTTCCTTAGCAGTTTGGAGATCACTCCTCTTTTGTGTGACTCCTTCTAGAGATGGGCTGAGTATCTCATTCACCCCAGTTTTCTCAGAAGCAGCACGGCAGAAAGATAGAGAGAATCATCTCTGGAGTTGAAGCAGAAGTAGCTCTGAGCCCTGAGTTGGAACTGGCCAAGTTAACTCAAAGACATGGTTTCCCTTTTCTGGGCCTCTGTGTCCCCATGGGTGACATGAAGAAAAAAGAAAAATCATTTCTACTGAAGTCAATGATCCCAGGATCAGATTCAATAGATCAATAGGATGGTGTTCATTCTGCATCTTGGAGGAAATCTTGGAAATTTTCTCTGGCTCTGATTTCTCCAATTTCCAAGATTTCAGACACCTTTTCTAGTAAGATTTCCTTGGCCATGTGCTAAACGATTCCTAAGCATCAAGTACAGCTGGGCTGGAGGACAGTGTCATCCTCCCGTGGCTGCTCAGGTACAGGTGGCTCAGGAAGCCTTCTGACATTCCTGAGCTTGTATTCTGGATCCCTGACAGCCAGGTCGTTGGAAGGTTACACCATCTTCTTTCAAAATGGCGCCCTTCTGCACAGGACGAGATGGATTCCTGGAACTTCAAGGACAGATCTGGCATTGACACCTACCAATATGTGATTTCTTTGTGATGGAGCCAGAGCTGGCAAAAGAGTGAAGGATCCAAGAGAGGGAGCAAGGAGGTCATTTGAAATCAGCATCCTGTTCCGATTTTATACCCGCATCTGGATTCTCCTGCTGAGAGTCAAGTTGGGCATCCAGACCTGGAAACCTGTGCCAGAAGCTAACTAAGTCCTAGAAGTCAGTTCCTGATGGTATTTGGCAACCTCGGGCCTCTCAGGGCCAAGGGTTTAGTGCCAAGAGTAATTGTGATTTACACTCCTAACCCCTTTGGGTGCAAAATGGTTTTGATTAGATGCATACCATGTTTATTAAACCTTGCACCAGGCAGGCTGGGGGCTCGGCGGCCCTGCCATGGAAGGGAGGGAGATTTACACGGCTCCCTGCAGGATTCATTTAATCTCTTGGGGATTTACTGACCTTCAATTAGAACTGTTAAGTACTGTTTACACGGTCCCTAATTCATACAAGACCAATGTAAGTTTGAATTTTGCTTTCATTAAGGACCTATGAATTAAGAGAATAAAAACATAAACTCTTTGCCAAGTGAGATGTGATTCGGGTAAAAAAAAAATCAAAAATAAAAAGCCATTAGCAACTGAAAACCTAAAACTTTGTCATTATGTAGGAGTGGCTCGATAGAAAAGAGTTGATATATATTTTTTTAGGATAGGTTTAAAAACAAACAGAAATCCCCACCAGATTTGAGATTGTTGGGGTGAGAATTAGCTTTATGGTTTAAATCTCTTTCTTACAGAGATCTGGAAAAGATGTTCTCTTGAATTCTTTTCTGTTGTTGAAAAAGCTGGATTTGTTTGGACCCATGAGAAGGAACAGTGACTTGTGACTAGTATCTCTTGCGAGGTCCGTCTTGTGCCTAGCTGGGTGCTCAGAAAATTGCGTCTAGCTGCACTTTCAAACTGAGGTAGATGGACTCCAAGGAGGGATGTGGAGAAGACTAGGGCTACATAAAACTAGCAAACATCATTCATGGGGGTATCATTCAGGGATTTTTTTTTAAGGGAAAATGCACTTTAAAAAAAAATGTTGGGAAAAACACAATTGCATTGAATGCAAAGTCACAAATGCAGATACTCGGTGAATAGGCCAACGTGACCATGAGAATTCATTACCCATCTAAATAGATAGTGAGCTGTAGGCTCCGTGCATACTGGTGGTGGAATTATCTGAAGTGGGCATGTCTGACAGTTCTTGGCTTGGGACTGATTCCTGAAGAAGAACCCCAAGCAAACAGCTCTGAGTCACAGCTCTATGCAGGGAGAGAGAAGTCCTTTTAAATTCTTTGATGCATTATGGGTCCTGCTTTCTATTTCTGCCTTGGAAACAGAACATGTAGGTTCTGACAGCCCCTGGGGTTGTATAAAACAATTCCACCTCAGGACAGCGTGATAATAGCAATCGTCAAGGCTGGCGCCCTTTAGAGTCCCCATGTGTCAAGCGTCCTGTCTTCATCTCTTCCCTAAGATCTGACCCGCATGGTTGTTACCATGGTTCATGTTTGACAGATGAGAAAACAGGATCAGCAAGGTGCAGTCACTTACTCAGATCACTGAGCCAGGAAGCCACCATCACACTCCATCCTGGAGCCCACCGCCTGTGTTCTGGGTTATCGGTTATCGAGAAGCATCGCGATGCAAGCTGGGGTGGAAATCCAGGATTCCTTTTTACACCACCTGGTCTCCATCTGGAGCGGAAGCGAGGAGCACACAAACCGCTCTTGTTGGCATCTCCTCCTGTGGAATAAGTCCTTCCCTGAAAGATGAGGAGTTTGGGGACCAGGCATGAGCCAGAGAAATCACAACGCCTATCTCCTGCATCCTGAAGCCCATTGCTAAGGCGGACATGGGTCTGCTTAGCTCATGTTCCAAAGCCAGAGGAACAACAATGCTGGCTGAAATGATGGTGGGGACCGTTACCTACGTTGGTGGCTTGCTCATAAACCATATCCCTTCTCCTTCTCCCAGTCCCTGACGTTCACTGTTTTACTATCTGCTTCTATGAGTTCGACCTTATATAAATGTTCTCATGAAGTATTTGTCCTTCCATGACTGGGTGATTTCACTCAGTGTGGCTGATGGATATTCTGTGGTATGAATGGGCCACATTTTCATTATCCATTCATCCACCCGTGGACATTTATGCTCTCTCCACTTCCTGCTTAGTGCAAATAATACTGCAAAGAACACAGGTGTGCGAATATCTCTTTAAAATCATGTTCACGGTCCTTTGGGGAAATAGGCCACAGGGGGACTTCTGGGTCATGTGGTATTTGGGTTTTTAATTTTTCAAGGAATCCCCGTACTGCTGCTCCTAGTACCGGCACCAGTTTGCATTCCCACCAAAAGGGCACAAGGGGTTCCAATTTCTCCACATCCTCACCGGCAGTTGTTATTTCCTGTTTTTATTTTATTTTTAAAATGATGACCATCTTGACAGGGGGGAGGTGACACTGTGGTTTTGCTTGGGTCTCCCTGATGGAGAGCACTATTGTGCATCTTTTCATATATACAGGGGAGTCACGTACAGGACTTCTTTGGAGAAATATCTATTTGATTCCTTTGCCCATTTTAAAAGAAGTTATTTCACTTTTGCTCTTGAGTTGTAGAAGTTCATTATCCGTTGAATGATCTGCAAAAATTTTCTCCCTTCCTGTAGTTTTTGACTACTGACTGTTTCCTTTGCTGGGCAGAAGCCTTCCGGTTGGACATAGTGCTGCATGTCTGCTTTTGGTTTTGTTGGTCGTGATTTTGATATCATCCTAAAACATCATTGCCATTGAGCTAAGCTCTTGATCAGATAAATCCCAGAGTGTCTTTTTTTTTTTTTTTTTTTTGGTGGTGGTGGGGGAGGGAGGGGCAGTGGTACCAGGGATTGAACTCAGGGGCACTCAACCACTGAGCCACATCCCCAGCCCTATTTTGTATTTTATTTAGAGACAGGGTCTCCCTGAGTTCCTTAGCACCTTGCTTTTGCTGAGGTTGGCTTGGAACTCACGATCCTCCTGCCTCAGCCTCCCAAGCTGCTGGGATGACAGCTGTGCACCCCTGCACCTGGCTCCCGGAGCGTCTTTGATGAGAAAACTGCAGGCTTTACCATCGTAAACTCTGTTCTTAGACTAGCATCTTTCAGAAGCAACTTGGATTTTTCTTACTAAACTCAGATAGTTTAGTAAGAAAGAGGAGTAAGGACATGAAATAAGTACCTTCATGAGCAAGTGACCACCGTGGGCAACTGGGGTCTCCCCCACTGGTACAGGTTGCCAGAGAAAGTGCAAGACTCCTGAGGAATCTGAATCTCAGTAAACAAAGGCGAATGTTGGGTGTGCGAGCCACGGACGGCACGGGTCCTGCTCGTATCAACATTGCATCTGTGCTCATCGGAAGTTCGATTTTAACTGGTTTGCTGCATTTTATTTCCTTAACCCAACAGTTCTCCACTAGGACTCCGGGGAGATTATGAAGAACATCTTTCAGAGCTGTCCCGTGAGGGGCAGGGAAGCTGGAGTCCCTAACAGCCATCACGGGACAGGGCTGCTCCTAGGCCCATCAGCTCTGCTCTGTGCAAGGCTGAGCTGGCTCCTTTGGTCACAGAAAACCCTAAACAGCAGGACAGAATGTTTGTACCCCCAGGACTAAGGTGGGGGTAAAGGTTAGAGGTGCTTGTCAGGCACGAGAGCCCCAGTGGTGAAGGGTAGGGGTGAGGCTCCAATGGCGTCCCTGAGCCCACAGACCAGGAACCACAGGATAAAGGATTCCAGTGAGGAGATGCCTTGGCCTTCCCAGAGTTTAAGGATTTTCCTTTGACTCAGGGTTCCCAGATTTTAGAAGGACCCTCCTGCTTTACGCAGGGCAGGGTGGATGCCCTGGCTGGTGTCCTTGGACCCCCTGGGCTCATGGCAACGTGCCCTCCGGCCTTCATTCACATTGACTTGCAGTGGCCTGGTGTGATGGAGCATACCGTGTCTCCTCCGTGGCCATCAACTCACAACCATCTACTCCAGGAAGCACGAGGCGCTTGTTTTTCTTGGAAGAGACGGTGCTCACGAAAGCATTCTGCGTGGAGAGAGGAGATGGCCAGGCGGGGTCTGCCCAAGCTCAGGGGCCAGAGGTGCTCTTCACCTGCTCCTGTCTGATGGCAAATGTGGAGGACGGCCACAGGGAAGGAGGTTCCTCCTCTGCTTCCTGTCTCCCACGATGTCGTCCATGCATCGAGCGTGGACAGAGGGTCTTCTAAGTTCAGGGAGCCACAATGGGTCTCTTTATATCATTTGGAGGTGTCCTTCCTGTAATATGCATATCTTTATTTAAGTGCAAATGAATGTTTTATCTACTTGGAATAGCGGCGTGGAGTATGGACTGTGGGTTCGGACAGAAGTGGGCATGGATCCTGCTCCCGACGCTTGCTGGGCATGAGATCTAGAACCTAGTGGATCTCTCAGCCTCCCGGGCTCACATCGCTGCGGAGAGTGGATGACCATGGTACTTACCGTATGAGATTCATACCTCGGTAATGACCCGCCTCTCAATCTCGAGGGCTTGAAGCACAGGGTTAGTCCTCCCTCGTGCTCCCTGCTGTTGGCACACTGGAAGGATCTCTTCTCGGTCATCCTCACCGTGGGACCAAGAGCAGCAATCAAACCCAGAAGATGACTCGAGACAGGTTGAATGAATGACTTGGATCAACACCCACTTTGTGGACCGGGTATTGAGTTTAGATAGACAATTCCAGATGGGATTTTCATTGTTGTATCCTCAGTGGATTAAAAATTGCCATTTTTGAGGGCAACCCCACCCCCTGCCTGCCCCACCCCCTCTTCACCTGCCCAAGCAACTAGAATTTGAGTGCAAGAAATTTGGGGGCAAGTGATTCCAGACAGTACCAGTAGGAAAGGAGCCAATGAGGTGTGTTAGTGGGCAAGCTGGCTCTCCGGGCTCTGGGAGCCCCATGGTGATCAAAGCCCCACTCACCAGAATGGCATCTGTCACTGCAGCAAGAAGACTGTCTGCATCAGCGTGCTGCACTGGCCACGAAACGCTCTAGCCAGGCGGTCAGAGGCGGAATTCTCTTCCACACGCCATTGGCCGGAAGTCGTCGCGTGGCCCAAGCTGATCTCGAGGGTCACAGGAGTCTTGTCTTATTGTCCTAAGGGCAGAAGGAGAAGCAGACGTATTTTGAGCAGCACTCATATCCCAAAATACCATGGGGATTCCACGAGATACCTCACAAGGTCTGTGGCACAGAACCTGGCACACGGTACGTGCACAATGAACATCAGGGGCTCTTCTAATTGGGAGACTCTCTGCCCACTAGAGTCTGAACAACTTCAGGGGAGGGGTCTTGTCTTGCTTCTAAGAATACTCAGAATTTATTACGGGATAGTTTCCAGGTGATGGACACATGGTCAAACGGTATCCTTACAACAACCCTGCGGGGAACGTCACTGTGGTTCTCAATCCTCCTTTACAGATGGGGAAACCAAGTCTTAAAGAGGCGAAGTAAACTAACTGATTGGGCTCATGGAGCAATGAATTGGCACCACACTAGAGCGCCTCCTCTCCCTATTGCCCCTGCTGGGATAGCAGAGAGAGGGGCCATGTGTGTTTGCACAAGTAACCGGGCCCGCTTTTTCCTAACCTTCCAGCTGCTGCTCCTCTAGCATGTCTTCTCCCCAAAGATGGCAGTGTCCCCGATTTCCCACGGGATTAGCCAACACAGCCTTCCTCTTGCCTTAAACTACTCTAATTTCAACACTTGGCTTCTCCATGACCCGACTGCCTGTTGGCTCCATTCCTGTTGCTGGTCAAACTCAGAGATTTCTCCTGCCAGTTCTAGTACCAGGACACGTGCCTAGGAGCCCCGGCACTCTTGGGGGGGGGGGTGATCTTTTTCCTACTCTGGCCATCTTTAAAAAAAAGAATAATAAAAAACCACCTTGGAATCTCATTTGGGGGCCCTCTGGGAATCTGACAACCTCTCTTTCCTTGATTCAGTTACAGGCTGAGGATCTCAGGGGCTCTTATCTGCCTTCTGTCTATTGACATTATGTTCCGAGGAAAGCCCCCTCCCACTCGGCAATTTTTAAACATTTTTGGGGGGGTCGGTGGTCATGGTGGACAAATAAAAATAACTCTGAGGTTATCTGAGAGCTGACATCCCACACAATAGCAATACGAACGTTTTCCAAATTTAAAACTCCGATGGAGGAAGTGGGTTACAATAGCAGCAACCTTTGACCCTGACCAGTCATAATGGTTTCCTGGATTCAGGGATATTATGGGCTGGAGCCAAGGGCTTCGGCGGAGAGAGCGGGCGATGTGTTAAACTTAGAACACAATGTGTGAGTTCCGGGTGGGGCTGTCACAGAGCCATCTTTCTTTCCGGTGGAAAAACGATGCCTTTCCAAACAAGGAACTGGAGCTCTCTCGTGTTTTGGCCAGCGCCTGCGTGTTTGTTCTGGTACTGGTTTGAAGAGGATTTTTTTTTATTATTATTATTCCTTGAGATCATGATGATTCAGAAAATTTTTACTTTCAGGTCCATTTTCTAGGAATTATTTATCATTGAAATATTTATTGAGTGACTCCTGTATACCAGGTCCTGTCCTCAAGACTGGGATACAGCAATGAACAAACCAAGAACCAGCCCAAGACCCGTCCCTGCGAGGCTTTATTCTATAGCACAGTTCCTCACCCTGAGCGCTGTTGTTCCGGGGCGGATGTTGGGGGGGGGGGCTTTCTAGAATGTTCTGTAGGCTTGCACCTCCTCTCAGTTGTCACAACTGGCCATGTCTCCACAGGTCACCTGTTTTGCACCCCTAGACAGCAGTGGCTGGAGACTCTGTCCTCTGCAGGGAGAGAACAACAGTTCTCTAGGGAGAACGTGCTCTAGGGTGGGAGACTGTTGCCATTTAAATGTGGCTGGGGAAGTCCCCATTGAGAAGGTGACATTTGCAAAGAAGTCGGGAAGTGGGCCAGGAGGTAGAACATTCCAGAAGGAGGCAGCCAGGGCAAGGCCTGGAGCATGGTCTCAGGCCACCCAGGGCATCAGTATGGAGGAAGCTTGAGACGATGCTCAGGGAGAAGTCTGAGATGACAGGGCGAGTGTTCAGAGCATGTAGCACAGGGGACCCTGTGGCCATGATCAAGGTTTTGCTTTTTCTGAGTAAAAAAGAAATGGTTGTCTACTTTGAGCAGAGGTGAGATATGATCTGCTGCTTCTGCCTTGAGAACACGTTTTACTGGGAGCAAGGACACAGTCCGGACCTTTGCTAGTGCAACTTTGACTCCAGATAGACAAGGGGCCCAGTTGGAGATCTAGGGCCTTCTGCTGACGTCACTCGCCCCTCCTTAACGCCCCTGCAGGTTCAGCTGTGGCTGCTGTGGCATGGTAGACCATTGAGGGAAATTAAATTGGAGTTTTCTTTAATTTCTTTATCACCTTTTGTTGTTAGAATCTGCTCCAGATGAGGTTCCAATGTTCACTTTGGAAATAAGGTAATTGTAATAATTAATAATGCACAATAGAAATAATAAGCTGGGAGTTCCCGAACACCTACTGCGTGCCAGATGCTGTGCCAAGCTCTTAGCATTCATCATTTCATTTAATTTTGACAATAAGCTTGTAAAGTGGGTTCTTATCTCATGTCTTCCACAGTCTAGATAAGGGTGTGTGTGTGTGTGTGACTGGAAAACTGTCTTAGATGTATATAAAACACTGGAAAATGGCAGGGATGGTGATAATGGTGATATGACGTTGATGATGAGGTGATGGTGACAGTGATGATGGTGGTGGTGATGGTGGTAATGATGGTGGTGATGGTGGTAGTGGTGGTGACAATGATGGTAGTTATGGTGATGGTGATGGTGATGATGGTGATGGTGATGATGGTGATGGTGATGATGGTGATGGTGATGATGGTGGTGGTGGTGGTGATGGTGATGGTGACGGTAGTGATGGTGATGGTGATGGTGGTGATGATGGTGATGGTGGTGATGATGGTGACAGTGGTGATGGTGACGATGGTGATGGTGACAATGGTGATGGTGATGATGGTGATGGTGATGGTGATGGTGATGATGGTGATGGTGATGATGGTGATGGTGGTGGTGATGATGGTGATGGTGGTGATGATGGTGGTGGTGGTGGTGATGGTGACGATGGTGATAGTGATGGTGATGGTGGTGGTGATGGTGATGATGGTGACAGTGGTGATGGTGACGATGGTGATAGTGATGGTGATGGTGGTGATGATTAAGGGGGGGCAATGAGGAGGAGAAAGAGGAAGGGGGAAAAAGAGGAAAATAAGAAATAGAAGAGGGTGAGGAGGAAGGAGGAGGAGAGACGAGGGAGAAGAGGAGGAGGGCGCTGATCAAGACGATGACCATGGAGAAACAAAGGCCCAGAGGGGAGTGGTACGCGGCTGACCCTGGGCTGCTGGACACCCGCTCAGCCAGATCCACAGTGAAGCCATCATCTTCTCTCTACCTTCTCTCCCGCCACCCAGTGGACAGTGCTCTCTGGGAAACCTCTGTCCCCCACCTCTCCTACACAGCTGCACCAGCTCCCTGTGGATGTGGTAGAAGGACCAGGACACGTGCGATCCGGTCCTCCCCAGAGCTACCCACCCCTCTCTCACACGGAAAGCCCAGTTTCCATCTGCCCACAGAGGTTCTGGCTGTTTCCCCCTTGGACTTCCCCTTGGACCCTGACACTGGGCAAGTGGACGCACAGCCTTGGGACCAGTCTGGCTGTTGTCTCCTGACAGTTACTCAACTTCCTGTGTGGGGTGGCCTATTTCCTGTCTTGCTCATTCACTCCAGAACACCCTGTTCTTAGATCAAAAGATCTGGAAGTTTCCAAGTCAACACATGCCGTTATGAGTTTCTACTGCAGAAAACATGCGGAATTCAACTCTAATGAGGGGGTCAAAGTTAACTCTTTAGAAGGATGAACTGAAAAAAATATTAACTTGGTTCAAGAGAGGGTCAGAGCTGGGAGAGACCTTTGTGGTCATCTCTTCCAAGTCTCCTTTATTTTACAGGAGGATAAAACAAGGCACAGAGAGGTCACTTTACTAGCAGGTGTTATACAGCTAGAGAATAACGTAGCTCAGAATATAACTCCCTTCTCTGGACTCTCAACTGCCTTTCTTGCTCTATTAGTATCTCCCTCCCCCCTTATAAGTCAAATCACTGAAAAGGCACCAGGAGCATCCTTTGGTCAAGGACAAATCTTTTTGTGAACAGTTGCTTCCTCGTTTAGTTCTTTTGTAAGTCTTGCTTTTCATGTATCAGGGCTAAAAAAAAAAAAAAAAGAAAAATCAAGACAGCCCTGTGCTTTAAAATAATGAAGCTGTAAAGAATTTCTATTTAACCTCAATGTCACCAAAAGCACAAAAAGTACATGTTGAAATGAATGGTCGATTTTTCATTCTAAGATAAAATGTAATTCATCTAATTGATCCGATGGAATCCATGCATTTGGAAGCTTTGCTTTTTCTAAGTTAAAATGGCCAACCTGCCAAGCTGTGAGAGAGAGAGAGAAAGAGAGAGAGGAGGAAAGCCAGAGGAAAAAAGAGAAACTGTAGTAAAAAGAGAAAAAAAAATCATAGCTTAAGTGTATCAAACTCTCCTTTCAAAAGCACTAGAGAGAGCTCATGGGAATTCAAGAAAACCACATTTTTGGCACCCATATGAACCTCAAAATTATTTATTTGTGTTTATTTATATCTTGTTTTATTCTTGCAGGAAGACGTTGAAGAAACAGTGCCCTTTCAGAAAGATGAATACACAGTGCTGATCGACCATGTAATTGGATGCCAAGATTCACATGTATCTGATCCCCTTCCACTTGTCTATCCAAGTGACCGAAGGAGGGAACGACTCTTGTCTCCATTTGAAATGGTTGAATGGTGCCCCCAACTCTTCCCCAAAGATCTATCCAATCTGGAACCTGTGAACATGGGCTTGTTTGGAAAAAATAAAAGTGTTTGCAAGTATGATTAACATAGGAGTCCTTGACAGGTGGTCATCCCAGTTTCCCTGGGTGGACCCTAAATCCCATGACCAGTGTCTGTATCAGAAGAGAAGAACAGGCCCAGAGACGAAGCCATGTTAGATGCAAACAGAACTTGGATTGTGGCATCTATGCCCAGGACTGCTGGCGGCCACTGAAACTTGGAAGAGCCTCAGAAGGGTCTGACCATTTATATCTTGAACTCCACAAGGGAGGAAGAGTGGATTTCTGTTGCTTTAAGCCACCCTGCTTAGGTCGACAGGTTTCAGCCAATCTAGGAAATGAAGCCACCATTTTACAGACTGAGGTATAACTCTGAGAAGTTCAATGACTTACCCAAGTCCTAAAATCCCATGTGCTGTGGCTGGGATTCGAACCCACAGCTTCACAGCTCATCCTAACATGAGGTTGGGGGTTTTTAAAGCAGCATAACGTGCATAAAGTGGTGCACGGAAAAACAGTTCCCCAAATGCTAATGATGGCGCTCAGGATGCCCAGATTTCAAACATTTTTTTTTTCCAAACATAACTTACCTTCTTCAACATTCTTTATTATTATTATTATTATTATTATTATTATTATTAATTATTAGTGCATTATAGTTATTCATAATAGTGGGGTTCATTTTGACATATTCATAAGTGCACATACCATAGTTTTCTCCATTTCAATCCCCAGTACCACCCCTCACCCCCCCCACCTCCCTCCTCTTCTGCTCCATTTCCTCAGTATTCCTATAGATTCTGCCTACATTTCCTAAAGTAGCCAAATTGACCACTCCATTTGAAAGAAAAAATAAAGCAATTTTGTGGAGGGGTAGTGTAGAGCAACACACAGGGTCAACTGAAAAGGACAACGTGCAGACGTCAGGGAATGAGTCTTTGCTACCATTGTGTGTACCGGTCAGTCCTCGGAGCACTCCTGAGGTGAGTACTGATGTATCCCTGTTTTGTAGGTGAGGAGCGAAGTTAAGTGGCTCAGAGTCAGTAAGTGCTGGGGACGTTGCATTTAAAGTCTCCGTCGGAGAGAGTATTCCCAGCTGGGTGCAGTGGTGCATGTTTGTAATCCCAGCCTCTCAGGAGGCTGAGGCAGGAGGATCACAAGTTCAAAGCCAGCCTCAGCCATTTAGCAAAGCCCTAAGCAACTTAGCAAGACCTTGTCTCTAAATAAAATATTAAAAAGAAAGGGGGCTGGGGATGTGGCTCAGGGGTTCAGTGGCCCCTGGGTTTAGTCCCCAGTATCAACGGGAGTACTCCCTTATCACCACCTGCTCCTTGGGTTTCCCCGGGTTCAAGTTATTGGCCCCCCTGGAAGCACACACTTTTGATCTCAGACCGATGGGTGTTCAGGCCCCCAACTCACAGAAGGAGAGAGGGGATCATCATCTTGCTCTCCCTGCTCCTTGACCCAACCAATTCCTTGTTGCCTGGTGGAAAATCTGGAAGTTCCTTGTGTGAAAGATTGATTTGGATTTGAAGAGAGAAAATCCTACTTCTGCTCTTGAAAAAACCTAGGGAGAGTCCTGTCCTAGGAACCACCGATGGAATGGGGATGGTTTTCACTGGCAAGTTTAAACCTGTCTCTTATAAGCAACTTATACCCATGGTCTGGGTCCTGGTGGCTTAGGGCTGTCTTCTAGGGGGCCCAGGGTTTAGCCAAAGATACGAAGGAAAATTCAGGCTGATCTCTTGTGTTTTGAGATGGGCCCCAGCCTCACTTGGAGTTCCGAGGATTCTAGAGCTCTGAATGCAGAGGATTGGACTCGGAGGGCATCTTAGCCGTGACCAGCAGACCTCACCATATATGTCCCCTACTGCCCATGCTCGGTGTAGACCTCGTCTTATGGAGGCCTCTGTGGGTAAGCCTAAGAGTGAAGCTCCATCATCTGCAATTTCCAACAGGAGAAATGAACCTCTGTAGGACATGGAGCTCGAAGGTGGCAGAATCAGAGACCACCTCTGCAGCTGCCTGTCTACCCCTGGACACCTGGTGCCACGTGCAGATAAGTTAGAGATACACAGAATGAAAAGTCCCTCCTAAGTTCCGGAAAGACAAATACTATATGATCTTATTCCTATGAAGTATCTAAAATAGGTTTATAAAAGCAGAAAATTCAGCATTTGACATTTGATTGTTTTTACAGTATTTTATTGGTGTGGTGTGTGTGTGTGTGTGAGAGAGAGAGAGAGAGAGAGAGAATAAGAGTGTGTGTTAAGATAAGCAATAGTGCGTGGAGGGGCTTTATATTCCCACCACCCAAGAAAGTTTTCTTATGCCCCAAATCCTTCCCCTTGACCCTGTCTCACCATTCTGACTTGCATTGCCACAGATGATGCGTTTTCCTTCTCCTTGAACTCACGGAAATGCATCTTGCAGTTTAGAATTTCCTGCACCTGGGTTCCTTCACCCACCCTCAGGTCTGTGTGATCAATCCACCCCATTGCACGTGCCAGTCTTTCATTCATTTTTATTGCTGAATAGCATTCCATTCACGGATGTGCCACAGTCTGCCCATCCATCTGCTGTCGATGGGCCTCTGCTGTGTTTCCAGCTCGGGGCTACGATGAACTCAATTGCTCTGAACGCTTATATAGAAGTCCTTGGGTGGCCGTACGCCTTCATTTCTCTTGGATGTAATTTTTAGGTCACAGGATGCAAGTGTCTTTCTAACTTTATTAGAAACGACTGAAGAGTTTTCCATTCGATTTTCACAGGAAACGGGGCTGGGAAGCCACAAGATGAGAGGGTTTCCCATGGAAACCTCCGGGCCTAGGGATTCGAACATTCCATGGCTATTTTCCTCCACGGCTCCCAATCGCACTAACACAGGGGCTTATTTCTTTGTCCGTCAAGGACTGTCCCTTACCTTTACCCCTCAGGCCCCACACACCCCAGGACAGATGTGCCCAAGGATCGGCCCCAGGAGCCTAGTACCTGGATGGCAGGTCCGGCCTCCCTCCTGCTGCAGGGGGTGTGTCTATTAGGCGGCGGTGCGGGGGCTAATTCTTTGCAGCTTGCAGGTTGCTGGTGTATTTGAGCAGACAGGAGGGCGCCCTGACACTGTTAAAGATCACAAGCTTTGATAACCTGCCCTCCTGATTTATGATCACCCGGGTCTCCGCGTTCACCTAATGAGGGGAACTTGGAGTGTCAATCGGTTTATTAAATGCTCAGAACCATGTGTGAACGGGACTCAGGCAAGAAGTCAATCATATTTTCATTTATTCTGCGCGTGCCCCTCCCGTGGGCCCAGGCCCCTCTCCCCAAAGACTGTCAGCTTGCCAAGGTCTTTCTTTTCATCTCCAGAGGGCAGGCGCTGGAGGACAGATCATTTGTGGAGACGGTCGGTCGGGGGGCGCCATGTTTGCACTCGCCTACTGATTTCGGAGGTGTTTGGAAGTTAATGATGCTCAGCACCTCATGATTCTTTCCGAGATGTCAAACAAAGACATGAAAGGGAGAGTGGCCCGTGGGGAGAGGCCGGGGGTGCAGAGAGGGAGGGTCTACCTCTCCCCGGCTCTCCCCCCACCGCCCCAGCGCTGCCCAGGCCGGGGAGTCTCAGCGCAGATGCAAGATGGATTCATCTCCTTTAATCTCCACTTCTCACCCCTTTCCCCCTTGCGACTTTGGTCACTGTCATTTTCTTAATCTCGGGAGATTCCGCCCCGATTCCTTTCAAGAGGCATCAGCTCTGTCTCTTGCGTGGGGTCTTCCGGACATGGCATGAATACTTCTGCCCGTGGGAGGCCCCCGGCTGGATTCTGACCTTGGACATGGCTGGGGGAGGGGACAGAACAGGCCACTCTGAAGTTTTTTTCCTGCCAGAGCATCTCTGGACAGCCCCGTCTGGAGGCCCTGAAGAGTTCTGGAAGCTTCCACGGGATGGGGAAGTTGTTGCCTTCAGCACTGTTGGAGGATTTGCTGGGCTGCTATCCTGTGACCCAAGGCCTCCTGCCTGTTTCATTTAAAATAACCGCAGGGGTCAGTTTTGGGGTAGTGGGGTCTTTTCTCCCCATTCTTACTTAGTTCCTGGGCAAGCGCAGTAGCTGAGCCCTGTCTCCAGCCTTCTTTCAATTCTCCACTCTTGCCCCCTGGGGCTCAGTTTAGGCAGATGCTACATCAATGTTTGTTGAGCGAATAAACAAATGGATGGGTGAACCAACCGGTGAACACGAGGAGAGTGTTGGTCACACCATCTTTCACTAAACCTTGGTCTTGATTGGTGTTTGGGCGGTGGGCATAGAGAGAGCCTGGCTCTGGGCAAACAGGGACAGGCAGTCGTGGCCTTGGGAGCATCAGTGATAGCCAGACCTGATGGGGACCCAGGTGAGGCAGAAGCACTCCCTGGAACTGGGTTTGGCTGCTCTCAAGTTAGAATCCAGCGCAGGGCACTGAGAGGGAGAGAGCGGGAAGGGCGGCTTCTGGCTGGCGCGGGTCTCTCCCTCCGATGGACACCCTCGAGCAGTAGGCGGCCGGAGCGGCTGCTGGCCAGCTCATTGCCGGACAGGAGGCTGTCAGCTTCTGATGGATCAAGGACGCCGGGGGCCAGTGTCATCTCTGGTCTCTGGGGCTGAGCTCCCCCATGAGGCCACTTCCCCCATCCTGAGGCTTCCCTCTATTTTAAGATGAGAATAAACCCTACCCTCGAATCGCGGCGGCTCTGTACCTTGCAGGCAGCATGAGCGAGGAGTCCATCCACCTCTCCCTGAGCCATCCTGGCTCCCCGTCATTGCTATGGTCAAGAGTTTATCCAGAAAAGTAGCATCTCCCAGTTGAGTCCCTCCCTCCTCCTCTCTCACTCTCTCTCCCTTTCCTTCCTTCCTTCCTTCCTTCCCTCCCTTCCCCTCTCCCTTTCTTTCTTCCTTTCTTCCTTTCTTCCTTTTCTTCCTTTCTTTCCTTCTTTCCTTCCCTCCCTCCCTCCCTCCCTCCCTCCCTCCCTCCCTCCCTCCCTCCCTCCCTCCCTCCCTCTCCTCCTTTCTTTCTTTCTTTCTTTCTTTCTTTCTTTCTTCTTTCTTTCTTTCTTTCTTTCTTTCTTTCTTTCTTTCTTCTCCTCACTTGATCCTAAAAAATGCAGGCAGCATCTCACACTTACAATGTGGTATCTGCTCCGTGATGTCATTTTGATCTTGACATGCATGACCTCAGGGAGGGCATGAGGTGGGACCTATTGCACCACGATGCAAATGATCACGAAAATCGAGGGGAAAGTACATCGTCCAAATCCAGGCTTAAGGCAGCATGACTCATGGAGCCACCCTGCCATTGGAATCTCGGGTTTTCCATGATCTCCACAAGACCTCTGGTGAGTCATCCCACTTTTCTGAGCCTCAGTTTCTTCATCTCTAAATGGGTGCCAATCATAATGATAGGGTGACTGTAAAGGTCATAAAAGATGTTCTATAAAGCACTTAGCACACTGACTGGTAATAGAAGTTTGACATATGGTGTCAAGGACAGTGGAAACTCCCTTTCTAGCCTCTGGTTAATTGAGTCCACAAAGGGCTTCCCTCTGCAAACAGACCAACCCTGGTGCAAACCTTATTGCACACTCATAGGTCTGAGATGACTGTATACATTTGCTTTCATTATTATTCAGTATGTGCATTTATTACCCAGTGCCCAGGGTGCGTTCAGACCTGTTGAACCCAATTATACTTTTTCTCAAGGAGAGACGCTAATGACAGTTAACCTTCAGGATCTTCTGCAAAGACCCCTTCCAAGGCTCTAGGAGGAGACTAGCAATGTGTTCACTAAGCCATGATGCTTAAAATTAAAAAAAGAAATTAGCAGGTTTGATGTTTTTTAGATCAGGTTTAAGTTCATAGCAAAATTGATAGAGATATTCCACATCCTCCTATCACTACATACACAAAGTGGCCCACTATGAACAACCCTCAGCAGAGAGGCGTTTGTTATAGCTGATGAACCTGCACTGACACGTGATTGTCACCCAAAGCCCAAAATTTGCATTAGGGTCCACTCTTGCTGCTCCATACTTTATGGGTTTGGAATAATGCATAAGGACAGACATTCATTATTATGTTATCATACAGAATAGTTTTCCTCCCCTAAGACTCCGTATTCCACCTCTTCATCTTTCTTGCCCACTAATCCCTGGCCACTATTGACTTTTTACTGCCTGCACAGTTTTGCCTTCTCTAGGATGTTATTTAGCTGGACTCAGACGGTATGGACGCGTTTCAAGTGGGCTCTTTCCTTTTAGCAACATGGATGTAAGTTTCCTTCATGCTTTTCCATGTCTGCTAGTTCATTTCTTTTTAGGACTGTATAATATTCTATAATATAATATTCTACTGTCTGGATATCCAAAAGTTTTTTTTTTTTAAATCCATGCCCCTACTCAAGGAAATCTCGGTGGCTTCCCCAAGTTTTGGCAATGATGAATAAAAGTGCCACATGCATCTGTGTGTCGGTTTTGGTGTGGACATACGTTTTCAATTCATTTGGATAAATATGGAAGAGCGCGGTTCCTAGATCATATGGGAAGGGTGTGTTTGAGCTCTGCAGGGAACTGCTGAACTGTCTTCCAATGTGGGGTCATAATTTTGCACTCTCACTAGCAATGAACGGGAGTTCTCGCTGCTCCGTACACTGTGTTGCCGGGGTTGTGGATTTGACTATTTCCAATAAGAGTGGAGTGGTGCCCCATTGAAATTCTAATTTGTAATTGCCCAATGACATGCGACCTGGAGCATCATCAGGTCCAAAACTGGGCCTCTTTTCATATATTTATTCTCCATCCCTGTGTCTTCTTTGTTGAAGTGTCTATTCAGGTCTTTTACCCAATTTTTAATAGAAAAATCCCTTATTAACTTTAAGGTCCTCGTCATTGAGATTTAAGTAAGAGCTCTTTGTGTTTGGGGATAACAGTCCTTTATCTGATGTGTCTCAAATATTTTTCAAAGTGAAATATTTTCATTGCAATGGGTGGGAAAAAGAAAAGTCTCTTTCCATTCTTCATAAATGGCACCATCCACTGGGATGACTGCTAGGCGAAGCTCAGTTAAGGACTTGTGTGGACTGAAGTTAATGGGGTCTATTTGTGTTGACTGAGTTCCTTTCTGTATAAAATTATTTCTAGCAAACCCAGCGCAGGTAGAGCTTCCAGAAATGTTCCTTCCCGCTCTGTGCCTGCTCACTGATGTTGGGAGATGAAGGAACAGAGCCAGAGAGCCTGGTGCCGTAGGAAAACTGGAGCTATGTGGGTAGCTGAAGAATAACTCTGAACTCTACAGAGCCCCAAGCCACTCTGGAAGATTCTCTGAATCACCAAATACATAAACTGTAGGAAGAGAATTCAGTTCAAATGACAGTGAGTCATAACAGAAGCTCGTTCTTAGCAGGAAGATGGTCAAAACCACAGCTTTTAACAGGTATCCATACTCCACGTCTCTTCCTTTGAGGAGATCCATCTAGAACAGATTTTCTCCATTTCGGACAGTCCAGGCCACACCTGGAACAGTAATACCAAGGGCATCTCCTTCTCTAGGTGAAGTTGCATATTTTATGCATTTTGAATTTTGAAAGCATTTTGATCAACCAGGTTAAAAACCACTGGATTATATTCTAGTTTTTCTATAGAAGATGTTGTTATAAAATTATTATTATCACATAAAGAAGTCATCGAAAGTTTATAGTTGGAAGTTGAAGGGATAAAACTATTTTACAGATCTGAGAGGTCATTTATTTGGTGGGGGGACTACTGGGGATTGAACTCAGGGGCACTCCACCACTGAGCCACATCCCCAGCCCTATTTTGTATTTTATTTAGAGACAGGGTCTCACTGAGTTGCTTAAGGCCTCACTTTTTGCTGAGGCTGGCTTTGAACTCGCGATCCTCCTGCCTCAGCCTCCTGAGCTTCTGGGATGACAGACAGAGAGGTCATTCATTAATAAATATGTAATTATCTCTTTGCCTGGCTTTTGTGGTATTTGTAGTATAATCATGCTCCATACACTGACCTTGCGGTCAGTGATGGACTGCATTTCAATGGTTCCGTGAGATTCTGTTGCCTAGAGACACTGTAGCCGTCTTAGGCTGGGCAAGTCCACTCTGAGGGACACCTGATGATGGAGTCACTCAACCTCTCAGCACTGATTCCTCTTGGTAAGCCACACCTGACTGTTGCCTTTCTAACAAGTGGGACCTTGTGATTTCTCTTGTATCTATTTTATATTTCTAATTTCCTATTCTTTTGACAAAGTCCCCAAATTGTCTAAGCTTCAGATCCCACAAAACCTGCAACTACCCTTTCTTCTTATGGTTGTGAAACTTAGGGAAATTTCACAGAAGCCCGTGAGAGGGGAAGAGCATCCACAGAGATGAAATCGCTGGCCTCAGGACATCCCCGGTTGGGCCTGCGTTGCTAACGAGGACTGCAGGTGACTTAGGCACAGACGAGGACTTGAAGAGGTGAGGGGAAGTCACCTGGATCTTCTAGAAGGCTTCCTCCCTTGGACACTCGACAGTGGCTTCAGTTCCACCCCATCCCGAAGGAGTCGCGAGTTTCACAAAAGATGTCACCTGAACACTTGAGGCAGTCTCTACCCATTGGCCAGAAGCCACAACCAAGAGAAAACCTGTTTGCCATTTTTTTTTTGCTGGCCCACGAACTCCATTCTAAAGATGGGTAAACCGAGGCCCAGAGAAGCAAAGTGTATTTCCCAGGGATACGTAGTCACTGAGTGGCAGAGCGGGGGGCCCAGGGCTGCAGACTAGCTGTCCTTCCGACTCTATGCACCAGGGAGGGTGTCTGAAGCTGGATGAGGCGCTTGGGGAAGGGAGGGGGCAGGCAGAAGCAGGAGCCTCCCCAGGCTGAATCGCCAGGGTGTTCACGATGGCACAGTGCAGGAGGACAGCGGGGAGCCTCGAAGACCCCCAAAGGGCCTCTGATTGCAGGGTGACCCCCTGTATTCTAATGGAGGCTGTGGCCTCAGCCTGAGCTCAAAGGCCAGAGGCCAGCGGGTGACCCTGGTGGGGCTCTCTCCCAGCCATCACCCTGCACAATGTTAGGGCCAGTGACCAGTTCTGATTTTTTTAAGAGCTACCACCATTTTTTTTTTCCCCAAGGGAAAATTTCCTACTTTTAAAGCGATGGGCCACTAATTCCAATGGTGAAAAGCACCACCTTGGTTGAAAAGTCGCTTTGGGGACCTGATACCTGGTTTACAGCAACTCCATCCCACCGGCTCTGACGAAAGCTATAAAATAAATTAAACGACACACACAATTAAACAACACAGGACAGGTGACCACCCGGGGCCTACCTTCCTGCAATCCACATCCAGGAAGGAGTCGGGAAGGTTCCTGCCGCCATACTGGAGGATGGGCTGTGTTCCCAGAGGGTCCCTGCTGGTGGGTCTCTTGTCCATGAAGGCCCTGGTGCACAGTGAGAAGGACAGTCCAGGCCCTGGGGCGGTTGCACTGGGGCTCTGGGGTGTGGCCTTGGCTTGGTGTGCCTGGTGGGGAGCAGTGTCCTTGAGCTTGGCTGAATTCTCTAGTGCTCCCTCCTGAAGTGGACAGGCCCAGGTTTAAGGCTCAGGGGGCCACAGGGCAGAATCTTCCTCCTCCCTCCCTCCCTCCCTCCCTTCCCGGGGGGCTCAGAAGGCCCAGCAGGTCTGGCTGGGAAGCCACGGTTTTGGTGTTTGGAGGTTCTGGCTGCGGCTCCATGGGGATGGTGCTCCAGCTGCCATACATAAAAGAGCCAGCCCTTTAAAAGCCCCTTGAAAAGCCCGAGCCCCAATAAAAATTGCCAGTCTGGGTTTGGGGCAAGGGACCCACAGGCCAAGGGCACTGTAATGAGGCCCAGGGGGAGGCCCAGGCCCTGGGCTGTGGCCCCTTGATGGACTCCCCCCGCGGCAACTCAGTGCACATGAAGGTGGGGTGCACGCGAGCCGAGACCCGAAACATCTGAAAGACAGAATCAAGGAGCCACATCAAACAGCCACCGGGGAGGCCGAGAGGGGCCCCAAATGGTCCGTTTACAAGAGACGAAATTCCTGAGCCTTAGCAACTTGGCTACAGCTTGCCAAGAGCTGCTTTTTCAAAGTTTCAGGAGAAAAGATAAAAAGTCAAGGGATTAGAAAGTGACAGCCTTCTGGCAGCTTCTCCCCCAACGTGTGCCAGTGAGACAGGGTGCTTGCACATGGCGGGTGCTCCCGGGAAGCTTGGTGAGACCCAAGAACAACGGGGCGTGACTTTCCTGAACAGCACGTCTCTGGATCCCAGGGTCTGAGTCCCCACACGCTAGCCCTGCGGTGGACAAGGCCACCCAACCACGGGAAGGCTTCTCAGGCCACTCGGTGCTCCCCACATCCAATTTTGCAGCGTGTGCTTCAGATCAGGGTTTCCAAACTGCAAACTACAGGGGCCAGCCAGCGGGGAAATAGGGAGAAGGAACTCAAATGGTTTAGAAGCCCCACAAGAGCTGGAAGGTGGCTTTTGGGACCCGACACGCAGCCCACAGCAGTCCTGTTGACCCGTGTGTTTAGTTAGATCTAGAAAACCAATGGTTTGGGAAAGCTGCACTGTCTCTTCTCCTTCCTCATCTCAAGTCAGCCTTGGATACAGAATTGGATTGTGTGGAGATTCCAAACAGAAAAGAGAAAAAGAAAGCAAAGAAAAAATGTAACCACGTGACCAAAGAAGACCCTGGGAGGTTCACACCGGAACCATCTCTCTATACCTCAATTTGCTGGTCTGTATAATGGGGCTGTCACGTAGCTTGGATGTGAGGACCCAGGGAGTGGATCCATCTCACTGGTGCACAAGGCTGTTGGGTGCAGGGTGCAGGTGGGAGGTTCGGGGGGCGCTCAGTAAATACCCCCTCTTCTGACTTCACTCTCTATTTCATCCTCACCTAAAAGGGCCAGACCCATCTGTGACGCCTGGTCCCGGCCCTGGGAAAACAGTCTGTGAATCGGGGATTTCAAAGCTCTCTTCCAGGACTGAAGGTTCTGATTTCTTGGCTCTGCCGAGAGGAAATGAAACCCTGCTCTTCTAAATGGACGGGGAGGAGTAGGAAAAGAGGACCCGTGGGCTGGGAGCTTTTGTGTGGGGCTTTCATGAAGAGATCAACCATTCATCACGCACAATTACCCTGACCTTGGGTGAACTGCAGCTTCCCTCCGGGGCCCAGAGACACAAACGTGGCCGCTCCCACCCCCAGAACCCAGGGCCTGGGTCCCACCTGCTTGCTGCTCGGCCTCGGGTGCTCCTCTTTCAACCCCAGATGCCCCATCCAGAGGGGACAGCCAGAGGAGGGGAGAGAGGCGAGGGAGAAGCGGGCCCAGCCGCCTCTGCTGCCCCACTCTCGCGTGTGCGGTGACAGGTGCTGAGCTCTTTCTGTGCCTGGGCGTTTTCATCTTTAAAACGGGGTGGACGAGGTCTGTGGGGTCAGGACTGGAGCTGCTGTGACATCTCGCCGTGCAGAGGTCCCAGAGCTGCGGTCACTGGGACTCCCCTCCCTCACATCTTTCTTCCACCCCCTCCCTCCCCATTTCCCCTCCCTCCCTCCCTCCTCCTTCCCCTCTCTCCCTCCCTCCCTCCATCTCTCCCTCCATCTCTTCCCCTCTCTCCCTCCCTCCATCTCTCCCTCTCTCCTTCCCTTCTTCTCTCCTTCCCCCTCTCAACACTCTGACCTTACTAGGCCCCAAGTTTTCAGTCTGTGGCTATGTCCACCGAATCCACGCAGCTGAGTTCAAGTCCTAATCTGGAGCTATAGCTCCTTTATTGTCCCTGGGAATGCAAATGCAGATTGTCCTATAATAGGACCCTGGGGCGGTAGGTATAATATAGGACATTGGCCAGTATATCTGGGATGACTGGACAGAATGGGTTACAAACCTCGATCTCATCTGGGCTCTCAGGTCCTTTTCGCTTCCTTTGTGAAGACTCTCCTCAGTTCCTGTGTCACACCCATCACCTAGCTCGGGACTTCCCCCTTCAACAGCCTCAGCTACCACCCGACTGAAGGCCATCGGGCAGGCCAGGCACGTTCCCCGGGCACAGGTAACAGAAGCCTGTGTCTCCTTCCACGTCACCCCAGGGTGACGCACGCCATGTCACTTGCCTCTTCTGTTGTGAGAACAATCACTGAGTTCATGAATCCACCCCAGCTCTGTCGTATGTTGGCCCTTATTTTTTCACACAAGATGAAACGAAGCATTCCTCCCTGTTAAAAGATATCCCACAAGTAGGAAGTTGGGCCAGGCACAAAGATACGGAGGCTGTCACCACCATGAAGACGCCTGCTGCTGAATTTAACCACCAGCCACACGGTGCTGCTGAATTTCTGCCCAGATCCTTCCCGATCTAGAGAGATCTGTGTATTTTGTGGGATCAAACGCACACTTGGTGTATATTTGTGTGTTCTTGTTTGATATAAGTGTGTCTTCCATGACAGGAATGCAATGTTTCCATTCATTTCTTTCTTCCTTCCCTTCCCCTCCCTCCTTTCATTCGATCAACACGTATTTTTGGAGCACCTGCTGGGTGCTGGGGACTATGGTTGCTGTTGGGGGACACAGGAGTCAATGGCATGGAGCACAATCCCTGCCCTCAGAGACCTCCTTATATTCTAGTTTGGGGAAATAATACACATAAAATATGGAGATGTGAGATGTAATAACTACAATGGAGAAAACTAAAGTGAGAACGGATCATGTGTGTGAGCATGTATGAGTGTGTGAATGTGTGTGAGTGTGTGTGGAGGCTGTTGAGTGTGTGTGTGTGTGAGTGGTGTGAGTGTGTGTGGGGCTGTTGAGTGTGTGTGTGTGTTTGAATGTGTGAGTGTGGGGGGCTATTGAATGTGTGACTGTGTGTGAGTGTGTGTGTGTGAATATGTGAGTGTGTGTGGGGGCTGTTGAGTGTGTGTGTGAGTGTGGGGGCTATTGAGTGTGTGACTGTGAGTGTGTGTGTGTGAATGTGAGTGGGGGGCTGTTGAGTGTGTGAGTGTGTATGAGTATGGGGGGGCTGTTGAATGTGTGAGTGTGAGTGTGTGTGAGTGTGTGAATGCATGAGTGTGGGGGAGCTATTGAGTGTGTGAGTGTGTGTGAGTATGTGAGTGTGAGTGTGTGTGATTATGTGTGAGTGGGGAAGAGCTGTTGAGTGTGTGAGTGTGTGTGAATGTATGTGTGGGAGTGTGAGTGTGAGTGTGTGGGGGGAAGTGTTGAGTGTGGGGGGGAGGTGTTGAGTGTGTGAATGTGTGTGAGTATGTGTGAGTGTGTGTGTGAGTATGTGAATGTGTAAGTGTGTGGGGCTGTTGAGTGTGTGTATGTGTGTGTGTGAGTGAGTGTGTGTGGGGGCTGTTGAGTGTATGAGTGTGTGTGAGTGAGTGTGTGAGTGTGAATGTGTGTGAGTGTGAATGTGTGAGTGTGAGTGAGTGTGTCAGTGTGAGTGTGAGTGTGTGAGTGAGTGTGTCAGTGTGAGTGTGTGAGTGAGTGTGAGTGTGTGAGTGAGTGTGAGTGTGTGAGTGAGTGTGAGTGTGTGAGTGAGTGTGTGGGGGCTGTTGAGTGTGAGTGTGTGAGTGAGTGTGTGTGAGTGAGTGTGAGTGTGTGAGTGAGTGTGTGGGGGCTATTGAGTGTGAGTGTGTGAGTGTGAGTGTGTGAGTGAGTGAGTGTGTGTGGGGGCTGTTGAGTGTGTGTGAGTGAGTGTGAGTGAGTGTGTGAGTGAGTGTGTGGGGGCTGTTGGAGAAGGCCTTATTAAGAACAAGGCCCCTGGGCCTAGAACTGAAGAAGCTGAGGGAGGAAGGAAGTAGATCTTCTGGATAGAGGGACCCACAGGGGCACAGGCCCTGGGAGGACATGGTGGGTGCCTCAAGGAGCCTCGTGGATGTCACTGGGGCTGGAAAGAAGTGAGAAGAGGAGGCAGGAGGTATTAGGAATGTGTCAGAAAGACACCCTTGAACTTGTACAACCCTGTAGTTCAAAGTAAGAACTTTGACTTTTGCAAAGAGTAAGATGAGAAGCTGCTGGGAAGTTTGGAGCCACGAGAGTTTTACCCATTGCTTTGTGATCTTTTTTTGAAGCGCACTTTTGTTTATTCCGGATGGTTAAGGGACACAGACTGGTCAGAGCCAGGAGACCAGTGAGTAAGGGTGGTCGCTAGGTTCTGAGGAGGCTCTTCTTTTTGAATGAGGGATAATACTCTGTCCATGGCTCTGCTGGAATTTGCTTAGCCATCTCCTAGAGTTGGAAGCCTGGTCCCTTCCAACTGGGATTCCTATCCACCCTTCCTTAGGGATTGCTTGTCTGCTGATGTGACTTTGACCCATGCCACTGTTAGCCAGCTTTGAATGGCACCCAGCGCTAAAATGATACATAGGCATCGGGTGCATCCACATCAGAAGGTGTGGCTGTGGGTGCTGGGATTCCCTGCATTGTTAACTGTATACCCTGATGTTTCTAGGGCCTCCAAACCCCAATTTTCTCAGCTGTGAAATGAGTGTGAAGTGGATACTGTACATCCCAGGTCAGGCATATGATCAGTGCTTCACAACTGTGGGTAGTTATTACCCACCACAAACACGGCAGTTAGAGATCACAGTTGGAGCGTGTGCTCTGATTTTCTATCGGATCCCTGACATATGAGCTCATCTGGGCTCTTGGGTCCTTTTAGTTTTGTTCATGAAGAATTTTTCTTCAATTCATATATTTCACTCCAAATTTAGGTTTGGAGCCACCTTTTTTCAATAGCTTCAGCTACAACATTACTGTATCTCCTAAGTGAGGCTGTTTGTCCTCATCCTTCAAAACTGCAAAGATTTGGGGGTATATCCCATTCCGTACACTCCTACTCTCTGTAAAACCACAAAGAAATTATGTCAAATTCCCCCAATGAAAATCGTATTCTTGGCCAAGTTGTTGTTGTTGTTGTTGTTGTTATTATTATTATGCACCAGGGATTGAAATCAGGGGTGCTTAACCACTGAGCCACATCCCCATCCCTTTTTTAAAAATTTTCAAACAAGGTTTCACTAAGTTGATTAGGGCCTCACTAAGTTGCTAGGGCTGGCCTCAAAACTGCAATCCTCCTGCCTCAGCCTCCTGAGGCACTGGGATTACAGGTAGGAGCCCCGGCCAAAGTCTTTTTTCAAATGCACATACAGAGTGACTTAGCAAAAGTACACAATGGCAACCAGATTCTCTTGGAGCAAAAGCACTAAAAATCTCAACCATTTTGGAAAAGAAATATTGGGAGGAAGTTTCCCTGGATGGGTTTTGAGGAAGATTTGACACAGGAAGTGGATAGACTCCAGCCTGTTGTGTGGACACTACAGCTGGAACATGCCACTTGTCCTTCTCCAAATTCCTTTCCATGGGGAATGTGGCTAGGGTAGACACTGAACCCACGTCTATGGGATCAATTCATCCATCAGTCAACGAAGTCCCACGTGAATACACGAATCAGGACAGCCATGGGCGAATGCACTTTCCCTGCGAGGTAAGCAGAAGGATGTCGTCTTCTGAGACCTGGGCTTTGGCTGTTGGGGACATTGGACTGGGTTGAACAGGTGAGGTGAATGGGAGTGGCATTGCTGAGGGTCTGTGGAGCCCTGTTGGAGCTGAGACTGTGGAGGAAGGACATGGTTGGAGAAACTGCTCTAGTCATTAGGGAGTTTCCCGAAATAAAATCAAGCTGGACTCTCCCACTCAGAGAAACGAGGTCAAGAGGCTTGATATTCTTTTCCCCAAGACACCAATTCCCCTCGGCCTAGGTGCATTCCCAGCCATCTCTGAATTCCCTGCAGCTGGTCGAGATCAGGCCAAGATCCAATAGCATCTCACTCCAGGCTCTGGGCTGACACCACCCAACAAGATCCGGAGAACAGGAGGGGCATCGGGAGGTGACCTGCATCTTTTGTCTTGACCCACTTTAGGGTCTCTTTCTGCCTATTTCCTGGCTAGTGATGAAGCAGCAGCCAGCCTTGTCCCACAGGCTGGAGGATGTCTTGATGGCATCCAGGCTGTTTGGAGCTGAATCCCAGGGGGCTGGGCCCAAGGGGCAGGAAGGACCTCGCCCTCTGTGCTTGTTATCAGTCAGGAGGGCAGAAGAGGCTGGATCCGTCTCTAGTCAACAGCGTGGCTCACTCTCTGTCACCTGCGTTCCAGGTCCCCGTTTCTCACCTGTTGACCTGCATCTCACCCGGTAATTTATATCTAGAAGGTCCACAGATGGGAGAAGATGCCAGCCCTTGCTACCTCGGGCAGTAGCCTGGCAATAGGACCCTGCTCCACCCACACCTGCCATGCCCCAAGACCCCGGCTGCTAAGGACGTCGGTGCCAGGCACTTCACCTTTATTAATTATTTAAAATTCTCATAATGACCCCTTTGCAGGGATGTCTCTTGAGTCATTTCTGTGTCTCAGTTGCAAAACCCAAGCCCGGGAGCTCTGGCTGAAGGAGGCAGATTGGGGATTTAACGAGGTGGCAGCTCCAGGCTCCCAGCTGCCCCAGCCCTGGGCTCCTCCGGCTTGTTCAAGGTCGGCTCCTCTTCCACCACCCTCGGCTGCCAGGGAGTGTTTTCTCTCTGAGTCACACATGTGCCTGGGGTCCCCACACCCACCCCACTTTCAGGGCCTGTGGATGCTATTCTTCGAGGCCAGCAGTAAAATGACATTTATGGGGATTTTTTCCCTTTGAAGTAAGAGTGTTTGCGCATTTCACTTTAAAGCAAGGGAAAAAACAAGATAAATAACTGCAGCCTTGGAGAAAGAGCATGACGCGCGCACAGCCTCTGCTCTGTCATATCGGGTCATCTCAGACGGAAAGATCTTTATTTGTCTCCTTTCAAGTGACTCTTGATTAACTCCTTGCCTCCACCTCTGATCCTCTACTTACAAAGAAACGGGCTGGTTGTTTGCATTTCTCTCCCCCATCCCCCACCCCCACCCCCCTCTGTTGTTTCCTTGTTATCCTATAATTTTCTAGGGGGACCTTCTTCCTCATTCTTGGGCTGCTGCATTTATGCTGAAGATGTGGAATGGGAGGGGATTTCAGGAATACTGGTGCTGCTACTGAACTAGCTGTTCTGAGCTCCAGGGTGTGACATCTCGGAACCTCAGTCTCCTCTTCTGAACACTGGGTCTAATGATGTGCACTCCCAGGATTGTTGGGGAGAGAGAGAGACAGACGGTCATTTTAGAATGTTTCACAAGGAAGGAGAATGAATGTACTATGTGCAGCCTCTCTAGATGAACCTAGGAATCTCACTGGTCCCCTCCCAAATTCTGATAAGCTCAGTTAAGAATCATGTACTGTCTCCTATCCCATCCATCCACCCATCCATCCACCCATCCAGACATCTGAGTATTTATCTGTTGTGTATTCAAAATATCCCCTTGAGGCCGTGCACAATGGCACACGCCTGTCATCCCAGCAGCTCGGGAGGCTGAGGCAGGAGGATTGCGAGTTCAAAGCCAGCCTCAGCAAAAGCAAGGCCCTAAGCAACTCAGTGAGGCCCTGTCTCTAAATAAAATACAAAATAGGGCTGGGATGTGGCTCAGTGGTCGAGTGCCCCTGGGTTCAATTCTCAATTAAAAAAAAAAAATCCCCTCGAGTCCTCCTGCTGCTGGCCATCCCCACGGGTCTCTTTCTGGATTATTCCAACAGCCTCTCATGCAGATTTTCTGCTCCTATTTGTGTTCCCCATCAGATCTAGTCTCAGAAGGAGGCTAGATGTGCTCTGCAGAAACAAAAGGTCATGTCATTTTCTGCTCTAAACTTGTCTATGGTTTCTGCCTCACCCACGGTCAAAGCCAGGTTTCTGTGACCACCCCGGGCCTTGTATCTTACACCTCACCTGCTGCTTCTCTCTGCCCCAGCCATGCTGGCCTCCCTGTGGCTCCTGGAACCCTTCAGGCACCTTCTTGCCTTGGGGACTCTGCCACGGCTGTTCCTCCCACCTGGAAGGCTCTTCCCTCTGACACTCCTGTATGCTCCTTTCTCCTTTTGTGACAATCTCACCTTCTCCGAGGCCCCCTCTGACGGCCCTATTTACTATTACCAATTCCTTCCCCACCTCCACAGGTCCCATGGCCCTTTCTTTCTGTTAGCCTCTATTATCTTTTACTCTACTACATCCTTTATTTGTTGTCTCTCTTTACTACTCATAGAAACTCCAGATGGGCAAGGAATTTTGTCTGATTGGGTTTTTCTCTGCAATATTGATTTGCTGACATTTCCGGTATCTAGAAAGTTCTGGGCACACAGTAGATGGTCAGAAAACTGTTGAACAAATGTGAGTGCATGTGTGTGTGTGTGTGTGTGTGTGTGTGTGTGTGTGTGGTGCATCTGTACACGTTTAACTTCCACAACTACACCCTGAGGGAGGGAAGGATCTTTTCCAAAAGCAATTGGGTGATCCAGGATCTTTACAGTGTGTCTTCTTTTTGGAGTCAGCAATACCGGATTTTCAACTGTTTTTAAGAAAATATTTGTGGGTACTTAGTGATTTAGTTCTATAGATGTCCATCTGTGCATTATTTAAAATGATTTAAAAAAAAAACTGGGAAACAGCTGGAATGCCCAGTAATTGGGGAATGGTAAAATAAATTAAAGGACATGCAGTAATGAAATGGTGCAGAGATCTACTTATAGAAGAATGTCCACAACAGGTTAAAAAGCATGTGAATACATGGAAAGGTACCTAAAGTCAAGATGACAAAATATCAACAGGACTGTCCCTTAGGGAATGTGTAAGTTTTGCTTGTTTGTGTCATTTTATAATTTTTTTTGAGGGGGGAGGGTACTGGGATTGAACTCAGGGGCACTGAACCACTGAATCATATCCCCAGCCCTTTTTTGAATTATATTTGGAGACAGGGTCTCACAGAGTTGTTTAGCACCTTGTCATTGCTGAGGCTGGCTTTGAACTTGTGATCCTTCTGCATCAGCCTCCCCTGCTGCTGGGATGACACATGTGTGCTACTGTGCCTGGCTCCTTTTATAATTAAACAAAACAAAACAAAACAAAACCTCATATAGGTTCTAGACTTAAAGTTTTCTGAAAGAAAGCTTAAATATTAAAACAAATTTAAAGGTAATTTTAGGTGAACGAGGGCCAAACGATCTTCCAAGTTCAGAAGTGACCGTAATAGACAGCGAAAGCCAAAGGATTTGCACATTACCAGCTTCTCACCTAACTTATCAAATCTGTGTTCTTTTCTGCTTGTTCATATCTGTGTCTCCAGAGGTTAAAATAAAGTAAATAGGGAAGGTGATTTATAGAGTCCACTCTCTCAGCCAAATCAGGTCTATGGGGACAGAGAACACTGTGCTTGTAGGGCCTTCAGGGCAGCAGGTTGAGGGTTTCCATGAATATAGTACACCCCATAGCCACCCCTGTCTTCCCGGGGCTGGTGTCGGCTACAAGAAGGTGCTGGGGCCGTGAATGATGGGTGAAATCAGTACTGCTCTTTACTTTTTCAAGAACCCTAGTGGCTAAAAGATCTTACCTTTTAACTCTTTAGAGAGTTAAAAGATTGAGCAAGAGACTGCAATTTTTTTTTTCTGCAAAGGGTCTTATAATAAGTATCTTATGCTTTTCTGATCATAAGATCTTTGCCAAAAGGAATTCATGTCTGTGAGCACGGTATTGAGGGCAGCCATAGCTAATACGTCAATCAATAGGCATACCTGAGTTCTATAATTTTCACATATCACAAAATATCCTTCTCTTCCTTCCCTGCCTCCCCACCATTTAAAAATATAAAACCATTCTGAGCTTGTGGGAGTAGGAACGTCCGTGGGGGGCTGGCTCTGGCCCCCTTTCCCTATAGTTTACTGACCTCTGGTGTAAGGAATGAAATGGAGATTTATGCTACTGGGGTTATTGTTATTAATGATGTGGACATATTGATTTCTTTTAACTTAAAATAAATAAGTCTATGTTTTTTTGTAACGCGGAGGCCCAGATGTCATGAAAAGTTCTATTTTTTTCTGATGCACAATATGTAATTTTTAAACTGGCTAAGATATTGTGTCAGATCAATTGATAACTGCAATGTATAAAACATATGAAACTAATTCCAGGAAATACCTGATATTTATGTCCTTGGGTCTGAATTTCTGAGCTCTCTCTGTGTTTAGAGATGGAATTTGGTTTATTCAAAGAGTAGCAGGTTATATATCTTGATGGCTACATTAGCTCGATATTTTATTTCCTTTCTGGAGCAGGTAAGCCTTACAGACTGTTTTAGTTTGCAGCAATTACATTTGCTTATCGCTCTGAAACAGAATTTCATTTGAAGCCAGTTATTAATGTCTAAAATGTACTTCCAGGAAATAATTTTGAGCATTTTATTTATTAAAAAGAACTCAATGTTTGTTCAAAGGCATTGATGTAATTTACAGAGTTCGATATTAGGTATTTTACGAGGCAATATAAAAATGCCATTTCACGAGACCCCATTGCTTAATTGTGCAGGGTCACGTTCAATGTCAGAATAAGGTGCCGTTCTGTATTCTGCCTCGATGGCACTGATCAGTAAGTTTATTAAAGGAACAAACAAAGAGAAACCCTTCGACGTTCTCCAACTGTGCCTTCTTTTGATCTGTGGATTTATTTTTATGAAACATCTTCACAAGGTACACGAAAGAAGTCACTTGAGTTAAATGCTTTTAATGAATCACTTTTATGGAAAAAGAAGACATTGGGGAAGTGGCCTCCAGCTGGACGTTCTGGGACAAACTGTGTCTGACCCTGTGCTCATCTCACCAACAGACTCTGGCACTCACTGTGTAGACCTTTGGTGCCAACTGCCAACACCTCAGATGTGCTCTCTGAGGGCTTCCTCTTGGTCTCAGTGAGGGGCACAGGATGTCAAGGAGTCAAGACCCCAGCTTCTCCATCCCTCGGGGGGCACAACTCTGAAACCCACTCCGGAGAGACTTTGAGAATCCCCCAGAGGATGGACTTTCCAGTTGGCCGGCATGGGAATCTGCTCCGTCTTGCCTGGTATCAGTTATCTATTGCTGTGAAGCAAGTTACTCCAAAACTTGGGGACTGAAGGCAATGGGTATTTTTTATTTTGCAGCGGAGCTGGATTCAGACATGGCTTAGTTGGGTGGCTCCGGCTCAGGTCCTCCCATGAGGTTGCCATCAGGATGCTGAGCAGGGCTGTGGTTGCATCTGAAGGTTTGACCGGGGCCAGGGCATCTGCTTCCCAGCTTATACCCCTGGCCCTTGGCTGGAGGCCTCACATTCACCTGGCAAGTATCAAAGCCTGGACATGGACTCCAGCGTCCGTGACTACAGATAAAATAGAAAATCGATCTCTGCAGAAAAAAAAAGTATGTCCTATAAATCATGTTTCTGTTTTCTGGGCCCTTGCAGTTTGAAGAGAGAGGGAGAAGTCATAAGCGAGTTATCAAACAAATAAATATAACCACGAAAACTGGCAATAAGTGCTGTTAGGAAAGAGTTGTGAACTGGCACACCTGTTTGGACTGGGAAATCTAGGAGGGCCTCCTGGAGGTGGTGATGTATATTCTAGCACATGGAAGTTGACAAGGACCCAGTGTAGCAGGAAAAGCATTCCAGCAACAAGGAACAACAGGTGCTTCTAAAATCAGACGGTTGGCTTCAAGGAGGGGCTGTCAGTTCATGAGGATCCACAGGAGAAGGTGGAAGCAAAAGGTGGTCTTGCAGGTTGACCTGAGATGGTCGTCCTGCAGCTCATCCTGACCTGGAGGACATCTTCAACACAGAGGAGTGCCTGCAGGGTGGGCCCCGAGCCCCTCTGAGGGTAGACACTGCCCTTCAGGGGAAAACAGAGACTCCATTTATGGAAGCTGAAGTCTCCTGCAAAAGATAGAAGGGCATCTATGGAGCACCAACTGTATACCAGATGTCATGGGTCATCCTTGTAACTTGGCCTTGAGGTCGGTCTCACGTGCCTTTTTCTACAGGGGAAGAGAGCCCACGCCACTTCCTGGGTGACGAAGACCCCTCAGGACATAAGTCAGTGAACTCTGAAGCACCTGCCATTTCCGTAATGGGGTCTGATGCCCTTCCGAGGGTATGAAGAGAGTCACCTTCTGACACTAACCATTTGTCCTTCCTTCCTGTCCAGGGCACTTCTGTCCTCTCTGTTATTCGGTAGGGAGACCAACTGAGAGAGAAATGACACCCCCCCCCCCAAAAAAAAACAATTCCCCAAATCTCCATGGCTTTTGTCCACACAAGTGTCCTGCTCCCTTCAGGGCAGGTAGGTGACATGGGAGGGGCTCTGGAGCGCCACTCGGGACCCCAGGTGCCTCCCTGCACTCCTCCTCTCCATCCAGACAGCAAAGAGCAGGAGCACCCACATCCTGAGGGAGGCTTTAATCAGGGCACCCGTGTCCGCCAGAGAATCCGCTGCCTGAGTGCCGCTCAAGGTCACCTCCAGGATGCAATCCTGGGGTCTCTCCTAACTGGGTGGGAGGTGGGGTGGTGCTATCCCTCTGGTGAGAACCTGGGTGAGTTTGGGGAGCAGCTGGACAGGCTCTGCTACTTTCTAACAACACCCCCCAAAGAGACACCCATAAATACAAATAGCTCTCTTTCCTGAGCACCTACTGGCTGAGGTCCAGGGCTCTTCCTTGTTCTGAAGGGCAGCCACAGGGTTGCTACAGGAAGCCCACCCCCGGGGCCACCTCACTGGGGAGTACCCTCATCATCTGCTGTTTGGAGATGAGGCCACCTGGACAAAGAGAGGTTCCGTCATTTGGCTCAAGTCACAGCTCAGCCCTGGGGGAGCTGGATGGGAACCCAGGCTGCCTGGCTCACCCCCCACCCCTCCAGCTCCTGGTCACCCAGCTTGGGTCTGGATCTGAGCCCCAGTGCTGTGCCCTTTGTGAGCCACGCCTGGAGGAGACGCCCAGGACAGCACTGCTTGTTTTGATCCTCCTGGAGAGCGGCGAGTGCAACCGCCCTGTCCACAGTGATAAAAATCTCTGCAGCCGCTGGATCTGGAGGAGGCTCTTCCCAGACCCCCCTCTTCCCCTTCCTAATGAGCCCGGAGACGCCGGCCGATGGCGGCAGCCAATGGACAATTAGCGGAGAGGGCTGTCCACATGGGCTGCGCCCCGCATCGGGGCCTAAGTGTCTGCTTATTAAATCAGGGCTCTGCCTGGAGCCGGCTCTGCCCCCTCCTCCCCCCGGGACGCCACACACAGCCCAGGGCGAGGCAGGCCCCTGGGATGCAGCTCAGCCCACAGGATCTGGGGAAAACACAACCAGAGAAAGACAGGAAGACATTCCGGCCAGCACAAAGGCTCCGGCGTCAGCAGGGGACGGGTGGGCACATTCCTCTGCACAGCAACAAAGAGGACCAGCGAGCATCTACCGGGCTGGGTGTGAGGTCAAGCTCTTTGCCACTAGGACCCTCAGTTTTCTCCTCTGGATAGAGGTGGTGGTTCCAGGGTCGGATCCACTGGGCTCCAATGCAAAGATGCACATCAAGGGCTTAGCATCTGGCCCACAGCAGAAAAAGAAGCCGGTGCGCCTGGTGCTCCCCAAGAACAGGCAGCTCCCTGTGCCCAGTTCCACACCCGTATGATCAGCCCTGGGGGCTGCAGCCAAGGAATTTGCATTTTGTGCACTCTATACCTGGCTCAGATGCACACTCAAGGTGGAATAAAAAGATGCTTTCTATTTGGGGGTCAGTAAACTTTTTTCTAAGGATCGGTATTTTGGTGTTGCCGGTGCCACACCACCACCCCCACTTCTCAACTCTGCCCTTACCATATGAACACGGCCACAGACCATAGCAATTAAATGCGCGGGGTGGTGTGCCAATAAAACTTTATTTGTAGGTACAGAATTTTAAATGTCTCATGGTCACGTGTCAGGAAATGGTTTTCTCTTGTGTTTCTCAACCATTTAAAATAGCCATCTGTCAATATTATCTAATTCATCAAATTATCAGTTGCAAATTATGATCATGAGCTCATGGGTCATAGGAAGAGAGGCGGGTGCCAGATTTGGCCTGTGGGTTAGAACAGCTTGGCTATTTACAAATTGAATGTGAACCCCCTGCAGAGTTTTAATTGTGGGGTGGGGGTGGGGAGCTAGGGGATGGGGGGAGGCACATTTCAAAATAAAGCAAAGTACTTGGAGTATCGCCTAATGGTAGAGCACTTGCCTAGCATGGGAGGCCCTGGGTCAGGTCCCCAGGACTGGAAAAAAAAAATCTATGAAACCATTTTAAAAGATAATGTGATATCATATAATGTGCAAAATGTCATTGTCTTAATATGCATTCAATATAAAGTATGAATGAGAATGTACATGTGGCTTTGTGTGTGTACCCCATCTCCAAAACCTGGCATTATTTCACACCTGCGGCCTTCTCAGCCAGTCCGGCCCCCTCCAAGCACCTCACAGCCACATGAGCTAGGGGGCCCCAGACTGGACAGCGCAGGGACAGTACCTCACTGTGACCTTCCAGGAGTCAGGGACCTGTGCTGGGGAGACATGGAAGACCATCCTGGGAAGAGGTTACCAGCATCCTCCCAGGGGCTCCATGAACCTCCCTGCAATTCCAGAAGTGGATATGGCCATGGGCCTCACTTCACAGATGAGGAGACTGAGGTTCAGAGAGGTCACCAACCCAATGTCACACAGCTGGTTGAGTGGCAGAGGCCTGACCTGCTTCAAGACCAGAGGTGCAGTCATCCACCAAGCTCTATCCATCGTCTGCCTGGGAAAGGAGGACATGGCCTGTACCAAGCACCTGCCAGACTCGAGACTCAGGCTGTGTCTCTGTCCGCAAGGGGTGTGGGAATCCGGAGCCTGCCTCAGCTCACCCAGGTGCTCATGGCTCTGGCCTTCCCCTTCCCAGCCCACCTCTCTCATCCCACCTCCAACAACTCCCCAACCCACAGAGGATCCCAGTGACTTCCCCCTGTCCTTCTCCTCCTCTCGTCCCACCTCCACCAGCTGAATTTCCCAGACCCAGTTCCAGTGCTCATGCCCTCCCTCCTCTCCCTTATACATGCCTGAATGGATGTGCCACTCTGCCCTTGCCTTGGAGAGCCGTTAGGGTGGTGAGTTGACGGGGACCCCTGAGCTGATATTCCATCACACACTGATGAGGTGTTCCATCCGTGGACTTGAAGTCAAGGATCTGGGTGGGTCTCGTCTAATCAGACAAAGACACTAGGAACAGAATCTGAGGTTTCTGGAGAGGAAGAAATTCTGCCTCAGACGGTGCCCAGGGCTCCTGTCTGAGTTCCAGCCTGCTGGCCTGCCCTGGGCCTTTTGACTTTGCCAGGATCATCACATCTACCTTGCAAATTTCTGCTTTTATTCAATCTGCTGAAACCAGCTCTCTTCCTCAAAGCCCTTCTCTGGAGCAGGCTTTTTCCCTTCCTCAGGAGTCCCCAGGATCCCCGACCTCCTCGGGGTGTCGGTGTCTCCAGCTGGCCAGTACAGATGAGGAGTGGCTACTGTCGGACTGGCTGTCAGTGCTAGAGACTCCCCAGTCCACCATGGTCGCATGCCACCTTCTTGAAGGCTACCTTCTTGCAGGCGGGGTGGGGGGGGGGTGTCTGCGAGTGCTCTAGGGGATTTGGATGCATGTTCAAGACCTGGAACTCTTGCCCTAGAAGAGAGCAAAGACATGGGAGAGAGGAGAGGCGCCTGGGTCCCTGAAGGAGCGGACCACACCTCCAGGGACCCACAGTGAAGCTCCCGAGTTTGAGATGTTGTCTGTTAACCGCCCCCACTACAGGGCATTTCAAGTAACTGGTGCCAACTAGGTGCAGAGAAGCAGGAGCAGATTATTCCAGTGGTCATCACAATTCTTTCTTCCTTTTTGAAGGTTCAGCATGAGAGTTTGGGGGAACATGGAGGGGCTAGATCCCAGGGGCAAAAATGGGGCCAAAAGACATACACGGGGGCCCTTGGAGCATTCACAACCAGAATGGACTTCTCTGTGCATTGCAGCTGCCGGGGGTGCGTGGGGTGGGGGCCATCGGCCACAGAGTGACCTCCCAGGCAAGGTGGCAGGAAGCCGGAGACAGGCATCAGCCCAGAGTCCTCCAATTAGCCGTCCTCCTTGACCCCAGCCAGGCTGGAGGAAGTGCTAGACCTTTCCGGGCGCGCGGGCCCACCTGCCTGGAGGGCTGGGGGCGCAGCAGCTGGGCAGCGGCACCTGAAGGTCCAGGCCTAACAGAGTCCCGCTTATTCCAGGGATCTGCAGAGGGTTAGGGCTGGGAGGCCGGCTGCCGGGAGGAAGCGTGGGGGAAGAGTCCCTTGAGGTCAGGCTGCCCTCTCGGCCCAGCCCTGCGGGCAGGCAGGCCACGTGTGGGCCAGGCCAGACCTTGCTCCCTTGCAGACCTTGGGGGAGGCGCTGCTGCGAGGCAGTTTGAGCTCTGGCTGCCGCGTGCGGCAGGAGGGGAGGAGTGATCGCGGCCACCCTGCGTTTGGGTGGGAGAGGGTTAGAAGGCATCCAGGTTCTCAGAGCCACCTGGACCCCCGGCTCTTCCAGGGTGATCTCCCCACTCCTGCTCAGCAGCGTGGGACCCGTGGACCACACCCCATACCTAGAACACGTGCTCCCAGCCAACACCCAGGCCACCTCGCTCTGTATGCCAGAGACCAGGGGGCACAGCAAGAAGTCACCTACCCAGGTCCACACCTGGTGACATGGCTGAGTTCTGAGCTAGTTAGGCTGACTCCAGGCACGCTATTTTTGTTTTTATTATTGTAAACGTATATAACATTAAGTCTACTATTTTTTTTCATTTTAGGTATGATTTAATGGTATTGATTATATTTGCCACCATTGCTGCCTTCCATTTTTAGAACATTTTTATCAACCCCCAAATTGATGCTTTTTATTGTATTTTATTTTTGGGTTCCGTAGATTGACCATGGGGGCATTCCACCACTGAGCCACATCCCCAGCCATATTTTATATGTTATTTAGAGACGGGGTCTCACTGAATTGCTTAGCGCCTTGTGCTGAGGCTGGCTTTGAACTCGAGATCCTCTTGCCTCAGCCTCTGGAGCCCCTGGGATTACAGATGTGCTCCACTACACCTGGCCCCAAATTGACACTGACTGCCCTCTCTCCACAGCCCCCGCCTACCGCCATCTACTTCCCGTTTCTATCTACTTCCATGTCTCACATCAATGGAACCCTACAATATTTGTTCTTTCATGTTTGGCTCATTTTAATTAGCATACTGTCGTCCCCAAGGTTCATACATGTTGTAACAAATACCAGAATCTCCCTTTTTAAGGGCAAATAATATTTCAATGTATAGACATACCACATTGTTTTCTGTCCATTCCACCTTTTGGCTATTATGGATAATGCCACCATCAGCATTCCTGTGCAAATATCTGTTTATATCCTATTATTATCGGATCAAATGTTGATTCCGTGTTTAGGTGGTAAACTCCATACTGAATTCCTCAGCAGTGGTACTGTTTTGCATTCCGAGGCAACGCGCAAGGGCAGGCCCCACTCTTATCAGGGACATTGCACTGTAGGTCTGAGCAGCAGCCTGCATTGGTCTCCTGATACCAAAGAGCCTAACGTCCTGGCAAGAATAATACCTGGTCTTTATGTAGGTCAAGCCTCATAGGAGTGAGAGGTGGGCCATCTGGCATTACCATTCCATTATTATAGAAGGAAGGCGAGGCAGAGAAATGATGCAGTTGGGAGGGATGGGGATGGCTTTTCTTGTTCTACCAGCCGGAACCAGGAAGGTCACAATAGTACGCAGCTGGTGGGGCCCCTACCGGACATCAGTGGGTATGCACCAACCTACCCCTCTGGCAGCGTGCAAGACCAAGGCCACGCCCCCAGGGAAGCTCTCAGCCAATGAGTGCACGTGGAGGGATTCGAGGGGGCGGGCCCAACCTGGGTACCTGTCCTGGGTACCTCTCCTGGGCACCAGGGTGTCCCGTCGTGCTTATTCTTACGCCTAAGACCCTAAGGCGGGCACTTGACTGAGCTTCAGTCTCCTCCTTTAACCAGGGGAGGAAACTGAGGCCCAGGGATGGGAGGATTGCTCACAAAGAGCCGCACCCACGGCACCAAGCAACAGTTTGGATTTTATTCTAAACAGGATGGGCGCCACCTGAATGTTGGAAGCTGGGGGTTCCATCTCCAAGTCACTGTGACTGCAGAGAAAATGCGGACCAGCTAGGGTCCTGCCCACTAGGGAAGCTGGGTCATTGTCAGGAGAGGTGGCTTTGGCCTGGCTGGGAGGGAGCGGTGGGATCAGGGAGAGGGCTGCTTGGAGTGAGTGAGCTGCGCCCCAGCCTGGGGTGACACCTCCTGTCCCGGGAAGGGAGGAGAAGGACCCAGGCGTCTTCTCAACAGAAGCAGCCACTGAAAAAACTCAGGAAAGGGTCACAATGTACTGCAGACCGCAAAGCAGAAGGTGAGAATTCTCCAAGAGTTTTACCAAAATGCCTTAAAAACGAGTGAAACTTTTTTAAAAAGATATTTTCCTGCTCGTAGCTCTAATGCCTGGGTATTGAATCCAGGATTGGTCCCCTAGTTGCTGTGTGACTTTAGACAAGGCCCTAAACCCCTCTGGGTCCCAGTGATCTCATGTCACTGCAATTGGATGCAATGATACCTTTTTCTTGGAGGTGTTGTGAGGAGTAATTAAGATACACACCACAGGACAGACTACGCACCTGGGTGATTAAAATATATATATATATATATATATATATATATATATATATATATATATATAATATGCATAATGCTATATATTATACACATAATAATATATAAAATATATTAGTATATATTAACAAAATAATGTCATAAATATGCTTTATATTATATATTTATACATTTATAATATTTATAAATACTATGCAAAGTATTTTAGGAAAAAAATGCATAAACAGCATTGTGATTGCACAGAAAAATGTATAAACAGCATTGTGATTTCACAGAAAAATGTATAAACAGCATTGTGATTTTATTGCTTAAAGTGAGACTAAGGAAAAAAATATGTCATAGCCCAGTGGCTTTCCACGGGCTCCTGCAGTATTTCTGTTTCTCTCCCCCCCTTCCCCCCACTTTCTCCTCCCCTTCTCTCCATCCAGCCTTTACAAGTTTATAAAGACCATTTTGTCCCCGTCAGGGCTCTGGGCAGGTCCCTGAAGAAGATTAAACCAGATGAATATTTCATGGCATTTGATTGACAGCTGCCGAAGACCTGTTGTGGGTCTGGCGCCCACGTCTGGTCAAGGCGGTGGGTGGTGGGCGGGCAGGGGGAGCAGGAGCCGGCAGAGGAGCCATTGATCCGCGGGTCCAATCTGCCCTGATGACGCGCTCGCTCCAGGCAACCAGGCCCACGGTAATGGGCCTTAAGAGGTGCAGGGCGGTGGCAGCCGGGCCACCCAGTCCCCTTGAGGCCCACAGAGGCACCACCAGGCCTCCAAGGACCCATTTCTCCGTCTCCAGCTGTGGCCCCTCTGTCCTCCCGGTGCCAGCCCAGGATTCCTAACGAGCTGATTGCAGCGCTTCTGACGCCTGCCACTCACCACCCCATTAAGCCACGTGTCAGGGGACCCAAATGACAGGGTGGCCAGGCGCCTGTCATCCTGCGGCTCCTGAGGAGGTGGCTGAAGACCCCAAATAGCCCCAGCGACCCCACGGAGATAGCTGTGGCACTGCGGAGTCCTCCCTTCCGTCTGACCCTTGGAGCAGACGGGGATGCAGGGTCCGCTGAAGGGACCTTGCTCTTCTCGTCCAGCTGCTCCTGCATCCAGAGCCGCCGAGGCCACTTGACCCCACTTCTCCTCACGGAGGTGGCTGACTTGACAACAGCCTCCGGTGTTTGGCTGGCGGGGATGAAAAGAATGCGTTTGCTAGTCCAGGATTAAAAAACTATCCACCCGTAAGAAAGAGCCAGAGGACTACCATAATTTTGGTGAATCATGGGCTGTGCGTCCATCATCAAGGACCCTCGTTGAACTCTTTTAAGGACCTGTGATGACATTGGGGACAACTCAGAGTCAGCTCCCCATCTCAGGATCCTTGACTTAATAGCATCTGCAAAGTCTTTTTTTTTTTTTTTTTTTTTTGCCACATCGGGCTCAAGATACTTGCAGGTTGCTGGAGTTTGGATGTGGACATTTTGGGCAGGGGGCAGTGGTAGCGTAAGTTTGGTACCACCTTGGACAGACTCTCTAGGTCCCTACTTTGACGTTTGAACTTGCTGCGACCTTGAGTAAGAACTTCATCTCTCTTAGATTTGGCTCCCTTGCCAATGGGGGAATATAAACGATGACTTTTAGGTCACCCGCTGATGAAGGGCCTGGCATTTGTAAGTGGCTTGACTCTCAGTGAATATCTCTTATTTGGTGGGCACTGCTAATCCAAGCTGATCCAGGAAACCACTTCCTGCCTGGCCCTTGGGAGTATGGTTTAGGGTCTGATTCAATGAGCTTCCTAATTTTTAAAATTTGAACTATGCAGGTTTGTCTAAAAAAAATTATCTGAGATTATGGGCATTGCTCAGACTGAAAAGGGGGACAGAGGATCTATTGGCCTGGCATTGCCCCATCCACACTCCCATGCCTTGACCAAGCCCTTGTTGGTACCCATTTGAAACCACAGGCCTAGAATTTTCTGAACTCAGCTTTCTTACATATAAAATGTGTAGGATACAGTCTCCCTTATAGGGTTGTTGGGAGGGCCCGAGATGAGCCACGTAGAGTGCCTGACATACAGTAATTGCATAATACCTGCACATGAATGCCATTGGTGCATTTTTAAAGATTCTACCCTCTGCTCTGACTGATGCCCGTGTTCCTTCTTGATTTTCTCAGTCCCAGAGCCAACAGATGGGCTGTAGGTTCCATGGGCTCAGCTCAAGGAACTCTCCCCTCAAAGTCCAGTTGGACCTCTGCCCCTGCTCAGTGCCCCACACCTCAGACCTCTCAGGCTCTGGCTGGCCTCTGGGGCTGGCACCAGTCAGGCGTCTCCTTTTGAACCCTGGCCGGGCATTGGCCTTATAAACCCTGCCTTCTCCAAATGCCTGTCTCCATTTGCATGAACCCAGGGGCAAAGAAAAAGACAGGCCTGCAGAGTGAACTTCTTGTCTTAGTTGAAGAGTGGGATTTGAGTTCCCAAGCACGAGGAGACAGGGTCTTTCTCCACTGGGACCTGGACTGTCATGACCCACCACTGTTTCCTCTGCAAAGAGGCCCTTGGGTGACCACCACCTTTCAGTGTGACTCAGGGGAAATGGCTGTGCTGTGGAAGACCAGCTGTCAGCAGGCAGACCTGCAGACTCCGCTGTGTGTCCTTGGGCCACGAACATCCCCTGTCTGAGCCTGAGCTTCCTGGTTGTGACAGGAGGTAAAGATTCCCCTTGATAATGAATGTGAGGGCTTAGCTCAGGGGCCGGCCCCATCCCATAGGGTCAATGATTATAAGCAATTCCTTTTTATGGTTATTAGCCAGTAATTGCTTTTATTATTGCTAGCCATCAAGCAGAGGAAGCATGAAAAGTAAAAACAGACTCTGAACAATACTCAGTGCTAAAGAAGGACCAAGGGCAGACCCAGTTTGAATCTTGGGTTGCAGCGCCCCTCCTTTCCACCCCTCAGTTGGAGACAGTCTTAAAGGGGCACAGAATGGGGAGGCAGAGTTCAGCCCCAGCCCTGCCCTTCTGGCCATCACCAGTTGGGGTTCTCTAGGCTGCTAGTGGGGACCAGTGACAGTGGTTGCTGTGTGTGTCCTTGTCCTCTGGCCTTCATTTTTTGTTTGTTTTTTTGCCTAAGCCCAGGTGACTCCAAACTTCAGTGGAGACTCCCAGGCATTAAAAAATAATGAAGAAGGAAAAAAGGAAGAAAATATAGAATTGGGGTGGCCTGTGAGGTATCAGATAGCATCACCTATTTAAGGTCAATTAGTGTTTTTAACAACCAATTGCTGTGCCATTCACTTGCAAGAGCAGTCTTGGGGGCATGCCAGCGAGCTCCAGCAGACTGGCTTGGGCAGCCGGCTGGTGCTGGGTGTGCAAAGTGGATTCAGATTGCAGACTGATTGCAAGCTGGCATTGTTCAAGCAGGGTGCAGGCAGCCGGGGGCCAGGGAAAGGGTACCCGGGGAGCAAGGCATTTCACTAAGTGGGTATTTATAGCTGGGCTCTTGGAACAAATGATCCACGGAGAGGGCAGGAGGGGTGAGGTTGCTGGAGGTTGGCCAAACCTTGGGTGCTGGATCCTGCCAAGCTGAAATTTCAGTGGCTTGGGCCACTCTGGGATTCCCAGCTCCCTCGTGGTAGGAAAGATGGGGAAAGCCTGTTGGAGGTGTGAATTTGGGTCAGTTTCACGTCTCTGCCTTTCTTATATTTCGACTGTGGGGACCATCCTCTGAGGTGTTCCTCGGTGAACACATCTTCTGGCACCGGTGCCCTTGGATGGACTTCGCCCACACAGAATAGGGCTAACTTATGGTCACCAGTAGGATGCTCTGGAAATGACAGTGATGGCAATGTGTATGGGGTCATAACAGATCCAAGCCCTTGCTTGGATCCCTGTCTTTGAAGGAAGCCAGCCGCCATATTGTAAGGCACTCAAGCTTGTCTGGGGAGGTCAGCTTGTGAGAAACTGAGGCTTCCTGACACCTCGCCAGCCTTGGGAGGGAGCCACCTTGGAAGCCAATTTTCCAGCCCCAACCAGCCCCCCCGACGTGATTACACCCCAGTTGACATTTTGACTGTCACCTTTCTAAAGACACTGAGCTGGAACCACTCGGCTCAGCCACTTCTGAGTGCCTGGTCCACAGTGAATATTGTTTTAAGCCACTAAGTCTTAGGGATGTCTGTCATGCAGCAACAGGTGACACATTCATCAACATATCAGCTCCTGGCACATGGTGGGCATCAAATAAACAGCTGTTTATGTACACAGGCCATGGTGCTCATTTTAGTCAGCTCTTCTGTTGCCGTGACCAAAAGACCTCACAAGAACCACGTAACGGAGGGCAATTTTATTTTGGCTCATGGGTTCAGAGGTCCCAGTCCATAGATGGCTGGCTCTACAGCTGGCCCAAAGCAAGGCAGAACATCAGGGCAGAGGGCAAGGCAGGGAGAGCAGTTCAGGGCGTGACAACGGGGAATCAGAGACAGCTCCGTTCACCAGGGACAAAATAGAAACCCCAAAGGCACACCCCCAGGGACCCACCTCCTCCCGCCACACCCAGTTAATCCCCATCAGTAGATGAATCCACTGATTAGGTCCAAACTCTCACAGTCTCATCAGGTCTCCTCTGAACACTCTTGCGTTGTCTCACACGTGAGCTTTGGGGGGGGGGGGGACATCTCCTACCTAAGCCACAGCAGCACTATTTCCTAAGGCTGACATTTCAGGGACATGATAGTGCTCTTGCCTAACCCAGAGCGAGGGCTCAGTAAGTCGCCACTCCAGCACCATCATTGGGTGGCATAGTAGGCAGCATGTTTAGGAGGGGTGGGCTAGGTTCTGACTTTGCTCCACTGAGCTTCAGTGAGTTCTACTCTCCTTGAACCTATTTTGCCTATTGTGAAATAGAAGGTTTGGATCATCAATCCAGCTCTGGATTCCAATGGGGGACTAATTATTTTTTGAAAAAAAAAATTTTTTTTGGACATTCTCTTGGGGAGCTGAAGAGTGGGGTTTGCTTAGACAGGTAGCAGAGCAGACTTTGGTAAAAGGAGCTCTCAACATAGGTCTGGGCACCTCTCAGGGTCTGATAACCCTGCTTGTGCCCCAAGACGTCCATATTGAAGCCATGTTGTAGGACGGATGTCCTGCAGATATTCTGTTGACTGTTCTGGTCGTATGCAGCTAGATTCGATTCTAGTACCCATGCCACCCTGGTTGTTAAGGATAGGTGCATCACTTCCAGCCAGAAGTGAAAAATCAGTAGAGATTTTTCTCTTCCCCACTTCTCTCTAGCTGGCCAGCTCTACACACTTTGAATTTCTTGAGCCAGAAAGAGGTTGCTCTGTGCCCACTCTGTACCAGAACCCTGGGAATTTCATGAAGACTGGGATGGACACAAGAGTGTCCTGGGGAAGCCTGAGGTTTTGCAGGGACAGGTGGTCAGATACGGTGAAGGTTACGAATGGTGGCTCTCAGGCAATCTGGAGGTTGGGAATCCAGGAATCTCTCTCCAGGGAGCAGATGTTGAAACTGAGCCCTCCCCTGGGCCTGGAATCTGGGGAATGGTCCATATGCCAAGGCAGCCCTTCAGCAGCTGATGGTCAGCACCAGAGACAGTCGTAGCTCAGCTAGAAGCTGCTGGAATGTGGTGCCTGAGTTCAGGAAATTCAAGGTCACATGAGGACTCAGTGTCTGGGCTAGGTCAGATGCAAGACAAAAATCCCCCTCAACGGCGGCTGGGCCCCAGAGGGGATTTCTGGACCCATATCCAGGAGTCGGGAGGTGGGGACAATCTCAGAAGTTTCAGGAAGTGGTAAGCTGGCACATGTTCCCACTGGGTGCCGCCACCCCTCTTTCACTCTCCTTGTCCCGGGGTTTGGCTTTACACTGTGTTTGACCTATTCTCATCCTCAGAGAGGATGGGCATCCGGCCTTCCCTGGACCTGCAGCTGGAGAGAGAGGAGAATGTCTGCAGCCATCCAGGGCTCCACCTCCCAGCCCACTTGGCCACAGAGCATACAAAATCCCAGGGAAGGACTCTGATTGGTCTGGTTTGGGTCATCCTCCAATCAGGAGCCAGGAGTGGCGGCTATCCCTGGGAAGAGTCACCCTGAAGATAGGGGACATTTTTTACCAGAATAGCAGGGAGGTGGTACTCGGCTGACTAGACAATCTCTGTCTCCTCTACCCGAAGCCACCAAGTTCCACAGTCACTTTAAGTAATAATATACTGCCAAAAAAACACGGTTACTTTGGCCTTTCCCTAAATATCAAAACTCCCCATATTTGGTTGGGTTAGAACATCACTGTGGTGGTCGCATGTGTTTGTATTTTCTGCTTAGGACAGGTTGTTCAAAAGAGGAAAATCATTTGGGTCTTGGGTGCTCCTCAAACCCTGGGGTGCGCGCTGTTTATCTAGGAGCCTGGTTAAAAATCCAGATCGGGTTCTGCAGTTCTGGGGTGGGGCTTGAGATTCTGCGTTTCTATCAAGTTCCCAGTGGAGGTGACCTGGTCTGGGCGTGGGCCACGTTTTGTGTGTAGCCCAGCTTTATATTAATCTGTCTTCCGGACTAGGAAGGGGGAATAGAAGGAATGACAGCTGTTTTAATTGAATCAAGTCAGAAAACAGTCTCAGGCTGGGGGGACGATTTCGAGCTCATTTTTTTTTTTTTCCCTGTCCGGTTTCCGATGGGCAGCAGACACTTTCCCTGGGTCCGTGGTGACGATGCCAAGACCTGCATCCCTCCCGGGGGTGTGGGGGGGGATCTCATCTATTGCATCTGGCTGAATTGGAGAGCCGTGGGGTTCTAAAGTGGCAATCAGAGGGCCCCAAGAAAGAGTTAAACCCTCTGGGACACGCAGTCTGACAGTCCCAGGCCCATGTGGCAAGGCTGACCTGGCTCCAGGGGTTAATACTATTTTGCTTTCGAGAACTATTTGTTATATCAGGTTAGAGCAGGCAGCGGGTCACGGGGTCGGGGGGTGGGGGGGCCGCCACCCCCTCCGCTCCCCTCCCGGTCTCCTCCATTGGAGCCTCCTGCCTCCTTTAATCTGATGACCCAGGCACAGCTTTCCTTGGGGTCTTCTTGCCAGCTCCCTCAGACTTGTCGCAGCCGACGCCAGTCTCCCTCCCGCCCCGACCCTCAGAGGCAGGCGCGGGAGCTCAAAGGCTCTCTGTGCAAGGGGCACCGTCCACTGCAATTTGTGCTGCGGTTTCTCTGGGCCGGAGGAGGTTGGCAAAAAGGGTCTTTTGGATTTTTTTTTTCTTTTCCTTATTTTCCTATTGTGGAAATTTGGTTTTTTAAATTTTATTTGTTTTTTTTTTTTTTTTGCATTTTTTCTTCCTGCCTTCATTTTTCCTTTAAAAATCCCAGCCTTTGGAGCTCGTGGTCAAGAGCTAGTGGTCGACGCCAAGTACAAGGTCGGTGTCCAGTGGGCAGCCGGGAAGTGTCACTGTCTCCATGTCCTAAGCTGTTCGCTTCTTTTCTCTCTCTTTTGTTTATTTTCTTCATTTACCTATGTTTCTTTCAATAACTTCCTCTCCAGTTTCTGGAAGATTCTCTGTAGGGGAAACGTCTCCAGACACCTGGTGTCATAGCAAGGACCTGGGCCTGCCACTTGGTACCTGAACCCTGCTGAACCTCATCTTCTCTTGGAAAAAAGGGACTAGAGCCCTTCCCTCCCGGACATTGGCAAGGATTAACTGAGCCTGGGAGAGGTGTGCTGACCACAGAGCCCGACGGCCAGTACTTCTTCTCTCCTGCCCCTCATTGCTCTGGTCAGGCTCTACTTCCACTACCGCACACACTATCAGTCCCTCTGCTGAGCCATTGATTTATCCATCTATCCATCTATCCATCCATCTATTGTCCATCTGTCCACCTATCCAACATCCATTCATTCATCCATTGCCCACCCATCCATCCATCCACCCATCATTCATCAGCCATCCAGCCGGTCCTCTGTCCATCCCTCCATTCATCCATTAACCACCCACCTACCCCTCTGTGCATACACCCTCCATCCAGCTAGCCATTGTTCACCCATCCACCCATCCACCCATTTATTTATCCACACTGGTTGTGTAATAAATAAATAAGATCAGTCTAAATCATACCTTGTCCTAAAATTCTATTTGATAATTCCACAAACAGAAGGAAGAAATAAAAACAGGATTTGGGAGACCTACTGTCCTTCCTTCCTGTTTCCTTGTGAGCAGGTAGTGAAGAGGGAAGGGGCTTTGGCCTTGGGGACAGGGGACATGCAGTTGAGTGGCTTGGTGCCTTTGAAACAGAATCCAAAAACTCTGTGGCTGTGCCAAGGGGATTCCTGAGGGAGAGGCTAGGACTTCTTCAGGTCTTCACCCTACCTGCTCTTACACGGGTCTCTGTTTAAGGTTTAATTTAGAAAAAAAAATTGTTCATTTGCTACATAATTTTTGAAAATTAGACAACTTCATTGAAAAGATGGAGAAAGCTGAGCCCTCCTGCATCACAACCCTGGTGATGTCAGCCCTAGACTCAGGGCACCTGAGTGTCCTCACCCAATAGGTAGCTGCTTTGAGTCCAGAGTGTCACTGTTCAGGAATTTTTAAAAAGTACTCATATGGTTATACATTTTTAGACACTAAAGAAAGGTTGAGAAAGAGCCATCTTCTTTCTTGTTAACCATAGAATAAAGAAGAAATCTTCAATTTTTAAAGATTTTCTCAGTGCTTACTGTAAGATTGGCAATGTGCTTACCATTAAATAAACGATGCAACTTAGAGCCCGAGGGGTCCCTGAAACTCTTCCAAAGTCTCCATGGGACATGATCAGAGGTCATTTCAATGTGGACGTTGAGCAGATCTGGTTTCACGTCTAGAGCTGCACAGGCTGTATGACTTTGTGGAAGTGACTCTCCTTCTTGGAATCTCAGCTTCCTTATCTGTAAGAGTGCAATACAAAAAATATGTTATGTTTGGAAATTAAGTGAGAAAATGCATCCAGAATGTTAGAGCTGCCTGGCACATAGTTACCACACCAAAAAAAAAAAAAATAGCTACCATCACCATCTTAATAGCCATCACCATCATTACCACCATCACCATCACACCATCATCCCCATCCCATCTCCATCATCACCATTATCATCACCATCACATCTCCAACATTATCACCACCATCATCATCATCACCATCATCATCACCATCACCATCATCACCATCATCATCACCATCACCATCATCATCACCATCATCACCATCATCATCACCATCATCACCATCACCATCATCATCACCATCACCATCATCATCACCACCATCACCATCATCACCATCATCAACATATCACCACCATCACCACCACCATCATCAGCATCACCATCATCATCATCACCATCATCACCACCATCACCATCATCATGACCATCACCATCATCACCATCATCATCACCATCACCATCACCATCACCATCACCATCATCATCACCACCATCACCACCATCATCATCACCACCATCACCATCATCATCATCACCATCATCACCATCATCACCATCATCTTCACCACCATCACCATCATCACCATCATCACCATCATCAACATATCACCACCATCACCACCATCACCATCATCACCATCATCACCATCATCACCATCATCATCACCAACACCATCACCATCACCATCATCATCACCACCATCACCACCACCATCATCACCATCACCATCATCACCATCACCATCACCACCATCACCATCATCACCACCATCACCATCATCACCACCATCACCATCACCACCATCATCTCACCATCACCATCATCACCATCTTCACCATCATCACCATTCCCATCCCCATCCCCCCCACCACCATCATCAACATCACCATTATCATCAACATCATCATCATCATCTGTGTCCCATAAGAGTCTGTGTGACCAGAGAGCCCTAAAACTAAAGATATAATTTGGAAACCAAAGACCTGGACCAGCCTGTGTAAGAATCCTTGAGGCTGGAGAGAAGGAAGACCACGATTGGCAGTCCATCCCAGAGAGTGATTAATTTTCTGTGACCTGTGTTTAGGTCTTAGAGTGACTTCCAAGATTCCCTCTGGTGCTCACTGATAGCATCGCAACAGACTTAGAGCATGTCGGAGCTGAAGGTCGGAACTGGTTTGAAGTCCTGCCCCCTTTTCTCATGAGGGTGATCTGGAGTTAGAAAATGTAAGTTCTTCCTTTGTATGACATTCAGACGTATTCTATTGAAGGAGGGGGAGGAAGAGAAAAGGTGAGCTTCTATCCTTCTAGACACTCATGAGAGAGAAAGAGAGGAATCTGGGGAATCTCTCAGACCACTCGGAGCCTGCAACATGGAGCAAGTACTTCCAAATACGGCTTCCTCACAGGGCTAGAGGGGGATAACGTCAGAAAAGGCAACATTTGCTGAAGGGCTTCTGTGTCTCAGGTCAGCGGCTTTCACACACATTCTCTCTCTTTATCTTTACCACAAATCCATGAAATAGATGTTATTACCCCAAATTTCATGATAAGGAAACTGAGGCCCACAGAGGTAATGCAGCCTATCTAAAGACGGGCAGCTAGAAGATATCATTCATCCCCTGACCAGTATTCAGTGCTGGACTCTGGAATCCACATTCCTGTGTTTCAACTTAGGTCCCCAAGCAAGCCCAGGGGCAAATAAAATGATCCTATGAGGTGGAAATTGGCTTTTCCATTTGTGACTGTCTTGTGACGAGACATTATTATCCACTGAATTAGTGGCATGGCAGTGGTATTTTTGTTGAGGATAGAAGCAAGTGAAGATCTCCTTGCGTTTGGTTTCTGTATTAAGCTATGCCACTGTCGCTGATGCTCAGAATCATTTGCGTTCAAGGAGCAATAACCATGCGCACTTTCTCGACCTGAGAGCTTGACCAAACCATCTTGTTTCCAACTTAAGCACAAGGTACTCGTTTATAATTGCTTCACAGGTAAGGAACTTGAGGCAGTTGGTTGACCCCCTGCTTTGGGGGCACCTAGGACGTGCTATTTGTTGCTCTAGGTCCTGTGAGCACAGTGGTGGCAGGAATGCAGCCACTGTCCTCCATGCACTGTGCTCTATTTGGTGGCTGGGTGGAAGCAGATTAGGAACACATCAATGTCAGTCAATGAGCCATTGTCAGCACCAGTAAATGCTGAAGAAGAAGAAATAGAATAATAAGAAAGACGGCTTCTGCTTAAGGAGGCAAACAAAGGTGACCCCTTTGTGGTCAGATTTGAAGAGAAGGAAGCAATCGGATAAAAAAGAATTTTAAGCAGAAGGAACTGCACCATACAAAGGTCTGAAGAAGAAGGAATGTGGGAAGGTGGAGTCTGGAGAAGATACAGAAGGGGAAGATTGAGTCTGAGTAAGATGGAGGCTGGGAAAGATGAAGACTGTTGGATGGAGACTGGGTAAGATGGGGTATGGGTAAGATGGGGTCTGGGATGATAAATCTGGGGAAGATGGAGCTCTGATAAAGATGGAGTCTGAGGGAAGACAGACTCTGGGGAAGATATAGTCTGGTGATCATGGAATCTGAGGATGCTGGAGACTGGGAAAGATGGAATCTTGGAAGATGGAGTCTGTGTACAATGGAATCTGGGGAGGAGGGAGATTGGGGAAGATGGGAGTCCGGGGTAGTGGAGACTGGGGAAGACGGAATTTGAGGAAAAGGAAGACCAGGGGTAGAGGGAATCTAGGGAAGATGGGCATTTGGGGAAAGATTGAGGCTGGGGGGAGAGAGAGTCTGGACCTGGTGGAGACGCTGCCTGCAGGCTCTGGTTGGATTTCATGCTGGATGAATGGACTCCACACTGTCTTGTTTTAAGCAGACACACCCAGGATGTTTGGGCCACCTGTCAGGTGGGGATGTTTTGTGGCTGTAGTTGCCAAGACCCCTGCTCTGCACCTTTAATGAAGCCCCAGGTGTTTGGAGGGATCTTGGGTGTCCCAGGGCTCCCATCTCTTGTCTGTGCCCTTTGGGAATCTTGACCGGCTCCGCTCACCCTGTACTCCCAACACCTCCAAATGCAGTGATCTGGAAGAATGAGAAGAAATGTCTCAGGGGCCACCAGGCCTGCCTGGCCCACTGTGAGGTGCTGCCCATCTTGCACGTTGGCTCAGGGATGGCTCCGGCCAGCCTGAAGTCAGCCAGGTAGTTACATAAGTCACTCCAAGAAGGGGCCTGGCTGGACACCCTGGCTCCTCCAGGCACATACCAGGGTCAGGGCTTGTTAGAAAGGTTTCATGGAACAGCATCCTGCTGGGGGGGGGGGGCGGGCTGCAAAGACATTTGTACCCACCCTCAGCTTTTCCTGCCTGCTCCATTCCAAAGCCTGCCGCCGGGTTCTACGCAGCACCTGCAGGAACATCTTGGCCACTCTGTCAAAGCAGAAATAATAAATAGCAGAGAATAATCAAATATCAATAGAGGCTGCCCTCCCCACCTCGCGGGCAATGGGCATGAGAGCGGGAGAGGAAGCTCAGAAGCATCAAGGATTCCCCTGTCTCCCTGTCCCCCAGCGTCCCCCGGCCCTCCCTCCCCCTCCCCCGCCCCCTCCCCCAGGAGACGGGAGGAACTTGGCAAGCCATCTCGTCGCCAATCAATCTGTGGTGTAACAATTAGCACTTAGGCACCACTCATGCTAAACACACGCTTAGAAAACACTTTAAAAAAAAAAAAAAAAAGGTTGGTGGGGCGCGGGAGGAGGGGCGCGGAGTCCTCCGAGCCAGCCGGGCGCAGCGGCGGGGCCTGGCAGGGAGCGGAGCCGGCAGCAGGCCCGGGAGGAAACAGATCAATGCCGTGCGGAATGGAAGGCATCTAATACCCTATTATTGACGAGGCCAGAGCACTTTGAGGCGTGTTTCCACCGTGAGCAATTAGTCTTGGAGACCGCAGGAGTTAAGCTCGCGCTGGTGGCCCCCCGCCCGCCATCGGGAGGACACTTTTCCTCGCGCAGCCCGCCCCCGCAGCCGTGGCGCCAGGCTGCAGCCGTAATGGGGCCCATCCGCGGAAGGCCAAATGCTCCAGCCTCCCAGAAGGCCCCCCGGGGGCCCCCACCCTGCCGGCCCCCGCCCCGGCACCCCCAGCCCCCGTAACAGAATCCAGTCGACGCGGAGTCTGTCTGCGCCCGCGAGCTGCCGAAATTGATTGTAATGGTTTTATCGCGCGCAGAGCGAGCTGGCTGTTTTCTCGCCTCTGCTGTCGGCTCTCATCAACGCCCAGGCACAAGGAAGTGACTCCTCTTCGGGCAGGCGGCACTGGATCCGATGAAAGGCGACTTTTGTTTGTGGGCATGCAGCAGGGACAGCGGGGACAGCAGGGACAGCGGTCTCCACTGCTGCTGCTGCTGCTGTCTGGAGCCCTCCTGGAGGGGGGCTGCTCTTCCCCAGGGCCCAACTCTCTTGAGAGAGAGAGAGAGAGAGAGAGAGAGAGAGAGAGAGAGAGAGAGAGAGAGAGAGAGAGAGAGACACACTGTCTAGGACAAATCTCCCCCATACTGCAGGGGCTCATCCAGAGCCACTTCTGGCCTCATCCCTAATGGCTTGAGTACTGGGGAAGAGGGATCCAAGCAGAGATGAATTAGAGAGAAGAGCTGATGATTGACAGTGGTGGCCAGAGGTGGGAAGCTCTGGGGCTTCTTTCTCCTGCCCCAGCAGGTCCGGTCCAAGCATTTGGGGTCATTCTTTGAATTCCTACAGCAACTCTATGACGTAGGTGTGATCGCTCCCATTTTACAATAGGGAAACTGAGGCATCGAGAGGCGATGGGAAATGGCCAAGCGTGTCAGTGAACAGCTAGGGGATGAAGGGCCGCCGGAGCGGGGTCCTGCTGATTCCCGATCTGGTTCATTCTCCATACTCTGTTCCTGCTTTCTCAAATCTGGTGGGATGAGTGGATGTTACAGGGTTGGAATACCTCAACTATTGGGTATCCCTCAAGTATTGGGAAATTGGGAGTGATTCAGGCTTAAAAGAACCCAGATGGAGCCCCCTCTCCCTCACGGGGAATAGGCGAAGGTCCAGTCCCACCTGATAACTTGCCAGACTTTTCTTCTTGTCACTTTACCTCTGTTCCCTGGGTTTCTGCTCCCTCTGTTCTCTCCACCCAGAACTCCCAGATCTGCCCCGGGCTGTGCCTGGAGAAAACATAGACAGTCTTGCAACTTGACTTCCCCAAGGAAACCTCTCCTGGTCACAGTCATCCTAGACTTCTGCCACACTTCTTCACACCATATTTTCTTAGTCTCTGCCTTTTTCACTAACGTTAATTCAACACCAATTTGTCAAACTCTCGCAAGGTGCCCATTTCTATATTATATTGAAAGCTCATTGGGCATGTCTTTTTTTTTTTTTTTGGAGGGGGGAGGCGGTACCAGGGATTAATTTCAGGGGCATTGGACCACTGATCCACATCCCCAACCCTATTTTGTATTTTATTTTGAGACAGGGTCTGGCTGAGTTGCTTAGTGCCTCGCTTTTGCTGAGGCTGGCTTTGAACTCACGATCCTCCTGCCCCAGCCTCCTGAGTTGTTGGGATTACAGGTGTGTGCCACTGTGCCCGGTCTCTGTACATACCTTTAGATGGTATTTTCCAAAACTGTGGCTTTATTGTGTGTCTTCTTGAGTAATGGAGTAGTAATAAATTCCATGCAAACAGAGCCTCATAAACGTGATTTGTGTCCTGCTGGGTACCGCTGGGACAGCACTCCAGGCCAGAGATGGGTCAGTCATCCTAGAAGAGCCATCCTTGACCATCCAACCTGCCACTTATCCATAGGTATGCGGTTGAGACAGTTGTACCTGGACTCCCCACATCAGCAGGACTTGACAACTCAAAGACTTAAGTGGTCATTGCCTGGAGGCCCTAAGTTTCAGGTTAGTTTGTTAAGCAGTAGTACTTACCTTACATGGACCTAGAAGCACAAAATTCATTCCTGCAAACCAGGCTTTGCAACGAATCACCTGCAACCACGGCCCTTGAACCCAAGAATCCCTTTGCATGTTTTGGGGATGAGTGGGGCCGGAGTGTATTTTATTTTTATGTTTATTCCTTCTTTCTCCTTTGGGAACCCTTCACTAGTTGGGAAAACTGGGCAGAATCAGTGCAAGGGGGTGAAGGGCCAGTCTACAGTAGCACTTGGAGGAAGGACTGAAAACAAGCCAGGGTGCAACAGCTCTGGGGATTATGTCTGGATTTCAGAATTCAGGGCATCTACTAACTGCATTAGCACGAATAACCAAATCAGGATGGAACCGTGAAATTCTGTGTCTGCCCGTGCTTGTTTATGACAGGGTAGAATCAGGTCTGTAAAAAACCATAGGAACATGCACTTCTGTCCGTTTGCATCCCTGCAGTGGATCAGGCAGATGGAAGGAGGTCCCTACGTGCTCTTAAAGACTTCTCCCTCCTCTTCTTCTCTCTCCTCCCCCATTCTCTCTGGCCTCTTCTCCTCTTTCATGTTCTCAGGCTTCTGTGAATTTCTACCCAGACCCTGGGGTCAGGGATCAGCGGTCTTGGCTGCACCCAGCACAGTAGGAGGAACTGTGGGAAACCGTGGGAAGTCAAGGTCAGAAGTAATTCCCAGTGGAAGGTGCCGGCTCCCCGCTTCCCACAGGAAGATGCCAGGGCTCTCGTGGACACTTCGGTGTTGGTGGGGATTTCTTACCGACATCCTGCGGGAAGCATTTAGGGCGAGAATCCAGGCAGAAGCAGAAGGGTTGGTGTGAAGACCCAGCTCTCAGGAATAAAGGAACATAATAACCAAGGTCAGAATGGACAGATGGGTTGAGAGGGAAGGGTTAGGGCTCCTGCTGCACCCCCTAAGCAGGACCCAGGCCTGGGGTGATAGCTGATGTGTTACAGCCCCATGTCTCCGAGAATAAGGTGGGAAGGTAGCCTCTGATGATCCCAAGGACTGTGCACTCTATGATTGTCACACAGGGGTGCAGCCCCCCATCATGGTGGATGAGGAGGCTGAACAGCAGGTGGCCGTGTGTGTGTGTGCCTGGTGAAGTCCTCAGCCCTTCACCAGGGAGACCTGGGAGCATGAAGGCACCGCTCTCAGTGCAGTTGGGAGCGGAGCTGTCTCAGGAACCAGGCCGGGTTGGGGACAGGATGGAGAAGACTGACAGGTGGGCTTGGGTGAGCCAAGTGCCGGTTTGGAAAGGGACATGCATTTTCAACTTGGCTTTTCCCTTGATGGGCAGCGGGGTTCTAGCTGAACCAAAAATGGAAGTGGAGACTGGTTTAAGTAACAAACACGTGAGCCCTCTGCACCCCAGAAAGCACACGCAGGCACTCTCAGAATGAAGGAATGAGCACAGTTGGTTCATGTCCTGGGGCTGCTGGGGCAAAGCTCCACCCCCTAGGTGGCCTAAACAACAGGAATGTATTGTCTCTTGGTTCTAGAAGTTCCAAGGTGTCATCAGGGCTGTGTCCCCTGGAAGCTCCAGGGGGGACGTGTCACGTGTCTTTCTCTGAGTATCTCTTCATGGCCAACAATCCTCCATGTTCCTTGGCTTGTAGGTGCCTCATTCCAGTCTCTGTTCCCTCGTCACATGTGTCTTCACACTGGCTTCCCGGTACCTGTCAGTCTCTGCCCTTCTCCGTTTTTAATGGACGCCCGTCACACTGGGTCAGGCCCACCCTAATGACCTCATCTTAACTCCATCCCATCTGCCAAGAGCTTATTACTAAAGAAGGTCGCATTCACAGGTGTGTGGGTTAACAGCATTTCTTTTGCATGGACACGGTTTAGCTCACAATGGCATGGAGAGGTGTGGGCATTGGCTGCTGCTCAGTTGAATGGCACACGATGTCCCACAGCTCATCCCCTCTGTCGTCCTGGGGGCTCGGCCAGCTGCAGTGGGGAGGTCCCTGCAAGTTTAGAGTCAATTTAACGGTGCAGTCATCCCCCCCATTCATGAGGGTTATGTGCCTGCAACCTCAGGGAGTTTCAAAGCCTGTATATACTATGTTTTTAACCTAGGGTAGTCACAGTGATAAGATGTAATTTATGAATTAGACACAGTAAGAGATTAATGGCAATGCTAGTAACATAGATCAATTATGATCATATGCTGTAAATGAAATCACCAGCATCACGACTCTAGCTTAGGATGAGGTTGAAGCCCTCATGATCTGGTCATTGCCTAAAAGCCCTGCCTCTGAACCCTGGTGCATTGGGGACCATGCTTTCAATTTGTGCGCTTTTGGGGAACATTCCAGATCCCAACCATAACACTGAGATGCTTGGGGCTTGTCATTTTGCCCTGAAACTTAGGGACTCTGCAATCAAGTAGCCCCCGGCCAAACTAGGTGGTCTTGCAGGGCATAGAATATCCTTTGCTTCTGCAAAAGCATCAGGGGGCTGGAGTGGTCCTAGGAGGGTTTTAGATGAGCCAGAGGAAAGGGATTTCACAAAGCTGGGTGAGTAAATGCTGAATCAGACTTTGAAGTGGGAAGGCCACAGCTTCAGTCTCCAAATTAGAGGCTTCCAGGATCCATTAAATGAGAACTGTGTACCTGGTGTGGTGCCTGCTGCTAAGAGGTTTGGGAAATAAGATGAACAGCCTGTGCATCATTTGACTGAGAAAATGGAAAGTATATCTGAAGCCCTCAGGAGGAAAATGGCATGAGCTTGCGTCATCAAGGAGAGATGATCTCTTTCCAACTCTAACTTCTGAGGAAGATGAGAAAAAGTGGTGATAAGTCACACAGAGTAGATGGACTCTTTTTATGTTGTAAGGAAGAGCCAGGAGATCAAATATACAGCCCACATTGTCATCTCTCCTTTCTTCTCCCACGACAGACATCACTAATCTATCGGGATCCACTTTCCTGAGGACTCCTGTGCAGGCCTCGTGAAAGTGGAGTCTCCAGACTCCAGACCTGCAGGTGATCGATGAGGGTTTATTTTAGAGAAATACAGGACGTGTGTAAGCACTGGAATGGGGCATTCACAGATTCACTTACATCCCGATGTTTCCAAGAGTCAGATACAGAGAAAGCCCTCGTGGAAAATGGGACGACAGTGATTTGTTTCTATTCTGTATCCACTGTCGTCTCCATTCCACCCGGCATTTCCCAGAGAGGAGGGAGGAGGGGGAGGGGGAGGAGGGGAGGGGGATGGGGATGGGGATGGGGAGGGGGATGGGGAGGGGGAGGGGAGGAAGAGAGGAGGAGGGGAGGAGGAGGAGGAGGAGGTGCAGAGACACCAAGAGACTGGTGATTGGCGTCCTTTGTCACCAGGCAAGAGGATGTGTCTTTGTAGTAGAGAGACTGTCTCCAAGGTGCCTCATTCATGGCTGACTCTTATCATGAAGCCCTGTTGCTTTTTGCTTGAATGGCAACAATTTAACCAAGTTAACTTTGATGAGCAGGACCAGGTAGGAAACATGTCAGGCCTGGTGGACTGTAGACTCTACCAACTACTTAACCCTGGAGCATCAAGACAACCACGGAAGGTCGGGGTTTGGCTCAGTGTTAGGGCACTTG